>NC_134082.1:213632842-215112738 GCF_000715075.1 Nicotiana tabacum | reverse complement strand
CTTCCGCCTTGGGTCGGGATGGATCCATCGTGAAATCGCCTAATATTTGTCCCGGACATCAAATACGGTCTAAGAAACAATTTCCACCGCCCCAAAATGACTAAATTATATTCTTTGGCATTCTATAGCCATAAAACTGCAAATCCGCGCGAGTCCCAAATTTTTGTGTGCTATAGCCCATGCCTCCCGCCTTGGGCCCGGATGGATCCGTCGTGAAATCGCCTAATATTTATCCCGGACATCAAATACTGCCTAAAAAAAATTTCCACCGCCCCGAAATGACCAAATTATACTTTTTGGCATTATATAGCCATAAAACTACAAATCTGCGCGAGTCCCAAATTTTTATGTGCTATAGCCCATGCTTCCCGCCTTGGGCCCGGATGGATCCGTCGTGAAATCGCCTAATATTTGTCCCGGACATCAAATACGGCCTAAGAAAAAATTTCCACCGCCCCGAAATGACCAAATTATACTTTTTGGCATTTTACAGCGATAAACATGCAAATCCGCGCGAGTCCCAAATTTTTGTGTGCTATAGCCCATGCCTTCCGCCTTGGGCCCGGATGGATCCGTCGTGGAATCGCCTAATATTTGTCCCGGACATCAAATACGGCCTAAGAAACAATTTCCACCGCCCCAAAATGACTAAATTATATTCTTTGGCATTCTATAGCCATAAAACTGCAAATCCGCGCGAGTCCCAAATTTTTGTGTGCTATAGCCCATGCCTCCCGCCTTGGGCCCGGATGGATCCGTCGTGAAATCGCCTAATATTTATCCCGGACATCAAATACTGCCTAAAAAAAATTTCCACCGCCCCGAAATGACCAAATTATACTTTTTGGCATTATATAGCCATAAAACTACAAATCCGCGCGAGTCCCAAATTTTTGTGTGCTATAGCCCATGCCTCCCGCCTTGGGCCCGGATAGATCCGTCGTGAAATCGCCTAATATTTGTCCCGGACATCAAATACGGCCTAAGAAAAAATTTCCACCGCCCCGAAATGACCAAATTATACTTTTTGGCATTATATAGCCATAAAACTACAAATCCGCGCGAGTCCCAAATTTTTGTGTGCTATATAGCCCATGCCCTCCGCCTTGGGCCCGGATGGATCCATCGTGGAATCGCCTAATATTTGTCCCGGACATCAAATACGGCCTAAGAAACAATTTCCACCGCCCCAAAATGATCAAATTATATTCTTTGGCATTCTATAGCCATAAAACTGCAAATCCACACGAGTCCCAAATTTTTGTGTGCTATAGCCCATACCTCCCGGCTTGGACCGGGATGGATCCATCGTGAAATCGCCTAATATTTGTCCCCGACATCAAATAGGGCCTAAGAAACCATTGTCACCGGGCCGAAATGACCAAATTACATTTTTTGGCATTTTACAGCGATAAACATGCAAATCCGCGCGAGTTCCAAATTTTTGTGTGCTATAGCCCATGCCTTCCGCCTTGGGTCGGGATGGACCCATTGTGAAATCGCCTAATATTTGTCCCGGACATCAAATACGGTCTAAGAAACAATTTCCACCGCCCCGGAATGACCAAATTATATTTTTTGGCATTCTATAGCCATAAAACTGCAAATCCGCGCGAGTCCCAAATTTTTGTGTGCTATAGCCCATGCCTTCCGCCTTGGGCCCGAATGGATCCGCCGTGGAATCGCCTAATATTTTTCCCGGACATCAAATACTGCCTAAAAAAAAATTTCCACCGCCCCGAAATGACCAAATTATACTTTTTGGCATTATATAGCCATAAAACTACAAATCTGCGCGAGTCCCAAATTTTTGTGTGCTATAGCCCATGCCTTCCGCCTTGGGCCCGGATGGATCCCTCGTGGAATCGCCTAATATTTGTCCCGGACATCAAATACGGCCTAAGAAACAATTTCCACCGCCCCAAAATGACTAAATTATATTCTTTGGCATTCTATAGCCATAAAACTGCAAATCCCCGCGAGTCCCAAATTTTTGTGTGCTATAGCCCATGCCTCCCGCCTTGGGCCCGGATGGATCCGTCGTGAAATCGCCTAATATTTATCCCGGACATCAAATACGGCCTAAAAAAAAATTTCCACCGCCCGAAATGACCAAATTATACTTTTTGGCATTATATAGCCATAAAACTACAAATCTGCGCGAGTCCCAAATTTTTATGTGCTATAGCCCATGCCTCCCGCCTTGGGCCCGGATGGATCCGTCGTGAAATCGCCTAATATTTGTCCCGGACATCAAATACGGCCTAAGAAAAAATTTTCACCGCCCCGAAATGACCAAATTATACTTTTTGGCATTTTACAGCGATAAACATGCAAATCCGCGCGAGTTCCAAATTTTTGTGTGCTATAGCCCATGCCTTCCGCCTTGGGTCGGGATGGATCCATCGTGAAATCGCCTAATATTTGTCCCGGACATCAAATACGGTCTAAGAAACAATTTCCACCGCCCCGGAATGACCAAATTATATTTTTTGGCATTCTATAGCCATAAAACTGCAAATCCGCGCGAGTCCCAAATTTTTGTGTGCTATAGCCCATGCCTTCCGCCTTGGGTCGGGATGGACCCATTGTGAAATCGCCTAATATTTGTCCCGGACATCAAATACGGTCTAAGAAACAATTTCCACCGCCCCGGAATGACCAAATTATATTTTTTGGCATTCTATAGCCATAAAACTGCAAATCCGCGCGAGTCCCAAATTTTTGTGTGCTATAGCCCATGCCTCCCGCCTTGGGCCCGGATGGATCCATCGTGAAATCGCCTAATATTTGTCCCGGACATCAAATACGGCCTAAGAAAAAATTTCCACCGCCCCGAAATGACCAAATTATACTTTTTGGCATTATATAGCCATAAAACTACAAATCCGCGCGAGTCCCAAATTTTTGTGTGCTATATAGCCCATGCCCTCCGCCTTGGGCCCGGATGGATCCGTCGTGGAATCGCCTAATATTTTTCCCGAACATCAAATACGGCCTAAGAAACAATTTCCACCGCCCCGAATTGACCAAATTATATTTTTTGGCATTCTATAGCCATAAAACTGCAAATCCGCGCGAGTCCCAAATTTTTGTGTGCTATAGCCCATGCCTTCCGCCTTGGGCCCGGATGGATCCGTCGTGGAATCGCCTAATATTTGTCCCGGACATCAAATACGGCCTAAGAAACAATTTCCACTTCCTCGAAATGAACAAATTATATTTTTTGGCATTCTATAGCCATAAAACTGCAAATCTGCGCGAGTCCCAAATTTTTGTGTGCTATAGCCCATGCCTTCCGCCTTGGGCCCGAATGGATCCGTCGTGGAATCGCCTAATATTTGTCCCGGACATCAAATACGGCCTAAGAAACAATTTCCACCGCCCCGAATTGACCAAATTATATTTTTTGGCATTCTATAGCCATAAAACTGCAAATCTGCGCGAGTCCCAAATTTTTGTGTGCTATAGCCCATGCCTTCCGCCTTGGGCCCGAATGGATCCGCCGTGGAATCGCCTAATATTTTTCCCGGACATCAAATACGGCCTAAGAAACAATTTCCACCGCCCCGAATTGACCAAATTATATTTTTTGGCATTCTATAGCCATAAAACTGCAAATCCGCGCGAGTCCCAAATTTTTGTGTGCTATAGCCCATGCCTTCCGCCTTGGGCCCGGATGGATCCGTCGTGGAATCGCCTAATATTTGTCCCGGACATCAAATACGGCCTAAGAAACAATTTCCACTTCCTCGAAATGAACAAATTATATTTTTTGGCATTCTATAGCCATAAAACTGCAAATCCGCGCGAGTCCCAAATTTTTGTGTGCTATAGCCCATGCCTTCCGCTTTGGGCCGGGATGGATCCATCGTGAAATCGCCTAATATTTGTCCCGGACATCAAATACGGCCTAAGAAACAATTTCCACCACCCCGAAATGACCAAATTATATTTTTTGGCATTCTACATCCATAAAACTGCAAATCCGCGCGAGTCCCAAATTTTTGTGTGCTATAGCCCATGCCTTCCGCCTTGGGCCCGGATGGATCCGTCGTGGAATCGCCTAATATTTGTCCCGGACATCAAATACGGCCTAAGAAACAATTTCCACCGCCCCAAAATGACTAAATTATATTCTTTGGCATTCTATAGCCATAAAACTGCAAATCCGCGCGAGTCCCAAATTTTTGTGTGCTATAGCCCATGCCTCCCGCCTTGGGCCCGGATGGATCCGTCGTGAAATCGCCTAATATTTATCCCGGACATCAAATACTGCCTAAAAAAAATTTCCACCGCCCCGAAATGACCAAATTATACTTTTTGGCATTATATAGCCATAAAACTACAAATCTGCGCGAGTCCCAAATTTTTATGTGCTATAGCCCATGCCTCCCGCCTTGGGCCCGGATGGATCCGTCGTGAAATCGCCTAATATTTGTCCCGAACATCAAATACGGCCTAAGAAAAAATTTCCACCGCCCCGAAATGACCAAATTATACTTTTTGGCATTTTACAGCGATAAACATGCAAATCCGCGCGAGTTCCAAATTTTTGTGTGCTATAGCCCATGCCTTCCGCCTTGGGTCGGGATGGATCCATCGTGAAATCGCCTAATATTTGTCCCGGACATCAAATACGGTCTAAGAAACAATTTCCACCGCCCCAAAATGACTAAATTATATTCTTTGGCATTCTATAGCCATAAAACTGCAAATCCGCGCGAGTCCCAAATTTTTGTGTGCTATAGCCCATGCCTCCCGCCTTGGGCCCGGATGGATCCGTCGTGAAATCGCCTAATATTTATCCCGGACATCAAATACTGCCTAAAAAAAATTTCCACCGCCCCGAAATGACCAAATTATACTTTTTGGCATTATATAGCCATAAAACTACAAATCTGCGCGAGTCCCAAATTTTTATGTGCTATAGCCCATGCTTCCCGCCTTGGGCCCGGATGGATCCGTCGTGAAATCGCCTAATATTTGTCCCGGACATCAAATACGGCCTAAGAAAAAATTTCCACCGCCCCGAAATGACCAAATTATACTTTTTGGCATTTTACAGCGATAAACATGCAAATCCGCGCGAGTCCCAAATTTTTGTGTGCTATAGCCCATGCCTTCCGCCTTGGGCCCGGATGGATCCGTCGTGGAATCGCCTAATATTTGTCCCGGACATCAAATACGGCCTAAGAAACAATTTCCACCGCCCCAAAATGACTAAATTATATTCTTTGGCATTCTATAGCCATAAAACTGCAAATCCGCGCGAGTCCCAAATTTTTGTGTGCTATAGCCCATGCCTCCCGCCTTGGGCCCGGATGGATCCGTCGTGAAATCGCCTAATATTTATCCCGGACATCAAATACTGCCTAAAAAAAATTTCCACCGCCCCGAAATGACCAAATTATACTTTTTGGCATTATATAGCCATAAAACTACAAATCCGCGCGAGTCCCAAATTTTTGTGTGCTATAGCCCATGCCTCCCGCCTTGGGCCCGGATAGATCCGTCGTGAAATCGCCTAATATTTGTCCCGGACATCAAATACGGCCTAAGAAAAAATTTCCACCGCCCCGAAATGACCAAATTATACTTTTTGGCATTATATAGCCATAAAACTACAAATCCGCGCGAGTCCCAAATTTTTGTGTGCTATATAGCCCATGCCCTCCGCCTTGGGCCCGGATGGATCCATCGTGGAATCGCCTAATATTTGTCCCGGACATCAAATACGGCCTAAGAAACAATTTCCACCGCCCCAAAATGATCAAATTATATTCTTTGGCATTCTATAGCCATAAAACTGCAAATCCACACGAGTCCCAAATTTTTGTGTGCTATAGCCCATACCTCCCGGCTTGGACCGGGATGGATCCATCGTGAAATCGCCTAATATTTGTCCCCGACATCAAATAGGGCCTAAGAAACCATTGTCACCGGGCCGAAATGACCAAATTACATTTTTTGGCATTTTACAGCGATAAACATGCAAATCCGCGCGAGTTCCAAATTTTTGTGTGCTATAGCCCATGCCTTCCGCCTTGGGTCGGGATGGACCCATTGTGAAATCGCCTAATATTTGTCCCGGACATCAAATACGGTCTAAGAAACAATTTCCACCGCCCCGGAATGACCAAATTATATTTTTTGGCATTCTATAGCCATAAAACTGCAAATCCGCGCGAGTCCCAAATTTTTGTGTGCTATAGCCCATGCCTTCCGCCTTGGGCCCGAATGGATCCGCCGTGGAATCGCCTAATATTTTTCCCGGACATCAAATACTGCCTAAAAAAAAATTTCCACCGCCCCGAAATGACCAAATTATACTTTTTGGCATTATATAGCCATAAAACTACAAATCTGCGCGAGTCCCAAATTTTTGTGTGCTATAGCCCATGCCTTCCGCCTTGGGCCCGGATGGATCCCTCGTGGAATCGCCTAATATTTGTCCCGGACATCAAATACGGCCTAAGAAACAATTTCCACCGCCCCAAAATGACTAAATTATATTCTTTGGCATTCTATAGCCATAAAACTGCAAATCCCCGCGAGTCCCAAATTTTTGTGTGCTATAGCCCATGCCTCCCGCCTTGGGCCCGGATGGATCCGTCGTGAAATCGCCTAATATTTATCCCGGACATCAAATACGGCCTAAAAAAAAATTTCCACCGCCCGAAATGACCAAATTATACTTTTTGGCATTATATAGCCATAAAACTACAAATCTGCGCGAGTCCCAAATTTTTATGTGCTATAGCCCATGCCTCCCGCCTTGGGCCCGGATGGATCCGTCGTGAAATCGCCTAATATTTGTCCCGGACATCAAATACGGCCTAAGAAAAAATTTTCACCGCCCCGAAATGACCAAATTATACTTTTTGGCATTTTACAGCGATAAACATGCAAATCCGCGCGAGTTCCAAATTTTTGTGTGCTATAGCCCATGCCTTCCGCCTTGGGTCGGGATGGATCCATCGTGAAATCGCCTAATATTTGTCCCGGACATCAAATACGGTCTAAGAAACAATTTCCACCGCCCCGGAATGACCAAATTATATTTTTTGGCATTCTATAGCCATAAAACTGCAAATCCGCGCGAGTCCCAAATTTTTGTGTGCTATAGCCCATGCCTTCCGCCTTGGGTCGGGATGGACCCATTGTGAAATCGCCTAATATTTGTCCCGGACATCAAATACGGTCTAAGAAACAATTTCCACCGCCCCGGAATGACCAAATTATATTTTTTGGCATTCTATAGCCATAAAACTGCAAATCCGCGCGAGTCCCAAATTTTTGTGTGCTATAGCCCATGCCTCCCGCCTTGGGCCCGGATGGATCCATCGTGAAATCGCCTAATATTTGTCCCGGACATCAAATACGGCCTAAGAAAAAATTTCCACCGCCCCGAAATGACCAAATTATACTTTTTGGCATTATATAGCCATAAAACTACAAATCCGCGCGAGTCCCAAATTTTTGTGTGCTATATAGCCCATGCCCTCCGCCTTGGGCCCGGATGGATCCGTCGTGGAATCGCCTAATATTTTTCCCGAACATCAAATACGGCCTAAGAAACAATTTCCACCGCCCCGAATTGACCAAATTATATTTTTTGGCATTCTATAGCCATAAAACTGCAAATCCGCGCGAGTCCCAAATTTTTGTGTGCTATAGCCCATGCCTTCCGCCTTGGGCCCGGATGGATCCGTCGTGGAATCGCCTAATATTTGTCCCGGACATCAAATACGGCCTAAGAAACAATTTCCACTTCCTCGAAATGAACAAATTATATTTTTTGGCATTCTATAGCCATAAAACTGCAAATCCGCGCGAGTCCCAAATTTTTGTGTGCTATAGCCCATGCCTTCCGCTTTGGGCCGGGATGGATCCATCGTGAAATCGCCTAATATTTGTCCCGGACATCAAATACGGCCTAAGAAACAATTTCCACCACCCCGAAATGACCAAATTATATTTTTTGGCATTCTACATCCATAAAACTGCACATCTGCGCGAGTCCCAAATTTTTGTGTGCTATAGCCCATGCCTTCCGCCTTGGGCCCGGATGGATCCGTCGTGGAATCGCCTAATATTTGTCCCGGACATCAAATACGGCCTAAGAAACAATTTCCACCGCCCCGAAATGACTAAATTATATTCTTTGGCATTCTATAGCCATAAAACTGCAAATCCGCGCGAGTCCCAAATTTTTGTGTGCTATAGCCCATGCCTCCCGCCTTGGGCCCGGATAGATCCGTCGTGAAATCGCCTAATATTTGTCCCGGACATCAAATACGGCCTAAGAAAAAATTTCCACCGCCCCGAAATGACCAAATTATACTTTTTGGCATTATATAGCCATAAAACTACAAATCCGCGCGAGTCCCAAATTTTTGTGTGCTATATAGCCCATGCCCTCCGCCTTGGGCCCGGATGGATCCATCGTGGAATCGCCTAATATTTGTCCCGGACATCAAATACGGCCTAAGAAACAATTTCCACCGCCCCAAAATGATCAAATTATATTCTTTGGCATTCTATAGCCATAAAACAGCAAATCCACACGAGTCCCAAATTTTTGTGTGCTATAGCCCATACCTCCCGGCTTGGACCGGGATGGATCCATCGTGAAATCGCCTAATATTTGTCCCCGACATCAAATAGGGCCTAAGAAACCATTGTCACCGGGCCGAAATGACCAAATTACATTTTTTGGCATTTTACAGCGATAAACATGCAAATCCGCGCGAGTTCCAAATTTTTGTGTGCTATAGCCCATGCCTTCCGCCTTGGGTCGGGATGGACCCATTGTGAAATCGCCTAATATTTGTCCCGGACATCAAATACGGTCTAAGAAACAATTTCCACCGCCCCGGAATGACCAAATTATATTTTTTGGCATTCTATAGCCATAAAACTGCAAATCCGCGCGAGTCCCAAATTTTTGTGTGCTATAGCCCATGCCTCCCGCCTTGGGCCCGGATGGATCCGTCGTGAAATAGCCTAATATTTGTCCCGGACATCAAATACGGCCTAAGAAAAAATTTCCACCGCCGCGAAATGACCAAATTATACTTTTTGGCATTATATAGCCATAAAACTACAAATCCGCGCGAGTCCCAAATTTTTGTGTGCTATATAGCCCATGCCCTCCGCCTTGGGCCCGGATGGATCCGTCGTGGAATCGCCTAATATTTTTCCCGGACATCAAATACGGCCTAAGAAACAATTTCCACCGCCCCGAATTGACCAAATTATATTATTTGGCATTCTATAGCCATAAAACTGCAAATCCGCGCGAGTCCCAAATTTTTGTGTGTTATAGCCCATGCCTTCCGCCTTGGGCCCGGATGGATCCGTCGTGGAATCGCCTAATATTTGTCCCGGATATCAAATACGGCCTAAGAAACAATTTCCACTTCCTCGAAATGAACAAATTATATTTTTTGGCATTCTATAGCCATAAAACTGCAAATCCGCGCGAGTCCCAAATTTTTGTGTGCTATAGCCCATGCCTTCCGCTTTGGGCCGGGATGGATCCATCGTGAAATCGCCTAATATTTGTCCCGGACATCAAATACGGCCTAAGAAACAATTTCCACCACCCCGAAATGACCAAATTATATTTTTTGGCATTCTACATCCATAAAACTGCAAATCCGCGCGAGTCCCAAATTTTTGTGTGCTATAGCCCATGCCTTCCGCCTTGGGCCCGGATGGATCCGTCGTGGAATCGCCTAATATTTGTCCCGGACATCAAATACGGCCTAAGAAACAATTTCCACCGCCCCGAATTGACCAAATTATATTTTTTGGCATTCTATAGCCATAAAACTGCAAATCTGCGCGAGTCCCAAATTTTTGTGTGCTATAGCCCATGCCTTCCGCCTTGGGCCCGAATGGATCCGCCGTGGAATCGCCTAATATTTTTCCCGGACATCAAATACGGCCTAAGAAACAATTTCCACCGCCCCGAATTGACCAAATTATATTTTTTGGCATTCTATAGCCATAAAACTGCAAATCCGCGCGAGTCCCAAATTTTTGTGTGCTATAGCCCATGCCTTCCGCCTTGGGCCCGGATGGATCCGTCGTGGAATCGCCTAATATTTGTCCCGGACATCAAATACGGCCTAAGAAACAATTTCCACTTCCTCGAAATGAACAAATTATATTTTTTGGCATTCTATAGCCATAAAACTGCAAATCCGCGCGAGTCCCAAATTTTTGTGTGCTATAGCCCATGCCTTCCGCTTTGGGCCGGGATGGATCCATCGTGAAATCGCCTAATATTTGTCCCGGACATCAAATACGGCCTAAGAAACAATTTCCACCACCCCGAAATGACCAAATTATATTTTTTGGCATTCTACATCCATAAAACTGCAAATCCGCGCGAGTCCCAAATTTTTGTGTGCTATAGCCCATGCCTTCCGCCTTGGGCCCGGATGGATCCGTCGTGGAATCGCCTAATATTTGTCCCGGACATCAAATACGGCCTAAGAAACAATTTCCACCGCCCCAAAATGACTAAATTATATTCTTTGGCATTCTATAGCCATAAAACTGCAAATCCGCGCGAGTCCCAAATTTTTGTGTGCTATAGCCCATGCCTCCCGCCTTGGGCCCGGATGGATCCGTCGTGAAATCGCCTAATATTTATCCCGGACATCAAATACTGCCTAAAAAAAATTTCCACCGCCCCGAAATGACCAAATTATACTTTTTGGCATTATATAGCCATAAAACTACAAATCTGCGCGAGTCCCAAATTTTTATGTGCTATAGCCCATGCCTCCCGCCTTGGGCCCGGATGGATCCGTCGTGAAATCGCCTAATATTTGTCCCGAACATCAAATACGGCCTAAGAAAAAATTTCCACCGCCCCGAAATGACCAAATTATACTTTTTGGCATTTTACAGCGATAAACATGCAAATCCGCGCGAGTTCCAAATTTTTGTGTGCTATAGCCCATGCCTTCCGCCTTGGGTCGGGATGGATCCATCGTGAAATCGCCTAATATTTGTCCCGGACATCAAATACGGTCTAAGAAACAATTTCCACCGCCCCAAAATGACTAAATTATATTCTTTGGCATTCTATAGCCATAAAACTGCAAATCCGCGCGAGTCCCAAATTTTTGTGTGCTATAGCCCATGCCTCCCGCCTTGGGCCCGGATGGATCCGTCGTGAAATCGCCTAATATTTATCCCGGACATCAAATACTGCCTAAAAAAAATTTCCACCGCCCCGAAATGACCAAATTATACTTTTTGGCATTATATAGCCATAAAACTACAAATCTGCGCGAGTCCCAAATTTTTATGTGCTATAGCCCATGCTTCCCGCCTTGGGCCCGGATGGATCCGTCGTGAAATCGCCTAATATTTGTCCCGGACATCAAATACGGCCTAAGAAAAAATTTCCACCGCCCCGAAATGACCAAATTATACTTTTTGGCATTTTACAGCGATAAACATGCAAATCCGCGCGAGTCCCAAATTTTTGTGTGCTATAGCCCATGCCTTCCGCCTTGGGCCCGGATGGATCCGTCGTGGAATCGCCTAATATTTGTCCCGGACATCAAATACGGCCTAAGAAACAATTTCCACCGCCCCAAAATGACTAAATTATATTCTTTGGCATTCTATAGCCATAAAACTGCAAATCCGCGCGAGTCCCAAATTTTTGTGTGCTATAGCCCATGCCTCCCGCCTTGGGCCCGGATGGATCCGTCGTGAAATCGCCTAATATTTATCCCGGACATCAAATACTGCCTAAAAAAAATTTCCACCGCCCCGAAATGACCAAATTATACTTTTTGGCATTATATAGCCATAAAACTACAAATCCGCGCGAGTCCCAAATTTTTGTGTGCTATAGCCCATGCCTCCCGCCTTGGGCCCGGATAGATCCGTCGTGAAATCGCCTAATATTTGTCCCGGACATCAAATACGGCCTAAGAAAAAATTTCCACCGCCCCGAAATGACCAAATTATACTTTTTGGCATTATATAGCCATAAAACTACAAATCCGCGCGAGTCCCAAATTTTTGTGTGCTATATAGCCCATGCCCTCCGCCTTGGGCCCGGATGGATCCATCGTGGAATCGCCTAATATTTGTCCCGGACATCAAATACGGCCTAAGAAACAATTTCCACCGCCCCAAAATGATCAAATTATATTCTTTGGCATTCTATAGCCATAAAACTGCAAATCCACACGAGTCCCAAATTTTTGTGTGCTATAGCCCATACCTCCCGGCTTGGACCGGGATGGATCCATCGTGAAATCGCCTAATATTTGTCCCCGACATCAAATAGGGCCTAAGAAACCATTGTCACCGGGCCGAAATGACCAAATTACATTTTTTGGCATTTTACAGCGATAAACATGCAAATCCGCGCGAGTTCCAAATTTTTGTGTGCTATAGCCCATGCCTTCCGCCTTGGGTCGGGATGGACCCATTGTGAAATCGCCTAATATTTGTCCCGGACATCAAATACGGTCTAAGAAACAATTTCCACCGCCCCGGAATGACCAAATTATATTTTTTGGCATTCTATAGCCATAAAACTGCAAATCCGCGCGAGTCCCAAATTTTTGTGTGCTATAGCCCATGCCTTCCGCCTTGGGCCCGAATGGATCCGCCGTGGAATCGCCTAATATTTTTCCCGGACATCAAATACTGCCTAAAAAAAAATTTCCACCGCCCCGAAATGACCAAATTATACTTTTTGGCATTATATAGCCATAAAACTACAAATCTGCGCGAGTCCCAAATTTTTGTGTGCTATAGCCCATGCCTTCCGCCTTGGGCCCGGATGGATCCCTCGTGGAATCGCCTAATATTTGTCCCGGACATCAAATACGGCCTAAGAAACAATTTCCACCGCCCCAAAATGACTAAATTATATTCTTTGGCATTCTATAGCCATAAAACTGCAAATCCCCGCGAGTCCCAAATTTTTGTGTGCTATAGCCCATGCCTCCCGCCTTGGGCCCGGATGGATCCGTCGTGAAATCGCCTAATATTTATCCCGGACATCAAATACGGCCTAAAAAAAAATTTCCACCGCCCGAAATGACCAAATTATACTTTTTGGCATTATATAGCCATAAAACTACAAATCTGCGCGAGTCCCAAATTTTTATGTGCTATAGCCCATGCCTCCCGCCTTGGGCCCGGATGGATCCGTCGTGAAATCGCCTAATATTTGTCCCGGACATCAAATACGGCCTAAGAAAAAATTTTCACCGCCCCGAAATGACCAAATTATACTTTTTGGCATTTTACAGCGATAAACATGCAAATCCGCGCGAGTTCCAAATTTTTGTGTGCTATAGCCCATGCCTTCCGCCTTGGGTCGGGATGGATCCATCGTGAAATCGCCTAATATTTGTCCCGGACATCAAATACGGTCTAAGAAACAATTTCCACCGCCCCGGAATGACCAAATTATATTTTTTGGCATTCTATAGCCATAAAACTGCAAATCCGCGCGAGTCCCAAATTTTTGTGTGCTATAGCCCATGCCTTCCGCCTTGGGTCGGGATGGACCCATTGTGAAATCGCCTAATATTTGTCCCGGACATCAAATACGGTCTAAGAAACAATTTCCACCGCCCCGGAATGACCAAATTATATTTTTTGGCATTCTATAGCCATAAAACTGCAAATCCGCGCGAGTCCCAAATTTTTGTGTGCTATAGCCCATGCCTCCCGCCTTGGGCCCGGATGGATCCATCGTGAAATCGCCTAATATTTGTCCCGGACATCAAATACGGCCTAAGAAAAAATTTCCACCGCCCCGAAATGACCAAATTATACTTTTTGGCATTATATAGCCATAAAACTACAAATCCGCGCGAGTCCCAAATTTTTGTGTGCTATATAGCCCATGCCCTCCGCCTTGGGCCCGGATGGATCCGTCGTGGAATCGCCTAATATTTTTCCCGAACATCAAATACGGCCTAAGAAACAATTTCCACCGCCCCGAATTGACCAAATTATATTTTTTGGCATTCTATAGCCATAAAACTGCAAATCCGCGCGAGTCCCAAATTTTTGTGTGCTATAGCCCATGCCTTCCGCCTTGGGCCCGGATGGATCCGTCGTGGAATCGCCTAATATTTGTCCCGGACATCAAATACGGCCTAAGAAACAATTTCCACTTCCTCGAAATGAACAAATTATATTTTTTGGCATTCTATAGCCATAAAACTGCAAATCCGCGCGAGTCCCAAATTTTTGTGTGCTATAGCCCATGCCTTCCGCTTTGGGCCGGGATGGATCCATCGTGAAATCGCCTAATATTTGTCCCGGACATCAAATACGGCCTAAGAAACAATTTCCACCACCCCGAAATGACCAAATTATATTTTTTGGCATTCTACATCCATAAAACTGCACATCTGCGCGAGTCCCAAATTTTTGTGTGCTATAGCCCATGCCTTCCGCCTTGGGCCCGGATGGATCCGTCGTGGAATCGCCTAATATTTGTCCCGGACATCAAATACGGCCTAAGAAACAATTTCCACCGCCCCGAAATGACTAAATTATATTCTTTGGCATTCTATAGCCATAAAACTGCAAATCCGCGCGAGTCCCAAATTTTTGTGTGCTATAGCCCATGCCTCCCGCCTTGGGCCCGGATAGATCCGTCGTGAAATCGCCTAATATTTGTCCCGGACATCAAATACGGCCTAAGAAAAAATTTCCACCGCCCCGAAATGACCAAATTATACTTTTTGGCATTATATAGCCATAAAACTACAAATCCGCGCGAGTCCCAAATTTTTGTGTGCTATATAGCCCATGCCCTCCGCCTTGGGCCCGGATGGATCCATCGTGGAATCGCCTAATATTTGTCCCGGACATCAAATACGGCCTAAGAAACAATTTCCACCGCCCCAAAATGATCAAATTATATTCTTTGGCATTCTATAGCCATAAAACAGCAAATCCACACGAGTCCCAAATTTTTGTGTGCTATAGCCCATACCTCCCGGCTTGGACCGGGATGGATCCATCGTGAAATCGCCTAATATTTGTCCCCGACATCAAATAGGGCCTAAGAAACCATTGTCACCGGGCCGAAATGACCAAATTACATTTTTTGGCATTTTACAGCGATAAACATGCAAATCCGCGCGAGTTCCAAATTTTTGTGTGCTATAGCCCATGCCTTCCGCCTTGGGTCGGGATGGACCCATTGTGAAATCGCCTAATATTTGTCCCGGACATCAAATACGGTCTAAGAAACAATTTCCACCGCCCCGGAATGACCAAATTATATTTTTTGGCATTCTATAGCCATAAAACTGCAAATCCGCGCGAGTCCCAAATTTTTGTGTGCTATAGCCCATGCCTCCCGCCTTGGGCCCGGATGGATCCGTCGTGAAATAGCCTAATATTTGTCCCGGACATCAAATACGGCCTAAGAAAAAATTTCCACCGCCGCGAAATGACCAAATTATACTTTTTGGCATTATATAGCCATAAAACTACAAATCCGCGCGAGTCCCAAATTTTTGTGTGCTATATAGCCCATGCCCTCCGCCTTGGGCCCGGATGGATCCGTCGTGGAATCGCCTAATATTTTTCCCGGACATCAAATACGGCCTAAGAAACAATTTCCACCGCCCCGAATTGACCAAATTATATTATTTGGCATTCTATAGCCATAAAACTGCAAATCCGCGCGAGTCCCAAATTTTTGTGTGTTATAGCCCATGCCTTCCGCCTTGGGCCCGGATGGATCCGTCGTGGAATCGCCTAATATTTGTCCCGGATATCAAATACGGCCTAAGAAACAATTTCCACTTCCTCGAAATGAACAAATTATATTTTTTGGCATTCTATAGCCATAAAACTGCAAATCCGCGCGAGTCCCAAATTTTTGTGTGCTATAGCCCATGCCTTCCGCCTTGGGCCCGGATGGATCCGTCGTGGAATCGCCTAATATTTGTCCCGGACATCAAATACGGCCTAAGAAACAATTTCCACCCACTCGAAATGACCACATTATATTTTTTGGCATTTTACAGCCATAAAACTGCAAATCCGCGCGAGTCCCAAATTTTTGTGTGCTATAGCCCATGCCTTCCGCCTTGGGCCCGGATGGATCCGTCGTGAAATCGCCTAATATTTGTCCCGGACATCAAATACGGCCTAAGAAACAATTTCCACCCACTCGAAATGACCACATTATATTTTTTTGGCATTTTACAGCCATAAAACTGCAAATCCGCGCGAGTCCCAAATTTTTGTGTGCTATAGCCCATGCCTTCCGCTTTGGGCCGGGATGGATCCATCGTGAAATCGCCTAATATTTGTCCCGGACATCAAATACGGCCTAAGAAACAATTTCCACCACCCCGAAATGACCAAATTATATTTTTTGGCATTCTACATCCATAAAACTGCACATCCGCGCGAGTCCCAAATTTTTGTGTGCTATAGCCCATGCCTTCCGCCTTGGGCCCGGATGGATCCGTCGTGGAATCGCCTAATATTTGTCCCGGACATCAAATACGGCCTAAGAAACAATTTCCACCGCCCCGAAATGACTAAATTATATTCTTTGGCATTCTATAGCCATAAAACTGCAAATCCGCGCGAGTCCCAAATTTTTGTGTGCTATAGCCCATGCCTCCCGCCTTGGGCCCGGATAGATCCGTCGTGAAATCGCCTAATATTTGTCCCGGACATCAAATACGGCCTAAGAAAAAATTTCCACCGCCCCGAAATGACCAAATTATACTTTTTGGCATTATATAGCCATAAAACTACAAATCCGCGCGAGTCCCAAATTTTTGTGTGCTATATAGCCCATGCCCTCCGCCTTGGGCCCGGATGGATCCATCGTGGAATCGCCTAATATTTGTCCCGGACATCAAATACGGCCTAAGAAACAATTTCCACCGCCCCAAAATGATCAAATTATATTCTTTGGCATTCTATAGCCATAAAACTGCAAATCCACACGAGTCCCAAATTTTTGTGTGCTATAGCCCATACCTCCCGGCTTGGACCGGGATGGATCCATCGTGAAATCGCCTAATATTTGTCCCCGACATCAAATAGGGCCTAAGAAACCATTGTCACCGGGCCGAAATGACCAAATTACATTTTTTGGCATTTTACAGCGATAAACATGCAAATCCGCGCGAGTTCCAAATTTTTGTGTGCTATAGCCCATGCCTTCCGCCTTGGGTCGGGATGGACCCATTGTGAAATCGCCTAATATTTGTCCCGGACATCAAATACGGTCTAAGAAACAATTTCCACCGCCCCGGAATGACCAAATTATATTTTTTGGCATTCTATAGCCATAAAACTGCAAATCCGCGCGAGTCCCAAATTTTTGTGTGCTATAGCCCATGCCTCCCGCCTTGGGCCCGGATGGATCCGTCGTGAAATAGCCTAATATTTGTCCCGGACATCAAATACGGCCTAAGAAAAAATTTCCACCGCCCCGAAATGACCAAATTATACTTTTTGGCATTATATAGCCATAAAACTACAAATCCGCGCGAGTCCCAAATTTTTGTGTGCTATATAGCCCATGCCCTCCGCCTTGGGCCCGGATGGATCCGTCGTGGAATCGCCTAATATTTTTCCCGGACATCAAATACGGCCTAAGAAACAATTTCCACCGCCCCGAATTGACCAAATTATATTATTTGGCATTCTATAGCCATAAAACTGCAAATCCGCGCGAGTCCCAAATTTTTGTGTGTTATAGCCCATGCCTTCCGCCTTGGGCCCGGATGGATCCGTCGTGGAATCGCCTAATATTTGTCCCGGATATCAAATACGGCCTAAGAAACAATTTCCACTTCCTCGAAATGAACAAATTATATTTTTTGGCATTCTATAGCCATAAAACTGCAAATCCGCGCGAGTCCCAAATTTTTGTGTGCTATAGCCCATGCCTTCCGCTTTGGGCCGGGATGGATCCATCGTGAAATCGCCTAATATTTGTCCCGGACATCAAATACGGCCTAAGAAACAATTTCCACCACCCCGAAATGACCAAATTATATTTTTTGGCATTCTACATCCATAAAACTGCACATCCGCGCGAGTCCCAAATTTTTGTGTGCTATAGCCCATGCCTTCCGCCTTGGGCCCGGATGGATCCGTCGTGGAATCGCCTAATATTTGTCCCGGACATCAAATACGGCCTAAGAAACAATTTCCACCGCCCCGAAATGACTAAATTATATTCTTTGGCATTCTATAGCCATAAAACTGCAAATCCGCGCGAGTCCCAAATTTTTGTGTGCTATAGCCCATGCCTCCCGCCTTGGGCCCGGATAGATCCGTCGTGAAATCGCCTAATATTTGTCCCGGACATCAAATACGGCCTAAGAAAAAATTTCCACCGCCCCGAAATGACCAAATTATACTTTTTGGCATTATATAGCCATAAAACTACAAATCCGCGGTAGTCCCAAATTTTTGTGTGCTATATAGCCCATGCCCTCCGCCTTGGGCCCGGATGGATCCATCGTGGAATCGCCTAATATTTGTCCCGGACATCAAATACGGCCTAAGAAACAATTTCCACCGCCCCAAAATGATCAAATTATATTCTTTGGCATTCTATAGCCATAAAACTGCAAATCCACACGAGTCCCAAATTTTTGTGTGCTATAGCCCATACCTTCCGGCTTGGACCGGGATGGATCCATCGTGAAATCGCCTAATATTTGTCCCCGACATCAAATAGGGCCTAAGAAACCATTGTCACCGGGCCGAAATGACCAAATTACATTTTTTGGCATTTTACAGCGATAAACATGCAAATCCGCGCGAGTTCCAAATTTTTGTGTGTTATAGCCCATGCCTTCCGCCTTGGGTCGGGATGGACCCATCGTGAAATCGCCTAATATTTGTCCCGGACATTAAATACGGTCTAAGAAACAATTTCCACCGCCCCGGAATGACCAAATTATATTTTTTGGCATTCTATAGCCATAAAACTGCAAATCCGCGCGAGTCCCAAATTTTTGTGTGCTATAGCCCATGCCTCCCGCCTTGGGCCCGGATGGATCCGTCGTGAAATCGCCTAATATTTGTCCCGGACATCAAATACGGCCTAAGAAAAAATTTCCACCGCCCCGAAATGAACAAATTATACTTTTTGGCATTATATAGCCATAAAACTACAAATCCGCGCGAGTCCCAAATTTTTGTGTGCTATATAGCCCATGCCCTCCGCCTTGGGCCCGGATGGATCCGTCGTGGAATCGCCTAATATTTGTCCCGGACATCAAATACGGCCTAAGAAACAATTTCCACCGCCCCAAAATGATCAAATTATATTCTTTGGCATTCTATAGCCATAAAACTGCAAATCCACACGAGTCCCAAATTTTTGTGTGCTATAGCCCATGCCTTCCGCCTTGGACCGGGATGGATCCATCGTGAAATCGCCTAATATTTGTCCCCGACATCAAATACGGCCTAAGAAACCATTGTCACCGGGCCGAAATGACCAAATTACATTTTTTGGCATTTTACAGCGATAAACATGCAAATCCGCGCGAGTTCCAAATTTTTGTGTGCTATAGCCCATGCCTTCCGCCTTGGGTCGGGATGGACCCATTGTGAAATCGCCTAATATTTGTCCCGGACATCAAATACGGTCTAAGAAACAATTTCCACCGCCCCGGAATGACCAAATTATATTTTTTGGCATTCTATAGCCATAAAACTGCAAATCCGCGCGAGTCCCAAATTTTTGTGTGCTATAGCCCATGCCTCCCGCCTTGGGCCCGGATGGATCCATCGTGAAATCGCCTAATATTTGTCCCGGACATCAAATACGACCTAAGAAAAAATTTCCACCGCCCCGAAATGACCAAATTATACTTTTTGGCATTATATAGCCATAAAACTACAAATCCGCGCGAGTCCCAAATTTTTGTGTGCTATATAGCCCATGCCCTCCGCCTTGGGCCCGGATGGATCCGTCGTGGAATCGCCTAATATTTTTCCCGGACATCAAATACGGCCTAAGAAACAATTTCCACCGCCCCGAATTGACCAAATTATATTTTTTGGCATTCTATAGCCATAAAACTGCAAATCCGCGCGAGTCCCAAATTTTTGTGTGCTATAGCCCATGCCTTCCGCCTTGGGCCCGGATGGATCCGTCGTGGAATCGCCTAATATTTGTCCCGGACATCAAATACGGCCTAAGAAACAATTTCCACTTCCTCGAAATGAACAAATTATATTTTTTGGCATTCTATAGCCATAAAACTGCAAATCCGCGCGAGTCCCAAATTTTTGTGTGCTATAGCCCATGCCTTCCGCTTTGGGCCGGGATGGATCCATCGTGAAATCGCCTAATATTTGTCCCGGACATCAAATACGGCCTAAGAAACAATTTCCACCACCCCGAAATGACCAAATTATATTTTTTGGCATTCTACATCCATAAAACTGCACATCCGCGCGAGTCCCAAATTTTTGTGTGCTATAGCCCATGCCTTCCGCCTTGGGCCCGGATGGATCCGTCGTGGAATCGCCTAATATTTGTCCCGGACATCAAATACGGCCTAAGAAACAATTTCCACCGCCCCGAAATGACTAAATTATATTCTTTGGCATTCTATAGCCATAAAACTGCAAATCCGCGCGAGTCCCAAATTTTTGTGTGCTATAGCCCATGCCCTCCGCCTTGGGCCCGGATGGATCCGTCGTGGAATCGCCTAATATTTTTCCCGGACATCAAATACGGCCTAAGAAACAATTTCCACCGCCCCGAATTGACCAAATTATATTTTTTGGCATTCTATAGCCATAAAACTGCAAATCCGCGCGAGTCCCAAATTTTTGTGTGCTATAGCCCATGCCTTCCGCCTTGGGCCCGGATGGATCCGTCGTGGAATCGCCTAATATTTGTCCCGGACATCAAATACGGCCTAAGAAACAATTTCCACTTCCTCGAAATGAACAAATTATATTTTTTGGCATTCTATAGCCATAAAACTGCAAATCCGCGCGAGTCCCAAATTTTTGTGTGCTATAGCCCATGCCTTCCGCTTTGGGCCGGGATGGATCCATCGTGAAATCGCCTAATATTTGTCCCGGACATCAAATACGGCCTAAGAAACAATTTCCACCACCCCGAAATGACCAAATTATATTTTTTGGCATTCTACATCCATAAAACTGCACATCCGCGCGAGTCCCAAATTTTTGTGTGCTATAGCCCATGCCTTCCGCCTTGGGCCCGGATGGATCCGTCGTGGAATCGCCTAATATTTGTCCCGGACATCAAATACGGCCTAAGAAACAATTTCCACCGCCCCGAAATGACTAAATTATATTCTTTGGCATTCTATAGCCATAAAACTGCAAATCCGCGCGAGTCCCAAATTTTTGTGTGCTATAGCCCATGCCCTCCGCCTTGGGCCCGGATGGATCCGTCGTGGAATCGCCTAATATTTTTCCCGGACATCAAATACGGCCTAAGAAACAATTTCCACCGCCCCGAATTGACCAAATTATATTTTTTGGCATTCTATAGCCATAAAACTGCAAATCCGCGCGAGTCCCAAATTTTTGTGTGCTATAGCCCATGCCTTCCGCCTTGGGCCCGGATGGATCCGTCGTGGAATCGCCTAATATTTGTCCCGGACATCAAATACGGCCTAAGAAACAATTTCCACTTCCTCGAAATGAACAAATTATATTTTTTGGCATTCTATAGCCATAAAACTGCAAATCCGCGCGAGTCCCAAATTTTTGTGTGCTATAGCCCATGCCTTCCGCTTTGGGCCGGGATGGATCCATCGTGAAATCGCCTAATATTTGTCCCGGACATCAAATACGGCCTAAGAAACAATTTCCACCACCCCGAAATGACCAAATTATATTTTTTGGCATTCTACATCCATAAAACTGCACATCCGCGCGAGTCCCAAATTTTTGTGTGCTATAGCCCATGCCTTCCGCCTTGGGCCCGGATGGATCCGTCGTGGAATCGCCTAATATTTGTCCCGGACATCAAATACGGCCTAAGAAACAATTTCCACCGCCCCGAAATGACTAAATTATATTCTTTGGCATTCTATAGCCATAAAACTGCAAATCCGCGCGAGTCCCAAATTTTTGTGTGCTATAGCCCATGCCCTCCGCCTTGGGCCCGGATGGATCCGTCGTGGAATCGCCTAATATTTTTCCCGGACATCAAATACGGCCTAAGAAACAATTTCCACCGCCCCGAATTGACCAAATTATATTTTTGGCATTCTATAGCCATAAAACTGCAAATCCGCGCGAGTCCCAAATTTTTGTGTGCTATAGCCCATGCCTTCCGCCTTGGGCCCGGATGGATCCGTCGTGGAATCGCCTAATATTTGTCCCGGACATCAAATACGGCCTAAGAAACAATTTCCACCGCCCCAAAATGACTAAATTATATTCTTTGGCATTCTATAGCCATAAAACTGCAAATCCGCGCGAGTCCCAAATTTTTGTGTGCTATAGCCCATGCCTCCCGCCTTGGGCCCGGATGGATCCGTCGTGAAATCGCCTAATATTTATCCCGGACATCAAATACTGCCTAAAAAAAAATTTCCACCGCCCCGAAATGACCAAATTATATTTTTTGGCATTCTATAGCCATAAAACTGCAAATCCGCGCGAGTCCCAAATTTTTGTGTGCTATAGCCCATGCCTTCCGCTTTGGGCCGGGATGGATCCATCGTGAAATCGCCTAATATTTGTCCCGGACATCAAATACGGCCTAAGAAACAATTTCCACCACCCCGAAATGACCAAATTATATTTTTTGGCATTCTACATCCATAAAACTGCACATCCGCGCGAGTCCCAAATTTTTGTGTGCTATAGCCCATGCCTTCCGCCTTGGGCCCGGATGGATCCGTCGTGGAATCGCCTAATATTTGTCCCGGACATCAAATACGGCCTAAGAAACAATTTCCACCGCCCCGAAATGACTAAATTATATTCTTTGGCATTCTATAGCCATAAAACTGCAAATCCGCGCGAGTCCCAAATTTTTGTGTGCTATAGCCCATGCCTCCCGCCTTGGGCCCGGATAGATCCGTCGTGAAATCGCCTAATATTTGTCCCGGACATCAAATACGACCTAAGAAAAAATTTCCACCGCCCCGAAATGACCAAATTATACTTTTTGGCATTATATAGCCATAAAACTACAAATCCGCGGTAGTCCCAAATTTTTGTGTGCTATATAGCCCATGCCCTCCGCCTTGGGCCCGGATGGATCCATCGTGGAATCGCCTAATATTTGTCCCGGACATCAAATACGGCCTAAGAAACAATTTCCACCGCCCCAAAATGATCAAATTATATTCTTTGGCATTCTATAGCCATAAAACTGCAAATCCACACGAGTCCCAAATTTTTGTGTGCTATAGCCCATACCTTCCGGCTTGGACCGGGATGGATCCATCGTGAAATCGCCTAATATTTGTCCCCGACATCAAATAGGGCCTAAGAAACCATTGTCACCGGGCCGAAATGACCAAATTACATTTTTTGGCATTTTACAGCGATAAACATGCAAATCCGCGCGAGTTCCAAATTTTTGTGTGTTATAGCCCATGCCTTCCGCCTTGGGTCGGGATGGACCCATCGTGAAATCGCCTAATATTTGTCCCGGACATTAAATACGGTCTAAGAAACAATTTCCACCGCCCCGGAATGACCAAATTATATTTTTTGGCATTCTATAGCCATAAAACTGCAAATCCGCGCGAGTCCCAAATTTTTGTGTGCTATAGCCCATGCCTCCCGCCTTGGGCCCGGATGGATCCGTCGTGAAATCGCCTAATATTTGTCCCGGACATCAAATACGGCCTAAGAAAAAATTTCCACCGCCCCGAAATGAACAAATTATACTTTTTGGCATTATATAGCCATAAAACTACAAATCCGCGCGAGTCCCAAATTTTTGTGTGCTATATAGCCCATGCCCTCCGCCTTGGGCCCGGATGGATCCGTCGTGGAATCGCCTAATATTTGTCCCGGACATCAAATACGGCCTAAGAAACAATTTCCACCGCCCCAAAATGATCAAATTATATTCTTTGGCATTCTATAGCCATAAAACTGCAAATCCACACGAGTCCCAAATTTTTGTGTGCTATAGCACATGCCTTCCGCCTTGGACCGGGATGGATCCATCGTGAAATCGCCTAATATTTGTCCCCGACATCAAATACGGCCTAAGAAACCATTGTCACCGGGCCGAAATGACCAAATTACATTTTTTGGCATTTTACAGCGATAAACATGCAAATCCGCGCGAGTTCCAAATTTTTGTGTGCTATAGCCCATGCCTTCCGCCTTGGGTCGGGATGGACCCATTGTGAAATCGCCTAATATTTGTCCCGGACATCAAATACGGTCTAAGAAACAATTTCCACCGCCCCGGAATGACCAAATTATATTTTTTGGCATTCTATAGCCATAAAACTGCAAATCCGCGCGAGTCCCAAATTTTTGTGTGCTATAGCCCATGCCTCCCGCCTTGGGCCCGGATGGATCCATCGTGAAATCGCCTAATATTTGTCCCGGACATCAAATACGACCTAAGAAAAAATTTCCACCGCCCCGAAATGACCAAATTATACTTTTTGGCATTATATAGCCATAAAACTACAAATCCGCGCGAGTCCCAAATTTTTGTGTGCTATATAGCCCATGCCCTCCGCCTTGGGCCCGGATGGATCCGTCGTGGAATCGCCTAATATTTTTCCCGGACATCAAATACGGCCTAAGAAACAATTTCCACCGCCCCGGAATGACCAAATTATATTTTTTGGCATTCTATAGCCATAAAACTGCAAATCCGCGCGAGTCCCAAATTTTTGTGTGCTATAGCCCATGCCTCCCGCCTTGGGCCCGGATGGATCCGTCGTGAAATCGCCTAATATTTGTCCCGGACATCAAATACGGCCTAAGAAAAAATTTCCACCGCCCCGAAATGAACAAATTATACTTTTTGGCATTATATAGCCATAAAACTACAAATCCGCGCGAGTCCCAAATTTTTGTGTGCTATATAGCCCATGCCCTCCGCCTTGGGCCCGGATGGATCCGTCGTGGAATCGCCTAATATTTGTCCCGGACATCAAATACGGCCTAAGAAACAATTTCCACCGCCCCAAAATGATCAAATTATATTCTTTGGCATTCTATAGCCATAAAACTGCAAATCCACACGAGTCCCAAATTTTTGTGTGCTATAGCCCATGCCTTCCGCCTTGGACCGGGATGGATCCATCGTGAAATCGCCTAATATTTGTCCCCGACATCAAATACGGCCTAAGAAACCATTGTCACCGGGCCGAAATGACCAAATTACATTTTTTGGCATTTTACAGCGATAAACATGCAAATCCGCGCGAGTTCCAAATTTTTGTGTGCTATAGCCCATGCCTTCCGCCTTGGGTCGGGATGGACCCATTGTGAAATCGCCTAATATTTGTCCCGGACATCAAATACGGTCTAAGAAACAATTTCCACCGCCCCGGAATGACCAAATTATATTTTTTGGCATTCTATAGCCATAAAACTGCAAATCCGCGCGAGTCCCAAATTTTTGTGTGCTATAGCCCATGCCTCCCGCCTTGGGCCCGGATGGATCCATCGTGAAATCGCCTAATATTTGTCCCGGACATCAAATACGACCTAAGAAAAAATTTCCACCGCCCCGAAATGACCAAATTATACTTTTTGGCATTATATAGCCATAAAACTACAAATCCGCGCGAGTCCCAAATTTTTGTGTGCTATATAGCCCATGCCCTCCGCCTTGGGCCCGGATGGATCCGTCGTGGAATCGCCTAATATTTTTCCCGGACATCAAATACGGCCTAAGAAACAATTTCCACCGCCCCGAATTGACCAAATTATATTTTTTGGCATTCTATAGCCATAAAACTGCAAATCTGCGCGAGTCCCAAATTTTTGTGTGCTATAGCCCATGCCTTCCGCCTTGGGCCCGGATGGATCCGTCGTGGAATCGCCTAATATTTGTCCCGGACATCAAATACGGCCTAAGAAACAATTTCCACTTCCTCGAAATGAACAAATTATATTTTTTGGCATTCTATAGCCATAAAACTGCAAATCCGCGCGAGTCCCAAATTTTTGTGTGCTATAGCCCATGCCTTCCGCTTTGGGCCGGGATGGATCCATCGTGAAATCGCCTAATATTTGTCCCGGACATCAAATACGGCCTAAGAAACAATTTCCACCACCCCGAAATGACCAAATTATATTTTTTGGCATTCTACATCCATAAAACTGCACATCCGCGCGAGTCCCAAATTTTTGTGTGCTATAGCCCATGCCTTCCGCCTTGGGCCCGGATGGATCCGTCGTGGAATCGCCTAATATTTGTCCCGGACATCAAATACGGCCTAAGAAACAATTTCCACCGCCCCGAAATGACTAAATTATATTCTTTGGCATTCTATAGCCATAAAACTGCAAATCCGCGCGAGTCCCAAATTTTTGTGTGCTATAGCCCATGCCTCCCGCCTTGGGCCCGGATAGATCCGTCGTGAAATCGCCTAATATTTGTCCCGGACATCAAATACGGCCTAAGAAAAAATTTCCACCGCCCCGAAATGACCAAATTATACTTTTTGGCATTATATAGCCATAAAACTACAAATCCGCGGTAGTCCCAAATTTTTGTGTGCTATATAGCCCATGCCCTCCGCCTTGGGCCCGGATGGATCCATCGTGGAATCGCCTAATATTTGTCCCGGACATCAAATACGGCCTAAGAAACAATTTCCACCGCCCCAAAATGATCAAATTATATTCTTTGGCATTCTATAGCCATAAAACTGCAAATCCACACGAGTCCCAAATTTTTGTGTGCTATAGCCCATACCTTCCGGCTTGGACCGGGATGGATCCATCGTGAAATCGCCTAATATTTGTCCCCGACATCAAATAGGGCCTAAGAAACCATTGTCACCGGGCCGAAATGACCAAATTACATTTTTTGGCATTTTACAGCGATAAACATGCAAATCCGCGCGAGTTCCAAATTTTTGTGTGTTATAGCCCATGCCTTCCGCCTTGGGTCGGGATGGACCCATCGTGAAATCGCCTAATATTTGTCCCGGACATTAAATACGGTCTAAGAAACAATTTCCACCGCCCCGGAATGACCAAATTATATTTTTTGGCATTCTATAGCCATAAAACTGCAAATCCGCGCGAGTCCCAAATTTTTGTGTGCTATAGCCCATGCCTCCCGCCTTGGGCCCGGATGGATCCGTCGTGAAATCGCCTAATATTTGTCCCGGACATCAAATACGGCCTAAGAAAAAATTTCCACCGCCCCGAAATGAACAAATTATACTTTTTGGCATTATATAGCCATAAAACTACAAATCCGCGCGAGTCCCAAATTTTTGTGTGCTATATAGCCCATGCCCTCCGCCTTGGGCCCGGATGGATCCGTCGTGGAATCGCCTAATATTTGTCCCGGACATCAAATACGGCCTAAGAAACAATTTCCACCGCCCCAAAATGATCAAATTATATTCTTTGGCATTCTATAGCCATAAAACTGCAAATCCACACGAGTCCCAAATTTTTGTGTGCTATAGCCCATACCTTCCGGCTTGGACCGGGATGGATCCATCGTGAAATCGCCTAATATTTGTCCCCGACATCAAATAGGGCCTAAGAAACCATTGTCACCGGGCCGAAATGACCAAATTACATTTTTTGGCATTTTACAGCGATAAACATGCAAATCCGCGCGAGTTCCAAATTTTTGTGTGCTATAGCCCATGCCTTCCGCCTTGGGTCGGGATGGACCCATCGTGAAATCGCCTAATATTTGTCCCGGACATTAAATACGGTCTAAGAAACAATTTCCACCGCCCCGGAATGACCAAATTATATTTTTTGGCATTCTATAGCCATAAAACTGCAAATTCGCGGGAGTCCCAAATTTTTGTGTGCTATAGCCCATGCCTCCCGCCTTGGGCCCGGATAGATCCGTCGTGAAATCGCCTAATATTTGTCCCGGACATCAAATACGGCCTAAGAAAAAATTTCCACCGCCCCGAAATGACCAAATTATACTTTTTGGCATTATATAGCCATAAAACTACAAATCCGCGGTAGTCCCAAATTTTTGTGTGCTATATAGCCCATGCCCTCCGCCTTGGGCCCGGATGGATCCATCGTGGAATCGCCTAATATTTGTCCCGGACATCAAATACGGCCTAAGAAAAAATTTCCACCGCCCCGAAATGAACAAATTATACTTTTTGGCATTATATAGCCATAAAACTACTAATCCGCGCGAGTCCCAAATTTTTGTGTGCTATATAGCCCATGCCCTCCGCCTTGGGCCCGGATGGATCCGTCGTGGAATCGCCTAATATTTGTCCCGGACATCAAATACGGCCTAAGAAACAATTTCCACCGCCCCAAAATGATCAAATTATATTCTTTGGCATTCTATAGCCATAAAACTGCAAATCCACACGAGTCCCAAATTTTTGTGTGCTATAGCCCATACCTTCCGGCTTGGACCGGGATGGATCCATCGTGAAATCGCCTAATATTTGTCCCCGACATCAAATAGGGCCTAAGAAACCATTGTCACCGGGCCGAAATGACCAAATTACATTTTTTGGCATTTTACAGCGATAAACATGCAAATCCGCGCGAGTTCCAAATTTTTGTGTGCTATAGCCCATGCCTTCCGCCTTGGGTCGGGATGGACCCATCGTGAAATCGCCTAATATTTGTCCCGGACATTAAATACGGTCTAAGAAACAATTTCCACCGCCCCGGAATGACCAAATTATATTTTTTGGCATTTTATAGCCATAAAACTGCAAATTCGCGGGAGTCCCAAATTTTTGTGTGCTATAGCCCATGCCTCCCGCCTTGGGCCCGGATAGATCCGTCGTGAAATCGCCTAATATTTGTCCCGGACATCAAATACGGCCTAAGAAAAAATTTCCACCGCCCCGAAATGACCAAATTATACTTTTTGGCATTATATAGCCATAAAACTACAAATCCGCGGTAGTCCCAAATTTTTGTGTGCTATATAGCCCATGCCCTCCGCCTTGGGCCCGGATGGATCCATCGTGGAATCGCCTAATATTTGTCCCGGACATCAAATACGGCCTAAGAAACAATTTCCACCGCCCCAAAATGATCAAATTATATTCTTTGGCATTCTATAGCCATAAAACTGCAAATCCACACGAGTCCCAAATTTTTGTGTGCTATAGCCCATACCTTCCGGCTTGGACCGGGATGGATCCATCGTGAAATCGCCTAATATTTGTCCCCGACATCAAATAGGGCCTAAGAAACCATTGTCACCGGGCCGAAATGACCAAATTACATTTTTTGGCATTTTACAGCGATAAACATGCAAATCCGCGCGAGTTCCAAATTTTTGTGTGTTATAGCCCATGCCTTCCGCCTTGGGTCGGGATGGACCCATCGTGAAATCGCCTAATATTTGTCCCGGACATTAAATACGGTCTAAGAAACAATTTCCACCGCCCCGGAATGACCAAATTATATTTTTTGGCATTCTATAGCCATAAAACTGCAAATCCGCGCGAGTCCCAAATTTTTGTGTGCTATAGCCCATGCCTCCCGCCTTGGGCCCGGATGGATCCGTCGTGAAATCGCCTAATATTTGTCCCGGACATCAAATACGGCCTAAGAAAAAATTTCCACCGCCCCGAAATGAACAAATTATACTTTTTGGCATTATATAGCCATAAAACTACAAATCCGCGCGAGTCCCAAATTTTTGTGTGCTATATAGCCCATGCCCTCCGCCTTGGGCCCGGATGGATCCGTCGTGGAATCGCCTAATATTTGTCCCGGACATCAAATACGGCCTAAGAAACAATTTCCACCGCCCCAAAATGATCAAATTATATTCTTTGGCATTCTATAGCCATAAAACTGCAAATCCACACGAGTCCCAAATTTTTGTGTGCTATAGCCCATACCTTCCGGCTTGGACCGGGATGGATCCATCGTGAAATCGCCTAATATTTGTCCCCGACATCAAATAGGGCCTAAGAAACCATTGTCACCGGGCCGAAATGACCAAATTACATTTTTTGGCATTTTACAGCGATAAACATGCAAATCCGCGCGAGTTCCAAATTTTTGTGTGCTATAGCCCATGCCTTCCGCCTTGGGTCGGGATGGACCCATCGTGAAATCGCCTAATATTTGTCCCGGACATTAAATACGGTCTAAGAAACAATTTCCACCGCCCCGGAATGACCAAATTATATTTTTTGGCATTCTATAGCCATAAAACTGCAAATTCGCGGGAGTCCCAAATTTTTGTGTGCTATAGCCCATGCCTCCCGCCTTGGGCCCGGATAGATCCGTCGTGAAATCGCCTAATATTTGTCCCGGACATCAAATACGGCCTAAGAAAAAATTTCCACCGCCCCGAAATGACCAAATTATACTTTTTGGCATTATATAGCCATAAAACTACAAATCCGCGGTAGTCCCAAATTTTTGTGTGCTATATAGCCCATGCCCTCCGCCTTGGGCCCGGATGGATCCATCGTGGAATCGCCTAATATTTGTCCCGGACATCAAATACGGCCTAAGAAAAAATTTCCACCGCCCCGAAATGAACAAATTATACTTTTTGGCATTATATAGCCATAAAACTACTAATCCGCGCGAGTCCCAAATTTTTGTGTGCTATATAGCCCATGCCCTCCGCCTTGGGCCCGGATGGATCCGTCGTGGAATCGCCTAATATTTGTCCCGGACATCAAATACGGCCTAAGAAACAATTTCCACCGCCCCAAAATGATCAAATTATATTCTTTGGCATTCTATAGCCATAAAACTGCAAATCCACACGAGTCCCAAATTTTTGTGTGCTATAGCCCATACCTTCCGGCTTGGACCGGGATGGATCCATCGTGAAATCGCCTAATATTTGTCCCCGACATCAAATAGGGCCTAAGAAACCATTGTCACCGGGCCGAAATGACCAAATTACATTTTTTGGCATTTTACAGCGATAAACATGCAAATCCGCGCGAGTTCCAAATTTTTGTGTGCTATAGCCCATGCCTTCCGCCTTGGGTCGGGATGGACCCATCGTGAAATCGCCTAATATTTGTCCCGGACATTAAATACGGTCTAAGAAACAATTTCCACCGCCCCGGAATGACCAAATTATATTTTTTGGCATTTTATAGCCATAAAACTGCAAATTCGCGGGAGTCCCAAATTTTTGTGTGCTATAGCCCATGCCTCCCGCCTTGGGCCCGGATAGATCCGTCGTGAAATCGCCTAATATTTGTCCCGGACATCAAATACGGCCTAAGAAAAAATTTCCACCGCCCCGAAATGACCAAATTATACTTTTTGGCATTATATAGCCATAAAACTACAAATCCGCGGTAGTCCCAAATTTTTGTGTGCTATATAGCCCATGCCCTCCGCCTTGGGCCCGGATGGATCCATCGTGGAATCGCCTAATATTTGTCCCGGACATCAAATACGGCCTAAGAAACAATTTCCACCGCCCCAAAATGATCAAATTATATTCTTTGGCATTCTATAGCCATAAAACTGCAAATCCACACGAGTCCCAAATTTTTGTGTGCTATAGCCCATACCTTCCGGCTTGGACCGGGATGGATCCATCGTGAAATCGCCTAATATTTGTCCCCGACATCAAATAGGGCCTAAGAAACCATTGTCACCGGGCCGAAATGACCAAATTACATTTTTTGGCATTTTACAGCGATAAACATGCAAATCCGCGCGAGTTCCAAATTTTTGTGTGTTATAGCCCATGCCTTCCGCCTTGGGTCGGGATGGACCCATCGTGAAATCGCCTAATATTTGTCCCGGACATTAAATACGGTCTAAGAAACAATTTCCACCGCCCCGGAATGACCAAATTATATTTTTTGGCATTCTATAGCCATAAAACTGCAAATCCGCGCGAGTCCCAAATTTTTGTGTGCTATAGCCCATGCCTCCCGCCTTGGGCCCGGATGGATCCGTCGTGAAATCGCCTAATATTTGTCCCGGACATCAAATACGGCCTAAGAAAAAATTTCCACCGCCCCGAAATGAACAAATTATACTTTTTGGCATTATATAGCCATAAAACTACAAATCCGCGCGAGTCCCAAATTTTTGTGTGCTATATAGCCCATGCCCTCCGCCTTGGGCCCGGATGGATCCGTCGTGGAATCGCCTAATATTTGTCCCGGACATCAAATACGGCCTAAGAAACAATTTCCACCGCCCCAAAATGATCAAATTATATTCTTTGGCATTCTATAGCCATAAAACTGCAAATCCACACGAGTCCCAAATTTTTGTGTGCTATAGCCCATACCTTCCGGCTTGGACCGGGATGGATCCATCGTGAAATCGCCTAATATTTGTCCCCGACATCAAATAGGGCCTAAGAAACCATTGTCACCGGGCCGAAATGACCAAATTACATTTTTTGGCATTTTACAGCGATAAACATGCAAATCCGCGCGAGTTCCAAATTTTTGTGTGCTATAGCCCATGCCTTCCGCCTTGGGTCGGGATGGACCCATCGTGAAATCGCCTAATATTTGTCCCGGACATTAAATACGGTCTAAGAAACAATTTCCACCGCCCCGGAATGACCAAATTATATTTTTTGGCATTCTATAGCCATAAAACTGCAAATTCGCGGGAGTCCCAAATTTTTGTGTGCTATAGCCCATGCCTCCCGCCTTGGGCCCGGATAGATCCGTCGTGAAATCGCCTAATATTTGTCCCGGACATCAAATACGGCCTAAGAAAAAATTTCCACCGCCCCGAAATGACCAAATTATACTTTTTGGCATTATATAGCCATAAAACTACAAATCCGCGGTAGTCCCAAATTTTTGTGTGCTATATAGCCCATGCCCTCCGCCTTGGGCCCGGATGGATCCATCGTGGAATCGCCTAATATTTGTCCCGGACATCAAATACGGCCTAAGAAAAAATTTCCACCGCCCCGAAATGAACAAATTATACTTTTTGGCATTATATAGCCATAAAACTACTAATCCGCGCGAGTCCCAAATTTTTGTGTGCTATATAGCCCATGCCCTCCGCCTTGGGCCCGGATGGATCCGTCGTGGAATCGCCTAATATTTGTCCCGGACATCAAATACGGCCTAAGAAACAATTTCCACCGCCCCAAAATGATCAAATTATATTCTTTGGCATTCTATAGCCATAAAACTGCAAATCCACACGAGTCCCAAATTTTTGTGTGCTATAGCCCATACCTTCCGGCTTGGACCGGGATGGATCCATCGTGAAATCGCCTAATATTTGTCCCCGACATCAAATAGGGCCTAAGAAACCATTGTCACCGGGCCGAAATGACCAAATTACATTTTTTGGCATTTTACAGCGATAAACATGCAAATCCGCGCGAGTTCCAAATTTTTGTGTGCTATAGCCCATGCCTTCCGCCTTGGGTCGGGATGGACCCATCGTGAAATCGCCTAATATTTGTCCCGGACATTAAATACGGTCTAAGAAACAATTTCCACCGCCCCGGAATGACCAAATTATATTTTTTGGCATTTTATAGCCATAAAACTGCAAATTCGCGGGAGTCCCAAATTTTTGTGTGCTATAGCCCATGCCTCCCGCCTTGGGCCCGGATAGATCCGTCGTGAAATCGCCTAATATTTGTCCCGGACATCAAATACGGCCTAAGAAAAAATTTCCACCGCCCCGAAATGACCAAATTATACTTTTTGGCATTATATAGCCATAAAACTACAAATCCGCGGTAGTCCCAAATTTTTGTGTGCTATATAGCCCATGCCCTCCGCCTTGGGCCCGGATGGATCCATCGTGGAATCGCCTAATATTTGTCCCGGACATCAAATACGGCCTAAGAAACAATTTCCACCGCCCCAAAATGATCAAATTATATTCTTTGGCATTCTATAGCCATAAAACTGCAAATCCACACGAGTCCCAAATTTTTGTGTGCTATAGCCCATACCTTCCGGCTTGGACCGGGATGGATCCATCGTGAAATCGCCTAATATTTGTCCCCGACATCAAATAGGGCCTAAGAAACCATTGTCACCGGGCCGAAATGACCAAATTACATTTTTTGGCATTTTACAGCGATAAACATGCAAATCCGCGCGAGTTCCAAATTTTTGTGTGTTATAGCCCATGCCTTCCGCCTTGGGTCGGGATGGACCCATCGTGAAATCGCCTAATATTTGTCCCGGACATTAAATACGGTCTAAGAAACAATTTCCACCGCCCCGGAATGACCAAATTATATTTTTTGGCATTCTATAGCCATAAAACTGCAAATCCGCGCGAGTCCCAAATTTTTGTGTGCTATAGCCCATGCCTCCCGCCTTGGGCCCGGATGGATCCGTCGTGAAATCGCCTAATATTTGTCCCGGACATCAAATACGGCCTAAGAAAAAATTTCCACCGCCCCGAAATGACCAAATTATATTTTTTGGCATTCTATAGCCATAAAACTGCAAATCCGCGCGAGTCCCAAATTTTTGTGTGCTATAGCCCATGCCTCCCGCCTTGGGCCCGGATGGATCCATCGTGAAATCGCCTAATATTTGTCCCGGACATCAAATACGACCTAAGAAAAAATTTCCACCGCCCCGAAATGACCAAATTATACTTTTTGGCATTATATAGCCATAAAACTGCAAATCCGCGCGAGTCCCAAATTTTTGTGTGCTATATAGCCCATGCCTTCCGCCTTGGGCCCGGATGGATCCGTCGTGGAATCGCCTAATATTTGTCCCGGACATCAAATACGGCCTAAGAAACAATTTCCACCGCCCCGAATTGACCAAATTATATTTTTTGGCATTCTATAGCCATAAAACTGCAAATCTGCGCGAGTCCCAAATTTTTGTGTGCTATAGCCCATGCCTTCCGCCTTGGGCCCGGATGGATCCGTCGTGGAATCGCCTAATATTTGTCCCGGACATCAAATACGGCCTAAGAAACAATTTCCACTTCCTCGAAATGAACAAATTATATTTTTTGGCATTCTATAGCCATAAAACTGCAAATCCGCGCGAGTCCCAAATTTTTGTGTGCTATAGCCCATGCCTTCCGCCTTGGGCCCGGATGGATCCGTCGTGGAATCGCCTAATATTTGTCCCGGACATCAAATACGGCCTAAGAAACAATTTCCACCGCCCCGAAATGACTAAATTATATTCTTTGGCATTCTATAGCCATAAAACTGCAAATCCGCGCGAGTCCCAAATTTTTGTGTGCTATAGCCCATGCCTCCCGCCTTGGGCCCGGATAGATCCGTCGTGAAATCGCCTAATATTTGTCCCGGACATCAAATACGGCCTAAGAAAAAATTTCCACCGCCCCGAAATGACCAAATTATACTTTTTGGCATTATATAGCCATAAAACTACAAATCCGCGCGAGTCTCAAATTTTTGTGTGCTATATAGCCCATGCCCTCCGCCTTGGGCCCGGATGGATCCGTCGTGGAATCGCCTAATATTTGTCCCGGACATCAAATACGGCCTAAGAAACAATTTCCACCGCCCCAAAATGATCAAATTATATTCTTTGGCATTCTATAGCCATAAAACTGCAAATCCACACGAGTCCCAAATTTTTGTGTGCTATAGCCCATACCTTCCGGCTTGGACCGGGATGGATCCATCGTGAAATCGCCTAATATTTGTCCCCGACATCAAATAGGGCCTAAGAAACCATTGTCACCGGGCCGAAATGACCAAATTACATTTTTTGGCATTTTACAGCGATAAACATGCAAATCCGCGCGAGTTCCAAATTTTTGTGTGCTATAGCCCATGCCTTCCGCCTTGGGTCGGGATGGACCCATCGTGAAATCGCCTAATATTTGTCCCGGACATTAAATACGGTCTAAGAAACAATTTCCACCGCCCCGGAATGACCAAATTATATTTTTTGGCATTTTATAGCCATAAAACTGCAAATTCGCGGGAGTCCCAAATTTTTGTGTGCTATAGCCCATGCCTCCCGCCTTGGGCCCGGATAGATCCGTCGTGAAATCGCCTAATATTTGTCCCGGACATCAAATACGGCCTAAGAAAAAATTTCCACCGCCCCGAAATGACCAAATTATACTTTTTGGCATTATATAGCCATAAAACTACAAATCCGCGGTAGTCCCAAATTTTTGTGTGCTATATAGCCCATGCCCTCCGCCTTGGGCCCGGATGGATCCATCGTGGAATCGCCTAATATTTGTCCCGGACATCAAATACGGCCTAAGAAACAATTTCCACCGCCCCAAAATGATCAAATTATATTCTTTGGCATTCTATAGCCATAAAACTGCAAATCCACACGAGTCCCAAATTTTTGTGTGCTATAGCCCATACCTTCCGGCTTGGACCGGGATGGATCCATCGTGAAATCGCCTAATATTTGTCCCCGACATCAAATAGGGCCTAAGAAACCATTGTCACCGGGCCGAAATGACCAAATTACATTTTTTGGCATTTTACAGCGATAAACATGCAAATCCGCGCGAGTTCCAAATTTTTGTGTGTTATAGCCCATGCCTTCCGCCTTGGGTCGGGATGGACCCATCGTGAAATCGCCTAATATTTGTCCCGGACATTAAATACGGTCTAAGAAACAATTTCCACCGCCCCGGAATGACCAAATTATATTTTTTGGCATTCTATAGCCATAAAACTGCAAATCCGCGCGAGTCCCAAATTTTTGTGTGCTATAGCCCATGCCTCCCGCCTTGGGCCCGGATGGATCCGTCGTGAAATCGCCTAATATTTGTCCCGGACATCAAATACGGCCTAAGAAAAAATTTCCACCGCCCCGAAATGAACAAATTATACTTTTTGGCATTATATAGCCATAAAACTACAAATCCGCGCGAGTCCCAAATTTTTGTGTGCTATATAGCCCATGCCCTCCGCCTTGGGCCCGGATGGATCCGTCGTGGAATCGCCTAATATTTGTCCCGGACATCAAATACGGCCTAAGAAACAATTTCCACCGCCCCAAAATGATCAAATTATATTCTTTGGCATTCTATAGCCATAAAACTGCAAATCCACACGAGTCCCAAATTTTTGTGTGCTATAGCCCATGCCTTCCGCCTTGGACCGGGATGGATCCATCGTGAAATCGCCTAATATTTGTCCCCGACATCAAATACGGCCTAAGAAACCATTGTCACCGGGCCGAAATGACCAAATTACATTTTTTGGCATTTTACAGCGATAAACATGCAAATCCGCGCGAGTTCCAAATTTTTGTGTGCTATAGCCCATGCCTTCCGCCTTGGGTCGGGATGGACCCATTGTGAAATCGCCTAATATTTGTCCCGGACATCAAATACGGTCTAAGAAACAATTTCCACCGCCCCGGAATGACCAAATTATATTTTTTGGCATTCTATAGCCATAAAACTGCAAATCCGCGCGAGTCCCAAATTTTTGTGTGCTATAGCCCATGCCTCCCGCCTTGGGCCCGGATGGATCCATCGTGAAATCGCCTAATATTTGTCCCGGACATCAAATACGACCTAAGAAAAAATTTCCACCGCCCCGAAATGACCAAATTATACTTTTTGGCATTATATAGCCATAAAACTACAAATCCGCGCGAGTCCCAAATTTTTGTGTGCTATATAGCCCATGCCCTCCGCCTTGGGCCCGGATGGATCCGTCGTGGAATCGCCTAATATTTGTCCCGGACATCAAATACGGCCTAAGAAACAATTTCCACCGCCCCGAATTGACCAAATTATATTTTTTGGCATTCTATAGCCATAAAACTGCAAATCTGCGCGAGTCCCAAATTTTTGTGTGCTATAGCCCATGCCTTCCGCCTTGGGCCCGGATGGATCCGTCGTGGAATCGCCTAATATTTGTCCCGGACATCAAATACGGCCTAAGAAACAATTTCCACTTCCTCGAAATGAACAAATTATATTTTTTGGCATTCTATAGCCATAAAACTGCAAATCCGCGCGAGTCCCAAATTTTTGTGTGCTATAGCCCATGCCTTCCGCCTTGGGCCCGGATGGATCCGTCGTGGAATCGCCTAATATTTGTCCCGGACATCAAATACGGCCTAAGAAACAATTTCCACCGCCCCGAAATGACTAAATTATATTCTTTGGCATTCTATAGCCATAAAACTGCAAATCCGCGCGAGTCCCAAATTTTTGTGTGCTATAGCCCATGCCTCCCGCCTTGGGCCCGGATAGATCCGTCGTGAAATCGCCTAATATTTGTCCCGGACATCAAATACGGCCTAAGAAAAAATTTCCACCGCCCCGAAATGACCAAATTATACTTTTTGGCATTATATAGCCATAAAACTACAAATCCGCGCGAGTCTCAAATTTTTGTGTGCTATATAGCCCATGCCCTCCGCCTTGGGCCCGGATGGATCCATCGTGGAATCGCCTAATATTTGTCCCGGACATCAAATACGGCCTAAGAAACAATTTCCACCGCCCCAAAATGATCAAATTATATTCTTTGGCATTCTATAGCCATAAAACTGCAAATCCACACGAGTCCCAAATTTTTGTGTGCTATAGCCCATACCTTCCGGCTTGGACCGGGATGGATCCATCGTGAAATCGCCTAATATTTGTCCCCGACATCAAATAGGGCCTAAGAAACCATTGTCACCGGGCCGAAATGACCAAATTACATTTTTTGGCATTTTACAGCGATAAACATGCAAATCCGCGCGAGTTCCAAATTTTTGTGTGCTATAGCCCATGCCTTCCGCCTTGGGTCGGGATGGACCCATCGTGAAATCGCCTAATATTTGTCCCGGACATTAAATACGGTCTAAGAAACAATTTCCACCGCCCCGGAATGACCAAATTATATTTTTTGGCATTCTATAGCCATAAAACTGCAAATTCGCGGGAGTCCCAAATTTTTGTGTGCTATAGCCCATGCCTCCCGCCTTGGGCCCGGATAGATCCGTCGTGAAATCGCCTAATATTTGTCCCGGACATCAAATACGGCCTAAGAAAAAATTTCCACCGCCCCGAAATGACCAAATTATACTTTTTGGCATTATATAGCCATAAAACTACAAATCCGCGGTAGTCCCAAATTTTTGTGTGCTATATAGCCCATGCCCTCCGCCTTGGGCCCGGATGGATCCATCGTGGAATCGCCTAATATTTGTCCCGGACATCAAATACGGCCTAAGAAACAATTTCCACCGCCCCAAAATGATCAAATTATATTCTTTGGCATTCTATAGCCATAAAACTGCAAATCCACACGAGTCCCAAATTTTTGTGTGCTATAGCCCATACCTTCCGGCTTGGACCGGGATGGATCCATCGTGAAATCGCCTAATATTTGTCCCCGACATCAAATAGGGCCTAAGAAACCATTGTCACCGGGCCGAAATGACCAAATTACATTTTTTGGCATTTTACAGCGATAAACATGCAAATCCGCGCGAGTTCCAAATTTTTGTGTGTTATAGCCCATGCCTTCCGCCTTGGGTCGGGATGGACCCATCGTGAAATCGCCTAATATTTGTCCCGGACATTAAATACGGTCTAAGAAACAATTTCCACCGCCCCGGAATGACCAAATTATATTTTTTGGCATTCTATAGCCATAAAACTGCAAATCCGCGCGAGTCCCAAATTTTTGTGTGCTATAGCCCATGCCTCCCGCCTTGGGCCCGGATGGATCCGTCGTGAAATCGCCTAATATTTGTCCCGGACATCAAATACGGCCTAAGAAAAAATTTCCACCGCCCCGAAATGAACAAATTATACTTTTTGGCATTATATAGCCATAAAACTACAAATCCGCGCGAGTCCCAAATTTTTGTGTGCTATATAGCCCATGCCCTCCGCCTTGGGCCCGGATGGATCCGTCGTGGAATCGCCTAATATTTGTCCCGGACATCAAATACGGCCTAAGAAACAATTTCCACCGCCCCAAAATGATCAAATTATATTCTTTGGCATTCTATAGCCATAAAACTGCAAATCCACACGAGTCCCAAATTTTTGTGTGCTATAGCCCATGCCTTCCGCCTTGGACCGGGATGGATCCATCGTGAAATCGCCTAATATTTGTCCCCGACATCAAATACGGCCTAAGAAACCATTGTCACCGGGCTGAAATGACCAAATTACATTTTTTGGCATTTTACAGCGATAAACATGCAAATCCGCGCGAGTTCCAAATTTTTGTGTGCTATAGCCCATGCCTTCCGCCTTGGGTCGGGATGGACCCATTGTGAAATCGCCTAATATTTGTCCCGGACATCAAATACGGTCTAAGAAACAATTTCCACCGCCCCGGAATGACCAAATTATATTTTTTGGCATTCTATAGCCATAAAACTGCAAATCCGCGCGAGTCCCAAATTTTTGTGTGCTATAGCCCATGCCTCCCGCCTTGGGCCCGGATGGATCCATCGTGAAATCGCCTAATATTTGTCCCGGACATCAAATACGGCCTAAGAAACAATTTCCACCGCCCCGAAATGACCAAATTATATTTTTTGGCATTCTATAGCCATAAAACTGCAAATCCGCGCGAGTCCCAAATTTTTGTGTGCTATAGCCCATGCCTTCCGCCTTGGGCCCGGATGGATCCGTCGTGGAATCGCCTAATATTTGTCCCGGACATCAAATACGGCCTAAGAAACAATTTCCACTTCCTCGAAATGAACAAATTATATTTTTTGGCATTCTATAGCCATAAAACTGCAAATCCGCGCGAGTCCCAAATTTTTGTGTGCTATAGCCCATGCCTTCCGCTTTGGGCCGGGATGGATCCATCGTGAAATCGCCTAATATTTGTCCCGGACATCAAATACGGCCTAAGAAACAATTTCCACCACCCCGAAATGACCAAATTATATTTTTTGGCATTCTACATCCATAAAACTGCACATCCGCGCGAGTCCCAAATTTTTGTGTGCTATAGCCCATGCCTTCCGCCTTGGGCCCGGATGGATCCGTCGTGGAATCGCCTAATATTTGTCCCGGACATCAAATACGGCCTAAGAAACAATTTCCACCGCCCCGAAATGACTAAATTATATTCTTTGGCATTCTATAGCCATAAAACTGCAAATCCGCGCGAGTCCCAAATTTTTGTGTGCTATAGCCCATGCCTCCCGCCTTGGGCCCGGATAGATCCGTCGTGAAATCGCCTAATATTTGTCCCGGACATCAAATACGGCCTAAGAAAAAATTTCCACCGCCCCGAAATGACCAAATTATACTTTTTGGCATTATATAGCCATAAAACTACAAATCCGCGCGAGTCTCAAATTTTTGTGTGCTATATAGCCCATGCCCTCCGCCTTGGGCCCGGATGGATCCATCGTGGAATCGCCTAATATTTGTCCCGGACATCAAATACGGCCTAAGAAACAATTTCCACCGCCCCAAAATGATCAAATTATATTCTTTGGCATTCTATAGCCATAAAACTGCAAATCCACACGAGTCCCAAATTTTTGTGTGCTATAGCCCATACCTTCCGGCTTGGACCGGGATGGATCCATCGTGAAATCGCCTAATATTTGTCCCCGACATCAAATAGGGCCTAAGAAACCATTGTCACCGGGCCGAAATGACCAAATTACATTTTTTGGCATTTTACAGCGATAAACATGCAAATCCGCGCGAGTTCCAAATTTTTGTGTGCTATAGCCCATGCCTTCCGCCTTGGGTCGGGATGGACCCATCGTGAAATCGCCTAATATTTGTCCCGGACATTAAATACGGTCTAAGAAACAATTTCCACCGCCCCGGAATGACCAAATTATATTTTTTGGCATTCTATAGCCATAAAACTGCAAATTCGCGCGAGTCCCAAATTTTTGTGTGCTATAGCCCATGCCTCCCGCCTTGGGCCCGGATAGATCCGTCGTGAAATCGCCTAATATTTGTCCCGGACATCAAATACGGCCTAAGAAAAAATTTCCACCGCCCCGAAATGACCAAATTATACTTTTTGGCATTATATAGCCATAAAACTACAAATCCGCGGTAGTCCCAAATTTTTGTGTGCTATATAGCCCATGCCCTCCGCCTTGGGCCCGGATGGATCCATCGTGGAATCGCCTAATATTTGTCCCGGACATCAAATACGGCCTAAGAAACAATTTCCACCGCCCCAAAATGATCAAATTATATTCTTTGGCATTCTATAGCCATAAAACTGCAAATCCACACGAGTCCCAAATTTTTGTGTGCTATAGCCCATACCTTCCGGCTTGGACCGGGATGGATCCATCGTGAAATCGCCTAATATTTGTCCCCGACATCAAATAGGGCCTAAGAAACCATTGTCACCGGGCCGAAATGACCAAATTACATTTTTTGGCATTTTACAGCGATAAACATGCAAATCCGCGCGAGTTCCAAATTTTTGTGTGTTATAGCCCATGCCTTCCGCCTTGGGTCGGGATGGACCCATCGTGAAATCGCCTAATATTTGTCCCGGACATTAAATACGGTCTAAGAAACAATTTCCACCGCCCCGGAATGACCAAATTATATTTTTTGGCATTCTATAGCCATAAAACTGCAAATCCGCGCGAGTCCCAAATTTTTGTGTGCTATAGCCCATGCCTCCCGCCTTGGGCCCGGATGGATCCGTCGTGAAATCGCCTAATATTTGTCCCGGACATCAAATACGGCCTAAGAAAAAATTTCCACCGCCCCGAAATGAACAAATTATACTTTTTGGCATTATATAGCCATAAAACTACAAATCCGCGCGAGTCCCAAATTTTTGTGTGCTATATAGCCCATGCCCTCCGCCTTGGGCCCGGATGGATCCGTCGTGGAATCGCCTAATATTTGTCCCGGACATCAAATACGGCCTAAGAAACAATTTCCACCGCCCCAAAATGATCAAATTATATTCTTTGGCATTCTATAGCCATAAAACTGCAAATCCACACGAGTCCCAAATTTTTGTGTGCTATAGCCCATGCCTTCCGGCTTGGACCGGGATGGATCCATCGTGAAATCGCCTAATATTTGTCCCCGACATCAAATAGGGCCTAAGAAACCATTGTCACCGGGCCGAAATGACCAAATTACATTTTTTGGCATTTTACAGCGATAAACATGCAAATCCGCGCGAGTTCCAAATTTTTGTGTGTTATAGCCCATGCCTTCCGCCTTGGGTCGGGATGGACCCATCGTGAAATCGCCTAATATTTGTCCCGGACATTAAATACGGTCTAAGAAACAATTTCCACCGCCCCGGAATGACCAAATTATATTTTTTGGCATTCTATAGCCATAAAACTGCAAATCCGCGCGAGTCCCAAATTTTTGTGTGCTATAGCCCATGCCTCCCGCCTTGGGCCCGGATGGATCCGTCGTGAAATCGCCTAATATTTGTCCCGGACATCAAATACGGCCTAAGAAAAAATTTCCACCGCCCCGAAATGAACAAATTATACTTTTTGGCATTATATAGCCATAAAACTACAAATCCGCGCGAGTCCCAAATTTTTGTGTGCTATATAGCCCATGCCCTCCGCCTTGGGCCCGGATGGATCCGTCGTGGAATCGCCTAATATTTGTCCCGGACATCAAATACGGCCTAAGAAACAATTTCCACCGCCCCAAAATGATCAAATTATATTCTTTGGCATTCTATAGCCATAAAACTGCAAATCCACACGAGTCCCAAATTTTTGTGTGCTATAGCCCATGCCTTCCGCCTTGGACCGGGATGGATCCATCGTGAAATCGCCTAATATTTGTCCCCGACATCAAATACGGCCTAAGAAACCATTGTCACCGGGCTGAAATGACCAAATTACATTTTTTGGCATTTTACAGCGATAAACATGCAAATCCGCGCGAGTTCCAAATTTTTGTGTGCTATAGCCCATGCCTTCCGCCTTGGGTCGGGATGGACCCATTGTGAAATCGCCTAATATTTGTCCCGGACATCAAATACGGTCTAAGAAACAATTTCCACCGCCCCGGAATGACCAAATTATATTTTTTGGCATTCTATAGCCATAAAACTGCAAATCCGCGCGAGTCCCAAATTTTTGTGTGCTATAGCCCATGCCTCCCGCCTTGGGCCCGGATGGATCCATCGTGAAATCGCCTAATATTTGTCCCGGACATCAAATACGACCTAAGAAAAAATTTCCACCGCCCCGAAATGACCAAATTATACTTTTTGGCATTATATAGCCATAAAACTACAAATCCGCGCGAGTCCCAAATTTTTGTGTGCTATATAGCCCATGCCCTCCGCCTTGGGCCCGGATGGATCCGTCGTGGAATCGCCTAATATTTTTCCCGGACATCAAATACGGCCTAAGAAACAATTTCCACCGCCCCGAATTGACCAAATTATATTTTTTGGCATTCTATAGCCATAAAACTGCAAATCTGCGCGAGTCCCAAATTTTTGTGTGCTATAGCCCATGCCTTCCGCCTTGGGCCCGGATGGATCCGTCGTGGAATCGCCTAATATTTGTCCCGGACATCAAATACGGCCTAAGAAACAATTTCCACTTCCTCGAAATGAACAAATTATATTTTTTGGCATTCTATAGCCATAAAACTGCAAATCCGCGCGAGTCCCAAATTTTTGTGTGCTATAGCCCATGCCTTCCGCTTTGGGCCGGGATGGATCCATCGTGAAATCGCCTAATATTTGTCCCGGACATCAAATACGGCCTAAGAAACAATTTCCACCACCCCGAAATGACCAAATTATATTTTTTGGCATTCTACATCCATAAAACTGCACATCCGCGCGAGTCCCAAATTTTTGTGTGCTATAGCCCATGCCTTCCGCCTTGGGCCCGGATGGATCCGTCGTGGAATCGCCTAATATTTGTCCCGGACATCAAATACGGCCTAAGAAACAATTTCCACCGCCCCGAAATGACTAAATTATATTCTTTGGCATTCTATAGCCATAAAACTGCAAATCATACGCGAGTCCCAAATTTTTGTGTGCTATAGCCCATGCCTCCCGCCTTGGGCCCGGATAGATCCGTCGTGAAATCGCCTAATATTTGTCCCGGACATCAAATACGGCCTAAGAAAAAATTTCCACCGCCCCGAAATGACCAAATTATACTTTTTGGCATTATATAGCCATAAAACTACAAATCCGCGCGAGTCTCAAATTTTTGTGTGCTATATAGCCCATGCCCTCCGCCTTGGGCCCGGATGGATCCATCGTGGAATCGCCTAATATTTGTCCCGGACATCAAATACGGCCTAAGAAACAATTTCCACCGCCCCAAAATGATCAAATTATATTCTTTGGCATTCTATAGCCATAAAACTGCAAATCCACACGAGTCCCAAATTTTTGTGTGCTATAGCCCATACCTTCCGGCTTGGACCGGGATGGATCCATCGTGAAATCGCCTAATATTTGTCCCCGACATCAAATAGGGCCTAAGAAACCATTGTCACCGGGCCGAAATGACCAAATTACATTTTTTGGCATTTTACAGCGATAAACATGCAAATCCGCGCGAGTTCCAAATTTTTGTGTGCTATAGCCCATGCCTTCCGCCTTGGGTCGGGATGGACCCATCGTGAAATCGCCTAATATTTGTCCCGGACATTAAATACGGTCTAAGAAACAATTTCCACCGCCCCGGAATGACCAAATTATATTTTTTGGCATTCTATAGCCATAAAACTGCAAATTCGCGGGAGTCCCAAATTTTTGTGTGCTATAGCCCATGCCTCCCGCCTTGGGCCCGGATAGATCCGTCGTGAAATCGCCTAATATTTGTCCCGGACATCAAATACGGCCTAAGAAAAAATTTCCACCGCCCCGAAATGACCAAATTATACTTTTTGGCATTATATAGCCATAAAACTACAAATCCGCGGTAGTCCCAAATTTTTGTGTGCTATATAGCCCATGCCCTCCGCCTTGGGCCCGGATGGATCCATCGTGGAATCGCCTAATATTTGTCCCGGACATCAAATACGGCCTAAGAAACAATTTCCACCGCCCCAAAATGATCAAATTATATTCTTTGGCATTCTATAGCCATAAAACTGCAAATCCACACGAGTCCCAAATTTTTGTGTGCTATAGCCCATACCTTCCGGCTTGGACCGGGATGGATCCATCGTGAAATCGCCTAATATTTGTCCCCGACATCAAATAGGGCCTAAGAAACCATTGTCACCGGGCCGAAATGACCAAATTACATTTTTTGGCATTTTACAGCGATAAACATGCAAATCCGCGCGAGTTCCAAATTTTTGTGTGTTATAGCCCATGCCTTCCGCCTTGGGTCGGGATGGACCCATCGTGAAATCGCCTAATATTTGTCCCGGACATTAAATACGGTCTAAGAAACAATTTCCACCGCCCCGGAATGACCAAATTATATTTTTTGGCATTCTATAGCCATAAAACTGCAAATCCGCGCGAGTCCCAAATTTTTGTGTGCTATAGCCCATGCCTCCCGCCTTGGGCCCGGATGGATCCGTCGTGAAATCGCCTAATATTTGTCCCGGACATCAAATACGGCCTAAGAAAAAATTTCCACCGCCCCGAAATGAACAAATTATACTTTTTGGCATTATATAGCCATAAAACTACAAATCCGCGGTAGTCCCAAATTTTTGTGTGCTATATAGCCCATGCCCTCCGCCTTGGGCCCGGATGGATCCGTCGTGGAATCGCCTAATATTTGTCCCGGACATCAAATACGGCCTAAGAAACAATTTCCACCGCCCCAAAATGATCAAATTATATTCTTTGGCATTCTATAGCCATAAAACTGCAAATCCACACGAGTCCCAAATTTTTGTGTGCTATAGCCCATGCCTTCCGGCTTGGACCGGGATGGATCCATCGTGAAATCGCCTAATATTTGTCCCCGACATCAAATAGGGCCTAAGAAACCATTGTCACCGGGCCGAAATGACCAAATTACATTTTTTGGCATTTTACAGCGATAAACATGCAAATCCGCGCGAGTTCCAAATTTTTGTGTGTTATAGCCCATGCCTTCCGCCTTGGGTCGGGATGGACCCATCGTGAAATCGCCTAATATTTGTCCCGGACATTAAATACGGTCTAAGAAACAATTTCCACCGCCCCGGAATGACCAAATTATATTTTTTGGCATTCTATAGCCATAAAACTGCAAATCCGCGCGAGTCCCAAATTTTTGTGTGCTATAGCCCATGCCTCCCGCCTTGGGCCCGGATGGATCCGTCGTGAAATCGCCTAATATTTGTCCCGGACATCAAATACGGCCTAAGAAAAAATTTCCACCGCCCCGAAATGAACAAATTATACTTTTTGGCATTATATAGCCATAAAACTACAAATCCGCGCGAGTCCCAAATTTTTGTGTGCTATATAGCCCATGCCCTCCGCCTTGGGCCCGGATGGATCCGTCGTGGAATCGCCTAATATTTGTCCCGGACATCAAATACGGCCTAAGAAACAATTTCCACCGCCCCAAAATGATCAAATTATATTCTTTGGCATTCTATAGCCATAAAACTGCAAATCCACACGAGTCCCAAATTTTTGTGTGCTATAGCCCATGCCTTCCGCCTTGGACCGGGATGGATCCATCGTGAAATCGCCTAATATTTGTCCCCGACATCAAATACGGCCTAAGAAACCATTGTCACCGGGCTGAAATGACCAAATTACATTTTTTGGCATTTTACAGCGATAAACATGCAAATCCGCGCGAGTTCCAAATTTTTGTGTGCTATAGCCCATGCCTTCCGCCTTGGGTCGGGATGGACCCATTGTGAAATCGCCTAATATTTGTCCCGGACATCAAATACGGTCTAAGAAACAATTTCCACCGCCCCGGAATGACCAAATTATATTTTTTGGCATTCTATAGCCATAAAACTGCAAATCCGCGCGAGTCCCAAATTTTTGTGTGCTATAGCCCATGCCTCCCGCCTTGGGCCCGGATGGATCCGTCGTGAAATCGCCTAATATTTGTCCCGGACATCAAATACGGCCTAAGAAAAAATTTCCACCGCCCCGAAATGAACAAATTATACTTTTTGGCATTATATAGCCATAAAACTACAAATCCGCGCGAGTCCCAAATTTTTGTGTGCTATATAGCCCATGCCCTCCGCCTTGGGCCCGGATGGATCCGTCGTGGAATCGCCTAATATTTTTCCCGGACATCAAATACGGCCTAAGAAACAATTTCCACCGCCCCGAATTGACCAAATTATATTTTTTGGCATTCTATAGCCATAAAACTGCAAATCTGCGCGAGTCCCAAATTTTTGTGTGCTATAGCCCATGCCTTCCGCCTTGGGCCCGGATGGATCCGTCGTGGAATCGCCTAATATTTGTCCCGGACATCAAATACGGCCTAAGAAACAATTTCCACTTCCTCGAAATGAACAAATTATATTTTTTGGCATTCTATAGCCATAAAACTGCAAATCCGCGCGAGTCCCAAATTTTTGTGTGCTATAGCCCATGCCTTCCGCTTTGGGCCGGGATGGATCCATCGTGAAATCGCCTAATATTTGTCCCGGACATCAAATACGGCCTAAGAAACAATTTCCACCACCCCGAAATGACCAAATTATATTTTTTGGCATTCTACATCCATAAAACTGCACATCCGCGCGAGTCCCAAATTTTTGTGTGCTATAGCCCATGCCTTCCGCCTTGGGCCCGGATGGATCCGTCGTGGAATCGCCTAATATTTGTCCCGGACATCAAATACGGCCTAAGAAACAATTTCCACCGCCCCGAAATGACTAAATTATATTCTTTGGCATTCTATAGCCATAAAACTGCAAATCCGCGCGAGTCCCAAATTTTTGTGTGCTATAGCCCATGCCTCCCGCCTTGGGCCCGGATAGATCCGTCGTGAAATCGCCTAATATTTGTCCCGGACATCAAATACGGCCTAAGAAAAAATTTCCACCGCCCCGAAATGACCAAATTATACTTTTTGGCATTATATAGCCATAAAACTACAAATCCGCGCGAGTCTCAAATTTTTGTGTGCTATATAGCCCATGCCCTCCGCCTTGGGCCCGGATGGATCCATCGTGGAATCGCCTAATATTTGTCCCGGACATCAAATACGGCCTAAGAAACAATTTCCACCGCCCCAAAATGATCAAATTATATTCTTTGGCATTCTATAGCCATAAAACTGCAAATCCACACGAGTCCCAAATTTTTGTGTGCTATAGCCCATACCTTCCGGCTTGGACCGGGATGGATCCATCGTGAAATCGCCTAATATTTGTCCCCGACATCAAATAGGGCCTAAGAAACCATTGTCACCGGGCCGAAATGACCAAATTACATTTTTTGGCATTTTACAGCGATAAACATGCAAATCCGCGCGAGTTCCAAATTTTTGTGTGCTATAGCCCATGCCTTCCGCCTTGGGTCGGGATGGACCCATCGTGAAATCGCCTAATATTTGTCCCGGACATTAAATACGGTCTAAGAAACAATTTCCACCGCCCCGGAATGACCAAATTATATTTTTTGGCATTCTATAGCCATAAAACTGCAAATTCGCGGGAGTCCCAAATTTTTGTGTGCTATAGCCCATGCCTCCCGCCTTGGGCCCGGATAGATCCGTCGTGAAATCGCCTAATATTTGTCCCGGACATCAAATACGGCCTAAGAAAAAATTTCCACCGCCCCGAAATGACCAAATTATACTTTTTGGCATTATATAGCCATAAAACTACAAATCCGCGGTAGTCCCAAATTTTTGTGTGCTATATAGCCCATGCCCTCCGCCTTGGGCCCGGATGGATCCATCGTGGAATCGCCTAATATTTGTCCCGGACATCAAATACGGCCTAAGAAACAATTTCCACCGCCCCAAAATGATCAAATTATATTCTTTGGCATTCTATAGCCATAAAACTGCAAATCCACACGAGTCCCAAATTTTTGTGTGCTATAGCCCATACCTTCCGGCTTGGACCGGGATGGATCCATCGTGAAATCGCCTAATATTTGTCCCCGACATCAAATAGGGCCTAAGAAACCATTGTCACCGGGCCGAAATGACCAAATTACATTTTTTGGCATTTTACAGCGATAAACATGCAAATCCGCGCGAGTTCCAAATTTTTGTGTGTTATAGCCCATGCCTTCCGCCTTGGGTCGGGATGGACCCATCGTGAAATCGCCTAATATTTGTCCCGGACATTAAATACGGTCTAAGAAACAATTTCCACCGCCCCGGAATGACCAAATTATATTTTTTGGCATTCTATAGCCATAAAACTGCAAATCCGCGCGAGTCCCAAATTTTTGTGTGCTATAGCCCATGCCTCCCGCCTTGGGCCCGGATGGATCCGTCGTGAAATCGCCTAATATTTGTCCCGGACATCAAATACGGCCTAAGAAAAAATTTCCACCGCCCCGAAATGAACAAATTATACTTTTTGGCATTATATAGCCATAAAACTACAAATCCGCGCGAGTCCCAAATTTTTGTGTGCTATATAGCCCATGCCCTCCGCCTTGGGCCCGGATGGATCCGTCGTGGAATCGCCTAATATTTGTCCCGGACATCAAATACGGCCTAAGAAACAATTTCCACCGCCCCAAAATGATCAAATTATATTCTTTGGCATTCTATAGCCATAAAACTGCAAATCCACACGAGTCCCAAATTTTTGTGTGCTATAGCCCATGCCTTCCGCCTTGGACCGGGATGGATCCATCGTGAAATCGCCTAATATTTGTCCCCGACATCAAATACGGCCTAAGAAACCATTGTCACCGGGCTGAAATGACCAAATTACATTTTTTGGCATTTTACAGCGATAAACATGCAAATCCGCGCGAGTTCCAAATTTTTGTGTGCTATAGCCCATGCCTTCCGCCTTGGGTCGGGATGGACCCATTGTGAAATCGCCTAATATTTGTCCCGGACATCAAATACGGTCTAAGAAACAATTTCCACCGCCCCGGAATGACCAAATTATATTTTTTGGCATTCTATAGCCATAAAACTGCAAATCCGCGCGAGTCCCAAATTTTTGTGTGCTATAGCCCATGCCTCCCGCCTTGGGCCCGGATGGATCCATCGTGAAATCGCCTAATATTTGTCCCGGACATCAAATACGACCTAAGAAAAAATTTCCACCGCCCCGAAATGACCAAATTATACTTTTTGGCATTATATAGCCATAAAACTACAAATCCGCGCGAGTCCCAAATTTTTGTGTGCTATATAGCCCATGCCCTCCGCCTTGGGCCCGGATGGATCCGTCGTGGAATCGCCTAATATTTTTCCCGGACATCAAATACGGCCTAAGAAACAATTTCCACCGCCCCGAATTGACCAAATTATATTTTTTGGCATTCTATAGCCATAAAACTGCAAATCTGCGCGAGTCCCAAATTTTTGTGTGCTATAGCCCATGCCTTCCGCCTTGGGCCCGGATGGATCCGTCGTGGAATCGCCTAATATTTGTCCCGGACATCAAATACGGCCTAAGAAACAATTTCCACTTCCTCGAAATGAACAAATTATATTTTTTGGCATTCTATAGCCATAAAACTGCAAATCCGCGCGAGTCCCAAATTTTTGTGTGCTATAGCCCATGCCTTCCGCTTTGGGCCGGGATGGATCCATCGTGAAATCGCCTAATATTTGTCCCGGACATCAAATACGGCCTAAGAAACAATTTCCACCACCCCGAAATGACCAAATTATATTTTTTGGCATTCTACATCCATAAAACTGCACATCCGCGCGAGTCCCAAATTTTTGTGTGCTATAGCCCATGCCTTCCGCCTTGGGCCCGGATGGATCCGTCGTGGAATCGCCTAATATTTGTCCCGGACATCAAATACGGCCTAAGAAACAATTTCCACCGCCCCGAAATGACTAAATTATATTCTTTGGCATTCTATAGCCATAAAACTGCAAATCCGCGCGAGTCCCAAATTTTTGTGTGCTATAGCCCATGCCTCCCGCCTTGGGCCCGGATAGATCCGTCGTGAAATCGCCTAATATTTGTCCCGGACATCAAATACGGCCTAAGAAAAAATTTCCACCGCCCCGAAATGACCAAATTATACTTTTTGGCATTATATAGCCATAAAACTACAAATCCGCGCGAGTCTCAAATTTTTGTGTGCTATATAGCCCATGCCCTCCGCCTTGGGCCCGGATGGATCCATCGTGGAATCGCCTAATATTTGTCCCGGACATCAAATACGGCCTAAGAAACAATTTCCACCGCCCCAAAATGATCAAATTATATTCTTTGGCATTCTATAGCCATAAAACTGCAAATCCACACGAGTCCCAAATTTTTGTGTGCTATAGCCCATACCTTCCGGCTTGGACCGGGATGGATCCATCGTGAAATCGCCTAATATTTGTCCCCGACATCAAATAGGGCCTAAGAAACCATTGTCACCGGGCCGAAATGACCAAATTACATTTTTTGGCATTTTACAGCGATAAACATGCAAATCCGCGCGAGTTCCAAATTTTTGTGTGCTATAGCCCATGCCTTCCGCCTTGGGTCGGGATGGACCCATCGTGAAATCGCCTAATATTTGTCCCGGACATTAAATACGGTCTAAGAAACAATTTCCACCGCCCCGGAATGACCAAATTATATTTTTTGGCATTCTATAGCCATAAAACTGCAAATCCGCGCGAGTCCCAAATTTTTGTGTGCTATAGCCCATGCCTCCCGCCTTGGGCCCGGATGGATCCGTCGTGAAATCGCCAAATTTTTGTGTGCTATAGCCCATGCCTTCCGCCTTGGGTCGGGATGGACCCATCGTGAAATCGCCTAATATTTGTCCCGGACATTAAATACGGTCTAAGAAACAATTTCCACCGCCCCGGAATGACCAAATTATATTTTTTGGCATTCTATAGCCATAAAACTGCAAATCCGCGCGAGTCCCAAATTTTTGTGTGCTATAGCCCATGCCTCCCGCCTTGGGCCCGGATGGATCCGTCGTGAAATCGCCTAATATTTGTCCCGGACATCAAATACGGCCTAAGAAAAAATTTCCACCGCCCCGAAATGAACAAATTATACTTTTTGGCATTATATAGCCATAAAACTACAAATCCGCGCGAGTCCCAAATTTTTGTGTGCTATATAGCCCATGCCCTCCGCCTTGGGCCCGGATGGATCCGTCGTGGAATCGCCTAATATTTGTCCCGGACATCAAATACGGCCTAAGAAACAATTTCCACCGCCCCAAAATGATCAAATTATATTCTTTGGCATTCTATAGCCATAAAACTGCAAATCCACACGAGTCCCAAATTTTTGTGTGCTATAGCCCATGCCTTCCGCCTTGGACCGGGATGGATCCATCGTGAAATCGCCTAATATTTGTCCCCGACATCAAATACGGCCTAAGAAACCATTGTCACCGGGCCGAAATGACCAAATTACATTTTTTGGCATTTTACAGCGATAAACATGCAAATCCGAGCGAGTTCCAAATTTTTGTGTGCTATAACCCATGCCTTCCGCCTTGGGTCGGGATGGACCCATTGTGAAATCGCCTAATATTTGTCCCGGACATCAAATACGGTCTAAGAAACAATTTCCACCGCCCCGGAATGACCAAATTATATTTTTTGGCATTCTATAGCCATAAAACTGCAAATCCGCGCGAGTCCCAAATTTTTGTGTGCTATAGCCCATGCCTCCCGCCTTGGGCCCGGATGGATCCATCGTGAAATCGCCTAATATTTGTCCCGGACATCAAATACGGCCTAAGAAAAAATTTCCACCGCCCCGAAATGACCAAATTATACTTTTTGGCATTATATAGCCATAAAACTACAAATCCGCGCGAGTCCCAAATTTTTGTGTGCTATATTGCCCATGCCCTCCGCCTTGGGCCCGGATGGATCCGTCGTGGAATCGCCTAATATTTGTCCCGGACATCAAATACGGCCTAAGAAACAATTTCCACCGCCCCAAAATGATCAAATTATATTCTTTGGCATTATATAGCCATAAAACTACAAATCCGCGCGAGTCCCAAATTTTTGTGTGCTATATAGCCCATGCCCTCCGCCTTGGGCCCGGATGGATCCGTCGTGGAATCGCCTAATATTTGTCCCGGACATCAAATACGGCCTAAGAAACAATTTCCACCGCCCCGAAATGAACAAATTATATTTTTCTGCATTCTATAGCCATAAAACTGCAAATCCGCGCGAGTCCCAAATTTTTCTGTACTATAGCCCATGCCTTCCGCCTTGGGCCCGGATGGATCCGTCGTGGAATCGCTTTATATTTGTCTCAGACATCAAATACGGCCTAAGAAACAATTTCCACCACCCCGAAATGACTAAATTATATTTTTTGGCATTCTATAGCCATAAAACTGCAAATCTGCGCGACTCCCAAATTTTTGTGTGCTATAGCCCATGACTTCCGCCTTGGACCGGGATGGATCCATCGTGAAATCGCCTAATATTTGTCCCCGACATCAAATACGGCCTAAGAAACCATTGTCACCGGGCCGAAATGACCAAATTACATTTTTTGGCATTTTACAGCGATAAACATGCAAATCCGAGCGAGTTCCAAATTTTTGTGTGCTATAACCCATGCCTTCCGCCTTGGGTCGGGATGGACCCATTGTGAAATCGCCTAATATTTGTCCCGGACATCAAATACGGTCTAAGAAACAATTTCCACCGCCCCGGAATGACCAAATTATATTTTTTGGCATTCTATAGCCATAAAACTGCAAATCCGCGCGAGTCCCAAATTTTTGTGTGCTATAGCCCATGCCTCCCGCCTTGGGCCCGGATGGATCCGTCGTGAAATCGCCTAATATTTGTCCCGGACATCAAATACGGCCTAAGAAAAAATTTCCACCGCCCCGAAATGACCAAATTATACTTTTTGGCATTATATAGCCATAAAACTACAAATCCGCGCGAGTCCCAAATTTTTGTGTGCTATATAGCCCATGCCTCTCGCCTTGGGCCCGGATGGATCCGTCGTGAAATCGCCTAATATTTGTCCCGGACATCAAATACGGCCTAAGAAAAAATTTCCACCGCCCCGAAATGAACAAATTATACTTTTTGGCATTATATAGCCATAAAACTACAAATCCGCGCGAGTCCCAAATTTTTGTGTGCTATATAGCCCATGCCCTCCGCCTTGGGCCCGGATGGATCCATCGTGGAATCGCCTAATATTTGTCCCGGACATCAAATACGGCCTAAGAAACAATTTCCACCGCCCCAAAATGATCAAATTATATTCTTTGGCATTCTATAGCCATAAAACTGCAAATCCACACGAGTCCCAAATTTTTGTGTGCTATAGCCCATACCTTCCGGCTTGGACCGGGATGGATCCTTCGTGAAATCGCCTAATATTTGTCCCCGACATCAAATAGGGCCTAAGAAACCATTGTCACCGGGCCGAAATGACCAAATTACATTTTTTGGCATTTTACAGCGATAAACATGCAAATCCGCGCGAGTTCCAAATTTTTGTGTGCTATAGCCCATGCCTTCCGCCTTGGGTCGGGATGGACCCATCGTGAAATCGCCTAATATTTGTCCCGGACATTAAATACGGTCTAAGAAACAATTTCCACCGCCCCGGAATGACCAAATTATATTTTTTGGCATTCTATAGCCATAAAACTGCAAATCCGCGCGAGTCCCAAATTTTTGTGTGCTATAGCCCATGCCTCCCGCCTTGGGCCCGGATGGATCCGTCGTGAAATCGCCTAATATTTGTCCCGGACATCAAATACGGCCTAAGAAAAAATTTCCACCGCCCCGAAATGACCAAATTATACTTTTTGGCATTATATAGCCATAAAACTACAAATCCGCGCGAGTCCCAAATTTTTGTGTGCTATATAGCCCATGCCCTCCGCCTTGGGCCCGGATGGATCCGTCGTGGAATCGCCTAATATTTGTCCCGGACATCAAATACGGCCTAAGAAACAATTTCCACCGCCCCAAAATGATCAAATTATATTCTTTGGCAATCTATAGCCATAAAACTGCAAATCCACACGAGTCCCAAATTTTTGTGTGCTATAGCCCATGCCTTCCGCCTTGGACCGGGATGGATCCATCGTGAAATCGCCTAATATTTGTCCCCGACATCAAATACGGCCTAAGAAACCATTGTCACCGGGCCGAAATGACCAAATTACATTTTTTGGCATTTTACAGCGATAAACATGCAAATCCGCGCGAGTTCCAAATTTTTGTGTGCTATAGCCCATGCCTTCCGCCTTGGGTCGGGATGGACCCATTGTGAAATCGCCTAATATTTGTCCCGGACATCAAATACGGTCTAAGAAACAATTTCCACCGCCCCGGAATGACCAAATTATATTTTTTGGCATTCTATAGCCATAAAACTGCAAATCCGCGCGAGTCCCAAATTTTTGTGTGCTATAGCCCATGCCTCCCGCCTTGGGCCCGGATGGATCCGTCGTGGAATCGCCTAATATTTGTCCCGGACATCAAATACGGCCTAAGAAAAAATTTCCACCGCCCCGAAATGACCAAATTATACTTTTTGGCATTATATAGCCATAAAACTACAAATCCGCGCGAGTCCCAAATTTTTGTGTGCTATATAGCCCATGCCCTCCGCCTTGGGCCCGGATGGATCCGTCGTGGAATCGCCTAATATTTGTCCCGGACATCAAATACGGCCTAAGAAACAATTTCCACCGCCCCGAAATGAACAAATTATATTTTTCTGCATTCTATAGCCATAAAACTGCAAATCCGCGCGAGTCCCAAATTTTTCTGTACTATAGCCCATGCCTTCCGCCTTGGGCCCGGATGGATCCGTCGTGGAATCGCTTTATATTTGTCTCAGACATCAAATACGGCCTAAGAAACAATTTCCACCACCCCGAAATGACTAAATTATATTTTTTGGCATTCTATAGCCATAAAACTGCAAATCTGCGCGACTCCCAAATTTTTGTGTGCTATAGCCCATGACTTCCGCCTTGGACCGGGATGGATCCATCTTGAAATCGCCTAATATTTGTCCCCGACATCAAATACGGCCTAAAAAACCATTGTCACCGGGCCGAAATGACCAAATTACATTTTTTGGCATTTTACAGCGATAAACATGCAAATCCGCGCGAGTTCCAAATTTTTGTATGCTATAGCCCATGCCTTCCGCCTTGGGTCGGGATGGACCCATCGTGAAATCGCCTAATATTTGTCCCGGACATCAAATACGGTCTAAGAAAAAATTTCCACCGCCCCGAAATGAACAAATTATACTTTTTGGCATTATATAGCCATAAAACTACAAATCCGCGCGAGTCCCAAATTTTTGTGTGCTATATAGCCCATGCCCTCCGCCTTGGGCCCGGATGGATCCATCGTGGAATCGCCTAATATTTGTCCCGGACATCAAATACGGCCTAAGAAACAATTTCCACCGCCCCGAAATGAACAAATTATACTTTTTGGCATTATATAGCCATAAAACTACAAATCCGCGCGAGTCCCAAATTTTTGTGTGCTATATAGCCCATGCCCTCCGCCTTGGGCCCGGATGGATCCGTCGTGGAATCGCCTAATATTTGTCCCGGACATCAAATACGGCCTAAGAAACAATTTCCACCGCCCCAAAATGATCAAATTATATTCTTTGGCAATCTATAGCCATAAAACTGCAAATCCACACGAGTCCCAAATTTTTGTGTGCTATAGCCCATGCCTTCCGCCTTGGACCGGGATGGATCCATCGTGAAATCGCCTAATATTTGTCCCCGACATCAAATACGGCCTAAGAAACCATTGTCACCGGGCCGAAATGACCAAATTACATTTTTTGGCATTTTACAGCGATAAACATGCAAATCCGCGCGAGTTCCAAATTTTTGTGTGCTATAGCCCATGCCTTCCGCCTTGGGTCGGGATGGACCCATTGTGAAATCGCCTAATATTTGTCCCGGACATCAAATACGGTCTAAGAAACAATTTCCACCGCCCCGGAATGACCAAATTATATTTTTTGGCATTCTATAGCCATAAAACTGCAAATCCGCGCGAGTCCCAAATTTTTGTGTGCTATAGCCCATGCCTCCCGCCTTGGGCCCGGATGGATCCGTCGTGGAATCGCCTAATATTTGTCCCGGACATCAAATACGGCCTAAGAAAAAATTTCCACCGCCCCGAAATGACCAAATTATACTTTTTGGCATTATATAGCCATAAAACTACAAATCCGCGCGAGTCCCAAATTTTTGTGTGCTATATAGCCCATGCCCTCCGCCTTGGGCCCGGATGGATCCGTCGTGGAATCGCCTAATATTTGTCCCGGACATCAAATACGGCCTAAGAAACAATTTCCACCGCCCCGAAATGAACAAATTATATTTTTCTGCATTCTATAGCCATAAAACTGCAAATCCGCGCGAGTCCCAAATTTTTCTGTACTATAGCCCATGCCTTCCGCCTTGGGCCCGGATGGATCCGTCGTGGAATCGCTTTATATTTGTCTCAGACATCAAATACGGCCTAAGAAACAATTTCCACCACCCCGAAATGACTAAATTATATTTTTTGGCATTCTATAGCCATAAAACTGCAAATCTGCGCGACTCCCAAATTTTTGTGTGCTATAGCCCATGACTTCCGCCTTGGACCGGGATGGATCCATCTTGAAATCGCCTAATATTTGTCCCCGACATCAAATACGGCCTAAAAAACCATTGTCACCGGGCCGAAATGACCAAATTACATTTTTTGGCATTTTACAGCGATAAACATGCAAATCCGCGCGAGTTCCAAATTTTTGTATGCTATAGCCCATGCCTTCCGCCTTGGGTCGGGATGGACCCATCGTGAAATCGCCTAATATTTGTCCCGGACATCAAATACGGTCTAAGAAAAAATTTCCACCGCCCCGAAATGAACAAATTATACTTTTTGGCATTATATAGCCATAAAACTACAAATCCGCGCGAGTCCCAAATTTTTGTGTGCTATATAGCCCATGCCCTCCGCCTTGGGCCCGGATGGATCCATCGTGGAATCGCCTAATATTTGTCCCGGACATCAAATACGGCCTAAGAAACAATTTCCACCGCCCCGAAATGAACAAATTATACTTTTTGGCATTATATAGCCATAAAACTACAAATCCGCGCGAGTCCCAAATTTTTGTGTGCTATATAGCCCATGCCCTCCGCCTTGGGCCCGGATGGATCCATCGTGGAATCGCCTAATATTTGTCCCGGACATCAAATACGGCCTAAGAAACAATTTCCACCGCCCCAAAATGATCAAATTATATTCTTTGGCATTCTATAGCCATAAAACTGCAAATCCACACGAGTCCCAAATTTTTGTGTGCTATAGCCCATACCTTCCGGCTTGGACCGGGATGGATCCTTCGTGAAATCGCCTAATATTTGTCCCGGACATCAAATACGGCCTAAGAAAAAATTTCCACCGCCCCGAAATGACCAAATTATACTTTTTGGCATTATATAGCCATAAAACTACAAATCCGCGCGAGTCCCAAATTTTTGTGTACTATAGCCCATGCCTTCCGCCTTGGGCCCGGATGGATCCGTCGTGGAATCGCCTAATATTTGTCCCGGACATCAAATACGGCCTAAGAAACAATTTCCACCGCCCCGAAATGACCAAATTATATTTTTTGGCATTCTATAGCCATAAAACTGCAAATCCGCGCGAGTCCCAAATTTTTGTGTGCTATAGCCCATGCCTTCCGCCTTGGGCCCGAATGGATCCGTCGTGGAATCGCCTAATATTTGTCCCGGACATCAAATACGGCCTAAGAAACAATTTCCACCACCTCGAAATGACCAAATTATATTTTTTGGCATTCTTTAGCCATAAAACTGCAAATCCGCGCGAGTCCCAAATTTTTGTGTGCTATAGCCCATTCCTTCCGGCTTGGACCGGGATGGATCCATCGTGAAATCGCCTAATATTTGTCCCCGACATCAAATACGGCCTAAGAAACCATTGTCACCGCGCCGAAATGACCAAATTACATTTTTTGGCATTTTACAGCCATAAACATGCAAATCTGCACGAGTTCCAAATTTTTGTGTGCTATAGCCCATGCCTTCCGCCTTGGGTCGGGATGGATCCATCGTGAAATCGCCTAATATTTTTCCCGGACATCAAATACGGCCTAAGAAACAATTTCCACCGCCCCGAAATGACCAAATTATATTTTTAAGCATTCTATAGCCATAAAACTGCAAATCCCCGCGAGTCCCAAATTTTTGTGTGCTATAGCCCATGCCTTCCGCCTTGGGCCCGGATGGATCCGTCGTGGAATCGCCTAATATTTGTCCCGGACATCAAATACTGCCTAAGAAACAATTTCCACCACCCCGAAATGACCAAATTATATTTTTTGACATTCTATAGCCATAAAACTGCAAATCCGCGCGAGTCCCAAATTTGTTTGTGTTATAGCCCATGCCTTCCGCTTTGGGCCGAGATGGATCCATCGTGAAATCGCCTAATATTTGTCCGGGACATCAAATACGGCCTAAGAAACAATTTCCTCCACCCCGAAATGACCAAATTATATTTTTTGGCATTCTACATCCATAAAACTGCAAATCCGCGCAAGTCCCAAATTTTTGTGTACTATAGCCCATGCCTTCCGCCTTGGGCCCGGATGGATCCGTCGTGGAGTCGCCTAATATTTGTCCCAGACATCAAATACGGCCTAAGAAACAATTTCCACCTCCCCGAAATGACCAAATTATATTTTTTGGCATTCTATAGCCATAAAACTGCAAATCCGCGCGAGTCCCAAATTTTTGTGTGCTATAGCCCATGCCTTCCGCCTTGGGCCCGAATGGATCCATCGTGGAATCGCCTAATATTTGTCCCGGACATCAAATACGGCCTAAGAAACAATTTCCACCACCTCGAAATGATCAAATTATATTTTTTGGCATTCTATAGCCATAAAACTGCAAATCCGCGCGAGTCCCAAATTTTTGTGTGCTATAGCCCATGCCTTCCGGCTTGGACCGGGATGGATCCATCGTGAAATCGCCTAATATTTGTCCCCGACATCAAATACGGCCTAAGAAACCATTGTCACCGCGCCGAAATGACCAAATTACATTTTTTGGCATTTTACAGCCATAAACATGCAAATCCGCGCGAGTTCCAAATTTTTGTGTGCTATAGCCCATGCCTTCCGCCTTGGGTCGGGATGGATCCGTCGTGAAATCGCCTAATATTTGTCCCGGACATCAAATACGGCCTAAGAAACAATTTCCACCGCCCCGAAATGACCAAATTATAATTTTTGGCATTCTATAGCCATAAAACTGCAAATCCGCGCGAGTCCCAAATTTTTGTGTGCTATAGCCCATGCCTCCCGCCTTGGGCCCGGATGGATCCGTCGTGGAATCGCCTAATATTTGTCCCGGACATCAAATACGGCCTAAGAAAAAATTTCCACCGCCCCGAAATGACCAAATTATACTTTTTGGCATTATATAGCCATAAAACTACAAATCCGCGCGAGTCCCAAATTTTTGTGTGCTATATAGCCCATGCCCTCCGCCTTGGGCCCGGATGGATCCGTCGTGGAATCGCCTAATATTTGTCCCGGACATCAAATACGGCCTAAGAAACAATTTCCACCGCCCCGAAATGAACAAATTATATTTTTCTGCATTCTATAGCCATAAAACTGCAAATCCGCGCGAGTCCCAAATTTTTCTGTACTATAGCCCATGCCTTCCGCCTTGGGCCCGGATGGATCCGTCGTGGAATCGCTTTATATTTGTCTCAGACATCAAATACGGCCTAAGAAACAATTTCCACCACCCCGAAATGACTAAATTATATTTTTTGGCATTCTATAGCCATAAAACTGCAAATCTGCGCGACTCCCAAATTTTTGTGTGCTATAGCCCATGACTTCCGCCTTGGACCGGGATGGATCCATCTTGAAATCGCCTAATATTTGTCCCCGACATCAAATACGGCCTAAAAAACCATTGTCACCGGGCCGAAATGACCAAATTACATTTTTTGGCATTTTACAGCGATAAACATGCAAATCCGCGCGAGTTCCAAATTTTTGTATGCTATAGCCCATGCCTTCCGCCTTGGGTCGGGATGGACCCATCGTGAAATCGCCTAATATTTGTCCCGGACATCAAATACGGTCTAAGAAAAAATTTCCACCGCCCCGAAATGAACAAATTATACTTTTTGGCATTATATAGCCATAAAACTACAAATCCGCGCGAGTCCCAAATTTTTGTGTGCTATATAGCCCATGCCCTCCGCCTTGGGCCCGGATGGATCCATCGTGGAATCGCCTAATATTTGTCCCGGACATCAAATACGGCCTAAGAAACAATTTCCACCGCCCCGAAATGAACAAATTATACTTTTTGGCATTATATAGCCATAAAACTACAAATCCGCGCGAGTCCCAAATTTTTGTGTGCTATATAGCCCATGCCCTCCGCCTTGGGCCCGGATGGATCCATCGTGGAATCGCCTAATATTTGTCCCGGACATCAAATACGGCCTAAGAAACAATTTCCACCGCCCCAAAATGATCAAATTATATTCTTTGGCATTCTATAGCCATAAAACTGCAAATCCACACGAGTCCCAAATTTTTGTGTGCTATAGCCCATACCTTCCGGCTTGGACCGGGATGGATCCTTCGTGAAATCGCCTAATATTTGTCCCGGACATCAAATACGGCCTAAGAAAAAATTTCCACCGCCCCGAAATGACCAAATTATACTTTTTGGCATTATATAGCCATAAAACTACAAATCCGCGCGAGTCCCAAATTTTTGTGTACTATAGCCCATGCCTTCCGCCTTGGGCCCGGATGGATCCGTCGTGGAATCGCCTAATATTTGTCCCGGACATCAAATACGGCCTAAGAAACAATTTCCACCGCCCCGAAATGACCAAATTATATTTTTTGGCATTCTATAGCCATAAAACTGCAAATCCGCGCGAGTCCCAAATTTTTGTGTGCTATAGCCCATGCCTTCCGCCTTGGGCCCGAATGGATCCGTCGTGGAATCGCCTAATATTTGTCCCGGACATCAAATACGGCCTAAGAAACAATTTCCACCACCTCGAAATGACCAAATTATATTTTTTGGCATTCTTTAGCCATAAAACTGCAAATCCGCGCGAGTCCCAAATTTTTGTGTGCTATAGCCCATTCCTTCCGGCTTGGACCGGGATGGATCCATCGTGAAATCGCCTAATATTTGTCCCCGACATCAAATACGGCCTAAGAAACAATTTCCACCGCCTTGAAATGACCAAATTACATTTTTTGGCATTTTACAGCCATAAACATGCAAATCTGCACGAGTTCCAAATTTTTGTGTGCTATAGCCCATGCCTTCCGCCTTGGGTCGGGATGGATCCATCGTGAAATCGCCTAATATTTTTCCCGGACATCAAATACGGCCTAAGAAACAATTTCCACCGCCCCGAAATGACCAAATTATATTTTTAAGCATTCTATAGCCATAAAACTGCAAATCCCCGCGAGTCCCAAATTTTTGTGTGCTATAGCCCATGCCTTCCGCCTTGGGCCCGGATGGATCCGTCGTGGAATCGCCTAATATTTGTCCCGGACATCAAATACTGCCTAAGAAACAATTTCCACCACCCCGAAATGACCAAATTATATTTTTTGACATTCTATAGCCATAAAACTGCAAATCCGCGCGAGTCCCAAATTTGTTTGTGTTATAGCCCATGCCTTCCGCTTTGGGCCGAGATGGATCCATCGTGAAATCGCCTAATATTTGTCCGGGACATCAAATACGGCCTAAGAAACAATTTCCTCCACCCCGAAATGACCAAATTATATTTTTTGGCATTCTACATCCATAAAACTGCAAATCCGCGCAAGTCCCAAATTTTTGTGTACTATAGCCCATGCCTTCCGCCTTGGGCCCGGATGGATCCGTCGTGGAGTCGCCTAATATTTGTCCCAGACATCAAATACGGCCTAAGAAACAATTTCCACCTCCCCGAAATGACCAAATTATATTTTTTGGCATTCTATAGCCATAAAACTGCAAATCCGCGCGAGTCCCAAATTTTTGTGTGCTATAGCCCATGCCTTCCGCCTTGGGCCCGAATGGATCCATCGTGGAATCGCCTAATATTTGTCCCGGACATCAAATACGGCCTAAGAAACAATTTCCACCACCTCGAAATGATCAAATTATATTTTTTGGCATTCTATAGCCATAAAACTGCAAATCCGCGCGAGTCCCAAATTTTTGTGTGCTATAGCCCATGCCTTCCGGCTTGGACCGGGATGGATCCATCGTGAAATCGCCTAATATTTGTCCCCGACATCAAATACGGCCTAAGAAACCATTGTCACCGCGCCGAAATGACCAAATTACATTTTTTGGCATTTTACAGCCATAAACATGCAAATCCGCGCGAGTTCCAAATTTTTGTGTGCTATAGCCCATGCCTTCCGCCTTGGGTCGGGATGGATCCGTCGTGAAATCGCCTAATATTTGTCCCGGACATCAAATACGGCCTAAGAAACAATTTCCACCGCCCCGAAATGACCAAATTATAATTTTTGGCATTCTATAGCCATAAAACTGCAAATCCGCGCGAGTCCCAAATTTTTGTGTGCTATAGCCCATGCCTTCCGCCTTGGGCCCGGATGGATCCGTCGTGGAATCGCCTAATATTTGTCCCGGACATCAAATACGGCCTAAGAAACAATTTCCACCACCTCGAAATGACCAAATTATATTTTTTGGCATTCTATAGCCATAAAACTGCAAATCCGCGCGAGTCCCAAATTTTTGTGTGCTATAGCCCATGCCTTCCGCTTTGGGCCGAGATGGATCCATCGTGAAATCGCCTAATATTTGTCCGGGACATCAAATACGGCCTAAGAAACAATTTCCACCACCCCGAAATGACCAAATTATATTTTTTGGCATTCTACATCCATAAAACTGCAAATCCGCGCAAGTCCCAAATTTTTGTGTACTATAGCCCATGCCTTCCGCCTTTGGCCCGGATGGATCCGTCGTTGAATCGCCTAATATTTGTCCCAGACATCAAATACGGCCTAAGAAACAATTTCCACCGCCCCGAAATGACCAAATTATATTTTTTGGCATTCTATAGCCATAAAACTGCAAATCCGCGCGAGTCCCAAATTTTTGTGTGCTATAGCCCATGCCTTCCGCCTTGGGCCCGAATGGATCCTTCGTGGAATCGCCTAATATTTGTCCCGGACATCAAATACGGCCTAAGAAACAATTTCTACCACCTCGAAATGACCAAATTATATTTTTTGGCATTTTACAGCCATAAACATGCAAATCCGCGCGAGTCCCAAATTTTTGTGTGCTATAGCCCATGCCTTCCGGCTTGGACCGGGATGGATCCATCGTGAAATCGCCTAATATTTGTCCCCGACATCAAATACGGCCTAAGAAACCATTGTCACCGCGCCGAAATGACCAAATTACATTTTTGGCATTTTACAGCCATAAACATGCAAATCCGCGCGAGTTCCAAATTTTTGTGTGCTATAGCCCATGCCTTCCGCCTTGGGTCGGGATGGATCCGTCGTGAAATCGCCTAATATTTGTCCCGGACATCAAATACGGCCTAAGAAACAATTTCCACCGCCCCGAAATGACCAAATTATATTTTTTGGCATTCTACATCCATAAAACTGAAATCCGCGCAAGTCCCAAATTTTTGTGTACTATAGCCCATGCCTTCCGCCTTGGGCCCGGATGGATCCGTCGTGGAATCGCCTAATATTTGTCCCGGACATCAAATACGGCCTAAGAAACAATTTCCACCACCCCGAAATTGACCAAATTATATTTTTTGGCATTCTATAGCCATAAAACTGCAAATCTGCGCGAGTCCCAAATTTTTGTGTGCTATAGCCCATGCCTTCCGCTTTGGGCCCGAATGGATCCGTCGTGGAATCGCCTAATATTTGTCCCGGACATCAAATACGGCCTAAGAAACAATTTCCACCACCTCGAAATGACCAAATTATATTTTTTGGCATTCTATAGCCATAAAACTGCAAATCCGCGCGAGTCCCAAATTTTTGTGTGCTATAGCCCATTCCTTCCGGCTTGGACCGGGATGGATCCATCGTGAAATCGCCTAATATTTGTCCCCGACATCAAATACGGCCTAAGAAACCATTGTCACCGCGCCGAAATGACCAAATTACATTTTTTGGCATTTTACAGCCATAAACATGCAAATCCGCGCGAGTTCCAAATTTTTGTGTGCTATAGCCCATGCCTTCCGCCTTGGGTCGGGAAGGGATCCGTCGTGGAATCACCTAATATTTGTCCCGGACATCAAATACGGCCTAAGAAACAATTTCCACCACCTCGAAATGACCAAATTATATTTTTTGGCATTTTACAGCCATAAACATGCAAATCCGCGCAAGTCCCAAATTTTTGTGTACTATAGCCCATGCCTTCCGGCTTGGACTGGGATGGATCCGTCGTGGAATCGCCTGATATTTGTCCCCGACATCAAATACGGCCTAAGAAACCATTGTCACCGCGCCAAAATGACCAAATTACATTTTTTGGCATTTTACAGCCATAAACATGCAAATCCGCGCGAGTTCCAAATTTTTGTGTGTTATAGCCCATGCCTTCCGGCTTGGACCGGGATGGATCCATCGTGAAATCGCCTAATATTTGTCCCGGACATCAAATACGGCCTAAGAAACAATTTCCACCGCCCCGAAATGACCAAATTATATTTTTTGGCATTCTACATCCATAAAACTGAAATCCGCGCAAGTCCCAAATTTTTGTGTACTATAGCCCATGCCTTCCGCCTTGGGCCCGGATGGATCCGTCGTGGAATCGCCTAATATTTGCCCCGGACATCAAATACGGCCTAAGAAACAATTTCCACCGCCCCGAAATGACCAAATTATATTTTTTGGCATTCTATAGCCATAAAACTGCAAATCCGCGCGAGTCCCAAATTTTTGTGTGCTATAGCCCATGCCTTCCGCCTTGGGCCCGAATGGATCCGTCGTGGAATCGCCTAATATTTGTCCCGGACATCAAATACGGCCTAAGAAACAATTTCCACCACCTCGAAATGACCAAATTATATTTTTTGGCATTCTATAGCCATAAAACTGCAAATCCGCACAGTCCCAAATTTTTGTGTGCTATAGCCCATGCCTTCCGGCTTGGACCGGGATGGATCCATCGTGAAATCGCCTAATATTTGTCCCCGACATCAAATACGGCCTAAGAAACCATTGTCACCGCGCCGAAATGACCAAATTACATTTTTTGGCATTTTACAGCCATAAACATGCAAATCCGCGCGAGTTCCAAATTTTTGTGTGCTATAGCCCATGCCTTCCGCCTTGGGTCGGGATGGATCCATCGTGAAATCGCCTAATATTTGTCCTGGACATCAAATACGGCCTAAGAAACAATTTCCACCACCCCGAAATGACCAAATTATATTTTTTAGCATTCTATAGCCATAAAACTGCAAATCCGCGCGAGTCCCAAATTTTTGTGTGCTATAGCCCATGCCTTCCGCCTTGGGCCCGAATGGATCCGTCGTGGAATCGCCTAATATTTGTCCCGGACATCAAATACGGCCTAAGAAACAATTTCCACCACCTCGAAATGACCAAATTATATTTTTTGGCATTCTATAGCCATAAAACTGCAAATCCGCGCGAGTCCCAAATTTTTGTGTGCTATAGCCCATTCCTTCCGGCTTGGACCGGGATGGATCCATCGTGAAATCGCCTAATATTTGTCCCCGACATCAAATACGGCCTAAGAAACCATTGTCACCGCGCCGAAATGACCAAATTACATTTTTTGGCATTTTACAGCCATAAACATGCAAATCCGCGCGAGTTCCAAATTTTTGTGTGCTATAGCCCATGCCTTCCGCCTTGGGTCGGGAAGGGATCCGTCGTGGAATCACCTAATATTTGTCCCGGACATCAAATACGGCCTAAGAAACAATTTCCACCACCTCGAAATGACCAAATTATATTTTTTGGCATTTTACAGCCATAAACATGCAAATCCGCGCAAGTCCCAAATTTTTGTGTACTATAGCCCATGCCTTCCGGCTTGGACTGGGATGGATCCGTCGTGGAATCGCCTGATATTTGTCCCCGACATCAAATACGGCCTAAGAAACCATTGTCACCGCGCCAAAATGACCAAATTACATTTTTTGGCATTTTACAGCCATAAACATGCAAATCCGCGCGAGTTCCAAATTTTTGTGTGTTATAGCCCATGCCTTCCGGCTTGGACCGGGATGGATCCATCGTGAAATCGCCTAATATTTGTCCCGGACATCAAATACGGCCTAAGAAACAATTTCCACCGCCCCGAAATGACCAAATTATATTTTTTGGCATTCTACATCCATAAAACTGAAATCCGCGCAAGTCCCAAATTTTTGTGTACTATAGCCCATGCCTTCCGCCTTGGGCCCGGATGGATCCGTCGTGGAATCGCCTAATATTTGCCCCGGACATCAAATACGGCCTAAGAAACAATTTCCACCGCCCCGAAATGACCAAATTATATTTTTTGGCATTCTATAGCCATAAAACTGCAAATCCGCGCGAGTCCCAAATTTTTGTGTGCTATAGCCCATGCCTTCCGCCTTGGGCCCGAATGGATCCGTCGTGGAATCGCCTAATATTTGTCCCGGACATCAAATACGGCCTAAGAAACAATTTCCACCACCTCGAAATGACCAAATTATATTTTTTGGCATTCTATAGCCATAAAACTGCAAATCCGCACAGTCCCAAATTTTTGTGTGCTATAGCCCATGCCTTCCGGCTTGGACCGGGATGGATCCATCGTGAAATCGCCTAATATTTGTCCCCGACATCAAATACGGCCTAAGAAACCATTGTCACCGCGCCGAAATGACCAAATTACATTTTTTGGCATTTTACAGCCATAAACATGCAAATCCGCGCGAGTTCCAAATTTTTGTGTGCTATAGCCCATGCCTTCCGCCTTGGGTCGGGATGGATCCATCGTGAAATCGCCTAATATTTGTCCTGGACATCAAATACGGCCTAAGAAACAATTTCCACCACCCCGAAATGACCAAATTATATTTTTTAGCATTCTACATCCATAAAACTGAAATCCGCGCAAGTCCCAAATTTTTGTGTACTATAGCCCATGCCTTCCGCCTTGGGACCGGATGGATCCGTCGTGGAATCGCCTAATATTTGTCCCGGACATCAAATACGGCCTAAGAAACAATTTCCACCGCCCCGAAATGACCAAATTATATTTTTTGGCATTCTATAGCCATAAAACTGCAAATCCGCGCGAGTCCCAAATTTTTGTGTGCTATAGCCCATGCCTTCCGCCTTGGGCCCGGATGGATCCGTCGTGGAATCGCCTAATATTTGTCCCGGACATCAAATACGGCCTAAGAAACAATTTCCACCCACTCGAAATGACCACATTATATTTTTTGGCATTTTACAGCCATAAAACTGCAAATCCGCGCGAGTTCCAAATTTTTGTGTGCTATAGCCCATGCCTTCCGCCTTGGGCCCGGATGGATCCGTCGTGGAATCGCCTAATATTTGTCCCGGACATCAAATACGGCCTAAGAAACAATTTCCACCGCCCCGAAATGACTAAATTATATTTTTTGGCATTCTATAGCCATAAAACTGCAAATCTGCGCGACTCCCAAATTTTTGTGTGCTATAGCCCATGCCTTCCGGCTTGGACCGGGATGGATCCATCGTGAAATCGCCTAATATTTGTCCCCGACATCAAATACGGCCTAAGAAACCATTGTCACCGCGCCGAAATGAACAAATTACATTTTTTGGCATTTTACAGCCATAAACATGCAAATCCGCGCGAGTTCCAAATTTTTGTGTGCTATAGCCCATGCCTTCCGCTTTGGGCCGGGATGGATCCATCGTGAAATCGCCTAATATTTGTCCCGGACATCAAATACGGCCTAAGAAACAATTTCCACCACCCCGAAATGACCAAATTATATTTTTTGGCATTCTACATCCATAAAACTGAAATCCGCGCAAGTCCCAAATTTTTGTGTACTATAGCCCATGCCTTCCGCCTTGGGCCCGGATGGATCCGTCGTGGAATCGCCTAATATTTGTCCCGGACATCAAATACGGCCAAGAAACAATTTCCACTACCCCGAAATGACCAAATTATATTTTTTGGCATTCTATAGCCATAAAACTGCAAATCCGCGCGAGTCCCAAATTTTTGTGTGCTATAACTCATGCCTTCCGGCTTGGACCGGGATGGATCCATCGTGAAATCGCCTAATATTTGTCCCCGACATCAAATACGGCCTAAGAAACCATTGTCACCGCGCCGAAATGACCAAATTACATTTTTTGGCATTTTACAGCCATAAACATGCAAATCCGCGCGAGTTCCAAATTTTTGTGTGCTATAGCCCATGCCTTCCGCCTTGGGTCGGGATGGATCCATCGTGAAATCGCCTAATATTTGTCCCAGACATCAAATACGGCCTAAGAAACAATTTCCACCGCCCCGAAATGACCAAATTATATTTTCTGGCATTCTATAGTCATAAAACTGCAAATCCGCGCGAGTCCCAAATTTTTGTGTGCAATAACCCATGCCTTCCGCCTTGGGCCCGGATGGATCTGTCGTGGAATCGCCTAATATTTGTCCCGGACATCAAATACGGCCTAAGAAACAATTTCCACCACCTCGAAATGACCAAATTATATTTTTTGGCATTCTATAGCCATAAAACTGCAAATCCGCGCGAGTCCCAAATTTTTGTGTGCTATAGCCCATGCCTTCCGCTTTGGGCCGGGATGGATCCATCGTGAAATCGCCTAATATTTGTCCCGGACATCAAATACGGCCTAAGAAACAATTTCCACCACCCCGAAATGACCAAATTATATTTTTTGGCATTCTACATCCATAAAACTGAAATCCGCGCAAGTCCCAAATTTTTGTGTACTATAGCCCATGCCTTCCGCCTTGGGCCCGGATGGATCCGTCGTGGAATCGCCTAATATTTGTCCCGGACATCAAATACGGCCTAAGAAACAATTTCCACCACCCCGAAATGACCAAATTATATTTTTTGGCATTCTACATCCATAAAACTGAAATCCGCGCAAGTCCCAAATTTTTGTGTACTATAGCCCATGCCTTCCGCCTTGTGCCCGGATGGATCCGTCGTGGAATCGCCTAATATTTGTCCCGGATATCAAATACGGCCTAAGAAACAATTTCCACCACCTCGAAATGACCAAATTATATTTTTTGGCATTCTACATCCATAAAACTGCAAATCCGCGCGAGTCCCAAATTTTTGTGTGCTATAGCCCATGCCTTCCGGCTTGGGCCCGGATGGATCCGTCGTGAAATCGCCTAATATTTGTCCCGGACATCAAATACGGCCTAAGAAATAATTTCCACCGCCTCGAAATGACCAAATTATATTTTTTGGCATTCTATAGCCATAAAACTGCAAATCCGCGCGAGTCCCAAATTTTTGTGTGCTATAGCACATGCCTTCCGCCTTGGGCCCGAATGGATCCGTCGTGGAATCGCCTAATATTTGTCCCGGACATCAAATACGGCCTAAGAAAAAATTTCCACCACCTCGAAATGACCAAATTATATTTTTTGGCATTCTATAGCCATAAAACTGCAAATCCGCGCGAGTCCCAAATTTTTGTGTGCTATAGCCCATGCCTTCCGGCTTGGACCGGGATGGATCCATCGTGAAATCGCCTAATATTTGTCCCCGATATCAAATACGGCCTAAGAAACCATTGTCACCGCGCCGAAATGACCAAATTACATTTTTTGGCATTTTACAGCCATAAACATGCAAATCCGCGAGAGTTCCAAATTTTTGTGTGCTATAGCCCATGCCTTCTGCCTTGGGTCGGGATGGATCCATCGTGAAATCGCCTAATATTTGTCCCGGACATCAAATACGGCCTAAGAAACAATTTCCACCGCCCCGAAATGACCAAATTATATTTTTTGGCATTCTATAGTCATAAAACTGCAAATCCGCGCGAGTCCCAAATTTTTGTGTGCAATAGCCCATGCCTTCCGCCTAGGGCCCGGATGGATCCGTCGTGGAATCGCCTAATATTTGTCCCGGACATCAAATACGGCCTAAGAAACAATTTCCACCACCTCGAAATGACCAAATTATATTTTTTGGCATTCTATAGCCATAAAACTGCAAATCCGCGCGAGTCCCAAATTTTTGTGTGCTATAGCCCATGCCTTCCGCTTTGGGCCGGGATGGATCCATCGTGGAATCGCCTAATATTTGTCCCGGACATCAAATACGGCCTAAGAAACAATTTCCACCACCCCGAAATGACCAAATTATATTTTTTGGCATTCTACATCCATAAAACTGCAAATCCGTGCAAGTCCCAAATTTTTGTGTACTATAGCCCATGCCTTCCGCTTTGGGCCGGGATGGATCCATCGTGAAATCGCCTAATATTTGTCCCGGACATCAAATACGGCCTAAGAAACAATTTCCACCACCCCGAAATGACCAAATTATATTTTTTGGCATTCTACATCCATAAAACTGAAATCCGCGCAAGTCCCAAATTTTTGTGTACTATAGCCCATGCCTTCCGCCTTGGGCCCGGATGGATCCGTCGTGGAATCGCCTAATATTTGTCCCGGACATCAAATACGGCCTAAGAAACAATTTCCACCACCCCGAAATGACCAAATTATATTTTTTGGCATTCTACATCCATAAAACTGAAATCCGCGCAAGTCCCAAATTTTTGTGTACTATAGCCCATGCCTTCCGCCTTGTGCCCGGATGGATCCGTCGTGGAATCGCCTAATATTTGTCCCGGATATCAAATACGGCCTAAGAAACAATTTCCACCACCTCGAAATGACCAAATTATATTTTTTGGCATTCTACATCCATAAAACTGCAAATCCGCGCGAGTCCCAAATTTTTGTGTGCTATAGCCCATGCCTTCCGGCTTGGGCCCGGATGGATCCGTCGTGAAATCGCCTAATATTTGTCCCGGACATCAAATACGGCCTAAGAAATAATTTCCACCGCCTCGAAATGACCAAATTATATTTTTTGGCATTCTATAGCCATAAAACTGCAAATCCGCGCGAGTCCCAAATTTTTGTGTGCTATAGCCCATGCCTTCCGCCTTGGGCCCGAATGGATCCATCGTGGAATCGCCTAATATTTGTCCCGGACATCAAATACGGCCTAAGAAAAAATTTCCACCGCCCCGAAATGACCAAATTATATTTTTTGGCATTCTATAGCCATAAAACTGCAAATCCGCGCGAGTCCCAAATTTTTGTGTGCTATAGCACATGCCTTCCGCCTTGGGCCCGAATGGATCCGTCGTGGAATCGCCTAATATTTGTCCCGGACATCAAATACGGCCTAAGAAAAAATTTCCACCACCTCGAAATGACCAAATTATATTTTTTGGCATTCTATAGCCATAAAACTGCAAATCCGCGCGAGTCCCAAATTTTTGTGTGCTATAGCCCATGCCTTCCGGCTTGGACCGGGATGGATCCATCGTGAAATCGCCTAATATTTGTCCCCGATATCAAATACGGCCTAAGAAACCATTGTCACCGCGCCGAAATGACCAAATTACATTTTTTGGCATTTTACAGCCATAAACATGCAAATCCGCGAGAGTTCCAAATTTTTGTGTGCTATAGCCCATGCCTTCCGCCTTGGGTCGGGATGGATCCATCGTGAAATCGCCTAATATTTGTCCCGGACATCAAATACGGCCTAAGAAACAATTTCCACCGCCCCGAAATGACCAAATTATATTTTTTAGCATTCTATAGTCATAAAACTGCAAATCCGCGCGAGTCCCAAATTTTTGTGTGCAATAGCCCATGCCTTCTGCCTTGGGCCCGGATGGATCCGTCGTGGAATCGCCTAATATTTGTCCCGGACATCAAATACGGCCTAAGAAACAATTTCCACCACCTCGAAATGACCAAATTATATTTTTTGGCATTCTATAGCCATAAAACTGCAAATCCGCGCGAGTCCCAAATTTTTGTGTGCTATAGCCCATGCCTTCCGCTTTGGGCCGGGATGGATCCATCGTGGAATCGCCTAATATTTGTCCCGGACATCAAATACGGCCTAAGAAACAATTTCCACCACCCCGAAATGACCAAATTATATTTTTTGGCATTCTACATCCATAAAACTGCAAATCCGTGCAAGTCCCAAATTTTTGTGTACTATAGCCCATGCCTTCCGCTTTGGGCCGGGATGGATCCATCGTGAAATCGCCTAATATTTGTCCCGGACATCAAATACGGCCTAAGAAACAATTTCCACCACCCCGAAATGACCAAATTATATTTTTTGGCATTCTACATCCATAAAACTGAAATCCGCGCAAGTCCCAAATTTTTGTGTACTATAGCCCATGCCTTCCGCCTTGTGCCCGGATGGATCCGTCGTGGAATCGCCTAATATTTGTCCCGGATATCAAATACGGCCTAAGAAACAATTTCCACCACCTCGAAATGACCAAATTATATTTTTTGGCATTCTACATCCATAAAACTGCAAATCCGCGCGAGTCCCAAATTTTTGTGTGCTATAGCCCATGCCTTCCGGCTTGGGCCCGGATGGATCCGTCGTGAAATCGCCTAATATTTGTCCCGGACATCAAATACGGCCTAAGAAATAATTTCCACCGCCTCGAAATGACCAAATTATATTTTTTGGCATTCTATAGCCATAAAACTGCAAATCCGCGCGAGTCCCAAATTTTTGTGTGCTATAGCCCATGCCTTCCGCCTTGGGCCCGAATGGATCAATCGTGGAATCGCCTAATATTTGTCCCGGACATCAAATACGGCCTAAGAAACAATTTCCACCGCCCCGAAATGACCAAATTATATTTTTTGGCATTCTATAGTCATAAAACTGCAAATCCGCGCGAGTCCCAAATTTTTGTGTGCAATAGCCCATGCCTTCCGCCTTGGGCCCGGATGGATCCGTCGTGGAATCGCCTAATATTTGTCCCGGACATCAAATACGGCCTAAGAAACAATTTCCACCACCTCGAAATGACCAAATTATATTTTTTGGCATTCTATAGCCATAAAACTGCAAATCCGCGCGAGTCCCAAATTTTTGTGTGCTATAGCCCATGCCTTCCGCTTTGGGCCGGGATGGATCCATCGTGGAATCGCCTAATATTTGTCCCGGACATCAAATACGGCCTAAGAAACAATTTCCACCACCCCGAAATGACCAAATTATATTTTTTGGCATTCTACATCCATAAAACTGCAAATCCGTGCAAGTCCCAAATTTTTGTGTACTATAGCCCATGCCTTCCGCTTTGGGCCGGGATGGATCCATCGTGAAATCGCCTAATATTTGTCCCGGACATCAAATACGGCCTAAGAAACAATTTCCACCACCCCGAAATGACCAAATTATATTTTTTGGCATTCTACATCCATAAAACTGAAATCCGCGCAAGTCCCAAATTTTTGTGTACTATAGCCCATGCCTTCCGCCTTGTGCCCGGATGGATCCGTCGTGGAATCGCCTAATATTTGTCCCGGATATCAAATACGGCCTAAGAAACAATTTCCACCACCTCGAAATGACCAAATTATATTTTTTGGCATTCTACATCCATAAAACTGCAAATCCGCGCGAGTCCCAAATTTTTGTGTGCTATAGCCCATGCCTTCCGGCTTGGGCCCGGATGGATCCGTCGTGAAATCGCCTAATATTTGTCCCGGACATCAAATACGGCCTAAGAAATAATTTCCACCACCTCGAAATGACCAAATTATATTTTTTGGCATTCTATAGCCATAAAACTGCAAATCCGCGCGAGTCCCAAATTTTTGTGTGCTATAGCCCATGCCTTCCGCCTTGGGCCCGAATGGATCCATCGTGGAATCGCCTAATATTTGTCCCGGACATCAAATACGGCCTAAGAAAAAATTTCCACCGCCCCGAAATGACCAAATTATATTTTTTGGCATTCTATAGCCATAAAACTGCAAATCCGCGCGAGTCCCAAATTTTTGTGTGCTATAGCACATGCCTTCCGCCTTGGGCCCGAATGGATCCGTCGTGGAATCGCCTAATATTTGTCCCGGACATCAAATACGGCCTAAGAAAAAATTTCCACCACCTCGAAATGACCAAATTATATTTTTTGGCATTCTATAGCCATAAAACTGCAAATCCGTGCGAGTCCCAAATTTTTGTGTGCTATAGCTCATGCCTTCCGGCTTGGACCGGGATGGATCCATCGTGAAATCGCCTAATATTTGTCCCCGACATCAAATACGGCCTAAGAAACCATTGTCACCGCGCCGAAATGACCAAATTACATTTTTTGGCATTTTACAGCCATAAACATGCAAATCCGCGCGAGTTCCAAATTTTTGTGTGCAATAGCCCATGCCTTCCGCCTTGGGCCCGGATGGATCCGTCGTGGAATCGCCTAATATTTGTCCCGGACATCAAATACGGCCTAAGAAACAATTTCCACCACCTCGAAATGACCAAATTATATTTTTTGGCATTCTATAGCCATAAAACTGCAAATCCGCGCGAGTCCCAAATTTTTGTGTGCTATAGCCCATGCCTTCCGCTTTGGGCCGGGATGGATCCATCGTGGAATCGCCTAATATTTGTCCCGGACATCAAATACGGCCTAAGAAACAATTTCCACCACCCCGAAATGACCAAATTATATTTTTTGGCATTCTACATCCATAAAACTGCAAATCCGTGCAAGTCCCAAATTTTTGTGTACTATAGCCCATGCCTTCCGCTTTGGGCCGGGATGGATCCATCGTGAAATCGCCTAATATTTGTCCCGGACATCAAATACGGCCTAAGAAACAATTTCCACCACCCCGAAATGACCAAATTATATTTTTTGGCATTCTACATCCATAAAACTGAAATCCGCGCAAGTCCCAAATTTTTGTGTACTATAGCCCATGCCTTCCGCCTTGGGCCCGGATGGATCCGTCGTGGAATCGCCTAATATTTGTCCCGGACATCAAATACGGCCTAAGAAACAATTTCCACCACCCCGAAATGACCAAATTATATTTTTTGGCATTCTACATCCATAAAACTGAAATCCGCGCAAGTCCCAAATTTTTGTGTACTATAGCCCATGCCTTCCGCCTTGTGCCCGGATGGATCCGTCGTGGAATCGCCTAATATTTGTCCCGGATATCAAATACGGCCTAAGAAACAATTTCCACCACCTCGAAATGACCAAATTATATTTTTTGGCATTCTACATCCATAAAACTGCAAATCCGCGCGAGTCCCAAATTTTTGTGTGCTATAGCCCATGCCTTCCGGCTTGGGCCCGGATGGATCCGTCGTGAAATCGCCTAATATTTGTCCCGGACATCAAATACGGCCTAAGAAATAATTTCCACCGCCTCGAAATGACCAAATTATATTTTTTGGCATTCTATAGCCATAAAACTGCAAATCCGCGCGAGTCCCAAATTTTTGTGTGCTATAGCCCATGCCTTCCGCCTTGGGCCCGAATGGATCCATCGTGGAATCGCCTAATATTTGTCCCGGACATCAAATACGGCCTAAGAAAAAATTTCCACCGCCCCGAAATGACCAAATTATATTTTTTGGCATTCTATAGCCATAAAACTGCAAATCCGCGCGAGTCCCAAATTTTTGTGTGCTATAGCACATGCCTTCCGCCTTGGGCCCGAATGGATCCGTCGTGGAATCGCCTAATATTTGTCCCGGACATCAAATACGGCCTAAGAAAAAATTTCCACCACCTCGAAATGACCAAATTATATTTTTTGGCATTCTATAGCCATAAAACTACAAATCCGCGCGAGTCCCAAATTTTTGTGTGCTATAGCCCATGCCTTCCGGCTTGGACCGGGATGGATCCATCGTGAAATCGCCTAATATTTGTCCCCGATATCAAATACGGCCTAAGAAACCATTGTCACCGCGCCGAAATGACCAAATTACATTTTTTGGCATTTTACAGCCATAAACATGCAAATCCGCGAGAGTTCCAAATTTTTGTGTGCTATAGCCCATGCCTTCCGCCTTGGGTCGGGATGGATCCATCGTGAAATCGCCTAATATTTGTCCCGGACATCAAATACGGCCTAAGAAACAATTTCCACCGCCCCGAAATGACCAAATTATATTTTTTGGCATTCTATAGTCATAAAACTGCAAGTCCGCGCGAGTCCCAAATTTTTGTGTGCAATAGCCCATGCCTTCCGCCTTGGGCCCGGATGGATCCGTCGTGGAATCGCCTAATATTTGTCCCGGACATCAAATACGGCCTAAGGAACAATTTCCTCCACCTCGAAATGACCAAATTATATTTTTTGGCATTCTATAGCCATAAAACTACAAATCCGCGCGAGTCCCAAATTTTTGTGTGCTATAGCCCATGCCTTCCGCTTTGGGCCGGGATGGATCCATCGTGGAATCGCCTAATATTTGTCCCGGACATCAAATACGGCCTAAGAAACAATTTCCACCACCCCGAAATGACCAAATTATATTTTTTGGCATTCTACATCCATAAAACTGCAAATCCGTGCAAGTCCCAAATTTTTGTGTACTATAGCCCATGCCTTCCGCTTTGGGCCGGGATGGATCCATCGTGAAATCGCCTAATATTTGTCCCGGACATCAAATACGGCCTAAGAAACAATTTCCACCACCCCGAAATGACCAAATTATATTTTTTGGCATTCTACATCCATAAAACTGAAATCCGCGCAAGTCCCAAATTTTTGTGTACTATAGCCCATGCCTTCCGCCTTGGGCCCGGATGGATCCGTCGTGGAATCGCCTAATATTTGTCCCGGACATCAAATACGGCCTAAGAAACAATTTCCACCACCCTGAAATGACCAAATTATTTTTTTGGCATTCTACATCCATAAAACTGAAATCCGCGCAAGTCCCAAATTTTTGTGTACTATAGCCCATGCCTTCCGCCTTGGGCCCGGATGGATCCGTAGTGGAATCGCCTAATATTTGTCTAGGACATCAAATACGGCCTAAGAAACAATTTCCATCACCTCGAAATGACCAAATTATATTTTTTGGCATTCTACATCCATAAAACTGCAAATCCGCGCGAGTCCCAAATATTTGTGTGCTATAGCCCATGCCTTCCGGCTTGGGCCCGGATGGATCCGTCGTGAAATCGCCTAATATTTGTCCCGGACATCAAATACGGCCTAAGAAATAATTTCCACCGCCTCGAAATGACCAAATTATATTTTTTGGCATTCTATAGCCATAAAACTGCAAATCCGCGCGAGTCCCAAATTTTTGTGTGCTATAGCCCATGCCTTCCGCCTTGGGCCCGGATGGATCCGTCGTGGAATCGCCTAATATTTGTCCCGGACATCAAATACGGCCTAAGAAACAATTTCCACCACCTCGAAATGACCAAATTATATTTTTTGGCATTCTATAGCCATAAAACTGCAAATTCGCGCGAGTCCCAAATTTTTGTGTGCTATAGCCCATGCCTTCCGCTTTGGGCCGGGATGGATCCATCGTGAAATCGCCTAATATTTGTCTCGGACATCAAATACGGCCTAAGAAACAATTTCCACCACCCCGAAATGACCAAATTATATTTTTTGGCATTCTACATCCATAAAACTGCAAATCCGCGCAAGTCCCAAATTTTTGTGTGTTATAGCCCATGCCTTTCGCCTTGGGCCCGGATGGATCCGTCGTGGAATCGCCTAATATTTGTCCCAGACATCAAATACGGCCTAAGAAACAATTTACACCGCCCCGAAATGACCAAATTATATTTTTTGGCATTCTATAGCCATAAAACTGCAAATCCGCGCGAGTCCCAAATTTTTGTGTGCTATAGCCCATGCCTTCCGCCTTGGGCCCGGATGGATCCGTCGTGGAATCGCCTAATATTTGTCCCGGACATCAAATACGGCCTAAGAAACAATTTCCACCACCTCGAAATGACCAAATTATATTTTTTGGCATTCTATAGCCATAAAACTGCAAATCCGCGCGAGTCCCAAATTTTTGTGTGCTATAGCCCATGCCTTCCGCTTTGGGCCGGGATGGATCCATCGTGAAATCGCCTAATTTTTGTCCCGGACATCAAATACGGCCTAAGAAACAATTTCCACCACCCCGAAACGACCAAATTATATTTTTTGGCATTCTACATCCATAAAACTGCAAATCCGCGCAAGTCCCAAATTTTTGTGTACTATAGCCCATGCCTTCCGCCTTGGGCCCGGATGGATCCGTCGTGGAATCGCCTAATATTTGTCCCGAACATCAAATACGGCCTAAGAAACAATTTCCACCGCCCCTAAATGACCAAATTATATTTTTTGGCATTCTATAGCCATAAAACTGCAAATCCGCGCGAGTCCCAAATTTTAGTGTGCTATAGTCTATGCCTTACGCCTTGGGCGCGAATGGATCCGTCGTGGAATCGCCTAATATTTGTCCCGGACATCAAATACGGCCTAAGAAACAATTTCCACCGCCTCGAAATGACCAAATTATATTTTTTGGCATTCTATAGCCATAAAACTTCAAATCCGCGTGAGTCCCAAATTTTTGTGTGCTATAGCCCATGCCTTCCGCTTTGGGCCGGGATGGATCCATCGTGAAATCGCCTAATATTTGTCCCGGACATCAAATAGGGCCTAAGAAAGAATTTCCACCGCCCCGAAATGACCAAATTATATTTTTTGGCATTCTACATCCATAAAACTGCAAATCCGCGCGAGTCCCAAATTTTTGTGTGCTATAGCCCATGCCTTCCGGCTTGGACTGGGATGGATCCATCGTGAAATCGCCTAATATTTGTCCCCGACATCAAATACTGCCTAAGAAACCATTGTCACCATGCCGAAATGACCAATTTACATTTTTTGGCATTTTAAAGCCATAAACATGCAAATCCGTGCGAGTTCCAAATTTTTTTGTGCTATAGCCCATGCCTTCCGCGTTGGGTCGGGATGGATCCATCGTGAAATCGCCTAATATTTGTCCCGGACATCTAATACGGCCTAAGAAACAATTTCCACCGCCCCGAAATGACCAAATTATATTTTTTGGCATTCTATAGCCATAAAACTGCAAATCCGCGCGAGTTCCAAATTTTTGTGTGCTATAGCCCATGCCTTCCGGCTTGGACCGGGATGGATCCATCGTGAAATCGCCTAATATTTGTCCCCGACATCAAATACGGCCTAAGAAACCATTGTCACCGCGCCGAAATGACCAAATTACATTTTTTGGCATTTTACAGCCATAAACATGCAAATCCGCGCGAGTTCCAAATTTTTGTGTGCTATAGCCCATGCCTTCCGCCTTGGGTCGGGATGGATCCATCGTGAAATCGCCTAATATTTGTCCTGGACATCAAATACGGCCTAAGAAACAATTTACACCGCCCCGAAATGACCAAATTATATTTTTTGGCATTCTATAGCCATAAAACTGCAAATCCGCGCGAGTCCCAAATTTTTGTGTGCTATAGCCCATGCCTTCCGCCTTGGGCCCGGATGGATCCGTCGTGGAATCGCCTAATATTTGTCCCGGACATCAAATACGGCCTAAGAAACAATTTCCACCGCCTCGAAATGACCAAATCATATTTTTTGGAATTCTATAGCCATAAAACTGCAAATCCGCGCGAGTCCCAAATTTTTGTGTGCTATAGCCCATGCCTTCCGCTTTGGGCCGGGATGGATCCATCGTGAAATCGACTAATATTTGTCCCGGACATCAAATACGGCCTAAGAAACAATTTCCACCACCCCGAAATGACCAAATTTTATGTTTTGGCATTCTACATCCATAAAACTGCAAATCCGCGCGAGTCCCAAATTTTTGTGTACTATAGCCCATGCCTTCCACCTTGGGCCCGGATGGATCCATCGTGGAATCGCCTAATATTTATCCCGGACATCAAATACGGCCTAAGAAAAAATTTCCAGCGCCCCGAAATGACCAAATTATATTTTTTGGCATTCTATAGCCATAAAACTGCAAATCCGCGCGAGTCCCAAATTTTTGTGTGCTATAGCCCATGCCTTCCGGCTTGGACCCGAATGGATCCGTCGTGGAATCGCCTAATATTTGTCCCGGACACCAAATACTGCCTAAGAAACAATTGTCACCGCCCCGAAATGACCAAATTATATTTTTTGGCATTCTATAGCCATAAAACTGCAAATCCGCGCGAGTCCCAAATTTTTGTGTGCTATAGCCCATGCCTTCCGCCTTGGGTCGGGATGGATCCATCGTGAAATCGCCTAATATTTGTCCCCGACATCAAATACTGCCTAAGAAACAATTGTCACCGCGCCGAAATGACCAAATTACATTTTTTGGCATTTTACAGCCATAAACATGCAAATCCGCGCGAGTTCCAAATTTTTGTGTGCTATAGCCCATGCCTTCCGCCTTGGGTCGGGATGGATCGATCGTGAAATCGCCTAATATTTGTTCCGGACATCAAATACGGCCTAAGAAACAATTTCCACCGCCCCGAAATGACCAAATTATATTTTTTGGCATTCTATAGCCATAAAACTGCAAATTTGCGCGACTCCCAAATTTTTGTGTGCTATAGCCCATGACTCCCGCCTTGGGCCCAGATGGATCCGTCGTGGAATCGCCTAATATTTGTCCCGGACATCAAATACGGCCTAAGAAACAATTTCCACGGCCCCGAAATGACCAAATTATATTTTTTGGCATTCTATAGCCATAAAATTGCAAATCCGCGCGAGTCCCAAATTTTTGTGTGCTATAGCCCATGCCTTCCGCCTTGGGCCCGGATGGATCCGTCGTGGAATCGCCTAATATTTTTCCCGGACATCTAATACGGCCTAAGAAACAATTTCCACCGCCCTGAAATGACCAAATTATATTCTTTGGCATTCTATAGCCATAAAACTGCAAATCCGCGCGAGTCCCAAATTTTTGTGTGCTATAGCCCATGCCTTCCACCTTGGGCCAGGATGGATCCGTCGTGGAATCGCCTAATATTTGTCCCGGACATCAAATACGGCCTAAGAAACAATTTCCACCACCCCGAAATGACCAAATTATATTTTTTGGCATTCTACATCCATAAAACTGCAAATCCGCGCGAGTCCCAAATTTTTGTGTGCTATAGCCCATGCCTTCCGGCTTGGACTGGGATGGATCCATCGTGAAATCGCCTAATATTTGTCCCGGACATCAAATACGGCCTAAGAAACCATTGTCACCATGCCGAAATGACCAATTTACATTTTTTGGCATTTTAAAGCCATAAACATGCAAATCCGTGCGAGTTCCAAATTTTTTTGTGCTATAGCCCATGCCTTCCGCGTTGGGTCGGGATGGATCCATCGTGAAATCGCCTAATATTTGTCCCGGACATCTAATACGGCCTAAGAAACAATTTCCACCGCCCCGAAATGACCAAATTATATTTTTTGGCATTCTATAGCCATAAAACTGCAAATCCGCGCGAGTTCCAAATTTTTGTGTGCTATAGCCCATGCCTTCCGGCTTGGACCGGGATGGATCCATCGTGAAATCGCCTAATATTTGTCCCCGACATCAAATACTGCCTAAGAAACCATTGTCACCGCGCCGAAATGACCAAATTACATTTTTTGGCATTTTATAGCCATAAACATGCAAAACCGCGCGAGTTCCAAATTTTTGTGTGCTATAGCCCATGCCTTCCGCCTTGGGTCGGGATGGATCCATTGTGAAATCGCCTAATATTTGTCCCGGACCTCAAATACTGCCTAAGAAACAATTTCCACCGCCCCGAAATGACCAAATTATATTTTTTGGCATTCTATAGCCATAAAACTGCAAATCCGCGCGAGTCCCAAATTTTTGTGTGCTATAGCCCATGCCTTCCGCTTTGGGCCGGGATGGATCCATCGTGAAATCGCCTAATATTTGTCCCGGACATCAAATACGGCCTAAGAAACAATTTCCACCACCCCGAAATGACCAAATTATATTTTTAGGCATTCTACATCCATAAAACTGAAATCCGCGCAAGTCCCAAATTTTTGTGTACTATAGCCCATGCCTTCCGCCTTGGGCCCGGATGGATCCGTCGTGGAATCGCCTAATATTTGTCCCGGACATCAAATACGGCCTAAGAAACAATTTCCACGGCCCCGAAATGACCAAATTATATTTTTTGGCATTCTATAGCCATAAAATTGCAAATCCGCGCGAGTCCCAAATTTTTGTGTGCTATAGCCCATGCCTTCCGCCTTGGGCCCGGATGGATCCGTCGTGGAATCGCCTAATATTTGTCCCGGACATCAAATACGGCCTAAGAAACAATTTCCACCGCCCCGAAATGACCAAATTATATTTTTTGGCATTCTATAGCCATAAAACTGCAAATCCGCGCGAGTCCCAAATTTTTGTGTGCTATAGCCCATGCCTTCCGCCTTGGGCCCGGATGGATCCGTCGTGGAATCGCCTAATATTTGTCCCGGACATCAAATACGGCCTAAGAAACAATTTCCACCGCCTCGAAATGACCAAATCATATTTTTTGGCATTCTATAGCTATAAAACTGCAAATCCGCGCGAGTCCCAAATTTTTGTGTGCTATAGCCCATGCCTTCCGCTTTGGGCCGGGATGGATTCATCGTGAAATCGCCTAATATTTGTCCCGGACATAAAATACGGCCTAAGAAACAATTTCCACCACCCCGAAATGACCAAATTATATTTTTTGGCATTCTACATCCATAAAACTGCAAATCCGCGCGAGTCCCAAATTTTTGTGTACTATAGCCCATGCCTTCCACCTTGGGCCCGGATGGATCCATCGTGGAATCGCCTAATATTTATCCCGGACATCAAATACGGCCTAAGAAAAAATTTCCAGCGCCCCGAAATGACCTAATTATATTTTTTGGCATTCTATAGCCACAAAACTGCAAATCTGCGCGACTCCCAAATTTTTGTGTACTATAGCCCATGACTCCCGCCTTGGGCCCAGATGGATCCGTCGTGGAATCGCCTAATATTTGTCCCGGACATCAAATACGGCCTAAGAAACAATTTCCACCGCCCCGAAATGACCAAATTATATTTTTTGGCATTCTATAGCCATAAAACTACAAATCCGCGCGAGTCCCAAATTTTTTTGTGCTATATAGCCCATGCCCTCCGCCTTGGGCCCGGATGGATCCGTCGTGGAATCGCCTAATATTTGTCCCGGACATCAAATACGGCCTAAGAAACAATTTCCACTGCCCAAAAATGACCAAATTATATTCTTTGGCATTCTATAGCCATAAAACTGCAAATCCACACGAGTCCAAAAATTTTTGTGTGATATAGCCCATGCGTTCCGCTTTGGGCCGGGATGGATCCATCGTGAAATCGCCTAATATTTGTCCCGGACATCAAATACGGCCTAAGAAACAATTTCCACCGCCCCGAAATGACCAAATTACATTTTTTGGCATTCTATAGCCATAAAACTGCAAATCCGCGCGAGTCCCAAATTTTTGTGTGCTATAGCCCATGCCTTCCGCCTTGGGCCCGGATGGATCCGTCGTGGAATCGCCTAATATTTGTCCCGGATATCAAATACGGCCTAAGAAACAATTTCCACCACCTCGAAATGACCAAATTATATTTTTTGGCATTCTATAGCCATAAAACTGCAAATCCGCGTGAGTCCCAAATTTTTGTGTGCTATAGCCCATGCCTTCCGCTTTGGGCCGGGATGGATCCATCGTGAAATCGCCTAATATTTGTCCCGGACATCAAATACGGCCTAAGAAACAATTTCCACCACCCCGAAATGACTAAATTATATTTTTTGGCATTCTACATCCATAAAACTAAAATCCGCGCAAGTCCCAAATTTTTGTGTACTATAGCCCATGCCTTCCACCTTGGGCCCGGATGAATCTGTCGTGGAATCGCCTAATATTTGTCCCGGACATCAAATACGGCCTAAGAAACAATTTCCACGGCCCCGAAATGACCAAATTATATTTTTTGGCATTCTATAGCCATAAAACTACAAATCCGCGCGAGTCCCAAATTTTTTTGTGCTATACAGCCCATGCCCTCCGCCTTGGGCCCGGATGGATCCGTCGTGGAATCGCCTAATATTTGTCCCGGACATCAAATACGGCCTAAGAAACAATTTCCACTGCCCAAAAATGACCAAATTATATTCTTTGGCATTCTATAGCCATAAAACTGCAAATCCACACGAGTCCAAAAATTTTTGTGTGCTATAGCCCATGACTCCCGCCTTGGGCCCAGATGGATCCGTCGTGGAATCGCCTAATATTTGTCCCGGACATCAAATACGGCCTAAGAAACAATTTCCACGGCCCCGAAATGACCAAATTATATTTTTTGGCATTCTATAGCCATAAAATTGCAAATCCGCGCGAGTCCCAAATTTTTGTGTGCTATAGCCCATGCCTTCCGCCTTGGGCCCGGATGGATCCGTCGTGGAATCGCCTAATATTTTTCCCGGACATCTAATACGGCCTAAGAAACAATTTCCACCGCCCTGAAATGACCAAATTATATTCTTTGGCATTCTATAGCCATAAAACTGCAAATCCGCGCGAGTCCCAAATTTTTGTGTGCTATAGCCCATGCCTTCCACCTTGGGCCAGGATGGATCCGTCGTGGAATCGCCTAATATTTGTCCCGGACATCAAATACGGCCTAAGAAACAATTTCCACCACCCCGAAATGACCAAATTATATTTTTTGGCATTCTACATCCATAAAACTGCAAATCCGCGCGAGTCCCAAATTTTTGTGTGCTATAGCCCATGCCTTCCGGCTTGGACTGGGATGGATCCATCGTGAAATCGCCTAATATTTGTCCCGGACATCAAATACGGCCTAAGAAACCATTGTCACCATGCCGAAATGACCAATTTACATTTTTTGGCATTTTAAAGCCATAAACATGCAAATCCGTGCGAGTTCCAAATTTTTTTGTGCTATAGCCCATGCCTTCCGCGTTGGGTCGGGATGGATCCATCGTGAAATCGCCTAATATTTGTCCCGGACATCTAATACGGCCTAAGAAACAATTTCCACCGCCCCGAAATGACCAAATTATATTTTTTGGCATTCTATAGCCATAAAACTGCAAATCCGCGCGAGTTCCAAATTTTTGTGTGCTATAGCCCATGCCTTCCGGCTTGGACCGGGATGGATCCATCGTGAAATCGCCTAATATTTGTCCCCGACATCAAATACTGCCTAAGAAACCATTGTCACCGCGCCGAAATGACCAAATTACATTTTTTGGCATTTTATAGCCATAAACATGCAAAACCGCGCGAGTTCCAAATTTTTGTGTGCTATAGCCCATGCCTTCCGCCTTGGGTCGGGATGGATCCATTGTGAAATCGCCTAATATTTGTCCCGGACCTCAAATACTGCCTAAGAAACAATTTCCACCGCCCCGAAATGACCAAATTATATTTTTTGGCATTCTATAGCCATAAAACTGCAAATCCGCGCGAGTCCCAAATTTTTGTGTGCTATAGCCCATGCCTTCCGCTTTGGGCCGGGATGGATCCATCGTGAAATCGCCTAATATTTGTCCCGGACATCAAATACGGCCTAAGAAACAATTTCCACCACCCCGAAATGACCAAATTATATTTTTAGGCATTCTACATCCATAAAACTGAAATCCGCGCAAGTCCCAAATTTTTGTGTACTATAGCCCATGCCTTCCGCCTTGGGCCCGGATGGATCCGTCGTGGAATCGCCTAATATTTGTCCCGGACATCAAATACGGCCTAAGAAACAATTTCCACGGCCCCGAAATGACCAAATTATATTTTTTGGCATTCTATAGCCATAAAATTGCAAATCCGCGCGAGTCCCAAATTTTTGTGTGCTATAGCCCATGCCTTCCGCCTTGGGCCCGGATGGATCCGTCGTGGAATCGCCTAATATTTGTCCCGGACATCAAATACGGCCTAAGAAACAATTTCCACCGCCCCGAAATGACCAAATTATATTTTTTGGCATTCTATAGCCATAAAACTGCAAATCCGCGCGAGTCCCAAATTTTTGTGTGCTATAGCCCATGCCTTCCGCCTTGGGCCCGGATGGATCCGTCGTGGAATCGCCTAATATTTGTCCCGGACATCAAATACGGCCTAAGAAACAATTTCCACCGCCTCGAAATGACCAAATCATATTTTTTGGCATTCTATAGCTATAAAACTGCAAATCCGCGCGAGTCCCAAATTTTTGTGTGCTATAGCCCATGCCTTCCGCTTTGGGCCGGGATGGATTCATCGTGAAATCGCCTAATATTTGTCCCGGACATAAAATACGGCCTAAGAAACAATTTCCACCACCCCGAAATGACCAAATTATATTTTTTGGCATTCTACATCCATAAAACTGCAAATCCGCGCGAGTCCCAAATTTTTGTGTACTATAGCCCATGCCTTCCACCTTGGGCCCGGATGGATCCATCGTGGAATCGCCTAATATTTATCCCGGACATCAAATACGGCCTAAGAAAAAATTTCCAGCGCCCCGAAATGACCTAATTATATTTTTTGGCATTCTATAGCCACAAAACTGCAAATCTGCGCGACTCCCAAATTTTTGTGTACTATAGCCCATGACTCCCGCCTTGGGCCCAGATGGATCCGTCGTGGAATCGCCTAATATTTGTCCCGGACATCAAATACGGCCTAAGAAACAATTTCCACCGCCCCGAAATGACCAAATTATATTTTTTGGCATTCTATAGCCATAAAACTACAAATCCGCGCGAGTCCCAAATTTTTTTGTGCTATATAGCCCATGCCCTCCGCCTTGGGCCCGGATGGATCCGTCGTGGAATCGCCTAATATTTGTCCCGGACATCAAATACGGCCTAAGAAACAATTTCCACTGCCCAAAAATGACCAAATTATATTCTTTGGCATTCTATAGCCATAAAACTGCAAATCCACACGAGTCCAAAAATTTTTGTGTGATATAGCCCATGCGTTCCGCTTTGGGCCGGGATGGATCCATCGTGAAATCGCCTAATATTTGTCCCGGACATCAAATACGGCCTAAGAAACAATTTCCACCGCCCCGAAATGACCAAATTACATTTTTTGGCATTCTATAGCCATAAAACTGCAAATCCGCGCGAGTCCCAAATTTTTGTGTGCTATAGCCCATGCCTTCCGCCTTGGGCCCGGATGGATCCGTCGTGGAATCGCCTAATATTTGTCCCGGATATCAAATACGGCCTAAGAAACAATTTCCACCACCTCGAAATGACCAAATTATATTTTTTGGCATTCTATAGCCATAAAACTGCAAATCCGCGTGAGTCCCAAATTTTTGTGTGCTATAGCCCATGCCTTCCGCTTTGGGCCGGGATGGATCCATCGTGAAATCGCCTAATATTTGTCCCGGACATCAAATACGGCCTAAGAAACAATTTCCACCACCCCGAAATGACTAAATTATATTTTTTGGCATTCTACATCCATAAAACTAAAATCCGCGCAAGTCCCAAATTTTTGTGTACTATAGCCCATGCCTTCCACCTTGGGCCCGGATGAATCTGTCGTGGAATCGCCTAATATTTGTCCCGGACATCAAATACGGCCTAAGAAACAATTTCCACGGCCCCGAAATGACCAAATTATATTTTTTGGCATTCTATAGCCATAAAACTACAAATCCGCGCGAGTCCCAAATTTTTTTGTGCTATACAGCCCATGCCCTCCGCCTTGGGCCCGGATGGATCCGTCGTGGAATCGCCTAATATTTGTCCCGGACATCAAATACGGCCTAAGAAACAATTTCCACTGCCCAAAAATGACCAAATTATATTCTTTGGCATTCTATAGCCATAAAACTGCAAATCCACACGAGTCCAAAAATTTTTGTGTGATATAGCCCATGCGTTCCGCTTTGGGCCGGGATGGATCCATCGTGAAATCGCCTAATATTTGTCCCGGACATTAAATACGGCCTAAGAAACAATTTCCACCGCCCCGAAATGACCAAATTACATTTTTTGGCATTCTATAGCCATAAAACTGCAAATCCGCGCGAGTCCCAAATTTTTGTGTGCTATAGCCCATGCCTTCCGCCTTGGGCCCGGATGGATCCGTCGTGGAATCGCCTAATATTTGTCCCGGATATCAAATACGGCCTAAGAAACAATTTCCACCACCTCGAAATGACCAAATTATATTTTTTGGCATTCTATAGCCATAAAACTGCAAATCCGCGTGAGTCCCAAATTTTTGTGTGCTATAGCCCATGCCTTCCGCTTTGGGCCGGGATGGATCCATCGTGAAATCGCCTAATATTTGTCCCGGACATCAAATACGGCCTAAGAAACAATTTCCACCACCCCGAAATGACTAAATTATATTTTTTGGCATTCTACATCCATAAAACTAAAATCCGCGCAAGTCCCAAATTTTTGTGTACTATAGCCCATGCCTTCCGCCTTGGGCCCGGATGGATCTGTCGTGGAATCGCCTAATATTTGTCCCGGACATCAAATACGGCCTAAGAAACAATTTCCACGGCCCCGAAATGACCAAATTATATTTTTTGGCATTCTATAGCCATAAATTGCAAATCCGCGCGAGTCCCAAATTTTTGTGTGCTATAGCCCATGCCTTCCGCCTTGGGCCCGGATGGATCCGTCGTGGAATCGCCTAATATTTGTCCCGGACATCAAATACGGCCTAAGAAACAATTTCCACCGCCCCGAAATGACCAAATTATATTTTTTGGCATTCTATAGCCATAAAACTGCAAATCCGCGCGAGTCCCAAATTTTTGTGTGCTATAGCCCATGCCTTCCGCCTTGGGCCCGGATGGATCCGTCGTGGAATCGCCTAATATTTGTCCCGGACATCAAATACGGCCTAAGAAACAATTTCCACCGCCCCGAAATGACCAAATTATATTCTTTGGCATTCTATAGCCATAAAACCGCAAATCCGCGCGAGTCCCAAATTTTTGTGTGCTATAGCCCATGCCCTCCGCCTTGGGCCCGGATGGATCCGTCGTGGAATCGCCTAATATTTGTCCCGGACATCAAATACGGCCTAAGAAACAATTTCCACCGCCCCGAAATGACCAAATTATATTTTTTGGCATTCTATAGCCATAAAACTGCAAATCCGCGCGAGTCCCAAATTTTTGTGTGCTATAGCCCATGCCTTCCGCCTTGGGCCCGGATGGATCCGTCGTGGAATCGCCTAATATTTGTCCCGGACATCAAATACGGCCTAAGAAACAATTTCCACCGCCTCGAAATGACCAAATCATATTTTTTGGCATTCTATAGCTATAAAACTGCAAATCCGCGCGAGTCCCAAATTTTTGTGTGCTATAGCCCATGCCTTCCGCTTTGGGCCGGGATGGATCCATCGTGAAATCGCCTAATATTTGTCCCGGACATCAAATACGGCCTAAGAAACAATTTCCACCACCCCGAAATGACCAAATTATATTTTTTGGCATTCTACATCCATAAAACTGCAAATCCGCGCGAGTCCCAAATTTTTGTGTACTATAGCCCATGCCTTCCACCTTGGGCCCGGATGGATCCATCGTGGAATCGCCTAATATTTATCCCGGACATCAAATACGGCCTAAGAAAAAATTTCCAGCGCCCCGAAATGACCTAATTATATTTTTTGGCATTCTATAGCCACAAAACTGCAAATCTGCGCGACTCCCAAATTTTTGTGTACTATAGCCCATGACTCCCGCCTTGGGCCCAGATGGATCCGTCGTGGAATCGCCTAATATTTGTCCCGGACATCAAATACGGCCTAAGAAACAATTTCCACCGCCCCGAAATGACCAAATTATATTTTTTGGCATTCTATAGCCATAAAACTACAAATCCGCGCGAGTCCCAAATTCTTTTTTTGCTATATAGCCCATGCCCTCCGCCTTGGGCCCGGATGGATCCGTCGTGGAATCGCCTAATATTTGTCCCGGACATCAAATACGGCCTAAGAAACAATTTCCACTGCCCCAAAATGACCAAATTATATTCTTAGGCATTCTATAGCCATAAAACTGCAAATCCACACGAGTCCAAAATTTTTGTGTGATATAGCCCATGCCTTCCGCTTTGGGCCGGGATGGATCCATCGTGAAATCGCCTAATATTTTTCCCAGACATCAAATACGGCCTAAGAAACAATTTCCACCGCCCCGAAATGACCAAATTATATTTTTTGGCATTCTACATCCATAAAACTGCAAATCCGCGCGAGTCCCAAATTTTTGTGTACTATAGCCCATGCCTTCCGCCTTGGGCCCGGATGGATCCGTCGTGGAATCGCCTAATATTTGTCCCGGACATCAAATACGGCCTAAGAAACAATTTCCACCGCCTCGAAATGACCAAATTATATTTTTTGGCATTCTATAGTCATAAAACTGCAAATCCGCGCGAGTCCCAAATTTTTGTGTGCTATAGCCCATGCGTTCCGCTTTGGGCCGGGATGGATCCATCGTGAAATCGCCTAATATTTGTCCCGGACATCAAATACGGCCTAAGAAACAATTTCCACCGCCCCGAAATGACCAAATTACATTTTTTGGCATTCTATAGCCATAAAACTACAAATCCGCGCGAGTCCCAAATTTTTGTGTGCTATAGCCCATGCCTTCCGCCTTGGGCCCGGATGGATCCGTCGTGGAATCGCCTAATATTTGTCCCGGACATCAAATACGGCCTAAGAAACAATTTCCACCACCTCGAAATGACCAAATTATATTTTTTGGCATTCTATAGCCATAAAACTGCAAATCCGCGTGAGTCCCAAATTTTTGTGTGCTATAGCCCATGCCTTCCGCTTTGGGCCGGGATGGATCCATCGTGAAATCGCCTAATATTTGTCCCGGACATCAAATACGGCCTAAGAAACAATTTCCACCACCCCGAAATGACTAAATTATATTTTTTGGCATTCTACATCCATAAAACTGAAATCCGCGCAAGTCCCAAATTTTTGTGTACTATAGCCCATGCCTTCCGCCTTGGGCCCGGATGGATCCGTCGTGGAATCGCCTAATATTTGTCCCGGACATAAAATACGGCCTAAGAAACAATTTCCACGGCCCCGAAATGACCAAATTATATTTTTTGGCATTCTATAGCCATAAATTGCAAATCCGCGCGAGTCCCAAATTTTTGTGTGCTATAGCCCATGCCTTCCGCCTTGGGCCCGGATGGATCCGTCGTGGAATCGCCTAATATTTGTCCCGGACATCAAATACGGCCTAAGAAACAATTTCCACCACCTCGAAATGACCAAATTATATTTTTTGGCATTCTATAGCCATAAAACTGCAAATCCGCGTGAGTCCCAAATTTTTGTGTGCTATAGCCCATGCCTTCCGCTTTGGGCCGGGATGGATCCATCGTGAAATCGCCTAATATTTGTCCCGGACATCATATACGGCCTAAGAAACAATTTCCACCACCCCGAAATGACTAAATTATATTTTTTGGCATTCTACATCCATAAAACTAAAATCCGCGCAAGTCCCAAATTTTTGTGTACTATAGCCCATGCCTTCCGCCTTGGGCCCGGATGGATCCGTCGTGGAATCGCCTAATATTTGTCCCGGACATCAAATACGGCCTAAGAAACAATTTCCACCGCCTCGAAATGACCAAATTATATTTTTTGGCATTCTATAGTCATAAAACTGCAAATCCGCGCGAGTCCCAAATTTTTGTGTGCTATAGCCCATGCGTTCCGCTTTGGGCCGGGATGGATCCATCGTGAAATCGCCTAATATTTGTCCCGGACATCAAATACGGCCTAAGAAACAATTTCCACCGCCCCGAAATGACCAAATTACATTTTTTGGCATTCTATAGCCATAAAACTGCAAATCCGCACGAGTCCCAAATTTTTGTGTGCTATAGCCCATGCCTTCCGCCTTGGGCCCGGATGGATCCGTCGTGGAATCGCCTAATATTTGTCCCGGACATCAAATACGGCCTAAGAAACAATTTCCACCACCCCAAAATGACCAAATTATATTCTTTGGCATTCTATAGCCATAAAACCGCAAATCCGCGCGAGTCCCAAATTTTTGTGTGCTATAGCCCATGCCCTCCGCCTTGGGCCCGGATGGATCCGTCGTGGAATCGCCTAATATTTGTCTCGGACATCAAATACGGCCTAAGAAAAAATTTCCAGTGCCCCGAAATGACCTAATTATATTTTTTGGCATTCTATAGCCATAAAACTGCAAATCTGCGCGACTCCCAAATTTTTGTGTGCTATAGCCCATGACTCCCGCCTTTGGCCCAGATGGATCCGTCGTGGAATCGCCTAATATTTGTCCCGGACATCAAATACGGCCTAAGAAACAATTTCCACCGCCCCGAAATGACCAAATTATATTTTTTGGCATTCTATAGCCATAAAACTACAAATCCACGCGAGTCCCAAATTTTTTTGTGCTATATAGCCCATGCCCTCCGCCTTGGGCCCGGATGGATCCGTCGTGGAATCGCCTAATATTTGTCCCGGACATCAAATACGGCCTAAGAAACAATTTCCACCACCTCGAAATGACCAAATTATATTTTTTGGCATTCTATAGCCATAAAACTGCAAATCCGCGTGAGTCCCAAATTTTTGTGTGCTATAGCCCATGCCTTCCGCTTTGGGCCGGGATGGATCCATCGTGAAATCGCCTAATATTTGTCCCGGACATCAAATACGGCCTAAGAAACAATTTCCACCACCCCGAAATGACTAAATTATATTTTTTGGCATTCTACATCCATAAAACTGAAATCCGCGCAAGTCCCAAATTTTTGTGTACTATAGCCCATGCCTTCCGCCTTGGGCCCGGATGGATCCGTCGTGGAATCGCCTAATATTTGACCCGGACATAAAATACGGCCTAAGAAACAATTTCCACGGCCCCGAAATGACCAAATTATATTTTTTGGCATTCTATAGCCATAAATTGCAAATCCGCGCGAGTCCCAAATTTTTGTGTGCTATAGCCCATGCCTTCCGCCTTGGGCCCGGATGGATCCGTCGTGGAATCGCCTAATATTTGTCCCGGACATCAAATACGGCCTAAGAAACAATTTCCACCACCTCGAAATGACCAAATTATATTTTTTGGCATTCTATAGCCATAAAACTGCAAATCCGCGTGAGTCCCAAATTTTTGTGTGCTATAGCCCATGCCTTCCGCTTTGGGCCGGGATGGATCCATCGTGAAATCGCCTAATATTTGTCCCGGACATCATATACGGCCTAAGAAACAATTTCCACCACCCCGAAATGACTAAATTATATTTTTTGGCATTCTACATCCATAAAACTACAAATCCGCGCGAGTCCCAAATTTTTGTGTGCTATAGCCCATGCGTTCCGCTTTGGGCCGGGATGGATCCATCGTGAAATCGCCTAATATTTGTCCCGGACATCAAATACGGCCTAAGAAACAATTTCCACCGCCCCGAAATGACCAAATTACATTTTTTGGCATTCTATAGCCATAAAACTGCAAATCCGCACGAGTCCCAAATTTTTGTGTGCTATAGCCCATGCCTTCCGCCTTGGGCCCGGATGGATCCGTCGTGGAATCGCCTAATATTTGTCCCGGACATCAAATACGGCCTAAGAAACAATTTCCACCGCCCCGAAATGACCAAATTATATTCTTTGGCATTCTATAGCCATAAAACCGCAAATCCGCGCGAGTCCCAAATTTTTGTGTGCTATAGCCCATGCCCTCCGCCTTGGGCCCGGATGGATCCGTCGTGGAATCGCCTAATATTTGTCTCGGACATCAAATACGGCCTAAGAAAAAATTTCCAGTGCCCCGAAATGACCTAATTATATTTTTTGGCATTCTATAGCCATAAAACTGCAAATCTGCGCGACTCCCAAATTTTTGTGTGCTATAGCCCATGACTCCCGCCTTTGGCCCAGATGGATCCGTCGTGGAATCGCCTAATATTTGTCCCGGACATCAAATACGGCCTAAGAAACAATTTCCACCGCCCCGAAATGACCAAATTATATTTTTTGGCATTCTATAGCCATAAAACTACAAATCCACGCGAGTCCCAAATTTTTTTGTGCTATATAGCCCATGCCCTCCGCCTTGGGCCCGGATGGATCCGTCGTGGAATCGCCTAATATTTGTCCCGGACATCAAATACGGCCTAAGAAACAATTTCCACCACCTCGAAATGACCAAATTATATTTTTTGGCATTCTATAGCCATAAAACTGCAAATCCGCGTGAGTCCCAAATTTTTGTGTGCTATAGCCCATGCCTTCCGCTTTGGGCCGGGATGGATCCATCGTGAAATCGCCTAATATTTGTCCCGGACATCAAATACGGCCTAAGAAACAATTTCCACCACCCCGAAATGACTAAATTATATTTTTTTGGCATTCTACATCCATAAAACTGAAATCCGCGCAAGTCCCAAATTTTTGTGTACTATAGCCCATGCCTTCCGCCTTGGGCCCGGATGGATCCGTCGTGGAATCGCCTAATATTTGTCCCGGACATAAAATACGGCCTAAGAAACAATTTCCACGGCCCCGAAATGACCAAATTATATTTTTTGGCATTCTATAGCCATAAATTGCAAATCCGCGCGAGTCCCAAATTTTTGTGTGCTATAGCCCATGCCTTCCGCCTTGGGACCGGATGGATCCGTCGTGGAATCGCCTAATATTTGTCCCGGACATCAAATACGGCCTAAGAAACAATTTCCACCCACCTCGAAATGACCAAATTATATTTTTTGGCATTTTATAGCCATAAAACTGCAAATCCGCGTGAGTCCCAAATTTTTGTGTGCTATAGCCCATGCCTTCCGTCTTGGGCCCGGATGGATCCATCGTGGAATCGCCTAACATTTGTCTCGGACATCAAATACGGCCTAAGAAATAATTTCCACCACCTCGAAATGACCAAATTATATTTTGTGGCATTCTATAGCCATAAATTGCAAATCCGCGCGAGTCCCAAATTTTTGTGTGCTATAGCCCATGCCTTCCGCCTTGGGCCCGGATGGATCCGTCGTGGAATCGCCTAATATTTGTCCCGGACATCAAATACGGCCTAAGAAACAATTTCCACCACCTCGAAATGACCAAATTATATTTTTTGGCATTCTATAGCCATAAAACTGCAAATCCGCGTGAGTCCCAAATTTTTGTGTGCTATAGCCCATGCCTTCCGCTTTGGGCCGGGATGGATCCATCGTGAAATCGCCTAATATTTGTCCCGGACATCAAATACGGCCTAAGAAACAATTTCCACCACCCCGAAATGACTAAATTATATTTTTTGGCATTCTACATCCATAAAACTGAAATCCGCGCAAGTCCCAAATTTTTGTGTACTATAGCCCATGCCTTCCGCCTTGGGCCCGGATGGATCCGTCGTGGAATCGCCTAATATTTGTCCCGGACATAAAATACGGCCTAAGAAACAATTTCCACGGCCCCGAAATGACCAAATTATATTTTTTGGCATTCTATAGCCATAAATTGCAAATCCGCGCGAGTCCCAAATTTTTGTGTGCTATAGCCCATGCCTTCCGCCTTGGGCCCGGATGGATCCGTCGTGGAATCGCCTAATATTTGTCCCGGACATCAAATACGGCCTAAGAAACAATTTCCACCACCTCGAAATGACCAAATTATATTTTTTGGCATTCTATAGCCATAAAACTGCAAATCCGCGTGAGTCCCAAATTTTTGTGTGCTATAGCCCATGCCTTCCGCTTTGGGCCGGGATGGATCCATCGTGAAATCGCCTAATATTTGTCCCGGACATCATATACGGCCTAAGAAACAATTTCCACCACCCCGAAATGACTAAATTATATTTTTTGGCATTCTACATCCATAAAACTAAAATCCGCGCAAGTCCCAAATTTTTGTGTACTATAGCCCATGCCTTCCGCCTTGGGCCCGGATGGATCCGTCGTGGAATCGCCTAATATTTGTCCCGGACATCAAATACGGCCTAAGAAACAATTTCCACCGCCTCGAAATGACCAAATTATATTTTTTGGCATTCTATAGTCATAAAACTGCAAATCCGCGCGAGTCCCAAATTTTTGTGTGCTATAGCCCATGCGTTCCGCTTTGGGCCGGGATGGATCCATCGTGAAATCGCCTAATATTTGTCCCGGACATCAAATACGGCCTAAGAAACAATTTCCACCGCCCCGAAATGACCAAATTACATTTTTTGGCATTCTATAGCCATAAAACTGCAAATCCGCACGAGTCCCAAATTTTTGTGTGCTATAGCCCATGCCTTCCGCCTTGGGCCCGGATGGATCCGTCGTGGAATCGCCTAATATTTGTCCCGGACATCAAATACGGCCTAAGAAACAATTTCCACCACCTCGAAATGACCAAATTATATTTTTTGGCATTCTATAGCCATAAAACTGCAAATCCGCGTGAGTCCCAAATTTTTGTGTGCTATAGCCCATGCCTTCCGCTTTGGGCCGGGATGGATCCATCGTGAAATCGCCTAATATTTGTCCCGGACATCAAATACGGCCTAAGAAACAATTTCCACCACCCCGAAATGACTAAATTATATTTTTTGGCATTCTACATCCATAAAACTGAAATCCGCGCAAGTCCCAAATTTTTGTGTACTATAGCCCATGCCTTCCGCCTTGGGCCCGGATGGATCCGTCGTGGAATCGCCTAATATTTGTCCCGGACATAAAATACGGCCTAAGAAACAATTTCCACGGCCCCGAAATGACCAAATTATATTTTTTGGCATTCTATAGCCATAAATTGCAAATCCGCGCGAGTCCCAAATTTTTGTGTGCTATAGCCCATGCCTTCCGCCTTGGGCCCGGATGGATCCGTCGTGGAATCGCCTAATATTTGTCCCGGACATCAAATACGGCCTAAGAAACAATTTCCACCGCCCCGAAATGACCAAATTATATTTTTTGGCATTCTATAGCCATAAAACTGCAAATCCGCGCGAGTCCCAAATTTTTGTGTGCTATAGCCCATGCCTTCCGCCTTGGGCCCGGATGGATCCGTCGTGGAATCGCCTAATATTTGTCCCGGACATCAAATACGGCCTAAGAAACAATTTCCACCGCCCCGAAATGACCAAATTATATTCTTTGGCATTCTATAGCCATAAAACCGCAAATCCGCGCGAGTCCCAAATTTTTGTGTGCTATAGCCCATGCCCTCCGCCTTGGGCCCGGATGGATCCGTCGTGGAATCGCCTAATATTTGTCTCGGACATCAAATACGGCCTAAGAAAAAATTTCCAGTGCCCCGAAATGACCTAATTATATTTTTTGGCATTCTATAGCCATAAAACTGCAAATCTGCGCGACTCCCAAATTTTTGTGTGCTATAGCCCATGACTCCCGCCTTTGGCCCAGATGGATCCGTCGTGGAATCGCCTAATATTTGTCCCGGACATCAAATACGGCCTAAGAAACAATTTCCACCGCCCCGAAATGACCAAATTATATTTTTTGGCATTCTATAGCCATAAAACTACAAATCCACGCGAGTCCCAAATTTTTTTGTGCTATATAGCCCATGCCCTCCGCCTTGGGCCCGGATGGATCCGTCGTGGAATCGCCTAATATTTGTCCCGGACATCAAATACGGCCTAAGAAACAATTTCCACTGCCCCAAAATGACCAAATTATATTCTTAGGCATTCTATAGCCATAAAACTGCAAATCCACACGAGTCCAAAATTTTTGTGTGATATAGCCCATGCCTTCCGCTTTGGGCCGGGATGGATCCATCGTGAAATCGCCTAATATTTTTCCCAGACATCAAATACGGCCTAAGAAACAATTTCCACCGCCCCGAAATGACAAAATTATATTTTTTGGCATTCTACATCCATAAAACTGCAAATCCGCGCGAGTCCCAAATTTTTGTGTACTATAGCCCATGCCTTCCGCCTTGGGCCCGGATGGATCCGTCGTGGGATCGCCTAATATTTGTCCCGGACATCAAATACGGCCTAAGAAACAATTTCCACCGCCTCGAAATGACCAAATTATATTTTTTGGCATTCTATAGTCATAAAACTGCAAATCCGCGCGAGTCCCAAATTTTTGTGTGCTATAGCCCATGCCTTCTGCTTTGGGCCGGGATGGATCCATCGTGAAATCGTCTAATATTTGTCCCGGACATCAAATACGGCCTAAGAAACAATTTCCACCCCCTCGAAATGAGCAAATTATATTTTTTGGCATTCTATAGCCATAAAACTGCAAATCCGCGCGAGTCCCAAATTTTTGTGTGCTATAGCCCATGCCTTCCGTCTTGGGCCCGGATGGATCCGTCGTGGAATCGCCTAACATTTGTCTCGGACATCAAATACGGCCTAAGAAATAATTTCCACCACCTCGAAATGACCAAATTATATTTTTTGGCATTCTATAGCCATAAAACTGCAATTCCGCGTGATTCCCAAATTTTTGTGTGCTATAGCCCATGCCTTCCGCTTTGGGCCGGGATGGATCCATCGTGAAATCGCCTAATATTTGTCCCGGACATCAAATACGGCCTAAGAAACAATTTCCACCGCCCTGAAATGACTAAATTATATTTTTTGGCATTCTATAGCCATAAAACTGCAAATCCGCGCGAGTCCCAAATTTTTGTGTGCTATAGCCCATGCCTTCCGCCTTGGGCCCGGATGGATCCGTCGTGAAATTGCCTAATATTTGTCCCGGACATCAAATACGTCCTAAGAAACAATTTCCACCGCCCCGAAATGACCAAATTATACTTTTTGGCATTATATAGCCATAAAACTGCAAATCCGCGCGAGTCCCAAATTTTTGTGTGCTATAGCCCATGCCCTCCGCCTTGGGCCCGGATGGATCCGTCGTGGAATCGCCTAATATTTGTCCCGGACATCAAATACAGCCTAAGAAACAATTTCCACCGCCCTGAAATGACTAAATTATATTTTTTGGCATTCAATACCCATAAAACTACAAATCCACACGAGTCCAAAATTTTTGTGTGATATAGCCCATGCCTTCCGGTTTGGACCGGGATGGATCCAATGTGAAATCACCTAATATTTGTCCCCGACATCAAATACGGCCTAAGAAACCATTGTCACCGCGCCGAAATGACCAAATTACATTTTTTGGCATTTTACAGCCAAAAACATGCAAATCCGCGCGAGTCCCAAATTTTTGTATGCTATAGCCCATGCCTTCCGCCTTGGGCCCGGATGGATCCGTCGTGGAATCGCCTAATATTTGTCCCGGACATCAAATACGGCCTAAGAAACAATTTCCACCGCCCCGAAATGACCAAATTATATTTTTTGGCATTCTATAGCCATAAAACTGCAAATCCGCGCGAGTCCCAAATTTTTGTGTGCTATAGCCCATGCCTTCCGCCTTGGGCCCGGATGGATCCGTCGTGGAATCGCCTAATATTTGTCCCGGACATCAAATACGGCCTAAGAAACAATTTCCACCGCCCTGAAATGACTAAATTATATTTTTTGGCATTCTATAGCCATAAAACTGCAAATCCGCGCGAGTCCCAAATTTTTGTGTGCTATAGCCCATGCCTTCCGCCTTGGGCCCGGATGGATCCGTCGTGAAATTGCCTAATATTTGTCCCGGACATCAAATACGTCCTAAGAAACAATTTCCACCGCCCCGAAATGACCAAATTATACTTTTTGGCATTATATAGCCATAAAACTGCAAATCCGCGCGAGTCCCAAATTTTTGTGTGCTATAGCCCATGCGTTCCGCTTTGGGCCGGGATGGATCCGTCGTGGAATCGCCTAATATTTGTCCCGGACATCAAATACGGCCTAAGAAACAATTTCCACCGCCCTAAAATGACCAAATTATATTTTTTGGCATTCTATAGCCATAAAACTGCAAATCCTTACGAGTCCAAAATTTTTGTGTGATATAGCCCATGCCTTCCGCTTTGGGCCGGGATGGATCCATCGTGAAATCGCCTAATATTTGTCCAGGACATCAAATACGGCCTAAGAAACAATTTCCACCGCCCCGAAATGACTAAATTATATTTTTTGGCATTCTACATCCATAAAACTGCACATCCGCGCGAGTCCCAAATTTTTGTGTGCTATAGCCCATGCCTTCCGCCTTGGGCCCGGATGGATCCGTCGTGGAATCGCCTAATATTTGTCCCGGACATCAAATACGGCCTAAGAAACAATTTCCACTTCCTCGAAATGAACAAATTATATTTTTTGGCATTCTATAGCCATAAAACTGCAAATCCGCGCGAGTCCCAAATTTTTGTGTGCTATAGCCCATGCCTTCCGCTTTGGGCCGGGATGGATCCATCGTGAAATCGCCTAATATTTGTCCCGGACATCAAATACGGCCTAAGAAACAATTTCCACCGCCCCGAAATGACCAAATTATATTTTTTGGCATTCTATAGCCATAAAACTGCAAATCCGCGCGAGTCCCAAATTTTTGTGTGCTATAGCCCATGCCTTCCGCCTTGGGCCCGGATGGATCCGTCGTGGAATCGCCTAATATTTGTCCCGGACATCAAATACAGCCTAAGAAACAATTTCCACCGCCCTGAAATGACTAAATTATATTTTTTGGCATTCAATACCCATAAAACTGCAAATCCACACGAGTCCAAAATTTTTGTGTGATATAGCCCATGCCTTCCGGTTTGGACCGGGATGGATCCAATGTGAAATCACCTAATATTTGTCCCCGACATCAAATACGGCCTAAGAAACCATTGTCACCGCGCCGAAATGACCAAATTACATTTTTTGGCATTTTACAGCCATAAACATGCAAATCCGCGCGAGTCCCAAATTTTTGTGTGCTATAGCCCATGCCTTCCGCCTTGGGTCGGGATGGATCCATCGTGAAATCGCCTAATATTTGTCACGGACATCAAATACGGCCTAAGAAACAATTTCCACCGCCCCGAAATGACCAAATTATATTTTTTGGCATTCTATAGCCATAAAACTGCAAATCCGCGCGAGTCCCAAATTTTTGTGTGCTATAGCCCATGCCTTCCGCCTTGGGCCCGGATGGATCCGTCGTGGAATCGCCTAATATTTGTCCCGGACATCAAATACGGCCTAAGAAACAATTTCCACCGCCCTGAAATGACTAAATTATATTTTTTGGCATTCTATAGCCATAAAACTGCAAATCCGCGCGAGTCCCAAATTTTTGTGTGCTATAGCCCATGCCTTCCGCCTTGGGCCCGGATGGATCCGTCGTGAAATTGCCTAATATTTGTCCCGGACATCAAATACGTCCTAAGAAACAATTTCCACCGCCCCGAAATGACCAAATTATACTTTTTGGCATTATATAGCCATAAAACTGCAAATCCGCGCGAGTCCCAAATTTTTGTGTGCTATAGCCCATGCCCTCCGCCTTGGGCCCGGATGGATCCGTCGTGGAATCGCCTAATATTTGTCCCGGACATCAAATACAGCCTAAGAAACAATTTCCACCGCCCTGAAGTGACTAAATTATATTTTTTGGCATTCAATAGCCATAAAACTGCAAATCCACACGAGTCCAAAATTTTTGTGTGATATAGCCCATGCCTTCCGCTTTGGGCCGGGATGGATCCATCGTGAAATCGCCTAATATTTGTCCCGGACATCAAATACGGTCTAAGAAACAATTTCCACCGCCCCGAAATGACCAAAATTTTACAGCCATAAACATGCAAATCCGCGCGAGTCCCAAATTTTTGTGTGTTATAGCCCATGCCTTCCGCCTTGGGCCCGGATGGATCCGTCGTGGAATCGCCTAATATTTGTCCCGGACATCAAATACGGCCTAAGAAACAATTTCCACCCACTCGAAATGACCACATTATATTTTTTGGCATTTTATAGCCATAAAACTGCAAATCCGCGCGAGTCCCAAATTTTTGTGTGCTATAGCCCATGCCTTCCGCCTTTGGGCCGGGATGGATCCATCGTGAAATCGCCTAATATTTTTCCCAGACATCAAATATGGCCTAAAAAACAATTTCCACCACCCCGAAATGACCAAATTATATTTTTTGGCATTCTACATCCATAAAACTGCAAATCAGCGCGAGTCCCAAATTTTTGTGTACTATAGCCCATGCCTTCCGCCTTGGGCCCGGATGGATCCGTCGTGGAATCGCCTAATATTTGTCCTGGACATCAAATACGGCCTAAGAAACAATTTCCACCGCCCCGAAATGACTAAATTATATTTTTTGGCATTCTACATCCATAAAACTGCAAATCCGCGCGAGTCCCAAATTTTTGTGTGCTATAGCCCATGCCCTCCGCCTTGGGCCCGGATGGATCCGTCGTGGAATCGCCTAATATTTGTCCCGGACATCAAATACGGCCTGAGAAACAATTTCCACCGCCCTGAAATGACTAAATTATATTTTTTGTCATTCTATAGCCATAAAACTGCAAATCCTTACGAGTCCAAAATTTTTGTGTGATATAGCCCATGCCTTCCGCTTTGGGCCGGGATGGATCCATCGTGAAATCGCCTAATATTAGTCCAGGACATCAAATACGGCCTAAGAAACAATTTCCACCGCCCCGAAATGACTAAATTATATTTTTTGGCATTCTACATCCATAAAACTGCAAATCCGCGCGAGTCCCAAATTTTTGTGTACTATAGCCCATACCTTCCGCCTTGGGCCCGGATGGATCCGTCGTGGAATCGCCTAATATTTGTCCCGGACATCAAATACGGCCTAAGAAACAATTTCCACCGCCTCGAAATGACCAAATTATATTTTTTGGCATTCTATAGCCATAAAACTGCAAATCTGCGCGAGTCCCAAATTTTTGTGTGCTATAGCCCATGCCTCCCGCCTTGGGCCCGGATGGATCCGTCGTGGAATCACCTAATATTTGTCCTGGACATCAAATACGGCCTAAGAAACAATTTCCACCGCCCCGAAATGACTAAATTATATTTTTTGGCATTCTACATCCATAAAACTGCAAATCCGCGCGAGTCCCAAATTTTTGTGTGCTATAGCCCATGCCCTCCGCCTTGGGCCCGGATGGATCCGTCGTGGAATCGCCTAATATTTGTCCCGGACATCAAATACGGCCTGAGAAACAATTTCCACCGCCCTGAAATGACTAAATTATATTTTTTGGCATTCAATAGCCATAAAACTGCAAATCCGCGCGAGTCCCAAATTTTTGTGTGCTATAGCCCATTCCCTCCGCCTTGGGCCCGGATGGATCCGTCGTGGAATCGCCTAATATTTGTCCCGGACATCAAATACGGCCTAAGAAACAATTTCCACCGCCCTAAAATGACCAAATTATATTTTTTGGCATTCTATAGCCATAAAACTGCAAATCCTTACGAGTCCAAAATTTTTGTGTGATATAGCCCATGCCTTCCGCTTTGGGCCGGGATGGATCCATCGTGAAATCGCCTAATATTTGTCCAGGACATCAAATACGGCCTAAGAAACAATTTCCACCGCCCCGAAATGACTAAATTATATTTTTTGGCATTCGACATCCATAAAACTGCAAATCCGCGCGAGTCCCAAATTTTTGTGTACTATAGCCCATGCCTTCCGCCTTGGGCCCGGATGGATCCGTCGTGGAATGGCCTAATATTTGTCCCGGACATCAAATACGGCCTAAGAAACAATTTCCACTGCCCCAAAATGACCAAATTATATTCTTAGGCATTCTATAGCCATAAAACTGCAAATCCACACGAGTCCAAAATTTTTGTGTGATATAGCCCATGCCTTCCGCTTTGGGCCGGGATGGATCCATCGTGAAATCGCCTAATATTTTTCCCAGACATCAAATACGGCCTAAGAAACAATTTCCACCACCCCGAAATGACCAAATTATATTTTTTGGCATTCTACATCCATAAAACTGCAAATCCGCGCGAGTCCCAAATTTTTGTGTACTATAGCCCATGCCTTCCGCCTTGGGCCCGGATGGATCCGTCGTGGAATCGCCTAATATTTGTCCCGGACATCAAATACGGCCTAAGAAACAATTTCCACCGCCTCGAAATGACCAAATTATATTTTTTGGCATTCTATAGCCATAAAACTGCAAATCTGCACGAGTCCCAAATTTTTGTGTGCTATAGCCCATGCCTCCCGCCTTGGGCCCGGATGGATCCGTCGTGGAATCACCTAATATTTGTCCCGGACATCAAATACGGCCTAAGAAACAATTTCCTCCCACTCTAAATGACCACATTATATGTTTTAGAATTTTACAGCCATAAAACTACAAATCCGCGCGAGTCCCAAATTTTTGTGTGCTATAGCCCATGCCTTCCGCCTTGGGCCCGGATGGATCCGTCCTGGAATAGCGTAATATTTATCCCGAGCATCAAATACGGCCTAAGAAACAATTTCCACCGCCTCGAAATGACCAAATTATATTTTTTGGCATTCTATAGCCATAAAACTGTAAATCCGCGCGATTCCCAAATTTTTGTGTGCTATAGCCCATGCCTTCCGCCTTGGGCCGGGATGGATCCGTCGTGAAATCGCCTAATATGTCTCGGACATCAAATACGGCCTAATAAACAATTTCCACCGCCCCAAAATGACCAAATCATATTTTTTGGCATTATATAGCCATAAAACTGCAAATCCGCGCGAGTCCCTAATTTTTGTGTGCTACAGCCCATGGCTTACGCCTTGGGCCCGAATGGATCCGTCGTGGAATCGCCTAATATTTGTCCCGGACATCAAATACGGCCTAAGAAACAATTTTCACTGCCCCGAAATGACCAAATTATATTTTTTGGCATTCTATAGCCATAAAACTGCAAATCTGCGCGAGTCCCAAATTTTTGTGTGCTATAGCCCATGCCTTCCGCCTTGGGCCCCGAATGGATCCGTTGTGGAATCGCCTAATATTTGTCCCGGACATCAAATACGGCTTAAGGAACCATTGTCTCCGCCCCGAAATGACCAAATTATATTTATTGGCATTTTACAACCATAAACCTGCAAATCCGCTCGAGTCCCAATTTTTGTGTGCTATCGCCCATGCCTTCCGCCATGGGCCCGGATGGATCCGTCCTGGAATCGCCTAATATTTGTCCCAAACATCAAATACACCCTAAGAAACCATTTTCGCCGCCCCGAAATGACCAAATTACATTTTTTGGCATTTTACAACCATAAACCTTCAAATCCACGCGAGTCCCAAATTTTTGTGTGCTATCGCCCATGCCTTCCGCCTTGGGCCCGGATGGATCCGTCCTGGAATCGCCTAATATTTGTCCCCGACAACAAATACGGCCTAAGAAACCATTATCACCATGTCGAAATGACCAAATTACATTTTTTGGCATTTTACAGCCATAAACCTGCAAATCCGCGCGAGTCCCAAATTTTTGTGTGCTATCGCCCATGCCTTCTGTTTTGGGCTCGGATGGATCCGTCCTGGAATCGCCTAATATTTTTCTCGGACATATACAGCCTAAGAAACCATAGTCGCTGCCCTGAAATGACCAAATTACAATTTTTGGCATTTTACAGCCATAAACCTGCAAATTCGCGCGAGTCCCAAATTTTGGTGTGCTATCGCCCATGTCTTCTGCCTTGGGCCCGGATGGATCCGTCCTGGGATCGCCTAATATTTTTCCCGGACATCAAATACGGCCTAAGAAACCATTGTCACCTCATCGAAATGGCCAAATCACATTTTTTGGCATTTCACAACCATAAACCTGCAAATCCGCGCGAGTCCCAAATTTTTGTGTGCTATCGCCCATGCCTTCCGTTTTGGGCTCGGATGGATCCGTCCTGGAATCGCCTAATATTTGTCCCGGACATCTACGGCCTAAGAAACCATTGTCGCCTCCCCGAAATGACCAAATTACAATTTTTGGCATTTTACAACCATAAACCCGCAAATCCGCGCGAGTCCCAAATTTTTGTGTGCTATCGCCCATGCCTTCCGTTTTGGGCTCGGATGGATCCGTCCTGGAATCGCCTAATATTTTTCTCGGACATATACAGCCTAAGAAACCATAGTCGCTGCCCTGAAATGACCAAATTACAATTTTTGGCATTATACAGCCATAAACCCGCAAATCCGCGCGAGTCCCAAATTTTTGTGTGCTATCGCCCATGCCTTCCGTTTTGGGCTCGGATGGATCCGTCCTGGAATCGCCTAATATTTTTCTCGGACATATACAGCCTAAGAAACCATTGTCGCCGCCCCAAAATGACCAAATTACAATTTTTGGCATTTTACAACCATAAACCCGCAAATCCGCGCGAGTCCCAAATTTTTGTGTGCTATCGCCCATGCCTTCCGTTTTGGGCTCGGATGGATCCGTCCTGGAATCGCCTAATATTTTTCTCGGACATATACAGCCTAAGAAACCATAGTCGCTGCCCTGAAATGACCAAATTACAATTTTTGGCATTTTACAGCCATAAACCTGCAAATTCGCGCGAGTCCCAAATTTTGGTGTGCTATCGCCCATGTCTTCTGCCTTGGGCCCGGATGGATCCGCCCTGGGATCGCCTAATATTTTTCCCGGACATCAAATACGGCCTAAGAAACCATTGTCACCGCATCGAAAAGGCCAAATCACATTTTTTGGCATTTCACAGCCATAAACCTGCAAATCCGCGTGAGTCCCAAATTTTTGTGTGCTATCGCCCATGCCTTCCGCTTTGGGCCCGGATGGATCCGTCCTGAAATCGCCTAATATTTGTCCCGGACATCTACGGCCTAAGAAACCATTGTCGCCTCCCCGAAATGACCAAATTACAATTTTTGGCATTTTACAACCATAAACCCGCAAATCCGCGCGAGTCCCAAATATTTGTGTGCTATCGCCCATGCCTTCCGCCTTGGGCCCGGATGGATCCGTCCTGGAATTGCCTAATATTTGTCCCAAACATCAAATGCAGCCTAAGAAACCATTGTCGCCGCCCCGAAATGACCAAATTACATTTTTTGGCATTTTACAACCATAAACCTTCAAATCCACGCGAGTCCCAAATTTTTGTGTGCTATCGCCCATGCCTTCCGCCTTGGGCCCGGATGGATCCGTCCTGGAATCGCCTAATATTTGTCCCAAACATCAAATACAGCCTAAGAAACCATTGTCGCCGCCCCGAAATGACCAAATTACATTTTTTGGCATTTTACAACCATAAACCTTCAAATCCACGCGAGTCCCAAATTTTTGTGTGCTATCGCCCATGCCTTCCGCCTTGGGCCCGGATGGATCCGTCCTGGAATCGCCTAATATTTGTCCCCGACAACAAATACGGCCTAAGAAACCATTATCACCATGTCGAAATGACCAAATTACATTTTTTGGCATTTTACAGCCATAAACCTGCAAATCCGCGCGAGTCCCAAATTTTTGTGTGCTATAGCCCATGCCTTCCGCTTTGGGCCCGGATGGATCCATCCTGGAATCGCCTAATATTTGTCCCGGACATCAAATACAGCCTAAGAAACCATTGTCACCGCCCCTAAATGACCAAATTAAATTTTTTGGCATTTTACAGCCATAAACCTGCAAATCCGCGCGAGTCCCAAATTTTTGTGTGCTATCGCCCATGCCTTCCGCTTTGGGCCCGGATGGATCCGTCCTGAAATCGCCTAATATTTGTCCCGGACATCTACGGCCTAATAAACCATTGTCGCCTCCCTGAAATGACCAAATTACAATTTTTGGCATTTTACAATCATAAACCCGAAAATCCGCGCGAGTCCCAAATATTTGTGTGCTATCGCCCATGCCTTCCGCCTTGGGCCCGGATGGATCCGTCCTGGAATCGCCTAATATTTGTCCCAAACATCAAATGCAGCCTAAGAAACCATTGTCGCCGCCCCGAAATGACCAAATTACATTTTTTGGCATTTTACAACCATAAACCTTCAAATCCACGCGAGTCCCAAATTTTTGTGTGCTATCGCCCATGCCTTCCGCCTTGGGCCCGGATGGATCCGTCCTGGAATCGCCTAATATTTGTCCCAAACATCAAATGCAGCCTAAGAAACCATTGTCGCCGCCCCGAAATGACCAAATTACATTTTTTGGCATTTTACAACCATAAACCTTCAAATCCACGCGAGTCCCAAATTTTTGTGTGCTATCGCCCATGCCTTCCGCCTTGGGCCCGGATGGATCCGTCCTGGAATCGCCTAATATTTGTCCCAAACATCAAATACAGCCTAAGAAACCATTGTCGCCGCCCCGAAATGACCAAATTACATTTTTTGGCATTTTACAACCATAAACCTTCAAATCCACGCGAGTCCCAAATTTTTGTGTGCTATCGCCCATGCCTTCCGCCTTGGGCCCGGATGGATCCGTCCTGGAATCGCCTAATATTTGTCCCAAACATCAAATACAGCCTAAGAAACCATTGTCGCCGCCCCGAAATGACCAAATTACATTTTTTGGCATTTTACAGCCATAAACCTGCAAATCCGCGCGAGTCCCAAATTTTTGTGTGCTATAGCCCATGCCTTCCGCTTTGGGCCCGGATGGATCCATCCTGGAATCGCCTAATATTTGTCCCGGACATCAAATACAGCCTAAGAAACCATTGTCACCGCCCCTAAATAACCAAATTAAATTTTTTAGCATTTTACAGCCATAAACTTGCAAATCCGCGCGAGTCCCAAATTTTTGTGTGCTATCGCCCATGCCTTCCGCCATGGGCCCAGATGGATCCGTCCTGGAATCGCCTAATATTTGTCCCCAACATCAAATACGGCCTAAGAAACCATTATCACCGTGTCGAAATGGCCAAATTACATTTTTTGGCATTTCACAGCCATAAACCTGCAAATCCGCGCGAGTCCCAAATTTTTGTGTGCTATCGCCCATGCCTTCCGCATTGAGCCCGGATGGATCCGTCCTGGAATCACCTAATATTTATCCCAAACATCAAATACAGCCTAAGAAACCATTGTCGCCGCCCCGAAATGACCAAATTATATTTTTTTGGCATTTTACAACCATAAACCTTCAAATCCGCGCGAGTCCCAAATTTTTGTGTGCTATCGCCCATGCCTTCCGCCTTGGGCCCGGATGGATCCGTCCTGGAATCGCCCAATATTTGTCCCCGACATCAAATACGGCCTAAGAAACCATTGTCACCGTGCCGAAATGACCAAATTACATTTTTTGGCATTTTACAGCCATAAACCTGCAAATCCGCGCGAGTCCCAAATTTTTGTGTGCTATAGCCCATGCCTTCCGCTTTGGGCCCGGATGGATCCGTCCTGAAATCGCCTAATATTTGTCCCGGACATCAAATACGGCCTAAAAAACCATTGTCACCGCCCCTAAATGACCAAATTAAATTTTTTAGCATTTTACAGCCATAAACTTGCAAATCCGCGCGAGTCCCAAATTTTTGTGTGCTATCGCCCATGCCTTCCGCCATGGGCCCAGATGGATCCGTCCTGGAATCGCCTAATATTTGTCCCCAACATCAAATACGGCCTAAGAAACCATTATCACCGTGTCGAAATGGCCAAATTACATTTTTTGGCATTTCACAGCCATAAACCTGCAAATCCGCGCGAGTCCCAAATTTTTGTGTGCTATCGCCCATGCCTTCCGCATTGAGCCCGGATGGATCCGTCCTGGAATCACCTAATATTTATCCCAAACATCAAATACAGCCTAAGAAACCATTGTCGCCGCCCCGAAATGACCAAATTACATTTTTTGGCATTTTACAACCATAAACCTTCAAATCCACGCGAGTCCCAAATTTTTGTGTGCTATCGCCCATGCCTTCCGCCTTGGGCCCGGATGGATCCGTCCTGGAATCGCCTAATATTTGTCCCAAACATCAAATACAGCCTAAGAAACCATTGTCGCCGCCCCGAAATGACCAAATTACATTTTTTGGCATTTTACAACCATAAACCTTCAAATCCACGCGAGTCCCAAATTTTTGTGTGCTATCGCCCATGCCTTCCGCCTTGGGCCCGGATGGATCCGTCCTGGAATCGCCTAATATTTGTCCCAAACATCAAATGCAGCCTAAGAAACCATTGTCGCCGCCCCGAAATGACCAAATTACATTTTTTGGCATTTTACAACCATAAACCTTCAAATCCACGCGAGTCCCAAATTTTTGTGTGCTATCGCCCATGCCTTCCGCCTTGGGCCCGGATGGATCCGTCCTGGAATCGCCTAATATTTGTCCCAAACATCAAATGCAGCCTAAGAAACCATTGTCGCCGCCCCGAAATGACCAAATTACATTTTTTGGCATTTTACAACCATAAACCTTCAAATCCACGCGAGTCCCAAATTTTTGTGTGCTATCGCCCATGCCTTCCGCCTTGGGCCCGGATGGATCCGTCCTGGAATCGCCTAATATTTGTCCCAAACATCAAATACAGCCTAAGAAACCATTGTCGCCGCCCCGAAATGACCAAATTACATTTTTTGGCATTTTACAACCATAAACCTTCAAATCCACGCGAGTCCCAAATTTTTGTGTGCTATCGCCCATGCCTTCCGCCTTGGGCCCGGATGGATCCGTCCTGGAATCGCCTAATATTTGTCCCAAACATCAAATACAGCCTAAGAAACCATTGTCGCCGCCCCGAAATGACCAAATTACATTTTTTGGCATTTTACAGCCATAAACCTGCAAATCCGCGCGAGTCCCAAATTTTTGTGTGCTATAGCCCATGCCTTCCGCTTTGGGCCCGGATGGATCCATCCTGGAATCGCCTAATATTTGTCCCGGACATCAAATACAGCCTAAGAAACCATTGTCACCGCCCCTAAATGACCAAATTAAATTTTTTAGCATTTTACAGCCATAAACTTGCAAATCCGCGCGAGTCCCAAATTTTTGTGTGCTATCGCCCATGCCTTCCGCCATGGGCCCAGATGGATCCGTCCTGGAATCGCCTAATATTTGTCCCCAACATCAAATACGGCCTAAGAAACCATTATCACCGTGTCGAAATGGCCAAATTACATTTTTTGGCATTTCACAGCCATAAACCTGCAAATCCGCGCGAGTCCCAAATTTTTGTGTGCTATCGCCCATGCCTTCCGCATTGAGCCCGGATGGATCCGTCCTGGAATCACCTAATATTTATCCCAAACATCAAATACAGCCTAAGAAACCATTGTCGCCGCCCCGAAATGACCAAATTATATTTTTTTGGCATTTTACAACCATAAACCTTCAAATCCGCGCGAGTCCCAAATTTTTGTGTGCTATCGCCCATGCCTTCCGCCTTGGGCCCGGATGGATCCGTCCTGGAATCGCCCAATATTTGTCCCCGACATCAAATACGGCCTAAGAAACCATTGTCACCGTGCCGAAATGACCAAATTACATTTTTTGGCATTTTACAGCCATAAACCTGCAAATCCGCGCGAGTCCCAAATTTTTGTGTGCTATCGCCCATGCCTTCCGCTTTGGGCCCGGATGGATCCGTCCTGAAATCGCCTAATATTTGTCCCGGACATCTACGGCCTAAGAAACCATTGTCGCCTCCCCGAAATGACCAAATTACAATTTTTGGCATTTTACAACCATAAACCCGCAAATCCGCGCGAGTCCCAAATATTTGTGTGCTATCGCCCATGCCTTCCGCCTTGGGCCCGGATGGATCCGTCCTGGAATTGCCTAATATTTGTCCCAAACATCAAATGCAGCCTAAGAAACCATTGTCGCCGCCCCGAAATGACCAAATTACATTTTTTGGCATTTTACAGCCATAAACCTGCAAATCCGCGCGAGTCCCAAATTTTTGTGTGCTATAGCCCATGCCTTCCGCTTTGGGCCCGGATGGATCCATCCTGGAATCGCCTAATATTTGTCCCGGACATCAAATACAGCCTAAGAAACCATTGTCACCGCCCCTAAATGACCAAATTAAATTTTTTAGCATTTTACAGCCATAAACCTTCAAATCCACGCGAGTCCCAAATTTTTGTGTGCTATCGCCCATGCCTTCCGCCTTGGGCCCAGATGGATCCGTCCTGGAATCGCCTAATATTTGTCCCAAACATCAAATACAGCCTAAGAAACCATTGTCGCCGCCCCGAAATGACCAAATTACATTTTTTGGCATTTTACAACCATAAACCTTCAAATCCACGCGAGTCCCAAATTTTTGTGTGCTATCGCCCATGCCTTCCGCCTTGGGCCCGGATGGATCCGTCCTGGAATCGCCTAATATTTGTCCCCGACAACAAATACGGCCTAAGAAACCATTATCACCATGTCGAAATGACCAAATTACATTTTTTGGCATTTTACAGCCATAAACCTGCAAATCCGCGCGAGTCCCAAATTTTTGTGTGCTATAGCCCATGCCTTCTGCTTTGGGCCCGGATGGATCCATCCTGGAATCGCCTAATATTTGTCCCGGACATCAAATACAGCCTAAGAAACCATTGTCACCGCCCCTAAATGACCAAATTAAATTTTTTGGCATTTTACAGCCATAAACTTGCAAATCCGCGCGAGTCCCAAATTTTTGTGTGCTATCGCCCATGCCTTCCGCCATGGGCCCGGATGGATCCGTCCTGGAATCACCTAATATTTGTCCCCAACATCAAATACGGCCTAAGAAACCATTATCACCGTGTCGAAATGGCCAAATTACATTTTTTGGCATTTTACAGCCATAAACTTGCAAATCCGCGCGAGTCCCAAATTTTTGTGTGCTATCGCCCATGCCTTCCGCCTTGGGCCCGGATGGATCCGTCCTGGAATCACCTAATATTTATCCCAAACATCAAATACAGCCTAAGAAACCATTGTCGCCGCCCCGAAATGACCAAATTATATTTTTTTGGCATTTTACAACCATAAACCTTCAAATCCGCGCGAGTCCCAAATTTTTGTGTGCTATCGCCCATGCCTTCCGCCTTGGGCCCGGATGGATCCATCCTGGAATCGCCCAATATTTGTCCCCGACATCAAATACGGCCTAAGAAACCATTGTCACCGTGCCGAAATGACCAAATTACATTTTTTGGCATTTTACAGCCATAAACCTGCAAATCCGCGCGAGTCCCAAATTTTTGTGTGCTATCGCCCATGCCTTCCGCTTTGGGCCCGGATGGATCCGTCCTGAAATCGCCTAATATTTGTCCCGGACATCTACGGCCTAAGAAACCATTGTCGCCTCCCCGAAATGACCAAATTACAATTTTTGGCATTTTACAACCATAAACCCGCAAATCCGCGCGAGTCCCAAATATTTGTGTGCTATCGCCCATGCCTTCCGCCTTGGGCCCGGATGGATCCGTCCTGGAATTGCCTAATATTTGTCCCAAACATCAAATGCAGCCTAAGAAACCATTGTCGCCGCCCCGAAATGACCAAATTACATTTTTTGGCATTTTACAGCCATAAACCTGCAAATCCGCGCGAGTCCCAAATTTTTGTGTGCTATAGCCCATGCCTTCCGCTTTGGGCCCGGATGGATCCATCCTGGAATCGCCTAATATTTGTCCCGGACATCAAATACAGCCTAAGAAACCATTGTCACCGCCCCTAAATGACCAAATTAAATTTTTTAGCATTTTACAGCCATAAACCTTCAAATCCACGCGAGTCCCAAATTTTTGTGTGCTATCGCCCATGCCTTCCGCCTTGGGCCCAGATGGATCCGTCCTGGAATCGCCTAATATTTGTCCCAAACATCAAATACAGCCTAAGAAACCATTGTCGCCGCCCCGAAATGACCAAATTACATTTTTTGGCATTTTACAACCATAAACCTTCAAATCCACGCGAGTCCCAAATTTTTGTGTGCTATCGCCCATGCCTTCCGCCTTGGGCCCGGATGGATCCGTCCTGGAATCGCCTAATATTTGTCCCCGACAACAAATACGGCCTAAGAAACCATTATCACCATGTCGAAATGACCAAATTACATTTTTTGGCATTTTACAGCCATAAACCTGCAAATCCGCGCGAGTCCCAAATTTTTGTGTGCTATAGCCCATGCCTTCTGCTTTGGGCCCGGATGGATCCATCCTGGAATCGCCTAATATTTGTCCCGGACATCAAATACAGCCTAAGAAACCATTGTCACCGCCCCTAAATGACCAAATTAAATTTTTTGGCATTTTACAGCCATAAACTTGCAAATCCGCGCGAGTCCCAAATTTTTGTGTGCTATCGCCCATGCCTTCCGCCATGGGCCCGGATGGATCCGTCCTGGAATCACCTAATATTTGTCCCCAACATCAAATACGGCCTAAGAAACCATTATCACCGTGTCGAAATGGCCAAATTACATTTTTTGGCATTTTACAGCCATAAACTTGCAAATCCGCGCGAGTCCCAAATTTTTGTGTGCTATCGCCCATGCCTTCCGCCTTGGGCCCGGATGGATCCGTCCTGGAATCACCTAATATTTATCCCAAACATCAAATACAGCCTAAGAAACCATTGTCGCCGCCCCGAAATGACCAAATTATATTTTTTTGGCATTTTACAACCATAAACCTTCAAATCCGCGCGAGTCCCAAATTTTTGTGTGCTATCGCCCATGCCTTCCGCCTTGGGCCCGGATGGATCCATCCTGGAATCGCCCAATATTTGTCCCCGACATCAAATACGGCCTAAGAAACCATTGTCACCGTGCCGAAATGACCAAATTACATTTTTTGGCATTTTACAGCCATAAACCTGCAAATCCGCGCGAGTCCCAAATTTTTGTGTGCTATCGCCCATGCCTTCCGCTTTGGGCCCGGATGGATCCGTCCTGAAATCGCCTAATATTTGTCCCGGACATCTACGGCCTAAGAAACCATTGTCGCCTCCCCGAAATGACCAAATTACAATTTTTGGCATTTTACAACCATAAACCCGCAAATCCGCGCGAGTCCCAAATATTTGTGTGCTATCGCCCATGCCTTCCGCCTTGGGCCCGGATGGATCCGTCCTGGAATTGCCTAATATTTGTCCCAAACATCAAATGCAGCCTAAGAAACCATTGTCGCCGCCCCGAAATGACCAAATTACATTTTTTGGCATTTTACAGCCATAAACCTGCAAATCCGCGCGAGTCCCAAATTTTTGTGTGCTATAGCCCATGCCTTCCGCTTTGGGCCCGGATGGATCCATCCTGGAATCGCCTAATATTTGTCCCGGACATCAAATACAGCCTAAGAAACCATTGTCACCGCCCCTAAATGACCAAATTAAATTTTTTAGCATTTTACAGCCATAAACCTTCAAATCCACGCGAGTCCCAAATTTTTGTGTGCTATCGCCCATGCCTTCCGCCTTGGGCCCAGATGGATCCGTCCTGGAATCGCCTAATATTTGTCCCAAACATCAAATACAGCCTAAGAAACCATTGTCGCCGCCCCGAAATGACCAAATTACATTTTTTGGCATTTTACAACCATAAACCTTCAAATCCACGCGAGTCCCAAATTTTTGTGTGCTATCGCCCATGCCTTCCGCCTTGGGCCCGGATGGATCCGTCCTGGAATCGCCTAATATTTGTCCCCGACAACAAATACGGCCTAAGAAACCATTATCACCATGTCGAAATGACCAAATTACATTTTTTGGCATTTTACAGCCATAAACCTGCAAATCCGCGCGAGTCCCAAATTTTTGTGTGCTATAGCCCATGCCTTCTGCTTTGGGCCCGGATGGATCCATCCTGGAATCGCCTAATATTTGTCCCGGACATCAAATACAGCCTAAGAAACCATTGTCACCGCCCCTAAATGACCAAATTAAATTTTTTGGCATTTTACAGCCATAAACTTGCAAATCCGCGCGAGTCCCAAATTTTTGTGTGCTATCGCCCATGCCTTCCGCCATGGGCCCGGATGGATCCGTCCTGGAATCACCTAATATTTGTCCCCAACATCAAATACGGCCTAAGAAACCATTATCACCGTGTCGAAATGGCCAAATTACATTTTTTGGCATTTTACAGCCATAAACTTGCAAATCCGCGCGAGTCCCAAATTTTTGTGTGCTATCGCCCATGCCTTCCGCCTTGGGCCCGGATGGATCCGTCCTGGAATCACCTAATATTTATCCCAAACATCAAATACAGCCTAAGAAACCATTGTCGCCGCCCCGAAATGACCAAATTATATTTTTTTGGCATTTTACAACCATAAACCTTCAAATCCGCGCGAGTCCCAAATTTTTGTGTGCTATCGCCCATGCCTTCCGCCTTGGGCCCGGATGGATCCATCCTGGAATCGCCCAATATTTGTCCCCGACATCAAATACGGCCTAAGAAACCATTGTCACCGTGCCGAAATGACCAAATTACATTTTTTGGCATTTTACAGCCATAAACCTGCAAATCCGCGCGAGTCCCAAATTTTTGTGTGCTATCGCCCATGCCTTCCGCTTTGGGCCCGGATGGATCCGTCCTGAAATCGCCTAATATTTGTCCCGGACATCTACGGCCTAAGAAACCATTGTTGCCTCCCCGAAATGACCAAATTACAATTTTTGGCATTTTACAACCATAAACCTGCAAATCCGCGCGAGTCCCAAATATTTGTGTGCTATCGCCCATGCCTTCCGCCTTGGGCCCGGATGGATCCGTCCTGGAATCGCCTAATATTTGTCCCAAACATCAAATGCAGCCTAAGAAACCATTGTCGCCACCCCGAAATGACCAAATTACATTTTTTGGCATTTTACAACCATAAACCTTCAAATCCACGCGAGTCCCAAATTTTTGTGTGCTATCGCCCATGCCTTCCGCCTTGGGCCCGGATGGATCCGTCCTGGAATCGCCTAATATTTGTCCCAAACATCAAATACAGCCTAAGAAACCATTGTCGCCGCCCCGAAATGACCAAATTACATTTTTTGGCATTTTACAACCATAAACCTTCAAATCCACGCGAGTCCCAAATTTTTGTGTGCTATCGCCCATGCCTTCCGCCTTGGGCCCGGATGGATCCGTCCTGGAATCGCCTAATATTTGTCCCCGACAACAAATACGGCCTAAGAAACCATTATCACCATGTCGAAATTACCAAATTACATTTTTTGGCATATTACAGCCATAAACCTGCAAATCCGCGCGAGTTCCAAATTTTTGTGTGCTATAGCCCATGCCTTCCGCTTTGGGCCCGGATGGATCCATCCTGGAATCGCCTAATATTTGTCCCGGACATCAAATACAGCCTAAGAAACCATTGTCACCGCCCCGAAATAACCAAATTAAATTTTTTGGCATTTTACAGCCATAAACTTGCAAATCTGCGCGAGTCCCAAATTTTTGTGTGCTATCGCCCATGCCTTCCGCCATGGGCCCGGATGGATCCGTCCTGAAATCGCCTAATATTTGTCCCCAACATCAAATACGGCCTAAGAAACCATTATCACCGTGTCGAAATGACAAATTACATTTTTTGGCATTTTACAGCCATAAACCTGCAAATCCGCGCGAGTTCCAAATTTTTGTGTGCTATCGTCCATGCCTTCCGCCTTGGGCCCGGATGGATCCGTCCTGGAATCACCTAATATTTATCCCAAACATCAAATACAGCCTAAGAAACCATTGTCGCCGCCCCGAAATGACCAAATTATATTTTTTGGCATTTTACAACCATAAACCTTCAAATCCGCGCGAGTCCCAAATTTTTGTGTGCTATCGCCCATGCCTTCCGCCTTGGGCCCGGATGGATCCGTCCTGGAATCGCCCAATATTTGTCCCCGACATCAAATACGGCCTAAGAAACCATTGTCACCGTGCCGAAATGACCAAATTACATTTTTTGGCATTTTACAGCCATAAACCTGCAAATCCGCGCGAGTCCCAAATTTTTGTGTGCTATCGCCCATGCCTTCCGCTTTGGGCCCGGATGGATCCGTCCTGAAATCGCCTAATATTTGTCCCGGACATCTACGGCCTAAGAAACCATTGTCGCCTCCCCGAAATGACCAAATTACAATTTTTGGCATTTTACAACCATAAACCCGCAAATCCGCGCGAGTCCCAAATATTTGTGTGCTATCGCCCATGCCTTCCGCCTTGGGCCCGGATGGATCCGTCCTGGAATTGCCTAATATTTGTCCCAAACATCAAATGCAGCCTAAGAAACCATTGTCGCCGCCCCGAAATGACCAAATTACATTTTTTGGCATTTTACAACCATAAACCTTCAAATCCACGCGAGTCCCAAATTTTTGTGTGCTATCGCCCATGCCTTCCGCCTTGGGCCCGGATGGATCCGTCCTGGAATCGCCTAATATTTGTCCCAAACATCAAATACAGCCTAAGAAACCATTGTCGCCGCCCCGAAATGACCAAATTACATTTTTTGGCATTTTACAACCATAAACCTTCAAATCCACGCGAGTCCCAAATTTTTGTGTGCTATCGCCCATGCCTTCCGCCTTGGGCCCGGATGGATCCGTCCTGGAATCGCCTAATATTTGTCCCCGACAACAAATACGGCCTAAGAAACCATTATCACCATGTCGAAATGACCAAATTACATTTTTTGGCATTTTACAGCCATAAACCTGCAAATCCGCGCGAGTCCCAAATTTTTGTGTGCTATAGCCCATGCCTTCTGCTTTGGGCCCGGATGGATCCATCCTGGAATCGCCTAATATTTGTCCCGGACATCAAATACAGCCTAAGAAACCATTGTCACCGCCCCTAAATGACCAAATTAAATTTTTTGGCATTTTACAGCCATAAACTTGCAAATCCGCGCGAGTCCCAAATTTTTGTGTGCTATCGCCCATGCCTTCCGCCATGGGCCCGGATGGATCCGTCCTGGAATCGCCTAATATTTGTCCCCAACATCAAATACGGCCTAAGAAACCATTATCACCGTGTCGAAATGGCCAAATTACATTTTTTGGCATTTTACAGCCATAAACCTGCAAATCCGCGCGAGTCCCAAATTTTTGTGTGCTATCGCCCATGCCTTCCGCCTTGGGCCCGGATGGATCCGTCCTGGAATCACCTAATATTTATCCCAAACATCAAATACAGCCTAAGAAACCATTGTCGCCGCCCCGAAATGACCAAATTATATTTTTTTGGCATTTTACAACCATAAACCTTCAAATCCGCGCGAGTCCCAAATTTTTGTGTGCTATCGCCCATGCCTTCCGCCTTGGGCCCGGATGGATCCATCCTGGAATCGCCCAATATTTGTCCCCGACATCAAATACGGCCTAAGAAACCATTGTCACCGTGCCGAAATGACCAAATTACATTTTTTGGCATTTTACAGCCATAAACCTGCAAATCCGCGCGAGTCCCAAATTTTTGTGTGCTATCGCCCATGCCTTCCGCTTTGGGCCCGGATGGATCCGTCCTGAAATCGCCTAATATTTGTCCCGGACATCTACGGCCTAAGAAACCATTGTTGCCTCCCCGAAATGACCAAATTACAATTTTTGGCATTTTACAACCATAAACCTGCAAATCCGCGCGAGTCCCAAATATTTGTGTGCTATCGCCCATGCCTTCCGCCTTGGGCCCGGATGGATCCGTCCTGGAATCGCCTAATATTTGTCCCAAACATCAAATGCAGCCTAAGAAACCATTGTCGCCACCCCGAAATGACCAAATTACATTTTTTGGCATTTTACAACCATAAACCTTCAAATCCACGCGAGTCCCAAATTTTTGTGTGCTATCGCCCATGCCTTCCGCCTTGGGCCCGGATGGATCCGTCCTGGAATCGCCTAATATTTGTCCCAAACATCAAATACAGCCTAAGAAACCATTGTCGCCGCCCCGAAATGACCAAATTACATTTTTTGGCATTTTACAACCATAAACCTTCAAATCCACGCGAGTCCCAAATTTTTGTGTGCTATCGCCCATGCCTTCCGCCTTGGGCCCGGATGGATCCGTCCTGGAATCGCCTAATATTTGTCCCCGACAACAAATACGGCCTAAGAAACCATTATCACCATGTCGAAATTACCAAATTACATTTTTTGGCATATTACAGCCATAAACCTGCAAATCCGCGCGAGTTCCAAATTTTTGTGTGCTATAGCCCATGCCTTCCGCTTTGGGCCCGGATGGATCCATCCTGGAATCGCCTAATATTTGTCCCGGACATCAAATACAGCCTAAGAAACCATTGTCACCGCCCCGAAATAACCAAATTAAATTTTTTGGCATTTTACAGCCATAAACTTGCAAATCCGCGCGAGTCCCAAATTTTTGTGTGCTATCGCCCATGCCTTCCGCCATGGGCCCGGATGGATCCGTCCTGAAATCGCCTAATATTTGTCCCCAACATCAAATACGGCCTAAGAAACCATTATCACCGTGTCGAAATGACAAATTACATTTTTTGGCATTTTACAGCCATAAACCTGCAAATCCGCGCGAGTTCCAAATTTTTGTGTGCTATCGTCCATGCCTTCCGCCTTGGGCCCGGATGGATCCGTCCTGGAATCACCTAATATTTATCCCAAACATCAAATACAGCCTAAGAAACCATTGTCGCCGCCCCGAAATGACCAAATTATATTTTTTGGCATTTTACAACCATAAACCTTCAAATCCGCGCGAGTCCCAAATTTTTGTGTGCTATCGCCCATGCCTTCCGCCTTGGGCCCGGATGGATCCGTCCTGGAATCGCCCAATATTTGTCCCCGACAACAAATACGGCCTAAGAAACCATTGTCACCGTGCCGAAATGACCAAATTACATTTTTTGGCATTTTACAGCCATAAACCTGCAAATCCGCGCGAGTCCCAAATTTTTGTGTGCTATAGCCCATGCCTTCCGCTTTGGGCCCGGATGGATCCGTCCTGAAATCGCCTAATATTTGTCCCGGACATCAAATACGGCCTAAAAAACCATTGTCACCGCCCCGAAATGACCAAATTAAATTTTTTGGCATTTTACAGCCATAAACCAGCAAATCCGCGCAAGTCCCAAATTTTTGTGTGCTATAGCCCATGCCTTCCGCTTTGGGCCCGGATGGATCCATCCTGGAATCGCCTAATATTTGTCCCGGACATCAAATACAGCCTAAGAAACCATTGTCACCGCCCCTAAATGACCAAATTAAATTTTTTGGCATTTTACAGCCATAAACTTGCAAATCCGCGCGAGTCCCAAATTTTTGTGTGCTATCGCCCATGCCTTCCGCCATGGGCCCGGATGGATCCGTCCTGGAATCGCCTAATATTTTTCTCGGACATCTACAGCCTAAGAAACCATTGTCGCCGCCCCGAAATGTCCAAATTACAATTTTTGGCATTTTACAGCCATAAACCTACAAATCCGCACGAGTCCCAAATTTTTATGTCCTATCGCCCATGCCTTCTGCCTTGGTCCCGGATGGATCCGTCCTAGAATCGCCTAATATTTGTCCCCGACAACAAATACGGCCTAAGAAACCATTATCACCATGTCGAAATTACCAAATTACATTTTTTGGCATATTACAGCCATAAACCTGCAAATCCGCGCGAGTTCCAAATTTTTGTGTGCTATAGCCCATGCCTTCCGCTTTGGGCCCGGATGGATCCATCCTGGAATCGCCTAATATTTGTCCCGGACATCAAATACAGCCTAAGAAACCATTGTCACCGCCCCGAAATAACCAAATTAAATTTTTTGGCATTTTACAGCCATAAACTTGCAAATCTGCGCGAGTCCCAAATTTTTGTGTGCTATCGCCCATGCCTTCCGCCATGGGCCCGGATGGATCCGTCCTGAAATCGCCTAATATTTGTCCCCAACATCAAATACGGCCTAAGAAACCATTATCACCGTGTCGAAATGACAAATTACATTTTTTGGCATTTTACAGCCATAAACCTGCAAATCCGCGCGAGTTCCAAATTTTTGTGTGCTATCGTCCATGCCTTCCGCCTTGGGCCCGGATGGATCCGTCCTGGAATCACCTAATATTTATCCCAAACATCAAATACAGCCTAAGAAACCATTGTCGCCGCCCCGAAATGACCAAATTATATTTTTTGGCATTTTACAACCATAAACCTTCAAATCCGCGCGAGTCCCAAATTTTTGTGTGCTATCGCCCATGCCTTCCGCCTTGGGCCCGGATGGATCCGTCCTGGAATCGCCCAATATTTGTCCCCGACAACAAATACGGCCTAAGAAACCATTGTCACCGTGCCGAAATGACCAAATTACATTTTTTGGCATTTTACAGCCATAAACCTGCAAATCCGCGCGAGTCCCAAATTTTTGTGTGCTATAGCCCATGCCTTCCGCTTTGGGCCCGGATGGATCCGTCCTGAAATCGCCTAATATTTGTCCCGGACATCAAATACGGCCTAAAAAACCATTGTCACCGCCCCGAAATGACCAAATTAAATTTTTTGGCATTTTACAGCCATAAACCAGCAAATCCGCGCAAGTCCCAAATTTTTGTGTGCTATAGCCCATGCCTTCCGCTTTGGGCCCGGATGGATCCATCCTGGAATCGCCTAATATTTGTCCCGGACATCAAATACAGCCTAAGAAACCATTGTCACCGCCCCTAAATGACCAAATTAAATTTTTTGGCATTTTACAGCCATAAACTTGCAAATCCGCGCGAGTCCCAAATTTTTGTGTGCTATCGCCCATGCCTTCCGCCATGGGCCCGGATGGATCCGTCCTGGAATCGCCTAATATTTTTCTCGGACATCTACAGCCTAAGAAACCATTGTCGCTGCCCCGAAATGTCCAAATTACAATTTTTGGCATTTTACAGCCATAAACCTACAAATCCGCACGAGTCCCAAATTTTTATGTCCTATCGCCCATGCCTTCTGCCTTGGTCCCGGATGGATCCGTCCTAGAATCGCCTAATATTTGTCCCGGACATCAAATACGGCCTAAGAAACCATTATCACCGCCTCGAAATGACCAAATTACATTTGTTGGCATTTTACAACCATAAACCTGCAAATCCGCTCTAGTCCCAAGTTTTTGTGTGCTATCACCCATGCCTTCCGCCTTGGGCCCGGATGGATCTGCCCTGGAATCGCCTATATTTGTCCCGGACATCAAATACGGCCAAAGAAACCATTGTCACCACGCCGAAATGACCAAATTACATTTTTTGGCATTTTACAGCCATAAACCTGCAAATCCGCGCGAGTCCCAAAGTTTTGTGTGCTATAGCCCATGCCTTCCGCTTTGGGCCCGGATGGATCCATCCTGGAATCGCCTAATATTTGTCCCTAAACCCTAAACCCTAAACCCTAAACCCCAACCCGAAACCCCAAACCCCAAACCCTAAACTCTAAAACCTAAAACCCTAAACCCTAAACCCTATGCATGTCGGAATGTCTACAATAACCCTCTGTGAGACCATAAGGGTGGAGACATTCACATGATTGAAATAGAGGATGATTGGGATCCCGAGGGGTCTATCGGGTTGGTCGTAGAAGGTGATGACCCAAAGAAGCCAATAGTTACTTTTAATCCAATCATAGTCCAAATTCAGCCATCTAGGGACGCAGAGGTGAATATGTCCATGACACCTAATACACCAGCGCCAATTGAGGTCGAATTCGTGTCTCCAACAAATGCACCTACACCATTCGAAGTTGCAGTTTTACCACCCAAGGGACATGCTCCGTTCGGAGTGAAGATAGCCACGCCGATCCCAGTGGCGATGTCAGCCGCGACACCATTCCACACAAAGGCCATAATATGGGACTATACAGCCGAGGCAAGGAGGAAAGGCAAGGTTAGGTTCGAGAAAACTGTTGCCGCACAGGGTATGACGAGAACGGGTAGAGTTTATACCCTAGAACATCTAACTGAGTCAAGCAAACAGGCCTCCAATCGGCCGCCCATCATTGAGGTAGGTCTAGATGATCTTTGGAGAAAGATACAGGCCAAGGAATACTTGGTCATCACACCGGCACAAATCTCCATACTTTCTTTGATACAAATTATGAGGCACACAAGAATGCTCTATTGAAGGTGCTGAGTGAAGCATACGTACCAAACAACATCACTGGCGGGGAAATGGCCAACATGGTCAAACAGGTGTTGGAGAGCCACAAGATCACTTTTCATGAGGATGAGCTGCCACCTGAAGGGTTGGGACACAACAAAGCACTACACATTACTGTGCAATGCGAGGACTACTTCATCACCAGGATCCTAATAGATGGAGGTTCCAGTCTCAACATTTGTCCATTGGTAACACTCAAGAACTTGGGTAAAGGACTACATAAGATAAAGGATGGAGCTATCAATGTGAAAGCTTTCGACGGTTCCCAAAGGTCCACCATTGGGGAAGTTAGTTTGTGCTTACAAATGGGGCCAACTTTGTTCGATGTTGATTTCCAAGTGATAGACATGCCAGCATCTTACAATCTTCTATTGGGACGGCCATGGATCTATGTTGCTGGGGCCGTAGCATCAACACTACATTAGGCAGTGAAGTTTGAGTGGAATCACTAGGAAGTGATCATTCACGGCGACGGTAGCAACCCCATATATAGTCGGCAGACCATTCCATTAATCAAGGGGAGAAGAAAGCTGGGAGGAGACACTTACCATCACATCGAACGGGTAAATGTTGTTGATAAAGACAAATGGTGGGATAACAAGATCGAGAGTATACTAAATTGGTGTGGGTACGAACCTGGCAAAGGGCTCGGCAAGAATCTCCAAGGAATCGCTAAGCCCATAAAGCTCAAGAAGCATGGCACTACTTTCGGTCTGGGATATGAGTACACCTGGGAGGAATTCAACCATTGGTCGCCACCATGTCGCGGTCCTTACTATCCACTGGAGCAGCCAATACCACACTTGGAGCTGACTTTCCAACCAGCCGGTGTTATCTATAGGTCAGAAGAAGAAGGAGAAGCACTTGCAGCGATGAGGAATTTATTCCTAGAAGACAATGACATGGACTGTTATGTTGTTCTCGAGGAGAAGGGGGAGGAAGGCCCTTCCATACATGCCGTAAGAAGAGGGGCACGCCTTAATAACTAGACCATCAGGACAACCAGAGCCCGACGAGCCTCGGGGTAGCAAGGCTAAAACAAGCACCATGCACTATTTTTATTTACTAAATGATTTTCCTTTCGCATTTTAATTCCCGCAATAAGATCTCCAATGTTCAAAATGATTATGCAATTTATCAAAGCATTTTTGACTTTCCTTATGAATCAACACTTATTACTATTATTTTCTCTCATTACTTTACTTATATAGCATTACTATTACCTATCATGATGAACCGATGACTGTGACATGTAATGAGACAATGCAACAAACAGACACAGAGTCAGAGGAAGATGAAATACCAAAAGAGGTTGTTAAGGAAGTTGAGAATTTTGAGAACAGACCTAAGTCCAACTTGGACGAGATTGAGATTGTTAACCTGGGAGATGCAAAGAACGTCAAAGAAATGAGAATCAGTGTCCACTTATCGCCATCAGAAAAGATGGAATACACAGAATTTCTAAAGGAATATGAAGACATATTCGCTTGATCGTATGATGACATGACTGGTCTGAGTACATCTATTGTGGCTCACAAACTGCCAATCGATCCAACATGTCCGCCGGTAAAGCAAAAGCTCAGAAAGTTTAAGCCTGACATGAGTCTGAAAATCAAGGAAGAAGTCACTAAGCAAGTCAAAGCCAAGGTTCTCAGGGTAGTAGAATACACAACATGGTTAGCAACATTGTTCTAGTACCAAAGAAGGACGGGAAGGTCAGAGTCTATGTCGACTACCGGGATCTCAATCGGGCCAGCCCGAAAGATGACTTCCCCTTGCCAGACATACACATCCTGATCGATAATTGTGCTAAGCATGAATTGCAGTCATTTGTGGATTGTTTTGTTGGGTATCATCAAATCTGGATGGATGAAGAAGACGCTGAGAAAATGTCTTTCATTACACCATGGGGAACGTACTGTTACAAGATGATGTCGTTCATCCTGAAAAATGCATGGGCCACCTACATAAGGGCCATGACTACCATCTTCCACGATATGATACACAAGGATATAGAGGTGTACGTAGATGATGTTATTATCAAGTCCAAGAAATCCACTGACCACGTGGAAGATTTGAGGAAGTTCTTCAACAGATTACGGAGGTACAACCTGAAACTGAATCCCACAAAGTGCGCATTTGGGGTTCCTGCCGGAAAACTACTTGGGTTTATTGTGAGTCGCCGAGGAATAGAACTGGATCCATCAAAGGTCAAAGCTATTCAAGAATTGCCACCGCCAAAGAACAAGAAGGACGCGATGAGTTTCTTGGGGAGACATAACTACATCAATCGATTCATAGCACAATCTACAGTTATCTGTGAGCCTATCTTTAAGATGTTGAAGAAGGACACTGCTACCAAATGGACTGATGATTGCCAAAGAGCTTTCGACAGAATCAAGGAATATCTGTCAACACCACCAGTCTTAGTTCCACCTAAGCCAGGTAGACCCTTATTACTCTACCTTGTAGTATTGGATGGAGCATTCAGTTGTGTTCTGGGGCAGCATGATGAAACGGGGAGGAATGAGCAGGCCATTTATTACCTTAGTAAGAAGTTCACCCCGTACGAGGCTTGGTATTCTCTGTTAGAGCGCACCTGTGTGCTTTGACTTGGGTAGCTAAGAAGCTAAGGCACTACTTTTGTGCCTATACTACATACCTCATATCGAGGATGGATCCCTTGAAGTACATCTTTCAGAAGCCCATGCCCACTGGCAAGCTAGCAAAGTGGCAAATCCTGTTAAGTGAGTTCGACATTGTTTACGTAACTTAGAAAGCGATCAAGGGACAGGCACTGACAGATCACCTTGCTGAAAATCCCGTGGATGGAGAGTGCGAACCCCTAAAAACATATTTTCCTGACGAAGAGGTATAGTTTATAGGAGAGGACATTGCAGAATCCTATGATGGTTGGAGAATGTTTTTTGATGGAGCAGCAAATTTCAAAGGAGTTGGCATAGGAGCAGTCTTAGTATCAGAAACTGGTCAGCATTATTCGGTGTCTGCCAAACTCAGGTTCCTGTGCACCAACAACATGGCCGAGTATGAAGATTGCATCTTAGGGCTCAAGATGGCCATTGACATGAACATTCAAGAGTTGTTAGTGATCGGATATTCGGACCTACTTATACATCAGGTCCGAGAAGAATGGCAACGACAAACTCCAAGATACTCCCATATCTGCATCATGTACAGGAATTAAGAAAGAGGTTCACAAAGACAAAATTCCAACATGTTCCCAGAATCCAAAATGAGTTCGCCGATGCATTGGCTACCCTATCATCCATGATACAACATCCAAACAAGTACTTCATTGACCCTATTCTGGTAAAGATCCATGATCAGCCATTTTATTGTGCTCATATTGAGGAAGAAGCAGACGAAAAACTTGGTTTCATGATATCAAGGAATATTTGACAAAAGGAGGATACCCAGAGCTCGCAAATCCTACTCAAAAGTGCACACTTCGGAGGTTATCCAACAATTTCTTTCACAGCGGAGGAATCCTATATAGGAGAACTACTGATTTGGGATTGCTAAGGTGCGTCGATGCAAAAGAAGCATCTAGGCTACTCGAGGAAATTCATGTTGGGACCTGCGGTCCACATATGAACAGTTTTGTCTTAGCAAAGAAAATACTCTGTGCTGGTTACTTTTGGATGACAATGGAGACGGACTACATCCAGTATGTCTGGAATGCCACCGCTATTAGATACATGCAGACATGATAAAGATACCTCTAAGCAAGCTTAATGCAACAAGCTCACCATGGCCATTCGCCGCTTGGAGAATGGATGTTATTGGACCAATCGAGCCCGCCGCCTCTAACGGGCACAGGTTTATCTTAGTAGCAATCAACTATTTCACCAAATGGGTCGAAGCAGCATCTTACAGAGCAGTGACTAAGAAAGTCGTGGCAGACTTTGTCCACGACCGCATCATTTGTCGATTCAGGATTCAAAAATCAACCATTACTGATAATGGATCCAACCTCAACAATGACTTGATGAAAGCCATGTGTGAAACCTTCAAGATCAGACACAAGAATTCCACAGCCTACAAACCTCAGATGAACGGAGTAGTAAAAGCCGCCAATAAGAATATCAAGAAGATATTGAGGAAAATGATGGAGGAGCATAAACAGTGGTACGAGAAGTTATCATTTTCTTTACTGGGATATCGCACCGCAGTCCGCACATCAACCGGGGTAACCCCCTATATGCTAGTTTACGGTACAGAGGCTATCATTCCCGCTGAGGTAGAAATTCCCTCCCTAAGGTAGGGTGGGTAAAGATTCACTACGAGCAACTGGCTCTTATCGATCAAAAAAGAATGAATGCAGTTTGCCATGGTCAACTTTATCAGAATAGAATGTCCAGAGCCTTCAACAAAAGAGTCAAGCTGAGACAGTTCACACCGGGGCAGCTAGTGTTAAAGAAAAATTTTCCACATCGAGATGAAGCCAAAGGGAAATTCTCTCCCAATTGGCAAGGTCCGTACATGGTTCACCGGGTTCTGACAGGAGGAGCCCTCATACTTGCAGAAATTGATGGAGAAGACTGGCCTAAGCCGATCAATTCAGATGCAGTCAAACGTTACTATGTGTAATCTTTATGCTTTCTTATATGATGTAAATTGAACTACGCCTGACCTGATTCCCGTTTAAGAGGGGATATGTAGGCAGCCCTATGGGTTCGATCTCAATTCAATAAAACTTTTATTTCCCCCGCAATTGGAAACTGGGGCAGAATTTTGAGGAGGACCCTCAAAATTCCAAAGTTAATTTCGGACAATCATCGCTAGCAATAGTCGAAAGCATCAATCCATTAAACTGGGGCAGAATTTTGAGGAAGACCCTCAAAATTCCGTAACAAGAAGGGTTGCAATGTCTTGAACCACGCCGTAGTTGTTGGTTCATCAAAAGAAAACTATTCTTAATTATGTATTTATGTATGCCTTTACTAAATCATGCATGTTTTCGCCTTGTTTGGCGACGCTACCCCAATGATACACCAGATCAAAGTCGAGCAGGTCAAGTAGAGCCAGCGGGAATACGAACTAACCTCCCCTCTTTACAAAACTCGCGATTTTTCTTTAGATGTAGGCACTTGAGTTGCAAAATCATCAAATATACTAAACACTCACGAGACTCACATTGCTCAAAAATACAACTCTCATAACCATTACACTTACTCACAGTTGTTATCCGCATGCAATGTCCCTAGCAGACACAATATCCCCAGCAGTCGCAATATCACAATCCGCTATCAGCTAAGAAAATTCTATTATCATTTTGCCCTGTTACTTCTTGCATAAGGCTACCATTCTGCCTTCCGAGGTTAAGCTCTACCTCCGTCTGCATTCTTGCATTGTATAAGGCTACCATTTTGCCTTCCAAGGTTAATCTCTACCTCCATCTGCATGGCTGAAAGATTGCCACCTTGTTTACATTTGCATGGCTGAAAGATCGCCACTTTATTTTTGCATCGGCAGAAAGATCGCCACCTAATTTGCATGGCTGAAAGATCGCCACCTTTACATTTGCATGGTTGAAAGATCACCACATTATTTGCACGGCTAAAAGATCGCCACCTTTATATTTGTATGGCTAAAAGATCGCCGCCTTATTTGCATGGCTGAAAGATCTCCACCTTTACATTTGCATGGTTGAAATATCGCCACTTTATTTTTGCATCGGCTGAAAGATCGCCACCTTATTTGCATGGCTGAAAGATTGCCACCTTTACATTTGCATGGCTGAAAGATTGTCGCCTTATTTACATTTGCATGGCTGAAAGATCGCCGCCTTATTTACAGTTGCATTGGCTAAAAGATCGCCATCTATATATTTGCATGGCTGAAAGATCACCACCCATTGCATCTCATGGGCAAAAAGATCGCCAAATCATCCGAAGGTGTCATTATTCAGAGGCACCATTTTCATAGCCCGAGAACACCATATCATGGCCTGAGGACCCCTTTTAATCTTTTGCATATCATTATTCAAAGGCATCATGGTTTGGAGGCATCATTATCATAGCCCGAGAGAATCATTTCATGACCTACAAATCCTTTATTATACGCCTCATGGCCCAGGACATCATGGTCTAAAGACGTCATCCTAACCGTCTGAGGACAAACATTCATGGTCCGACGGGAATTTGCATCATGTTTAAATTTATGCACAATATATGCTTGTGTTGCTTATTTGCAGGTAAACCGGCGAGCAACGGCCATCTCAGTAGGAGTGATCCCACTTCAGTTCCCGTAGCACTGTTAGACTTTGACCATTCACCCCGTCCTCAATATCACGTCCGTTTTTGAAAAGTCTCCATCGGCATACTCCGCCGACAAATCTTGAACTACATATGGCTTAATTCCTGTAAAATCAGGGATATGTAGGCAGCTCAGGAGTTAGAGCACGGCCAAACCTCTTCAAACCATTTCGTTCGGTCAAAATTGGTCATCATATCTTCACCCGACAACTCTTTCATTCTTCCCGGGTAAAAAGGGGCAGCTGTTGATACCTAATTTTTTCTTGTACATTTTTAATATGCAAAATAATTTCAAAATAGCATGTATATGCATATAAAGTATGTACAAAGGTTTTCTTATTCTTCCTTAATTTTTAAGGATTTTTAAATCAATTTATTGCCCAATTTTTATCAAGGAAAACCCAATAACTATTCCCAAAATTATCATTTTTAGTGATTCATTTATTTTATTCTCATATTTATATTAAAATATGTCTAGCATAATTTTTGCATATTTTTACAAATTTATTTAGTATTTTTAAAGCTAAATTGCGCATAATTGCAATATTAGCCTATTTTAAGATTTAATTATTTTCATAATTATAAAATTGATGCCAGTATTTTTTAATTTGATAATTACGTATTATTAGTCATTTTAGTACCTTTAATTTATTTTCAGAAACTATTTTACTATTTTTTATAAAATAAATAAGGGAAAAATGGCTATTTAAATGTCAGCCCATTTACGTTTCAATTTTAGCCAGATTTGGCACCCAATTAAACCCAATTTCAATTTCAATTACCCAGACCAATTCCTAAAACTACCCGACCCACGACCCTTTTTAATAACCCGTTCGGATCCCCTTTTTAATCCCAGCCGTTGATCATTTAGATCAACGGCTCACATTCGTCCCTTCCATTTTAACCCAAAATAACCCCTAAACCTAATCATTTCTCACTCGTAGTTGCCTTCACACTCCCTCCTCACTCAGTTCTCTCTCAACTCCCCTCTCAAACCCTAGCCGAAAATCGCCTGAATCCATGGCTTTCAAAGCCATTAAAAGCCTACACCTACCTCCTATGACTCTTATATGCTCGATTATCATGGCTTCAAGGCCAGACCTTGTAGAAATTTGGTCCAGACCTCAAATTTTTTCAGTGCTATGGCTGTCTCCAGCCATCTTCGACCTTGCTCCGGCTGGCTATGGCTATTCAAGCCTGATCTCGACCTCTCCTGGTTAGATCGATGATTTCCAAGCCTTTCTCACCATTTGGGTTTCTTCTGAACCCTAACCTTTGAGGTTCTTCTGATTCTTTTAGATACGTTGTAGATCTGTGTTCTCTCTAAGTTTTTAAACGTTTTCTCAAAGTCTCTTTCAAAACTTCACCTTCAAAACCTTTATCTTTTTTGATTTAGGGTTTGCTTAAGTTAGTTCGAAGCCTTCTCTGATTTTTAGCGTGTTCTACTGTGTTTCTTATGTTGTTCTTCTATTATGTTTCTTATGAGTTTCTTCTACTATGTCTCTTTATGTGTTCCTCTAATATTCTTTTACTATGTTTCTCATGAGTTTCTTCTACTGGAAAATGCATGCTAAGAGTCTTAGTTCCCTTTTTGGGATTTCTGAACTTATCTCGTTAGTATTTCTGCCTGATTTACTTGCTTTCGTCTATATACTTGATTAATGGTAAAAACCCTAGAATTTGGGGGTTCATCCGAGTTTTAAGGCTATTTGCTACATGATTTGTTAGTTCCTAATCTCTAAACTTTTTTGGTTTCAGAACTCTAATCTCTTTGGACCTGTTGGGATTTCTGAAGTTGCTTCATCTGTTGTTCGACTAAGTTTTGAAATCTCTGCTTCAACTTCTGTGCTTTATGTGATTTTGATTTCCTGTCCTCATTGGAACTGGATTACAGTTTTTAGAAAAGCTTTCTACTTGACCCTTTTGCATGCTTCTGATACTCTCCCCTTTTCTATTACTAAGTTGGTGAAACTGGCCTATGTGACTGTCATGTGATTATTCTCATTGCCATGAGTTCAACCTTGCATGCCTAATGTTATGCGCTCATTTACATGTAAATTTCCCTCTCAAAATAACCTTTGATTGTGGACTGATTTCAAGTCTCTTTATGTAATTCTGATTGCACTCTTGTAATTGATTCTTTTTTATTTCACTGCTTCTTGGATTTATTTGAACACTTTCCTTCAAACCTTTGACCCCTACTTTTTCTACTTAAGTCGATTTGATCCCCTTACCTTGATTACATTGGTATGGGATTCTTACAGGCCTTTCCTTGATCAGAGTCTGATGAATCTAGCCTCTATTACCTACTGTGTACTTGTACTATGCTGGAAATACTTCCTTATTAGTCATATTCAGCCCTATGTGATTTATTTCCTTATTTAGCACTTGCATGCTACAGTTTGATTTAATTCTTTAATTAAAGGAAGTCTTTGATACTAATTTGATTTTAATTGACACATAGTTCCTTATTTATTTCTGAACTATAATCCTTACCTTATTTTCTGCCTGTTTTCACACTATAAATACCCTACTCTTGCATTGACACAAACGCCAACTCTCGTAGCTTTTTCTGAACTCACACTTACACTCAAAAGTATTCTCTCTTGCTACTTGTATTGTGGCTTGTTTGCAAGCCCTGCTGCCTGTTTTTTTCTATTTGCTTCTTTAAACTGGTATGTTCTGATTAGGATTTCCAGCAATCACAACAATGTGTTTATTTACTATCTTTACTTGCATGTCTGCCTGTTGTTTTCGTATAGTTCAACACTTACTCTAGCATGCTGAAATTTATTTCTGCTTGTTCTATTATGAATCACAAACCCCTACCCATATGTGTTCATGATATGGTTTGAAGCATGCCAATACTGCAAATTATTGCCCATGAATCAAATTTGATCCCCTGGGATCCTAGCCTCTAATAGTGTGTGTTCTGACAGGCTTATAGGTATGCTAGCATTCTCCATTGCTGGGCATGCCTAAAGTCTGCCCTTGCCTAAGCAATAGGCTCTTTACAACCTCCTTATTCCCTATGAACCCCTTTTTGTGTACTTATTTGTAGTTGTTTCCCTCTCTTTTGCCCCTTTTAGAATTATGTTCTTCAGTTGCACACTTTCTTAGTCCTTAAGTTCTGCCCCCCTCTTGTGAGCCTTGCCTTGGGACCCCTTGAGCTCCCTCTGAACTTGGACACTTGAGGGTCGGCACTTCCACACTGCACTTGTCCCTATTCTGATAATACATTTGGGTGTGAGCATTGCCCGGAGTCCTACTGAGGCTCTTAGGGAACTTTGACACAGTCAAATGGGAGAAATGCTTTGGATCAATGGTCTCTTGAGTTGGTCTATCTCATAACTCAGAAAGGAAGTCAAGAATCAGGCTTCCTCTGGTTATATTTTTTGTTTCCGATATATTTTTATTTATTCTGGGTTGTAATAATTTGTAATAAACACTTGGGGATGGTTAGTGAAAAAGGCTGGGTAACTATGTATGCAAAGGGTAGAAATCATGACTATAGGACTACCATATCCCTGCATATCCAACTTTCATATAGAAACCCTGTCTATAGGTATTTTGAATTCTGCATATTCAAATGCATATAGAAATCATGCATATAGGTCCATTCTGAATTCTGCATATTCAACTTCATATAGAAATCATGACTATATGACTGTTTAATTCTGCATATTCAATTGCATCTAGATTCCATGCTTATAGGTTTAAAACATGTCTTCTGCATTTAGATACTATGTCGATAAGGTTTCTACATTTTTACACTATGTCTACAAAGTTTAAAATCAGCAAAACATAGAAAGAATGCCTATAGGAATTCCTAATTGAATCTGATCTGCCTCACTCAAGTATAGATCTAAAAAACCAGTAATAATGGTTACCATCAGTTGCAAAACTTATGATCAATTCGTTGAATCTTTCCTCTCTTTTAATAATCTGAGTCCTACACTTAGCAACTTTAACAAGTATGCATTCGAACAGTTTATTTCAGGCCTTACTATTTCATCGCTTTCTGAATCCAGTAGATACCATGCCTATAGGATCCTTGTCTAACACTTAAGCAAGCCTTAGGTTAATAATTATAAACTGGCTTTTATTTCTCTTAATTATTACAACCAGCAGGCAGGCCTGATTCGGACTTCTTGTCTGAGTTATGAAATAAACCAGTCTGCCTCAATGTTCAACTCCTTCGTCTTTAATACTTATAATCAGACCTAAACAATATGTGTAAGTCATGTTAATTACGTGTTTCTTTGTTTAAGGAGGTGTATCTGAGCCTCTACTTGTTATGTGCTTTCCCCCAATTTGCAATACGTGTTTTGTATGTCGCTTTAGAGTTTTTACCTATGGAACTACAAATAAGCCTAATATCCCTCCCTTTTAGGATTAGTAGTCCTAAATGCCTCGGAGACTGATAGGAATGGGACGGGTAATAGCATGCAATAAGTAATCGTGACCAATCCGCACTTTAAATACCTTAACGGGGTGGGAAGGGTAGATATGGATATGATGACCACGCGATAATGTCACGTGTAGCCCCTCATTGAGGAGTGATTACCGGGCATTATGTGGGGTGATCCATATTAAATATAAACCTAGGACCCCTTTTCCCTTTTATTTGCAAACTTCTTTTCAATACTCGTTCTTTAATTGTTCTTTCAAACCCTTATGTTTTTAAATTTAAATCCCTATTATTTGAGCCTTATTTTCTTATATGCTAATTGCACCCAAATTCACAATAATTGTCTGGCCGGGAACCACACTAGTGGATTCTGAGGGATGCCTAACACCTTCCCCTTAGAATAATTTCAAGCCCTTACCCTACCTCTGGTTATTCAAGTCAATCTCTCTTGGTGTCCTAATGCACCCTAATCATTAGGTGGCGACTCTTCAAACCCAGTTCCCAAAGGGAATGAGTTGTCCCTCCAAATGTCATAAACCCGATTTCGCGAGAAAAAGGGGGCATGACACCGGGCCCCCGGACCAGGATCACCAAATATTTTTTCGGGACATCATATACGACCTAAGGAACCTTAGTCACCGCCCCGCCATAAATAAATTACATTTTTTGGCATTTTACGGCCATAAAATTGGAATGTTGTTGATTCCCATATTTTCGTGTGCTATATAGTCCACGCCTTCCGCCATGGGGCCGGGCCCCCGGACCTGGATCGCCTAATACTTTTTTGGGACATCGAATACGACCTAAGGAACCATAGTCACCACCCCGCCATGACCAAATTACTTTTTTGGCGTTTTACAGCCATAAAAGCTAAATTCCGCCTGATTCCCATATTTTCGTGTGCTACTACCCACCCCTTCCGATGTGGGCCCGGGCCTCCGGACCTGGATGGCCTAATATTTTTCTGGGACATCAAATACGATCTAAGGAACCATAGTCACCGCCCAGCCATTACTAAATTACATTTTTTGGCATTTTACGGCCATAAATTGGAATTTCGCCCGATTCACATATTTTCATATGCTATAGCCCACTCCTTCCGCCATGGGCCCAGGCCCCAGGACTGGGATCACCTAAAAAATTTCCAGGACTTCATATACGACTTAGGAACCATAGTAACTGCCCTGCCATGACCATTCCTCATTTTTGGTATTTTTGTCCGTACAATTAGAATTTCGCCTATCCCCAGATTTTCGTGTGCTATAGCCCACGCCTTCGGACGTATGCCCGGGCACCCGGACTGTGTTCGCCTAAAGTTTTTCCGAGAATTCAACTACGACTTAAAGAACTGTAGTAACTGCCTTGCCGTGATCGTTCTTTTTTTTTGTGCATTTTCAGTCCATACAACTGGAATTCTACTCGATTCTCATATTTTCGTGTGCTATAGCACACGCCTTTCGCTGTGGGCCCGGGTCCTGGATCGGGATCGTCTAAAAAAAATTTTGGGACATCGAATACGACCTAAGGAACCATAATCACTTCCCTTACATGACCATTCCTCATATTTTGGCATTTTACAACCATAAAATGGAACTCCGCCCGATTCCCAGATTTTTGTGTTCTATAGCTCATGCCTTTCGCCGTGGGCACGGGGCACCAAACCTCGATCGCCTAAAAATTTTTTGGGACATCAAATACAACCTAAGCAACCATAGTCACTACGCCTCCATGACCATTCCTCTTTTTTGTGTTTTACAACCATAAAACTGGAATTCCACCCAACTCCCAGATTTTCGTGTGCTATAGCCCACGCCTTCCGCCGTGGGCCCAGGACCCCGGATCCGGATCGCCTAAAAATTTTCCGGGACATCTAATACGGCCTAAGGAACCATAGTCACCGCTCCCGCTATGACGGTTCCTCGCTTTTTGGCATTTTACGGCCACAAAACTGGAATTCTGCCTGATCCCCATATTTTCGTGTGCTAGCCCACGCCTTTCACCGTGAGCCCGGGCCCTGATCGCCTAAAATTTTATTCCAAAAAATCAAATACAACCTAAGGAACCGTAGTCATTGCCCCTCCATGAACGTTCCTCATTTATTGGCGTTTTATGGCCATAAAACTAGAATTCCACTTGATTCCCATATATTTGGGTGCTATAGCCCACGCCTTCTGCCGTGGGCCCGGGCCACCATACCCAGATTGCCTGAAATTCTTTCGGGACATCAAGTATGAAATAAGGAACCATACTCACCACCCTGTCATGAATGTTCCTCATTTTTTGGCAGTTTACGGCCATAAAATTGTAATTGTGCCCGATTCCCATATATTCATGTGCTATTGCCCATGCCTTCTGTCGTGGGCCTAGGCCCCCAAGCCTGGATCACCTCAAAATTTTCTGGTACATCAAATACGAGCTAAAGGAACCATAGACACCGCCCTGCCATGACCAAATTACATTTTTGCATTTTACGACCATAAAACAGGAATTCCGCCCGATTTCTATATTTTCGTGTGCTATAGCCCACGCCTTCCGCCGTGGGCCCGGGCCCCCAGACCCGGTTTGCCTAAAATTATTCTGGGACAACAAATACAACCTAAGGAACCATTATCACTACTCTACCATGATCGTTCCTCATTTTTTGGCATTTTATAGCCATAAAACTTGAATTCCGCCCGATTCTCATATTTCCGTGTGCTATAGACCACGCCTTCCGTCGTAGGCTTGGGGCCTTGGACCCGATAGCCTAAAATTATGTTGGGACACCAAATAAGACCTAAGGAACCATTGTCACCACCCCTCCATGACTGTTCCTCGTTTTCTGGCATTTTACGGTCATAAAACTTGAATTCCGCCCGATTCCCATATTTTCATGTGTTATAGCTCGCGCATTTTGCCGTGGGCCCTGGCCCTCGGACCCGTTTTGCCTAAACTTATTTCGGTTTGTCGGCGTTTTACGACCATAAAACTTGAATTCCGCTCAATTCCCAAATTTTCGTGTGCCTTAACCCACGCCTTCCGCCTTAGGCTCGGGCGCCCGAACCCGGATCACCTAAAAAATTTCCGAGACATCATATACTATTTAACGAACCATAGTCACTGCCCCGCCAAGATCGTTTCTCATTTTTGACATTTTACGGCCATAAAATTGAAATTCTGCCCGATTTCCATATTTTCGTGTGTTATAGCCCACACATTCCGATGTGGTTCCAAGATCTCGGAACAATAGCGACCGCCCCTCCATGACTGTTCCTTATTTTTTGGCATTTTACGGCCATAAAATATGAATTCCGCCTGATCCCCATATTTTTGTGTACTATAGCCCACGCCTTCCGCTATGGGCCCGGGCCCCCGGACCCGAATCGCCTAATATTTTTCTAGGATATCAAATAAAACCTAAGGAACCATAGTCACCGCTTTGCCATGACAAATTACATTTTTTGGTGTTTGACGGCAATAAAACTGGAATTCCGCCCGATCCTCTTATTTTCGTGTGCTATAACACAAGCCTTCCGCCATGGGCCTGGGCCCCCGGACCTGGATGGCTTAAAATTTTTCCGGGACATCAAATACAACCAAAGGAACAATAGTCACTGCCCCACCATGACAGTTCCTTATTTTTTGGTGTTTTATGATCATAAAACTGGATTCTGCATGATTCCCATATTTTCGTGTGCTATAACCCACGCCTTCCACCATGGGCCTAGGCCCCCAAACACGGATCGCCTAAAAAATTTTTGGGACATCAAATACGACCTAAGGAACTATAGTCATCTCCCCGCCATTACCTTTCCTCATTTTTTGACATTTTACGGCCATAAACTAGAATTCTGCCCGATTCCCAGATTTTCATGTTCTATAGCCCACGACATCTACCGTGGGCCCGGCCCTACGGACCCGGATCGCCAAAAAAATTTTTGGACATCAAATATGGCCTAAGGAACAATAATCACCACCCTGCCATGACCGTTCCTTGTCTTTTGGCGTATTTTATCCATAAAAGTATAATTTCGCCGGATCACCAGATTTCCGTATGCTATGCCTTAGGATGTGTGCCCGGGCCCACGGATCGGGATTGCCTAAAAAAATTTTGGGACTTCAAATATGACCTAAGGAACCATAGTAACCGCTCTGCCATGACCATTCCTCTTTTTTGCATTTTTTGTCCATACAACTAGAATTTTGCCCGATCCCCAGATTTTCGTGTGTTATAGCCCATGCGTGCTTGGGCATCTCGGCCGGGATCGCCTAAAAAAATTTCGAGATTTCAAATATGACCTAAAGAACCATAGTAACTGTCCACTGTGACGGTTCCTCGTTTTTTTGCATTTTTGGTCCATACAACTGGAATTCCTCCCGATCCTCACATTTTCATATGTTATTGCCCATACCTTCCGTCGTGGGCCCGAGCCCCCATACTCGAATTGCCTAAAATTATTTTGAGACATCAAATACAACCTAAGGAACCATAGGCACTTTCCCGCCATGACCGTTCCTCGCTTTTGTCATTTTACGGCCATAAAAATGGAACTCTGCTTGATTCCCAGATTTTCGTGTGCTATAGCCCATGCCTTTCGCTGTGGGCCTAGGCCTCCGGACCTAGATTGCTTAAAAAAATTTCGGGATATCAAATACAATCTAAGGAACCATAGTCACCGCCCTGCCATGATCAAATTATATTTTTCGGCACTTTACGGAAACAAAACTAGAATTCTGCCTAATTCCCATATTTTTGTATGTTGTAGGCCACGCCTTCCGCCGTGGGACTATGCCCGTGGACTCGGATCGCCTTATATTTTCTGGGGCATCAAATACGATCTAAGGAACAAGAGTCACGCTCCACCATGACAGTTCCTTATTTTTTGGTATTTTATGACCATAAAACTGGATTCTGCCTGATTCCCATATTTTCGTGTCCTATAACCCACGCCTTCCACCATGGGCCTAGGCCCCCAGACACGGATCACCTAAAAATTTTCTGGGACATCAAATATGACCTAAGGAACTATAGTCATCTCCTCGCCATTACCTTTCCTCATTTTTTGATATTTACGGCCATAAACTAGAATTCTTCCCGATTCCCAGATTTTCATATTCTATAGCCCACGACATCTACCGTGGGTCCGGGCCTACGGGATCGCCAAAAAAATTTTGGGACATCAAATACGACCTAAGTAACAATAGTCACCACCCCACCATGACCGTTCCTTGTGTTTTGGCATATTTCATCCATAAAACTGGAATTTCGCTCGATCCCCATATTTTTGTGTGCTACGCCTTTGGATGTGTGCCCGGGCCCCCGGACCGGGATTGCCTAAATATTTTTCGGGACTTAAAATATGACCTAAGGAACCATAGTAACCGTTCTACCATGACCATTCCTAGTTTTTTGGCATTTTTTGTCCGTACAACTAGAATTCCGCCCGATCCCCAGATTTTCGTGTGCTATAGCCCACGTCTTCAAACGTGTGCCCGGGCACTTGGACCTGGATCGCCTAAAATTTTTCCGAGATTTCAAACACGGCATAATGAACCATAGTAACTACAATTCTATGATGGTTCCTCGTTTTTTTGCAGTTTTTGTCCATACAACTGGAATTCCTCCCGATCCTCATATTTTTGTATGATATAGCCAACGCCTTCCGTTGTGGGCCTGGGACCTGGACCGGGATCATCAGAAAAGTTTCAAGGACAACAAATATGATCTAAGGAACCATAATCACTTCCCCTCCATGACCGTTTTGCATTTTTTGACGTTTTACGGCCATAAAAATGGAACTCCGCCCGATTTCCAAATTTTCATGTTCTATTGCACACGCCTTTCGCCGTGGGCCCGAGGCCCTAGACCTAGATCACCTAAAAAAATTCGGGACATCAAATACAACCTAAAGAACCATAGTCACCGCCCTTCCATGACTGTTCCTCCTTTTTAGCATTTTACGACCATAAAACTAGAATTCTGCATGATTCCTAGATTTTCATGTGCTATAGAACTCGTCTTCCACCGTAAGCCCGGCCTCAGGACCCAGATCACCTAAACTTTTGCCAGGAAATCCAATATGACCTAAGGAACCATAGTCACCACCCCGCCATTTCCGTTCCTTACTTTTTGGCATTGTACAACCATAAAACTTGAATTTTGCTTGATCCCCATATTTGTGTGTGCTATAGCCCACGCCCTCCGTCGAGGGCCCAGGCTTTCGGACCCGGATCGCCTAAAAAAAATTTTGGTACATCAAATATGAACTAGGGAGCCATATTCATGACCCTCCATGATCTTTACTTATTTGTTGGCATTTTACGGTCATAAAACAGGAATTCTGCCTGATTCCAATATATTTGGGTGTTATAGCCCACGCCATCCGCCGTAGGCCCGAGCCCCCATACTCGGATGGCCTAAAATTATTTTTGGACATCAAATACAACCTAAGGAACCATAGGCACTTTCCCTCCATGACCGTTCCTCGTTTTTAGCATTTTACTTCCATAAAAATGGAACTACGCTCGATTCCCAAATTTTCGTATGATTTAGCACATGCCTTCCGCTGTGGGCCCGGGTCCCAGAACCTGGATCGCCTAAAAAATTTCGGGACATCAAATACAACCTAAGGAACCATAGCCACTGCCTCGCCATGATCATTCCTCTTTTTTTATTTTTTACGACCATAAAATTGGAATTCCGCTCGATTCCCAGATTTTTGTGTGTTATAGCCCACACCTTCCGCCGTGGGCTCGGGACTCAGTACACAGAAAAAAATTCGGGACATCCAGTACGACTTAAAGAACCATAGTCACCACCCAGCCATGACCGTTCCTCTCCTTTTTCTCTTTTACGGCCACAAAACTAGAATTCCGCCTGATCCTCATATTTTCGTGTGCAATAGCCCACGCCTTCCACTGTGAGCCCGGGCCCCTAGACCCCGATCACCTAAAATCTTTTTTCGAGACATCAAATACTACCTAAGGAACCATAGTCACTTCCCCTCCAAGACCATTCCTTATTTATTGCGTTTTATGGTCATAAAATAAGAATTTCGCTCCATTCCCATATTTTTGTGTGATAGCCCACTCCTTCTGCCCTGGGTGTGGGCCCTGGACCCGGATTGCCTAAAAAAATTCGGGACATCAAATACGACCTAAGGAACCATATTCACCACCCCGCCATGACCGCTCCTTATTTTTTGGCAGTTTACGGCCATAAAACTAGAATTATACCCGATTTCTATATATTCGTGTGCTATTGCCTACGCCTTCCATCGTGGGCCCGGGCCCTAGACCTAGATTGCATAAAAAAAATTTGGGACATCAAATACGACCGAAGGAACCATAGTCACCCCCTCCATGACCGTTTCTTATTTTTTGGCATTTTACGGTCATAAATCTGGAATTCCGCAGGATTACCATATTTTCGTGTGCTATAGCCTATGCCTTCTACCATGGATCCTGGCCCCCAGACTCGCATAAAATTGGAATTTTGCACGATTCTCATATTTTCGTGTGTTATAGCCCGCACCTTCCATACTGGCTCGAGCCCTCGTATTCGGACCGCCTATAATTTTTTTAGGACATCAAATACGACCTAAGGAACCATACACACCGCCTCGCCATGACCGTTCCTCATTTTTTTGCATTTTACAGTCAAAATTTTTTAATTCTGCAGGATTCCCATATGTTCATATGTTATAGCCCACGTCTTCTGCGTTGGCCCGACCCTGAAACCTGAACCGCCTAAAAAATTTTAGGGACATCAAATACGACCTAAGCAACAATAGTCACCGCCCTTCCATGGCAGTTCCTCGGTTTTTGGCATTTTACGAGCATAAAACTTGAGTTCCTCACGATTCCCAAATTTTCATGTGCTATAGCCACGTCTTTTGCGTTGGCCTGGGCCCCTGGACTCGTACCGCCTAAAATTTTTTCGGAACATCAAATACGACCTAAGGAATCATAGTCACTACCCCTCCATGACTGTTCCTCATTTTTTGAGGTTTTACGGCCATAGAATTGGAATTCCGCACGATTGTCATATTTTAGTATGATATAGCCCACACCTTCCGCACGGGCCCGGATCACCTAAAAAAATTTGGGCCATCAAAAAGACCTAAGGAACCACAGTCATCGCCCCTCCATGACAGTTCCTCATTTTTTGGCATTTAATGGCCATAAAACTGGAATTCTGCTTGATTCCCAGATTTTTGCATGCTATGCCCACGACTTTCGCATGGGCCCAGGACCTTGTACCTGGATCACCTAAAAACATTTTTGGCCATAAAATACGACCTAAGGATCCATAGTCACCGTTGCGCCATGATTGTTTTGTTTTTATGCATTTTACAGCCATAAAATTGGAATTCCGCCCGATACCAAGATTTTCATGAGCTTTATAGCCCACGCCTTCCGTAGGGGCCCAAGATCCCGGTCCCCGATCGCCTAAATATTTTTCGGTCTATCAAATACGACCTAAGGAACCATATTCACCGCCCCACCGTGATGGTTCCTCATTTCTAGTATTTTACGGCCAGAAAACTGGAATTCTGCTCGATTCTCAGGTTTTAGTGTGCAATAGCCTACACTTTTTGCATGGACCAGAGCCCGCGGACTCGGATTACCTAAAAACTTTCTGGGCCATAAAAAGGACCTAAGGAACCATAGTCACCGCCCCACCATGACCGTTGCTCATTTTTTGGCGTTTTACGGCCATAAAAATAGAATTTCACTGATTCCTAGATTCACAGATCGCCTAAAGTTTTTTAGGGCCATCAATACAACCTAAAGAACTAAAGTAACTAACCTGACATGCCCATTCATCATTTTTTGCTGTTTTACGACCAGAAAACTAGAATACCGCCTGATTCCCAGATTTTCGTGTGTTATAGCCCACGACTTTTGCATGGGCCCGAGCCCTCGGACCCGGATCGCCTAAATTATTTTGGGCCATCAAATACGACCTAAGGAACCATAGTGACCGCACCCCCATGATTGTTACTTTTTTGGCATTTTACGGCCATAAAACTTGAATTCCGCCCGATACCCAGATTTTCGTGTGCTACATAGCCTACGCCTTCTGCATGGGCCCGGGCCTCGAACTCGGATCACCTAAAAAAAATCTAGGCCATCAAAAATGATCTTAGGAACCATAGTCACCACCCCACCATAACCGTTCCTCGTTTATTGGCATTTTACGGCCATAAAGCTGGAATGCCCAATTCTTAGATTTTCGTGTGCTATAGCCCACGCCTTCTGCATGGACCCGGGCCCCCGCACCTAGATCACCTAAAATTGTTACATACCATCATATACGACCTAACAAACCATATTCACTGCCTTGCCATGATCGTTCCTCGTTTATGGGCATTTCACGGCCATAAAACTGGAAATCTGCCCGATTCCCAAATTTTCATGTTCTATATCCCACAACTTTTGCATGGGCACAGGCCCCCGGCCCCGAATCGCCTAAAAAATTTTCGGGACATCAAATACGACCTAAGTAACCATAGTCACCACCCCTCCATGACCAAATTATATTTTTTTGGCATTTTACGGCCATAAAACTAGAATTCTGCCTCATTCCCATATTTTCGTGTGCTATAGCCCACGCCTTCGTCGTGTGCCTGGTCCCCCGGACCCAAATCGCCTAAGATTTTTTCTGGACATTAAATATGACCTAAGGAACCATAGTACCACCCTGCCATGACCATTCCTTGTTTTTGGAATTTTACGGCCATAAACTAGAATTTCTAACGATTCCTATATTTTCATGTGCTATAGCCACACCTTCCGTATTGGCACGGGCCCCTGGATCCGGACCACCTAAAATTTTTTTGAGATATCATATATGACCTAAGTAACAATTGTCACTGCCATGTCATGACCGTTCCTCTTTCTTTGGGGTTTTACGGCAATAAAATTGGAATTGCGCATGATTGCCATATTGTTGTGTCCTTCCGCACGGGCCCGGACCGCAGGACCCGGATCACCTAAAAATATTCGAGCCTTCAAAAATGACCTATGGAACCACAGTCACCGCGCCTCCATGACCATTCCTCTTTTTTGGCATTTTATGGCCATAAAACTAGAATTTTGCCTGATTCCCAGATTTTTGTGTGTTATGCGCACGACTTTCTCATGGGTCCAGGACCTCGTACCTAGATCGCCTAAGGCTGTATTGTGGTCTGGACCCGGGCCTAAATGGGACAAACGGGCTGGACCTAACGGGCCGGGCTTTGGCGGTCCCGGGCCTAATGGTCCCAATGGGTAGAACCGGCCCACATGGTCCCGGGCTAAATGGGTCAGGCCCACGGGCCTAAACGGGCTTTTTCATTCCAAACTATTTTTTTTAAAAAAAAAATTATCTAAGGCAATTTCTTGTAAACTATATATGTATATACTAATATAAATTGCTTATATATAGCTATATAAATATATATAGTATATATAGTATGTATATATACTTATATATTGCCTTATATAATATATAGCTATATCTATATCTATAATATATATATATATATATATAGTTTACCCGTTTAGGCATATATATATATATACTATATCAAATTTAAACACAAAATAAATTGCAAAGAAATATTCAAGGGAATGTCTTATAATTTTTATTATTACGACATTAACAAAAAATGGCAATATCTTTCTTAGTCTTCCTCCCCCAATGGAATGAGCACAACAAGGTACTAATACCACCATTAACAGGAAAAAAACTAAGGAAGATGTTCCAAATACAAGTTACATATTAGTCTATGTATTATCTCTAACAAATCTCAAAAATCCTTCAAGGTCCGGAGGAATTTCCGTTGGTGGTGGTGGAAAAGAAGCTTGTTCATCACCACTTCCAGGCAAAGCAGCATCCTGCGCAAGTACCGCTAGCATTTCTTCATAAGCTTCGTCTATCTCTGGTTGTGATTCTGCAAGTCCAAAATTTCTTCTTTCCGAACGGATACAATCTCTGAAGAGTACTAATTTTTTCAAGATCTCCCTCATAGACGCTCTATGATCACCGATTTGAAGTCTCGCTTGACTGAAAGCACTCTCTGATGCCACTGTTGAAGCTGCTCATCATCATCATCATCATCATCATCATCACCATCATCACCATCATCACCATCACCTACACGAGCATTATACGTTGCGCTTATTGGGTTTCTACATTCATATGCAACAACTAAACTTTCATACATGTAATTCCATCTAGTCGGATAAGGTTTAGGAACCTTTCTTTCTCTAAGGCCAAATTCATCACATTTTTTAAAATAGTCTCTAAATCTACTTCTACGGTTTGTATAAAAAAGCCAATTAAGAGCCATTTTAACCTTTTCAATTTCTACATTTAAAACTTTCATACCATCACTGACGATTAAATGGTAAATATGACAAATACATTTAACATGAAAAGTATTACTAAATGCAGGATTTAGTGTAGTTGTAAGCAAGTCTATAGCGTTAGTGTTACTAGAAGCATTATCCATTGAAACCGACATAATTTTATCTCTAATGAAAAAATATCTACAAATATCTGCAACTGTGTTAGCAATAAACCTACCTGTGTGGCGTGAATTAATTATTCTATAAGCAATAATGGGCTTTTGCATTATCCAGTCCTCATTTATCCAATGACTTGTAACAGTTAGATAATCACAGTCATTACCACTTCTACCAATATCAGTAGTAATAGCAATGTGACAATCTATATTAGTAAATAAATAGCGCAAATATTGTTCATATTCATGTTTATATTTATAAATATCGCTCTTTACGGTTGCGCGAGGCCATACTTTATAAGTAGGATTAAAAACTCTTCTAATATAATGTACAAAATGAGGGTTAGAAGGAAAACTATAGGGTACGCACATAACAGTAACCATTTTTGCCAATTCTTCACGATCTTTATTTGGATCATAATATAAAATGCCACCGGTAACAGTGTTAATTCCCGGTTGAACTAGATTTGACCCTGTACTAGGGTTAACCGTACTATCTACACTTGTCTCCTCTTGCGCAGCTTTCATTTTTAAATATCTAACTTTATCTCTAGGGTGTGTCTTTATGTGTCTAGTCAAACTACCCATACCGCTACGGTCTCCAGTAAATTTATGAACCAACAAAGACCCACAAGTTTTACACTTAGCCTTATCTTGTTCTCTTAGTTAAGTAAAAAAGTGTCAAACAAGAGATGTTTCGGGCCGTTTAGAAGGTTGTTTATTAAAAGTAGGGGTTACTACAGGAGGGTCAGGCGGGGCATCAGTTGGGTTATTAACAGGACTAGTATGTCTATCATCTAAATCCGGTTACGTTTCATCTAAATCATCATTTTCAAAGATAGTTTGATTAGGATAAAGAGCATTCATAACTTCTTCATTTAATTGTTGACGTGGTGCAACACAATGGCAAAATTGACTATCGAAAAATTGAAAACAAGGGTTATCATTATCAAGAATAAAAGGTGGAGGAGGACGGGTAACAGGTTTGGGTCGGGGAGCCGGGGTAGAGTAGTAGCTTGGCGACTAGATTCACCAATTTTAGATTTTCCCTTACCCTTACCACCAAATATTTTTTTCAAAGAAAAGTCCATATTAATTATAATTATACTAAATAAAACAAACAAAACTATAATATTAAAACTAAAGAGTTGGAACGACTTAACCGAATTGACCAATAACTTCTTGAAAATTGAATATCGTTGAAGACTTGAAGACTTGAAGACTTCAATTCACTAACTTCACAATTTTTCACGAAATTGCAATAATAAAGTAAGCAATTATAGAAGAAAATTAGAGAGAGATTGATGAATTTGTGAGTAAAAATGAAAGAATGAGGGGGTATTTATAGTTGAGAATTGGGAAAAGTGTAATTATAAAAAGTTTGGGGTTAAAACAAAGTTTGGGGGCCAAATGGCTATTTTTTAAACTCCTAAATGGTGGAATATTGAAGACCAACGGCTAGATTTTAAAAATCTGACCGTTGGTCATTTTTGATTTTTTTTTTTACAAAATAGCCGTTGGAGCCCGTTAGGCCCGGTTGAACCGGCCCAGGCCCGCCTGCCGGTCCCGGTCTTAACGGTCCCGGGCTCACAGGCTATTTGGGTTGGACCGGCCCGCTACGGACTTATGCACCATTAGAGACCGACCCATTTGAGACCGGCCCATTTGGCCCGCGGTCTTGGGCCCGGCCCACAATACACCCTTAGAATCGCCTAAAAACATTTCTGGCCATCAAATATGATATAAGGATCCATAGTCACCTCCGAGTCATGATTGTTCCTAGTTTTATGCATTTTACTGTCATAAAATTAGAATTCCGCCCGATACCCAGATTTTTGTGTGCTTTATAGCCCATGCCTTTCGTACGGGCCCAGGATCCCGCTCCCGAATCGCCTAAATATTTTTCGGGCCATAAAATACGGCATAAGGAACCATAGTCACTGCCCTGCCATGACGGTTCCTCATTTTGGCATTTTACGGCCAGAAAACTGGAATTCTGCTCGATTCTCAAGTTTTAGTGTGCAACAGCCCACGCCTTCCACATGGACCAGAGCCCGCAAAACCGAATCACCTAAAAAAAATTCTGGGCCATAAAAAATGACCTAAGGAACTATAGTCACCACCCACCATGACCGTTGCTCGTTTTTTGGCATTTTACAGCCATAAAAATAAAATTTTGCTTGATTTTCATATTTTCGTGTGCTATATACCACGCATTTCTCATGGGCCCAGGCCCCCGGACACGGATCGCCTAAAGTTTTTCTGGGCCATATATACAACCTAACAAACTATAGTCACCGACCCGACATGACCATGCATCATTTTTAGCGTTTTACAGCTAGAAAACTGGAATACTGCCTGATTCCTAGATTTTTTTGTGCTATAGCCCACGACTTTTGCATGGGCCCGAGCCCCCAGACCCGTATCGCCTAAAAAATTTTGGGCCATCAAATATGACCTAAGGAACCATAGTCACTGCCGTGCCATGAGTGTTCCTCTTTTTCTAGCGTTTTATGGCCATAAAACTTGAATTCCGCCTGATACCCAGATTTTCGTGTGCCATATAGCTCATGCCTACCGCATGGGCTCGGGCCCTCGGACCCGAATCACCTAAAAAAATTAGGCCATCAAAAATTACCTTAGGAACCATAGTCACCACCCTTCCATGAATGTTCCTCGTTTGTTGGCATTTTACGGCCATAAAGCTGGAATGCTCGATTCTTAGATTTTCGTGTGCTATAGCCCACACCTTTCACACGGACAAGGGTCCCCGCACATGGATCGCCTAAAATTGTTCCGAACAATCAAATACGACATAACAAACCATAGTCATCACCCCTCCATGATCATTCCTCGTTTATGGGCATTTTATGGTCATAAAACTGGAAATTGCTTGATTCCCAAAAAAACAATTTCTATATCCCATGCCTTTCACATGGGCACAGGCCCCCAACCCCCGATCACCTAAAACAATTTTGGATCATCAAATACAACCTAAGTAACCATAATTACCGCTCCGCCGTAACCGTTCCTCATTTTTTGGCATTTTACGGAGAATTTCACTCGATTCCCGGTTTTGTGTGCTATAGCCCACACCTTCCGCATGGGCCCGGTCCCCCAGACCCAGATCGCCTAAAAACTTTTCGGGCCTTCAAATATGACCTAAGGAACCATAGTCACCGCCCGTCCAGGATCATTCCTCATTTTTTGGCATTTTACGGACATAAAACTAGAATTCTGCCCGATTCCTAGATTTTCGTATGCTATAGCCCACGCCTTTCGCATGGGATTAGGCCTCCGCATCTGGATCGCCTAAAAAATTTTCGGGCCATCAAAAATTATCTAAGGAACCTTAATTACTGCCTCGCCATGATCGTTCCTCATTTTTGGCATTTTATGGCCATAAAAGTGAAATTCCACCTGATTTACAAATTTTCATGTGCTATAACCCACGCCTTGTGCATGGGCCCAGGTTGTTACACCCCATGTTTTTGTTTGTAAGAGTACATCGTAAGTCAATTGAGTTAAGCAAAGAAATAAGATCATCTAGGAAAGTACATAAAGTAAGTTAATCATATTACCATGGAGGTAACAAATATTAAAGATCATGAATCACAAGTACCAAGAGGGTTGGAACGCTTAGAAGCTAAACGAATTGAAGAAAACAAGTCTCGTTAAAAGTGTACTAGTTGGGAATTTATAACATGTACTTTGGTGAGACTAGGGTGATTAACATGATAAGGAGGTTATGCTCTGAGTTATTTTGGTCATATCATAGTCGTGTGTTAAGTTTTGAAGTCAAGCGAGTTGTGGAACAAAAGGTTTGCAAAGGTCATCACAAGTTACATTCATAAATATGTTGAAAATTAGGTCAAATTTAGTTGAGCTTTTCTACCAATATACTTGGAATTACAAGATTATTCACATATCAAATTGATGATCTATGAGTCCAGTTTCAAACGTATTAAATCGTTCTTCGATACAACATCGGAGTAGAGAGATATTTGTAGTTTCACGAGACTGCACAGACTGCATAGGTGACAAATATGTGTGTCACTAAAGCTTTTTGAGACATACATTTCTTGTGTTATATGAGGTCTTTTGGGACATCTTTAATACAAAATTGAAGGTATTGGAATATAGTTTCTAATGCTCTTAACAGTTCATTCGTACGACATCCAGATAAAAAAGATATAAGTGTCAGAAGAAGGACCAATGCCAGGGTTCCAAGCTAGCACCTCTTTGACTTTTCAAAAGTTGATATATATAGGTTTTAAATCGTCTTTCTCTTCATTTTTCATAGAACATGACTAGAGAACCCCCATAAACCTATCCTTAATATCTCTACAAGGGTTCCAAAGAAGATTAACATCCCGGGTACAAAATCAAGAAGTGACAACATTAGAATGATCCCAACGACGTAAGTATCGCTATGTCGCCTCTCTTTTTCTTTGTACTTTGAGTTTTGGAAGGTACTTAATAGTTAAGAAAACTCTTAATTTCTCTATTTAAGCTTTTAAATATCCAAGAAGGTTGATAAATCCATTTCCTAATAGTTGGAACTCACGGGATGGTGATCGGAAGCCGTAAGTTTGATTTATTTCACTTTTAGTGGACTGTTTGGTAGTTCACTCGTGTTGGCCTATTGTGCTACTGATTTATGGAGTTTGGAAGGATAAAGTGCATGGATAAACACTACATGTTGTATGGTAGTGGGTTGGTCGCTCGTTGTTGCAATTTCAGGCTAATTAATAACTTATTGATTGGGTGTGTTATGGTATGTTTGGGTTTTTTGTTTTATTAAAGGTCCCGAATTGTAGTTAGGTTGTTTTTGAGTTGCTATTTGTTTTGTGTTGTTGTCTTTCTTATAGTAGGCTTGAGGGAGCAGTAAAATCATGGGAAATGCTGCCCGTTTTATTTTAGAATCGAGTTATCGTTTGAGATACGTGACATACTAGCGCCATCTAAGTTGTACATGTATTTCTTTGTTATAGGGTTGGCACGCTAGTTGTCATAAGCTTGTTGTTGAGTTTCATTGACGACTTGAGGTATGTTAAGTCTTAACCTTTTCTTCATTTTGGCATGATCCCGTAACTACATTATCCTAGTCTTATAAGTTACAGTATTCTCCTTTATCGGGACTTCATATTCAGTTTAGTATTGTCTTCTTTAAGCCAAGAGAGTAGGGAGTTTATATATATATATATAGTACTATAGTATTTTCACCACCACCGAGCTATAATCGATGGGAAGGCCCCTATTGGGCAACCTCTAATCAGATGGTAAGTTATACACCGAGCTTACTGTGGCTGAGCGCCTATGAGCAAGCCAAGAATGGCCGAGATACAGATCCTAATATGGCCGAGCGCTGATGAGCAAGCCTACCACGGTAGAGCAATTACACATACCGAGCCTTATAGGATTGGACAACTATTTTACTTATTATATTGAGAGAGATAAGTCAGTATCAGCAGGTAAGAATATCTTCAAATTATATTTGACTCCCAGGTACTTTTAGTTATTATATTATCAGTTCAGTTTCAGCTTTCAGTTATTCTATTGCCTTTTATACTCGGTACATTATTTCTAATTGACGTCCCTTTTGCTGGGGATGCTACATTTCATGCCTGCAGGTCCTAATAGACAGCTGGATAGACCTTCCCAGTAGACAAAGTCAAATACCAGCTTGGTTAGTAAGCTCCACTTCCTCGAAGTTACCAGGTCTATACCTTGGAGTCCATTTTATATATACAGGTTTGATAGGTAGGTCGATGCCCTGTCCCGACCATGATATAGTTCAGTTATCCCTAGGGGCTTGTAGATGAGTACTGTACATTTTTTATATCAGATGATTGAGAATATGGCTTCATCAGCCTAAGTTGAGGGTTACACCTCCAGTGTTCACAGTTATAGAGTGGTATGCTTGGGCTGGGTATGGCATCGGGTGCCAGCCACGCCTATTCAGGTTTGGGGTATGACAAACTTGGTATCAGAGCAGTTCTATCCTAGGGAGTCTACAAGCTGTGTCTAATAGAATCGTGTTTATAAGTGTATTGTGCACCACACTTATAAGCAGGAGGCTACGGGGCATTTAGGTTTGTCACTCTTTCTTCTTATTCTAGATCGTGTGGTAGAGCTTTGTAAGAATTTAAACTCCTAAATTTTATTTTATTCAAAATACAACGATACCTACATCCAGAAAGATAGTTCGTAAGAGATTGAATGTGGCTATGGAAGAGTTGAGTCAGAAAAACTCGATTTTGCATCATGCTTACGATGAGTAAATGTTAGGTCTTCAGCAGATCATGTGTATACTAAGATGTGTAAGCTTCTTGATAAGGAACCCTAAGGCATGAATATCTATCTATCTATATGGTAAAAGGCAATAAGAGAATCAGAAGGTAGATACAACTTTCAACAAGTAAAAATAAGTAAGGTGAAGAAGGGTACGTGGTACCCAATTAGTGAAGATTATCAGTATTTACAATTCAAGCAGAGAAATATAAGCATTTTGAGTTACTTTCCACATTCGTAGAGATATATACAATTGGCCACACCTATCTCAGTTATGCCCTATGGGAGCTAACATTTATAGTTTAAGAGAAAGATGGGATACCAGGATCTAGCTGAGGTTAGAGTAAGCCAAAATGGTGGATGGATTGAGATCATTAACTAACATTTCCGAAGGATGGTGCAAATGCGGTAATAGATCTCCTTGTAATACACTCAGATGGTGCACTCTAGAGTAGAACATTCAGATATAAATACTAGACTGTTCAGAAATTTCAGAAGATAGGCAGCGGAATCCTAGAAGGGATAAATATTTACCTTATTATGGCTCTCGTCCCTAGTCAAGGGAGAATGTTAGGCAACCCGAAGAGCCAGTAGATGGAGAAAGGGGATCTATAAGCGAAAGAATATTTTGTTGAAGTTTTAAGAATAAGGTATTAGATAGAGATATTAGCAGGAGAATAAGAAGAGAGTAAATGAAGTATTATGGGTAAGATATGATAAATTGGTGACAACAGTAAATCAAAATATGACAGGATGACAGACTCTATAATCAAGTGAAGGAAAAGACAAGAGGTGACAGGCCTTAAGACCATAAATAGTATAAGCCATAAAGTCATATTCTTATTTCGAGAAATGAGTTGGTGACTCCAATATAATTACTAGAAGGCTAAGTTAGACCTCTGGAGTAATAGAAATTAGTATGGGCTAGTAAACAAGAAAAAAATTGAACATGATTAAGGGACCAAAGGATTTGATAATAATTGGCATCGTGAGAATTTCAGAGATCACGCTCCGGCAATAATAGAATGGACAACAGAAGAATAACCTTTAAAGGTCATTCAGGAAGACGTTTCTCTAAAGCAAACACTATGAGTAGAGTTAAGCTTAAGGGACTAAGTGTGTCAGTTACACTAGGTGTCACCCTCATGCATAAGAAATTCAGTTATTCGGAGAACAGAAGGGTTACCGCAAGGAGAGTGAGAGTCAGCGAAGATGTGAAAAGACTTCGAAGATGAAGAGATAAAATATTTATAAGTAGATCCTCATAGCGCTAAATGTTAATACTTCCCTAAAGGGGGGAATATGGTGTGATATAGTATTAAGTAGGAATTAAGTGGTTCAGGTAACTATGGAATAGTAAAGGAAGAATGCGGTAAAATGGCAAAAGGAATGATATTGCATTCATTCAGATCCTACAGATATGTTATGACTCTATAACATTATGCAAGCACGACAGCGGGAGAGGCAGTAAGGGTTCTCACACTAGATGTCACTGATAAATAAGTGCGAATGAACACTTGATACATTAGGAGCCAGTGCAAAAGTTAAGTTAGGACAAAAGACATAACCCAAGAGAGGTTACGCAAAATATAAATATGAGCATGGACTGACGAGTAATTAGTAGTTAATTCAGGAAGAGCTCAGTTATGGCTAGACAAGAGGTCTCAGATGAATCAGTAGATCATGCAAGATAAACGTAGTGAAACCCAGCATAGGAAATTCAGTCGTGCAGATACAACATCGTAATCCTTGAGAAATATTCAGATAGGAGTTGGGGTAGTAAAAGGTACTATATAAGTGCTACGAAATAAAAGAGAGTTCCACTAGGGAGACAATCAAAATTCTAATTCAGAAGCAACCCTACGATCACAAGGGCATGGAGGTAAGTAACTAAGGATAATGATAGGTGAGTAAGAACATCAGAAATTCCGTGGGGCATACATTGTAATAATCTCGCAGCTTTACAAGAGTTAGAGGGTCTTCCCTAAGTACTGCAACGAAAGACTAGCTGAGAAAATAAGGAAGAAGGCTCCAAGCTAAGTATATTGACTTAAAGAGGAAATGATCTTATAACAATAGTCTCACTACAACATTGTATACACTCCATAAGAAAGTGGCACCTATCGTTGCTAATGAACGGGAAAAAAATAATATTTTAGATCATATGAGTTGCCCTAAATTCCAATAGGTGTGGGCACTAAGATAAGCCAAGTACTCATGCAACAACTAGTAGAACGACCAGGAAAAGTAATTAATTACTTCTAAAGAAAGATGAGAAAGCACGAAAAGAATTATTCGACTAACGACCTAGAGTTAGTTACATTATGAATGCACTTAATATTTCGGAGTATTATCCATGCATCATATATGTTGACATTCCTACAACTATAGGAGACTACGATATAAGTTAAAAGAAAGAATTGGGTCCACCTCACAGACAAAGGCTTGAATTATTAGAAAATTATATTATGGATGTTCCATAGAGTCCACCAAAGGAGAAAGCAATAACTAGTACCCTGAGCCGCATATCGAATCAAGAGTTTTATTATTAAACCTAGATAAATATAAAAATCGTGATTCAAAATAAGAGAGACAGTACATCAGCCATATTCTATAACATCTCTACGATAAAGCCAGTTAGAAAAGTACCAGCCTCATAAGGAGTAAGTATGAAACTCCCACTGAATTGTCTATGCACTAAAGGTGCAAGTATTATAGTGGAGCTTCAAGTTGTGGATGTGAATTACAACTATGTGGAAGGGTAGTTATGAAAGAGATAGAAAATATGATGCTAGATTTAAAGGTAAGTAAGGTAAAGGTGAAGAAGGTATGAGATACTCAAGCGTAGAAGATTGTGAATAGTCCAGACCTCAAATAGAGGGTTAGAAGCGTTGTGATTTAGTATCCATAAATGATAGTTGTGTTGTCAGTGGCATATCTTCTAGCCTATGGTTTCTAGGTACCGAGAGGTCTAGTTAAGAGAGTAAAGAAGAGATAGAGATGACGTGATGTCTCACTTGAGGTTCTAGAATAACATAAGGAAATTTGTGGTGCTATCAAGTTAAAGGAAGGTTGTGAGTAGTATAAATAGATATGTGTAGGTCGCAAGCTAAAGTATGGTAGAGTGATTTTAGGTAGACGGGGTAAGGATAAAAAAAAGTAAGTGAGAAGGTGACGAGAATAGGTATGTCCTCGAGATTAAACACATCAAAACAATAGAGCTGATGGTTTCTGTAAGTTACAAAAAAACTCAGTACAACCTGAATGAACTCGGAGGAGTTTAAGACTAGGAGCATTTAGAAAAGAGGGAATGTTGCCCTGGTAGTAGAATAAGGGGTTAATTGTGATAAATGATAAGTGGATGACATTTATGTCTTCGATTGAGTAATGATTTAGAGAAAAAGGATTTCATGAATTGCACAGGATTAGAATACCCCCATAAGATGAACCACGTTAGGATGCAATGAAATATGGTTAAATAAGTATTGTACCATCCCTAGGTGGATCAGGTGAATAACTTTAGATGTTCCGAATGAGATGTGAGCGCTAACGACAATGTATTACGTAAGAGGTTTCAAGTTATCAGCGGTAGATTATAGATCAACATTAAAGTGAATCAACAATAGGTGGATGAAAGTTCCAAAGTATGAGATGAGATTAGGCCGTCATTTTAAGATGAACAGTAATGAGGAATAACTAAAGGACTTAGATTTATACATATAGGATAAGTAGCGAGAGAGTAACCTGGAGTTGGGTAGCAAACCTCGGTAATGATAAACCGAAGTAAGTGTTATGGTATAGTATATCCTACCTAGATGTAGTAAAGCCATAAGGATAGATATACAAGGCTATGAAACAAGACATAGCAACAGTCGTAAGTTCTACAAAGTATCGAGGGAAGAACTTCACTACACCTATATATACTAGAAGAACAACTTGTCGTAGTTTTGTATATGTTCCCAAAGTGAGGCCTAGAGAGATATGCTAAAAGCTGGAGGGAAAGGGACAGAAGAGTTGCATAGGTGCACATACAAGGACAAAGTCATACAAGCTGAATGATAGAAGGTCGCAACAGTTACGATATTAGAAGAATTTCGACAACAAGTCATGGTGTGAGAAAGAGGCCTAAAGGGGGAAATGACCTGGCCTTCGGATTTATTCACAGAACAGTTGCCTAGATGGCAAGGACATCATTAAAATATTTGTAATAGGTATGGGTTATGAGACTGATAAGCGCATCAGCCAACATTCTAGGACAAATGTTCCAAAGGGGGGGAAAGATGTTACACCCCATGTTTTCGTACGTAAGAGTATGTCATAAGTCAATTAATGTAAGATCAAAAATGACATCATCTTTGAAAGTACATAATGAAAGTTAATCATGTTACCATGGAGGTTGAAAATATTTAAGATCATGAATAACAAGTACCAAGAGGGTTGGAAGGCTTAGAATCTAGAAGAAAACAAGTCTCGTCAAAAGTTGACCAGTTAGGAATTTATAACATGTACTTTTGGGGTGAGACTAGGGTGATTAACATGATAAGAAGGTTATTCTATGAGTTATTTAGTCATATTATAGTCATGTGTTATGTATTGAAGTCAAGCGAGTTGTGGAACAAAAATTTGCAAAGGTCATCACAAGTTACATTCATAAATGTGTTGAAAATTAGGTCAAATATAGCTGAGCTTTTCTACTAGTATGCTTGGAATTACGAGATGATCCACATATCAAATTGACAGTATACGGGTCTAGTTTCCAATGCATTAAATTGTTTGTTAATTTGACATCACCATAGAGAGATATTTGCAGTTTCGCGAGACTACGCAGACTGCATAGGTGACAAGTAGGTGTGTTACTTAAGCTTTTTGAGCAATACATTTTGTGTGTTATATGAGGTCTTTTTGGGAAATCTTTGATATTTAGATTAAAGTATATATATTTATATTTATATCGCCTCATGTTTTACTCGTGTTTCATGGATTTCGGATGTAGAATGTGTTGATTTATATTAATTTGGGGTGTTTTTATGTGTAGGAATCATCCGATAGCAATTGCGGGCGAAAGGTGCGAGATTAGAGCCAAAATAGACTAAAAAGGGAAAAGTTGGATTTTCAGCGCCACAGGCAGCACTCCATGCCACCTGTGGTACCCTAGGCAGAATGCTCAATAAACTAGCACCAGGGCCAACGTGGGGCGTTGGGCTGGACGTTGGTGATGAGAAAATTGTCCAACATTGCAGGGGACAAGGTTATTTTGGACATAGACCTACCAATGCGTATAAAAGCAAGACTACACCTATTTTTGGAGGGTAGATGCCACTTTGAATAGGATTTACACACGAGAAATATTCTGGAGTAAGGATATCTCAGATTTCTTCATCTTTTCTTAGTATTTTCAATTATCCAAAACTTAGGAATTTGTTTGATACTATCATGAGTGGCTAAAACCCATAGTTCTGGGGTTGTGATTTAGCCATGAATATTGTGTTTAACGTTGACTTAAACTTTATTACAATACACTAATATATGGTTGTTTCTTCAATTTTGTGAGTAATTGCTTAATTGTCTGGCCAACAGTTAGGTTCTATTACTATCTATGATGTGCTTGATATAGATTAGAGAAGAATTGAAAAAAGTACGATCTTAACTCTGAGGGGCACATTTGTGGTTAGGATAGGAATATACCTAGTCATTGTGTGTAATTAAATATCGTAATCTTAATACGTTCTTAATAGATTGATTTCAAAAGAATATAGGCGTTAATCTATTTTGAATAGGAGAATAGTACTTTGAGAGAAGGCTGCGAAAGCAATTGTTCGATTAATTAGCAGCCATGAGTGAATTGTATGAAAAGGAAAGTTAACTAGAACATAATAGGATTGGTGAATCGATCACAACCTTGGAATATTGTCTCTACTGAATACACAACAACCATTTTACTGCTTGATAATTTAGTTACTACTTAGAATTATTGTTTAGTATAATTACACTCTTGAACTCAAATTGGCTCGATTGAATAACAATCTTGGTGAGTTTAGTGGATAGTTGATACAAGTCTTTGTGGGTTCGACACTCGACTTATCATTATATTACTTGTACAACCACATATACTTGTGTGTGCGTTTGGAAGCAACAATCTTATATACCAAATTGAATGTATTGGAATGTATTTTCTAGTACTTAACCATTCGTTCATACAACATCCGGATAAAAAGATATAAGCGTCGGAAGAAGGGACAATGATAGGGTGCCAAGCTAGCACCTCTTTGACTTTTCAAAAGTTGATATATATAGGTTTTAAATCGTCTTTATCTTCATTTTTCATAGAACATGACTAGAGAATCACCCATAAACTTACCCTTAAGCTCTATACATGTTTCCAAAGAAGATTAACATCCCGAGTATGAAATCAAGAAGCGATAACATTAGAACGATCCCTACGACGTTAGTATCACTATATTGCCTCTCTTTTTCTTTGTAGTTTGAGTTTTGGAAGGTACTTCATAGTTAATAAAACACATACTTTCTGTATTTAAGCCTCTAAATATCAAGGAAGGTTCATAAATTCGTTTCCTAATAGTTGGAACTTAAGAGATGGTGATCGGAAACTGTGAGTTCGATTTATTTCACTTTTAGTGGACTATTTTGTAGTCCACTCATGTTGGCCTATTATGATACTAATTTATGGAGTTTGGAAGGATAAAGGGCATGGAGAAATTCCACATATGGTAGGGTAGTGGTCTGGTCACTCGTCGTTGCAATTTCAAGCTAATTAATAATTTGTTGATTGGGTGTGTTATGGTATCTTTGGGCTTTTTGTTGTATTAAAGGTCCTGAATTGTAGTTAGGTTATTTTTGAGTTGATGGTTGTATTATGTTGTTGTATAACCTATAGTAGGCTTGAGGGAGTAGTAAAATCAGGGGAAATGCAACCCGTTTTATTTTAGAATCGTGTTATCGTTTGAGATACGTGACATACTAGCGCCATCGAAGTTGTACATGTATTTCTTTGTTATAGGGTTGGTGAGGTAGTTGTCATAAGCTTGATGTTGAGCTGCATTGACGACTTGAGGTATGTTAAAGCTTAACCTTTTCTTCATTTTGGCATGATCCCGTAACTACATGCATTTGATAACGAGACATAAAGAGAAGTTTGTATTCCTGACTTATGTACATTATCCTAGTCCTATAAGTTACAGTATTCTCCTTTATCAGGACTTCATATTCAGTTTAGTATTGTCTTCTTTAAGCCAAGAGAGCAGAGAGTCTATATATATACAGTATTACAGTATTTTCACCACCATCGAGCTATAATCGATGGGCAGGCCCTTATTGGGCAACCTCTGATCAGATGGTAAGTTATATACCTAGCCTATTATGGCCGAGCACTTATGAGCGATCCCAGAATGGCCGAGATACAGAGCCTAGTATGGCCGAGCGCCTATGAGAGAGCCTACTACGGCAGAGCAGTTACACATACCGAGCCTTATAGGGCCGGACATCTATTTTACTTACTATATTGAGAGAGATGAGTCAGTATCAGCAGGTAAGCATATCTTCAAATTATATTTGACTCCCAGGTACTTTCAGTTATTATATTATCAATTCAGTTTCAGATTTTAGTTATCTTGTTGCCTTACATACTCGGTACATTATTTCGTACTGACATCCCTTTTGTTGGGGACACTGCATTTCATGCCTGCAGGTCCTGACAGACAGCTGGATAGACCTTCCCAATAGACAAAGTCAAAAATCAACATGGTTGGTAAGCTCCACTTCCTCGGATTTACCAGGTCTATACCTTGGAGTCCATTTTATATATACAAATTTGATGTGTTTGTCGAGGCCCTGTCCCGACCATGATACAGTTCAGTTATCCCTAAAGGCTTGTAGACGAGTCTTGTACATTTTTTTATATCAGTATTGTAGCTTCACCAACCCTATGTAAATGTTTAGTTTGGTACTGTTGGCTGTAGACATTATTTTCAAATGATTCAGAATATGGCCTCATTGGCCTAAGTTGAGGGTTACCCCTCCAGAGTTCACAGTTACAGAGTAGTATGCTCGGGACGAGTATGGCACCAGGTGTCAGCCACGCCTCTTCAGCTTTGGGGTGTGACACAGGCACCCAGACTGAATCGCCTTAATTTTTTTCGATCCATCAAATACAACCTAAGGAACCATAGTCACTGCCCCGCCATGACAGTTCCTCATTTTTTGGAATTTAACGACCATAAAACAAGAATTCTGCCCGGCCCATGCCTTTCTCATTGGCTAGGGCACCCGGACCAGGATCGCCTAAAAAATTTTTGAACCATCAAAAACGACCTAAGGAACCATAGTCACCTCCATTCCATGATTGATTCCTCAATTTTTGGCATTTTACGTCCATAAAACTAGAATTTCATCCGATTCCGATATTATCATGTGCTATAGCCCATACCTTTCTCATAGGTCGGGCCCTGAACCCGTATCGTCTAAACTTTTGTTGGTCCATAAACAAAGACCTAAGGAACCATAGCCATCGCCCCGCTATGACAGTTCCTCATTTTTGGCATTTTACGGTCATAAATTGGAATTACACCCGATTCCCAAATGTTTGTATGATATAGCCCACACCTTCCACATGGGCCCGGAGCCCCGAAACCGGATCGCCTAAAATTTTTTTGGGCCATCAAAAATGACTTAATAAACCATAGTCACTGCCATGCCATGACCGTTCCTCGTTTTTTGTTGTTTTACGGCCATAAAACTAGAATTCCGCCCACGACCTCCACATGGGCCTAGGCCACCAGACCCGATCATCTAACATTTTTCCAGTCCATCAAAAACGGCCTAAGGAACCATATTCACCATCCCTCCATGATCGTTCCTCATTTTTTGATTTTTAAGTCCATAAAACTTGAATTTCGAGTAATTCCTTGATTTTCGTGTGCTATAGCACATGCCTACGGCATGGGCCCGAACCCCCCGACCTCGATCGTCTAAAATTTTCCAATTCCATCAAAAACGACCTAAGGAACCATAGTCACCGCCCTGTCATGAAAATTCATTGTTTTTAGCATTTTACAACCATAAAACTAGAATTCTACCCAGCCCACACCTTCCGCATGAGCCCGGGCACTCGGTCCTTGATCGTCTAAAATTTTTCACGATTTAAGGAACTATAGTCACGTCCCCCTAAATTTTTGGCATATTACGGCCATAAAACTTGAATTCCACCTAATTCCTAGATTATCATGTGCTATAGCCCACGCCTTCCGCATGGGCCCAGATCCCCTAAAATATTTCTGGGCCATCAAAAAACGACCTATGGAACCATATTCATCGCCCTGCCATGATCGTTCCTCTTTTTTGGTATTTTACTACCATAAAACTAGAATTGCGCCTGATTCCCATATTTTTGGGTGCAATAGCCACATCTTCCACATGCGCTCGGGTTCCCGGACCCGGATAGTCTAAAAACTTTTAGAGACATCAAATATGACCTAAGGACCATATTCACTACCCTAACATGATTGTTCCTCATTTTTTTCCATTTAATTGCCATAAAATTAGAATTCCGCACGATTCCCAAATTTTTGTGTGTATAGCCCACGCCTTCCGCGTTGGCCCATGCCCCTAGACTGGTTTCCATGGCCGTTACTTATTTTTTGGTATTTTACGATCAAAAAATTTGGAATTCCGCACGATTCCCATATTTTTGTGTGTTATAGCCCAAGCCTTCCACGTTGGCCTGGGCCCCTAGATCCGGACCGCCTAAACTTTTTTTGGGACATTATATATGACCTAAGGAACCATAGTCACCATCCCACAATGATCGTTTTTCATTCTTTTGGCATTTTATGGCTATAAAATTGAAATTCCGGCCGATTCCTAGATTTTCGTATACATAGCCCACGCCTTACACGTGGGCCCAGGCCCCAGGACCCGGATCACCTAAAAATTTTCCAGGACATCAAATACGACCTAACAAATCATAGTCATTGCCCCGCCATGACCGTTCCTTGTTTTTAGCGTTTTACGGTAAAAAAATAGAATTCTGCCTGGTTCCTAGATTTTCTTATATTATACCCCATGCCTTTCGCATGGGCCCGAGCCCCCGGACCCAGATCACCTAAAAAGTTTTCGAGCTGTCAAATATGACCTAAGAAACTATAGTCACCGCCCCGACATGATCGTTCCTCATTTTTTGGCATTTTACTGCCATAAAACTAGAATTCTGCCCCATTTCTAGATTTTCGTGTGTTGCCCATGCCTTCTGCATGTACCCAAGCCCCCTGATCTGGATCGCCTAAAAATATTTGGGCCTTCAAATACGACCTAAGCAACCATAGCCTCCACCCCTCCATGACCGTTCCTTGTTATTGGCATTTTACGTCCATAAAATTTGAGTTCCGCCTGATTCCCAAATTTTCGTGGTCAAGAGCCCACGCCTTCCACATGGGCTCGGGCCCCCAGTCATGGATCGCTTAAAATTTTTCCGGGCCATCAAAAAATGGCCTAAAAAACCATAGTTATCGCCCCTCCATAATTAACCTAACGAACCATAGTCACCACCCCGCCATGACCATTCCTCATTTTTTGGCATTTTACGGCCATAAATTAGACTTCCACCTGATTACCAGATTTTCGTGTGCTATAGCCTAATCCTTCTGCATGGGTCGGGCCCTCAGACCCGAATTGCCCAAAAAAATTTCGAGCCATTTTTAGCGACATCAAATACAACCTAAGGAACCATTATCACAGCCCCACTATAACCGTCCTCATTTTTTGGCATTTTACAGCCATAAAACTGAAATTTCACCTAATTCCCAAATTTTCATATGTTGTAGCCTACTCCTTCTGCATGGGTCCAGACCCCTGTACCCGAATAGTCCAAAAAATTTCCAGGGCATCAAAAATGTCCTAAGGAAACATAGTTACCACTCCGCCATGAACGTTCCTCATTTTTTTCATTTATGACCATAAAACTGAAATTCCGCCCGATTCTCAAATTTTCGTGTGCATAGCCTATGTTTTCCGCATGGGCCTGGGACTCCGAACCTGGATCACCTAAAAATATTTCGGGCCATCAAAAATGACCCAAGGAACCATAGTCACCGCCTTGCCATGACTGTTCCTCATTTTTTGTTATTTTACGGCCATAAAACTTGAATTTCGCCCGATTCTCAGATTTTCGTGTGCTATAGCCCACTCCTCTCACATGGGCCCCGGACTCCGGACCTGGAGCACCTAAACAAAATTCGGGCTATCAATTAAGACCTAAGGAACCACAGTCACTGCCCTGACATGATCGTTCCTTAGTTTTTGGCATTTTACGGCCATAAAACTAGAATTCTGCCCGATTTCCAGATTTTAGTGTGCTATAGCCCACGCCTTCCGCATGGGCCTGAGCCTCCGGACCTGAATCACCTAAAAACATTCGGGCCATTAAAACCGACCTAAGGAACCATAGTCACCATCCCTCCATGATTGTTCCTCATTTTTTTGACATTTTATGGCCATAAAACTGGAATTTCGCCCGATTCCCAGATTTTTGTGTGCTATAGCCCATGCCTAAAACTTTCTCGGGCCTTCAAATACGACCTAAGAAACCATAGTTACCTCCTCGCCATGATCGTTCCTCGTTTTTTGGTATTTTACGGCGATAAAATTAGAATTTTGCCCGATTTCCATATTGTCGTGTGTAGCCCACACCTTCCGCATGGGTCCGGGCCCCTGGATCCAGATCGCCTAGAAATTTTCCGAGCCATTAAAAATGAACTAAGACCATAGTCACTGTCCCACCAATATTCCTCATTTTTTTGGCATTTTATGGCCATAAAATTGGAATTCCGCCTGATTCCCAGATTTTCGTGTGCATAGCCCAGGCCTTATGCATGGACCTAGTCCCCAAGACCTGGATCGCCTAAAATTTTTCTGGGAAATCAAATATGACCTAACAAACTGTAGTCACCGTCCTTCCATGACCGTACCTTTTTTGTGTTTTATGGCCAAAAAAAAGAATTCCACCCGATTCCTAGATTTTCCTGTGCTAAAGTTCACACCTTCCGCATGAGACCGAGCCTCCGGACCTGGATTGGATAAAAATATTGGGCCTTTAAAAACTATCTAAGGAACCATAGTCATCGCCCCTCCATGATTGTTCCTCATTTTTTGACATTATACGGCCATAAAACTTAAATTCCGCCCGATTCCCTAATTTTCGTGTGCTATACCCATGCCTTCCGCATGGACCCGGACTCAGATCAGCTAAAATAATTTTGGGCCATCAAATACGATGTAAGGAACCATATTCACTGCCCTGCCATGGCCATTCCTCATTTTTTGGCATTTTTGCGGTCATAAAACTAGAATTCCTCCCGATTTTCAGATTTTCGTGTGCTATAACCTACGCCTTTCGCATGCGCCCGGGCCTCTGGACCCGGATCGCCTAAAATATTTTGGGCCATAAACAATGGCCTAAGTAACCATAGTCACCTCCCTGCCATGATCGTTTCTCGTTTTTTGGCATTTTACGGTGATAAAACTAGAATTTTGCTCGATGCCCAAATTTTTGTGTGCTGCAGCCCACGCTTTCGCATGGGCCTGGGCCCCCGAACTTGGATCGTCTAATTTTTTGGGGCCATTAAAACGACTTAAGGAACCATAGTCACCGCCTCGCCATGACCGTTCCTTGTTTTTGGCGTTTTACGGTCATAAAACATGAACTTTACCTGATACCCACGCCTTCCACATGGGCCGAGCCCCCGAACTTGTATCACCTAAAACTTTTGTTGGACCATTAAAAACAACCTTAGAAACTATAGTCACTGCCCGGCCATGATAGTTCCTCATTTTTTAGCATTTTACGGCCATAAAACTGAAATTCTGCCTGATTCCCAAATTTTCGTGTGTTATAGCCCACGCCTTCCGCATGGGCTTGGGCCCTCTAACCCGGATCACCTAAACATTTTCTAGGCCATCAAAAATGACTTAAGGAACCATAATCACTACCACGCTATGACCATTCCTCATTTTTTGGTGTTTTACGGCCATAAAACTAGAATTTCGCCCGATTCCTACATATTCGTGTACTATAGCCCACACCCTCCACATGGGCCCGGGCCACCAGACCCCAATCATCTAAACTTTTTCCAATCCATCAAAATTGATCTAAGGAAATATAGTCACCGCCCCACCATGACTGTTCCTCATTTTTTGGTGTTTTACGACCATAAAACTTGAATTCCGCCGGATTCTCAAATGTTCGTGTGCTATAGTGCACGCCTTCGGCATGGGCCGGGGCCCCAAACCTCGATAGTATAACCCCAATCGTCTAAACTTTTTTTAGTCCATCAAAATCGATCTAAGGAAATATAGTCACCGCCCCACCATGACTGTTCCTCATTTTTTGGTGTTTTACGACCATAAAACTTGAATTCCGCCGGATTCTCAAATGTTCGTGTGCTATAGTGCATGCCTTCGGCATGGGCCGGGGAATTTCCCCAGACTGTCAAAATGACCAAAGGAAACATAGTTACCCCCCCCCCCAGTCATGATAGTTCATAATTTTTTGGCATATTACGTCCATAAAATTGGAATTCCCGCCGGCCCACGCCTTCCGCATGGGCCCGAGTATCGGTCCCGGATCGTCTAAACTTTTTTTGAGCAATCAAAAATGATCTAAGGAACCATAGTCATCTCCCCTCGATTTTTGACATTTTACGGCCATAAAACTGGATTTCTGCCCGATTCCCGGATTATCGTGTGCTATAGCCCACGCCTTCCGCATGGGCCGGGGCACCTGAACCCAGATTGCCTAAAATATTTCATACCTCCCCCCCCCCCAACCGTTCCTCGTGTTTTGGCATTTTGTGGCCATAAAACTAGAATTGCGCTTGATTCTCATATTGTTTTACACCTTCCGCATGTGCCCGGGTCGAAGTACCCGGTTCATCTAAAAAAAATCTGGGACATCAAATACGATTCACGGAACCATAGTCACCGCCCTGCCATGATATTTCCTCGTTTTCTGGCGTTTAATAGCCATAAAACTAGAATTCTACACGATTCCCATATTTTTGTGTGCCATAGCCCACGTCTTCCGCGTTGGCCGGGGACCCCAGACCCTGACCACCTAAAAAAATTTTGGGACATCATGTACAACCTACGGAATCATAGTCACCGTACCGCCATGACTATTCCTCATTTTTGGCATTTTACAACCATTAAACTGGAATTCCACACGATTCTCATATTTTCATGTGCTATAGCCCAAGCCTTTTGCATAGGCCCGATCCCCCAGACTCGGACCGCCTAAAATATTTTTGGGACATCAAATACGACCTACTGAACCATAGTCACCGTCTTGCCATGACCATTCTCATTTTTTGGCGTTTTATGGCCATAAAACTGGAATTCCGCATGATTCTCATATTTTCATGTGCTATAGCCCACGCCTTCCGCCTTGGCCTGGGCTCCCGAACTCAGACCACCTAAAAAATTTTCGGGACATAAAACAACGACCTAAGGAACTATAGTCACCACCTCGTAAAGACCGTTCCTCGTTTTTTGGTGTATTACGGCCAAAAAATTGGAATTTCCCTCGATTCCCAGATTTTCATGTGCTATATCCCACGCCTTCCGCATGGTCCCGGACCCGGATCACCTAAAAAAATTTTGGGGAATCAAAAATGACCTAAGGAATCATAGTCATTTCCCCACCATGACCGTTCCATACTTTTTGGCATTTTACGACCATAAAACTGGAATTTCGCCCGATTCTCAAATTTTTGTGTGCTATAGCCCACGCCTTCCGCAAGGGCCCGGTTCCCCAAACCCGGATCATGTAAAAACAATTCGTGTCATAAAAAAACAACCTATGGAACAATAATCACCGCCTGACCGTTTCTCCTTTTTTGGCGTTTTAGGGTCATAAAACTGGAATTTCGCCTGATTATCATATTTCCGTGTTATAGCCCACGCCTTTGGCATGGGCCCGGGACCGTGAACCCATATCGCTTAAACTTATTTCATTCCATCAAAAAACAACCCAAGGAACAATATTCACCACCCTGCATGATCGTTCCTCGTTTTTTTGGATGTTTAGGGCCATAAAACTAGATTTCCACCTGATTGCCAAATTTTCTTGTGCTATAGCCCATGCCTTCCACATGAGCTCGAGCCTCCGGATCCAAATTACCTAAAATTTTGCTGGGCCATCAAAAATTACCTACGGAACCATGGTCACCACCCCGCCATGACTGTTCCTCATTTTTTAGCATTTTACGACCCTAAAACTTGAATTCCCTCTGATTTCTTAGATTTTTGTGTGTTATAGCCCATGCCTTCGGCATGGGCCTAGGCCCCCAGACCCGAATCACCTAAAAAAATTTGGACCATTAAAAATGACCTAACGAACCACATAAAACTGGAATTCCGCGTGATTCCTAGACGTGCTATAGCCCTTGCCTTCCGCATGGGCCCGGGTCCTCGGACGCGAATCGCCTAAAAAATTTTCAAGCCATAAAAATGACCTAAGGGAACATAGTCACTGCCCCACTATGATCGTTCCTCAGTTTTGGCGTTATACGGCCATTAAACCTGAATTCTACCTAATTTCTAGATTTTCGTGTGTTATAGCCCTGCCTTGACCGTTCCTCATTTTTGGCAATTTAAGGCCATAAAATTAGAATTCCATCTGATTACCCAGATTTTCGTATGCTATATCCCATGCCTTCCATATGGGCCCGCACCCAGATCACCTAAAAAAATTGGGCCATCAAAAACAACCTAAGAAACAATAGTCACAGTCCAACCATGATTGCTTTTCATTTTTTTGTTTTAGGGTCATAAAACTGGAATTCTGCATGATTCCTAGATTTTCATGTGATGTAGCCCATGCCTTTCACATGGGCCTGAGCCCTCGGACCTGGACCGCCTCAAAATTTATCGGCCCATAAAAAATAACCTAAGAAAAAATAGTCACCGCCTCGCCATGACCATAACTCGTTTTTGGCCTATTAGGGGCATAAAAACTGAAATTCCGCCAAATTGCTAGATTTTCGTGCGCTATATAGCCCACGCCTTCCGCATAGGCCCGGGTACCCTGACCTAGATCGCCTAAAAAAAATTTGGTCCATCTAAAATGACTTAAGGAACTATAGTCACCGCCCTGCCATGATCGTTCCTTGTTTTTTGGCGTTTACGGCCATAGCCTGTAGAGCGACTGAAATCCTGCAAACTATAAAACTATATTTTTGATATTTGTGAATTGTCCAGATTCAGCAAGAATTAAAATCAGTACGCAAACTGATTAGGTCTCTATTGCCTCACTTTAACACAAGGCTACATATCTTCAATTTGTCATGCTCATTTAGATATCCTGCTTTAGAATCCTTTGAAATATCTGAAATCCTCCTATTTGAGATATGCTATTATCTGTTTATGTGAGGAGGTAAAAGTGAGCCTTTTAATTGCCCCTTTATGTGAATGTTCTATTTGTTCTTGCTTGTCGCCTAGATTTTTCCTTTTCAAGCACTTTAGGAGAGTCTAAAACTATTTTATTAGAGGCCCTAAACACCTCCAGGGCCATAAGGAAGGGACGGGTAATGCACGCATAGAGCACGTTTAATTAGAATCGCTTTTATAACCACTAAGGGGAGGGTAATTGTGTAGTAAAGGATATGATGACATGTGCGCTAATGCTATGTGTAGCACCCCAACTTGGGGAAGATTACCAAGCATTGTACAGAAGTGATCTTATAGGCTAAAAAACCTAGGACCCCCTTTACCCCTTGTTTTAAATGTAATACCAATTTGTCTAATTTGCTTATCTATTTATAAGACTAATTCACATAATTTGAGTTTGGTCGGGACCCACCTTTGTGGACTGCGAGGGGTGCCTAACACCTTCCCCTCAAATTTATTTCGAGTCCTTACCCAAGTCTCTGGTAACGCAAACTGGTTTTATGAGTTACTTGCTTTAGGTGCCCTGACGCACCTTAAATCCATTAGGTGGCGACTCTTCAAATTCCATACCCAATTCCCAAAAGAAAATGAGTTGTTCCCAATGAATGTCGAAACCCGGACTCCGCGAGGAATAAAGGGGGCACGACAACATGGCGACTCCGCTGGGGAGATTTTAGGCTCTTACCATAACGAACTTGTTTTTGTGAATTAGTCTCAAGAATGTTTTATTCTATTAATACATGTGCACCCTTTCCCTTTCCCCTTTATTTGGATTTAATTGCTTATTTCTCAAGCATTTACGATTTTCTTTATTTCCTGAAACTGACTTGTTTCCTTTTTTTCCTTTTGTAACTGTCTTTCAATTATTTAAATACAGTATTTATCATTTTTTTAACGTGCAAATACGTGAAAACATGCTATTATTGCTACATAAATTATGCTTAACATCATATTCCACTCGTGCGTAATCAATCCTATAGCAACGCTTGATGAGTGTTTGCGCTCTTCCTATATATCACCCTTTAAATTCGGAAAGGCATATTTGTGGTAAAACTAGTCGATTAGCGGTGCAGTCGACGGTTCCGCGCCTTTCCCCCTCAAGTTGTCCTCTTGAGGGTCCCAGTCTAGACCTTTATAGCAACCTTGCTCTAATTAATTGTACATGCATCATGGTCAAACCTAGTCAGGTTAATATGTTTTCCATATAATAACCCTTTAAGACAAGCCTTACCCAAAAGTCCATCGGGTTTTCCATAATCCCAACAGATGTAAGCATGATTGTGTGCATTAATTTGGAGAAATAAGTGCCAGTATACTAATCATTGTTGTATAAGTAGACGAACATGGAGGGGGAAAGGGCCTAACTATATTTTGTTTTGCAGAAAATGAGGCACGAAGTCCCCAGGTTCGGCATGGTCGGTAACGTACCATCACTTTTGCTAGATTGATGGAGGGATCTTCCGTCAAGTGACCAAAATCATGTGAAAAGGGTCTTAGGAACGCCTTCTTTGTTGGACCTTTAGCCAAACAAAATGTTGATCGAAGCTGCCACTATATTCTGGGACAAAGAAAGGGTTGTGTTCTGCTTTGGAAACATAGAAATGATGCATCTCTTGGAAGAAATAGGGGGATTCACTGGGTTGCCTTGGGATAGCCCTGGTCTATTGGTACCTGAAAATCGCAGCGCTAGGGACTTCTTAAGATGATGGGGTTAAAGAAGAATGACGACTTGAAGTGCTTGAAAGACTCCTACATACCTTTTGACTTCCTCTATGAACGATACAGTCACAACAGGTCTTACCATATTTTCGATGATTAATTCTCCATCACCTCCTTGGGTTGGATTTACCGTAGGGTCTTTACGTTCATCGTGTGTTTCTTGGTCATGCTAGTGTTCCCGATCCAAGGGGACATAATCCATACCAGGCTAGCCATGGTGGCCAAAACTTTGATGGACGGGATCGAGGGCATACATATACTATTGTCCCTATGATTATTGCAGATATGTATCGAGCCTTAGAGTGCCGTCAGAAAGGGTTCAGATACTTCGAAGGTTGCAATTTGCTACTGCAAGTGTGGCTGCTAGAATATCTCCAAAAGGGTCAATACCGTTAGGAATTTCCGCGAAGGCCGTGGAATGATCACTTAGCATTCCATCATCCCAAGAGAATGACCTATATCCTAGACAGGTTTGCTCAACCAGAGAATGTTGTAGGGTGAGTGCAATTTTTCAACAATTTGACCGAGGACTAGGTTCAATGGATATTCGAGTGGTTCCCTACCGACGAGTTCATCATCAAATTCAGGGATGTTCCACACTTGGTATTGATTGGGTTAAGGGGCATGTACCCTTATGCTCCCCTAAGGGTTATGAGATAGGCAGGTAGGAGACAGGTCATACCGTGAGTTAGTAAAATAAGTCACTTCATAGCTGATTTTCAGGGTGACGCTGTCACACCTCTTTTTTCCTACCCCCGGCAGGGATATAAGGGAGTTTTTTCCAATTTAAGTGATAATCGAAACGGAATTATTTTTCCTTATTCAGAGTCGCCACTTGGAATGATTTATGGTGTCACAAGTCACCGGTTTTAAATCCCAAATCAAGGAAAGATTGACTCTGTTTATGGTCCGTGAACACAGAAATCCGGGTAAGGAATTCTGTTAACCCGGGAGAAGGTGTTAGGCATTCTCGGGTTCCGTGGTTCTAACACGGTCGCTCAACTATTATTATTGACCTAATTATCTGATTTTAAAACACTTTTAAACCTATGTGCATTGTTTAACTTTATAACTGCTTTTATTTGTTTAAAGAATTAATTCAAGGTTATTTAAAACACGTCGCAAGCCACGCTACATGAAATGCACCCGTGATTCACGACACGTTCAATTTAACCTTGTTGGAAATTAAAACCGGGCCACATGAAATGTACCTCCGAATTTTAGTAACTGTGATAATTATATAATTAACGCACCTAAAGCAAACTACGAAGTTCATTTTAATATCTAAACTAACATTTGTGAGGGCCATAGATGATTTAATTTGCTTATGGCATGCCTCAAATCTATTTCCTCAATGATGTTTTGATCTAGTCTTTTGAGGGCCATAGGAGATTTAATTAAATGGCGTGCCTCAATCTAGTTATAAAGGGGAGAATTGCATTTACTAAGGTGAATTAAGGAAGTTTGATTTTATCTAAATTAAAAGCTTGAATTGGAATTACTAATCGCAGAAGGCACTAAACAGCATACTTGGTACTTAAATACTTAAGGAAATCTCTAGGCCTAATATAGGCCCAAACGTGCCAAATCGAGTTGAATTTTCACCCTACAACGTTTAAAATTAACGAGCTGGAGCAAAAGAATCCAGCATGGGTCAAGATGGATCCCCAAATAAACCAAAAGAACACCATGAAACACTTTTGAGTTGGGCTTCAATGGACCAACAGATATGGGCCAACATTGGCCCAATAACCTTAAACAAAAAAGACTTCAACATGGAGGCCCTATTAGGCTTAATTTTCCTTTTACTCGCTTACAACGAAGCAATTCAGCAGTTTCGAATATTAGAAATATAGGGGAATCCAGATTATGAGCTAACTTTGAATGGCTCGTATCAACAGCAACAACATGGATATTTCACACATATAACTAAAATTAACTGAAACGGTTCAACACCTATTTAATACGAACTAACCTTGAACGATATTAGCAATTAGCATGATTTAGTCGACAATACTTGTCCATACCAGCATACACAGTTAATATACAAACCAAATTCTAATACAGTCCATAAATGTCATGATCTCCCAATACAACAAAACTATTCCACCTCAACATGAAGCACCAAACCAATTCTATTCTTCCAACATATATTGTGACTAAGTGGTACAAAACATAAGTGTTTAGTACGTTTAACAATTGAAATAAACCACGAGCCAAATGAAAGAACAAAAGGGCATTAAGAATAGAAAAATTCAAGAGTGTCCAATCTCCAAGTCAAATGGATCATTTTTGCATTTTTTAAAGCTCGTGATGTGTACCTGAATACAGCAAAAACAACAAAAAAATAGTCTGAGGTTAGGAGGAGAACAACAGTAGTTGATCAGCAGTAATACACACAATTCAGTCCATGTTTGGAACCCAGAAACAGCAAAATAATGAAAGCTCTTTTGAAAAGCCTAGAAAATTGACAATCAATTGATCAATAGAACAGTACACATGACCCCTCTTTTTTTGTTTTTTGGATCCTGAAACTCTCTCAATATGTGTGTATTTTAGTGTTCTAGGTGAAGAAAGTAATGCTAGAAAATATTTCAGCCGTTTTTAGCTCTAGGTATTCTAATCTCTTCCTTGAAAATCAAGGAAATGGGACCTTTATAGAGGGGTTTTAGGGCAGCAGTAGTTAGTTTTTAAACTTACCATTTACCCCTTCCCCAAATTTTATCTATTCACTTTAGACCTCAATTTAAAACCTATTTGTTAAAACCACCCCAATCCTACCTTCCTGGAAATTTCCAAACGGTTAGGGGAGATTACCCCCTATCCAATTCCCTAAACTACCCCTCAAAGGCTTACTAATTACTTCAACACACTAGACCTTGAACCAAACTGCCCAAGTGCCTTTGGTCCCCTGTACCACCGAGCTTCAAACAGATCTTTGGGCTTCTTGCACTAGCAAGCCCAAGTTCGAGTTTAAGCAAATGAATTCCCAAGAAAAAACCCATACTAAACCAATTCTGAACCCTGATCATGAAATCCTTAACGGAGAAGAATAATAAAAAAAAAGAAGGAGAAGGAAATTTAACAAATGCTAACCGTATTATTAAGCTAAATATTATAACCAACATGACTTAAATCTAACATGCAAACAGAAATCGCTTTGAACTAATAAAGAAGAAGAAAGAAACAAGAAGAACAAAAACAAGTAACTAATTAACAAGGAGAAGAAGAACAAGAGACTGACTGACCAAACAGAAGCAATATCCAAAAATCACAGATGAACGATATGGCCACACGAACTGCTTCATCAAAGCTTGAAACTCACCCTAACGAGCACCTTTGTCAAGGATACTCTGTTAGAGAAGTTTCAAGCCTGGTGAGCAGAAAACTTTACTACAAACCCAACCCCGAAATTAGGTTAAACCCTAGATTCCAAATTCAACAAATTCTAGGGTTCGTTTGGGAAAATACCAAGAGTTTTGGGTTTGGGGAGACATAGGGATGGTAGAGTGAAAATTTGGGCGAATTTGGGTAGGTTAGGGTTCGAGGATCCAACCTTCGATCTCAGATTCGAAGAGTTCGATGACGATTTGAAGGAAACGGGTTGTGGATTTGGTATGAGGGGACGAAGGGGGTGGTGTGATGTTAATTTGGGGTGGCTTAGAGCCCGCCGTGGGCCGGTGGAAGCTTAGGAATTTCAAGGCGGCGGGTCTTCTAGGGTTTAGGTCTGAGAGAGATGGAAGAAACTGAACAGGGTCCTAGGTTGTTTGGATAACATTCAGACATTTTAAAGTAAATGGAATGAAGCCCTTACAGCCATTGGATGAAACAAAATGAAAGGCCAGGATTAATTTTAAACCCTTGAACCCAAAACGACATAGTATTCCTCCCATACTACGTCGTTTCAAGGGTCTCAATACCTGATTGGCTTGGACCGGGTATATGGTGGACTTGGGTTGGGTCTGGAACGGGTTTGGGGGGAAATTATTTGTGCTTTGGCATTTTGGGTCAATTACAGCCCTATTCTTTTAACTCTTTTTTTTATTTTCCCAATTTTCAATTTTTTTTCTTTTCCCTTTTAAAATAATTAAAAACCCAAATTAACTCTTAAATTAAAATAATTTACAAAATTAAGCTAATTACCCATCATAATATTTACAAAAATTAGTTAACTCCTAAATTAGAAGAAGAACTACAAATTTAAAATTAAAAGGTTAAAAATGCAAAAGTAATCCATTTTTTGTGATTTTTCATTTTTATAAAACAACTAATTTACCAATTGACGTAAAAATGTAAAAATAAATCCCAAATCCATGTAGAGTATTTTTTCCTGATTTAAATAAAATAAACATGCACAGACAAATGCAAACAATTAGCAAAAATCCTATGAAAAAACTACAAAAATTGCAAATAATGGAAAAATATTATTTTTTTAGAGTTTATGGGAGTAATTCCTATAGGGAAAAAATCACGTGCTCACAGACGTCATCCCATATAAAGATGAAGCACAACACATGTGGCACTTGAAGATTATTGTGGAAAAGGATACTATCGAGCCGGATCGATATCATGCGGGTCATACATACTTCTACCCCTCATGGTTGGATGATAACATAGCAGGAATCTTCGAGCCAAGGGTCGGTCTACAAAACAGGGTCATAGACGAAGTTGTCGAAGCACAGGTGAAGTATAACAAATTGCGCAAAAGAATTCGCGAGTCTGAAGCTGAGCATATGGAGCGGCATAAGGCCGACATGGAAATGATCAATGAGTGGAAAGAGAGGGATGTTAAATCCAGCGAAAGGCTGGAATATCTGGAGTATAGTCTAACGGAATTAGAAGGGAAAATGAGAAAGAGAGTCATCGATTGCCAGAATGCTGAGGGAAAAGAAGGAGGACATTTGACAAGGGCATTCTTACTGTTGAACCTGCACGAACTGGGGGAACTGATCGACAAAAGCATCCAGTCTAGAGAGGGTCCTTCTAGGACCAAATAGATTAGGTTTACTTGTTTTTCAAATGTAATAAGGCCAAGTGCCATTAGTGACTTATCTTATTTAGTGTCGTTTTGGGTTGTCTATCTTTACATTAATAAAATGAGGCAATTATTGGCAGTAAATTTCTCCAAATTTATCTGTCGCTAGGCCTACTTCGGGCACAACGAGGCTCCCAAATTAGGACGCGAATTTACATTCCCGCAGTATGTGTTTAAATACAGCAAGCATTTCAGAACCCTTACTAACTTGTTTACCTTTTGTTTTTCTATATTCTTTATTATTCCTATTCCCTAAGGTTGGTTCGCATATACTGGCATCATTAGCATATCACACCAAATCTAGAGGCCCTCCACCTTCTCCTCCTCCAAGTAATACGAGAAGCAGAGGGAAAGCTAAGATGGATGACTTAAGTGATATTCGAAAGGAAAATGCTGAGAATGCGGAAACTTTAGACGGTCTGAGTACTCCGGCACCAAATGACTTGGTTTTGCTGTTGGAGCAAAAGATACTGGAGTTATAGGGAGAACTTGAGCAGGTCCGCAACTTAGCAAACCTATCCCTCACCTTAAACGTCCCTAACATCAACCAACAAAATACCAAAAACCCAGCACCTCCCCAAAATACACCAAACTAGCCTCCTCCCACACCACACCAATATACGACTCCGCCTCAAAATCCTAATCCTTTGCCAATACCAAATCCACCATAACACTATCATCAACCAATCCAGTACCCACAATCTACTACCTATCACACTCCTCAGAACACACCACAACCCATCCCCGATCCTCAAAACTCAATCAATCTCCTATACACCAGAATCTGTTGAGAAAGACCTGCTCATAAAGAACATGACCGGGGAACTCAAGAAATTGACAAGTCGAGTTCAGGGTGTCGAAGGAGGCAAAGGGGTAGAAGGTCTAAATTATGAAGATCTGTGCATACAACTGGACGTGGAACTACTAGAGGGTTACAAACCCCCCAAGTTTGAAATGTTTGACGGAACATGTGATCCCAAGGTCCATTTGAGAACTTACTGTGACAAGCTCGTCGGGGTTGGAAAAGATGAAAGGATCCGAATAAAGATCTTCATGAGAAGTCTTACTGGAGATGCCCTGTCCTGGTACATAAGCTAGAACTCTAAGAAATAGGCCAATTGGGTGAGCATGGCATCAGAGTTTATGGATCAATTTAGGTTCAATACGGAGAATGCACCGGATGTCTTCTACATTTAGAATTTAAAGAAAAAGCCAACTGAAACCTTCCACGAGTATGCTACTGAGTGGAGGTCAGAAGCAGCCAAGGTCAGACCAGCACTAGAAGAAGAACAAATAAACAAGTTCTTTGTCAGGGCACATGACCCAGAGTATTATGAAAGGCTAATGGTCATTGAAAAACACAAGTTCTCTGATATTATCAAACTCGGATAAAGGATTGAAGAGGGTATCAAAAATGGGATGGTGACAAATTTTGAGGCACTACAGGCCACGAACAAAGCATTGCAATCAGAAAGCATATCGAAGAAGAAAGACGTGGGGGCATTAATGGTGGCCCAAGGCCCAAAATCTCCATTCACATATCAAACACCTCCACTCACATATCAAACACCTTCACCTATATATCAGCCCTCATCTCCCAGATATTCTCAACTCGCCATTGCCTATCACACTTATAACACCCAACTAACCTACTATCATTCACCTCCAACTCATCCAAATTACCAGAAACCCCGACCTAACTTTGACCGCAAACCACCCAGATAATACACCGTTATTGCTGAACCTATCGACTAGCTGTACGAAAGGTTGAAGGCCGTCGATTATGTTACCCCTATTCTTGTTGTGGCAATGGAGAACTCATCTCAATGGGTCAACCCAAACAAGACATGTGCATATCATTCTGGTATGAAGGGGCACACCATTGACGAGTGTCGAACATTGAAAGATAAGATCCAGACATTGATTGATAACAAGATCATACAGGCAAAGGAAGCTACACCCAACATCCGCAACAATCCTCTCCCAAACCATAGGGGTGATAGGGTACATGTGATAAAGACAGCTGAAGAATGGGATCCTGAGGGGTCAATTAGGCTTATTTAGGAAGGCGATGACTTTAAACCTGTAGTCACACTCACTCCTATTGTGGTGCAGACGTAGTCGTCGGTCGAGGTTGAGGTAACCGTATCGGTTCCATTTGAGGTAGGGGTAGCTCCGTCTACAGCCACACCTGTTCTATTTGAGGTAGAAGTGGCCGCACCTTTCACAGTGACAGTATCAATCACACCTCCTTTCAGTTCCAAAGCCATATCTTGGGATTACATTGCCGAAGCTAAGTGAAAGGGAAAAGCAAAAATGGAAAAATCTGATGCTGCACAAGGAATAACAAGAACGGGAAGGATCTATACACCAGAACACTTAGAAGGATCGAGCAAAGAGGCTGCTACTAAGCAACGTGTCATTGAAACTGGACCAGATGATCTTTGAAGGAAAGTACAGGCGAGGGAATACTCTGTTGTCGATCATTTGAACAAAACCCCCGCTCAGATATCTATCTTATCACATTGCAAAATTCAGAGGTGCACAAGAATGCTTTGATGAAGGTGTTAAATGAAGCTTATGTGCCCAACAATATCACCTACGAAGAAATGGCCAACATGGTAGGGCAAATGCTGGAGAGTCATAAGATCACCTTCTACGTGGATGAACTACCGCCTGAAGGGTTAAGTCACAACTGGGCATTGCACATCACGGTGCAGTTTGAAGACAAATTCATTGCCAGGGTCCTAATAGATGGAGGTTCAAGCCTCAATAATTGCCCGTTGACGACTCTAAAAAGATTGGGCAAAGATTTCCACAAGATACAGGCAGGAAGTATGAACCTGAAAGCCTTTGATGGGTCTCAAATGGCCACGATTGGGGAGATTAATCTTTGTCCACAGATGGGGCCAACTTGGTTCGATTTTGAATTCCAAGTACTTGACATATCAGCTACATACAATCTTCTGTTGGGTCGACCTTGAATACAAGTCGCTGGGGCTGTGGCTTTCACACTACACCAGGCTGTGAAGTTTGAATGGAACCCTCAGGAGGTGATCATTCATGGAGATGGAAGTAATCCTATTTACACCAGTTAAACCATCCCGATTATCGAGAATAAAAGAAGTCTAGGAGGAGAAACTTATCACCACATCGAACATGTCAATGCAATTGAGAAAGACAAATGGTGGAGTAACAAAATAGAAAGCATACTAGCATGGTCTGGGTATGAACCCGGCAAAGGGCTTGGGAAGAATCTCCAAGGCATTACTAAACCAATGCATCCAAAACGTCATGGTACAACCTTCGGGCTCGGATACCAGTATACATGGCAAGAGTATAATGATTGTTCACCTCCATGGCATGGTCCTTATTACCCTCTCGAGCAACCAATGCCACATCTGGGTTAGACTTTTCACCAGGTTGATACAATATGGGGAACTATAGAGGAAGAAGCCTTAGCTGGGCTGAGGAATTTGTTCTTAGAGTACGAGGATATGGATTGTAGTGCGATAATTGAGGAGGAGGAGGAGGAGGAAGGCCTCACTATTCAGACTATGGAGAAAGGAGCCGTTCTCAGGAATTAGACTGCCACACCATCACAGGCCCGCCGAGTCCCTGGGTAGCTTGGCATTTAGCCTAAATTTATTTCTATAGCCATGCTAGGCATTTCAGATGTTTTCAGTAATTTTGTTTTTAAAGACGCGTTTAGTTTCAAAATAATTGCTCGATTCATCGAGCCGTATTTGTTTTGGATATTTTCATTTTTTTATCGATGCATGGCTATTATTATTCATTATTATCTTTCACACTTTTCTTTCTACAACGTTATTATTACTTTTCCTGATGAACCGATAACTGTGACATGTAATGAGACAACGAAACATAAGGATAGTGACTCAGAAGAAGAAGATGAAATACCTGAGGAAATTGTCAGAGAGGTCGAGAACTTTGAGAACAAGACTAATTTCAACCTAGACGAAACCGAAGCAGTAAATTTGGGAGACGTCGAAACCGTCAAGGAGACTCGCATAAGCATTCACTTATCACCGTCAGAGAAGGAAGAGTACATTCATTTCTTGAAAGAATATGAGGACATCTTTGCATGGTCATATGATGACATGACTAGGCTGAGCACATCCATAGTGGCTCACAAGTTGCCTACCAATCCAATGTGTCCGCTAGTGAAGTAGAAACTCAGAAAATTCAATCCAGACATGAGCCTGAAAATCAAGGAAGAGGTCATTAAGAAGATCAAAGACAAAGTCCTAAGGGTAGTTGAGTACCCAACCTAGCTAGCCAATATTTTACCAGTTCCGAAGAAAGATGGGAAAGTGAGAGTATGTGTTAACTATCGAGACTTAAACAGAGCAAGTCCCAAGGACAACTTTCCACTGCCAAATATACACATCCTGATCGACAATTGCGCCAAGCATAAACTCCAATCCTTTGTAGATTGTTTCGCAGGTTATCACCAAATCTAGATGGATGAAGAAGATGCAGAGAAAACAGCTTTCATCACACCATTGGGAGTATAATGCTACAAGATGATGCCATTCGGCCTAAAGAATGTCGGGGCTACTTACATGAGAGCCATAACAACCATCTTCCATGACATGATACACAAAGAAATAGAGGTGTATGTTGACGACGTCATTATCAAATCCAAGAGGGCCACAGATCACATAACAGACTTGAGAAGGTTCTTTGACAGGTTAAGAAGGTATAATATAAAACTGAACCCCACAAAATGTGCATTCGGGGTTCCCGCAGGGAAGCTGTTGGGATTCATTGTTAGCCACTGAGGGATCGAGTTGGACCCATCCAAAGTTAAGGCTATTCAAGAGTTACCTCCACCAAAGAGCAAGAAGGACGTAATCAGCCTCCTAGGACGTCTCAACTATATTAGTCGCTTTATAGCATAGTCCACAGTTATAGGTGAACCCATCTTCAAAATGTTGAGGAAAGATGCTAAAACGAGTTGGATCGAAGATTGTCAGAAAGTTTTCGACAAAATAAAGGAGTATCTGTCCACACCACCAGTCCTATTCCCGCCAGAACCTGGGAGGCCTTTGCTACTTTATCTATCTGTATTAGATGGAGCTTTCGGATGTATTTTGGGACAATATGACGAGACAAGGAGAAATGAGCAAGCCATATACTACATGAGTAAGAAGTTCACACCTTACGAAGTACGATACTCTCTGTTGGAACGCACTTGATGTGCTTCGACCTGGATGGCTCAAAAACTGAGGCATTACCTCTGTGCCTATACCACGTACCTCATATCTCGGATGGACCCTTTGAAGTACATCTTTCAGAAGCCTATGCCTACCGGGAAGTTAGCTAAATGGCAAATACTGCTAAGTGAGTTCAACATCATCTATGTAACTCAGAATGCAGCCAAAGGACAAGCATTGGCAGACCATCTTGCCGAAAATCCTGTGGGAGGAGAATACAAACACTTGAAAACATATTTTCCTGATGAAGAAGTATCATTCATAGGAGAAGACATTGCTAAAGCCTACGACGGTTGGAGAATGTTCTTCGATGGAGCTGCAAACTTTAAAGGAGTGGGCATTGGAGCGGTTTTGGTATCAAAAACGGGACAACACTACCTTGTATCTGTGAAGCTTAGGTTTCCATGCACCAACGACATAGCGGAATATGAGGTTTTCATCATGGGGCTCAATCTGGCCATCGATATGAATATAGAAGAACTGCTAGTATCAGTGATTTGGATCTTCTTGTACATCAGGTTCAAGGAGAATTGGCTACGAAGAACACTAAAATACTGCCATACTTGCATTATGTACAGGAGTTAATGAAGGGATTCACGAAGATAGAATTCAAGCATGCGCCCAGAATTCAATCCCATCCAGATACAACATCCAGATAAGAACTTCATCGATCCCATCCTGGTAAGGATCCATAATCACCCGGCTTACTGTGCTCATGTCGAAGAAGAAACGAATGGAAAGCCTTGGTTCCACGACATCAAGGAATATTTGGCAAAATAAGAATATCCAGAATAGGCAAACCATAGTCAGAAGTACACACTGCGGAGGCTGTCCAATCACTTCTTCCAAAGCGTTGGGACCCTGTGTAGAAGAACTCCCAATCTAGGATTGTTAAGGTACATTTACGCAAAGGAGGCTTCTAGATTGCTCGAGGGGGTGCATGCTGGAACTTGTGACCACATATGAATGGCTTTGTCTTAGCCAAGAAAATACTCAGGGCTGGATACTTTTGGATGACCATGGAGACGGATTGCATCTGGTACGTACAAAAATGCCACTAGTGCCAGGTACATGCAGACATGATAAAGGTACCACCCAATGAGCTCAACGCAACAAGTGTGCCTTGGCCTTTTGCTGCCTGGGGAATGGATGTCATCGGTCCGATCGAGCCCACTGCTTCAAACGGACACAGGTTCATTTTAGTGGCCATTGACTACTTTACAAAATGGGTAGAGGTTGCATCCTACAAAGTTGTAACCAAGAAAGTCATCGCATGCTTTGTCAAGGATCATATTATTTGCCGACTCGGAGTTCCTGAGTCCATTATCACTGATAATGCTGCCAATATCAACAATGACCTGATGAAAGCCATGTGTGAAACCTTCAAAATCAAGCACAAAAACTTTACATCATACAGATCTCAAATGAATGGAGTTGTGGAAGCTGCTAACAAGAATATCAAGAAGATACTACGGAAGATGGTAGAAAATCACAAGCAGTGGCACGAGAAGTTACCCTTCGCCCTATTGGGGTACCACACTATGGACCACACATCAACTGGGGCAACTCCCTATTTACTGGTTTATGGTACCGAAGTTGTCATTCCAACCGAGGTAGAGATCCCTTCTTTAAGAATCATATATGAAGCCGAACTCAGCGATACAAAATGGATAAGGGGCCGCTATGAGCAATTAGCCCTTATAGACGGAAAAAGAATGAACGCAGTATGTCACGGTCAGCTTTATTAAAACAGAATGTCCAGAGCTTTCAACAAAAGGGTCAAACCAAGATAGTTTGCGCTAGGACAGCTGGTGCTGAAGAAGATCTTCCCGCATCAAAATGAAGCCAAAGAGAAATTCTCTCCCAACTGGCAAGGTCCCTACATGGTTCACAGGGTACTAACAGGAGGAGCGCTCATACTTGTAGAAAATGGACGAAGAAGTTTGGCCGAAACCAATCAATTCAGACACAGTTAAGAGATACTATGTTTAGATTGTTTATATTCCTTCATCCAATGTAATTGAACTACGCTTGACCTAATTCCCGTTTAAGAGGGGATACGTAGGCAGCCCTGTGGGTTCAGTCATAGCATAATAAAATTTTCATTTTCCCTTAGAACTAGAAACTGGGGCAGAATTTTGAGGAGGACCCTCAAAACTCCGGAGCAAGTCCAGCCAACGCCTTCATAAGCCAGAAAGTCAGAGATTGGTCAAGAAACTGGGGCAGAATTTTGATAAGGATTTTCAAAATTCTGGAGAAAGGTCAGCAAGTTTTATCACATGCAAACGGCCGAGGATCACTTACCAAACTGAGGCAAAATTTTGAGGAGGACCCTCAAAATTCTAAAATAAGAAAAGCTATAATGACTCCGAAATGTGTTACAGTCATTAGTTCATCCAAAATTACTTGATATTTCACTATGTTTAAAAATAACTCCATTTTATCAATAAATGCATATTTTCAAAAACTCTATTTCTATGGCCGTCAGGTGTTACCTAGGGCAACTCAAATAAGGCCTCCAGAACAAAGCGAAGCAAAGCCAGCAGACGAAGGCACGTACCAACCTCCCCTTACAAAACTTACAATTTTTCTTTGGATGCAGGAATGGTGAATATAACAGAAGTATTCACAAGCATACACATACTAAAGTCCTAACGATTAGGCCACCAGACGCAAATATATCTCCAACTAAGAAATATTCTATTCTTATTTGTTTTCTACATGAGGCTGAGACTTGTCTCCATATTTGCATAAGGCTAAGCATTGCCTTCTTCTTGGATGAGACTAAGCTCTGTCTCAAATCTTGCATGAGGCTAAGCCCTGCCTCCATATTTGCATAAGGCTAAGCATTGCCTTCTCCTTGCATGAGACTAAGCCATGTCTCCAATCTTGCATGAGGCTAAGCCCAGCCTCACATCTGCATAAGGCTAAGCATTGCCTTCTTCTTGCATGAGACTAATCCCTGTCTCCGATCTTGCATGAGGCTAAGCCTTGCCTCCATATTTGCATAAGGCTAAGCATTGCCTTTTCCTTGCATGAGACTAATCCCTATCTCCGATCTTTCATGAGGCTAAGCCCTGCCTCCATATTTGCATAAGGCTGAGCATTGCCTTCTTCTTTCATGAGACTAAGCCCTGTCTCCGATCTTGCATGAGGCTAAGCCTTGCCTCCATATTTGCATAAGGCTATGCATTGCCTTCTCCTTGAATGAGACTAAGCCCTGTCTCCAATCCTGCATGAGGCTAAGACCTGCCTGCATATTTGCATAAGGCTAAGCACCGCCTTCTCCTTGCATGAGACTAAGCTCTATCTCAGGTCTTGCATGAGGCTAAACCCTGCCTCCATATTTGCATAAGGCTAAGCATTGCCTTCTCCTTGCATGAGACTAAGCCCTATCTTGAATCTTGCATGAGGCTAAGCCCTGCCTCCACATATGCATAAGGCTAATCATTGCCTCTTATCTGCATAAGGCTAAGCCCTGCCTCTCATCTGCATGAGGCTAAGCCCTGCCTCTCATTTGCATAAGGCTAAGCATTGCCTTCTCTTTGCATGAGACTAAGCTCTGTCTCAAATCTTGCATGTGGCTAAGCCCTACCTCCATATTTGCATAAGTCTAAGCATTGCCTTCTCTTTGCATAAGACTGAGCTCTGTCCCGAAACTTGTAAGAGGCTAAGCCCTGACTCTCATCTGCATAAGGCTAAGCATTGCCTTCTATTTGCATGAGGCTAAGCCCTGCCTCCATATTTGTATAAGACTAAACACTGCCTTCTCATGGGACTAAGCATTGTCCCTCCCTGTATAAATGTTGCTCTATTCTTGGCACTATCTTCTTCTCTCGGGCTAAGCTCTGCCCCCAAACTCCGTGCAAGACTAAGCTTGTCTTGCTATCACTTTCAGTATCATATCTCTGCACTTCATGGGCTAACATAGCCAACTTATCCAAAGGCATCATCCTCATAGCCTAAAGACACTATGTTATGGCCTGAGGATCTCTCAATACTTGCACATCATTATTCAAAGGCATCATGGTTCAAAGGCACCATCCCCATGGCCGAGAACATCATTTCATGGCCTGCGAATCTCCTATCTTACAATTCATGGCCCAGGACATTATAGTCTAAGGACGTCATCTGCACTGTCCAAAGACAATCTTTCATGGTCCAAAGGGAATCTGCATCACGTTTAAATTCTCGCATTAATCTATATACTTGCATGCATAGTATTTTAAGTTTTGCAGGTAATCCAAGAGGTAACCGTTCTTCAAACAAGAGCAGCCTTCGCTCCAATTTTTGCTCATGCCATTTTCACTTTGCCATTATAACAGATTCCCATCAATTACCCACCTTCTCTGCTACCATTCAGATATCTGCCCTATAATGTATCCGCTGTGCTCCAAACTCACAATCATAACTCCATCCGACATTACACTTCATAAAAGGGCCTTTTCTATCAGCTTCATTCACCGTTGGGTCCAGAACTACACACGGCATGATTCCTGTAAAACCAGGGATATGCAGGCAACTTAGAGACCAGGGTCCAGCCTCTATTTTTTCAAAACATCTATTCGGTCAAAATCAGTCATCATTTCTTTACCCGAAAACTCTTTCATCCTTCCTAGATAAAGAGGGGAAACTGTTGATACCCAATTTTTCTCTCATATATTTTAAATATGTATAAACACTTTCAAATATTGTACATGCATTTACAAACATGCACAAGTATTTACAATTTTTCAAGGCCCTAAATTCATTTATTTTTGCATTTTTAAATTACATAAATGTTCAAAACTATTCCTCATATTATTTTATGATGATTTAATCTTCTAAATTCATCATTTATGTTCATATGAGTGTTCAAATATTTTAATTACATTTTTTATAATTACATTTGCTTTTTAAGACTATAATTGCATATTTTACAAAAATAGCCCCTACATATGCATAACTACATTATCTATACATAAAATGACTTTTTATATTTTTATAATATTAAATAATTATTTTAAATCACCTTCATGTATGAAAATTATTTTTATTATTTAATTAGCTATTTTTAAAATTATTTTATTTAGTAAAATGGGTATTTAACAAATAGCCCCTAATTTACACCCAAAATCGGACCCCTCCCAATCCAATTTAATTAACCCAAGCCCAATTCAAAACAACACCAACCCAATAAAAATCCTACCCAACCCAGACCCCTTCTCATCCTAGCCGTTGATCTTTGAGATCAACTGTCCCTATTCCTTCTTACCATTTTAACCCAAACAACCCACTAACCTAAATTATTTGTTACACTCCGCCGCCCTTGAATACCTCATCTCCTTCACTTCTCTCTCAATCACACCCTAACCCTAATCGTCGTTTGGCCAAAAACTCCCGTCTATGGAGTTTCTATTTGTTCTCCGACCCTTGCCGACCTTCTACCTCTTCTGGTGGTTCGATTATGTCGATTTATGAAAGAATCTCGAAGAGATTCAACTTTGATTTTTTGTTGTTGTTCAAAACCTTTCATAGGCCTGTCTATGGCCATCTTCGTTTATGAGTATTATTTTCTTCCTTTTTATGGCTCGAATTTATGGTTTTAAACCAGGTCTCTTCCATCTCTGTCATTTTTCTTAAAACCCTAATCTTATGCTACCTACCTCTGTTCAGATCCGTGTAGATCTGAAACATTTAAGTGTTATTTGGTATTTTCTTCGAAAAAACCTTCTGTTTTCCTTATTATTATTTAATTCTAGTGTTTTCTAAGAATTAGGGTTTCGTCCTAAGTTTTCTTCAAAGGGTTTTTAACTTCCAAGTGTTTGAATCTAATTATCTTTACTGGTTTGACTAATTTTGTGTATATGCTTTAAACTCTAGGTCTTTCTGTTTATTCCACTGATTACTTCAATCTTTTCCCGTTATTTGTTTATCTCTGTAAATCAAATATATTGACTGATTTTATTTAGGGTTCAAATTATATTTTCCTGTTGAAACCAGTACTTCTCTGTAATTTACCTATTTTTCTTATTTATGACTTTAATTAGTACTACTTTCCTTACTTAGACTATTAGTCTAATTTAGGGATTTAATTAACTCTTATATGATATATGATTTATTTGTTTACCTTATTTGAATCCCAATCTAAATCGTTAAGGGATTCTCCCCAATTCAAGGGGTTCCTTTCCGAATTCTTCTATGGGAATTGATCGAGTTAAGTCCCCAATTAACTGATTTATTTATTTGATTACCCTATTTTATGAACTCTGATTTATTCTTTACCTTATTTGTCCTACCTTACTAAGTGCTATATAAATGCTCATTCTGACTTTTTTAAACACGAACAATAGTTTAGACACACACATAAACTTTCTCTTTCTCTCTCTGCTACTTGTGTTCATTGCTTGTCTAGCCGGCTGAAAGCCAAGGCTAGTCTGTTGAATCCTGCCTACTTTATCTTCTGTTTCTGCTTCCTTAACTAGTATGCTCTCACTATTGCCATTCAATTAAACCTATGTGTTTTTCTTATAATCAGCATGTCTTTCTTCTGAACCTATATGTTTTCCCTATTCAGCATGTCTACTGCTATTTAATTCAACTATGTGCCCCTGTTATAAGCATGTCTACTTATCTCATTATATATTATGCTTCACGACTATTGTTCCCAATCAACATGTTCACTGCTGATCAATTAGACTCTATGCTTACTACTATTCAATTTGACCTATGTGCATGCCTTCCTTTTGCTTAGGCAAATCTATGTGTTTACTACAATAAGCATGTATACTTCTGTTCAACCTATGTGTTTACTGCAATAGCATGTCTACTTCTGTTTGATTAAACCTATATGTATCATGCTTTCAACCTGTTTACTCCTGTGCTTCTACTTTCAGCAAGTCTGCATACTTGTTATATATATATATATAAACTAGACCTATATTTGTTCACTTCTCCACTAGCATGTTCTTTCTATCTTATGTTCACCTTTCACAGGCTTCTGACTAACATTGCTCCCTAAGCCTAGCTATCTATATGTATGTGACCGTATGCTCACCTAGTAACCGTTAATAAAACTAAGTTGAAACTTAAATGATCTGATTCTTGCATATTGTTTGATTGTTGGGACCTTTGTTTGAGTCACTAGAATTGAGTGACCCTGTTTGCTCTTTATTTCTTGAGAATCCAAAACTATTTTCTTAAAAACTATCTACTGTTTTCAACTCCTATTTTTAGAACGCCTAGGGTCATGCCCCTCCAGTGTGAGCATTGCTTAGGAGCCCATGAGACCCCTCTGAACTTTGACACACTAGGGCTGGCTATCCAAACTTGCTCACAAAGGGTTGCTTTGGAAGTTTGCTGGTGTGAGCATTGCCTGGGATCCTTGAGGCTCTTGGGAACTTTGACACACCATGATACCACTAGGATACCATTGGGTTCACCATGAGGGTGTTGGAATGTTCATACTTGGTTAAACGCCTGATTTTTTAGGTTTATTGTTTGGGTCTGTTCAGGCTCCCTATAGTTGTAGCAGTTTCACTTATGTAATTCATTATTGATGTTGGTCTGTAATAATAATTTCTTTGTAAATAGATGTTGGGGATATTAGTAAAAAGTAAGGGATTCATATATAATTTTTTGTGGGGAAACTGGGGAGAAATCATGTCCTTAGGTTTATTATGACTATTTGTTTGCATTAGAGATCATGGTCTTAGGACTAATTACTTGCATTAGATACCATGCCCATAGGTATTGCAATATTTGTTTACTTAGAAACCATGCCTATAGGTTATTGCAATGTCTGTTATTTAGATACCATGCTTATAGGTTATCGCAATGTTTGTTCATTTAGATGTTATGCCTATAGGGTTAAAAATCAATCTTGCATTTTAGACACCATACCTATAAATCAGTCTCTACATGCTGACAAAGTTTAGATCAGTTTTCTGCATGTCAATAAGGTTTTAAAACTAATTGCTTCATTTAAATTCCATGCCTATAGGGTTTTAAAACCAATTTCTGCATTTAGCTACCATTGCCTACAAGTCTAAAATCAGTCATTACACCTAACTAGCATGCCTATAAGATCCAAACTGCATGTTTAAATTTTTTTTACTGGTTTATTACACTCCTGATTAATGACTAGATACCATGTTCATAGGACATCATTGGTACACACCTAGGCAAGCCTGTAGGGCAACTGAAATCCTTCAAACTATAAAACTATGTTTTTGATATTTATGAATTGTCTAGATTCAGCAAGCCTTAAAATCAGCAGGCAAACTTATTAGGTCTCTATTGCCTTGCTTTAACACAAGGCTGCATATCTTCAATTTGTCATGCTCATATAGATATCCTGCTTTAAAATCCTTTGAAATATCTGAAATCCTGTTGTTTGAGACGTGCTATTATCTGTTTATGTGAGGAGGTAAAACTGAGCCTTTTAATTGCCCCTTATGTGAATGCTCTATTTGTTCTTGCTTGTTGCCTAGATTTTTCCTTTTCAATCATTTTAGGAGAGTCTAGAAATGCCTTATTAGAGGCCCTAAACACCTACAGGGCCATAAGAAAGGGACAGGTATGCACGCATAGAGCACATTTAATTAGGATCGCTTATATAACCACTAAGGGGAGGGTAATTGGGTAGTAAAGGATATGATGACATGTGCGCTAATGCTATGTGCAGCACCCCAACTTGGGGACGATTAACAAGTATTGCACAGAAGTGATCCTATAGGCTAATAAACTTAGGACCCCTTTTACCCCTTCTTTTAAATGTAATACTAATTTGTCTAATTTGCTTATCTGTTTATAAGACTAATTCACATAATTTGAGTTCGCCTAGGACCCACCTTTGTGGACCGCAAGGGGTGCCTAACACCTTCCCGTCAAGGTTATTTCGAGCCCTTATCCAAGTCTCTGGTAATGCAAACCAATTTTATGAGTTACTTGCTTTAGGTTCCCTAACGCACCTTAAATCCATTAGGTGGTGACTCTTCAAATTCCATACCTAATTCTCAAAAGGAAATAAGTTATTCCCAATGAATGTCGAAACCCGGACTCCGCGAGGAAAAAGGGGGCGCGACAACGAACTTGTTAGGATCTTACCATAACGAACTTGTTTTTTGTGAATTAGTCTTAAGCATGCTTTATTTTGTTAATACATGTGCACCATTTCCCTTTCCCATTTATTTGGATTTAATTGCTTATTTTTCAAGCAATTACGATTTCCTTTATTTCCTGAAATTGACTTGTTTCCTTGTTTTCCTTTTGTAACTATTTTTCAATTATTTAAATACCGCATTTATCATTTTTTTAACGTGCAAATACGTGACAACATGCTATTATTGCTGCATAAATCATGCTCAACATCATATTCCACTCGTGCGTAATCAATCCTATAGCAACGCTTGATGAGTGTTTGCACTCTTCCTATATATCACCCTTTAAATTCGGAAAGGCATATTTGCGGTAAAACTAGTCGATCAGCGGTGCAATCGACGGTTCCGTGTCTTTCCCTCTCATGTTGTTCGCTTGAAGGTCCCAGTCTAGACCTCTATAGCAACCTTACCCTGATTAATCGTACATACATCATGGTCAAACCTAGTCGGGTTAATATGTTGTCCACGTAATAACCCTTTAAGACAAGTCTCACCCAAAAGTCCATTGGGTTTTCCAACCGACGCAAACACGATTGTGTGCATTAATTTGGAGAAATAAGTGCCAATATGTTAATCACTGTAGCATAACTAGACGAACCTGGAGGGGGAAAGGGCCTAACTATATTTTGTTTTGCAGAAAATGAGGCACGAAGTCCCCAGATTCGGCATGGTCGGTAACATACCATCACTTTTGCTAGATGTAGAAAAATTGAAGCAATCCTTTTATCTTTGGAAATTATGCATAGCACCAATACAACATCAAATGGATATATCATCAACGTGAGTTGGTAGTATTCTAAGTTGTGTTGTGGCTGGAAAATTTTTGGAGTAAATTAAGTATGCAGTTGGTGTAGTCATTTATATGTGTTTTGAAGAAAAAAAAGATTGGAGAAGTATGGTTGATAATCATAGCCAAACTTTTCGCTTGTAGTACCGTTGTTTAGGTTGTAAACTTGTTATAGGAGTTGTTAGTTGTGTTGTTGTATTACCTTGCCTATGGTAGGCTTGAAGGAATGATAAGAATAAGGGAAATACTGTCCATTTCACTTTTGGATAGGTTATCTTCCATTATGCGATTAAGAGGATTGTTCGTATGGTTGACAATAGTATTATTCATGTTATCGTATGGATCGTGAAGTGGATTCAAGTTGATCTCTTGAGACTAGTGGGTTAAGACCAGGTGTGTTAAGGCTAATCCTTCTTTCCTTTTGGCATGATCCATAAGATATAAACGAAATGAGCCAACGCACAATTTTCATAAATGACACTATTCAAAGGAAGTACTCGGGGTCTCAGAAAAATACGTTATTTGATAAAGTTTATTCGGAAGCATATTGATCCTATTATTTTCCGCGAGATCTTATAAACTTACTTCATTATGCATTGCATTCATTTATACATGTACATTGACCCATGACAAGATGGCGTTATATATGTGTATATTATATGTATATGAGGTATAGGGAAAGGTTATGGCGTTATATACACACCACCACCTGATCAGTTGGTATATGTTGATGATTTTGCCTACAAAGGCTGAGATGGTATGATCGGATGCCTCAAAGGCTTGATGATATTATGTACGCGTAGACCTATGCATTATATGACATTTATATTCACATGCATGACATTATAAATATTTCATGCTTTACAGAGCTACCAAACTTACAGGTTGAGTCATTTACTCCATGTTTCTTTCATGTTCTTTATATACTGATTTACATGCCTTATATACTCAGCACATTATTCGTATTGACGTCTTTTTATTGTGGATGTTCCATTCATGCCTGCAAGTATAGATAATTAGTTTGACAAGACCTCATAGTAGACGAGGTTAGCATTCAGCGAAGAATCGGTAAGACTCCACCTCTTTCGGAGTACAGCCGAGTCCATAAGTTATCATGTCAGAGTTTTGCTACAAACTTATGGGTAGGCCAGGTCCCTGTCTTGACCATGTTTTGATGTCAAACATTCTTAGAGGCTTTATAAACAGAGGTTCATTATGTGTCGTATATCAAAGGCCTTGACAACCCATATGTATTCATTTAAGTACGATGGTTCGTTGATACAATCTTTGCCCACTTTCAGTGTTACATTATGAGTTGTGGCCATGTTGGCCCATGATAGTTACAAAAGGAATGAGTTCAGCCAACTCGACCTATGTATGTTCTAGTTTTGGTCGAATGATCATGAATTACAAAGTGGTTCACTCGGGCCAGCATGCCACCGGGTGCCAGCCATGCCTCCTAGGTTTGGAGCATGAAAGAGTCGTGGGCTACAACATACGAAAATTTAGAAATTGGGTGGAATTTCAGTAACATAGCCGTAAAATGCCATAAAATAAGGAACGATCATGGAGAGATGGTGACTATGTTCTTTAGGCCGTTTTTACGGCCCGGAAAAATTCAGGTGATCTGAGTCTGGGGGCTTGGGATCATGCGGAAGGCATGGTCTATAGCACACAAAAATATGTGAATTGGGAGGAATTCTAGTTTTATGGTCGTAAAACGCCAAAAAATGAGGAACGGTCATGGCGAGGCGGTGACTATGGTTCCTTAGGTCGTATTTGATGGCCCAAAAAATCCGTTCCAAGGGCCCGGACCCATGCGGAAGGTGTAGGCTATAGCACACAAAAATTTGGGAATCGGGCGAAATTCTAATTTTATGACTGTAAAACGCAAAAAATGAGGAACAGTCATGGAGGGGAGGTGACTATATTTTCTTAGGTCTTTTTTATGGCTCGAAAATGTTTTAAGCGATCCGGGTCCGGAGGCCCGGGCCCATGCGAAAGGCGTGGGCTTTAGCACACTAAAATCTAGGAATCAGGCAAAATTCCAGTTTTATGGCTGTAAAACATAAAAAAAAGGAGGAACGATCATGGTAGGGGCGTTGACTATGGTTCCTTAGGTCATTTCTGATGGCCCGAAAAATTTTTAGACGATCCGGATCCAGGGCCCTGGCACATGTAGAAGGCGTGGGCTATGAGCACACAAAAATTTGGAAATCGGGCGGAATTCTAGTTATACCTAGGCGTGTATCAATGATGTCTTATGAACATGCTATCTAGTCATTAATCAGGAGTGCAATAAACCAGTAAACAATTTTAAACAAGCAGTTTGGATCTTATAGGCATGTCGGCTAGGTGTAATGATTGATTTTAGACTTGCAGACAATGGTAGTTAAATGAAGAAATTGGTTTTAAAAGCCAATAGGCATGGCATCTAAATGCAGCAATTAATTTTAAAACCTTATTGACATGCAGAAAACTGATCTAAACTTTGTCGGCATGTAGAGATTGATTTACAGGCATGGTGTCTAAAATGCAAAATTGATTTTTAACCCTATAGGCATGGCGTCTAAATGAACAAACATTGTAATAACCTATAAGCATAGTATCTAAATCATAGACATTGCAATAACCTATATGCATGGTTTCTAAGTTAACAAATATTGCAATACATATGTATTGGCATGATATCTAATGCAAGTAAATAGTCCTAAGAACATGATCTCTAATGCAAGCAAATAGTCATAATAAACCTAAGGACGTGATTTCTACCCAGTTTCCCCACAAAAAATTATATAAGAATCCCTCCCTTTTTATTAATATCCCCTACATTTGTTTACAAAGAAATTATTATTACAGACCAACATCAATAATGAATTACAGAAGTGAAATTGCTACAACTATAGGGAGCTTGAACAAGCCCAAACAATAAACCTAAAAAATCAGGACTTCAACCAAGTATGAACATGCCAACACCCTCATGGTACACCCAATGGTATCCTGGTGTGTCAAAGTTCTCAAGGGCTTCTGGGACCCCGGGCAATGCTCACACCAGCAAGCTTCCAAAGCAACCTTTTGTGAGCAAGTTTGGAAAGCCAGCCCCAGTGTGTCAAAGTTCAGAGGGGTCTCATGGACTCCTAAGCAATGCTCACATTGGAGGGGCAAGACCCTAGGTGTTGTAAGAATAGGAGTTAAAAACAGGAGATAGTTTTTAAGAAAATAGTTTTGGATTCTCAGGAAGTAAAGAGCAAACAGGGTCACTCAATTTTAGTGACTCAAACAAAGGTCCCAACAATCAAACAATATGCAAGAACCGGATCACTTAGAGTTTTAACTTAGTTTATTAAATGTTACTAGGTGAGCATACAGTCGTATACAGAGGGATACCAGGGCTTAGGGGGGGAAATGTTGGTCAGAAGCCTGTGAAAGGTCAACATAAGGTAGAAAGAACATGCTAGTGGAGAAGTGAACAAACATAGGTCTGGTTTATATATATATAACAAGTATGCAGACTTGCTGAAAGTAGAAGCACATGAGTAAACAGGTTGAAAGCAGGATACACATAGGTTTAATCAAACAGAAGTAGACATGTTATTGCAGTAAACACATAGGTTCAACAGAAGTATACATGCTTATTGTAGTAAACACCTAGATTTGCCTAAGCAAAAGAAAGGCATGCACATAGGTCAAATTGAATAGCAGTAAGCATAAAGTCTAATTGATCAGCAGTGAACATGCTGATTGGGAACAATAGTCATGAAACATAGGATCTAATGAGATAAGTAGACATATTGATAACAAAGCACATAGTTGAATTAAATAGCAGTAGACATGCTGAATAGGGAAAACATACAGGATCAGAAGAAAGACATGCTGATTATAAGAAAAACACATAGGTTTAATTGAATGGCAATAGTGAGAGCATACCAATAAGGAAGCAGAAACAGAAGGTAAAGTAGGCAGGATTCAACAGCCTAGCCTTGGCTTTCAGCCAGCTAGACAAGCAATGAACACAATTAGCAGAGAGAGAGATGAGAGAAAGTTTATGTGTGTGTCTGAACTATTGTTCGTGTTTAAAGAAGTCAGAATGAGAGATTATATAGCACTTAGTAAGGTAGGACAAATAAGGTAAAGAATAAATCAGAGTTCATCAAACAGGGTAATCAAATAAATCAATTAGTTAATTGGGGACTTAACTCAATCAATTCCTATAGAAGAATCCGGAAAGGACCCCCTTGAATTGGAGAGAATCCCTTAACGATTCAGATTGGGATTCAAATAAGGTAAACAAATAAATCATATACCATATAGGAATTAATTAAATCCCTAAATTAAACTAATAGTCTAATTGAGGAAAGTAGTACTAATTAAAGTCACAAATAACGAAAATAGGTAAATCACAAAGAAGTACTGATTTTAAAAGGAAAATATAATTTGAACCCTAAATAAAATCAGTCAATATATTTGACTGACAGAGATAAACAAATAATGGGAAAAGATTGAAGTAATCAGTGCAATAAACAGAAAGACCTAGAGTTTAAAGCATATACACAAAATTAGTCAAACCAGTAAAGATAATCAGATTCAAACACTTGGAAGTTAAAAACCCTTTGAAGAGAACTTAGGACGAAACCCTAATTCTTAGAAAACACTAGAATCAAATAATAATAAGGAAAACAGAAGGTTTTTTTGAAGAAAATACCAAATAACACTTAAATGTTTCAGATCTACAAGGATCTGAACAGAGGTAGGTAGCATAAGATTAGGGTTTTAAGAAAAATGACAGAGATGGAAGAGACCTGGTTTAAAACCATAAATTCGAGCCATAAACAGGAAGAAAATAATACTCACAAACGAAGATGGCCATAGACAGGCCTATGAAAGGTTTCGAACAACAAAAAAAATCCAAGTTGAATCTCTTCGACATTCTTTCATAAATCGACATAATCGAACCATCAGAAGAGGTAGAAGGCCGGCAAGGGTCGGAGAACACACAGAAACTCCATAGACATGACGAACGACGATTAGGGTTAGGGTGTGATTGAGAGAGAAGCGGAGGAGATGAGGGATTCAAGGGCAGAGGAGTGCAACAAATGAGTTAGGTTAGGGGGTCATTCGTGTTAAACATGGTAAGAGGAATAGGGGTCATTGATCTCTGAGATCAACGGCCAGGATGAGAAGGGGTCTGGGTCGGGTAGGATTTTAATTGGGTTAGGGTTGTTTTGAATTGGGCTTGGGTTAATTAAATTGGATTGGGGGGGGTCCGCGATTTTGGGTGTAAATTAGGGGCTATTTGTTAAATACACATTTTACTAAATAAAATAATTTTAAAAATAGCTAGTTAAAATGATAAAAATAATTTTCATGCATGAAGGTGATTTAAAATAATTATTTAATATTATAAGAATATAAAAAGTCATTTTCTGTATAGATAATGTATTTATGCATATGTAGGGGTTACTTTTGTAAAATATGCAATTATAGTCTTAAAAATACAAATATAATTACAAAAAATTGAATTAAAATATTTGAACACTCATATGAACATAAATGATGAATTTAGATAATTAACTCATCATAGAATAATATGAGGGATAGTTTTGAATATTTATGTATTAAAAAATGCAGAAATAAATGAATTTAGGGCCTTAAAAAATTATAGAAAAATTGTAAAACACTTGTGCATGTTTGTAAATGCATGTACAATATTTGAAAGTGTTTATGCATATTTAAAATATATGAGAAAAAAATTAGGTATCAACAACCCCCTTTCCATTATACAAGTGTAATCCTCTAGCTGCACACTTATCACCGAACTTTACATATGTAAACCATGCACTGTAAGTGCTATAACTCATATATGCATACGTAGTGCCACCCTTGGCCAAATTAATGCCATGTTGTAGCCCATTAAAGTTTCTCTTTATATGTGTCATCCTTTGGTAAACCTTTCATTATATGACGATACCACATATTTTTGCATGTATGGATATATAACACTTACTTCCACTTGTCCACATCCCACATGGCTTATGTACACGTACTACTTATTCAATAGTCTTAATAAATTTCTAGTCTTACACTACAATCTTCAAATTACCCAACTACACATATAATTAATTCTAGCACTCAATTTACTTAAATACTAATATACTTCATATACCTTACTAGCATAATCATGTGATATAGCACTAGTCCATAAATACGGGGTATTAAAGCTTGGACCATATTTCATCTCAAAATGTCAAACTTCGACGATACTCAATTTCTTCGATTTGTTTACCCTCTGACCTTCATAACACTTACTTATCACTTGTTTGACATATCATAAATACTTATAACCTCAAAAATAGTCTTGTCCTTGAACTTATGTCAATTATCTTATGACACATCCAATATAGAAAAGTATGGAATGCAACCTCAAACGTGGGCCCAGATGCCCTGACCCGGATTGCCTGAAATTTTGCCGGCCCATAAAAATAACCTAAGGAACAATAGTCACATTCTTCCATGACCGTTACTCCTTTTTTGACATTTTAGGGCTATAAAACTTGAATTTTTCCCAGTTCCTAGATTTTTGTGTGCTATAAGCCAACACCTCCTACGTGGCTAGGGTGTCGGACCCAGATCACCTAAAATTTTATAGACCCATCAAAAATGACCTAAGAAATAATAATCATCATCTCTTCATGATCGTTACTCATTTTTTGGTGTTTTAGGGTCATAAAACTAAAATTTTGCCCGATCCCTTGATTTTCGTGTGCTATAGCTCCGCCTCGTGCATGGGCACGGGCTCCCGGACCCGAATCGCCTAAAATTTTACCGTCCCATCAAAAATGACCTAAGGAATAATAGTCACTATCTCTCCATGACCGTTACTCATTTTTTGGCGTTTTAGGGTCATAAAACTGGAATTCTGTCCGATTCCCAGTTTTTCTTGTGCTATATCCCACGCCTCCTGCATGGGCCCGGGCGCCCGAACCTGGATCGCTTATAATTTTTCCGGCCATTAAAAAGACCTAAGGAGAAATAGTCACCACCTCTCCATGACCGTTTCTCATTTTTTGGTGTTTTAGGGTCATAAAACTAGAATTCCACCCGTATTTTAGTTTTTTGTGTGCTATAGCCCACGCATCTTGCAGGGTCAGAGCGCACGGACTTGGATCACCTAAAATTTTGTAGGCCCATCAAAAATGACCTAAGTAACAATAGTCACCATCTCACCATGACCGTTACTCATTTTTTTGCCTTTTAAGGTCATAAAACTTGAATTCCGCCCAATTTTTAGATTTTCGTGTGCTATTGCCCACGCCTCCTGCATGGTCCCCAGTGTCCGGACCCATATCGCCTAAATTTTATCGGCCCATCAAAAATGACCTATGGAATAATAGTCGCCGCCTCGCCACGACTGTTACTCATTTTTTGGCGCTTAGGGCCATAAAGTTGGAATTTCGTTTGATTCCCAAATTTTCCTTTGCTATAGCCTAAGCCTCCTGCATGGGTCGGGGTGCCCATTCTATATTTGTTACATTATTCTTAGATTTGTCTAATGACTTGAATTTCTTTTTTTTGGTAATAAAGATACTTTATTTATCTATTAACTAGTAGGGTTACATGGCCTGGTCCTCCTATTGGGAGCAGACATAGGCATAGTAGTAGTAATATTGTTACAGCCAAAAGAAGACATTAAAGTATTTCTGAGCCTGGCCAAATTATTTAAAACAACAATATTAGTGGTACTGGTCCTAGTAGTATTAATATCCTCTTTGTCAGCTTGCACAACATCTCTAAGGTATTATGGAACATCTGAATATAACTGACTATAGTAGACGTTGGCTTGCCTCACTCCATGTTGTACCAGTTCATCTGCTACCTTGTTGCCTTCACGGAAGTTGTGTAGGATTGGTGGATTCTCCAACATCTTCAACTAATACCTGCAAGTGGAAATAAGTGCGTTATATTGTGGAGAATTAGTAGTTTCGAGTAATGATGGTATAGAGGTTGAATCCGTCTCAACTTGGAGGTTGGTCAAGTTATAAGCTGCTGCTAGATTTAATCTGTAGCATAATGCCTCAAGTTACATGTAAAGTGGGGAGGGGCCATAGGTTTTTTACTAAAACCCAGAATCCATTCCCCACTGGAGTTTCTAAAAACACCTCATATCCCTCCCTATTTAAATCTACCTTTAGAATCTCTATTTAATTTCAGTTGGTGCATGGTGGGGGCCTCACATTTGGTAGACACTGTTAGGGGTCTATCTAGCTTACTGCAATTGATGTTACTATAATGAACATATTCCATGGCTCTTGATATAACATTGTTACTATCTACTGGGTTGCAAAGATTGTGAAAGGTGTTTCTATTCCTATTTAACTAGAGTAGCCAAAATGCAAAGGAAAAGAGACAGTCCCATGAGAGGGAATGGCATGTGATTTGAGGTTTGTATTTGTAGAGGCTATCTAGCCAATGGGTAGATTAGGTGTCAACGGTTTGTATGATAACACTTAGTTCTTCCCATAGATGTCTGGCTATTGGGCAAAAGAGAAAAATGTGTTGTGGAGTTTCCTCAGTGTTGGAACAAACTGAGCAGTGCAAGGGAGTATCAATCCCAATATGACATAGGTAGCTTTTGGTAGGTAAGCGATCATGTAGCATTGCCATAAGAAATACTTAATCTTATTCCAAGTTTTCAGTTTCCAAAGCCATGCAAAATTTTTGCTTTAGTTTTGAGTGTTGTTAGAGGTTATAAGAGGGTACACAGATTTTGTGCTGAAAACTCCATCTATGGGGAGCCCATACCGGGGTATCAGTGTGGTGGTAGTTATTTGTAGTGTGGAATGAGTGAATTTCGGTTGAAATGTGGGATGGGAGCTCAAAAGAGAGTTGTGACAGGTCCCATGAGTTGTTGGAGAATATGTCCGAAATTTTGAGATTTGAATCAATATGTGACTGGGCACCTTGAACCATACTACGTAGGCTTTTTGTGCAAGGCAGCTAGTTTGCATGCCAAAAATCAATGTTGGAGCCATCTCCAATGTGCCAAACAATAGCATCTTTGCAAATTGTCCAGCTTGTGAGAATGTTATTCCATATAAAGGAGTGAGATGTATTTGAGTATCGACCACCATATTTGGAATTGATAACTATAGCCCAAATAGCAGCAGGGTGACTAAAGAATCGCCAAGTGAGGCTTGTAATAGCGGCAATGTTTTTATTAGTGGATTTTCTTATTCCTAGACCCCCAGCATGTTTTGGCAGAGAGACAGTGTTCCATTTTAAGTAGTGGATTTTTTTTGGAGGTTTGGCTATTGCCCAACAAGAAGTCACGTTGAATTTTGTCAATTTGACAGTGGATTTTTTTTTAGGTAAAATCGTGTATTGCATAACATGGTTTGATATGGCATTGAGGGCGGTTTGAACTAGAGTAGTTCTTCCCCTAAGTGAGAGAAATTGGGTTTTCCAACTACTCAGCCTTTTGTTAAGGTTGTCAAGGATGAATGTCTAGTCAGTTGGCTTAGGTTTGTTAGTCAAAATTGAAAAGCCCATGTATTTTCCAAAGCTCTAACTTTGATGTTAAGGATGGTAGAAATATAATTTTTTAGATTAATAGAGCAGTTCTTTGAAAAGAGTATTTTAGATTTAGTGTGATTTATTTAATGCCCTCATAATATGCTAAAGTAATCAAGACATCACTTAATTGTGTTGGCAGATTTCTCATTGATTGTTGCCATTAGGGTTAAATCATTCGCAAAAAATAAATGGGAGAGGGGTGGACCTGTTGGGCTAAGCTTGATAGGGTCCCAAAGAGTTAGATCAATTTGGTGATTTATAAGGATGGATAATAGCTCGATGCTAAGGATAAAAATGTACGGAGACATAGAGTCACCTTGTCTTATCCCCCTTGATGGTTTGAAAAACTCTGTTTAGGATCCATTCACAAGGACATCAATATGGGAAGTGCTAATACAAGCCATGATAAGTTTGGTGATGCATGGTGGAAAGTTAAAGTAGTGTAGGGCTCTACGAATGAATGACCATTCGAGTCGGTCAAAGGCTTTTTAAAATCAATTTTAAGGAGGATTTTTCCCTTGGTGCCTTTGATTTTGTTACAATGATGAATAATTTCATGGATGATGATGACATTGTTAGCCGCCCGTCTTCCCTTGAGGAAGCTAGATTGAAAAGGGCCAATTAGGTTATCAAGGAAGAGTTTGATACGATTGACAATAATTTTGGTAATGACCTTATAAATTTTATTGCAAAGTCCAATGGGTCAGAAATTCTTAAGGTCATTAACATTAGGAAACTTGGGGATTAGACAAAGAAAAGTTGTATTGAGTTGCTTCGGGATGGCGTGGGTTGCAAAGATGGTGTGACAATAATCAAAAACTGTATTTTTAACAATGTGCCAATATTTCTTATAGAAGAATGGGTGTAGTCCATCCGGGCCAGGAACTTTGAAAGGTTTAAAGGAAATGATAGCCCTAGTGATCTCATAGTTTTGTAACGGTTTGTCTAGGACTGCTAAATCAGTGTATGAAGTGGAAATTAGCGATGCTTTAATGCATGCCCAGTTTGATGATTTGTGGCTTGTTTGATAAATGCTTTGGAAATATGTGAAGGTATGTTGAAGGATTTTATCAAGGGCATTAATCCAGTTGTTATGCTCATCTTTAAAAAAAAGAGATACGATTTTTCCTTCTCCGATTTAGGACACTTATATGGAAAAACTTAGTACTTGCATCCCCTTCACTAAGCCAATTAATGTGCGACCTAAGTTTCCAATAATATTCCTCAATTTTTAAGAGATTACTATAGTAGTTAGTGAGGGTTTGTTCAAGTTTCTTCAAGAGGGCACTAGAAGGATAGATAACGAATTTTTGGATCCCACTAATTCTTGCAAGGATTTTTTTCTTCTTATTAATAATATCACCAAAAGTGGTGGCAACCCATTTTTTAACTTTGTTAGTAAAAAGATGGTGACATTTGATAAGTTATGGCCAGTCCAGGTAACCGGAACAATGGAATTAAAATCTGGATGATGGCACCAATAGGTTTCAAGGCGAAAAACACGTTGAGTGTGAAACCTATTATGGTGGAAGAGTGAAATTAGGGGGGGTATGGTCAGAGTAAGCCTTAGGAAGATGAGTAATGTTTGCATCAGGATAATATTCTAACCATTGCTCATTAATATAACACCTATCAAGTCATTCAAGAATTAGATCGGAGCGATTATATCTATGATTTGACCATGTGTAGTTTGCTCCTTTAAAACCAAGGTCTATAAGGTGACAGTGATTAATACACGGCTGAAAACGTGAGGCTCTATTTCTATTGATAGGTCTGCCCCCATTTATCCTGTTGGCTAGTTACTTCATTAAAATCACCTCCTAGGAACCACATTCCCTTATAATTATTAGGAATATTTAGCCACAGTTGATTCCTAGTATTTACATTAGTACTAGCATAAACAGTACTAAATAGCCAAGGTTGGTGGTTTGGGAGTACCTGGATTATTGCATGGATTTCCTGACCTTCAAGGCGTATATGACTGAGTTGGACAATGGTGTCATGCCGCAGAATGGAAACTCCCCCAGATTGGCCTTGCGTAGTGATTTTAACCATATTAGAAAATTGAAACTCATCTCTAATGCCTATATGATTGGACATTAGAGTTTCAAGAAAGGCTACCAAGCAAGGGTTGTGAGTATTGCGTAAATTTGAATTCATCATTATTACCACCCCTGATGTTCCAAATGACAAAGCTAGGAAGTCTATTCATTGATGGATGTTATTTGGGGGGGATGACACTGGGGTGTCTCATCGATTGGGGTGTAGGAACACCCTTCACTGATGGGCTTAGTATGACTACGAAATTGCCTACTGCCTCGTTTAGTGGAGGCCTTATGTCGAGGGAATATTTGTATAGCTCCATTGGGCACTTGCAAACAAACTTTTTGTCCTCCATCGCTTGGAACCATGATTTTGACCACGTGTAGATTTGAAATTTCTGTGAATAATGTTATGTTTAGTGGTGAGATGTTCTGATCCCATGCCACCATTCTTGTTCTCCTAGTATGGGTGCATTGTGATGGAGATGGGGGTGTGCTTGATGAATATCCATTGGAGCTTGGAAGTGTTGAGGGACAGGCTGGCATGCATGGATCAAGGGTGAGATGTTTTGATCCTGTGGAGCAAAGAATGGGAGTTGATAAAGGAGCTGCATGTTCTGCAGAGGGTTGAAATGGTGCGGGAGATTCCAATAGGCCTGCATGTTGTGAAGAAGAGCAGGTGCTAATGCTGGAGCTATGGGGTCCAGAACATTTGTCAACCAAAGGTGGTTGATGTAGTTTGACATCGCTAGTCTCATGCCCTCTGAAATTAGTTGTGCTAGAATCTGTGGGTTTTAAAGAACAAATAGAATCTCTTGGTTCTAGATATTGAGAGTGAAGAAGGTTGCTTGGTCCTAAAGCCCTTGTTCCAGCCATGTCATTGGTTGATGATCTTGTGGGAGGGCATTGGTGACATATATCGAAAGATTGGGGTTTGGTACTTAGTTGTCCATTATGGAGAGTATAGATGGACGATGATGGGAAGAGAGCTGATTTTGAGGGATTCTTCTACGGGTGTGGGGTTGTAATGGATTCATAGTGTGTAGGAGAAGATGTAGTGGAGGAGGAAAATTGGAGTTCGTGAACTAATGATTGTGTATCTATTATAATAGATTGTGTTTGCATATCTTGATCTATTACTTCCAATTATGGGTTATCCGTTATTGGGGAGTTGGTTTGCATGGCCACTTGGCAAGAGGTAGATGACAAGTCATCTAGGGGTGTATTAGAGGTATTATGAGTCATTAGTAGACGAAGAGGTGGCCTGCTTGGTAGGGGATTAAGGGATGGGGCCGCTATTTTATTCATATTAGTGTGGCTGCATGCAGCCTTTTGGCCACGTAGAGACCCAAGTTGGGGGTAAAGGGAAAAGGTTTCTTGGCAGAGATGAGTGATTAGGATTTAGGGATTGGTTAGGGTTTTTTCCATCCAAATGCATATGGAAGGAGTCATCCAAATGCAGTAAAATATTATTATCATCAGTGGGGAGCGATGAAAACTTATTAGAGGTGTGAATTGGCTTACTAGTGTTTGTACTAAGAATGTTAGTATTTTTGGAGGATTTGTAGTTGGATCCATTTTTAGTCAACAGTTCCATAGTATCAGTGTATTTAAACTTAAAAAACAAGCTTTTGAGTATTTAGGAATTTACCTGATGTTGCATCAAATATATTGACAATGATACCTAGGGGTGTCGCTTCTGCTATGTTCTGAGATGAACTGGCAGTGTGTCGTTTTTGTTTGTTACCTCTGGGAAATGAGACTATTTGCCATAGTTCTTCAACTGCTTTTCGCTTACTTACGGAGTTGGAGGAGATGGCCCAAGGGCCTTCTTGTGTCTGTTTTAGTGAGTCAATTGTAGAGTAGGAGCATGATGGTGCAGTGTGACCCAGTCTACCACAGACTTTGTATAAAAAATTCTCCCCTTCATACACGAGTTGTTGTATGTGAGAGCCAATCTGAATTGTTGTTTGGACTGGCTGGTCTAATGGCACTTGCACACATAATCTCGCATACCTTCCTCTAAGTGTTGAGCTTGTACAAGCATCTATGCGTAGTAGCCTGCCAATTGAGCTTCTAATCCTTCCAAGCACAATTTCATCGTAGAATTCTGTGGGTAGTTGTGGAAGGCAAACCCAGATGCCTGATTGAACTTCCTTAGCTTTGCTAGCTACAAAATTTGGCTCCCAGCTTCGAACAGAGAGGTAGTGCCCATTGATAAACCAAAGGCTATGTTGTAGAACTTTGGCCATGTTTTCTTCTTTAGTAAACTTAACTACATATAAATCTGATCCAAGATAAATTAATGGAAAGGTTTCGTTTGGTTTCCAAAGGTCTTGAATCTTTTTTTGAGGTACTGGTGGACGACTCGTTTGCCCAGGAGTTTGATTATAAGAGAAAATTGCCATGGTGTGTCCATTCTTCCTATATCTTCTGCTATTAGAGAGATTTGTTTTAATTGGAGGAGATGGATTTGTGGGAGGAATCATCCATCATTGGCTCAGAATAATCAAACACATTGATGTTTGTATTGATTGGGGCGTCCGTTAGGTTTTCATAGGAGAGTAATTTCTCTTTGAAAGAGGAGATGCTTGGATTAATGGGGGTGGAGTGATTACTGGACATTAAATGATCAATAACTGTGTCGAGCGGTTTTGGTGGAATGAAGGTCTGAGGTAAATTCCCAGTAGTTGTAAAATTCATCGCTGGGATTTATTGGCAGTATTCAAAGGATGATGGTGAGTAGAGAGAGTGGAGATGATTTTCTCAAGAAAGTTGTCCAAGTACAATGACTTGAATTTATTTATCCCTAAGTTGAATTGAATTGTTAGTAAAATGTTATTTGAAAGTTAATTTAAAAAATATAAGATAAATTAAACAAAAGAGTATTTTAGGGATATAATAGTAAATATTTTGGTCAACTCTAAAGTGTTTATAAGCTGAAATTTGATAAGTTGGGGGAGACCAACTTATGGATTTTGGCTTATTTTTGGCTTATAAGCACTTTTAATTTTACCAAACGCGTAAATAAGCCAAAAAGTGCTTAAAAACCAGTTTGACCAGCTTATAAGCTTAGCTAAATACCCTCTTAGTTGGATCATAATTGTTTTCATAAACAATAAATCAGTTAAAAGAATTATTACAAGAGAAATTAAAATACAGGAGGTAAGCATAATATTTAAATGACAGTGAAGGTTAGTGTTACAAAGCCAAACCTCAAGGAGATATCTGAAATTATCACATACAAAAATCATCAACAATTCTATCATGTAATTATCCATTTATCACACTTTGCACCTATTATTTCCATGACAACTCCTTTTCCATACCCATGAGGAGGTTGTGGCATGTTAAGTTATTACTTCAGTGTCAATTTCAAAGTTAGTGATAGATCGTTCATGTGTTCTGTTATACGGCGCCTTCTTGAGATTCCTTGGAAGGGTGACGTAAGACTAAGTAACTGATGTCAGTGCAGTTGTTGTTCGTCAACTGAGGTCCCCTTCGTACGCTAGACTAGATTGTCAGTGCCGTACGGGAAAACCAATGTCAAGAGCAATTGAGAGAACATGAATAAGAATTGAGAATGAAAGAAAGCTTGATTGCATTAATGAAAGCTATTACAGAAAGGCAACGCGAAGTCAAGGGAGAGAGACACCAGTACAGAGAATTATTTGCTTGTTAGAAAGTTTGATTGCTTGATCCCCCCTAATAATGCTTAAAAATAATAATCCAAAGCTACAAGACTAGACATGATTAAGCTAGAGAAACATAATGGAAGTACATGAAATAAAACTACTCTATATTTACAATGAAAAAGACTTAGTTTGCCATAAGGCAGAAACAAGTCCGTTGTCAGCAGCATAGTCTTTGGCATCAGGGTCTGCGCGCGCGGCGCTGTTGGCATCTGCGTGCGGTTGGGCGCTGGCGAGGGATATCGGTGGGGTAACAGAGGCACATGCGCGCTTGTCACTTGGCGCGGCCAAGACCACGGGGCCGTCCGTGGCGCTAGGCATTGGAAGGCTTGCTAGGACGCCACGGGGCGCGCCCAAGGGGTCATGGGGCACGGCTGAAAAGCTGCCCATGACATTCTCCCCCACCTGAGTTGGCGACGTTCTCGGCGCCTTACTTGCAAGATAATCTTCAATTAGGCTCTTGTAGGCTTTGAGCTTTGTTCCCCTCTCCCAAGTGTTCTCCTCTGCATCACGACCCTACTATTTCACCAAGAACTCTTGGTGATCTTTCCTTGAGGCATGAATCACTCTATCATCAAGGATAACTTCAACACGCCTTTTCTCAGTTGAATTGGGCCCTCGAATACTGGGTATTGTGAGCTATCTCCTTGAAGGATCCTCCGTGTCTTCCCGGAAAGATTTCAGGAGTTTGACATGGAAGACAGGATGAATTTTCCACCAAGCTGGGGTATCCACCAGGTATGCAACTTTCCCAATGCGCCTTTCAATGGATAAGGGTCCAATGTATTTTTACAATAGGCGAGGGTCATGGACCCCCGCAAATAAGTAACGCTTTGGAATTTTGACCATCAGTTTGGCTCTTACTTGGTATTCAACAAAGCGACGATTCTGATCAGCATGCCTCTTCATCTGCTTTTGAGCCTTGACAAGATAGCTCCGCACTATCTCCAAATTTTTCTTCCACTCTTTAGAGAAGCTAGCAGCTCGAGGAGATTTAGACATATTTGGTGCATTGACTGCGTGTGGGAGTAGCGGTTGTTGTCCGGTAACAATTTCAAAAGCGCTTTTGTTTGTACTAGAGCTTTTTTGTGAATTGAAACACAGTTGAGCAGCATCCAGAAGCTTCACCCAATTTTTCTGTGATCCGGTTACAAAATGACGGAGATATTCCTCCAACATACCATTGAACCGCTCCGTATGGCCATCAGATTGCGGATGAAAACTTGAGCTGTGACTCAGCTTCGACCCAAGGCACTTAAAGAGTTGGGTCCAAAAGTTACTAGTGAAGCATGAGTCACGATCACTAACAATGTCTTTGGGCAGGCCCCAATATTTGACGACATGAGAGAAGAGTCGAGCTGTATCTTCTGCTGATATATATTGTGGGGCAGCAATAAAGGTAGTATACTTGGAAAACCGATCTACCACAACCAATATAGTTGTTAGATCTCCGACCTTGGGCAATCCGGTGATGAAATCCAGGGAAACACTTTCCCAAGGTCTCTTTGGGACAGCTAGTAGTTCCAAGAGTCCCGCTTGTGTTAAGCGGTCTAACTTGTCCTTCTGGCATACTAGACAAGTCTTCACATACTGAGCAACGTCATCGGCCATTTGAGGCCAATAATATGCACGACGAAGTAACTCCATGGTGCGTTCTTCACCGGGATGGCCGGCCCACAGAGTATCATGACATTCCGCCAGAAGAGTCCTTCGCAGATCTCCTCCTTTAGGAACATAAAGTCGGTTCCCTTCCACTTTCAGAAAACCATCTTCCATGTAGAACTAACGAGTCTTGCCCTATCCTACCAAATCAACCAAATACTGTGCAACAGGATCTTTGATGAGTAAATCCTATATCTGGTCCTTGATGGAGGTGGCTACTTCGTCCCCCTTAGGGTGGCGAGTAGGCATACCGATGCTAGATCAGCTCTCTGACTGAGCGCATCAGCAACATGATTGGTCTTCCTACTTCAGTACTCCAGGTTGAAGTGGAATTTAGCTAGGAGTTCCTGCCACCTGGCCTGTCGACCATTCAACTTCGGCTGGGTCATGAAATGGCTAACAGCTGTGTTATCTGTCTTGACCACGAACGGGGTCCCCAGCAGATAGTGCCTCTAGAGGCGCAAGCAGTGGACGACAACCAATAATTCTTTCTCATGGGCGGCATAGCGCCGCTCAGCATCTTTTAGCTTCCGACTCTCGTACGCTACAGGATGCCCTTCTTGTAGCAGGACTCCACCGAGGGCATAGTCAGATGCATCTGTTTGTACTTCGAATGGCTTGGCCAGATCAGGAAGGGCCAAGACGGGGCTACTAGACATAGCCGCTTTCAATGCGTTGAAGGCCTTCGCTCGCTTGGCTCCCCATTCCCAAGGCGTGACCTTCTTGAGGAGTTCTGTCAATGGTACTGCAATGAGGGAGTAGTTTTTCACAAATCGCCAATAGAAATTGCATAAACCAAGGAACGCCCTCAAGGCGTGGATATCCTTAAGCGGCGGCCAATTTGTGATTGCCTGAATCTTCTGTTGGTCTATCTTGATCCGCCCTTCCTCGATGACATGTCCGAGGAAGTCAATTTGCTTTTGAGCAAAGGAGCACTTAGATAGCTTCGCATATAGTTCATGTTCCCGCAATCGAGGTAGGACCTTCCGCAAGTGCATCAGGTGTTTCTCCAGTGTTTGGCTATATACCACAATGTCATCCAAGTAGACCACCACGAATTCATCAATGTACTCTCGGAAGACTTGGTTCATCAAAGTGCAAAACGTAGCTGGGGCATTAGTCAAGCCGAATGGCATAACCAGGAAATCGTACGACCCATATCTCGTCACACAGGTCGTCTTGTGCTCATCACCCTCTGCAATCTGAACTTGCCAATAACCTGTCTTCAGGTCTATTTTGGTGAACACCGTCGCACCACCCAGTCTATCGAACAAGTCTGCCATTAGCGGAATAGGGTACTTGTTCTTCACAGTAATTTTGTTTAGAGCCCCATAGTCCACACAGAGTCCTAGACTACCATCATGTTTCTTTTGGAATAACACAGGGGACCCATATGGGGATTTGGAGGGCACGATAATCCATGTGCATTTCCATCAATTTCTCCGAAGCTCAGTGAGTTCAGGTTGTGACATTCTGTAAGGCACCCGGGTGGGTGGCTTCGCGCCCGGCACCAACTCAATCTCATGGTCCACAGTGCGCCTAGGCGGTAGTCGCTTTGGCATGTCTTTTGGCATGACATCTTCAAACTCTAGTAGTAGCTCCTTCACAGGCTCAGGAATAGGGCCCGAGGAGCGTTCTACATCTTCAATGAGGGTTGCCAGGAACGTGGGTTCATTTCTTTTGACCCCTTTCTTCAACTGCAAGGCCGACATGTTTTCAACGGCCATCTTCATGGGCATGCACGGGATAATGCAGGGCTTGGTCCCGTTTGCTCCCATCATAAGTAACATGTCAGCATACAGTACATGCATGGTGTTGGTTTGCCTCAGGAATTCCAATCCAACTATCAACTCAAAGTCATCTATGATCACCACGCGCAGGTTGAATTTTCCTTCGTAAGGGCCAAGCTTCACCGGTACTTCTTTGGCTATTCCACCCACTGGCTGGGGAGGTGAGTTGATAGCCTTGACACGGCCTCTACCTTTCCCTACAACTAGACCAAGGCGCTCCACCTGAGTCGAGGCTAAGTAGTTGTGGGTAGCACCCGTGTCTACCATGGCCCGAATGGGCTTGCCATTCACCTTCATCTCAACGAACATTAAGGTCCTCTCGTGCTTAAGAGGAGTCTCATCATCCGCCTTCTTTTTCCCTTTCTTGGTGACGGGACATGGGTCCTTCTTCTTACGGATACCAGCACTAGTCTCTGCTAATGCCTCAGAAATGGAGCCAACAATTGCATTGAAGGCACCTACGGGTTCAGTCTGATCCGCATCGTCTGAATCGTCATCCGTCCCATCATCAAAAGTCTGATGGGCATTCATCTGTGCATGTGGGCACTCATTGTTCCAATGTGGTCCGCCACAATGACGGCACCCTGAAGGAGGCTTCCTCCCCCGATCATTGTTGTTAGACGCAGCACTGTTGTTGCCTGTGGAGGGAGCCTTAGGTTTGGTTGAGCCCCGATCTCCCCCACTTCTACTAGGGCCACCATTGCTAGACTGGCCCCCTTTGAATCCCGCTTGGGCAGGCGGCTGAGGCCTATCCTTCCGAGCTTCCATTTGATAGTCCCCAAGGCATTCAACTACTTGGATCGCCTTGGGCAGGGTATCTACCCGTTGTCTCCATACATGCATAAGGTTTCAGCCCTTCTAGGAAAGTCAAGAGCTTGTCTTTGTCCCCCATGTCGCGTATGCTTAGCATGAGCACGGAGAATTCCCGCACGTAGTCCCGCACAGATTTGGTCTGGCGGAGCTCCCGTAGCTTTCTCCTTGAATTGTATTCAACATTTTCGGGGAAGAACTGTAGACGTATGGCTGCTTTCAGTTCTGCCCATGTTTTGAGAGCATCTTCACCGACCTTGATGGCTTCGTATTTCACCCGCCACCAGAGTTTAGCATCACCCTGAAGATACATGGCAGCAGTTGCTACCTTCTTAGCTTCTTCTAGGCCCCTAACAACATCGAAATATTGTTCGACATCAAAAATGAAGTTCTCCACTTCCTTGGCATTCCTAGCTCCACTATATGGCTTTGGCTCAGGAATTTTCAGTTTTTGTGTCGCGGAAGTGGGGTTTGCAGCGCCCCCGATCTGGTTTCCACCGCCTCGCAGTAGGCCCTGTAAAGTAGCATTGACAACATTGAGCTTGTCTGTCAAGTCGTCAATAGTTTGTTGCATGACAGTCACCCTGTCTGCCTCTTGTGCCCTGTAAGCTAAATCCTCGGCACGCTCCTGTTGGAGTCCCTCGAATTTGCCAAAAATTTCGGCTGCCTCTGTGGCTGCCGTTTGCCGATCTCCCTCGGAGTCACGACTGATGTTTTCTATGTCAACTTCGGCCTGGAGCACCCTGCGGTCCAGGTCATCCAACCTTTGCCCTAGGCTGGTTCTTAGTTCAGGCACCGTATCCATGATGGGCAGTAATCCGTCAACCGTCTGTTCAAGGGCCGCAATGCGGTCCCCATGATTCACCATGGTCAGAAATGGTGGTAATGGCAATGCGTTCCCTCGTCCGATGTCGAGCCTAGGCTCTGATACCAACTGTTACGCGGCGCCTTCCTGAGATTCCTTGGAAGGGCGACGTAAGGCTAAGCAACTGATGTCAATGCAGTTGTTGTCCGTCAACTGAGGTCCCCTCCGTACGCTATACTAGATTGTCAGTGCCGTACGGGAAAACCAATGTCAAGAGCAATTGAGAGAACATGAATGCGAATTGAGAATGAAAGAAAGCTTGATTGCATTAATGAAAGCTATTACAGAAAGGCAACGCGGTATCGAGGGGAGAGACACCAGTACAGAGAATTGTTTGCTTGCTAGAAAGTTTGATTGCTTGATCCCCCTAATAATGCTTAAAAAAAATAATCCAAAGCTACAAGACTAGACTTGATTAAGCTAGAGAAACATAATGGAAGTACATGAAATAAAACTACTCTATATTTACAATGAAAAAGACTTAGTTTGCCATAAGGCAGAAACAAGTCCGTTGTCAGCAGCATAGTCTTTGGCATCAGGGTCTGCGCGCGCGGCGCTGTTGGCATCTGCGTGCGGTTGGGCGCTGGCGAGGGATATCGGTGGGGTAACAGAGGCACATGCGCGCTTGTCACTTGGCGCGGCCAAGACCACGGGGCCGTCCGTGGCGCTAGGCATTGGAAGGCTTGCTAGGACGCCACGGGGCGCGCCCAAGGGGTCATGGGGCACGGCTGGAAAGCCGCCCATGACATTCTCCCCCACCTGAGTTGGCGACGTCCTCGGCGCCTTACTTGCAAGATAATCTTCAATTAGGCTCTTGTAGGCTTTGAGGTTTGTTCCCCTCTCCCAAGTGTTCTCCTCTGTATCACAGCCCTGCCATTTCACCAAGAACTCCTGGTGATCTTTCCTTGAGGCATGAATCACTCTATCATCAAGGATAGCTTCAACACGCCTTTTCCCGGTTGAATTGGGCCCTCGAATACTGGGTATTGTGAGCTGGCTCCTTGAAGGATCCTCTGTATCTTCCCGAAAAGGTTTCAGGAGGCTGACATGAAAAACAGGATGAATTTTCCACCAAGCTGGGGTATCCACCCGGTATGCAACTTTCCCAATACGCCTTTCAATGGACAAGGGTCCAATATATTTTTGCAATAGGCGAGGGTCATGGACCCCTGCAAATAAGTAACGTTTTGGAATTTTGACCATCACTTTGTCTCCTACTTGGTATTCAACAAAGCGACGATTCTGATCAGCATGCCTCTTCATCCGCTTTTGAGCCTTGACAAGATAGCTCCGCACTATCTCCAAATTTTGCTTCCACTCTTTAGAGAAGCTAGCAGCTCGAGTCCAGGATCCCGCCGGATTCTGGTCCGACATTGCATCAGAGTTCTACTGGAGAGAGAAATGGGGCCAACAGGTCTACTTTGAGAATCTTGATATTCGAAAGGGGAAAATCCAGATCGAGGTCAGTGACTTATCCGTTTATTCATCTCTCAAAAGCTTGTTACCAACTTTTGTCTTTCTTAACAGTGGTTCAAGGGTGGAATGACAAACATCTGCTACAACTGCTTGGATAGAAACATAGAATCTGGAAATGGTGACAAAATTGCTATTTACTGGGAAGGAAATGAACCTGGTCTTGATAGTTCTTTGACTTACAATCAACTCTTGGCTAGAGTTTGCCAGGTTTGCTTTTGCATTTTTTTTTACTGCTCCTCATACAAGGCTTATATTTTATATTTCCGCTTATACAATAGTGAGCAAAAATATGGTACAAGTTTCTAATATTCTTTTTAACCAGCTAGCAAATTACTTGAAAGATATTGGAGTTCGCAAGGGTGATGCAGTTGTCATTTACTTACCCATGCTTATGGAGCTACCAATTGCGATGCTTGCTTGTGCTCGTATTGGTGCCGTTCACTCGGTAATAGTTAGCCTAGTTTATATTCTCTTTTATTTCAAATTGAATATTGTTGTTCCCCTTCGTGAGTTAAATCTTCATCATCATCTTTTTGACTTGTGTTTTCATCTAATTCTGGATTCTTTTTCAAGCTTTCTTTTCAGCTTTGCATTGCAATGCTTATATTTATCTTAAGACACACATGAATTATCTTCGAATTTTACTCCAAAGAATAGTCAAATTGACTCTTAAGGGAACTGTGACCTTTAATTTGAGCCAACACCATTTCATTTCTTCCTTTTCCTTCTTAAATCCCTTTCACCAAATCTGAACAACCAGATACATAGGGTAGGAAACATCGTAATCCAGGTTGTTTTATATATCAGGTTGTGTTTGCTGGGTTCTCAGCTGAATCTCTTGCTCAAAGAATCATGGATTGCAGACCGAAGGTCGTCATAACGTGCAATGCTGTTATGAGGGGGTCCAAGATCATTTATCTCAAAGAAATTGTTGATAGAGCCCTTATGGAATCTGCTCAAAATGGCATCAATACAGGTGAGAAGATTTTAAAATGCACCAAATTTCTTTATTTTATTTCTGGTAAATGAACAAAGTAGACTTTCATGGTGCAGGAAGTAATTGCACCAGTCCAAGATCTTGTTAACACAAAATCCCCATTCCCCCCCACCCCCACCCCACCCCCCCCCCCAAAAAAAAAAAACCCCAGTGATGTGCTACCCACTTCACAGTTGAGCAGTTAGCAACTCGCTTGTCTTTTAGTAAATCAAATTGTCGTCTCAAAAGCATGAAATGTTGTCTTACTAGCACTTTTGTGGGTATTGTGGAAGGAAAGAAACATAGGAGCTTTTGATGGGATAAAGAACAACTATGCACTTTTGAGGGATAACCTTTCGTTCCTAGTTTCTTTTGGTGCACCCATGAGGTTCCAGTGTGTATAGAAGATTGGTTGTCGTTTGTAGAAAATCATACTATGTTGTAGATTCATGGCCACATATGGCAGACTATTGGTAATTTGGAGTAGCAAGCTGTATTAGCCCCCCCAAGGTTGGTTGCTTTATGTGCCATTACCCATTTGATCTTGCATTGTTCATTTCTCTTGGTTTATCATTAAGAAGGATGCAAACATTGGATGGGAAGATTACTAAAGAAGAATAGAGAGCAAATAAGTGGCAATGACAGTAGAATATTCTTCCTAACAATCATTACTTGTGAAGAGGCTTAAGGGGGTATTCATAATTTGCTTTACATTAGGCCTCATTAATGAAGGAGTAAATAAGACCAAATTATTGAACATCAACACAGAGATAAAGATATCACTGTGAGCACTTCAAACTGCTAAAAGAAACACGAAACAGATTATAAACATTTATATGTGGTAGCAAACTCTGCCTGTGGCAAGAAACCTCTGGAATATGCTCATGAACCTTTTTGGAATGCACTGGGTGACACCATCCACTGGAAAGGCTACCTTCATCAGTGGGTGCTGCTGGAGGGTAGAGAAGCCTATTAAAAACTATGGCAGACCATACCAGGTTGTATTTTCTTGGATGCTTTGCAGGGAGGGAGATTTGAGATGCTTTGAAGGAACCTTCACCTCCATATCATCTGTAAAATCTTGGTGTTTATTGCATTTGTTTAGCTGGATAAACTGAATATTGTAAATGTACATCAACTCCCTCATCAAAACATGATGTACATCAACTTCTTGATTTTGTTGGTTCCTTGAGTATTGTTTAGGAACCCGAACCACCCAGTTTTTGTTGAGCTGCATCCTCTGGATGCTATTATGATAGAATTTAAATAACTTATTGAAAGAACAACTCCTCCTCCTTCAGTCGTTCTCTAGCCGAGGGTTTATCGGAAACAATCTCTCTGCCCTTCCAGGGGTAGGGGTAAGGTTGCGTACATCTTACCCTCCCCAAACGCCACTTGTGGGAAACTATTGGTTCTATTGTTGTTGTTGAATGGCAATACAAACTATATATGTAAAGGAATATGGTGGAGACCTAAGTTTTGGAAAGAATTTGCAAAAGTGAGCGATTTTAACTCAGCAGGTTCGTGGAATTATTTTACAAGCAGATCACTTATGGACAATGACAACAAAAGTTGGAGATAGGGAACAAAGAGAGGGCATGTTCATAGTTAAGTCTTTCTGTAGCAGAGTACTCGGGAGGGAAAACGGGGAAATTTTTTCTCATGTTTCGATATGGGATCCTAGAGCTTCGACTAAGAGTGTCATTATTTGCTTTGATATTAAAGTAAGGAGCCACTCAGCTGAAAACTTGAGGAGAGGGACAATTTGCATTAGTTGGTACTTCATGTACAAGAATACAGAGCGTTTGACCATTTGTTGCTTAATTGCCCTGCGTACATACATGCTATAAATGGGTGCTTCGTGAAAATCATGTACTTGTGTAGGGTTCTTTGCTCTTTGTATACTTGTATGCAGGGGTTACCCCATGACACCGATAAATTATTATGTTCATTGTGAAAAATTATTAAGAATAAGTGTTGGACTACTGTTTGGGTGGCGTAAACACTATGGTGTCCGTCTTGGATTGGGTATGATTTCAGTTTGCGGCCTAAACTTTGATTTTACAGCTTCATTAATCTGTACATACGTGAGAGGGAAGTTATATATTTTTAATAAAGGAAAGGGAAGTTGTTAAATATAAAGGAAGCAAGCAATGCAAAGTGATAAGTTAGATTGAGAACTATTACTAATAAAATTATTTACCTCATAAAAAAGAATCGAGGATTATAAAGTGATTCCAAACTGATTACTGGTACTTGTTTTTGTTTGCTATTTTCTTTTTTGAAATGGTTTTTTTTTGCTAAATCATTTTGCATCATACTAATTGGGAATAGGTTTTAGACTTGGTAGAGAACTTCTATTTGTTACTATTATTGTTTTTATCTTTTACTTGCACTTTTATTTTATTTTGGTAATGACGATGATATGGTATATTGATTTCCATCTTTATTTCTTATTGCACCTTGCAGATGTGTGTTTGACATATGAAAATGAATCAGCAATGAAAAAGGAAATGACTAAATGGATCAAGGGGCGAGACATTTGGTGGCAGGTTGGCAACACATGCACTTTCTGAAATACGGGTTCAATTAAAGAATTGATACCTATAATTTTGAAGCTTCTGTAATTGCAGAGCTCTGTCTGACACGCCTTTTCTTATTTATTTAATTTTTCTTCTCATAATCAGGATTCATGTTAAATATTTTTATTTTTCTAATAGTGATGTCGATTTTCATTGATGTTCAAAAGAGTTATTGCTTGCAAGATGTATGTACAGAACTCTGATTTTGTTAATGAGCATGGTTGCTTGGTCAGATGTATCCAAGTAATTATGGATTTTGTTAATGAACACAGTTAGTTTGGGTTTCTCGGCTAGTATTTCTGGTTGACATCTCTTCTCCTTATATGTGTCTTGTGAATTTACCTTACCCTGTAGTCCAATGGTACATGACAGTTGTATATATGGACCATACAGTAAATTTTAAGACCTATTTAATCTTGCTGTCCATCATCTTATAGGCTAAGGTCTTGTATGTAGTCCTTATGGATTTCACTTCTTATTGATCAGTCGGGTCCAACTTGCTTGTGTGGTTCCAGGATGTTATACCGAAATATCCAGTTACATGTGATGTGGAGTGGGTTGACGCAGAAGATCCACTTTTCCTGCTTTACACCAGCGGGAGTACCGGAAAGCCTAAGGTTTCATGCTTCCTAGATTTGCACTCTTTTTTTCACATGTTTAGTGTCTTATATTCTCCAGTTTGTGTAAAGGGTGTCCTGCATACAACGGGAGGATATATGGTGTACACTGCTACAACATTCAAATATGCATTTGACTACAAGCCTACAGACATATATTGGTACTTCCAAGACAGCTCTTTCTTCTATACTTCTCTTCATTATTCTAATACTAGGTCAAATTTCTTGAAATATGTTTTCCCTGGATTCTTTTTACTATGTGTAGGTGTACAGCTGACTGTGGTTGGATAACTGGGCATAGCTATGTAACCTATGGACCTTTGCTAAATGGAGCAACTGTTGTGATTTTTGAAGGGGTATTTATTTTATTATTACCAAACATCATCTGCTGGTCCAAATATAGCTTGATTAAGTGAAAGCATTTAGCAAAGGTAGTTAATAAAGGGCAAGTTTGAATAATTAAATTCTAATTTTCTTCTTCTCCTGCATTTTCATTTTTTTTATAAGGCAATTTATTAATAATGAGAAAATCTACATATACAAGCAGCTTGCCAGAAAGTAGGTATCTACAACATAATAGATTCTCTATGAACTACAAACAATCTTCTATACAAGTTGGAACACACCCAATCTTGCGGTTTCTTTTTTTGATAGTCTTATCCATATAAATTTGAAGTAGACAATGGATGACAGTTAAGTCAAGCCCAAGCTAGTTAAAATTTAATTATATGAATCCCTACCATACATTTTGCTCAATGTGGACCCATGTCGTTCAATACTCAATAATGTGTTGTTTAAGACAAATTAGGGTTTCTAAACTCTACAGGTTCTTTAACCTTTTTTTTCTTTTTCCAGAAAAAGAAAGAAGAGGTTCTTTAACCTTTTACTGGCATGCAAATATCTAAATATACAAAAAAGACTGATGATGATGATGTTAGGTCTACCTTGTCCTCCTTTAACAACTTCAATTGTCATAGCATTCTACCTTCAAGACGGTGCTTTGGAAGTTTATGGCTAACTATCTCAAGCGACCGATCACTTTATCCTCCAAGTCTGCTACAGATATCTTCTCTAGAATCTAATCGTTTCTAATCTTGTATTAGTGCATATCCATCTTAATATTCACATTTCTACGAAAAGATATATTGGACGTTAGAGGCTAAACACTCACTCCCGCATAACATTGTTGGTCTCACAATCACTTTATAAAGGTTGCCTTTTATTTTGGTAGGTATTTTTCTATTGTATAGCACTCCCATAGTATTCCGTTTCAGATATCCTATTTAATTCGTGCATTACAACTTATTCTTCATACATTCTCTTGGGATATAGAGTGCCTGCAAAGGGATTTCTTCTAGGATGATGGTGAAGGTGACAAAAATCCCACCTTATTGCTTGAAACTAAGTAACTTTTCCAATTAGAGAAAAGGATTAGGGGCGAGGAAGATCAAAATCTTCAATGGAGCTCTACCGGGGAACAAATATGGATGGAGAATTCTTTTCTGGGATCATTGGTTGTGTGAGGGGAGTGCTTTGAAGGTTAAGTTCAATTAGCTGTTTGGTATTAATACTTGTAAGGAGGCATTGGTGGCTGATGTTGTAAGACGGATCACTAGCAATCTGAGCAGGGGTTTGACGCTTCAGTGGAATGTGTTGCTACTTGTGATATTAAAACCCTTCTGGATACACATGGTGCAAGATCCTTCTTCATAGCCAAGCGTTGCCCTTTTTATGTCACAGCTGCTTGGAGCGTGATTCTTACTGCTGAAATCCTAGTAAGAGTGAGAATATATGTTAACAGGCTTGCTTAATACATCAGCATAAAACGGTTATCAAAATTGACAATAATAATGACATTAGAAACAAGAGAAACAAGTCATATTTCGACAATTTTAAATACATACAAAATCAAAATAGAATACTCAATCATGAATGAATGCGGGGAAATAGCCTTCTCCTTCTTTTTCTATAATGTAAACAAAATGGTCTTATGTAAGTAAAATACTAGTAATAAAATACTTATAAATAAATAAAAAGAAAAAAAGAAAGGAGCAATAGCAATAATGCGTCAGCGTAAATTTTTACCTTTTCTTTTTGTGAACTTGGTTCATATTCAAAAGGAATCGGAGAAGTGATCAGTGATCTACTATTATATTATACCTTTGCGTCAGAACTGTGGAATCTGCCTTTTAGTCTGATGAGTGCTAGATTGGTGTTGCTAAAAAACTGTGTGATTTTCTTTCTTTTAGAAGTTGAAGAGTGTGAACCAGTAGTCGAACAAAAGCAAGTTTAGAGGTTAATTTTGCAAATTTTACATGGCAAGTACACTTATCTTAACAAGTAAGATAATGGTGAGTAAAGTATTAACCATTACCTTACAAAAAGAAGAGTGAAGTATCAATTCTCGTGATTTTGAAGTATCCAAATCATGTAAAACCTAACTTTGTTTGAGACCAAAATTGGCTTCAATCATCATGTATTTAATAGAAGCAAATCCCCAAAAATAGTACGATGGCAGAAAAAGTTTATAGCACTTAAAAGAAAGTAAATGTAATTCCAATAAACAATAACATATTGACGCGAGATGAGGATGTTGAGATGGATGTGCGGGTACACCAGATTAGATAAGATTAGGAATGAAGTTATTCGGGACAAGGTGGGTGTGACCCCTATTGAGGACAAGATGTGGGAAGCATGACTTAGATGGTTTGGACTTGTGAGGAGGAGAAGCACAAACGCCCCGGTAAGGAGGTGCGAGAGGTTGACATTGGAGGGCCTTAGGAGAGGTAGAGGTAGGCCGAAGAAGAGTTGGGGTGAGGTGATTAGGCATGACATGACGCAACTACAACTGACCGAGGACATGACCCGTGATAGGAAGGTGTGGAGGTTGAAGATTAGGATAGTAGGTTAGGTAGTCTTGATCATTCATACCGGTAGTGTTAGTTCGTACTCTCGCATTTGGTTGGTAGTAGGCTTGTTGCATTTCGATCATCTTACTATCTTGTTATGCATGCTGCTTTTACATGATTTTTTGGTGTTGTCCCATCTTGTTTCTTGTTATTATTGGGGTACCTATGCTTGTCTGAGCTGAGGGTCTATTTGAAACAACCTCTCTACCTCCACAAGGTAGGGGTAAGGTCTGCGTACACACTGCCCTCCCCAGACCCCACTATGTGGATACTGGGTATATTGTTGTTGTTGTTGTAGTAACATATTGACGTGTGTAGGACCTAGTTATATGATCCCTAATTGCTTAAATCATGACAGATTTTGAATCAATCGTAGATTTTATTGAGGTAGGAAGAACTTCCTCTCTGTGAATCGTAGACTTCCAAATCAGATGAAATCCAAAATGAATAGAACTTTTAAGAAAAGAATAAAGAATTAAGACTAGAATTATATTGCTCTTAAAGAAACCTAGGATCATAAGTTGACTTTATAGTTCATTGGATCTTTACTACGTTCTTACTTAAATTTGAAGTCATGTAGTGTTGCGCTAGAGTCACAAGTACCCATATACTACATATTCCTATGCCTATTGTGAATCTATGTGTTCTATCCAATAACCTATATTTCTACGGATTTTGAGATAAGATGTTTTAGGGACTAACCGTTATGCGAAGAACTATGGTTTAAAAGTATATTCTCAGCTCACAAGTTTCAGATAATCATTTCAAGAAATTGATATTAAACATAGGCTATTCAACTGAAAGTCTAAATCTAGTGTTCCCCTTTCAAGTTTCTTAAAGTTACTCAGTTACCCCATCCATTCCCTTGCTCAATTAAAAACATCGAGAACAAACTTGAATAAGCAAGTAATGTTTTATTAATATAAAGCAGAAAACGTAAATGTACCCAAATTTGAAAAAGTGGGTCAATGTTGTCTAAAAAATTAATATAGAACTTTTCGTGATGTTATAATTTTTCTGGTACTTTGATACTTCTTCCGCCCCATCTTATGTGAAGGTAATTGACTGGAGTGGAACATAAGAAAGTAAAGAAGGCCTTTGATGTGTAAGCCAAAGTTATGCAAAGTACCAAGTGGTGGTTAAAGTTCCACATGTTTTTTCATTTTTCTCCCTTATAATAGATGAACTTTATATTAAATGGGTCCCCAACAAGTCATGTCATCAAGGGTAAAATGTGAATATTAAGATTGAATAGTTTTCACAAACAAAAGGTTGATATTAAGTATAGAAGGGTGGGTCCGTTATCTATTGAGTTTTGAACAGTGCGCCATTGGCTGTGGGAACATCTTGGTTATCAAAAATAAGATTAAATGGCTTCTAGAAAAGAGAATGGAGTCATTCTTTTGGGAACTGACTAAAAAAAAAGTATCACATAAAATGGATAGAAGGATTATTAAATGCGTTGTTTGCATTATAGAAGAAAAGAAGCAGGATATACTTCCTCCATTTTAATTTATGTGACATAGTTTGACTCGACAAAAAGTTTAAGAAAAAAAGAAGATTTCTAAAACTTGTGGTCTTAAAAGCTCAAAGGATAAAAGCTTTTGTTGGGCTTTCAATTTGTGCGACTATAAAAGCTTCTCATTAAGGGTAAATGAAAAGTTTAAAGTAAAATTGTTTCCAAATATAGAAACATGTCATTTTTTTGGAACGGACTGATAACGAAAGTGTGTCACATAAATTGGAACGGAGGGAGTATGTATTTTAATGTTAATAATTTGTGGAGTGTGTCATATAAATTGAAATAAAGGGGGAGGAGAAGACAAAGGGCTTGAGATGTTGCTCCACCAGCTATCATGTGGGTCATTTGGAAAGAGAGAAATAGAAGGGCATTTGAAGGGGTAGACCAAGATTTTGTAAATTGCAAAGTATTCTTTTGTTTCTAGTTTCCTTTGGGTGTACCCATGAGGTCCCCACTTATACAGAAGATTGGATTTCTTTCATAGAGAACCATATTTTGGTGTAGACTTTCTATGTTTTGGCATTTCCTTTTTTTATACAGGGTTTCCCCATCATTAATAAAAGTATTTACCTTATAAAAAAAGGACTTCCAGTATATGAGTTGATGGTTTTAATAATTTATGGATTGTCTCTACCTATGTTGTCTTTTGAAATTTTCACTGATGGGGATACATTTTCACCAATTCCTTCTTATTGGCGTCATAATCGGTTCTCCCTTAATTTCATAAGTTTCTTGTGTCCCATGTCCATTGCTAGATCTGTGTCCTTGCAATATTGGTTCGATCCCTTATGCAATTCTGTTAGCTCTAATCAAATAGTCTTCCACTCATTCTTATGTTTAGATGTTGGTCATTGTTGAAATGAGTGAAGCTTTCTAATTTGTTTAGAAGTTTGATAAAAAAAATGTGAACCTTGTGAAAGCAGGGTTGCACTTGACTAGCATCTTCTTTCTGACATTGTTATTTTGATTTTGTAGGCCCCAAGTTATCCAGATGCTGGACGTTGTTGGGATATTGTTGATAAGTTTAAGGTTTCAATATTTTATACAGCTCCCACTCTGGTGAGGTCTCTGATGCGTGAGGGAGATGAGGCAAGGATACATCTACTTATTTTCACCTATATCTAGCTGGTTGTTATTCAATTCTTCTATCGTATTTTTTCGTTGTATGCAGTTAGAATAACCATTGTTTTAACGGATGATTATAGAGCTGGCCTAGTGGCTAGGCAAACGGAAAACACCCCTTGGCTTTGTAGAAGAGCTTAAGTCCTGTTGGGGTATCATGTAGAGCATGCCTGAAAACCTGAGGGTATATCTTAAGTAAATGGGCTCATCTTTTATGCCTAACTTCATTAACGTATAGAGAAAATAAATGTTTTCTTTTGGTAAAACTCCTAGAAAACTCTTATTGAGTGTTTTTCCATAATGAAATTAAGAAAAAAAAGATACAACTTAAGAAGCTGATGTTTCAAACATAGTTTATGGCTTTATGCCAAAGAGGAGTTAAACCTTGCAAACTTTTATTTACTTGGTTATGTCTACAACAACTCATCTCACCTCTTCTTGCCTTCTCAATCCTTTTACCATTTTTGATCTGAAAAACCATCCCTCGATGTGTCATGTTAACTATCGGGTTACTAAGAAATAAGGGATATTTTAAAGGTTGTAATAGAACAAGGTATGGGGTAATAGTTGATATATTATTCCATACATATATATATATATATATATATACATGTATAGAGAATCTTAACTTTGGAAAAAATTTGAAAAGGAAAATCCTATAGATTTGCTATCAAATCCCTATAGTTTCTAACCTCAATATGTTTAGTTCTTTCATGATACACCGGATTTGAGGCAATATGAAGAGCAGCTTGATTATCACACCAGAGTTTTGCTGGTGTATGATGCTTGAGCTTGATTATCACACCAGAGTTTTGATGGTGTATGATGTTTCGTGTAATAGATCTTATATCAATTTTGGATCCAGCCCAGTCAGCATCTGTGAAACACTCAACACGAGTATGGCCATGATTGCTATACAATATGCCAAGTCTAGGAGCTCATTTCAAGTAACAGAATTGCTCCAAAGCTTCCCAATGTTTGACCATAGGTGCGGACATGAACTAGCTAACAACACTTGCAACAAAAGCAATATTGGGACGAGTCATAGTGAGATAGTTTAACTTTCCAACTAACCTCCTATCTCTGTGGATCATCAAAAAGATCGCCATCATCTTTCATAAGATGCAGATTAGGGACCATTGGAGTACTGCAGGGTTTGGCTGCCAACTTTCCAGTTTCTGCAAGTAGGTCAAAAATATACTTTCTCCGAGACAGAAGAATTCCTTTCTTGCTTCTATTTACTTCTATAACAACAAGAACAACCTAGTAAAATCCCACAAGTGAGGTCTGGAGAAAAATATTTTAACGGGCTCAAATCGTTCAACATATGAAATCTAGTATGCAGGAAAGACTTGAGGGAAGAGATTCCCGCATTGATGACAATATCATCAACATATACAACAAGGAGGATAGCCCCTGCTATTAATTGCAGATATAAGACTGAGTGGTCATATTTGCTCATTTTCATCCCAAACTCTTGAACTATATCACTGAACTTGCCAAACCAAGTTAGGGACTCTACTTCAAGCTATACAAAGACCTGACACAGACGACAGAGTAATAGATGAGGTTAGTCTAACAGTTCCAGATCCCCCATCAGCTATAATCACAGGAGATGGTGCTTTGTGTGATTGAAATGTGGAAAAGGTATTGGGATTACCTGTCATGTGATTAGTGGCAGCTTAATCAATCACCCATTTATTTGAATAGGAGGAGATAAGATATGTTTTTCCTAACTCAACAAGGGTAGTAACTGTAGTGGATTCCTTAAGTGATTCTCGATACTGAGAGACCTTTGCAAACTCATCCACCGAAACCAATATTTTTTTAAATGATAGATTCGAGGCAACAGTAATAACATAAGGCTTATTTCCTCTTCCAACTGTCATTTTCCAATTAACAAAATTCAGAATAGAAAAGGAGATACAACTCCACAAAATAGATGGCTTCAAACCAGTATACAACCAACTCAACGACATAAGTCAAGGGGAAAGTTCTGAGCCAGAAGCAAAGAATCTGGGATGAGATTAGTCTCCGCAAGCGTGCCCAAATGATTTGGGAGCAACCACAGATACGTCAGAAACTTCAGAACGACGTTAGAAATGAAGCAAACTGGATCAACAAAGCTCACAACCCTCAGACAATAATCAAATCAGACCACTAAACCATTAATACAACAACTCTCACACAACAGAAGAGAACATATTGAACAAACTAATTCCAAGCAACAAAAATCGAATTTATAGCCACAAAAGATCAGATTGGAGAACATAAGATGACAAATCGAGAAGGATATAACTTGGAAATTGTCAAAACTCTCCCCAAACGAAACCTATCGAACAAGCTTGCACCAACTTCTAACCGGAGATGTCGAGGTGATGCTCGAACATCGAACAAAATTAATTTCTGGCAATGCACGCGATGCCACTACACAACTACCGGTAAATATTTCGCCGGTGCATGACACTCACTCTCGTCTTTGTCGGCCACCGAAATCTAGGGTTCTGTAGATCAGGGGTGCGAGGCCCTCTCTATGTAGGTGGTGACAACAAAATTTCAATTCCCAATTTCCTTCCAAAGTACCTGATTTTGTTCGAAACTAAGTCACTCTTCCAGCGATTTTCCCGACTCACTCCGGGAAAGTAAACGATCCGCTTTGATTCCATGGAATAGACATAATTGATATATTATTCCATGAAATAATAATAGATACATACGTACATATATATATATATATATATATATATATATGTATATGTGTGTGTGTGTGTGTGTTTGTGTGTGTGTGTATATATATATAAAGAGAGACAGAGTGTCCTAACTATGGAAAGAACCAGAAAAGTAAAATCCTATATATCTGCTATCAAATCTGTATAGTTTTGCTATCATGTATATTATAAGAAATATGACTACATTATTCTTTAACAAAGGCCTCTATAGTTAATATTTTGAGAGAGAGAGAGAGAGAGAGTGTCCTAATATGGAAAGAATCTGAAAAGGAAAATCCTGTATATCTGCAATCAAATCCCTATAGCTTTGCTGTCATGTATATTACAAGAAATATGCCTACATTTATTCTTTAACAAAGGCCAAGGCCAACATGTTTCTATAGTTAATATTTTGCGTTGGAATTGGTGGGAATGAAATGGCAACATATATGTTAGTAATCTTTTGTCTTTAGTTTGCAGTACTTCCTTAGCACTTTATTAATGAAATTTACCTTACCCCATGAAAGAAAGTTGCAATCTCTAAGCTTAATCTTTTAGATGGAGAAGTCACATAATTCAATATAGTGTTGCAGTCGATGTAGGTCTTTTTAAAATCTCATTGTCGTCGTCCATAACGTGCGTATGTTAATCCTATGAAAAGAAATTAGACTTGCATGTGAGGGGATGCGTTAACATAATTAAGTAAATAAAAGTATGTCATATCTAATAGTTTAAATTTTTCGATGAGATAGATACACTAGTAGGAATGCGAGGGGTTAAAAGGAGTTGTTATACATTGAAGATAAAATATTATAGTAGGAGGAAAGGGAGATGATTATCCGAAAAAGAGAAACATCATAAATGTGGGATAAAGGAGTGAGGTCTGAGTCTTGTGTGTTTAGAAAAAAAACAAGAAGGAAGAGATACCAACACAATTAATAGGAGTTTTTGGGTGGAAAAGGAGGTAGCAAGTACCCAGTGGAATAGTCAAGGTGCGCAGGCGGATCCACACACCCCTTTATCACCCATATTATTTATTTTGTCTGGGGAGATATTTAGCAAGACGAAGATAAAGCAATAATAGTGGGTTTCTCGAGGGATTTCTCAGCTTCACCATGGAATAGAGATGATGTCCAAGTTTCTCACATGTTCTTCGCCAATGATTTCCTTGTATTTCGTGATGTCGACATGAATTAACTCAGGCACTTGAGGAATCTATTTTATGGTTTGAGACACTCTATGGATTAAAGATTTTCAAAGAAATATAGGTCCGTTAAACATCACAGTAATTATTGAAGCACTAGCAGAACTACTCGGTTGTAGGGTGGGATCTCTTCCTACAACTTAAATAGGACTACTAGGAGCAAAGCATAAGGAATGAGCAACATGAAGTCCATCCATTGCGAGAATTGAAAAGAAGCTAGCAAGTTGGATTAAAAAATACTTGGTAAGAAGACGAGCAAGAAGTGTTGGTTAAGAGCACCTTATTTGTCATCCCTGCCTATTGCATGTCCTTACTGTACTAGTGGTCGTAGCAAGAGGGTTAGGAAAGTCTCTCTATGGAACTATATAATGAAGGGCTATGTAAACCAATCAAAATGTTGAACTCGAAGCATGTAATGTGACAAGAATTTATTTCTAGAGACAACGGTGGTGTGAAGTTGTACTTTATGTTAAGCTCCTGAGAAATCTTGTATATATATCTCAACAAGCTGCAATGGTGGGTCAAATCTACAAAAAGATCGAGGAGAAATTTGTAATATTGGGTAATGGAGGAGCTCAACAAACTACTTTAACTCTTACACAAACATAAAAGTTTATGGAATGTTTCATTTAGTCAGGTGAGTGAAGGAGGATGAATTTTTAGGGACTTAGGTGGTTAGCATCTTGACAATCACATTTTCAAACATGGCTAGAATTTCATGCGAAAAGAAGATGTCAGTCCAACAATTATAGAGTCTACAATGGGAAGAAGTGCTTTGGGATTTTAGGTCAGAAGGAACTTGCAAGATTGGGAGGTGAAGAAGTTCAAAATTTGGTCGATTTGTTTCACAAACATAGAATTTCACAAGATAGCGAAGATGTATGGAGATTGGGGCGGGGAAAATGCTGTCTTTTTTGTTAAGTCCTATTATAATGAGCTTCTGATAGGGAGAGTTAGCTTTTCCACATATCTCAGTAAGGATCATTAGGGTATCGAGAATGGTGTGCTTTTACACTTGGCTAACTGCACGAGGGGTGGTCTAAACGGTAGAGAACTTGAGGAAGATGATGATTACTTGTGTCAGTTGGTGCTTCATGTGTACCTCATTCATTCTTCTTTTTCTCGACGAGGGCGAGTCTTCGACTATTCCAAAAAGGAATTGGAGAAGGTGAATAAAAGTACAGTGGAAATAAATAAAAAAGAGAGAACAAATGGATGTTAGAAACAAAAAGGGAAATGAAAAGATTAAATTAATGAGGGAAAATTTGAAAAATATAAATTTTTGGTAAGGATATTTTAGTCTTGACAAATAAATTTTCTGCGTATGAAAGAAGCTAGAATTTGTAGTTTCTTCCCAAAACTGCTAAAGCTCAAAAACACTTCTCCATTGTAGCCAAACACCCCAAATTCTTAAAAAAGTGTTTTTGACCTCTCAGAAGCTTTGGCCAAACATGCTCTAAGAAAGATACTTAATGAACGAAAGAAAGAAACGTTTAATTTAATCTTTCTAAAAGAGTGGAACAATAATTTTCCTTATTCATCCCTGTGTATCCCTTGTCCCATTGTATTCCGAAAGCTACAGGAAAAGTGTCCCATGCATGAACAGCTGCATGGAGAGCAATCCTAAGAGCAGACGATTTTAGAGAGAAGAATTCTATGCATAAGCTGGTGTTTTTTGAGCAAGAAGGCAGAGGAAGATGTTCATTATCTGCTCTACTTAGTTCCCCAATTTTATACCAATTATAATGCACCATATGGAACATGCTTGGAGTTGAATGGTTGATGTGAGAATCCATCAATCCGGATGGAAGTTCTGAAGGAGGAGGCAGAGGAGAAGAGTATGGGAAATAGCAGCTTTAGCAATCAAGTGAGCCATGTGAAAGGAGAGAAATAGGAGGGCATTCGGAGGAATTAAAAGTACATTTTGCACAAGTTGGAGGAACCTTTTTATTTTTATACTTTTTTAGAGCACTTAGTATTCTTGTTACTACACATGATTGGATGCTATTCATAGTAAATCATGCTTTGCTTTGGTATGAAATATTAATGCTTTATATGTACATCGTGTCTGCGTGCTGTTCCTATTCAATCAATAAAATACTTTTTCCATTAAAAAGAAAAGGTAAAACTCCCTATTTTTCTATTTAAGACATTGATAATTATTTAATATCAATACATACAAGTCGTATAACTTATATGTATCTGTTCATTTGACTTTTCAGCATGTCTCTCGATATTCACGCAAATCTTTACGGGTGCTTGGAAGTGTGGGGGAGCCTATCAATCCAAGTGCATGGAGGTGTCAGCTATACATATGGATCTTTTGCTTGTCTATTTTTCCCTGAATATCAGAACATCCACGACATGCTTTCTTCAAGTTTTTGTTCATCTTTGAGCAGGTGGTTTTTCAATGTGGTAGGTGATGCAAGGTGCCCCATATCTGACACATGGTGGCAAACAGAAACCGGTGGCTTCATGGTATCTCAGTTACTGCTTTCATCATTTTTATCATTCACATAAAAATGAATGTCTTACTTCAGTCTTTATTATTTCTTTCTAGATTACTCCTTTACCAGGAGCATGGCCGCAGAAACCTGGTTCTGCTACTTTTCCTTTCTTTGGAGTCCAGGTACCTGCTTAGGATAATAACAGACCTCCAAGTATATTTGGAACCCAGTCTTTCATTTGGTATTGTTGGAATGATATTATTGAGTTTGCTGTCTAGCAGATTATGTGACGGTGTCTCTCGTGCCATGCAATACCGTCTTTTAGAATGTCTGAATATCTTTAGGATTTAATACATGATAACTGTATGTTTAAGGAAAGTTAAAACTGGAGTCATGCAGAGCTTGTACTTTTATTTATCATGATAATGTGGGATTCCACTAGGCCGTTGTTGTTGTTGTTGTTGATAATGTGAAACAAGGAAGAGCCTCCAAAATTTGGTCTTTGCTTTTTGTCCATCATATGGTCATGATGTTCTAAAATCATGCAGCCAGTAATAGTGGACGAGAAAGGTGTTGAGATTGAAGGTGAGTGCAGCGGGTACCTGTGTGTGAAAAGTTCATGGCCTGGGGCATTTCGAACACTTTATGGGGATCACGAAAGATATGAAGCCACATACTTTAGTGCCTTCCCTGGCTATTATTTTAGTGGTGATGGCTGCAGCAGGTATTTTTCAATAAAGTGGATTCCTGGTTGTCTATATACATTATCATAAGGGAATCTGTAGACATAATTTGCTTTTTCTTCTCTGATTTCTTGCACCTGTTTTGACTGATTTTCCATTGTAATGTTCAAACTTCTGTTTCAGGGACAAAGATGGTTACTGCTGGCTCACTGGAAGAGTAGATGATGTGATTAATGTGAGGTATAGTTTGCATATGAATTTTCACGTTTTCAGAACCTAATTAGAGTTTGAAAAAAGTTAGGAACAAGAAAATTCCTTCTGGGAACTGAGCAAATTCCTTTCAATTTTGAAAATTTGAAGTGTCGTTTTTGCTGGAAGTATTCTTTAATAGTGCAAATTCAATTGGAAGCGAGTATTTTGCAGGTACTATTATATTGTACCTAGTTGAACTGGTAGTTCTACTTGTATATTGTATGAAGTATTTTTTACACATGCAGTGGACATCGTATTGGCACAGCTGAAGTGGAATCTGCTCTAGTTTCCCATCCTCAGTGTGCTGAAGCAGCTGTGGTTGGTGTAGAGCATGAGGTATTTTCATGTTTCTACTTCTCATCTGAGTTTATGTGAAAGTTTCCGTTCTCTACTCTAATCTGTTCTTCTGGAGTCTGCCTGAAAGGTTAAAGGACAGGGAATATATGCATTTGTTACTCTGGTCGAAGGTGTTCCATACAGTGATGACCTGCGAAAAAGTCTTGTGATGGTTGTTAGGAACCAGGTATATTTATTCCATCCTCTCTGGTGATCCGATATTTGCTTATTGTTTGTTTTTCCCTTTATTAGACATGCTACTTGATTACTATCAACCAATGGGGCAAAATAGGAAGTCCATAAACTCTCAGAACTTAATGGAAAACGAAAGAAAAAGAAGAGAAAATCCAGCCATAGGACTGAAGCTATTACTTACACAAGGTTTAATGGAGTTAGTGTACATGCCAATCTTCAAGCTTTAAGAGCCTCGCCTTTCCATTGCAAAGTGTTCAAGTTGTATTTAGGACCATAGCATCCTTTTTACCTGCTTACTAAGACTAGTATCAAATATGCGGTCTGGTTGATAGACTTAAGGACATTCTTTTTTTTTTGTTGTTGTTGTTGCTTTTTTTTCCGGAGTTTAGTATTGAAGTAGTAGTTGGTTTTAGTAGTCATCTCCTTGACCGGTCTGACATTTTAACCCGTGATATTGGGTAAGGTATTTGAAAATTTGGTTGAACTGGATTTTTGGAGAAAACAACAACAACAACATCAAACCCAGTATAATTCCACAAGTGGGGTCTGGGGAGGATAGTGTGTACGCAGACCTTACCCCTACCTCAGCTCAAGAAAAGGTGGTGAGGTAGAAAAGGGAAGAAGAAGAAGAAAGAGAGAGAAGAAAGAAAGAAGAGGGAGACGACAGACAACAAGGAAAAAGGGGAGAAAAAGTAGCATTAAATAGTAACGATCAGGGAGCAACAATTTCCATAGAAGGGGAGAAAAAGTAGCATCAAATAGTAACAATCAGGGAGCAACAATTTCTTGTAGCAATTTTAAAAAAACAATGGACGTGGTAGCTAAGTACCAGATATACTAACAAACTAGAAGAAAGTATCTTTCAACCAACGATAAGAATATTACTACTACTGGTAAGCCTAGGAAAAAGTCACAACTACCTGTCAACCCACCACCTTAATCCTCGACCTCCACACTTTCCTATCACTAGTCATGTCCTCAGTTAGATGAAGCACCGATATGCCCTGCCTAATCACCTCTCCCCAATATTTCTTTGGCCTACCCCTGCCTTTCCTCAAGCCTGCCATGGTCAACCTCTCACACCTCCTGACCAGGGCATCTATGTCTCTCCTCCTCACATGCCCAAACTATTGCAGCCTCGATTCCCGCAACTTGTCTTCCACGGATGCCACTCCTATCTTGTCCCTAATAACTTCATTCCTAATCTTGTCTTTCCTGGTATGTCCACACATCCATCTTAACATCCTCATTTCAGCTACGCTCATCTTTTGGACATGAGACTTCTTGACGGGCCAACATTCAACTCCATACAACATAGCTGGTTTAACCACCACCCTGTAGAATTTGCCCTTAAGTTTAGGTGGCACACTCTTGTCGCATAAAACCCCCGAAGCTAACCTCGATCTCATCCAACCCGCTCCAATGCAGTGAGTAACATCCTCGTCAATCTCCCGGCGCCTTGGATTATAGACCCAAGATACTTGAAACTATCTCTTTTGGGAATTATTTGAGTATCAATCTTTATTTCCACTTCTTCCTCGGGCCTCTCATCACTGATCTTTCAATCCAAGTATTCAGTTTTCGACCTACTCAACTTGAAACTGATTCCAGCGTCTGACTCCAAACTTCCAACCTAGTGTTAACACCCCCTTGCGTCTCGTCAATCAATACTATGTCATCAGCAAATAATATACACCATGGCACCCTCCCTTGTATGTGTCGCGTCAGCACATCCAACGCTAGGGCAAACAAAAACGGGCTAAAGGCTGATCCTTGATGCAACCCCATCTCCACAGGGAAATATTCCGAGTCTCCTCCCGCAGTCCTGACCCGAGTCTTAGCACCTTTGTACATGTCATTAATCACCCTAATGTACGCTACCGGGACTTCAACCTCCAAACATATCCATTGCACCTATCGCTAACCTCCAAACATATCCATTGCACCTTCCTCGGGACTTTGTCATAAGCCTTCTCAAGGTCAATGAACACCATGTGCAAGTCCTTTTTTCTCTCCCTATACTGCTCCACCAATCATCTTACAAGGTAAATGGCTTTTGTAGTTGATTGTCCCGGCATAAATCCAAACTGGTTCTCAGAGATAGACACATCTGTCCTCACTCTCTTCTCTACCACCCTCTCCCAAACTTTTATAGTGTGACTCAACAACTTGATACCCTATAGTTGTTGCAGTTCTGGATATCACCTTTGTTTTTGTACAACGGAATCATAAAACTCCACCGCCAATCTTTGGGGACATACCTATTTTGTTTGTTTCGAACATACATACCCTTGTACATACACAGAAGGAGAAAACAGAAAACAAAAGGGGAGGTTAGAAAGCACTGCTAATACATGACCTGAGTCCCTGCTTATCTGATAAATATGAGCATATAACTTTTTTACTGCAGAATGTACACTAGCATTCTCCTTGTGTTTGAGATTGCGTGAAGTTCTTACCATTGTCTGAAGCTTTTTATTTCACATGTCAGATTGGAGCTTTTGCAGCGCCAGACAAGATACATTGGGCACCGGGTCTTCCAAAGACAAGAAGTGGGAAAATAATGAGAAGAATTCTAAGGAAAATTGCTTCCAGGCAGTTAGATGAGCTTGGGGACACTAGTACACTTGCAGACCCGACTGTGGTTGATCAGCTAATTGCACTTGCTGATTGCTAAGTAACAACTTCCAAGTTTAGTGAAGTTACAGGTTCTAGAAAGAAGAAAAAAAAAGGTTACAGCTTTAGCTGATTGTGCTGGTAAGAGATTGGTATTTTCTTTCAGTTTTAGCTGGATTTTCATGTGAGAACCTTTTCTCTCCAAATTTGAAACAACTTACGATTAACACACTTTTGAAGGTCAGGATGCATTGAGAATCAAGAAATAAGATACCAAGATACGGATTCAATGTATTTCTGGTTGTCTTGCACACTTTTCGCTGAATGTTATCTTTGCACGTCTGAAATTTCATGATTAAGGATCTGATATCAAAGTGGAGAATTTATTGTAAGTTGGAGGAGGACTAATATTTGAACTTATTATGAAAAGCGATTTCAACAAAGAAATCTGAGAAAAATATGTTTAGTATGTCAATGTATTCTATGAGAAAAAAAAGTTTGCTTTTACTTTTTATCTTTTATTTTTGAAATTTATAAAAAAAGTTGGCCTAATGCGTGACCAATGCATACTGTCCAGCTTGTTGTAAATATTACTAAAGCACATATAAAATCATTTGAAAGGTTGATGAATGATGATAATACTCTTTTTCGAACTGGAATTTGTCACAATGTAGGCTCTAAGCTTGGGCGCATATATCAGGTGTAGGTGTTGGTTCCTCTAGGTGATTAAAGTGATTTTGACAATGTATTTGAACTAACGATACCAGTAGAAATAAATTGAACTGTATTTTCTTGTGGATGAAATGACAAAAGAAAAAATGGAGGAGGGAGGAACCTTAATATTTATTCTACTGAGGAAGAAGGAAGGGGTCGGGGTTAAATTTTAGTTATTTATCATTTTTTCACAATCTTCTTGCTTCATAGATATTTGTCGTCATTGTAATTTGATCCATATATTTCCGCCCATAAATCGTAGCCGAAATTTCTCTCTCGCTAATTCAAGTAGTAAGTCCCTTTGTTTTGTTTACCCCATCATTTTATTATAATTGTACCTTAACGTTTTCCACCGTCTTTGTTTACAACAATTACGTTCTGCTTTCTTTTATGACATAATTGTAATTTGAAGATGTGTTCTAATTTTCATCCCTCCATTCACTGTTTACTTTAATTTGTGTTTTTAAATTTACTATATGTTCTATGTTTATCCATTGCCTTTCTTAACTGATGTTATTTCATAATTCCTTCTTTAGTTTTCTGAGTTAAATGGTTACCATCGTAACCCCCCCCCCCCCAAGAGAAAAAGGGGTTACTATTCCTTAACATTGATTGTCATGGGACGGATATCGAATTATTGGAAGAATTATTTCCGAATGAAGGAGCCGCCGAAGAGATCCGCTAGATTTTGACAAGAAAAAACCTAGGAAAAATCATCTCCTATCTTATTGATCAACATGTAAAAGATAAAAAATTCCGGCAGAATCCATACATTTGTGAACAAGCTATTGACCACTTTTATTATTTACTCCAGAGGGCTAGGCAAACCAAAGTCTTCACAAGTCCCCGTTTTCCTCTCAAACGGAAAAGATATAAAAAAAAAAGATTGAAAAAAGGAAAAAAAAACTTATGAATAGTCAATGTTAATAGGTAAGGCTGCCTATAGTTGCAAAAAAAAAAAAAAAAAAAAATCAGAGCCTCCTGCCATTACTATGGTTATTTCTATGTTTATCAGATGCCAGTTCCAATCCCATTAAGCAGTCTTCCAGCCGTTAACCCATTGGTATTTCTCTCAGTTGTCCCTGTAATGTTGGTTGCAATATATGTAGAATACATATATCTTGTAGATACTAACTTATAGTTTCCCCTTGAGTTTTATCTTACTATATGTTTGCCCTTATATATGATGTAATAGTCTTTCTCTTTCTGCTATGGATAATGTATTCGCACCCATGTAATATAGTAATTTTTAATCGTTGATTTATTTGCTTCATCATCCAATTGCTTGCAGTTATTTCCCTTATAATGAAATTAACAGCAAAATTATGTTTACTACATCATCGATTTGAGTTATGTTATTTATACTGGAAATTATTACAAAACCATTAAACTACGCTTCTGATATTTAAAAAAGAAAGTCACCGCGCCTTCGAATTATATCATATAAACAAGACAAAACAATTGCTTTTTCTCAAAACAAAAAATTTATAGTTGAGATTACGTGCACTGAAGCAGATAAAAAAAAAAGGTTCCTTCATGCGTATAGCTTGTGCATTAGCCAAATAATAAACTGGGGAAGCTAATGGACTTCCTGTACACTCATGGATTTCTCACACTTTATGTTATAATTCAATTTCAATCAAACATTTCCTGAATGCTCGTGCTATTAATATTTTGCTAAGAGCAAGATTTAGGAACATATATTGTAGACTCACGCTATTCTACTTTGAGTATATATTTTTCTAAACATAAAATTAATTACTCGCTACAAAATTAATTACTTTACTACTCTTCTAACAGGTTCCCAAGACTGTTCGCTCAAACAATTAGTGGTAATACTCTACTTCTTTACTTTTAAAAAATATTTATTACTTCAATTTGTAGTTATTAAAGTTATTTCAATCTTTACACTACATTAACAAACGCTACTGCCAACACTATTTGTCTGCGATTACAAATGCTATAATCTATTGTCTATTGGAAATGATACAATAAATTATAATAGAAACATCAAGATCATTACCATTATATTATTTTTCCTTCGTCCATCTATCCATCTAACCATCACAGGCTCAATTCAAATGGCGTCTGAAGTAGAATTATCGAAACAATGCTTACCTATTAGCAAGGTACCAAATACTCAGCCGATTGGGTTATAAAAGTCTTTGTTGTTCGAAGGAGTAAAGTAATTCCATACAAAAACCAAGGCACGAAGGTGTTTTCAAAACTCTTATATTAGTTGTTGAAGAGGTAATACTTTTTACATTTATAACGTATACTTTACTAACTTATATTGTCTATAATCGCATAAAATATTGGTTGCATCTTTAATAGGGGACAAAGATCCAAGCAACACTTTTTAATAAGCATGTAGAGAAATGGAAAGACTTCTTTGAACCACACAGGAGTTACTTCATTATCAATGGTCGCCTAGATCGTGTCAATCCAAACTACTCCTCGGTTCACAAAGAAGTTGAAATAGCTTTTACTGACAACACTATCATCAAGGAATCTGAAACAGACATTTCCACCCAATAATTCTTAAATGGTTTTTTGTTCTTGGAAGAGGCGGAAAAGTTAACCGACGACACTATCTTTGGTAACTATTTATAGGAATAAACAAATCATTTTCGTGCATAAATTCTATATACTTATAACTACTTCTCTAATGACCTACTTTCCAGATGTAGTTGCCATTTTAGTTACAGTGAAACCATTATTGGAGAAGGCCGTAACAGGAGAAGAGAGATAATAATTACAAATGAAAGGTCAGTTAAACATACGCATATTTCAATGAAAAACAAACATTTTACATATTATCTGCCACTATAATTCGAGATACATTCGGATTCTTTCATTTTTAAAGCTTCAAAATCAGCCCTTAGAGTTTGAAGTTTTACCTTCTTCACCTTGTCAACTCCTTAAAGAGAATTTCGTAAAATCCCCCAAGCTTCCTTTGAGGTGGTAGCATCTGCTACTGATCACGCCCAACTATGTCTTATAAAAAGGACTAAGTGGTCGTTGCAAATATAATCTGATTTACAAGTCCGGATTCGAATTTCACAGAGAACTAAGGCTTAGCTACAGCTGTTCACTATCACCAAGAAGATAAGCTTGAACAATTCCTAACTTATAGATATTAAGATTCTTGTTTTTAACTAATTAACTAACAAATTAAAATAATAAATTAATAACTACAAATACTAAGGGTTAGAGACAAGATTAAGGAGGTCTAGAGTTATGATTTTCCCAATTGTCGGAATCCTTCCCGCTATGTCTTCTATAATTTTGCCTAAGTATTCTCTACCGATCATGAGCGCTCTGCGTGTTGTAATTCTCTCCCGAGTAATTACTAAAATTTACTAGACATACTCTCCCGAGTTACGCTAGCTGGCTTCAGTTACAACTCACTTAGATCGCACCTAAGGTTTCGTTATCCCTAATCCCACCTTTAAACGCTTGGTTATTGATTCCTCACATACGTCGGGAGTGATGTTGTTCAACAACTACCTAAATATGCACTCTCACCCGAGTAATACATACTAAATAGGTACAGCTAATTGAGAGCTCTTCAACCAACCATAATATAAACGTAGTTGAACAAATAGAGAAAAACTACACCTCAATTATATAAAAACATAACAAGAATTTATCCTACAAAAGGTTCTATCAAAACTCTAGATAACAAATTAGCTATTCATAATAGTATGTAAAACTACAATACTAAAAGTCATAACCAATAATGAAAAATAGGAAGAGGAAGGAAAAACTCGTAGAAGAATTCTCCGCCTTGCTCCTATTGAGTTTCTGCCTCCTTAGGTCGAATCTGTGTCAAAAATTGGTCTCCTCCCTCAACATACCGTTTTCCCATGTATATATACCAAGTAGGGTTGGGCCCAAATAAATATACCTTCTCCAATGTGAAAAAGGACACTTTTCCCGGGTTTGACTAGCGCGGCCACACTCGTGACCGCGCTAGTGGCCACGCATATTGCCTAGTATTCTGCCTGATGAGCGCGGCGTGAGCGCGGCCGCACTATTGACACGCACTTTTCACCCTGTTCCTTTTGGAATTTGGAAAAATGTAAAACATGAATGTTGTAGGTCTTTGAGTTAGATTCCCAACCATATATTGTGTATCCCAAATGGAGTTCTGAGAAAAAGGTTATGTGCATTTTACTAGATAGTGCGCAATATACCTACTCGAGTCTTCGTTTGTTCTTAACTATCAAAGTTGACCCCTGACATGATCCCGACTTAATTACTTGGACTTTTACTCAGACTTCAAAGCTCCAAATCACTTGAATTCATTCCATAACATCTATATAGCTCGGAATCACTCCTACAAGGTATAAAACACACAGTTAGCGCAAGACACTAGCGATTAAAGCTCAAACTCAATTAAAGTGCAGTAAATTAGAGTGTAATAAGCGACTGAAATACGTAATTATAGCTTATAATCAACACCCCACACTTAAATCATTGCTCGTCCTCGAGCAATCAAACTACATTTTTTATAGACACGAGCTTTTAAAACAATTCTCCTAACTCATCACACCAAAAGTATTTAAAATAGACTAAGCACAAAAACGTAACATCTTCACCTCAAGATTTGACTCACAAGTACCACGCATTATTTACAACTCACCCACTTACTCTAACATAGAGGTCACTGACATTACCTTTCCTTCATGAATCAAGTGCCGTCACACAACTATATTTTTTTTTCAATTCAAGTGGATCTTACTTGTTCAAAACAGTGCACCTTTCTTCTGATTTCATTAGTTCCACTCAAAGCCAAACCAACCACCCCACACTTTAACTTTTACATAAATCATCAGAATTCAAGTGCTCATAAGAGGTTAGAAGGTTCAAATAGATGGTTAATTCAAACAAATGGGTAATGCTTGTAATGTGGTTGTCTAAGAAACAAGATTACAGGCTCAAAGGTATTAACTACGATACATAACAATTAGGTAGGTAAAATATACATATCTGGCTCAACAAAGAAACGTTTATATCACTTCCAAGACTGAACAACACTACTATTTCGCTTTACAAACACACAGGGCAAGTTCTAGGCATCAAATGCAATGCATTTAATAACGCAAAACCTTACACACATATGGTACATAACTCACTCAGGATTGGATTCATAGACACTCTAGTCAAAGCAGTTAAGCAAAGTTAAGATAATACAATTTAAGGTACTTCTACAAGAGTAAAAAACTGAGCCTAAGCGTCACAACCAAAGTACTCACTATTCTCAAGGCATAACCAAGTCAAGAGATATTGCTTCAATTCAAAGCACAACACAATGGCTCCTACTCCCAAAAAAAACTAACTACACCCGGTTCAAATAAAACCCTTGGAAAAGAACCGTGGTTTAAAGAAAAACCAAGGGTAATTGCTATACTACCTAACAAACGAAAATCTTTTTATTTTTTTTAACTTAAATCCCTCAAGAAAATTGTCTAGGATATCCATCGCCGGGAAAAGTCCAATCTTTTTTTTTTGTTTTTCTAAAAAGTAAAAATTAAAAATTCAATTAAACTAACACAACTAAAATAGCATAGAAAGTCACTCAGATAATCTCCTCACCCCACACTTAAAATTGTGCATTGTCCCCAATGCACACCATACTAATAAGAGGGTAAAAGAAACTCCCTGGTAGGCCAAAGGCCGAAGCACTAGCAGCTCATAGGGTACTCAGACTTCTCCCAAGCTTGGTCCTTCGTGCGGGTACCTCACACTTAGTTCTAACCATTTGGTTTGCTGTTGTATCCTTCCAATACCTTTGATTTCCATGCTCCTAGAAAATAAAAAATTGACACTACAAAAATAATACAATTAAAAAAAATAAAAAATAAACAAAGAAAGTAATAAAGCTGAGTTTCCTCCCAACAAGTGCTTGATTTAACGTCGCAGCACGACGTGAATCACTTTTTGCCTCCAATTAGAACTTATGAATCGGAGCCCAAGTTTTGATTCTGCTCTATTATCATGCTCCTGGAGTGGTGGAACGAATCTGACTGACCCAATAAAATAATGTAGTATTCTGCACTTCTTGGCCTTTAGATGAGGTATGTAATCCCGACTTTCTGGCAAGAAAAATTCCAGAATGTAAGCACTTTGTTCCTCATTCCTTGATTCCTCAAATGGCTCGGACAACTCTCTTTCCATATCATCATCTAAACACAATGTGGAAAAATGCTTGGAGTGAGGACCAATGCACTCAATTACATGAACATTGGGACTGTCTACATTCTCAACACTAATGACAATAGAGTCAACTAAATGTGTATCCTCAATATCCTTGGTTGACTCTAGTATCTCTTCTACAACATCGACATCCTCAAAATCTAGTGCGATTGATTGTTGGTGTTCTAGTCTAGCCTCCTCCTCTAGCTCATCCTTGTATTTTTTTAAATCCTCCAGTATAATGGCAATTTCTACAGCTAATTCATGCTCATATTGGCTACTATCCACAATGTCAACTTGTTGCGCTTTACAAGGTTCAATTAATTTATTCGCTTGAGTCTCCAAGTTGTGAATAGTTTCCCCTTGCCTTTGTACCTACAGTTGTATCTCATCATATTGTTCCGTAAGGCACTTTAGCATATCCTCGATCTCTTTCAGGTCCTCATACCTGGGTTATTTGTTCCTATTAACTTCACAAGAAAAAGAAGAACCATCAAAGTAAGGGGTTGGAGGAAGATAAAAACTATAAGCACAACCATGAAAGTGACCATCTTGACCACTACACATATCACACACATTCCACACATAAGATTGTGTTGGTGCACAAAACTCGCTCTCGGGAATATTTTGATAATTTTGCCATGGGTGGTTTCCTTCACAATATGCATAAGGAGGATTAAAAGTAGAATTACCAATATCAAAACTCTCATAATTCCATGATTCCATGTTTCTCAAATTAATAAGTAAAACAAAAATAAAAATCAAATACAAAAACATAAAAGTTCAAACTTGAAACCTAGCAATATGTACACCTACAACTACACTGTTAGATCCCCGGCAACGACGCCAAAATTTGATCACGCCCAACTATGCCTTATAAAAAGGACTAAGCGATCGATGCAAATATAATCTGGTTTACAAATCCGGAGTCGAATTCCACAGAGAACTAAGGCCTAGCTACAACTGTTCACTATCACCAAGAAGACAAGCTTGAACAGTTCCTAACTTATAGATATTAAGATTCTTGCTTTTAACTAATTAACTAACAAATTAAAATAATAAATTAGTAACTACAGATAGTAAGGGTTAGAGACAAGATTAAGGAGGTCTAGAGTTATGATTTCCCCAATTGTCGGAATCCTTCCCGCTATGTCTTCTATAATTTCGCCTAAGTATTCTCTACCGATCATGAGCGCTCTGCATGTTGTAATTCTCTCCCGAGTAATTACGACAATTTACTAAACATACTCTCCCGAGTTACGCTAGCTGGCTATAATTACAGCTCACTTAGATCGCATCCAAGGTTTCGTTATCCCTATCCCACCTTTAAACCCTTGGTTATTGATTCCTCATATAAGTCGGGAGTGATGTTGTTCAACAACTACCTAAATATGCACTCTCTCCCGAGTAATACATACTAAATAGGTACAGCTAATTGAGAGCTCTTCAACCAACCACAATATAAACGTAGTTGAACAAATAGAGAAAAACTACGGCTCAATTATATAAAAACATAACAAGAATTTATTCTACAAAAGATTCTATCAAAACTCTAGATAACAAATTAGTTATTCATAATAGTATGTAAAACTACAATACTAAAAGTCATAACCAACAATGAAAAATAGGAATAGGAAGGAAAAACTCGTAGAAGAATTCTCCGCCTTGCTCATATTGAGTTTCTGCCTCCTTAGGTCGAATCTGTGTCAAATATTGGTCTCCTCCCTCAAAATACAGTTTTCCCATGTATATATACCAAGTAGGGTTGGGCCCAAATAATTATACCTTCTCCAATGTGAAAAAGGAAACTTTTCCCCGGTTTGACTAGCGCGGCCACGCTCGTGACCGTGCTAGTGGCCGCGCATATTGCCTAGTATTCTGCCTGACGAGCGCGGCCGCGCTATTGACGCGCACTTTTCACCCTGTTCTGTTTGGAATTTGGAAACTCGTAAAACATGAAGTTGTAGCCCTTTGATCTAACGTTCCAACCATATATTGTGGAGTCCAAATGGAGTTCTGAGCAAAAAGTTATATGCATTTTACTAAACAGTGTACAATATGCCTACTCGAGTCTTCGTTTGTTCTTAACTATCAAAGTTGACCCCTGACACGATCCCGGCTTAATTCCTTGGACTTTTACTCAGACTTCAAAGCTCCAAATCACTTGAATTCATTCCATAACATCTATATAGCTCAAATCACTCCTACAAGGCATAAAATACACAGTTAGCGCAAGACACTAGCGATTAAAGCTCAAACTCAATTGAAGTGCAGTAAATTAGAGTGTAATAAACGACTGAAATACGTAATTATAGCCTATAATCAATACCCCACACTTAAATCATTGCTCATCCTCGAGCAATAAAACTACACTTTTTATAGACACGAGCTTTTTAAACAATTCTCCTAACTCATCACACCAAGAGTATTTAAAATAGACTAAGCACAAAAACGTAACATTTTCACCTCAGGATTTGACTCACAAGTACCACGTATTATTCACAACTCACCCACTTACTCTAACATAGAGGTCACTGACATTACATTTCCTTCATGAATCAAGTGCCCTCACACAACTAAAGAGAGTAGTTCCACACAATAAAATTTAAGAACACTTAGGAACTCAAGATAGAAAGAATTCACTCACTCTCAGAAATAACATTCATATGCCACAAAAGATACACCATAAGCTTGCCCATAGTGTACTACTCCACTAATCGGGCTCATTCAATCTAGGATCAATTAGGACTTATTTGGTTGTAATGTAGGCTACGGGACGGGTAGGATATATTTAGATATAAGAGTAACTACACCTCCCTAAGCACTTTAATACATATACTTTAACATTCAACCCCTATACTTATGTCAAACCAAACTCCACCTTCACATCAATGTATATTACCCCATACTTCTTTAAGCACAATTATAGCAAGAGTCACCACTTATTAAAGAAATACTTTTTTTTCACAACAATACAACTATATTGTTTTTTTCAATTCAAGTGGCTCTTACTTGTTCAAAATAGAGCACCTTTCTCCTGATTTCATTAGTTCCACTCAAAAGCCAAACCAACCATCCCACACTTTAACTTTTACATAAATCATCACAATTCAAGTGCTCATGAGAGGTTAGAAGATTCAAATAGATGGTTAATTCAAACAAATGAGTAAGGCCTGTAATGTGCTTGTCAAAGAAACAAGATTACAGGCTCAAAGGGATTAACTACGATACATAACAATTAGGTGGGTAAATATACATATCTGGCTCAAAAGAAATGCCTATATCACTTCCAAGACTGAACAACACTACTATTTCGCTTTACAAACACACAGGGCAAGTTCTAGGCATCAAATGCAATGCATTTAGTAAAGCAAAACCTTACACACACATGGTACATAACTCACTCAGGATTGGATTCATAGACACTCTAGTCAAAGCAGTTAAGCAAAGTTAAGATAATACAATTTAAGGTAATTCTACAAGAGTCAAAAACTGAGCCTAAGCGTCACAACCAAAGTACTCACTATTCTCAAGGCATAACCAAGTCAAGAGATATTGCTTCAATTCAAAGCACAACACAATGACTCTTACTCCCAAAAAAAACTAACTACACCCGGTTCAAATAAAACCCTTGGAAAAGAACCGTGGTTTAAAGAAAAACCAAGGGGTAATTGCTATACTACCTAACAAAAGAAAATCTCTTTATTTTTTTTAAACTTAAATTCCTCAAGAAAGTTGTCTAGGATATCCATCGCCGGGAAAAGTCCAATCTTTTTTATTGTTTTTCTAAAAAGTAAAAAATAAAAATTCAATTAAACTAACACAACTAAAATAGCATCGAAAGTCACCCAGATAATCTCCTCACCCCACACTTAAAATTGTGCATTGTCCCCAATGCACACCATACTAATAAGAGGGTAAAAGAAACTCCCTGGTAGGCCAAAGGCCGAAGCACTAGCAGCTCATGGGATACTCAGACTTCTTCCAAGCTTGGTCCTTCGTGCGGGTACCTCACACTTAGTTCTAACCATTTGGTTTGCTGTTGCATCCTTCCAATACCTTTGATTTCCATGCTCCTAGAAAATAAAAAATTGACACTACAAAAATAATACAATTAAAAAAATAAAAAATAAATAAAAGAAAGTAATAAAGCTGGGTTGCCTCCTAACAAGCGTTTGATTTAACGTCGCGGCACGACGTGAATCACTTTCTGCCTCCAATTTGAACTTATGAATCGGAGCCCAAGTTTTGATTCTGCTCTATTATCATGCTCCTGGAGTGGTGGAACGAATTTGGCTGACCCAATAAAATAATGTAGTATTCTGCACTTCTTGGCCTTTAGATGAGGTATGTAATCCCGACTTTCTGGCAAGAAGAATTCCAGAATATAAGCACTTTGTTCCTCATTCCTTGATTCCTCAAATGGCTCGGCCGACTCTCTTTCCATATCATCATCTAAACACAATGTGGAAAAATGCTTGGAGTGAGGACCAATGCACTCAATTACATGAACATTGGGACTGTCTACATTCTCAACACTAATGACAATAGAGTCAACTAAATATGTATCCTCAATATCCTTGGTTGACTCTAGTATCTCTTCTACAACATCGACATCCTCAAAATCTAGTGCGATTGATTGTTGGTGTTCTAGTCTAGCCTCCTCCTCTAGCTCATCCTCGTATTTTTTTAAATCCTCCAGTATAATGGCAATTTCTACAGCTAATTCATGCTCATATTGGCTACTATCTACAATGTCAACTTGTTGCGCTTTACAAGGTTCAATTAATTTATTCGCTTGAGTTTCCAAGTTGTGAATAGTTGCCCCTTGCCTTTGTACCTGCAGTTGTATCTCATCATATTGTTCCGTAAGGCACTTTAGCATATCCTCGATCTCTTTCAGGTCCTCATACCTGGGTTATTTGTTCCTATTAACTTCACAAGAAAAAGAAGAACCATCAAAGTAAGGGGTTGGGGGAAGATAAGAACTATAAGCACAACCATGAAAGTGACCATCTTGACCACTACACATATCACACACATTCCACACATAAGATTGAGTTGGTGCACAAAACTCGCTCTCGGGAATATTTTGATAATTTTGCCATGGGTGGTTTCCTTCACAATATGCATAAGGAGGATTAAAAGTAGAATTACCAATATCAAAACTCTCCTTTTTCCATGATTCCATGTTTCTAAAATTAATAAGTAAAACAAAAATAAAAATCAAATACAAAAAAATAAAAGTTCAAACTTGAAACCTAGCAATATGTACACCTACAACTACACCGTTAGATCCTCGGCAATGGCGCCAAAATTTGATCATGCCCAACTATGCCTTATAAAAAGGACTAAGCGGTCGTTGCAAATATAATCCGGTTTACAAGTCCGGAGTCGAATCCCACATAGAACTAAGGCCTAGCTACAACTGTTCACTATCACCAAGAAGACAAGCTTGAACAGTTCCTAACTTGTAGATATTAAGATTCTTGTTTTTAACTAATTAACTAACAAATTAAAATAATAAATTAATAACAACAGATACTAAGGGTTAGAGACAAGATTAAGGAGGTCTAGAGTTATGATTTCCCCAATTGTCGGAATCCTTCCCGCGATGTCTTCTATAATTTCGCCTAAGTATTCTCTACCGATCATGAGCGCTCTACGTGTTGTAATTCTCTCCAGATTAATTACTATTATTTACTAGACATACTCTCCCGAGTTACGCTAGCTGCTTTAATTACAGCTCACTTAGATTGCACCCAAGGTTTCGTTATCCCTAATCCCACCTTTAAACCATTGGTTATTGATTCCTCATATACGTCGTGTCACGCCCCATGCCTAGGGGCGAGATTGGCACTCAATGCCTCAACTATCCTTGCGTATCACCTGTGACTCAGAGACTTTGAACATGTAATGTCATGTTTTTGGCCATGGGCTGCAAGAAAATGTACGATGTAAAATATAAAACTGAATAGAGACTAACGCTGACTAACCATCAACATAAGGCTGGGCCGGCAAGGCCGTCATATTTACTACAACTTACAAGCCAACAAAATATATGTACAGGGCCTACCAGTCCAACATACTGTATTAACTGACAGGACATATATACAAGCCTCTAATAATAGATGTACTATGATCGGAACAGGGCCCCGACCTACCCATAACCTATCTACATATATACACAAGATACACACCACACTGCTAGCCCCGGAAGGGGAGCTTACCTATAAAGCTGATCTCGGACAACACCTACTGAGGAGGTCTACCCGTCTGTTTGTCTGACCCTGCATGCATGAAATGCAGTGTCCCCAGAAAGGGACGTCAGTACGAAATAATGTACCGAGTATGTAAGGCAATATACTGAAACTGAAACTGAACTGATAATATAACAACTAAGAACAACTGGGAGTCAAAGAAAACTCGAGGATATGCTCATCTAATAATACTGACTCAATTCTCTCAATATAGTAAGTAAAATAGCTGTCAGACCCTATAAGGTTCGGTATACATATATATTTGCTCTGCCGTAGTAGGCTCGCTCATAAGCACTCGGCCATACTAGGCTCTGTATCTCGACCAACTGGGCTCGCCCATATGCGCTCGGCCACAGTTGGATCGTCATATAACTTACCATCTGATCAGAGGTTGCCCAATAGGGGCCTGCCCATCGATTATAGCTCTTGCCCATCGATTATAGCTCGATGGTAATGAAAATACTCTTAATACTCTGCTCTCTTGACTGGAAGAAGGAAATACTCAACTGAATATGAAGTCCTGATAAGAAGAATATGGTAACTTACAAAACTAGGAAAATATTAACCTCCTGCATGTATTTAAAGTAGTTGCCTATGATAACACTTGCAGTACTAATCATATATGGTCATCTTTGCCTTTTGTCAACCTAAATTTCTGAATCATATGACAAAGGCAGTAGTATTTCCCAGGAGGTTGCACCTAATTTTGTGCATAAGACTAACTTATATTTGGTTCTTTATTTGTTTCACTTCTTTCTAGGAATATCATGGATACCTTTAATTGAAAAGGTTCTGTTGTACATTCAAACATGAAATGCAAATTAACAATTGGTTTTATGAACACGCTTCCCGTTATTAGAGGGAAAAGTATATATACAAGACTACTTGTTTAAATAGACAAATATACGTAAATTCCGGGATATGAATTTTTCCTTATACTTCGTTATCAAACTTGTGTAATGACAAGATCATGCCAAAATGAAGGAAGAGCTTAGCCTTAACATACCTTTTTCTTGAATTATTTGAATGAATCTGCTTTTGCGAAATTTACACCTGGATGAACTTAAAATCTCGGACGAAATTATTCTGCTTCTAACGTTTTTGAACGAAATGTTGGCTAAGGATTGAATTGAAATTAGACGAATTTAACTTACTTGGATTTGTTGAAGTTGAACTTTGCTTGGATTTAAACATTTTGACGAAAAGATTCTGCTTTTTACGTTTTCTTCTTGGTTTTGAAATTATTGAAGACTTTTGGTCTTAGGACAAAGTAACAAAATGAGCACAAAGACACTAAAATGAGGCTAGAATCAGAATGTCTATTTTGGACAAGAATTTTCAAGTCTCATTCAGACTTCACTTTAAGTCATAGTTTGGTTATATTCTTAGGTAGACACCTAGGATATTCAATAGCTTAGTCACTTCATGTTAGTGCTGCCACATGTCCTATAATTAATGAAGTTTTATCCATTTATTAGTTAACGGGATAATATCCTGTTACTCGGTAATTAATCAATTACCCGCATAATTTAAAAATTATCACAAATTACTTAAAATTTTATTTATTTTTAAAATACTTCATATATACTTTATATATTATACTACCGTGATCATATGGTACCTTACATGGTATTAGTTTATAATTATTGGGTATTATCACTCGACCCGTATTTTATTCTAAATTGACCACTTTCAACGAAACTCCTTTTCCCTAATTCGTGCATCCTTTATCCTTCATGGAACTTATTTTTTTCGTTTGTTATAAATAGCTTGAGTACGTTAATTGTCAAGATGATCTCACCACCGAGCCTACGTCGGTTAACTGAAAACGAAATTTTAACGTACGAAAACGCGAGATGTAACATCCTCCCCCCCCTTAGAAACATTCGTCCTCGAATGTTCAACTCCCGTGATCTATATAACTTTGGCAAGGTCGCCTCTGTAACAACACTAGTACCAACTCTCCCCGTAGGAGCTTAATAATCTAACGACACACAGGACCATAATTATGAATAACGGCTATGGCCTCTCATGACTAACGACAATAACCAACATAAGAATTTATACACATACTTTATGATTATGATGTCTCAGTCGGATCCTTTTCTGGAGGAGGAAATAAGTAGGGATATTTAGACTTCATGTTTTCCTCGGCCTCCCAAGTCATTTCTTCCACCTTATTGTTTCTCCAAAGTACTTTCACGGAGGCTACCTCCTTATTACGCAGCTTGCGGATTTGTCGGTCTAGGATGGCAATCGGAACTTCCTCGTATGATAGGTTCTCTGTAATCTGTATATCATCCATGGGCACTACTCGGGTACGATCTCCAATGCACTTCCGTAACATAGATACGTGAAAAACTGGATGAACAGACTCCAATTCCGAGGGCAATTATAACTCGTAAGCTACTTGGCCCACTCTCTGAATGATCCTATAAGGCCCAATATACCGTGGGCTAAGCTTGCCTCTCTTGCCAAATCTCATTACACCTTTCATAGGTGACACCTTTAAGAATACCCAGTCATTAACCTCGTACTCTAAATCTCGTCGCCGCACGTCAGAATATGACTTCTGTCGACTCTGAGCTGTTAACAGTCGCTCCCAGATAAGCTTGACCTTTTCTATGGCTTGTTGAACCAGGTCTGGCCCATATAACCCAAATTCTCCAACATTGAACCACCCTATGGGAGATCTGCACCTGCGCCCATACAAAGCCTCGTACGGAGCCATCTGGATACTGGAGTGGTAACTGTTATTATATGAAAACTCGATAAGAGGTAGATGGTCATCCCAACTTCTATTAAAATCCAGCACACATGCTCGCAACATATCCTCGAGCATCTGAATCGTGCGCTCGGCTTGTCCATCTGTTTGTGGATGAAAAGTTATGCTAAGATTCACCTGAGTTCCTAGACCTTTCTAAAACGACCTCTAAAAATGTGCTGTAAACTGGGCCCTACGGTCAGATATAATAGATACGGGTACTCCGTGTAGTCGCACTATCTCCTTAATATATAATTTTGTGTAATCCTCTACTGTATAGATAGATCTGACCGGTAGGAAATGAGCTGATTTCGTGAACCTATCGACTATCACCCATATAGAATCAAGCTTATGATGGGAACGAGGTAAACCTGTGATAAAGTCCATGTTAATCGCCTCCCATTTCCATGTCGGGATCTCTATAGTCTGCATTAGCCCTTCGGGCTTCTGGTGCTCTATTTTCACATGCTGGCAACTAGGGCATTGAGCGACATACTCGACAATGTTCTTTTTCATATCGTTCCACCAATACACATCCTTAATGTTATGATACATCTTTGTTGACCCAGGGTGAATAGAATACCATGAATAATATGCTTCTGACATAATCCTGTCTCGTAGCCCTGCTACCTATGGAACACACAAATAACCCTTGTATCTGAGAACCCCATCTCCTTTGAGTTCTAACAACGGCTTCTTCTGTTGTGGAACCCTCTCTCTCAACTTGACTAACTCTGGATCCTCGTATTGCCTCTCCTTTACTTCAGCTATGAGAGATGATTTTGCAGTATTTTGGAGTACAACTCCTCCATTGCCAGAGTCCACTAATCGAACCCCCAAACAAGCCAATTGATGAATCTCTCTTGTCAATTGTCTTTTCTCAGCCTCTACATGTGTTAAGCTACCCATAGATCGGCAACTTAAAGCATCTGCTACAATATTAGCTTTCCCTGGATGGTAGAGAATGTTAACATCGTAGTCTTTCAATAATTCAAGTCATCGTCTTTGTCGCAAATTCAACTCTTTTTGCTTGAGGATATATTGCAGGCTCTTATGATCCGTGAATATATCAACATGCACACCATATAAATAATGCCGCCATATCTTAAGTTCATGGACAACCGCAGCTAACTCGAGGTCGTGGGTCAGATAATTCCGCTCATGCTTCCTTAACTACCTTGAAGCATATGCAATTACTTTTCCATGTTGCATCAGGACACATCCTAACCCGACACCTAAGGCATCACAATACATGGCATAACCATCTGGACCATCTGGAAGTGCCAGAACTGGCGTTGAGGTCAATCTGTTCTTAAGCTCTTGGAAACTCTGCTCACAGGCCTCTGTCCACTGAAACTTAGTCGCTTTCTGCATCAGCTTTGTTAATGGTGCTAAAAGAGAAGAAAACCCCTCTACGAACCTCCGATAATATCCTGCTAAGCCTAGAAAACTATGAATCTCTGTCGGAGTGGTAGGTCTAGGCCAGGATTTCACAGCCTCAATCTTCTGAGTGTCTACCTTTATACCTCCGTCGGATACAATGTGCCCCAAGAATGCTATGAATTTTAGCCAGAATTCACACTTAGAAAACTTAGCATACAATTTATTATCGCGGAGAGTTTGAAGTACTGCTCGTAGGTGATCCACATGCTCATCCTCTGAATGTGAATAAACCAGAATATCATTAATAAATACTATCACGAACAGATCCAAACATGGCCGGAATAGGCTATTCATCAAGTCCATAAATATGGCAGTGCATTCGTCAACCCGAAGGACATAACAAGAAACTCAAAGTGGCCATATCGGGTCCTGAAGGCGGTCTTGGGAATATCTTTCTCCCGAACTCTAACCTGGTGGTACCCCGACCTCAAATCTATCTTTGAAAAGCATCTAGCTCCCTGCAACTGATCAAACAAGTCATCTATCCTTGGAAGGGGGTACTTATTCTTAATAGTTACCTTGTTCAGTTGCCTATAGTCGATACACATCCTTAGCGATCCATCCTTTTTTCGTACAAACAATACCGGTGCACCCCAAGGTGAGGTACTAGGCCTAATAAAACCTTTTTCCAGTAAATCTTTTAATTGCTCCTTCAACTCCTTTAATTCGGCAGGTGCCATTCTATATGGAGGGATGGATATTGGTTGTGTTCCCGGAAGCAAATCGATTGCAAAATCAATCTCTCGCTCTGGAGGAATACCTGGAAGTTCATCTGGAAATACATCCGCATACTCTTTTACTACTGGAATAGACTGAAGTATAGATTTCTCAGCATCAGCATCTTTAACTCGCACAATATGATAGTTGCACCCTTTTTCGATCATTTTTCTTGCCTTCAAATAGGAAATAAACCTGCCTGTGGGTGTCGCTGTATTACCTACCCATTCGAGGACTGGCTTACCCAGAAAATGAAATCTAGCTGTCTTTGATCGACAATCAACCGTGACATAACAAGCTGCCAACCAGTCCATGCCCATGATAGCATCGAAATCCAACATCTCTAGTTCAACTAGGTCGGCTTAGGTTTGACGACCACAAACTGTTATCGTACAACCTCGGTAAACACGTCTAGCGATAATCGATTCTCTGACTGGTGTAGATACCGTAAAAAGATCACTTAGTATTTCAGGCATTATACCAAATTTTCGCGCGACAAATGGGGTAATACATGATAAGGTAGATCCTGGGTCTATCAAGGCATAAACACCGTGAGAACAAATAGTCAACATACCTGTCACAACGTCTAGTGAAGACTCTTGGTCCTGTCGACCTGCTAGCGCATAGATACGATTCTGGTTACTACCTGAACTGAACCCTCTACCTCTACCTCGACCTCTACCAGCCAAAGATCGAGACTCGTGCCCTGAAGGATGCACAAACATAGCTGATCCTATTGCTGAATTCGCTGGTTGCGCCATATCCCCATAATCCTTATTTGGGCAATCTCGCATCATATGCCCGGGACGTCCACATGTATAACAAGCATCAGAACCGGCTCGGCATTGGCCCAAGTGTCCTCGACCGCTGATGGCACATCGTGTCTGAAATGGCCCTGTCTGTCTCAAACCTCGTTGTTGCTGCAACCCTGACGCTTGGGGGCTCTCACCTGGTCCTGACTGAGTATAATGGTCATACCTGTACCCCTGTAGCTGAGGTGGTGGAGGTCTAGGTGGTCATTTGAAGTACTGGGGTCGGTAGCTCCCCTGAGACTGCTCCTGCGACCTGACAAATCTCATCCTCTTACGCTGCCCTGACTCAGTACTCTCCGCACTTTGCTGCCGATGCCTACCCTTCTCTATATTCTGGGCAAATGCCTGAATTTGCGAGATATCCATACTATCCTGTAATGCAGCGGTGGCACACACCTCGGTCAACTCTGGGGCCAACCCCGCTATAAACCTGTGGATTCTATCCCGCATAGTAGCAACTATGGATGGTGCATATCTGGCCAAGGAGTCAAAACGGAGACTATATTCTCGAACACTCATATTGCCCTACTTGAGTGCTAGAAACTGATCGAGTCAGGCCTGTCGGATTTCTCGTGGTAAGTACTGGTCAAGGAAGGCATTTGAAAAATTCTCCCAAATAGCAGGAGGGGTATTACGTCCCCTGGACCTTTCCCATACCTCATACCAAAGGATGGCTATATCTCGGAGTCGAAAAGCTGCTAACTCAACTGCCTCTTTCTCCGTAGTATGCATAACCCGAAAAATCCTATGAAGCTGATCTATGAAATCCTGCGGGTCCTCCCTCTGATCTGTCCCCATGAACTCTGGGGGATTCAAAGCAATAAACTCTTGGACCCTTGAACTCCCAGATCCCTCAGAAGGTCCTGCACTAGAGGATGCCCTAGCCTATTGTTGGGTAGCTACCAATTGTGCCAACAAATGCACCACACCCCTCAAGTCCTGATCTGATGGAAGCGGAGGGGGAGCTGGATGTGTGGTCTCCCTAGAAATCTCCTCAGGTGGCGGAGGAGCCGGTAATCACTGAGTAGGGGTCTCTCCCTGCGACTCCGATTGGGCCGCATTTGTTGGGGTACCCTGCTAGTCCCCTCACCTACTGCTGGTTCTCTCCTCTGACTAGCTATAGTCTTCCTAGTTATCGCCATCTGTGCATGCAAATGACAATACGTAAGTTTAACTCAAATTTTCTACAACTCAGTGCTACAGCACGATTTAGATTTGAAAAAAAGGTAACTAACTCCTAGATGCCCTGTAGTCCCTTGCTTATATAATGTGGTGCACCACACATTTATAAACAAGACCCTACTAGACACGGCTTGTAGACTCCCTAGGACATAACTGCTCTGATACCACTTTTGTCACGCCCCATGCCTAGAGGCGAGACTGGCATTCAGTGCCTCAACTATCCTTGCGTATCACCTTTGACTCAGAGACTTTGAACATGTAATGTCATGTTTTTGGCCATGGGCTGCAAGAAAATGTACGATGTAAAATATAAAACTGAATAGAGACTAACGCTGACTAACCATCAACATAAGGCTGGGCCGGCAAGGCCGTCATATTTACTACAACTGACAAGCCAACAAAATATACGTACAGGGCCTACCAGTCCAACATACTGTATTAACTGACAGGACATATTTACAAGCCTCTAATAATAGATGTACTATGATCAGAACAGGGCCCCGACCTACCCATAACCTATCTACATATATACACAAGATACACACCACACTGCTAGCCCTGGTAACTCTGAAAGAAGGGGAGCTTATCGATAAAGCTGATCTCGGGCAACACCTACTGAGGAGGTCTACCCGTCCGTCTGTCTGACCCTGCATGCATGAAATGCAACGTCCCTAGAAAGGGACGTCAGTACGAAATAATGTACCGAGTATGCAAGGTAATATACTGAAATTGAAACTGAACTGATAATATAACAACTGAGAACAACTGGGAGTCAAAGAAAACTCGAGGATATGCTCATCTGATAATACTGACTCAATTCTCTTAATATAGTAAGTAAAATAGCTGTCCGACCCTATAAGGCTCGGTATATATATATATATCTGCTCTGTCGCAGTAGGCTCGCTCATAAGCGCTCGGCCATACTAGGCTCTGTATCTCGACCAACTAGGCTAGCCCATATGCGCTCGGCCACAGTAGGATCGTCATATAACTTACCATCTGATCAGAGGTTACTCAATAGGAGTCTGCCCATCGATTATAGCTCGATGGTAATAAAAATACTTTTAATACTGTATATATGTAACTTCTCTGCTCTCTTGACTGGAAGAAGGAAATACTCAACTGAATATGAAGTCCTGAAAAGAAGAATATGGTAACTTACAAAACTAGGAAAATATTAACCTCCTGCATGTATTTAAAGTAGTTGCCTATAATAACACTTGCAGTACTAATCATATATGAGCCTTTTGTCAACCTAAATTTCTTAATCATATGACGAAGGCAGTAGTATTTCCCAGGAGGTTGCACCTAATTTTGTGCATAAGACTAACTTATATTTGGTTCTTTATTTGTTTCACTTCTTTCTAGGAATATCATGGATACCTTTAATTGAAAAGGTTCTGTTGTACATTCAAACATGAAATGCAAATTAACAATTGGTTTTATGAACACGCTTCCCGTTATTAGAGGGAAAAGTATATATACAGGACTACTTATTTAAATAGACAAATATACGTAAATTCCGGGATATGAATTTTTCCTTATACTTCGTTATCAAACTTGTGTAATGACAAGATCATGCCAAAATGAAGGAAGAGCTTAGCCTTAACATACCTTTCTCTTGAATTATTTGAACGAATCTGCTTTTGCGAAATTTACATCTGGATGAACTTAAAATCTCGGACGAAATTATTCTGCTTCTAACGTTTTTGAACGAAATGTTGGCTAAGGATTGAATTGAAATTAGACAAATTTAACTTACTTGGATTTGTTGAAGTTGAACTTTGCTTGGATTTAAACATTTTGACGAAAAGATTCTGCCTTTTACGTTTTCTTCTTGGTTTTGAAATTATTGAAGACTTTTGGTCTTAGGCCAAAGTAACAAAATGAGCACAAAGACACTAAAATGAGGCTAGAATCAGAATGTCTATTTTGGACAAGAATTTTCAAGTCTCATTCAGACTTCACTTTAAGTCATAGTTTGGTTATATTCTTAGGTAGACACCTAGGATATTCAATAGCTTAGTCACTTCATGTTAGTGCTGCCACATGTCCTATAATTAATGAAGTTTTATCCATTTATTAGTTAACGGGATAATATCCTGTTACTCGGTAATTAATCAATTACCCGCATAATTTAAAAATTATCACAAATTACTTAAAATTTTATTTATTTTTAAAATACTTCATATATACTTTATATATTATACTACCGTGATCATATGGTACCTTACATGGTATTAGTTTATAATTATCGGGTATTATCGCTCAACCCGTATTTTATTCTAAATTGACCACTTTCAACGAAACTCCTTTTCCCTAATTCGTGCATCCTTTATCCTTCATGGAACTTATTTTTTTCGCTTGTTATAAATAGCTTGAGTACGTTAATTGTCAAGATGATCTCACCACCGAGCCTACGTCGGTTAACTGAAAATGAAATTTTAACGTACGAAAATGCGAGATGTAACATCCTCCCCCCCCCTAGAAATATTCGTCCTCGAATGTTCAACTCCCCGTGATCTACATAACTTTGGCAAGGTCGCCTCTGTAACAACACCACTACCAACTCTCCCCGTAGGAGCTTAATAATCTAACGACACACAAGACCATAATTATGAATAACGGCTATGGCCTCTCATGACCAATGACAATAACCAACGTAAGAATTTATACACATACTTTATGATTATGATGTCTCAGTCGGATCCTTTTCTGGAGGAGGAAATAAGTAGGGATATTTAGACTTCATGTTTTCCTCGGCCTCCCAAGTCATTTCTTCCACCTTATTGTTTCTCCAAAGTACTTTCACGGAGGCTACCTCCTTATTCCGCAGCTTGCGGATTTGTCGGTCTAGGATGGCAATCGGAACTTCCTCGTATGATAGGTTCTCTGTAATCTGTACATCATTCATGGGCGCTACTCGGGAAGGATCTCCAATGCACTTCCGTAACATAGATACGTGAAAAACTGGATGAACAGACTCCAATTCCGAGGGCAATTATAACTCGTAAGCTACTTGGCCCACTCTCCGAATGATCCTATAAGGCCCAATATACCGTGGGCTAAGCTTGCCTCTCTTGCCAAATCTCATTACACCTTTCATAGGTGACACCTTTAAGAATACCCAGTCATTAACCTCATACTTTAAATCTCGTCGCCGCATGTCAGAATATGACTTCTGTCGACTCTGAGTTGTTAACAGTCGCTCCCGGATAAGATGTTGTTGCAATATGTTGTTGCAATATATTCAGCTTCACAAGTCGAGAGGGTAACAATTGATTGTTTCTTTGAACTCCAAGAAATAACAGAATCACCCAAGAAAAATACAAAGGCAGTTGTGCTTTTTCTATCATCAATATCTCCCGCATAATCACTATCACAAAAGCCCATAAGGTTGAAATTATTAGAAGAAGTCGTGTCTTGTATTTCTCCACATCTCTATCAACATTCTTCTTTGTCTTGTATACCCATTTAACTCCAATTGCTCGATGACCCTTGGGAAGAGTTGTTAACTCCCAAGTGTTTTTCTTCTCTAATGACTTGATCTCCGCCTCCATGGGATGTCTCCACTTTTTGTCTGAAACAGCTTCATCAAAGTTCATTGGTTCACTGTCAGCAAAGAGACAATATAAAATATCAAAATTAGTAACTTCTTATGTGTCTTCATAGAGCTCATGAATGCTCCTTGTCCTTTGCGGCTGTTCATTTGAACTTTCTTGAGAAGAGGAAGATGCAACATATATTGGAGAAGGCGGTGGAGTTGTGTCCTGCACAGGTTCTACGTCTTTGGTTCTTCTTCATTAACAAAGTATGGAAGAAAATCATATGAAGTTTCTTCCTCAGCTTCCCAATTCCATGCCAATTCTTCATCAATTTCAACATCGCGACTTACCACCACCTTGTCGCTGTTTGGGTTGTATAACTTATAGCCTTTTAAACTCGCATCATAGCCAACAAACACATATTTGACACTTCGATCGTCAAGCTTCGCTCTCCCTTGATGTGGCACATGAGCATAGGCTATGCTCCCAAAGATTCTCAAGTGCTTGACACCTGGCTTTCTTCCACTCCATACTTCTTGAGGGGTTTGCTCTCTAACATTCCTTGTTGGAGATCTGGTGTTCAAATAAACTACACAAGAAACAGCTTCGGCCCAAAATTCCTTGGGCATACTTTAAGCTTTCAACATACATCTAGTCATATTAAGAATCGTTCGATTCTTTCTCTCTGCAACTCCATTTTGTTGGGGTGAATAAGGTACCATTAAAGGGCGACGAATTCCATGAAGTTGACAGAAGTCATTAAATTCGTTTGAAGTGAATTCGCCTCCTCTATCAGACATTAGAGCTTTAATTTCATAGCCACTTTCTTTCTCCACAAGTACTTTGAAATTTTTAAAAGCAGCAAAAGCTTCAGATTTTTGGTTCAAGAAATAAACCCAAGTCTTTCTACTAAAGTCATCAATGAAAAGCAGAAAGTATTTTCTTTTACCAAAATAAAGTGGATTGATTGGTCCACACACATCAGTGTAAACAAGCTAAAGTGGTTTGGTTGATCTTGACATGGCCTCCTTTGGAAAACTCCTCCTTGCATGTTTTCCAAGAAGACAAGCTTCACACAATTGATTGGGATGGTTTATTGATGGTATCCCATGCACCATATTCTTTTCTCTCATTGATTTGAGCGCTTCAAAATTTAAGTTCCAAAATCGCATGTGCCAACACCATGATTCATCTTGCACATTAGCCTTAAAACACTTAGCATCAATTGTTTTAAGATTGAGAGAAAACAATCTATTCTTTGCCATATGCACTTTAGCAATTAGAATTCCACTTGAATCTCTAAGCCAAAGATGCATATTTTTCATGTGGATGTCATATTCCTTTTCAAGAAGTTGGCCCAAACTTAAAATATTACTTTTTAATTTTGGTACATAATAAACATCTTGAATTAACTTGTGACTACCATCTTTACAGGAGATCAGAATCGTACCTATCCTTTCAATTTGAACCTTTGAGGTATCTCTAAAGGACACATTACCTCTCACCGTTTTATTGATCTACACAAACTTCTCTTTGCATCCACACATATGATTGCTTGCTCCATTGTCCAAATACCACGAGCTGCAATCATCTTTGTCTTCTTCCTTGAGTGCCATCAACAATATTGACTCATTTTCTTCTTTCTTGTCGTCAACAAGGTTAGATTTTTCTTCAACATTGCTATGACATTCCCAAGAGTAATGGCTAAATTTATGGCAATTATAACACTTAATTGTTGATTTGTCATACCTTTATTCATTATTTTCTTGGTATTAGCCACGTCCTCTTCCTCCTCTATGTCCACGACCACGACCTCTGAATGTTTGGTGGATTTTAACTTCATTTTTGAAGTTTTTACCGTTACTTCTTCCTCTTCCATGACCGCCACGGCCTCGTCCTCATCCATTTCCTCGATAGCTTGTTTCACCACCATAATCCTTGAAGGATGCTTGAGTTTTAAGAAGTTTCTCCAATGGCACTTCTTTTCTCCTTTTGATCTTTTCTTCGTGGGCTTGTAAAGAACCTTCCAATTGCTCCACCGTCATAGAGTCTAAATCTTTAGACTCCTCAATAGCACACACCACAAAATCAAATTCAGGTGTTAACGTGCGAAGGATCTTTTCGACCACACGGACATCTTCTATGTCCTCCCCGTATCTTTTTAGTTGATTTACAATAGTCTTCACTTTTGAAAAATAATCCGAGATGCATTCGGATTCTTTCATTTTTAAAGTTTCAAAATTAGCCCTTAGAGTTTGAAGTTTTACCTTTTTCACCTTGTTAACTCCTTGAAGAGAATTTTGTAAAATCCCCAAGCTTCCTTTGAGGTGGTAGCATTTGCCACCTTCTCAAACATGGCATCATCTAAACATTGGTGGATGAGCATGAGGGTTTGTTGATCCTTCTTCCTTGTCTTTGCCAAGATTACTTTTTCAGTTTGAGGCAGAGCTTCCTCATTATCTGGTTTTTTATACCCTCTATCTACGATTTCTCACACATCCTGAGAGCCAAGAATGGCTTTCATACGTAGATACCATTTCTCATAATTATCTTTTGTCAGACGGGGGTACTGAAAAGATAGCGGACTATTATTTGACATGGCTCTGATACCACGTTGTTGGGATAAAAAATAATAATTCCGCCCAGGAATAATATCCACAGCAAATAATAATAACACAAAAGAGTAATAATGACACCAAATATTTTAGCGGGGTAAAATACAATACCCGAGCGGAGCAATATTACCACTATAATATTACAACGCAGTAGTGTCAAGAGTAACTTTGAAAGAAATAGCACTCTTTATTTAAAACATCTCACTACAATATTACTACCACTCACTAGTTATCTCACACACAACAATCTGCGGATTACTCTCACTGTGTTCTACTTCTCTCGTTATTTGGGTGTATTTCAGATGAAACTGAATACTTCTATTTATAGGAGAAACCACCACACCTCTAACCAATCAAAGATTGGAATCTTCAATCAGAAAACCAACTTTAGAAAAATTGGTTTTGTCCATCGCCTAAGCCGTAAGTTTCAGCAATCATCTCCTTTTCGTTTCTTTCCTTTATTTACTTTATTATTTAGTTATATCCCACAAATCTCTCCCTTAATTTTTATTTTTTTTCTTCATTCCAAGACTTGATCTCAATCTCTGAAAATCTTCAAACTTGAGAGGCTTTGTGAATATTCTGCAACTTGATCATGAGACTTCATATATTTGAGCTCGACTTCCTTCTTGGCAATGCATTCTCTGATGAAATGATACCTTGTATCTATATGCTTTCTTCGATCATGATATACTGTATTCTTGGCGAGTGTTTGTGCGGATTTGTTATCAATACAAAACTCTGTAGCTCCAATTTGTGGAAAATTGAGCTCTTGCAATAATCTTCTTAATCAAATAGCATGACACGTACAAGATGTTATTGAAATATATTCAGCTTCACAAGTCGAGAGTGTAACAATTGATTGTTTCTTTGAACTCCAAGAAATAACAAAATCACCCAAGAAAAACACAAAGCCAATTATGCTTTTTCTATCATCAATATCTCTCGCATAATCACTATCACAAAATCCCATAAGGTTGAAATCATTAGAAGAAGAATAAAATAACCCAAAGTCGATCGTACGTTTTAGGTAACGAAGAATTCTTCTAGTAACCTTGAAGTGAGTGGAGGTAGGAGCTTCCATGAAGCGACTTACTACTCCAACTACAAAAAGTATATCTAGCCTGGTATAAGTCAAGTACCTCAAACTTCCTACAAGACTTTTGAAAAATGTGGGATCCACTTTTTCTCCTTCATCAAACTTGGACAATTTTGTCCCACGCTCCATCGGTGTGTTCACGGGGTTGCAATCGAGCATGTTGAACTTCTTCAATATCTCTTTTGTATAGCTTTCTTGAGAGATAAAAATTTCATCCTCCATCTGCTTCACTTCTAGGCCGAAGTAGTATGACATGAGCCCTACATCTATCATCTCGAACTCATAGAACATTTCTTTCTTAAAAGCTTCAAACAAACTTGGGTTATTACCCGTAAAAATAAGATCATCAACATAAAGACAAATAAGTAATATATCTCCATTAGTATGAACTTTAAGGTAAAGAGCATATTCATGGAGACAACGAGTAAACCCGTTGTCTTGAAAATACTTGTCGATGCAACTATTCCATGCTCGCGGGGCTTGCTTTAATCCATATAAAGCTTTCTTTAACAGCAACACTTTATCTTCATGGTTTTTAACCATGAAACCCAATGGTTGTTCAACATAGACTTCTTCTTCAAGATATCTATTCAAGAAGGCTGACTTGGTATCTAGTTGATGAATCTTCCACTTCATTTGCACCACCAAAGAGATCAGCAAATGAATAGTCTCCATGTGGGCAACAGGTGCATAAACTTCTTCATAGTCAATGCCTTGCCTTTGCTTATAGCCTTTAGCCACAAATCGTGCTGTGTATTTCTCCACATCTCTATCAGCATTCTTCGTTGTCTTGTATACCCATTTAACTCCAATTGCTTGATGACCCTTGGGAAGAGTTGTTAACTCCCAAGTTTTGTTCTTCTCTATTGACTTGATATCCTCCTCCATGGCATGTCTCTACTTTTTGTGTGAAACAGTTTCATCAAAGTTCATTGGTTCACTGTCAGCAAAGAGACAATATAAAAAATCAAAATTAGTAACTTCTTCTGTGTCATCATAGAGCTCTTGAATGCTCATTGTCCTTTGCAGTTGTTCATTTGAACTTTCTTGATAAGAGGGAGATGCAACATTTATTGGAGAAGGCAGTGGAGTTATGTCCTATGCAGGTTCTACGGTCTCTGGTTCTTCTTCATCCCTAAAGTATGGAAGAAAATCATATGAAGTTTCTTCCTCAGCTTCCCAATTCCATGCCAATGCATCATCAAATTCAACATCGCGACTTACCACCACCTTGTCGCTTCTTGGGTTGTATAACTTGTAGCCTTTTGAACTCGCATCATAGCAAACAAATACATATTTGACACTTCGATCGGCAAGCTTCGCTCTCCCTTGATGTGGCACATGATCATAGGTTATGCTCCCAAAGATTCTCAAGTGCTTGACACTTGGCTTTCTTCCACTCCATGCTTCTTGAGGGGTTTGATCTCTAATATTTCTTGTTGGAGACCTGTTGTTCAATTAAACTGCACAAGAAACAGCTTCGGCCCAAAATTCCTTGGGCATACTTTTAGCTTTCAACATACATCTAGCCATATTAAGAATCGTTCGATTCTTTCTCTCTGCAACTCCATTTTGTTGGGGTGAATAAGGTACCGTTAGAGGGCGACAAATTCTATGAGACTGACAAAAATCATTAAATTCTTTTGAAGTGAATTCGCCTCCTCTATCAAACCTTAAAGCTTTAATTTCATAGCACCTTTCTTTCTCCACAAGTACTTTGAAAATTTTAAAGGCAAAAAAAGCTTCAGATTTTTGGTTCAAGAAATAACCCCAAGTCTTTCTACTAAAGTCATCAATGAAAAGCAGGAAGTATTTACTTTTACCAAAAGAAGGTGGATTGATTGGTCCACATACATCAGTGTAAACAAGTTGAAGCGGTTTGGTTGATCTTGACATGGCTTCCTTTGGAAAACTCCTCTTTGCATGTTTTCCAAGAAGACAAGCTTCACACAATTGATTGGGATGGTTGATTGATGGAATCCCATGCACCATATTCTTTTCTCCCATTGATTTGAGCGCTTCAAAATTTAAGTGCTCAAATCGCATGTGCCAACACAATAATTCATCTTGCACATTAGCCTTCAAACACTTTGAATCAATTGTTTTAAGATTCAGAGAAAACAATCTATTCTTTTACATATGCACTTTAGCAATTAGAATTCCACTTGAATCTCTAAGCCAAAGATGCATTTTTTTATGTGGATTTCATATTCCTTTTCAAGAAATTGGCCCAAACTTAAAATATTACTTTTTAATTTTGGTACATAATAAACATCTTGAATTAACTTGTGACTACCATCTTTATAGGAGATCAGAATCGTACATATCCCTTCGATTTGAACTTTGAGGTATCTCAAAAGGACACATTATCTCTCACCATTTTATTGATCTCCACAAACTTTTCATTGCATCCACACATATGATTGCTTGCTCCATTGTCCAAATACCACGAGCTGCAATCATCTCTGTCTTCTTCCTTAAGTGCCATCAACAACGTTGACTCATTTTCTTATTTATTGTTGTCAACAAGGTTAGCTTTTTCTTCAACATTGCTACGACATTCCCAGGAGTAATGGCCAAATTTATGACAATTATAACACTCAATTTTTGATTTGTCATACCTTTGTCCATTATTTTCTTGGTAGTAGCCACATCCTCTTCCTCCTCTATGTCCACAACCACGACCTCTGAATGTTTGGTGGATTTTAACTTCATTGTTGAAGTTGTTACCGTTACTTCTTCCTCTTACATGACCGCCACGTCCTCGTCCTCGTCTATTTCCGCGATAGCTTGTTTCACCTCCATAATCCTTGAAGGATGCCTGAGTTTTAAGAAGTTGCTCCAATGACACTTCTTTTCTCCTTTTGATCTTTTCTTCGTGGGCTTGTAAAGAACCTTCCAGTTGCTCCACCATCATAGAGTCTAAATTTTTAGACTCCTCAATAGCACACACCACAAAATCAAATTTAGGTGTTAAAGTGCGAAGGATCTTTTCTACCACACGGACATCTTCTATGTCCTCCCCGTATCTTCTTAGTTGATTTACAACAGCCTTCACTTTTGAAAAATAATCCGAGATGCATTCGGATTCTTTCATTTTTAAAGCTTAAAAATTAGCCCTTAGAGTTTGAAGTTTTACCTTCTTCACCTTGTTAACTCCTTGAAGAGAATTTTGTAAAATCCCCCAAGCTTCCTTTGAGGTGGTAACATCTGCCACCTTCTCAAACATGGCATCATCCAAACATCGGTGGATGAGCATGAGGGCTTGTTCATCCTTCTTCCTTGTTTTTGCCAAGATTTCTTTTTCAGTTTGAGGCAGAGCTTCCTCATTATCTGTTTTTTCATACCCTCTATCTACGCTTTCCCACACATCCTAAGAGCCAATAATGGCTTTCATACGTAGACACCATTTCTCATAATTATCTTTTGTCAGACGGGGGTACTGAAAATATAACGGACCATTATTTGCCATGGCTCTGATACCACGTTGTTGGGATAAAAAATAATATATCCCGCCCAGGAATAATATCCACGGCAAATAATAATAACACAAAAGAGTAATAATGACACCAAATATTTTAGCGGGATAAAATACAATACCCGAGTGGAGCAATATTACCACTATAATATTACAACTCAGTAGTGTCAAGAGACTACTACAACTTTGAAAGAAATAACACTCTTTATTTAAAATACCTCACTACAATATTACTACCACTCTTTAGTTATCTCACTGACAATAATCTGTGGATTAATCTCACAGCTTTCTGCTTCTCTCGTTATTTGGGTGTATTTCAGATGAAACTGAATACTTCTATTTATAGGAGAAGCCACTGCACCTCTAACCAATCAAAGATTGGAATCTTCAATCAGAAAACCAACTTTAGAAAAATTGGTTTTGTCCACCGCCTAAGCCCTAAGTTTCGGGAATCATCTCCTTTTCGTTTCTTTCCTTTATTTTCCTTATTATTTAGTTATGTCCCACATTATATAGGTTAGGTAATACAACTAATATAATTTGTAATTTAAAACACAGGTTTGATCTTATATCTATCACTTTATGGGGAGATTTTGCTGAAAATGATGGTGAACTTCTTGAAAGATGAAACACAATAAACCAATCCTTGGTTTTTGTGATGTTAGAGTCTCAATTTACAAAGGTATAAACACCAACAATTGTTTGTATTATAGTATTCACACTTTAGCCTGTATTTATATTATTCACACTTTATGTACTAAAACTATTCTAAATAATTTCAACTTCTTTAATTAGGAAATTTTGGAATATCAACTATTCCTGTCGGCAGTGTGTTAATCAATCCAACAATCCAAAAGGCAACAGAACTCCGAAATTGGTACTTATGATAATTCTATTGCATTAGTAGTCATAGATATATTGATCGTATTATCAACTCTTGAACCTTGTTATCATGATTAAGACTACGGGACCCTTAAATTTACAACCTCTACTACATAATTTTATCCTACTAACTGCTTCCATAATTTAAAACAAACTTTGGTATAAAAAATTTACACAATATAATACCAAATAATAAGCATGCGCCTCTCTTAAGTTTATTCCAAATATTATGAGGTAAGCCTCTCTTTTTTAATTGAATGACAAAAACATGTGCTGCAAATAGGGCCAAAAATTTCTCAGTTATAAGGTTTTGGGTGTAATTTTCCTTTAACAAATCTACAATCGTCACGTCTACATCTTTATTGTCACGACCCTTAAGCGGACCCGGTCGTGATGGCGCCTATCGTGAAACTAGGCCAGCCAACATAAACCCCCATACTAACCAAACAATTATAATAAGTCATTTATAGACATTAATAAGCTAAAATACCATAGAATAAAGTAGGATAAAACAATGCGAAAAAAAAAAAACCCGACATCCAGGTGTCACCAGTCATGAGCATCTACAACTCATCTAGGAATATGAAAAGACAAAATAGTTTGATACAAAGCTAGTACAAAGCAAAATAAATATAGGAAGGAGAAGCATCGGGCTGCGAACGCCAAGCAACTATCTAGTCAACTCCGAAAAGCTTGCTAGATGACAAATCAGCACTCGCTAGCGTGACTCGAGACTCCTGGATCTGCACACAGGATGCATGGTGTAATATGAGTACGTCAACTCAGTAAGTAGTAAAAGTAAAGGAAGCTGAGCAGTAAGAAAACACAGCATAACGTTACAACAAAACAGTATAAATCCAGGACAATGCAGTAAAATAGTATAACTCGTAAAAACATTTCAGTTTAGTAGAAACCTCTTTAAAACAACTTCTAGTAGTGCAAACGAGTGATGAAAACAGTGAGAAAAAGGATAGAAATATAAATCAGCCCCTCGGGCAAAACATATACCACAACCGCCCCTCGGGCACAATGTCAGCCAAACCAGGCCCTCGTGCTACCTCACAATCACTCGTATCAGCCCCTCGGGCTATAACATGAAACAACAACAGCCCCTCGGGCAATATCACATCTCACACTGGGTACCCGCATTCACTGGGGGTGTACAGACTCCTGGAGGGGCTCCTACAGCCCAAGCACAATAACAAGTCATCTCGTGGCATAATCAAACAGGCCCTCGGCCTCAGAACAAGCCACCTTGTGCCATAACAATCAGGCCCTCAACCTCAAAATCATGAATCAATAAAACACTCCTGCGGCGCACAGCCCGATCCCATAGTATCCTCACAACACAGGCCATCGGCCTCACTCAGTCAGAAATCTCTCAAGCCACTGGTGCAACATTAAAACATGATGCTCAGCCCAAAATAGCATTTAAAATATCAAAAACGAGTAAATATGGGTGAGTTATGAAAACAGTAGAATACAACATGACTGAGTATAAATATGAAGTTAAAACAGTGAGGAATAGTAGTAAAAATCCCCTAAGGGTCCAAAACAGTTGGCACAAGGCCCAAATATGGCATTCAGCCCAAAACATGGTAATAATCTCCAAAACACAATGATATCAAACAGTTTTCAATCAAATACGCAACTTAACAGTCGTATGGGATGGACTAAGTCACAATCCCCAATGGTGCACGATCCCACGCTCGTCATCTAGCATGTGCATCACCTCAAGGTAGCACACAATGTGAAATCCGGAGTTTCATACCCTCATGACAGCATTTAAAATCATTACTTACCTCAATCCGGTCCAAATTCTAGCCCACGATGCCCTTGCCTCTCGAATCGGCCTCTGAATGCTCCAAATCTAACCAAAATAGATTCATACCATCAAAAATATGCTAAGGAAATAAAGCCCACTCGAAAATAATCAATTTACATCAAAATCCCAAAATTGGCCAAACCCGACCCCCGGGCCCATGTCTCGGGTTCCGATAAATTTCACAAAACTGGAATCTTTACACCCTCACGAGTTCATACATACCAAATATACCAAAATCCAACGACAAATGACCCCTCAAATTCCTAAATTTAGGTCTCCAATTCTCAAGCTCTAAACCCCAATTTTGCTACTGATTTTTCATAGATTTCAAGCTTAAAATGTTAAAATTCATCATAGATACAAGTTTAGGGTCCAAAAACCTTACCTCCTCAAAACCATCTTGAATTCCCTCTTCAATTTGTTCTCCAAAGCTTTCTCCCGAATGAAATATGGTGAAAAATCACTCAAAATCACGAAGGGCCAAATATATATGTTCTGCTCTGCGGTACAAAATCTTGCACCTGCGGTCGCAGGTGCGCATCTACGGAATCCACTTATCCGTTATAGGACCACACCTGCGATCACAATACTGCGCCTAGGGGTGTGAATTCGATTTATCGATTCGATTTTGACCCTTATCGATAATTACTTATCGATTATTGATTTGTACATATGCTTGTCGTTATTGTTTCAATAAGGTTTCAATTTTTTCGATTTCGATTTTTCAATTTTTGGGGCTTATCGATTACACCAATAAAAAAGTTTGCGGGATTCCACTGAAAGTATATCGCTATAAGCACGCCTAACTAATATGGATAAAAAGAAGCTAAAATAAGACCAACACCATTTATAACATAAAAATTGTGTCAACAAGCACATGCAACGAAACTAAAGTAAGGGATCAAATGTATGTCACCAACACTCCAACTGTATAAAAACAAAACAAAACAAAATACATCATCATGGCTAATTCTGTTTTCCATTAATTTGAACTTCATTCCCTTGAGCTGTAAATATGATCATTCCTTAAATGTGGTATCCCTTGCTGAAAGTCCTAACCTTTAAACCTGGAAGAAATTAAGAAAAATATTAAGAACTTTGTAATACATCACATTCTTTTACAAGTATTATTTAAAATGGAGAACTTACATAGCAGCTAACAAACTCTAGCAAACATCGTTGGTGGAAGCTTCTTTGCCAAGATGAGTAAAATCTAATAAGAATATATATTAACAAGTCAAGCAATTAATATATTATTTAACTATCTTAAGCAATACAATAAAATTAATTAAAATATACATACCTTCCTCGAGTGTCTCGAGAAAATCTAAATCTTCCTCAACATTTACAGGAAGCGATTCACTCCGAAGCCAATCTTGAAGGCACACTAGAGTTTCAACCAATTTAGGAGTTAATGAACCCCTAAATTGGTCAAGAATACGCCCTCCGGTACTAAATGCACTTTCAGATGCCACACTTGAAATAGGAATAGCAAGCACATCTCGAGCCATCTTAGCAAGAATAGGAAATCTAGGTGAGTTCACCTTCCACCAAGCCAAGATATCAAAGTCCGGTCTTTCATTTTCAGGATCTTCTGCAAGATACTTTTTCAATTTTGTTTTAGAATCTACACCTCCACTTGCAACTTTATGTTTCCTTATTTCATCTAAAAGTTCACCTAAACCAGGAGTTGAAGTTTCCATTGTGCTGAATGAAAAGTTTGGCAAAGAGGTAGACATTTTACCACCAATATTTTTTGAAACCGATTTAGAGACATACTCATTAAACAATGAACTCATATAAGTATGAACCTCTTTCAATAATTTTCCCTTCATCTCCAAACATCTTCTCAAGTACAAAACTAACAGTAGTAAACTTGTAGCGAGGATCCAAAACACAAGCAATGAAAATCATTTTGTTCATTTTTTTTGGTTTACCCCAATACTTCTCAAATTTTTTCCACATACTTGATGTCATCTCACTCAAAAGTTCATCTTCAGTTGTTATTAATCGATTTAAGTAAATAGCAACTTGACCAATTTCAAGAAAATGGGCATTTGATGTTACATAAAGTGATCTGGACACCTTCAAAGTTAGATTATAAAATATTTCAAGAAATTGTGCAATTCTCTTACATCATCCCGATCAGTTCTTGTAAGCATACCTACAGGCTTTCCATCTGAAATAGCATCAAACATAAGATAACGTGACAAGCCGGTATCACGATCAGAATATTCTTTAATTGCACGCTCATATTCAATAGCCTTGCTCAACATCAAGTAGGTGAAATTCCACCTTGTAGGAACATCTAAGCATAAAGACTTCTTGACAATATTTTCACTTTCACAACATTCCTGAAACTTCCTCAACCTAGCAGGAGACTGTCTAATATATCTGACTGTACATCTAACACGAGCAATAGAAATACCTGACTCTTTTAAACTATTTTTCACAATAAGATTTACAATATGAGATATGCATCTCACGTGAAGGTGTTGACCATTCATGGAATTGGTTCCCCAATCATCTAATTTATCAGACAACTTCTCCACGGTCACATCATTTGAACTAGCATTGTCAACTGTGACAGTGAAAATCTTTTTCAAACCCCACTCACGCAAATAATCAATAATACACATTGCCATATCTTCACCTTTATGGCTAGTAATTGGAGAAAATTTAATAATTCTTTTATGCATAATCCATTCACTATCAATCCAATAGGCTGTGATGCACATATAGTTAATTTTTTGAATAGAAGTCCATATATCAGTGGTAAGACTTACTCTTTGACTTGTTCCTTTAAGAAACTTCATTAATTTATTTTTTCCATATTACAAAGAGCAAAACAATCCCGTGTAACAGTAGTACGGGAAGGAATATTGCCACGACCCAAAATCTAATCATGGTCGTGATAGCGCCTATCGTGTTACAAGGCAAGCCTATTTCCCAAAATATTACTACTAATTAATTTTAAGGATTTAATAAAACAATACCAACATTCAAATTTCTCATAAACTAAATCAACTCTAAATATAATTAATATAAAAATACGGAAGCTAGCCCCAAACATCGGGGTGTTACTAAGTCATGAGCGTCTAAAACTATAAACTAAGATATATAAACCGTTTAACTGTCCAAAAGCAGAAATGACAAGAGGGGTAACAAGGTCCTGCAGATGCTGACAGCTACCTTGCAATCTCCACAGATAGCCGGCCTGAAATCAACTATCGCCACGCTTAGACCTGTCAAATGGGCCGGGTCGACCCACTAACTGGCCCATGTAACCCATTAAAATTGACCCATTAACCGGCCCATGACCCACGAAACCCTAACCGGACCAACCCATTAATTTAAGGGGCCTGGGCCGGGCTATAATATTTTGACCCACTAAACCGGACCAGACCGAAATCGGTAGCTGACCCACAGGCCAACCGGCCCGGACCAGTTCACATATATATATATTCAGACAAGTGGTAAAAAATTGAATCCAGACATTGAAGAAAGAATATAGTACCAAACACCATGAGACGTCATGTCGAAATAGTCGAATTCCATATGATTTAGACTACTAGTTATAGTCGGATTCCATATGTTTCTCAAGCCTTAATGTTAATATAGTATGATTTTTCTTTCATTTTTATTCTAACTGGCTCAAGGAGATGTAGTAATTTCAAATTTGTATGTATGTATAAAGTTTGAAATTTCTATGATTTATTAATTTTTAACTTTTTTAAATTAAATTAGATCTAGCCCATTAAGGCCCGGGTTACGGGTCCGGGTCGGGTCAATATGTTTTGATTAATGGGTCAAATCCGGACCGGCCCCTATAAGAAAGTGAACTGGACTGGCCTGGTTAAGGACCCACAGGCCAAGAGTCGATGGGTTCGGATCCGGGTCAGGTCGACCCATTTAACAGGTCTAGCCACGCTCTAACTCACCTAGTTCTGCACATAAAGTGCAGGGTGTAGTATGAGTACAACCACCTCAGTAGTAACAGAAATAATTAAGGAACTGAGTAGTAGTGACGAGCTAAGTAAAACAGTCCAACTATTTATTTTTATAATTTACAATAAACATGAATAAACAAGTAAATTCCATAATTCAGTAAATACCACAAAGAGGTTAACAGGTAAATGCAGTTGTTGATACCCAATTTTCCCTATATATTTTTAATATGCAAAATACCTTCAAAATAGAATATATATATATATATATATATATATAAGCATGTCCAAATATTTTATTATTTTTTCATAGTTTTTAAAGGTTTTTAAATCAATCTATTTCCCCTTTTTTATCCATAAAAAAACCCAATAGTTATTTCCAAAATTATCATTTTTTGGTGATTCATTTGTTGGACTTTTATATCTATTCTAAAATATAGCTAAGATAATTTTTGCATATTTTTACAAATTTATTTAGTATTTTTAAGCTAAATTGCATATAATTGCAATATTAGCCCTTTTAAGATTTAATTGTGTTTTATATTCATAAAATTAAGTCATGTATTTTTAAATTGTTAATTATATGTTATAAATCATTTTAGTTCTTTCAATTTATTTTCAAAAATTAATTTACTATTTTTCATAATTTTAAAAGGGGAAAATTAGCTATTTAAATAATAGCCCAATTGCATTTCAATTGTAGCCTAAATCTTATCCCAACTTAAACCCAATTTCCCGGCCCAATTCCCATTCAAACTCGACCCCTAACCCAATTTAAACGACCTAACCCGGATTCCCAACCTAACCATTTTAATTCTGGTCGTTGATCATTTAGATCAACGGCCACCATCCTCCCTTTCCATTTTTAACCTTAAACAATCCCTTACCCTACCTTATTCTTCACCAAACGCCGCCCTTGAATCCCTCTTCTCTCTCAACTTTCTTTGAAACCTCTCATGAACCCTAGTTGCCGCCATCTAATCCCACCTTAATCCACGTCAACCCCTACCTAATCCATGGCCTCTCATGATTATTTGAGATATGTATCAACCTCCTATGGCTCCTAGGTGCTTGTTTCTATGGTTTCATGGACAGACCTCGAGGGAATCTAGTCCAGTCCTTACTCAACTTCTGTTCATGGCCTTTCTCTGGCCATCCATGACCTTTCTCCGGCCATTCATGGCCTTTCAGGGCAGATCCTTGACTTTCCTGGTTAGATCGGAAACTTTCAAGGTCTTTCTCACCTTTTCTCGGTTTTCCGAAACCCTAATCTTTAAGATCTTTCAATTTTCTTTTAGGTCTACCTTAGATCTGTACTTACTATGAATTTCTTAAATGTTTTCTCGAAGATTCTTCAACTTTTCTTTCAAAATGACTCTTCATTTTTTGGATTGGGGTTTCTCTTAACCTCTCTCTTAAAGATCTCTTCTCTGATTTTGGTGTTGTTTCATGATTTTGCTATGTTACTTGTTTATGTTTTCCTTCTACTTGAGTCAGCATGTTAAAAACCCTAGTTCCTTTTTTGTCTTATCCGAGTTCTGAAATTGTTTGCCTAAATGTGTGCTTATTTTATTAAGTTCTTTGTTTCTGACTCTTTTATCCTTATTTGGCTTATCTGATTTTGAGTTCTTATCATCTCTAAAACTCGACTACTATCGAAGCCCTAATTTCTTAAAAGGGGTTTTTCTCACTTATTACTACTGTGAGACCTTTACTTGTTTCTGATTTCTCTTACTTGATACTATGTTCTTCTTCACTATTGATTCTATATGAATACTTGACCTACTTGACTACTAAGCTTCAAATATTTTTTCTTACTATTGAATCCTATCTTATTTCTGCTACTACTGTATTTTTGTGCTATCTCTTTTGCCAATATGTTTGGCCTCGCATGTCTGATGTTTTTGTTCGCTCTATTTATATGCTGAAGTTTCTTCCTTGATTGATCTTGATCTTGTGACTGATTACAGAAGTTTTTCTTTTATGAATCCTAATTTCACTTGCCTATTTAAAATTAATTGATTCCTTTCCCTTTACTGTGATGTTTTACCTTGCTGAATCCTTTCCCAAAATAAACATATTTTGTACTTAGACTTGATTATTTACTTCATGCTTTTACTACCCCTTATATGGCAATAATCAATCTGTCCCCAAACTGATTTCTTTCCTTAATTAAGCCTGCTACTACCCGTTAAACAGTGATTCCTTAATTAAAGGGAATCACTTGTGTTAATTGATTCTGACTTGTGATTGTTTTCATATTTGTGTTAAGACTTTACTTATTACCTTACTTTTCACTCGTTTTCAAAAACTATAAATACCCTGCACCCCTCTTCTTTAAAACACACGAACAATCTGAGTTAAGAACACACACTTACACTCAAAAACTTTCTTTCTTTTCTCTACTACTACTTGTGCTACTGCTCTATCTAGCCGGCTGAAAGCCAAGGTTAGACTGTGGAATCTTGCTTATTTTTGCATTTTGCTTCTCTACTGGTATGTCCTAGTTAATTTTCAAGCATCAACAACAACATGTTTCTTTAGCTGTTTCAGTTTCTTTCATTCTTGTCTACTTCTGCTTATGTTTCTACAATCAAGTTACATTACTAGCTTGTGAAATATGTTCCCTTCCCCTTTTAAATTAATGCTCTCCTATGTGTATAAATCCCAAACCCCACATCCCCTCTATCTGTTTGTGTTCTCTGGCTGGTTTGTGGGCATGTCAGCATCATCTATTGTTGTGCATGACCAAACCTGAACCTTTCTGGGGTCATATGTTTCATGCAATGTATTCTCAAAACCCCTGACCCCTTTGTGTGACTGCTGATTCTGTGTAGTTTGAGTTTTACTACTATTGTTTTCAAATCACCTTTACCACTTACTATTTTCATTCCAATTTTAAATAAATCTCTGTATTCTGCACTTCCACTATATTCTTAGAACCTAGGTTCTGTCCCTCTTGTGTGAGCCTTGCCTTGGGACCCTTGAGCTCCCTCTGAACTTGGACACATAAGGGTTGGCCCTTCCACACTGCACTCATCTCTGTCTGATTACGCAACCTGGGTGTAAGCACTACCCGGGGTCCCTTGAGACCCTTAGGGAACTTTGACACCCCAGGTATGAGAAAGGCTTTGAACATCATTGGCATTTGAGGTGGTTTATTCCATAACTCAGAGAGGAAATCAGAATCAGGCTTCCTATGGTTATAAATTCTTATTTTGTTTTTCTGGTGTAATTCATTCATTTTTGGTTTGTAATAATTTGTAACAAATTTTGAGGGTTGGCTAGTAAAAAGGGATGGGTGATTACACATGCTTTAGCTATTAGAAGGGTAGATAACATGCCTATAAGATCTATTTTAATAAATTTTGCATGTTTTAATTCCACACTTAGACACCATGCCTATAGTATCTAAATGGCTATAATCAGATATCATGCCTACAAGGTTAAAATCAGCTTTGAAATTAGATGCCATGTCTATAATATTAAAATCAGTATTTTTATAGAAATCATACCTATAGGAATCTCGTTGTAAATCCTGCCTGCTTCATTTCACGTTCAACTAGATACCATGCCTATAGGACCAGAATCAGCCTTTAATAGTTAGATACCATGCTCGTAGGAATTAAAATCAGCTATAATAGAAATCATGTCTATAGGATCGGGAACCAGTTTAGTTAAAAATCAGTTTGACTTGTACTGTTCTGAATCAGTTTAAACAACCTACTCCTTTTATTAATACGGTTTAGTAAGCATGCCTATAGGATCCAAATCGCTCGTTTAAAACTGTTTACTGCTTTGCTACACTCCTAGTTAGTAATAGGCATCATGCTTATAGGACACCACCAATACACACTTAGGCAAGCCTTAGGTAATAAAAACAAAACTGAATCCGCTTTTAATTAGCAACTGCTACAACTAGCAGGCAGGCCTGATTCGGACTTTTTATCTGAGTTATATAATAAATTGGTCTGCTTCAACAATTAAAATACCCTGACTTAGTACTTTAAATTCTGACCCTACTGTATTTAAGTCATGCTATTTATGTGCATTGTCTGCGGAGGAATATATGAGCCTCTTAATTGTTTATATGTTTCTCCTAATATGCAGTCCTACGTGTTTTGTATGTCGCCTTAGCCTTTTACCTTTAAAACCTAAGATCAGCCTAAAAATCCTCCCTCTCATAGGAATAGTAGTCCTAATTTCCTTCAGAACTGATAGGAATAGGATGGGTAATAGCATGCAATAGAGATCGAGACCAATTCACGCTTTAATACCTTAACAGGGTGGGAAATGTAGATATGGATATGATGATTGGTGCGCTAATACCACGTGTATCCCCTGTTTTGAGGAGTGTCATACCAGGTATCGCATTGATGTGATCCATATTATAAATAAACCTAGGACCCCCCTCCTTTTCTTTTCTCAGGTACTTGTAGAACTGTAACTCCTTTTCAAAATTCGCCTTTTAATAATTGTTTTCAAACTTTTATGTGTTCAAACTCAAATCTCCTACTATTTGAGTCTATACTTGTCTATCTGCTAATTGTACAAAATTCACAAAAAATTGTCTGGCCGGGAACCACACTAGTGGATCCTGAGGGGTGCCTAACACCTTCCCCTTAGGATAATTTCAAGCCCTTACCCTATCTCTGGTTATCAAACAAATTTAGAAATGAACCATATAGGTGTTTTAATGCACCTTAAATCATTAGGTGGCGACTCTTCAAATGCAAACCCTGTTCCCAAAAGGAATGAGTTGTCCCATACCCAAAATGTCATAAACCCGATTTGTCGATGCGAAGAGGGAAAAAGGGGGTGCGACAGCAGCCACAACAAAAGTAAATGCAACTTCACAACAATGTCACTCCATCACTCAGCACTCGTACTCAGCACTCCACACTCAACATTTAACACTACGCGCTCACTGGGGGTGTGTACAGAATCTGGAGGGGCTCCCAAAGCCCAAGCGCTAAGCACGGACAACTTACGTGCCATCATATCAATACCTGAATCTGCACGGTCAACTCACATGCTACGCGGACAACTCATGCGCTATAGTATCAATACCTGAACCCGCACGGTCAACTCACGTGTTACGCGGACAACACACATGCTATGGTATTAATATCCTCACAACCAGGCCATCGGCCTTACTCAATCATGTACCTCACTAACCTCACCATCATCAACAAATAAGGGAACACAACTCATATCAAGTATCACAACATGTCAGCAAATAATAGAGACTGAGGTAAACATGTACAATAATTTCTATGACTTAGTATAAATAATGTGAGTATAAATAAAGCCTAAGCATAATCTCTAACTTGAAGGCAGATAAGTTCAACAACAAGTAACTACGTAAACAAAGATGATAGCCATTAGGCCTCACAGTCTTACGGGACGGACCAAGTCCCAATCCCTCGTGGTGCACACCCACACGCCCGTCACCTAGCGTGTGTATCACCACCAAAAAATCACATGATATCAATTTCTTCGGGTATATACCCTCAAAGCCAGAGTTAAAACTGTTACTTACCTTAATCGCGTAAAATCCTACACCGGGATGCTCTCGTCCCTCGACTCAATCTCTAAAAACTCCGAATCTATCCAAAATATTGAATAACACGTCCTAATTAGTCTAGGTGGATAGTTTTCATAATCTCAGGACAAGTCAAAGTAAAAGTCAATCTCCGATCCAATTAATAAATAATTTGTACACAAACACGATCAGCAGTAGTACTTCCGAAAGTACCGAAACAGAAGCTCTATATGAACTAAGCCATGACTTATACTATATAATTGTTTCACTTTATTGCCATCATCATTACTACAATAATTACGTAAATCATTGGCATAAGTATTATGTTTCCTAAATTCAAAAATGATAGAAATCAAAACTGGTGAAATTGTATCACCATAATTCTTTTCCATGGTAGAGATTTCAACCAAATATTTCTATTTGCATTATTCATATTACTATGCAATCATGGATGTTATTACTATTTTCTTCATACTTTCTAATCATTACTACATTACTAGTTAATTAATGCCAACAACCAAGGAAAATAGATGTTCTATGTCTTAGTGGAGGCTTTGAAAGGAAGGGTTAGGAATTAGTTCTAAATTATTGAAATATTATTATAAGGGTACATATAATAACTATCCTCTGCCAAAAAAATTCAATTCCATGCATACCATTGTACAAAAATTGATAAAGTACCTGATTTTATAGCCCTTTCCTTCCACAAAAATTCCGCTAAGAAGCTTTTTAAAGGTTAGTCAACTCCCACTAAATATTTCCGCCGTCACAATGCCCTCTTTGTTCTTCCCTATATTATGGTATCTCCTAATGAAACAAGGAACCAATATTTTCCCTATATAAATTTCTAAGTCATAAAATGTGTTGTGCATCAGATGTGGGTTTTGAGCCCACTATTTATTCATATCCTATTTTTATTAATATATTTGTAACGTAGGCCCACTATCTATTTATATAATATAGTACCTTATATATATACACGTAATAAAGCCCAATTTTTAACTTTAGCCAATTCAAGCCAAATTCTACCACGGACCTCCAAAATACATTTTGGACACACTCCTAAGTCTAAAATTACCCAACGAAGCTAACCGACTCATAAAAATTCAAATCTGAATTCGTTTACTCATAAGTCAACTTTAGGCTGACTTTTCTAACTTATCTTTCTTACTAAGAGACTAAGTGTTCATTTCACTCCAAAACTACTCCGGACCCAAACCTACCGACTTAATATAACTCAACACAACTGAACAACACATAAAGAAGCTAAAATGTGGGAAACGGGGATATAACTCTCGGAACGACCAACTAGGTCGTTACATCCTTCCTCTCTTAAACAAACGTTCATCCTCGAACGAGTCCAACAAAAGAACATAGCTTAAATCACAGCATCTGAAGCAATAGTGTCTGGCCTGGCTGGAAGGGCATAAAAATGGTCCTAACCACCCTTTGATCTGCCTCCCCCTCTTGGGCGACCCATAGCTGACTGGGATCCACCCCTCGCTTGTTGATCTCCACCCCTAGTTGGTTGGGCGGGAGGTAGAGGAACTGGTGCTGGTGTCGGTGGCTGAGCACCCTGCTATGGAGTCCTACCTGACAGCTTAGGGCAATATCTCACAATGTGACCAAAATCCTCGCACTCGAAACAACCCCTCCTCTGACGAAACTATTGCTCCTGATGCCCAAAAGAATTACCCGATGATACCTGAGCGGGTGGGGCATAATGAGAACCCTACGCTGGCAATGCACTGAATGATGAGTGACTCTGCTGAAACTGACCCTATTGAAACTGACCTCCCTGAGGAGAACCACTAAAACCACCCTAACCACGAGGCCTCTTAGCCTCCCTCTCAGCCCTCTCCTGACCTCGAACCATCTCAATCTATCGAGCAATGTCGACAACCTTATCAAAGGTAGCACTAGATACTCTCTCCCTGGTCATAAGCAATCGAAGCTAAAACTCAAAGCTATCTACAAACCTCCTAATCCTCTCTCGGTCTGTAGGAACCAACCAGACCGTATGATGAGCCAACTCGGAGAATCGCATCTCGTACTGTGTAATAGACATCTCACCTTGACAAAGCTGCTCAAACTACCTGGCAGCTCCTCTTTGTGGGACTCCGGTACAAACTTCTCCAGAAAGAGAACTGTGAACTGCTGCCAAGAAATGGGCATTGCGCCAACTGGCCTACGCCTCTCGTAAGCCTCCTACCAATTAAGTGCGGCACCATAAAACTGAAAAGTAGTGAATGAGACTCCACTAGTCTCCAGAATACCCGCGGTCCGAAGCATCCTCTAACACTTGTCCAAGAAACCTTGTGGATCCTCACCCTCAGAACCACTAAATGACGGAGGATGGAGTCTCCCAAACCTCTCTAATCTACGCTGCTCATCCTCTGGCATCATAGGAGCTACATAGTCCTAAGAAGGTGCAACCGGTTGGACTGGAGGTGCCCCCGACGTATGTTGTCCCTGAACAACCTACTCAGGTGTGCGGGCAGTGGGAGTCTGGGTGCCTCCCGTGGCCTGAGAAGTAGCTGCAGTCGTAATAACTGAGACCGCCTAAGCAAGGCCAGTACACACTAATAGAATCTGTCCTAGGGCCTCTTGAAGGCCTGGAATAGCAATAGGCACAGGTGGTGCCTGAGCTGGTCCCACTGGAACTTCTACCTCGGGGACCGGATCCTGTGTGGGAACTATTGGGGGAACTGCAGGTGTTGCCCCAGCTACTGCATCGGTGATATCTCCGCCCCTACCACGATCTCTACCGCAGCCCTGGCCTCTCGCGGCCCGAGCTGATTACTGTCCCTCCTTACCGGTAGCACGAGTCCTCACGATTTGTAAGAGAATAAAATAACAAATGTTCAGTTACTAGAATACACTGAATGCATGATAAGAATCCAAGAATGTGAAATTTCCTAAAGGTTCTGCAGCTTCTCGAAGATAAGTACAGACATCTCCGTACCGATCCGCAAGACTCTACTAAACCTGCTCATGACTCGTGAGACCTACGTAACCTAGGCTCTGATACCAACTTGTCATGACCCAAAATCTAACCATGATCGTGATTGTCACGCCCCAAAACCGAGGGGCGCAACTGGCGCTTAACCGGGCAGCCCCAGCCAAGCGGACCTGGGTGCCTTTCCTATTCCACGTGTTACCCCGCGTTTCCATTTCCCATTAACCAAGTGAAATAGCCATTTATAAATTTAAACACATTCTTACGAGATTTACATAGCATACATAGTTACTTAGCATGGTTTACAAGTTATACTGCCCAAAATACATAAGCACATAACCCACATTTCCTGTCTACGGAGCCTCTAGGGATACAAAAGAGTGATACAATACTTGCCGGTAACAAGGCTCTGGCTATACCTTACACCAAAAACCAAAACAAGACTCCGAAATAAAAAGCGGCATGAGCCACGCAAGGCCCCGGGAGGAAAAGGGCTCACCAATGCTTCTGGCGGAAAGTGAAGGGGAGCTACAGTTGGTGGACTGGAGAACCTGCTATGGATCCACCTACAATCATAACACGAATGTAGCCTCCCCGGCAAAAGGGACGTCAGCACATTTGAATTGTACTGGTATGTATGAACAAACTTGCCCTAAGTAAACTCAAACCATACACAAGTAACAAGTAGTCATGGAACCAATAATCAAATACACATGAAAGAAAACCATCAAGCTAAACAAGTTACAATCTCTCCATTTCCCTCCAACATTTTCACATCAATGATTTCACAACTTTCTCATATTTTCATTTCAATAGTGATTTCGATAACTTTTCCACCCTTATTACCTCGACCACCCTTATCACCACAGCCCACACCTTATTACTTCTGTTGCGGCATGCAACCCGTTCCCACCGAACAATCATAAACAACACAACAACAACAACAACAACAATTCACAAAGAACAACAACAACAATTCTCAAAGAATTTCTATAGCCATCAATACTATTTCCATCATATTCAACAACTCATATGCATTTTATGTCACCGCGATAATTGCCAATACAAGCCATATATGTTCTTACCACAGTTGTTCCAACTGCATCATTTACGATTTCCTTCCATCATTTGTTTCTCAACTCTTACCACATAACACATTCACAATCACACATTTGGTTTATTGCCAATTACGTACACCATTATATCGGGAGACTTAACCACGATCAATCAAATCATACCAATCACAAGAATTCCACAAATAATCCACGTAGATATCACATACCAAATATTCGTACACCAAACAAAGTGACTTTACAAAGGTCAAGTTAGCCATATATACCTTTTTTGATCTTTCCTTTAATTACTATGATATTCCGGAAATTCTAGCAACTTCAATCTATTTTGAGACATAACAAAATTTGAACACAAATTAGGAAGATATTCATAATTCTAGCTCATTTAAGAATTTTATCAATTACTAGTTGTGCATTTCAAATCTCTTTTACAAGATTCCTTTCATTTCCCAACCCAATATTTACTTGTTTATATTCAACAATCTTCCCACAAACCTAATTTGTACATGCATGAATAATGAATACTCTCACATCCAAGAATCATCTTACTAATTACCCATTTCTAGTTAGATTTCAAAGTTGAAGAATTGGGGAAAAGAAATTCTTACCTCTTTGAAGCCTTAGCAACCCTTTGATGCGATTTCAAGGTGTGATTCAAGGAAGAGTAGTGAAATCTTTCGTTTTCCCCTTTCCTCTCTCTAGAATCGCTCTCCCTTCACTCTAGAATACCAGAAATTTCCCCAAAAATAAACCTCAATCGAGTTAAATGAAATGGGGTTCGGGTCTTAAAAATCCATTTTTTTGTACTGCCGCGCCGCGTGGGGTGCCGAGGGGCACGGGGCGTCTGTGCAAAATGTGTCTGGAAATGAAATTTCGAACCATACTGGAATTACTACTGGCGCGGCGCGCCGGGCACCGCATGGGGCTCCGCGGTAGTTCAAATTTCTGCGCTGCTTTGGTAATTTGGTCATAACTTTGTGTAGGAATGTCCGAATAACGAACGGTTTGAAGCGTTAGAAACTAGACTCAAAGACCTGTTATTTTATATGTTGTGAATCACACAAATCCTTATATAACTGGAGATATAATTGTCCAAAGTGAGGTCTTGTGCGCACTCATTTGCAACTTTTGTCTATTATGAAAATTTATAACTTGGCTTAGACTTAGGCCTCTCCTTAGACCCCAATTCACTTCTAATATGACTTATACACTTATTAATATATCAAATTGATATCCATAATATCCTTAATCCTCATTTGTATGCAAGATAAAATATTTAGCCTACCTTAGCACCACGAAGTCTTAAATTACTAAACAAAATTTTCTGGGGCTTTACATTCTCCCCCGCTTAAGATCATTCGTCCTCAAATGAGGATCAAGTTTCATTCATTAGTCATCCTTATGTAACTTCTACCTCATAACTTCGGCTCATTAGGGAACTCAAGCCTCATGACTCTCGTTCGGCAGTCAAGTTTAGCAAAGCACGAATAAAGCCAGTCCATTCCCATAATCACAGTAAAATCCACCATTCCAAGCTCAATAAGATCGGTCGTGGTAGCACGACCACATACCATGGCAACATAATTCCTATAAACTCACGCGGATATGATAGAATCACCAACCGGAGTTGATACAGAGAACGGCTCATGAAGCTGTTCGGGTTCTACCCCAAAACATGAAGCAATGAATGGGGTGACATAAGACAAAGAGGACCCCGGATCAATAAGAGCATAACAATCAATGGCCTGAATAGACAAGATACCTGTGACAACATCTGGAGAAGCCTCTACACTCTGGCGACCACTCAAAGCGTAAAATTGGCTAGGTCCACTTCTACCACGAGCTCCACCCCTAATTGCACCACGCCCTGCTGGAGCTGGAGGGTGCGCGGATGATGTAGCAGCTGAAGAACCGGATGGCTGAGAAAATCCCCTAACTATGCCCTGTTTGGGCGCATGATAGTCCCGCTGGATATGACCTCTCACACCGCATATATAACACACCGGGATATCCAAATAACAAGCCTTCGTATGGAATCTCCCACACTTGGGGCATAGAGCTCCCCCTTGCTGCTGTGATCCCCCTCCTGGACGATCGGACTGATGGGGTCTCCTGCTATCTGAACCTGGTCTCAAGTGATTACTCTGCTGATAACTGTGCATAGATGGCGGTGCGCTTGCTGAGGACTGAGCATATGACTGGGATGACCCTAATAGCCCCCTTCTCAGAACTGGTCTCCCTGAGTGACCCACTGATCGGGCCCTGCTGTTACTCTCCCTTTCTGCCCGTATTTTCAACTTCCTAGCCTCTGTGGCCTGAGCGAATCCCACAATCTTCCCATAATTCATATCTGAGTGTAAGGTCGTTGTATCATCCTTGTTCACCACCAAGGGACTAAGACCCTAAACAAATCGCCAAACTCGATCACCCATGGTCGACACTAACTGGGGAGCATACTTGGACAATCTTACAAACTCCATGTGGTACTCCCAAACACTCATACTGCCCTGCTTGAGGACCTCAAACTCAGTGGCACGGGATGCCATTGTCTCGGCAGGCAAGAAGTGGTCCATGAATGCATCTACAAACTTATCCCATCTAGCTGGAGGTCTTTCCTCCCCACGAGAATCCTCTCACATCTCGAACCATGAATACGATGCTCCCCTCAACCTGTATGAAGCCAACTCAACCCTCTCCATCTCTGTAGCCTTCATCACTCGAAGGGTCTTATACATTTCATCAAGGAAATCCTGCGGATCGGCCTCTGGGTCTGTGCCTGTGAACTCTAGAGGGGCCAACTGCAGAAACTGGTTGACTCTGGAGCTGGCGGAATCTCCCTGTCTGCTGGAGGACGTAGGGGCATCATGGGATCTTTGGGCCTGAGCGGCCACTAACTGGGTCAACATATGGATGGCTCCTCTAAGGTCCCCATCAGAAACCCCGGGACCGAAAGCTGGAACTGCATCAGGATCTGGAATATCAGCGGGAGGGATGATAGCACCCTCTGCCGCAGCTGGAATAGGAATACTTAGATCTAGAATAAATGGGCCAGACATATTCAAGACCGGGGAGTTACTCTCACCCACGGAATTAGGTACATGATTCATAGCCACACTTGGGGTGGCATTGGCCCCGAGGCTGAGTCTAGCTCTCTTCTTAGGTGCCATTACTGAAAATTTGGAATAGAGCACGAGTTAGAGGTAATTACTTCCACTTTTCACTTCACCGCACGATATAGAGTAACAAAGAAGAAGGTAATTTCCTAAATTCCCATGTAGCCTCCAACTTATAGATGTGGTCGACAACACACCAATAAGAAGGACTCTACTAGACACGGCTCTGAGACATCCTAGGACCCTTTTAAAACCTTAGGCTCTGATACCAAGTTTGTCACGCCCCAAAATCGAGGGGCGCGACCGGCGCTCGACCGGGCAGCCCCAGCCAAGCGGACCTGGGTGCCTTTCCTATTCCACGTGTTACCCCGCATTTCTATTTCCCATTAACCAAGTGAAATAGCCCATTTATAAATTTAAACACATTCTTACGAGATTTACATAGCATACATAGTTACTTAGTGTGGTTTACAAGTTATACTGCCCAAAATACATAAGTACATAACCCACATTTCCTGTCTACGGAGCCTCTAGGGATATAAAAGAGTGATACAATACTTGCCGGTAACAAGGCTCCGGCTATACCTTACACCAAAAACCAAAACAAGACTCCGAAATAAAAAGCGGCATGAGCCACGCAAGGCCCCGGGAGGAAAAGGGCTCACCAATGCTTCTGGCGGAAAGTGAAGGGGAGCTACGGTCGGTGGACTGGAGTACCTGCTATGGATCCACCTACAATCATAACACGAATGTAGCGCCCCCGGCAAAAGGGACGTCAGCACATTTGAATTGTACTGGTATGTATGAACAAACTTGCCCTAAGTAAACTCAAACCATACACAAGTAACAAGTAGTCATGGAACCAACAATCAAATACACATGAAAGAAAACCATCAAGCCAAACAAGTTACAATCTCTCCATTTCCCCTTCAACATTTTCACATCAATGATTTCACAACTTTCTCATATTTTCATTTCAATAGTGATTTCGATCACTTTTCCACCCTTATTACCTCGGCCACCCTTATTACCTCGGCCACCCTTATCACCACAACCCACACCTTATTACTTCGTGTTGCGGCGCGCAACCTGATCCCACCGAACAATCACAATTCACAAACAACACAACAACAACAACAACAACAACAACAACAACAATTCACAAAGAACAACAACAACAATTCTCAAAGAATTTCTATAGCCATCAATACTATTTCCATCATATTCAACAACTCATATGCATTTTATGTCACCGCGATAATTGCCAATACAATCTATATATGTTCTTACCACAGTTGTTCCAACTGCATCATTTACGATTTCCTTCCATATAATTGGTTTATTGCCAATTACGTACACCATTATATCGGAAGACTTAACCACGATCAATCAAATCATACCAATCACAAGAATTCCACAAATAATCCACGTAGATATCACATACCAAATATTCGTACACCAAACAAAGTGACTTTACAAAGGTCAAAGTTAGTCATACATACCTTTCTTGATCTTTCCTTTAATTACTACGATATTCCGGAAATTCTAGCAAATTCAATCTATTTTGAGACATAACAAAATTTGAACACAAATTAGGACGATATTCATAATTCTAGCTCATTTGAGAATTTTATCAATTACTAGTTGTGCATTTCAAATCTCTTTTACAAGATTCCCTTCATTTCCCAACCCAATCTTTACTTGTTTATATTCAACAATCTTCCCACAAACCTAATTTGTACATGCATGAATAATGAATACTCTCACATCCAAGAATCATCTTACTAATTACCCATTTCTAGTTAGATTTTAAAGTTGAAGAATTGGGGAAAAGAAATTCTTACCTCTTTGAAGCCTTAGCAACCCTTTGATGCGATTTCAAGGTGTGATTCAAGGAAGAGTAGTGAAATCTTTAGTTTTCCCCTTTCCTCTCTCTAGAATCGCTCTCCCTTCACTCTAGAATACCAGAAATTTCCCCAAAAATAAACCTCAATCGAGTTAAATGAAATGGGGTTCGGGTCTTAAAAACCCATTTTTTTGTACCGCTGCGCTGCGTGGGGCACCGCGGGGCATGGGGCGTCTGTGTAAAATGTGTCTGGAAATGAAATTTCGGACCATACTGGAATTACTACTGGCGCGGCGCGCTGGGCGACGCATGGGGCGCCGCGGTAGTTCAAATTTCTGCGCTGCTTTGGTAATTTGGTCATAACTTTATGTAGGAATGTCCGAATGACGAACGGTTTGAAGCGTTAGAAACTAGACTCAAAGACATTTTATTTGATATGCTTTGAATCACACAAATCCTTATATAACTGGAGATATAATTGTCCAAAATGAGGTCTTGTGCGCACTCATTTGCAACTTTCGTCTATTATGAAATTTTATAACTTGGCTTAGACTTAGGCCTCTCCTTAGACCCCAATTCACTTCTAATATGACTTATACACTTATTAATATATCTAATTGATATCCATAATATCCTTAATCCTCATTTGTACGCAAGATAAAATATTTAGCCTACCTTAGCACCACGAAGTCTTAAATTACTAAGCAAAATTTTCTGGGGCTTTACAGTGATGGCATCTATCGTGTTACAAGGCAAGCCTATTTCCCAAAATATTACTACTAATTAATTTTAAGGATTTATTAAAACAATACCAACATTCAAATTTCTCATAAACTAAATCAACTCTAAATATAATTAATATAAAAATTACGGAAGCTAGTCCCAAACATCGGGGTGTCACTAAGTCATGAGCATCTAAAACTATAAACTAAGATATATAAACTGTTTAATTGTCCAAAAGAAGAAATGACAAGAGGGGTAACAAGGTCCTGCGGACGCTGGCAGGCTACCTTGCAATCTCCACAGATAGCCGGCCTGAAATCAACGATCGCCACGCTCTAACTCACCTGGTTCTGCACATAAAGTGTAGGGTGTAGTATGAGTACAACCACCTCAGTAGTAACAGAAATAACTAAGGAACTGAGTAGTAGTGACGAGCTAAGTAAAACAGTCCAATTATTTATTTTCATAATTTACAATAAACATGAATAAACAAGTAAATTCCAGAACTAAGTAAATGCCACAAAGAAGTTAACAAGTAAATGCAGCAACAACAAAAGTAAATGCAACTTTACAACAATGTCACTCCATCACTCAGCACTCGCACTCAGCACTCCACACTCAACACTTAATACTCTGCGCTCACTGGGGGTGTGTACAGACTCTGGAGGGGCTCCCAAAGCCCAAGCGCTAAGCACGGACAATTCACGTGCCATCATATCAATACCTGGATCCGCACGGTCAACTCACGTGCTACACAGACAACTCACGCGCTATGGTATCAATACCTGGACCTGCACGGTCAACTCACATGCTACGAGGATAACTCACGTGCTATGGTATTAATATACTCACAACCAGGCCCTCGGCCTTACTCAATCATGTACCTCACTAGTCTCACCATCATCAACAAATAAGGGAATACAACCCACATCAGGTATCACAACATGTCAGCAAATAATAGAAACTGAGGTAAACATGTATAATAATTTCTACGACTGAGTACAAATAATGTGAGCATGAATAAAGCCTAAGCATGATCTCTAACTTGAAGGCAAACAAGTTCAACAACAAGTAACTACGTAAACACAGATGATAGCCATTAGGCCTCACAGTCTTATGGGATGGACCAAGTCTCAATTCCTCGCGGTGCACACCCACATGCTCGTCACCTAGCATGGGTATCACCACCAAAAAATCGCATGATATCAATTTCTCCGGGTTTATACCCTCAAAGCCAGAGTTAAAACTGTTACTTACCTTAATCGCGTAAAATCCTACTCCGGGATGCCCTCGTCCCTCGACTCAATCTCTAAAAGCTCTGAATCTATCCAAAATATTGAATAACACATCCTAATTAGTCTAGGTGGATAATTTTCATAATCTCAGGACAAGTCAAAGTAAAAGTCAATCTCCGATCCAATTAATAAATAATTTGTACACAAACACGGTCAGCAGTAGTACTTCCGAAAGTACCGAGACAGAAGCTCTATATGAACTAAGCCATGACTTATACTATATAATTGTTTCACTTTATTGCCATCATCATTACTATAATCATTACGTAAATCATTGGCATAAGTATTATGTTTCCTAAATTCAAAAATGGTAAAAATCAAAACTGGTGAAATTGTATCACCATAATTCTCTTCCATGGCAGAGATTTCAACCCAATATTTCTATTTGCATTATCCATATTACTATGCAATCATGGATGCTATTACTATTTCCTTCATACTTTCTAATCATTACCACATTTCTAGTTAATTAATGCCAACAACCAAGGAAAATAGATGGTCTACGTCTTAGTAGAGGCTTTGAAAGGAAGGGTTTGGATTTATTTCCAAATCATTGAAATTAAGGGTACATATAATAACTATCCTCTGCCAAAAAAATTCAATTCCATGCATACCATTGTACAAAAATTGATAAAGTACCTGATTTTATAGCCCTTTCCTTCCACAAAAGCTCCACTAAGAAGCTTTTCAAAGGTTAGTCAACTCCCACTAAATATTTCCGCCGTCACAATGCCCTCTTTGTTATTCCTTGTATTATGGTATCTCCTAATGAAACAAGGAATCAATATTTTCCCTATTAAAAGTTTTAAGTCCTAAAACGTGTTGTGCATCAGATGTGGATTTTGAGCCCACTATTTTATTCATATCCTATTTTTATTAACATATTTGTAAAGTAGGCTCACTATCTATTTATATAATATGGTACCTTATATATATACACGTAATAAAGCCCAATTTCCAACTTTAGCCAATTCAAGCCAAATTCTACCACGGACCTCCAAAATACATTTCGGACACACTCCTAAGTCTAAAATCACCCAACGAATCTAACCGACTCATAAAAATCCAAATCCGAATTCGTTTACTCCTAAGTCAACTTCAGGCTGACGTTTCTAACTTAGCTTTCTAACTAAGAGACTAAGTGTTCATTTCACTCCAAAATTACTTCGAACCCAAACCTACCCACTTGATACAACTCAACACAGCTGAACAATACATAAAAAAGCAGAAATGTGGGAAATGGCGATATAACTCTCGGAACGACCAACCGGGTCGTTACAAATATGAAAACAAGGTTGTGCCACTTTCATAAAGTTTCTAAAGCCTTCCTTCTCAACAAAACTAAATGGAAGTTCATCAACAATCATCATATGACACAAAGCCATCCTACACTCTTCTTGATCAAATTTTCATGGAATAAGATCACCTTTATTACCCCCCGGTAATGTTTGATATTGTAATAGTTTTTTACCTTTTTCAACTTTATAATGATTCCTTGGACATTTACTAATATGACTATTCATTTGTGTCGTACTTTTGCCTTTCGTCTCAAAATATTCTTGTCCACAATATCTATATACATATTTATTATTTCCTTTAGCATCAACTTTTTCTTCAAAAAAATCTCATGCCCGAGATCGTTTTTTCCTTTGTTTTGTAACTGTCGAGTGAGTAGTTGCAGCAGTAGTCTCAGAACCTCTACTTTCATCAACCATTTTATCAATTTTATCATTTTCAGCCATGTGAAGCGAATGAAGAATGTAACTTACAGTCTTAAACGAGTTGAATGAAGCAAAGTAAGACGAAGTCAGCACTCCTCGCTCTTGACCTAAAAATTATGGTTGGAAAGAAATCCAACAAAAGAAAGGGAATTTAATAGTAATACTTAATAGTAATTATACGGCTGCCAGGAGTGGATTTCTTATCTGACTGAGTAGCTTTGATCACTAAGCTGTGATCAATGCTCAGTATATGATGGAAAGGCTCTCTTCTTTTTTTGGAAAAAATATAGTATCCGATGAGAACGCAATTAGTGATGCAAAATGTGCAGAGTAAGTCCAGACAATAATTATAAGGTTCTTTCTGGTTACTATCTTCCAAAGAAAAAATGTATAAACAAGCATGGCATAAAGGAAAAGGAAATGCAACAACCTAATCTAGCTATTGTTTTCTTTGACATCTTGTATGTAAACAATAGAGGAATATATGTACAAACTCATAACACTTATCATAAAATTTCCCATCGGGAAAATGGGTTCATCACAAATCTAAAATACAACATTATTAAAATAAAGTCGATCTTTTTTTATCAATCTTGGAGAGAATAAAATAGCAAAACAAAAATAGCGAAAATCTAAACAATATTCACCTCTATGCCAAAGAACCAAGAAAGAGTCAATAGGAAAATGACATTATGCAGATAAGCTAAATGAACGTGTAAGCAACTTCAAGGAACAAAATTTACATTACCAACATAAAGAAATCAAATGATCAAGAAAAGACAGTGAGAAGGTAAAAGTGGAATACCTGTGAAAGAAGAACCAAGTAAGCAGAAAGTGAAGAAAAACTATGAGCTCTAAAGGGGCAGGCAGAATGGGTAAAAGTGGCACTGAAGAATAAGGGTAGAGGAAATAATAGGGTTAGGGACTTAGGGTAAAGGAAAGGGTATTATAGAATAAGGGTATATTTGTCTTTTTAGCATATCTTATCAGTTCATCGATAAACCGATAACCGAAGAGGAAAAAATCAAAATCGATAACTCAATAAGGAAAATTTTAGAATCGAAATTGAAATTGATAAATCGATAAATCGATAATAAATAATTGATTCGATTTATCGATAAACCGATTCGAATGCACACCCCTAACTGCACCTGCGCTATCGCAGGTGCGCTCGAACAACTGCTTCAACGGTTCCAGCTCCACATGGCCATTTCCACATCTGCGACCTTCTGGGCGCTTCTGCGTACCCGCACATGCGGTCCCCAAGCCACAAGTGTGGTTATGACAGGAGTTTCAGCACTTCAGCTCCAAATTCCAACTCCAAACCTCCCGTCAACCATCCGAAATCACCCCGAGGCCCCCGGGACCCCAACCAAAAGCATGAAAAAGTCATATTCCACTATCCAAACTTATACCAATCTTCGAAACACCTAAAACAATATCAAAATATCGAATCAACCACGGATTCAAGCCTAAGAACTCTAAAAACTTCTGAATTCTGCTTTCGATCAAAAAGTCTATCAAACCTCGTCCGAATGACCTGAAATTTTGCACACACGTCACAAATGACACAACGGACCTACTTCAACTTCCAGAATTTCATTCCAACCCCTATATCAAAATATCCCCTATCAACCAAAAAATGCCAAAACTCCAATTTCGCCAATTCAAGCCTAAATCTACTTCGGACCTCCAAAACACATTCCGATCACGCTCCATCGAAACTCACATCCGAGCCCTTTTTCATATAAGTCAACATCCGGTTGACTTTTCCAACCTAAGCTTACTCAAAAGAGACTAAGTGTCTCATTCCTTTACAAGACCTCTCCGAATCCGAACCAACGAACCCAATAACACGTAACACTGTTGAACAAGACAATAAGAAGCAAAAATGGGGGAAACGGAGCGGTAACTCATAAAACGACCGGCCAGGTCATTACATCCTCCCCCCTTAAACAAACGTTCGTCCTCGAACGGGTCAAGAAACATACCTGAAGTCTCAAATAGTTGAGGATATCTGCTCCGCATCTCCTGCTCGGTCTCCCAGGGAGCCTCCTCCATGGGCCGACCTCTCCATTGCACTTTCACTGAAGCTATATCCTTAAACCACAACTTTCGAACCTAACGCTCCAAAATAGCTACTGGCTCCACATCATAAGTCAGATCACCATCTAACTGGACCGTGCTGAAATCCAAAACATGAGAAGGATCGCCAATATACTTTTGGAGCATAGAAACAAGAAATACCGAATGCACACTTGATAAGGCAAACTCATAAGCCACCTCCCCAATACTCTGAAGCACCTCAAAAGGCCCAATGAACCGAGGACTCAATTTCCCTTTCTTCCCAAATCTCATAATACCCTTCATGGGTGATACCGTCAATTGAACCTTCTCACTAACCATGTAGGACACATCACGAACCTTCCTGTCAACATAACTCTTTTGTCTTGACTGCACGGTGCGAAGCCACTCCTAAATCACCTTCACCTTTTCCACAAAATCCTGCACCAAGTCTGTACTCAATAGCCTAGCTTCACCCAACTCAAACCAACCAACTAGAGATCTACACCGTCTCCTATACAAAGCCTCATATGTAGCCATCTAAATACTCGACTGATAACTATTGTTATAAGCAAACTCTATGAGCGGTATAAATTGATCCCGTGACCCTCCAAAATCAATGACACAAGCACACAACATGTCCTCCAATATCTGAATAGTGCGCTCGGACTGCCCGTCCGTCTAAGGGTGAAAAGTTATGCCCAACTGGACCCGAGTACCCAACTCTCTCTACACGGCTCTCCAAAACTACAAAATAAACGGAGTGCCCCTATATGAAATGATGGAAATTGGGACACCATGCAAATGAACAATCTCCCAGATATAGATCTCTGCCAACCACTCTGAAGAACAGGTAGTACACATAGGAATGAAGTGCGCGGACTTGGTCAGCCGATCCACAATCACCCAAATAGCATCGAACTTCTTCAAAGTCCATGGGAGACCAACTACAAAGTCCATGGTGATCCTCTCCCACTTCCATTCCGGAATATCCATCTGCTGAAGCAAGCCACCTGGTCTCTGATGCTCATATTTCACCTGCTGACAATTGATACACCGAGCTATGAATCCTATAATGTCCTTCTTTATTCTCCTCCGCCAATAATGTTGTCTCAGATCCTGATACATCTTCACGGCACCCGGGTGAATAGAATACCATGAGCTATGGGCCTTCTCTAGAATCAACTCCCGAAACCCATCTACATTGGGCACACATATCCGCCCCTGCATCCTCAACAGCCCATCCTCACCAATAGTCACATCTCTGGCATCATCGTGCTGAACTTTATCCTTAAGGACAAGCAAATGAGGATCATCATACTGGCTCTCTCTGATGCGATCAAATAAGAAAGACCAAGAAATCACACAAGCCAATACCCAACTGGGCTCCGAAAGATCCAACCTCACAAACCGATTGGCCAAGGCCTGAACATCAACTGCAAGAGGTCTCTCCCCAACAGGAATATACGCCAAACTCCCCAAACTCACCGCTTTCCTACTCAAGGCATCGGCTACTACATTGGCCTTCGCTGGATGGTACAAAATAATGATATCATAGTCCTTTAGCAGCTCCAACCATCTTTGCTGCCTCAAATTGAGGTCCTTCTGCTTGAACAAGTGTTGGAGGCTATGATGATCAGTAAACACCTCACAAGACACACCATACAAATAATGCCTCAAAATCTTCAACGCGTGAACAATGACAACCAACTCCAAATCATGAACAGGGTAGTTATTCTCATAGGGCTTCAACTGATAAGAAGGATAAGCAATAACTCTAACCTCCTACATCAACACACACCCAATACAACACTTGAAGCATCACAATACACGGTATATGAATCTGAAGCTGATGGCAAAACTAATACTGGAGTTGTGGTCAAGGCAGTCTTGAGCTTTTAAAAGCTCTCCTCACACTCATCTGGCCACATAAAAGGAATACCTTTTTGAGTCAACTTGGTCAAGGGTGATGCTATAGATGAAAATCCCTGCATAAACCGACGGTAATAACCTGCCAAACCAAGAAAGTTGCAAATCTCCGTAGTTGAGGATGGTCTGGGCCAACTCTAAACTGCCTCTATCTTCTTCGGATCAACCTGAATACCCTCACTAGACACCACGTGCCCCAAGAAAGCCACTGAACTAAGACAAAAATCATACTTGGAAAACTTTGCATAAAGTTTCTCCTCCCTCAATCTCTGCAACACAACTCTCAAATGCTTCGCGTGCTCCTCCTGACTACGCGAATATACCAGAATATCATCAATGAAAACAATCACGAATGAGTCAAGATAAGGCTGAAATATGATGTTCATCAAATGCATGAATGTTGTTGGGGCATTGGTCAACCCAAAAGACATCACCAGGAACTCATAATGATCGTATCGGGTCCTGAAAGTTGTCTTAAGAATATCCGAGTCCCTGATCTTTAGTTGGTGTTACCCTGAATGAAGATCAATCTTGGAGAACACTCTCGCTCCTTGAAGCTAGCCAAATAAATCATCGATACGTGGCAAATGATACTTGTTCTTGATTGTTACTTTGTTCAACTGTCTATAATCAATGCACATCCTCATCGAGTCATCCTTCTTCTTCACAACTAGAACAGGCGCACCCCAAGACGACACACTAGGCCGAATAAACCCCTTATCAAGGAGTTCTTGAAGCCACTCCTTTAACTCCTTCAACTCCGATGGTGTCATACGATACAGTGGAATAGAAATGGGCTGAGTGCCCAGCACCAGATCGATACCAAAATCAATATCTCTGTCCGGTGGCATGCCCGGTATATCTGCAGGAAACACATCGGGAAAATCTCTCACTATAGGAACAGAATCAATACTGGGAGTCTCTGCACTGACATCCCTTACAAAGGCTAAGTATGAAAGACAACCCTTCCCAACCATATGCTAGGCCTTCAAGAATGAAATTACCCTACTGGAAACATAATCAGTCGATCTTCGCCACTCAATCTATGGCACACCCGGTATAGCCAATGTCACTGTCTTAGCATGATAGTCTAAAATAGCACGACATGGAGATAGCCAATCCATTCCCAATATCACATAGAGGTCCACCATACAAAGCAATACAAGCCCACTCAGGTCTCTAAACCTCCAATAGTCACCACACACGATCAGTACACATGGTCCACAATAATAGTATTGCCCACTGGAGTAGATACACGAACAGATGAAATAAGAGACTCACAGGGCGTATCCAAATAACGAGCAAAATAGGATGACACATATGAAAAAGTAGAATCGGGATCAAATAACACAAAGGCATCTCTGTGGAAGACTGAGACAATACCTATTCATAGCTGCAAAACAAATGTAGAAACTGGAAAACTGCTTCTTCCCATCATCTGTGTCTGTCAATTTTACTGCACATATGCTACCAGGATTTGTTTTGAGTAGCATATCCCTATAGTCCAGAATCCTACTAAACTCAGCAACATGATCCTCCATAATCTCTTTCAACACAATCTTTTTGGCCTTCAAACAAATAGCCTTACCAACATATAAACCAAGCTTTTTCTCACCATATCCTGAATTTCCCAACCTTTAATTCTAGGTTGTGAGGTAATTCTATCTTTGAACTACTTTGCCACATATTTTGAATTACACAGATAGTTGTAAGTGGTTTTATGGCATTTGTGTCTTGGATTGTAAGTCTTGATTGCGAAGTTTGTACTCCTACCTTCCTTGCTAGCAAACAACAACCAAGGACAACCAGTTTTGCATGACCCTATGTGGCTCATTAGGATCCTTAACTAGCTGAATACCTTTCTTTATAGCATACTTGGTAACTGCTTCTCTAAATTCCTTCACATTCTCAAATACCATCCCCAATTTCCAAGTAACAATTTTGGCAGAAGGATCATAAACCACTCTATTTGTTTTTTCTTTCCCCTTAACTATCCCATATTATCTACATCATCATCAAATACATGATCACCCTCCCTTTCCCGATCTGATTCAGATTCAAAGCTATTTGTATATAAACTATCATAGTAAGGCTCATCATCACCTCCTAATTTGTCTCTCATTTTTTTTGGGCTGATTATGTTCTCATAAGCTTCATCAAATCCAACTTCACCTAAAAATCCATCAGGTTTTTCCTTCCTAAGTTTTCTCCTATTCTTTTGTCTATATTTCTTTAGATCTTTTTTAACAACCCTCAACTCTTTATGGACATTACTTCTATAATCAAATGACCTCTCAGATTCATCACCAGATACTATTTCTTCTTCTTCTCCAGCAAGTTCTACCTGTTGAGAATCAGCAGCAATGTCCTCTACATCATCAGCAATAGTAGATTCTTCTTTCTCTAAAGAGGAAGTCCAATCTCTGGGTGAATCCTCTTCTTGAGTGGTATTCAAAGGAGTAGGTAACTCTAGATCCGGATTTGCAACAGTAGTATATAAAGGAGGACTACAGGGAACAAAAGATTCCCTATTGTCTTGTTGTGTGCTAGAAGATGCATTAAAGGGATTAGGAGTAACTCTACCCTCTATAGCAAGTGGTATTCAAAAGAGTAGGTAACTCTACCCTCTATAGCATCCACCTCCTCAAATTGTGAGTCAAAAGAGACAAAAATGTCTATTGTGTACCTATTGTTTAATAACATAGCAAGGTCCATTAGATCCCTATATTTTGTTAATTCAACCAAGCTACCACCCTTAGCACTCATAATATAAGTTTTTCCTAACTTTGTAATCCCAGAATCCTTAGCATAATCAGATAACTCTAGTAATAACAAGTGGTCACAGTCGACATTAGTCACATGTTCAACCCTACTCCTAACATATAGAGGTAATACCTCATTCACCAATATCCCACCAATTTTTCACCAATACCTCATTCACCAATTCACCAGTATCCATGGGATCCTACACAGCAATAAGAAAAAGTAAAAAACAACTCTCAAGACAGAAGTTTGTAAAATTATATACAGAAGATTACAAATAAACAATAATGGGTAAAGACCCCCACAAATTAACAAACAACATAAAAGCCCTAATTTAACCCTAATCGGCATGCATGCAAAAATCACAATCAACATAAAAGCCATGATTTTAACCTAACAGAAAGAGGCACACATACCTTCAAACTCAGAGTGAAAATAATAGAAATATTGGCGAGAATCAAAGATACCCAGTAGCTTTTAGCTCCTCCACAGTAGCTTTTAGCAGCACCTCAATGGAGAACCCTATCGACTCACAAAATCAAGCTCAAGAACGCACAATCGTCTCTATCATTGATGATGGGAGTGAAGTGGTAAACCCTAGTTTTTCTATGTTACTGACCAAATGAACGATGGTAAAAGGGATAGGTTAAATTTGAGGGAATAATTTTAAAGGCGGGTCGGGTTTTCTAATTGGATACCCGAATATTCCAACATGTACAACCACATCAGCAAGCATTTACATATATACGACGCGTGTATGCACGATAGAAAGGTTTACTAGGTTAGGGGCTAATAAAATCGGAAAAAGTAAGCATAGTGGGGTAATTAAAATCACGTATAGTTAAGGTGTACATTAGTTAAAAAGTGTCAAGTTTAGTGGGGTTTTACCTATCCTGTCATTTTAATTTAATACATAAATTAATTTCAACTGCATTCTTGTTGTCAATTGTGCATAAGGAAGAATCTAATTACTACCACAAGTTGGTGCTGAGTAAAGATAAAGAATTTATTTTTCTTGTCAAGATTGGTAAGAAAAATGAAAATTCAGGATGCAGTTTAATAGCTCAAGAGATACATGAATTTCAAGACATTGCCACAATCAAAGTTCAGGAAGAAGATAAATCAGCAAAGATACGAAGGAAGAGGTCGAAAAAAAACAATGAAGATTAACGTCCTATTTCTAATAAAAGATTCAAAGTTGAAAAAGACTAGTGCTCTTTCTTTATGGCCAAATAAATAATGAAATACTATAATTGTCAAGTTGTATTTGTATAAGTATTATTGTATTCGGCAAACTTAATTCTTCTTATATCATTATGTAAAGACAAATTGTGCTAACAGAGCATTAAATAAAATTTGCATTCTTCACTAAATTATTTTCAACCTGTGATGAACCAAAAGGTCATCACTTGTTTTAGAAATAAATTCTATATTCTGAGGCCTTGAAAATCTCTTTTTGTCTCACCTCGATTTGCATGTGTAGTCCGGCCGCGTATCCAGAAAGCCATTATGTAAAAATCTGTGAAAATAATAAATTTTGCTTTTAAAATAAAATTAAGTTGACTTTGGTCAACATTCTTGGTAAACGGACTCGGACCCGTGATCCGACGGTCTCGTAGGATCCGTAGTAAAATTTGGAACTTGAGCATATGCCCGAAATCGAATTCCGATGTCCCAAGCCCGAAAAATAAATTTTTAAAGAAAATTATTTTCCGGAATATATAAGAGTTTTTGGAAATGAAAGATGTTTGAAATTGATGATATCGGGCCCGTATTTAGGTTTTGGAGCCTGGTACAAGTTTGAAATAATAATTAGGTTGAATCTGTAAAATTTGGTAAAGATCAGAATTGGTTTGGTATAAAACGGACTTAAAGTTGAGAAATTGGAAATTTTGGTGTTCTTGAATGATTTCATGAATTTGGGGTTTAATTCATAGTTATTGATGTTATTTGATGATTTGATTGCACAAGCAACTCCATATGATATTTTTAGGTAGGTGTGCATGTTTAGTTTGTGGCCTCGAGGGCTCGGGTGAGTTTTGGATAGGCCACGGAGTGGGATTGAACTTAGGAAGTTGCAGGTTTCAACTGGTATGTGTTACAGGTTGCGAGGTCAAATGTCGTAACTGCGAGACTATCAGGGTTGGGAATTGCGAAGTATGCCCTAGCCAGCCTTTCTTTCAATTACGAGCAATTCTTTGCAACTGCGAATAACCCAGATATCCCCAGCTGTCGCAAATGCGACATCCCCTTTGCAAATGCGAGTTTGCAATTGCGAACATCCGATCGCAAATGTGAAGATAGCAGGTTCCTTAAGGGTTCGCAATTGCGAACCCTGGTCGCAATTGCGACATCTGCAACCTATAAATCATAACTTAGATGCATTTTCTACCATTTTTCAAACCTTTTGAAAACCTAAACATCTTTGGCGATTTTTCAAAGATAAGTACTCTTCCAAATAGATTGTAAGTCATTTCTAACTCGTTTTCATTAATCATTAACATCTTTTCACATTATTTCAACTCAAAATCAAGGGTTTTCATAGGGGAAATTGGGTGTTTTTGGTAAAACTTAGATTTTTCAAACTTTGGAAATTTGGACCTCGATTTGAAGTCCGATTTCAAAACAAATTATATAGTTGGGTTCGTAGGTGAATGGGTAATCGGGTTTTGGTTCGAACCTCAGGTTTTTATGTGGGCCCGGGTTGATTTTTTACTTTTTGGGAAAGGCATTGGAAAACTTATTTTCATGCATTGGAATTGATTCATTTAGCATTTATTGATATAGTTAAGTAACTTGTGGCTAGATACAAGCGAATTGGTGGCGGAAATGAGAGGTAAAGCGGTAATTGAGGCTTGAATTGTGTTCGTGGCATCGAGGTAAGTGTTTGGTTTAACCTTAGCTTGAGGGATTAGGAGTTGTGTCTTATTTTTTATGTGTTAATTGTGGAGTACGATGTATAGTCATGGTGACGAGTATCTATACGTCGTGTTAAGCATGCCCGTGGGTCTAGTATTGTAATTGTTGTGACTCCGTTGAGATTTATTCATGCTTAATATGATGATTATCATTGTTGGTTCCCTTGCCGGGATGCTATTATTCATTATATTGTCTCCCTTGCTAGGATGTTATTGTTTATGATATTGTCTCCCTTGCCGGAATGTTATTATTATGACATTGTCTCCCTTATCGGGATGTTAATGTTTACGATATTGTCTCCCTTGCTGGGATGTTGTTGTTATACTCGTGTGCCCTTGCTGGGATTCTTTTGTGATTGATGTTGATTTGTAAATGGGATCGGGTTACATGCTTGCAACAAGATATATGAAATGGGAGCGGGTGGCATGCTGCCACAAAGATATTTAAAATGGGATCGGGTTGCACGCCTGAAACAAGATATATGAAATGGGAGCAGGTGACACGCCACTACGGTGATATTTGAAATAGGATTCGGTTGCACGCCTGCAACGAGATATATGAAATAAGATCAGGTTTCACGCCTGTAATAAGATATATGAAATGGGATCGGGTGGTACGCCGCCACGGTGATATTTGAAATGGGATCGGGTTGCACGCCTGCAACAAGAAAGATATGAAAGTGAATACTGTGTTTATTCTTCTTATTCTTATTAGCAATTGAATTTTGGTTTCTTTACATTCCTCTTTGGTATTTTGTTGTTATCTGATACTCCCCACAGCATGCTTTCCCACTCCCATCTTTAACTGTAAATATCTGCTTTTATTTTTCCATTGTATATGATATAATTGCATAGGTTTATTTGGTAGTCTGGTCCTAGCCTCGTCACTACTTCGTCGAGGTTAGGCTAGGCACATACCAGCATATGGGGTCGGTTGTGCTGATACTACACTCTGCACTGTGTGCAGATCCCGATGCTGCAGCTTTTGGACCATAGTGAGGGATCTGTCTTCAGTCCATTCAGGCGACCCGAGGTAGTCCTGTAGGCGCCGCAGGCCCTGGCGTCTCTTCCTATCTTTCTATACTATTTCTTCTATGTATTTCTGAAACAACTTGTATTTACCTTTCGGACCCTTATTTGTAGTACTCTTAGATAGTCTGTGAAATTGTGACACCAGATCTGGGTAGCTTTTTAGTTTATGGAATTGTGTCGGCATTAATATTAAACTGTTACATTTCATCTCTTCCGCTTATTTAATTCCAATGTTTATATGATGTTTGTTCACCATTGTTAAAGGATTAAAATATATGGAAAAGGTTAAGTAATTGGAATAATTGGCTTGCCTGGCTTTCATTAGTATGCGCCATCACGACCCCCAAGGGTGAGAGATTCGGGTCGTGACAAATTGGTATCTGAGCTCTAGGTTACTTAGGTCTCACAATTCACGGACAAGCTTAGTAGAGTCTGAGGGATCGGTAGGAGACGTCTGTATTTATCCCCCAGAGGCTACATAGTTAGGAAAAACCTCACATCTATTCTTTCATGTCATGCGATTTGGTTTCTCAATGCTAATTGAATTTCTACTTTGTTCTTTTGCAGATGGCGAGAAAATGCGCTTCTTCATCCACTGATCAGCAGCCCGAGCCCCAACAGCAGCTCCCACGAGGGGTAGAGGGCGAGAACAAGGTTGTGCTAGAGAACGAGGTAGGGGTAGAGCTCAACCTAGAGCAGCAGCACCAGCGGCGGAGCCTTAGGTTAAGTTTGATGATGAGGTTCCGGCCCAGGCAGTTCCGGTGGGCCCAGCTCAGGTCCTAGAGGGGTTCATTGCTACCCTATTACTCCAGGATGCTCTGGTTCATCTAGTGGGCCTTATGGAGAGTGTCACCAGGGCAGGCTTACTTCCTGTAACACCAGCTGTCTCTCAAGTTGGATGAGGAGCCCAGACTCCTACTACCCGCACTCTAGAGCAGATGGCTCCCCAGTTTCAGACTTCAGCAGCTCAGCCAGTTGGAGCAGTTCAGCCAAGTATGGTAGCTCAGACCGGTGATGGAGTAGCTATGTTTGCTGATTCCATGTGGATATTAGACAGGTTCACCAAGCTCTTCACTACCACTTTTAGCGGTGCATCTTCTGAGGATCCCTAGGATTATTTAGATAGCTGTCATGAGGTTCTCAGGAACATGGGGATAGTGGAGACCAATGGGGTCGACTTTGCTACTTTTCGCTTATCTGGATCAGCCAAGACTTGTTGGAGAGATTATTATTTGGCTAGACCAGTTGGGTAACCATCTTTGACTTGGGATCAATTTTCTCAGCTATTTCTGGAGAAGTTTCTTCCTATCACTCAGAGGGAGAACTATCGGAGGCAGTTTAAGCGTCTCTAGCAGGGTTCTATGACTGTTACTCAATACGAGACCAGATTTATTGACTTGGCCAGTCATGATCTTCTTATAATTCCCACTGAGAGATAGAGAGAGTGAGGAGGTTCATTGAGGGACTCATTCAGCCTATTCGATTGCAGATGGCTAAGGAGAAGGGAAGTGAGATTTCTTTTCAGGAAGCGGCCCATGTGGCCAGGAGAGTTGAGATAGTTCTATCACAGGGGGTGGTCAGGGGTCAGACAAGAGACCTCGTCATCTTGGTAGGTTCAGTGGTGCCTCGTCTGGAGGTAGGGATTCTTTTGGTAGGGGTCATCCTCCTAAGCCATTTCATTTAGCACTTTAGGCTTCTCACAGTGCCCCTACTGGCTGTGGTTCTCACATGCAGTATTCTGATCAACAGTCCTATAATGCATCTCTAGCTCCTATCAGTGCACCTCCACTTCAGAGTTTTTAGGGTCATCAGCCCCAACAACCAAGGGCTTGTTTTACTTGTGGCGACACGAGGCGTATTGCTAGATTTTGCCCTCGAGCACCGAGCAATTCTCAGCACTAGGGTTCCCGTGCCACGATTCAGGCACCGAGTATTCCACAGCCCACTCAGCCAGCTATAGGTAGAGGTAGAGGTGCTAGAGGTGGAGGTAGAGGTGTTAAAGATGGAGCTCAGGCCACTAGAGGTAGAGGTCAGCCAGCAGGAGGCCGTCCCAGAGATGTAGTTCAGAGTGGTGGGGCCTAGCCTCGATGTTATGCTCTTCCAGACAGGCCTGAGGCTGAGGCTTCTGATGCAGTTATCATAGCTACTGTTCTGGTTTGTAGTAGAGATGCTTCAGTTTTATTTTATCCAGGGTTTACATACTCCTATGTGTCATCTTATTTTGCACCATATCTGGTCATGTCTAGTGATTCTTTAAATGCTCATGTATATGTGTCTACACCAGTGAGTGACTCTATTATGGTAGATCATGTCCATCATTCTTGTATAGTGGTGATTGGGGGTCTTGAGACCCGAGTAGACTTATTACTTTTGGACATGGTTGATTTTGATGTCATATTGGGGATGAACTGGTTATCCCCTTACCAAGATATCTTGGATTATCATGCCAAGACTATGACCTTAGCCTTGCCGGTTTTACCTCGTTTAGAGTGGAGATGGACTCCTGGTCATTCTACCCGTAGTGTTATCTCATATATGAAGGCTCGGCGTATGGTCGAGAAGGGGTGTTTAGCCTATTTGGCATATGTTCGTGATTCTAGTGTTGAGGTTCCTTCTATGGATTCTATGCCTGTAGTTCATGAGTTTCCTAAGGTATTTCCTTCAGACCTACCGGGTATGCCACCCAATAGGGATATTGACTTCTGCATTTATTTGACTTTGGGCACTCAGCCCATTTCTATTTTGTTGTATCGTATGGCCCCGCCTGAGTTGAAAGAATTGAAGGAGCAGTTGCACGACTTTCTTGATAAAAGCTTCATTAGACCTAGTGTCTTGCCTTGGGGTGCATCGGTGTTGTTTGTTAAGAAGAATGATAAGTATCCATTGCCGAAGATTGATGATTTGTTTGATCAGCTTTAGGGTGCCAAGGTATTTTCGAAGATTGACTTGAGATCTGGCTACTATCAGTTGAGAATTAGGGCATCTGATGTCCCTAAGGCAGCTTTTCGCACTCGGTACGGGCATTATGAGTTCTTGGTGATGTCATTTGGGTTGACCAATGCCCCAACAGCTTTTATGGATTTGATTAACTGAGTGTCCAATCCTTACTTGGATTTGTTCATGATAGTCTTGATTGATGATATTTAGATCTATTCCCATAGCCGGGAGGAGCATGAGCAACATCTGGGAGTGGTTCTTCAGACTTTGAGAGATAGTCAGTTGTATGCTAAGTTTTCAAAGTGTGAGTTCTAGTTTAGTTCAGTTGCATTATTGGGTCATGTTGTATCAGCAGAGGGTATTCAGGTAGATCCGAAAAAGATAGAGGCAGTCAAGAACTGGCCTAGACCCACATCAGCTATAGAGATCCGGAGTTTCTTGGGTTTGGCAAGCTATTATCGTCAGTTTGTGGAGGGGTTTTCATCTATTACAGCCCCGATGACCAGGTTGACCCAGAAGGGTGCCCAGTTCAGGTGGTCGTACGACTGTGAGGTGAGCTTTCAGAAGCTCAAGATAGCTTTGACTATGGCACCGGTGTTGGTTTTGCCCATAGGTTCAGGGCCATATACAGTTTATTGTGATGCATCTCGTATTGGACTTGGTGCGGTATTGATGTAGGATGACAAGGTCAATGCTTATGCTTCACGGTAGTTGAAGATTCATGAGAAGAATAATCTAGTTCATGATTTGGAGTTAGCAGCCATTGTTCACGCGTTGAAGATTTGGAGACATTATCTATATGGCGTGTTATGTGAGGTGTTCACTGATCACAAGAGTCTGCAGTATTTGTTCAAGCAGAATGAGCTAAATTTGAGGTAGAAAAGGTGGTTGGAGCTATTAAAGGACTATGATATCACCATCTTATATCATCCGGGAAAGGCCAATGTGGTGGCCGATGCTTTGAGTAGGAAGTCATCCAGTATGGGCAGTCTTGCGTATATTCCGGTCGGTGAGAGACCGCTTGCTTTGGATGTTCAGGCTTTGGCCAATCAGTTCGTGAGGTTGGATGTTTCTGAGCCCAACCGGGTGTTAGCTTACACAGTCACTCGTTCTTCTTTATTGGAGCGTATCCGAGATCAGCAGTATGATGACCCTCATTTATGTGTCCTTAGGGACACAGTGCAGCATGGTGGTGCCAAGCGGGTTACATTAGGAGATGATAGAGTTTTGAGGCTGCAGGGTCGAGTTTGTGTGCCTAATGTGGATGGGCTTTGAGAGTTGATTTTAGAGGAGGCCCATAGTTCCCGGTACTCTATTCATCTGGGCACCGCTAAGATGTATCAGGATTTGCAGCATCATTATTGGTGGAGGAGGATGAAGAAGGATATTGTTGCATATGTGGCTCGGTGTTTGAATTGTCAGCAGGTAAAGTACGAGCATCAGAGACCTGGTGGTTTGTTCCAGAATATTGAGATTCCTGAGTGGAAGTGGGAGCATATCACTATGGACTTCGTTGTTGGACTCTCACGGACTTAGAGGAAGTTTGATGCAGTGTGGGTTATTATTGATAGGCTCACCAAGTCAGCACATTTTATTCCTGTGCCAGTCTCCTATTCTTCCGAGAGGTTAGTTGAGATCTATATCCGGGAGATTGTTCGTCTTCATGGTGTGGCTGTGTCTATCATTTCGGACCAAGGTACACAGTTTACCTCACATTTTTGGAGAGCAGTTCAGTGTGAGTTGGGCACACGGGTCGAGTTGAGCACATCATTTCATCCTCAGACGGACGGGCAGCCTAAGCGTACTATTTAGATTTTGGAGGATACACTCCGAGCTTGTGTCATTAACTTTGAAGGCTCGTGGGATCAGTTCTTGCCTTTAGCGGAGTTTGCCCACAACAACAGCTACCAGTCGAGTATCTAGATGGCTCCTTATAAGGCTTTATATGGTAGGCGATGTCGGTCGCTAGTTGGATGGTTTGAGCCGGGAGAGGCTCGGTTGTTGGGTACGGATCTAGTACATGAGGCTTTGGACAAGGTCAGTATTATTCAGGATAGGCTTCGTACAGCTCAGTCCAGGCAAAAAAGTTATGCCGACCGTAAAGTTCGTGATGTGGCATTCATGGTTGGCGAGCGGGTGTTGCTTCGGGTGTCGCCTATGAAGGGCGTGATGAGATTTGGGAAGAGGGACAAGCGTAGCCTTAGATTCATTAGCCCGTTTGAGATTCTTGATCGAGTGGGAGAGGTGGCTTACAGAACTGCGTTGCCACCGAGTTTATCAGCCGTGCATCCAATGTTTCATGTGTCCATGCTTCGGAAGTATCACGGCGATCCATCCCACGTGTTAGACTTCAGGCTGTCAAGTTGGACAAGGACTTGTCCTATGAGGAGGAGCCGGTAGACATTCTAGACCGGCAGGTTCGTCAGTTGAGATCAAAGAGTTTTTCTTATGTTCGTGTTTAGCGGAGAGGTTAGCCTGTTGAGGTAGTGACCTGGGAGTCCGAGTCCGATATGCGAAGCCAATATACCAATCTTTTCTCTGACTTAGGAACTTCCTTCTTATGTCCGTTCGAGGATGAACGGTTGTTTTATAGGTGGAGAATGTGATGACCCAAAAGGTCATCACTTGTTTTAAAAATAAATTTTGTGTTCTGAGGCCTTAAAAGCCTCTTCTTTTCTCACCTCGACAAGAAGGGCATGATAGGTGTGCAGTTTACATTGAGTCGGATGATGGCGAAAAAATAGTTGATGAAATTAGAAATTTCCAAGATGCACAATGGGTCTCTCCGCCAGAAGCACTATAGAGAATTTATGAGTTTAATCTAAGTGAAATGCAACCTCCACTTATTAACCTTCAACTACATCTACCCGATAATCAAGTAGGCACTAAAATTAATTAACTCATATAGCAATATTTAATGCAATTTTTTTACCGGCAACTACATCAATATTTATGTTCGACTATTGTATCCATACTTAAGTGTACTATTGGAAGAAGAAAATCTCAGAAATGTGATGGCCTCAGACACTGTAAAGCATACTATACTCACCAAGTATTTCAGGATGTGCTCAATAGACGATGACACACGAAATTATCTTTACAGAGAATTTTCAGAGCATTATGTTTGGAATCTGCAGCCTAAAATTTTGACAAAAAGAAAAACACGATCTGTGATCGGTTGGATTGTTATTGGTAAGCCAGCTACTACTTAAATTCAAATAATTATTCGCTTCTTAAATTATGCATATTAACATTTACAAATAAATAATATAGCTAATCCCCGAGAAGGTGAAAGATATTACGAGAGATTATTACTGAACCATGTTAGAGGACCATTTTCATTTGAAGATTTGCTAACAGTTAATGGAAAAAAATGTGAAACTTTCAAAGAAGCTGCCATACAAAGAGGATTATTAGAATACGATAATAGCATTTCTGAATGTTTACGTGAGGCTGTCTTCTTGAAAATGCCATCAGCTCTTTGAAGTTTATTTGCAACAATTTTAGTTCATTGCAATCCAACAGATATTAGAAATCTATGGGAAATATATTACGATGATGTAACGGCCTGGCCGGTCGTTTCATGAGTTATTGCTCTGTTTTCCCTATTTCTACTTCTTTATGTACTGTCAGTTATATTACGTGGTATCGGGTTGTTCGGTTCGGGTTTGGAGTGGTTTTGTAGAGAAATGAGACACTTAGTCTCTTAAGTTGGCCATTTAGTTGGAAACATCAACCGTAAGTTGACTTGTTAGTAAAAGATCTCATAATTCGGTTTTTATGATTCCGATAACTTCGGGAGGTGATTTGGGACTTAGGAGCATGATTGGAATGAGTTTTGGAGGTCCGGGGGAGATTTAGGCTTGAATTGGCGAAATTGGAATTTTGGCGCTTTCCGGATGGTAGTGGAAATTTTGATATAAGGGTCATAATAGAATTTCAGAAGTTGAAGTAGGTCCGCTATGGCATTTGGGACGTGTGTGCAAAATTTCAGGTTATTCGAAGGTAGTTTGATCGACTTTTTGATCATTTACGGAATTCGGAAGTTTTGGAATCCTTAAGCTTGAATCCGAGGGTGATTTGATATTTTAATGTTATTTTGAGTGTTCCGAAGATTGGTATAACTTTGAATAGTAGTATATGACTTGTTCGTACATTTGGTTGAGGCCCCGGGGGACTCAGGATGATTTCGGATGATTAACGGGAAGTTTGGAAATTTGTTGGAACGGCTTCAGCTGCTTAGTTTTCTGTCATAACCGCACCTGCAGATTGGGGACCGCAGGTGCATGCCCGCATAAGTGTAGAGAGGGTCGCAGATGCGGCCAGGGCTGTGAAGGACAGGAGCCGCAGATGCGAAGTGTGGAGCGCACCTACGAAAGCGCAGGTGCGGGCATTCGAGTGCAAGTGTAATTTTGGGAGGATAAGTAGTTTCTGCAGGTGCGTACCTGGGACCATAGGTGCGAGTCTGTAGTTGCAATTATTTGACCGCATGTGCAGTATCGCTGGGCAGAACATATAAATAGATGCCTTCGCGAATTTTTGCAAAGTTTCACCATTTTTGAAGACGGGAAGAGAGCTAGGGCTGTGATTTTTCAAGGAAATCGAGGGGTTTCAGTTGGGTAAGCTTCTTAAGCCTTATTATTTGTGTTTATGGACATTTATCCATTTCTTAATCATGGTATTAGTGGAAAATTAAGGAGGATAGTTGGAAGATTAGGGCTTGGAATTGGAGACTTTGATTTAAGGATTTGAGGGTCATTTGTGGTCGGATTTTGGTGTATTTGGTATGTATGAACTCGTGAGAGTGTAATGATTCTAGTTTTTTGAGTTTTATCGAAATCTGAGACGTGGGTTGGGGGATCGGATTTTGACCAATTTCGGGATTTATGATATAATTTGATTATTTTCGCGTGGGCTTTGTTCCCTTAGCATAGATTGATGTTATGGTTCTGATTTTGGTTAGATTCAGGGCATTTGGAGGCCGAATCGAGAGGAAAAGGCAACGCGGGCTAGAGTTTGGCTTGGCTTGAGGTAAGTAACGCTTCCAAACTTAGTTTTGAGGGTTCGAAACCCCGAACTGTGTGTTCTATGATTATTATTGAGGTGACGCAATGCCAAGTGACGGGCATGTGGGCGTGCACCGTGAGAAATGCGGCCTGGATCATTCCATGGCATCGCTTAGTGACTCTTTTATGTTGATATATATATTGTAATTATGTGATTAAGCCAATGAGCTACAAATCATGCTAATTATCATGTTAAGGCTTCACGCCAACATTGTTGAGACCCGAAAGGTCGTTTCTTGTTGTCATGTCATTAATTTCATTTATATTCTATACTCAGTCCTGTTCATGCATAGTATATCATACCTCAGTCTCGATTATTGCTATTTGATATATCATATCATTGTTCAGGCTTGTATCATGACATAGCTAGCTCGTGTGTGTGAGACTGGAGAGTATTAACTGAGTGAGGTTGAGAGCCCAATATTGATTGACAGTATGGGATCGGGCTGCACGCCGCAGCGAGATATTGATCATGCCTTCGCTGGCATTGATATAGCGATTAGGCTTAGAAAAGCCCCTCCAGAGTCTTTACACCCCTAGTGAGCGCAGTTGATGATATTGAGGGATAGATCTTCCTTGGACATGGATCTTGTCCGAAGTATCGGATTGGAGATGGATCTTCTCCATGAGGCTGGATCGGTCTGCTTCCTTGGTACTAGGTGACTTATAGTCAGTGCTGTATATATCCCGAGATGGATCTTCCCTGGGCCGAATGGTCCATATATAGTACCAAGTGGTTGAGCACTGTGAGTGGAAGTAGTATACGTAACATTAATCATGCTATTTGTGCATTGGTACTTTGAGGTTACTAAGTTTTATACTCTATATTGTTCATACGATGTTTAATCACATATGAGAATTTACTTGAACTGTAAGCATGTCTACGTTTCTGTACAATTAAATTGCTACCTGTTAAGGTTTGGTTTGTCACTACCGTCAGTCCATAGTTGGACTTGTTACTTACTGAGTTAGTGTACTCACGTTACCCCATGCACCCCTGTGTGCATATCCAGGTATCTCGAGGCACGGTAGGGGTTGCTGATCATACCGGTAGGAGACTCTTTCTTGGAGATTGCGAGGTAGCTGCCTGGTGACCGCAGTTGTTACACCCCATGTTTTCGTATGTAAGAGTACGTCATAAGTCAATTAATGTAAGCTCAGAAATGGAATGATATTTGAAAGTTTACAAAGTTAGTTCATCATGTTAACGTGGAGGTTACAAATATTTAAGATAGTTGATACCAAGTAGCAAGAGGGTTTGAAGGCTTAGAAACTAAACAAATTGAAGAAAATAAGTTTCGTCGAAAGTCGACAAGTTGGAATGTTTTACCATGTACTTTTGGGGTGAAACTAGGGTTATTAACATTATAAGGAAATTTTCATATGAGTTATTTTATTCGTATGATAGTTGGTGTTATTTTTTGAAGTCAAGCGAGTTATGGAACAAAAGTTGGAAAAGGCCATCACAAGTTCCATTCATAATTATGCTGAAAATTAGGTCAAATGTAACTGAGCTTTTAGCCCAATATACTTGGAATTAGGGGATGATATACCTACCAAATTAAATATCTATGAGTCTAGTTTCTAAATCATTTAATTGTTTGTCAATACGATATCGGAGTATAGAGATATTCGCATTTTCGCGAGACTGCGCAGATTGGTAAGTGACAAGTAGGTGCATCACCTACTTGCCAAAATGAGAGGACTCAATTAAAATCCCCAAGTCGGCCAAGAAGGGTCTTTTAAGGGATTATCAACTCATTTATTTCACCCATCTTCCATACCTTGAAAACCTAATTGAACCCCTGCAACTCTTCCCCAAAAATCCCACACAAACCCTAGGGTATTCCGGGTGTTACGACGCGATTCTAATGTTGAAAAGTTCGGATAGCTTGCTAGTTTCTCTTTATCCTTCTTGTAGCCGTGTTGAGGAACTTATTTTTGATGAATAAGGACCAGGTTTCGTGAGTTATACTCAGTACAAGGTAAGTTTATGCTTCTCCTTCCATTATCTATGTGTTTGCGAGTTGTAACTCGATCGTAAATAATAAACCTAGCTAGTTTCGAAAGAATGGTATGTTGTTTGTTCTTGTGTAATGGTTGGCTGGTTTTGAACTTATTTTTAAGTTGAATTCATGGTTGGTTTATTGGATAAGAGGTATAATGATGTACTTTTGGTCGTATTTCTCAATTTGAAAGAAAAAACAAGTCGAAACATGTTTAAGTAAACTGAAATATTATTTTTGAGTTGATGAACCTGTGGGACTGTTTTTGGGTTGTTTCGTGTTGGTATTGGATTGTCTCTTTTACTACTATTTTTATGGAGTTTAGAGGAGGAAGGGTGTGAAGAAACACCACATAATGGCAAGGTTGTTTGTTGGTCGTTCGTCGTAACATTTTCGGATTGTTTGACACTATTATGGTTGTCGTGTTGTGTATGAAGTGATATGGGTATGTTGGTCTATTTGTGATTGTTTTGACTAGTATGTAGCCATATATATAGGGGAGGTGTTGTCCGTTTTATTGTAAAATAGGTTGTGGTCGATACAGAATAATTACGACGCTTAAACGATAACGAGAGTGTCATTTCTCTTATTGTAGACGAAGGAGCTGTGAAATTGCATAGCTTGAGGTTGGGAAGAATATACAAGGCATGTTAAGGCACTTACTTCTTGCTTTTGGCATGGTCTAAAGTGACATGAACATAAACAGTATGCTAATTCATAACGGATCTACTCCTAGAAACTAAGGTTGTCCATGTTGTTCTTTCCTTATAAAGTTATTCTAAACAAGTGTGTATGTTCCTTAAATCCTACAAAGGTTCATATTGATGGTAGGTATGTTCGTAATGTTCATAAGTCACTCCAAAAGGTTTAGAACGTGATTCTATGAGTCGAGCATGCATTATATATATGTATCTATTTTACTCTGCCAAGTCACGCTATAGTCAGTTGGGTACGGCACCTATTGTGCAACCACTAATCAGTTGGGTTTACCGAGCTCCACGTGGCTGGGTACGATTCTACCAAGCCTTATGATGGCCGAGTATGTTTTTACCGAGTCCTCTTTGAGGCCGGGTACGATATAATGATGATGATGCCCACAGAGGCGTATGCTTTTTAAAAGTTTATGTGTGTATATATATATATATGTGTATGTATTATGCATTTCATGTCAGTAGAACCCATAGGCACTCAAATGTTACAGGTTGTATCTTCTCTATCTCTCTTTACATTACTGTTCTTGTTTATGCGTTCCTGCCTTACATACTCGGTACTTTATTCGTACTGACATCTCTTTTGCCTGGGGACACTGCGTTTCATGCCTGCAGGTCCCGATAGATAGGTTGACATTCCTTCAAGTAGGCTATCAGCTCAGCGGAAGGTGTTGGTGCACTCCACTTGCTCCGGAGTTGCCTATTTGGTCAGTATGCTTTGGATATGTATTGATTGGTATGGCGGGTCCCTGTCCCGACCTTTATGATATTAGGTACTTTTTGAGGCTTGTAGACAGATGTCAGGTGTATGGATACTTTTATGGCCTTGTCGGCCTATGTTTTGAGTTTACAAATGGTCATGTCGGCCTTATAGGCCCGTATGTCACATGTATAAGTTTGCATATCACGTTGGATCATCATATGTTGAGTATTCCCTTTTGTTTCATTCTTGTTATCTCATGACAAGTTTCCTGGCCCATTTACCCATGATACTATGATAAGAAAGATATTTTACGTTGGTACTCGGTTGAGTAAGGCACCGGGTGTTCGTCGCGGCCCTTCGATTTGGGTCGTGACAAAAGTGGTATTAGAGCAGTTCTGTCCTAGGGAGTCTACAAGTCGTGTCTAGTAGAGTCTTGTTTATGGGGTGTGTAGTGCACCACACTTATAAGCAGGAGGCTGCAGGGCATTTAGGACTGTCACTCTTTCTTCTTACTCTAGATCGTGTGGTAGAGCTCAATTGTAAGAATTCAAACTTCTAAATTTTATTTTATTCGTAACACAATGATACCTCATCCTAACAGATTGTTGGTAAGAGATTAAATTTTGTCGTGGAAGAGTTGAGTCAATGGAACTCGATTTTGCATCATGCTTATGATGAGTAAATGTAAGGTCTTCAGCAGATCATGTGTGTACTAAGATGTGTGAGCTTCTTGATAAGGAGCCCCAAGGCATGAATATCTATCCACCCATATGTTAAAGAGAGACGAGAGAATCAGGAGGTGGATAGAAGTTCAATAAGTAAAAGAAGCAACTTCAAAAAGGTTACGAGGTACCAGTTAGTGAAGGTTTGAGTTTTTACAATTCAGGCGGAGAAATATATGTATTCTGAGTTACATTCAACAGTAACAGAGCTATGTACAATTGGCCACGCCCATCTCTGTATGCCTTATGGGAGTTGACATGTATAGTTTAAGAGAATAAAGGGATAGCAAGATCCAATTGGGGCTGGAGTAACCCAAAAAGGTAGATGGATTATTATCATTAGCTAACATTTCCGAAGGATATTGCAAATGTGGTAATAGTTCTCTTTGTAAGACACCCCGGTAGTGCAAGCTAGAATAGTACATTTAGATATGAATACTAGAATGACTGGAAAAATTTAGAAGATTGGCACTGGAATCCTGGAAGGGATAAATATTTACCTTTGTATGGCTCCCGTTCCTAGTAAAGAGAGAATGCTAGGTGACCTAAAGAGCCATGAGATGAAGCAAGGGGAGCTAAAAGTGAAAGAATGATTTGTTGAAGTTATCAGAATAAAGTGATAGATAGAAATATTAGCCGGAGAATAAGAAGAGAGTAAATGAAGCATTATGAGTAAGATATAATAAATGGGTGATAACAATAAATTAAAATATGACACGATGACAGAGTTTATAGTCAAGTAAAGGAAAATACAAGAGGTGACAGGACTTTAAGGCAATAAAAGAGTATAAGACATAAAGTCATATTCCCATTTCGAGAAATGATTTGGTGACTCCAACGTGATTACCAGAAGGAAAGGTTAGACCCTAGAGTAATAGAAATCAGTATGGGCTGGTAAACAAGATAAACCGAATATGAATAAGGGATCGAATGAGTTTATAATAGTCGTTATCGTGAGAATTTCAGATATAGCATTGCAATAATAATAGAATAGACAACGAACAAATAACCTTTAAAGGTCATTCAGAAAGACGCTTCCCTAAAGCAAGCACAATGAGCAGAGTTAAGCTTAAGGGGCTAAGTGTACCAATTATACTAAGTGTCACCCATGTGCGTAAGAAATTCAACTATCCCCGGTATAGAAGGGTTACCTCAAGGTGAGTAAAATGTCAGTGAAGATGTGGAAAAAAAATAACAAAGATAAAGAGGTAACTATGAGATAGTAAAGGAAGCATGCGGTAAAAAAGTGAAAGGAATGAGAATGCATCTGTTCAGATCCTACAGATATGATATGACTCCAAAATATTATGCAAGTATGATGCCGGGGAGAAGCAATAAGGGTTCTGCACTCGACGATATTGATAAATAAGTGCAAAATGAACAGTCGATACATAAGGAGCCAGTACGAGTGATAAGTTAAGACAAAAAAAATAACCCAAGAGAGATTATGTGGAATATAGATATGAGGATGGACCAATGTGCAGTTAGTATTGATTAAGGAAGAGCCTTGTTATGGCTAGACAAGAGGATACAGACAAATCAGCATATCAGGCAAGATAAATGTAGTGAACCTCAACATAGTGAATTCGGTCTCGCAGATATGACGTCGTAATCCTTGAGAAATATTCAGATAGGACTTGGGGTTGTTAAAGGTACGGTATAAGTGTTATTAAAATAAAATACGGTGCCACTAGGAAGACAATCAAAAATTTAATTTCAGAAGCAACCCTACGAGCACAAGGGCACGGAGGTAAGTAACTAAGGATAATTATAGGTGAGTGACAACATCAAAAATTTCTTCGGGTATACGATGTAATAAGCTTGTAGCTTTACAGGAGTCAGAGGATCTCTCATAAGTACTACCACGAAAGACTAGCTCAAGAAATAAGGAAGAGGGCTTCAACCTAAGCATATTAACTTGAAGAAAAATTGGTTTGGGAACAATAGTCTCACTACAACATTGGATGCAATCCATAAGAAAGTGGCGCCTATAGTGGCTAATGAATGGAAAAAAAATCAAAGGTGGTGTTGAGATCATATAAGTTACAAGAAATTCCAGTATTCGCGGACACTAAGATAATCTAAGAATTCATGCAGCAAGTGGCAGAACGACCAGGAAAAGTAATTGCTTGCATTTAAAGACAACTAAGAAGGCACAAAAGGAAATCGGTGGTGCTAGCAAGTTAAAAGAAGGATGTGAGTAGTACAATAGATATGTGTAGGTCGCAATCTAAAGTATGGCAGAGTGACAAGATTTTAGGTATATGGGAGTAAGGATAAGAAAAGGTGAGTTAGAAGCTGATAAGAATAGGTAAGACCTCAGTATTAAGCCCATCAAACAAGAGAGCTGATGGTTTATGTATGTTATAAAAAGCTCAGTATAGCTTGAATTAACATGGATGAGTCTAAAGCAAGGAGCAATTAGAAGAGATGAAATGCTGCCCCAGTAGTAGAATAAGGGTGTAATTGTGATAGATAAGAGGATGACATTTAGGCCTTTGATTGAGGAATAATTTAAAGAGAAGGGATTTTATGAATTGCACGGGATTTGAATACCCCCATAAGATGAATCATATTAGGATGCTATGAAATATGGTTATTGAAGTATAGCATCGTCCCTAGGTGGATCGGGCAAGTCACTTCAGATATTCCCCGATGAGACGTAAGCCCTAGTGACAATGTACTATGTAAGAGGTTTCAGGTTGTCAGCGGTAGATTATGGATCAACGTTATGGTGAATCACCAATGGATGGATAAAAGTTACAAAGTATGAGATGAGATTAAACCGTTATTATTAAGATGAACAGTAATGAGGAAGCATTAAAGGACTTAGATTTATACATATAGGACAAACAACGAAAGAGTAACCCGGAGCTGGGTGGCAGACCTCGGTAATAGTAAACCAAAGTAAGAGTTAGGATATAATATGAACTACCTAGATGTAATAAAACCATAAGCATAAGTAACCAAGGCTATGAAGCAATGTATAACAATAGTCATAAGTTCGGCAAAGTACCAAGAGAAGAAATTTAGTACATCTATAAATGCCTAGAGGGACATCATGTCATAATTTTGTATATGTTTACAAAGTGAGGCCTAGAGATTGGCCAAAAGCTGGAGGAAAAAGGAGAAAAAAGTCGCATAGGCAAACATATAAGTAAACGGTTGTACATGATGCATGTCAGAAGGTAACAACAGTTATGAGATTGGAAGAATTCTGATCACAGGCCGTGGTATTAGAAAGAGGCCTAAAGGGGGGAATACCCAGGCCCTTGGATTTATTTACAGAACAGTTTCCTAGATGTCAAGGACAACATTAAAGTATTTGTAAGAGCTACAGGTTATGAGACTGATAAGCGCATTAGTCAACATTCGAGGACGAGTGTTCCAAAGGGGGGAATGATGTTACACCCCATGTTTTCGTATGTACGAGTACGTCATAAGTCAATTAATGTAAGCTCAAAAATGGAATCATCTTTGAAAGTTTACAAAGTTAGTTCATCATGTTAACGTGGAGGTTACAAATATTTAATATCATTGATACCAAGTAGCAAGAGGGTTTGAAGGCTTAAAAGCTAAACAAATTGAAGAAAATAAGTTTCGTCGAAAGTCGACAAGTTGGAATGTTTTACCATGTACTTTGGGGTTAAACTAGGGTTATTAACATTATAAAAAGATTGTAATATGAGTTATTTTAGTCGTATGATAGTTGGTGTTATGTTTTGAAGTCAAGCGAGTTATGGAACAAAAGTTGGAAAAGGTCATCACAAGTTCCATTCATAATTGTGCTGAAAATTAGGTCAAATGTAACTAAGCTTTTCTCCCAATATAATTGGAATTAGGGGATGATATGCCTACCAAATTAAAGATCTATGAGTCTAGTCTGTAAAGCATTAAACCGTTTGTCAATACTATATCAAAGTATAGAGATATTCGCATTTTCGCGAGACTGCGCAGATTGGTAGGTGACAAGTAGGTGCATCACCTACTTGCCAAAATGAGATGACTTAATTAAAAGCCCCAAGTCGGCCAAGAGGGGTATTTTAAGGGATTATCAACTTATTTATTTCAAACATCCTCCAGACCTTGAAAACCTAATTGAACCCCTGCAACTCCTCCCCAAAAATCCCACACAAACCCTAGGGTATTCCGGGTGTTACGACGCGATTCTAGTGCTGAAAAGTCCGGACAGCTTGCTAGTTTCTCTTTCTCCTTCTTGTAGCCGTGTTGAGGAACTTATTTTTGATGAAGAAGGACCAGGTTTCTTGGGTTATACTCAGTACAAGGTAAGTTTATGCTTCTCCTTCCATTATCTATGTGTTTGCGAGTTGTAACTCGATCGTAAAGAATATACCTAGCTAGTTTCGAAATAATGGTATGTTGTTTGTTCTTTTGTAATGGTTGACTAGTTGTGAACTTATTTTTAAGTTGAATTCATGGCTGGTTTATTGTATAAGAGGTATAATTATGTACTTTTGGTCGTATTTCTCAATTTGAAAGAAAAGACAAGTCGAAACATGTTTAAGTAAACTGAAAAATTATTTTTGAGTTGATGAACTTGTGGGAGCGTTTTTGGGCTGTTTCGTGTTGGTATTGGGTAGTCTCTTTTACTACTATTTTTATGGAGTTGAGCGGAGGAAGGGTGCGGAGAAACACCACATAATGGCAAGGTTGTTTGTTGGTCGTTCGTCGTAACATTTTCGGATTGTTTGACACTATTATGGTTGTCGTGTTGTGCATGAAGGTATAGGGGTATGTTGGGCTGTTTGTGATTTTTCAACATCCAATCCAAACAAATAACGATTTTTGAAAACCCAAATTCAAATTCAAAGCTTCAAAACTTTTTAATAGCTGTCAATGGTGGAATTGTTGCTCTCTTTTCCTTCACTTTGTATTTGATTTCTATAATTTTTTGGATGTATCGATCATTAATTGATGTGCTATTGTAGAAATCAATAGACTATAACTCGCATCCTCATCGACTACAATGCCATCAACCTGAAATTCTCTAAATCTCCCATATCTATCCCAATTCTCATTCAATTGTAGCATAATTGGGATTTTGGACATAATTGCGTTTGTTGCAAAAAATTATACTCCCTCCGTTCCAATTTAAGTGAACCTATTTGAGTGGGCACAGAGTTTAAGATAAAAATGAAGACTTTTGGAATTTGTGGTCCTAACCAAGTCAAAAAGGGCCCAGAATATTTGTGTGGTTATAAAAGCTTCTCATTAAGGGTAGAATTGTAAGTTAAAGCTAAATTGTTACCAAATTTAGAAAAGAGTCATTCTTTTTGGAACATACCAAAAAGGAAATAGGTTCACATAAACTGGAACAGAGGGAGTAGAAGATTTAGTCGTTTTTGATTTGTGAAATTAGAAAAAATGTTGAAACACAATGTATCGCAAAAACAGAGTCGCTAAATTTTGGATCGAAACAGTCGATAATATTAATGCGCGATTTGCATTATAAAATATCTGGAAGAATATTTAATTCCCCAATATTAGCGCGCCTAAATAAGGAAGCCCACAGCTACAATGATTCCTTATTTAGTGAATTGTCTATATTTTGTAGAAATACTATTAGCATAGCGGTAATATGCAAACTATGAACATATTTGATAATATAATTTCCTATATGGTATAAGAACGAAAATTTCCCAACTCTTAATAATGGGCATGCTTGGTGTTTGGCCCTATGTAGTTCAAATTATACAGACGAATGTAAATACCTACAAATTTCAAAGTTAGACATATAATTACACAAATTTAATCATAATAACAAATGAGAAATTTAAATCTGTTTTAATTTGAACTTAATACGTTACAATGACTATTCCTAACAAATACAACCTCGAATGCTAGGAGTTTTGAGAATCCATGCGTTTTGGTTTCCAGATTCATCCGTTTCTGCTTTCAGACAAGGGCGGACCTACGTAGTGAAGTTGAACCCGCTTCGTTGAAAAATTATACTGTGCATATAATAAATAAATTATATTTAGAACAAAGAAATTGTTTATAGAAATTATTTCATTGTAAAATAGGTTGTGGTCGATACAGAATAGTTACGACGCTTAAACGATAATGAGAATGTCATTTCTCTTACTGTAGACTAAGGAGCCATGAAATTGCATAGCTTGAGGTTGGGAAGAATATACAAGGCATGTTAAGGTACTTACTTCTTTCTTTTGGCATGATCTAAAGTGACATGAACATAAACGGTACGCTAATTCATAACGGATCTACTCCTAGAAACTAAGGTTGTCCGTGTTGTTCTTTCCTTATAAAGTTATTCTAAATAAGTGTGTATAATCCTTAAATCCTAATAAGGTTCGTATTGATGGTAGGGATGTCCATAATGTTCTTAAGTCACTCCAAATGGTTTAGAACGTGATTCTATGAGTCGAGCATGCATTATATATATGTATCTATTTTACTCTACCGAGCCGCACTATAGTCGGCCGGATACGACAACTATTGTGCAACCACTGATCAATTGGGTTTACCGAGCTCCACATGGCCGAGTACGATTCTACCAAGCCTTATGATGGTCGGGTACGTTTTTACCGAGTCCTCTTTGAGGCCGGGTACGAAATGATGATGATGATGCCTACAGAGGCGTATACTTTTTAAAAGTTTATGTATATATATGTATTATACATTTCATGTCAGTAGCACCCAGATGTACTCAAATGTTACAGGTTGTATCTTCTCTATCTCTCTTTACATTACTGTTCTTGTTTATGCTTTCCTGCCTTACATACTCAGTACTCCCGATAGATAGGTTGACATTCCTTCAAGTAGACTATCAACTCAGTGGAAGGTGTTGGTGCACTCCACTTGCTCCGGAGTTGCCTATTTGGTCAGTATGTTTGGATATGTATTGATTGGTATGGCAGTGCCCTGTCCCAACCTTTATGATATTAGGTACTCTTAGAGGCTTGTAGATAGATGTCAGGTGTATGGATACTTTTATGGCCTTGTCGGCTTATGTTTTGAGTTTACAAATGATTATGTCGGCCTTATAAGCTCGTATGTCACATGTATAAGTTTGCATATCACGTTGGGTCGTCATATGTTGAGTATTCCCTTATGTTTCATTCTTGTTATTTCATGACAAGTTTCCTGACCCATTTACCCATAATAGTATGATAAGAAAGATATTTTACGTTGGTACTTGGTTGAGTAAGGCACCGGGTGCTCGTTGCTCGATTTGGGTTGTGACATCAGTTCCGCCTTCTCCTTCCTTATCTTCCTTGTAGTATTTTGTTGGATTTTTCTCACACTATGTAGTCTTGGTTACTTCGGATAGTTGCGGTTTGCTTATGACCTAGTGACACCCGAGATCGGGCTTGTATTTTTTTCCGCTGGATTTGATTTCTATTTTTGTCTTACTGGATTTCTGTTAAAAAAGTGATTTTTTTCTTAAGTCTTTAATTGAAAAATGAAGGAAATGGGTAATAGTTGGTTGGCCTAGTATCACGATGGGCGCCATCACGACCGGGTCAGTTTTTGAGTCATAACACATGATATGTCAGAAGACTTTCGAAGGATGCATGAAAATTCGCCTGCTACTCAACTCCAATGTACACTAAAAAGTGCTAATTATTATCAACAAAGTATGGGTAAAAGTGTTGAAAAATATGATTTACCAAAAATCAACCAAGAGTCATGCCAAAAAAACACTTCAGAATGTAAAGAAATAATTGAAGAAACGTCTATGAATGTACTTGTGGAAGATTATGAGGCACAATCAAAGTTGAATCATGAACAAGCACAAGCTTTCAAGACCATATTACATAGTATAGACTCTGGAACAACACGATTATTTTTTGTAAATGGACCTGGGGGAACTGGAAAAATATTCTTATATCATGCATTACTAGCAAATGTTAGATCAAAAGGTATGATAGCTTTGGCAACTGCAACCAGTGGTGTAGCAGCTGTAATATTACCAGGAGGTCGTACAGCTCACTCTAGATTTGACATATCTCTTCAAACAAATGATACAACTATGACAAAAATGTCAAAACAAAGTAGTACTACTAAGTTAATAAGACAAGCAAAATTAATAATATGGGATGAAGCACCCATGGCAAAGCGTCAAACAATTGAAACAGTTGACAGGAGCTTTCGCGATATAATGGATGTCAATGCATATTTTGGTGGAAAAGTAATGGTCTTTGGAGGCGATTTCCGACAAGTATTGCCAGTTGTTCCAAAATCAACAAGAGTAGAGACGGTTAACACAAGTTTAGTGAAATCCTATTTATGGCCTTTAATGGAAAAGATACATTTCACAACTAATATGAGATCAAAAGCGGATCCAAATTTCACTAATTTCTTACTTCGTGTTAGTAATGGGGACGAGCAAACAGTAAAGGATAACTTATTAAGCCTTCCAGAACTAATAGTTGTCAAACACAATAGTGATGAAAGACCAGATGAATGCTTGATAAGAGAAATATTTCTATCACTACATCAACATTCCAGTTCTGCACAGTTCATAACAGAAAGAGCTATCTTAGCAAGTAGAAATGAATTTGTAGATCAACTAAATGAAATGTTGATAGCCAAGTTTTTTGGTGAAAGCAAGATATTTATTAGTTTTGCCTCTGCATAAGATGATACCAACAACTACTATCAAGAAGAATACCTCAATACTTTAATACCAAATAATCCTCCTCCACATAGGTACATCGTCAAACCTAATATGTCACTAAAGTTTCTCTTAAACTCTTTCTCTCTCTCTATCTCTCTCTATCTCTCTCTCTATATATATATATATATATATATATATATATATATATATATATATATATATATATATATATATGTGTGTGTGTGTGTGTGTGTGTGTGTGTGTGTGTGTGTGTGTGTGTGTGTGTGTGAACAAATAAAATTAAACATATTTCTATTTCTATAAATAGGTTAGTTTTGAAAGAAAATGCACCCATCATGCTACTTAGAAATTTAGACCCTTCAAATGGTTTATGCAATGGTACAAGGATGATATGTAGAGGATTTGACAATAATATTATACATGCCGAAATTACAACGGGTCAATCTGCTAAGAAACATATTTTTATTCCAAGAATACAACTTAGTCCACTTGAAAATGAAGGATATCCTTTCAAATTTGTGCGGAAACAATTCCCTGTACGCTTATGTTTTGCCATGACAATAAATAAAGCACAAGGTCAAACAATACTCAATGTTGGATTGTATCAACCACAACATGTTTTCTCACATGGACAACTTTACGTTGCACTTTCAAGAGAGGTATCAATATCGACAACAAGAGTGCTAATTATGACAGACCAACCAAAGTGGATGGAAGGAACATACACGAGGAATATCGTCTACAAGGAAGTATTAGGTAAGTATTTAAATCATATGTATGTAATTACACTTTAATTGTTCATCTTTGTAGGTTCGAATAAATAAATCAATCGAAGACAATCCTCAATGATCATTCACTAAAATTTATATTATATTCTTTCATGTATACTTATACTTGCTTAAAACTTTATTTTGATAATTTTAATGTTAGATTGCAATAATGTGCATTAATGAACTCGATAAACATGGCAACGCACGTACCGAGAAACTAGTTATATAAAAAAGTAAGATAAATGATAGAATATGATTATTTAATAATAAGGAAGGAAAAGTTAAGAGAAAAAAATAAGGTAATAATGCGAACAGGGGCGTATGTAGCCTTTTGGCTACGGGTTCAATTGAACCCATAATTTCGGATGTGGATATGAATTTATATATAAAAATCCATAATTTTAACAGAAAAAACTTATCCGCACCGGGTGTTTACACCAAACCAATAGATATATGACACGTATCTTGCATATGAATTTCAATCATTTAACCATGGTAAATTACATGCATTCTCATCTAATTAAATTAATTAACCATAGCGAGTTAATATAATTTGGTGTAAACATCCGTTGTGGCTAAGTATTTACCTAATTTTAACACTAAAAATCTTAAAAGCTTAGAGCTCGTTTGGATTGGCTTAAAAAAGTAGTTTTTAAGCACACGTGCTGGAGCTGGTTTTATAAACAAGCAGTTATGTGTTTGGATAAAAGTGCTGGAGCTGAAAAAAGCTGTTGAAATGTTTGGTAAACAAGTGTTGATAAACACCTTTTCTATTAAAATGACTGAAATATCCTTAAAGCTGTTAACACTATAAAGAAGCTTATTACTATAATATTTTATTTCAAACTTATTAATATAAATTATTTTTCACTTCTTTCAACCATGTAAATTTTTTATTTGTTTCTTGAAAATTCCAAGTTACTGGAAAAATATATGAAATGACTATCACATTTTATTATTAAATTTCTTATTTGAACTATGTAAAAATTCCTAATATTTAGGAAATCAAAATAAAATAAACTTGTACTTTTTAAAATTATTTGAAAGTTGTACGTATAGTTAATTAGAAATTACAATGCAACTAGAACTGTTGGTTGCACACGAGTTTAAATTCTTAGAAGAAAAAAAAATCAAACTTAAGTACAATCTATGTAAGAGATATTAAAGTCAAAATAAGTTCACCATTTTGACAAATTTTAAAAGTTTGAGTTGGATATTATAATTATTTCAAAAGTTTGTGAAAGACATTTTTGGAATAATAAATATTATTAGGGATAAGCGGGTAAAATAATTGGTCAAAAACAGTTATAAGCTAAAAAAAAAAAAAAGTCAAAATCAGCCGACTTGTGGCTTTTGGCTTTTTTTAAGCCAATTTTAACTTTTTAAAGTTATTTTCTTTTTTGCCAAACACTCCCGTCATCTAAAAATGGGTTAACAGGCTCTTGACCCATTAAAAAAATAAGGGGCACAGGCACAGCGCAATACTTGAAATGGGTTGTGGCCTTCCGAGACTTGTGACCCTGTTAGTTAGGTATCGTTCTGTCGCCGTTGGTTTTTGATGATTGAGTCATGTCCGTTGCTTTCTTAGAGTTGGAGACGAAGACAAATGGAGCTGCAAATGAAGGTCGCGCAAGCTGTTCACGTGCTAAATCACGATAGCCAATCGTGCAACCGTGTTGCTGCTAATCAATGGCTAGTACAGTTTCAGCAGACCGATGCTGCTTGGGAAGTCGCCACGTCCATCCTGACATCCAATTATCATCAGCAATTTGTTTCTGACTTTGAAGTCGAATTTTTTGCCGCTCAGATTCTCAAGCGAAAGGTCAGAGGCCAATAGATTCTTCTACTCCCCCTTTACTTTCTATTTTGCATATGAATCCTTCTCCTCATTTATATGCATTAAGGTTGGTGTTTCCCAATTGGACAGCAAGCGGGGCGAAATCTTAGCCGGACGGGGTAGGGAAACACTTCAAAAGGGGCACAACTTATTGTTTGTAAAGTTGTAATGGGGCGGATACCCAGTACACTCGATAGTATCTCCTTTTCTGTATATTCATTGATGGTCATGTAATTCTTCTGATAGCAGAGAGGGAATGTAATGGTTGTGAAACAATTGCATCTTGATTTTGAGCATCTCGGTTAAGTTATCAAATTTTCCTTGTTCTTCTTCCTTTTATTTTTGGCAGGGAGATAATGCGGTTGTGATTATCTCAAACTTGCAGATTGTTGATGTCGGTCGTAGTGTTGTTTGGTGCATTTTAATTATTATCTTTGAATTCTATGCTTAACATTCGGTGACAAACTTGGGTTAGTCTATAATTTTTCGTACATTGCAAGGTCATGATGTCTGAGTATATCAGGTTTATTGATATTATTGCACGATTTATATTACTTAGGGTTCAGGGCAATGAAATCATTCTCTGACACTATTCAAGACCCGTGCATCATTGATCTTCCTCTTCAAGGAGCACGTTACACATGGTTCAGAGGGGAAGACTCCATGCAAGCTTCAAGAATAGAACAACAACAACATACCCAGTAATATCCCACGCTGTGGGGTCTGGGGAGGTAGAGTGTACGTAGATCTTACCCCTACCTTGTGAGGATAGAGAGATTCCTAATATTCCCCGAGTGGAATGACAATTTCAAACAATCAAACCTTTTCAAAGGGGGTGGCAGTGCTACACAATTGGGGCAATCTAGACTTCACTTTAATACAAAAACTGAGAAGTTTGAAAAAGGGCATCACTGTTTAGAATAGAGAGACTTTTGGTAATTGGATGCACAAAAACATAAGTTACTTGAGGATCTTGCATTACTGGAACAAGCAACTGAGAGTAGATCTTTGACTGAAGCAGAAAAGGAGTAACCAATGCAATTGAAATTTAAAGTACAACAGATGGCGTTGAGGCGAAAATTCAGGTGCCTCTAGCTCAAAGAAGGAGACAAGACACTAAGTACTTTCAGAAAATGGCCATTTTTTACAGAAGGAACAACTGTATAGATAAATTAAACATAGGTGAAGAGATCAGTGAAGACAAAGATGCCACCATGACAGAAATATTGAGGTTCTATCAAGGTCTTTACAATGAGAATGAGGCCTGATGCTAACTTGAAAATTTGGCTAGCATAACACTAACTGAGAAAGCATGGTTAGAGAGAGCATTTGAGGGGAAAAGGTGCTGGCAACAGTCAAATCTTGTGTACTAGATAAAAGACCTGGCCTGATGGATATATAACTGTTTTCTTCCAAAGAACATGTGAATTCATTAAACCAAACATTATGGGAGCTCTAAATCATTTCCTTCGACACTATTATATGGTCAAATCAAACATCAATGCCTCCTTTATTGCTCTAGTTCCCAAAAGGAAAGGAGCTATAGAACTCAGAGATTTCAGGCAGGCCCATAAGTCTCATCGCAAGTGTCGACAAGATAATTGCCAAACTCCTCGTTGAGAGGATTAAAATAGTAATTGGGAAACTAGTTTGAGAAGAGCAAACTGCTTTTTTGAAGAATAGATGGATTAAAGATGCAATAGTTATAGCAAATGAGATACTAAATGGGAGATTCAAAAGTGGTCTTTCTGGCACCCTTTGCAAGCTGAATATAGAGAAAGCATCAAATAAGTTGGTCCTATCTACTGTCATTACTGAGGGAATAGGGTTTGGTGATAGATGGGTCAGATAGATTAAATTCAGCCTCATTACTGTCACAATCCTAGTGAACATAACTTCAGTTGGATTTTTTTCCCCACAGAAAGGAATCAGACGAGGAGATCCCCTTTCCTCTTTTTTTATCCTTGCCATGGAAGGTTTGAGCAAATGTTAGACAAACAAAGCAGACAAAGTGCATTAAAAGATTCAAGGTGGGCGGTAACACTGTAAACTCAATTAGTGTCTTATTTGCTCTACGCGGATGAGTCTTTAATCTTCTGTGGGGTAGAAAAATTATAGATGTAATATCTGAATCTGACATTACTAATTTTTGAAGTCATCTCAGGACTGCACATTAATATGCAGAAGGGCATGATATATCCTGTGAATATAGTGCCTAACTTGGAACAAATGGCTGAAATAGTAGTCGGTAAAATTGGCTCTTTTCTATGCCTTCCGCTGGAAGCCAAGTGCAAAGCATCTAAAGTTTAGAATGGAGTTATTGAGAAGGTGGAGAAAAGATTAACAACATGGAAAATGCACTACCTCTCTATGAGTAGAAAACTGGCATTAATCAATAGTGTCCTGGATAGTTTGCCTACATAAATCATGTCACCCTCCCTTCCCTATGCCAAGGAAGGTCCAAAGGCAACTGGACAAAATTAGAAGATGTTGTCTATAGAAAGGAAATAATGCAAACCACAAATTTCTCCCGGTGAAGTTGTTAAGGGTAATTCTTCCTAAGAAGCAAGGTGTGGACTGGGTGTTAGAGACTTGGCCAAACACAATAAGAGTTTGCTCTTGAAGTGGTGGTGGAGATATGGTTAGGAAGGAACTCGTTTATGGAAGGAAATAATGAATGCTAAATACATGAAGAAAGACCATTGGTGTTCCAAACAGAACAGATCCCCACATGGAGTTGGTCTCTGGAAGCATATCTACCGTTTGAAAGATGATTTTTTTCATGATGTGTCCTTCAGGGTTGGAAATGGCACCTAGTTAAATTTTGGAAGGACAAGTGACTTCACAATCAGCCCCTAAAAGACTCTGATCCTTCCCTTTATCAGATAGTAGTTGACCTTACTCCCAAATAGCTCAAGGAACATATAGGGATCTGCACTTAAGGAGAAACATGCAGAAACACGAACTTGGTGAACTCTTTGATCTCAAAGTTCTGTAAAGCTTCCAAATGAGCACACAAACCTAAGACAACCTAAGGTGGGGCAACCTCATTGGTAGCTCATTTTTTTTGATAGGTAAAATAATTTATTTCTGAGAGGCCTTAGTGGTGGCTCTTATTCATTTAGGGCAAGATACAACAAGCTGTGTGCACTTAATAAAGTAATTGAGCTTTGGCCATGGAAGCTTATAAGGAAGACAAAACTCCCTATAAAGGTCATGTGCTTCCCATAGACAACCCTCAAATGTGCTATTTTGACCCAAGACAACCTACGTAGAAGGAATTTTCAGGTGGTGAAGAGAGGATAGCTGTGCCTGGATAGTTCAGAATCAATAGAACAATTTATTCTTACATTGTAAAGTGGCTGCTGATCTGCGGCACATGTTCCTTTCAGTTTTTGGCATTTATTTGGACAATCCCCCAAGAGATAAAGGAGCAGTTGAAAGTTGGAGCTATTGGAAAGTTGACAGAACCATCAAGAAGATCTAACCGATATCCCCAGCATGTATATTTTGGTGTTCTTGGACAGAAAAAAATCGTAGATACTTTGATGGCATTTCAACTCCCAGTAGTTCCCTGAAAGCCAAATGTCTTAAGAACCTTTTTAGTTGGAGTAATCTATCCCCTTTAAACGATGACATCCCATGTCTTTGCAGTAAGTATGGTCATTGGCTTCTATAGAACACGAAACAAAGATTTCATTGCAGTAAGTATGGTCAATTGGCTTCTACAAGCTCCGTATAGTGGTCATTGGGACAAAATAATTCACACCTGGATATGGTCTGACCATGGGCAATTAGATGTTGGGCATTCTGATAATTCTCTATCAGATAGACGTTCTACTTCTTGATACAGTGTGATGATGGAGGAAACCCGAACTCTTAGAAAAGTAAAAGACAAAGTGTTAGCGCTTTGTAGAGCGCAGAACATCGAGCTATGATCTTTGTAACCTGCGAGCTTATCTGGTTAAAACAAGTTCTCCTAGAGTTAATTCGCATTGAAGTTAAATAAATGAAGGTAATATATGACAATCAAGCTTCCCTATACATAGCCAAGAATAAATGAAGGTAATATATGACAATCAAGCTTCCCTATACATATATATGACAATCAAGCTTCCCTATACATAGCCAAGAATGCAGTTTTTCATTCTTTTTTTGATAAAGTAATATGAATGCAGTTTTTCATGAAAGGATAAACATATGGAGGTGTATTGCTATATTATTAGGTAAACAATTAAGTTCATACACATTGCCACAAACTTTACAAACTCAAATAAACTTTAGCAGGTGTTCTTATTAAATCCCTTTGAGGACCCCAAGCTGAATACATTTATAGAAAACTTGTGTGCGCTACAACTTTAGGGGTAGCTTAGAGATTTGAACAAGATTTACATTAATTAGGGTCAATTCAATTTGATTAGGTATGGTTTGATTTGGAAAGTAGATGAAATCGTGCCTAGAATCAGTAATTTAACAAAGTTGTATACACTCATAATTACTGGAAATTCCCAAGCTCGATAGAATAATCAAGATTTTACTCTTTTCAAGTTATTTTGGTTGCAATTTAAAGGAGCAATAATGAAAAATCACAAAATAATAAATTAAAAAATCTAAAGTAAACTGGAGATGATTTTAAATGCATAAAAAAGGATAAAAGGATTATTTTTAATTTGTTAAAAAACAAAGAAAACCTGAAAATGTAAATGAGGAGATAGGTAGGGTGGGGCGGGGTAACACTATGGTTGGGGAAGACTTAACACATGCTGCTTCTAACCCTAGTTTCTGTAACTTAGATTGCGTGATTATGAGTAGATCTGTATCGTTATTCTGTGGATCTCTGACTTACCATAAGTGATATCAGTACATTAGCCATAAGCTGCTTACATTGTTTCTTCAGTGTTATTTAGTGTCTTGTTAATAAGTTTCATTGTGACGTTGGCTGGTAAAGAATAGCCTCTTAACTTGTCATATTTCAGAATGGCACCTGATCATACTTTCATTATGTTGGTACTGTGCTGGATTTAGGAAAGGAAGAGTCATGTCTCTTATTTCTGCTTTTTGAGGTTGCTCATACCTTATTGCTTACAGATACAAAATGAAGGAAGCTACTTGCAAATGGGAGCAAAGGATGCTCTGCTAAATGCTCTTCTATTGGCTGCTAAGAAATTTTGTTTAGGCCCTCCACAGGTGATTCAAGTGTCTGCTTGCTCAAAATTTTATTGTTGTTAAAAATATTAATTATTTATTTTGCTGAGATGTTTACTTTGTTGGAAACAGCTGTTGACTCAAATTTGTCTTGCTCTCTCTGCGCTCATGCTTCACGCTGTAGAGCATGGCCAACCAATTGAGAAGCTCTTTTGCAGTCTCCAAAGTTTGGAAAACCATGATGAAGGCACCATTGCTGTCTTGGAAATGCTGACAGTCCTTCCAGAAGTTGTGGAAGATCAGAATACTGATCACAGAACTAGTTCGGCTCAGCGACGCGAGTATGGTCGAGAGGTTTAGAACTCTCTTTAGAGCTGCACATTTTTTGGAAAAGTTGATGCTTTGGAAAGCACTGCTGCACTTTATCCAGCTTCTATTTCTTACATGTATATTTTTATGCAAGGAGCAGCTTCTCTCGCATACTTCAGTGGTTCTTGAGTTCCTTCATCGTCAGAGTGATAAGAGTTTTGACAGTAGCATTCAACTCCAGGGCAGGCACAGAAAAATTTTGCGTTGTTTGTTAAGTTGGGTAAGTTCATCTTGACTATATACGTCAACCCATGTCTTTCGGTGGTCAATCAATAACTAGAAAAGAATAAGCAATGACTGTTTCAAACCCCCAAACGAAGTCGTTTTACGGAAAAGGTTAAGATATGACGACCTGATATACAGCGACAACAACAACAAACCCAGTGAAAAATGCTAATAATATGATGATAAATACTGGCATGTGGCTCTATTAATCAATAATTGTCATTAACTCTTCACCGGCAACTAGATTCTGCAAATCTTACTTGTTCTTGAGTATTTAATTTATCTTCTCTCTCTCTCTTTCTCTCTCTTTATAAATTTTAAAAGGATTTGATTCACGTATATCTGATTAGAGACATAAAAAAATCTACTGATTGATCCTCCCTCTCTATCTCTTTGCACTGACCAAGATTCAGGTGTAGTCCGTACTCTGTATAATGGTGCGGAGAAACCCAATATTCTAATTTCCTTGTAAACGGGAACTCTTGCAACTATGTAAAACCTGATTGTCAACCTAGGTTAATAGAAAACCTGGTGCAGGTCAATCCTGGCCTGAGCAGGGTCTTTCAGTTCATTGTCAACCTATGTTCTGACTGACCCGCAGTATGGTTTGCCTTCTTTGGTTTGAGGGTCATGCTTAACCTTATGCCTGTTCTGAGTTATTTCGACCTCATAAGAACACTTCTATTTGCTTTTGACATAAATATTTTTTATACAATAATGGGGAAACTGCTTGGAGTTGTAAAATTCTATGGGGTGTCCCATATTAGCTTTTTGTATTGGAATGTCTCTGAGACTGAGGCCACTCAGAGTCTTTATGGTATGAGCTAAGGATTTTTTGTTGGTTGCTTCCCTCTGATATGCAAAGGTATTTAAGTGGACTTCTTTTTCCTTTACATAAGAGGGTGGCATCTTTTCTTACATCTGTTTGTTGACAACACAATTTTTGTTGATAATAAAATAGGAAGAAAAGAGAATTTGGAGGAAATTACTTCGAGCAGTAGTCCTACAAAAAGTCCCGGAGAATCAAATTGAAACAATCCATGTACGAGCAACTAACTACTCTTTTAAATGAAAAGAAAAAAAAGATAAGGTAAATAATTTTATTAACACAAAAATGGGAGAACCCCGTATACAAACAGTATGCCAAAAAAGAGAACCTACACCAAAACATGGTTCTCACCGATAGATACCCAATCATCTATACAAATAGCACCTCAAGGTACACCGAAAAGAAACTAAAGACAAGGGACTGTTTTGCAACTTTACAAAGTCAATCTCAACCCCTTGAAAACCTCTCCTCTCTTTCCATATGACCTACAAAATGGCTAAAGGAACAACCTTCCAAACCCTTGGACTTCTCTTCCCACTCTTGTAGGCCCAACTATATAACGCCTCTTTTACTGTGCCCGACATCACCCAATGTAAACCAAACCAATTAAGGACCATCATCCATAGTCGTGAAGCCACTCTACAATGCAAAAAGTGATGATCAACGTCTTTACCCGAGCCTTTACAATACACAATACATACACTATTCAACCCTTATTTATAACAATACATAATATATACACTAATTGACCCTTATTTATAATAATACACAATACATATACTAATCCTATTCCATGTGGGACTATAATTATTTACAAATATATTAACTATCTAACACTCCCCCTCAAGCCAGTGCATACAGATTGTATATACCGAGCTTGTTACATATGTAACTAATACGAGGATCAGTGAGGGACTTGGTGAAAATGCAAGCTGATCATTCGACTTCACAAACTTTATAGCAATATCTCCTTAGAATATCTTTTTTTTTGATGAAATGACAGTTAATTTGAATGTGTTTAGTCCTTTCATGGAACACCAGATTTGATGCAATATTAAGGGCAACTTGATTATCACACACAAGTTTTATATGGTTGATTTCACCAAATTTTAACTCCTTGAGCAACTGTTCATCCAAACTAGCTCATATGTTGCTATAGCCATTGCTCGATATTTTGCTTCTGCACTAGATCGAGCAACCACATTATGTTTCTTGCTTTTCCAAGACACCAAATTATCTCATACTAAAACACAATATCCAGACGTAGAACGTCTACGAAAAGGTGATCCTGCCCAATCAGCATCTGTGTAGCCCACGATCTGCTCATGACCTCGATCTTCGATTCTCGAACAATACTCTTTTGCTTGGGGCTGATTTTATAACTCTATTCCACCAACTATTACTGGGAGAATCCATAAACTGACTTACAACACTCACTTGAAAGGAGATATCAGGTCCAGTTACTGTGAGGTATTCAACTTACCAATGAACCGCCTATATCTTGCAGGATCACTAAGAGTCTCCCCTTGTCTTGGTAGAAGTTTAACATTCGGATCCATAGAAGTGTCAATGTGTCTACAACCTGTCATTCTTGTCTCCTCAAGAATGTCTAATGCATACTTCTGCTGTAAAATAACAATACCTAAGTTGGTTGAGTGACCTCAATACTTAGAAAATACTTCAATGTGCCTAGATCCTTATTCTGGAAGTGCTGAAAGAGATGTTGCTTCAAACTAGTGATACTATCGTGATTATTCCCTGTAATAACTATATCGTCAACATAAACGACCAAATAAATACACAGATTTTGAGAAGAATGCCGATAAAACTCAGAATGATTAGCTTCACTACGGGTCATGCCAAACTCCTGAACAATTGTGCTAAACTTACCAAACCATGCTCGAGCAGACTATTTCAAACCATAGAGTGACCATCACAACCGACATACAAGGCCACTAGACTTCCCTGATCAACAAACTAGGTGGTTGTTCCATGTAAACTTCATTTTGAAGGTCATTGTGGAGAAAAACATTCTTAATGTCCAATTGATAGAGAGGCCAATGGCGAACAAGAACCATGGATAGAAAAAATGGACAAATATTACTTTAGCCACGGGAGATAAAATATCATTGTAATCAAGCCTAACTATTTGAGTATAACCTTTGGCAATGAGGCGGGCTTTAAGGTGATCAATTTGACCATCTGGACCAACTTTGACTGCATACACCCACTAGCATGCCGCCTCCACGCAAGCCCTCGGTCACTGAGCCGACCTCGTCCGCTCGGAAGGACACAACCTTGGCCAGCCTTTCGAGTTCTACCCCCGCTACCACAAATATCACAACCCATACAACGCTCGAGGGTATCTCGCTCCCACTCAAAAAAGAAAGAAAAGTAGGTGCTTTTAAGGCCAGTGTGGAGTAGCTAGAACGGATGAGAGGTAATTCATCCTACATTGGGTGGCTTGCTAAAGCCTTGTGTTCGTTTCAGTGACCTGGTGTCTTCGTTTAGGAAGTCCTTAAAGGTAGAGAATCAAGCTCCCATTTACTATTAGCATGTAAAGATGTCATCTCTTTGATCGTATTTTGTCGCCATCCAGGATGAGATAACGCTTCACTTGTGGACTTAGGGATAGAAATAGAGGACAAAGATACACAAAGGCATAATGGGGTGACGATAAATGATAATAACTCAAACCAATATAATGGGGATTGAGATTAAGAATGGATCTAATACCTTTCGAAGTGTGATCGGTAGACTAGAAGGAGACAAGTCCACAGTAGGTGAAGGATCCGATACACTGGACTTGATGCTAGACGGCGATGATAAGTCAGGAGTGGTGGAGCTGTAAAAGGTTGAACTGGACTAGGTGATGGAACTGGAGCTATAGGTGATAGAACTGGAGCTATAGGTGGTGGAGCTGGAATTAGAGCGGTAATTGATGGAATTGAAGCTGTAGGTGTTGGAGCTGGAGTTGTGGAGGAAGATGAATGGGAGATAGTGATTGAATCTCCAAAAGATGGAACTAGTAACACCTCAAAAATATCTAAGTGATTACCTGGACGGCTGGACATGTGAAGTATGGCTGGCTTCAAAGAAGGTAACATTAGCAAACATAAGACACCGTTGGAGGTTAGGTGAATAGCATCGATATACCTTTTGCGTTCTCAAGTAACCCAGAAATATGCACTTAAGAGCACGAGGAGCTAACTTATCTTTTCCTGGAGTAAGGTTATGAACAACACACTGCTCCTGAAAACAAAGGGTGGAAAAGAGAATAAAGGTGAGTGGGGAAACAAGACAAAGAATGGAACTTGATTCTGGATCACTGGGGATGACATATGATTAATAAGATAATAAGATGTGAGAATTACAAACCCCTCCCCCGACAAAAAAAAAAACGCAAAGGAACATGACATTATATGAGTAGGGTACGAGCAGTTTCAATGAGATGACTATTCTTTCTTTCAGCTATCCCATTTTGTTGAGATGTATATGGACAGGATGTTTGATAAATGATCCGATGAGAGTTCATAAACCGCTGAAATAGGGATGACAAATACTTTAAGGAAATGGGAGCGAGTATGTTTACCGAACTGACTTGACTCACTTTCTAGAGTGAACAAGTGAGACAAACCAGGTACCATTTTTTGAAGTTTTGATAAATTGGATGTTCCAACTGTTTATGTAATAAATCTGGTGAATCAGTAATAGGACAAGTTGTTGAAGGAAGACAAGCTTTCCAACCATGCCCCATGACCCCTTGGACGCACCCATGGCGTCTTAGCAAGCCTCCCAACGCCTAGCGCCATGGACGACCTCGTGGTTTTGGCCGCGCTAAGTGACAAGTGCGCCTGTGTCTGTTGCCCCATCAATAGGTCTCGCCAGCGCCCAGTCGCATGCAGATGCCAACAACGCCGCTCAGCAAGTTGCGCCCCAGCGCGCGCCCGTTGTCGGCGCAATCAACCCATGCCCTGCATCCAAACCCTCGAGCGCAGATCGTAATGCTAAAGATAAGGTTGCAACCCCTCCAAGTTACGCCAGTGGACTTGCTTTTACCTTACAGGAATCTAGGTCCCTTTTGTTGTAAATATTGAGTAGTTTTACTTCCTGTATTTTCATTATGATTCTCTTAGCTTGTTTATGTCTAGTTTTGTAACTTTGGTTAATTTTTTTAAGCATTATTAAAGGGATCAAGTAGTCAAACTTTCAAGCAAGCAAATAATTCTCTATATTGGTGCTTCTCCCCCTCAACACCGTGTTGCCTTTCTGTAATAGCTTTCATTAATGCAATCGAGCTTTATTTCATTCTCATTCTTTTTTTGTTCTCTCAATTGTTTTTGACATCGGTTTTCCCGTATGGCACTGACAGTCTCGTCTAGCTTACGGGGGCCCCCAGGTTGGTGGAAAGTAACCACACGGACATCGGTTGCTTAGCCTTACATCGCCTTTACAAGAAATCTCAAGAATGCGTTGTGTAACAGATTGTATGAGTAGGGTACGAGCAGTTTCAATGAGATGCCTATTCTTTCTTTCAGCTACCCCATTTTGTTGAGATATGTATGGACAAAATATTTGATAAATGATCCCATGAGAGTTCATAAACCGCTGAAATAGGGAAGACAAATACTCTAGGGAAACTGTTGAAGAAAGACAAGACGTGAGTCCATATGATTTAGCAAGGATAAGGTAATAAAGTCCATTTGATTTATGCTCGGTACTAATAATCTGCTTCGTCATGCGTTCCTGTATAAAAACAAGGTTATCAAGAAATAAAACTGAGCATTTAAGTGATTTGGCTAAGCGACTAACGACTAAAGGACTACCGAGAACAAAAAGAACTGAATCCAAAGGTAAGTAAGGAAGTGGACTTGCTTGACCTATTCCAGTTGCCATGGTTTGAGACCCTTTGGCCATTGTGACGGTTGGAAAGATTGAGAATACGAAATATTAGTGAAAAAAGACTTGTTACTAGAAGTGTGATCAGATGCACCTGAATCAATGAACCAAGAGTCGGATGAAGAAAATTGAGAGACACAAGTTACGCTATTACCTGTTTGTACAACAGAAGCTATCTCAGAAGATGTCTGCTTACGTGCTTTGTAATGAAGGAACTCAATTTAATCTGGTAAAGAAACCATTCAACTATTCAAAGTATTAGTTCCCATTTTGTTACGATTAAATTCAAATTACTTCCGAGTATAGACAAGTAACGATGTCCAGAGAGAATGTGGCCAGAAGCACTTGCAAAAAACTGGAATATGACTGAACTTGCTGGAATATGTTGGTGGAAAATTCTGATTTTACGGAAATTCTCAGATCTAAGTTGTGAGTCCTAGCTCCCAAAGAATATGAGAAGCTACTGTTCACACCAGAAAACACTGTTCAAGCAACAAACACTATTGAATTTTGGGAAAAATAAAAAAGCACTACTCACCAGAAAACGTTGTTCACTGTTATCGAGTGAGTAGGCTCGGACAGTGAAGAAAAAATAGGACCAGTCGCCGGAATATGAAAAAGAAAGTCGCTGGAATCTGGAAATCTCCGCTGGAAAATAAAAAAGAGGTTGAAATTTTGTGTAATCTGGAAGGGTAGACTCGGTGAGGGTAGGCTCGAAATCACCTCCTGAATAAGTTGTCCTAATGAAGTTTTGCCAAAGAGTGGCCGGAAAAAGCTTCACGTGCTGGCGCGTGAGTTGAAATCTCGCCGGAAAATATTCTACCCTGTGGGGACGCATGAGAGGGGTTCTGCTGGATATATTTTTACCGTTTAGTCGCCGGAAGCCGATCTACCTCGTGGTAGTGTTGGTTTTTGCACTAGTCTGACGGAAATGAACTTTCACGCGAATAGACCTACGGTCACCGGAAAATTTTCCGGTTAACTGATTCCTTCTTCCCAGAATTGCTGGTATTTTTGCACAATGATGAATCTTTGGCTGCTTTGATAGCATGTGAGAAATAGCATGGAAAATATATATTATTCATGTTGAAAGTGTTGGTTTATGTTTAGTCAACAATGACATGCCAATTGGAAGAGTTGGTGGAAAGAGTTGGTGTGGATGCTAGGAGGAAGCTTCCTCCTTTGATGTCACCCATGACATCAAGAGGAGGTAGTTTGATGTCACCAATGACATCAAGAGGAGGTCTTTACCTCTATAAATAGATGCACTCCTTCATTTGTAGAAACCATCCCAAAAAATAATACAATACATTGTAGTGAGTAGAGAGTTAAGACAGAAATTCTCTTAAGTGTAATTGGGAACTCTCCCCTTCCTTTGTTAATAATAAAAAGGCAATTGTTCTCTGGTGGACGTAGGATTATTTTGATCCGAACCACGTTAAATCTTGTGTTCTTTCTTTTACGTTTCCGCTAACAATTGGTATCAGAGCGACAGGATTCTTTAACGATCCAAGGAGGAAGAACAAGCAAAGATGAGTTCCATGAAGTTTGAAATTGATAGATTCAGTGGACGCAACAACTTCAATATCTGGAAGATCCAGATGATGGCGTTACTGCGAAGGGAAGGTTCAATCCATGCTATTGACGGGAAGTATCCTAAGGATATATCAGCTCCCGACAAGGAGAAGATTGAAGGGGATGCATTGAGTGCAATCCAACTATCCCTTGCACCTAACGTGCTTTGTGAAGTGAGTACGGGTACCGAAGAGACGGCCAAACAGTTATGGGAAAAGCTAGAAGGGCTATACCAAGACCGATCAGTGACAACAAGGATGTTGTTACAACGACGTCTTCACACATTTATGATGGGGTCAGGTACTTCGTTACAAGATCATTTAGATGCGTTTAATAAACTTGTCATGGACTTACAGATTGCAGGAATTAAAAGGGAGGAGGAGACGCTTGCATGTGCTTTGCTATTTTCATTGACTTCAGGATATCGTGATATTGCGAATTCAATGATGTATAGCAAGGAGCCTATCAAGCTTGAGCAAGTGCGGCGGGCACTTAACTCTAGTGATGTGCGGAGGCACATTGAAGGAGATAGAGATGACCAGGCAAGTGGCCTCTTTGTAAGAGGCCGGACTAGCCAACAGGGAAAGACCAAATCAAAGCACAGATCAAAGTCTCGTGTGAACAAGAAGAATACAGAGTGTTGGGATTGTGGCAAGAAGGGGCACTTTGAACGAGATTGCCCAATGTCAAAGTCCAAGGAAAAGGCGAGTGCATCTACAGTTGAACAGGTACATGATTTTGATAAATGATTATGTACTAACAACATCGTGTAATAATAATAGTAGTTATGGAAACAAATGGGTGTTAGACTCTGCTTGTACTCTGCATATGACGTTCCGAAAAGACTGGTTTAGCAGCTATGAGAAAAGTGGAGGAACCGTAGTAATGGGCAATAATGCAACTTGTGCAATAATTGGCATTGGCTCAGTTCGGGTTTGCTGCCATGATGGAGTCGTGAGGACTATTACACAAGTCCGTCATGTTCCTGATCTGAAGAAGAATTTGATCTCCCTGAGTACTCTGGATGAACAAGGCTACAGGTACATGAGCGAAGCAGGAACTATAAAGGTGACTAAAGTTTCTTTAGTCATGCTGAAAGGCAAGCTGGAGAATGGCCTTTATACATTGGCCGGAAGCACCATTGTTGGCTCTGCAAATGCATCTACAGTGCAGTTATCTAATGATGACAAGGCAAGACTATGGCACATGAGACTGGGTCATATGAGCGCACGTGGACTGGAGATGTTGAGCAATCGTAACCTTTTGGAAGGTGAGAAGATCAGCACACTTGACTTCTGTGAGCACTGCGTTCTAGGGAAGCAGAAGAAGGTCAGCTTCAGCACTAGCAAACACAAGACAAGAGGAGTGATAGACTACATCCATTCAGATTATGGGGTCCCTCTAAACTTCCATCGAAGGGCAGTAAGAGGTATCTTCTCACTTTTATTGATGATTTCTCACGAAAGGTTTGGGTGCATTTTTTGAAGGCAAAAAGTGATGCTTTTGAAGCATTTAAAAAGTGGAAGATTTTGGTTGAAAATCAAATGGAGCGGAAAATCAAGTATCTTCGCACAGACAATGGCTTGGAGTTTTGCAATGAAGAGTTTAATGAATTCTGCAAGGTTCATGGGATCTCAAGACATAAGACTGTCAGGCATACCCCACAGCAGAATGGAGTTGCCGAGAGAATGAACAGAACTCTTCTTGAAAAGGCTCGTTGTATGCTCGTACAAGCCAAAATGTCCAAAGTATTTTGGGCTGAAGCAGTTCACACTGTTGCTCATATTGTCAATCGATCTCCAGCATCGACAATTGACTTTAAGACTCCGAATGAGGTATGGTCAGGTGAACCCTCTAACTATTCATACTTACGAGTATTTGGGTGTCCAGCTTATTATCACGTTAATGAAGGAAAGCTTGAACCAAGGGCTAAGAAGGCCATATTCGTAGGGTATGTGGATGGAGTAAAAGGGTACAAACTTTGGTGTTTGTCTTTACTCAAATTTATAGTTAGTAGAGATGTCACCTTCGATGAATCCTCTATACTTGATCCCCGTAAAGTTTCCGTGGAGTTTTCAGGAAACAAGAACAACGAGCAGGTGGAGCTTCCGGTGGAGGTTGTCAAGGAAAAAGATCAAGAGACTCAGGTTAAAGATGAGTTAGAAGATGTAGACCTTGAAGAACTTGCTGTCAATGAACCATACACAATTGCAAAGGGGAGGGAGAAGAGGCAAACACGAGAACTGGAACGCCTTATAGATCAAGCAAACTTGATTGCATATGCGTTCGTAGCTGCACAAGAAGAGATTAAGGATCTGGAGCCCTCCTCGTATATTGAAGCAACTTCTTGCAAGGATGTTGTACAATGGCGGTTAGCCATGACTGAAGAGATGGAGTCTCTTCACAAGAATCAGACATGGGTCTTAGTGAAAAGACAAAAGGGAAGAGGACAGTTGGATGCAAGTGGGTCTACCGAAAGAAAGAGGGAATTCCTGAAGTGGAAGATGCTAGGTTCAAGGCGAGATTGGTTGCAAAAGGATTCAGTCAGAAGGAGGGAATTGACTACAATGAGATTTTCTCTCCAGTCGTGAAGCATAGCTCAATTCGCGTGCTACTAGCATTGGTTGCCCAATTTGACTTGGAGCTTCAACAGCTTGATGTCAAAACTGCTTTCTTACACGGTGATCTAGAAGAGACAATCTATATGGATCAGCCTGAAGGTTTCCTAGCTGAGGGAAAAGAAGATCACGTATGCCAACTAAAGAAGTCTTTGTATGGTTTGAAGCAATCCCCTAGACAGTGGTACAAGAGGTTTGATGCATTCATGACTACACATGAATTCTCAAGGAGTGCATTTGATAGCTGTGTGTATCACAAGAAGATGTCTGGTAACTCAATGATTTATTTACTGTTGTATGTTGATGATATGCTTATTGCTGCTAACAACATTACAGAGATAAATGCTTTGAAGAAACTGTTGAGTAAGGAATTTGACATGAAGGATTTAGGAGCTGCAAAGAAAATCCTTGGTATGGAGATTTCAAGAGAAGACGGGGTTGTACATCTTTCTCAGAAAAGGTATATTGAAAGGGTTCTCGAGAGATTCAATATGCATAGGTGCAAGCCTGTAAGTACACCATTAGCTCCTCATTTTAAACTTTTAGAGTTACAAATGCCTCGGTCCGAGAATGAGGTGGAGCATATGTCAAAGATTCCTTATGCCAGTGCAGTTGGTAGCATTATGTATGCTATAGTATGCACACGTCCAGATATTGCTCAATCTGTAAGTGTGGTAAGTAGATACATGTCCAGCCCAGGAAAGAGGCATTGGGAAGCTGTCAAGTGGATATTCAGATATCTCAAAGGAGCTTCTGGTGTTGGTCTGACCTTTCGAAAAAGTGGGGGAGGTATTTCAATTCTCGGTTATGTAGATTCTGACTATGCAGAAGATCTTGACAGAAGAAGGTCCACAACGGGATACATCTTTACCCTCGTTGGCAGTGCCGTTAGTTGGAAGTCGACTCTGCAGTCGATTGCCGCTTTGTCTACGACAGAAGCAGAATACATGGCAGCAGCGGAGGCGGTGAAGGAAGCTATCTGGTTGAAAGGTTTAGTAGCGGAATTGAGTTTGGTTCAGCTGGAATCAACTCTTAGATGTGATAGTCAGAGTGCTATTCATCTAATGAAAAATCAGAGATTTCATGAGCGCACTAAACACATTGATGTCAGATTTCATTTTATTCGAGATGTTATTGAAGAGGGAACTATCAAGGTCGTGAAGATTATCACAGACGATAATGCTGCAGGCACGTTGACCAAGATAGTCCCACTTGCTAAGTTTGCACACTGTAAGGACTTGGCGGGTGTGTGCATCAACTGATGCAACTCCGACGAGAACAGTTGTTAGGTGGAGGTGGTATGTTCAACAATGGTTTGATTCTTCCTGTTTCTTACAACGGGGTTGTCCAGTAAGCTTAGAAGTTTTGGCCAGAGTTGTTCACACGCACGCTCGAAACGCAAACCAAAGTGGAGATTGAAAGTGTTGGTTTATGTTTAGTCAACAATGACATGCCAATTGGAAGAGTTGGTGTGGATGCTAGGAGGAAGCTTCCTCCTTTAATGTCACCCATGACATCAAGAGGAGGTAGTTTGATGTCACCAATGACATCAAGAGGAGGTCTTTACCTCTATAAATAGATGCACTCCTTCATTTGTAGAAACCGTCCCAAAAAATAATACAATACATTGTAGTGAGTAGAGAGTTAAGAGAGAAATTCTCTTAAGTGTAATTGGGAACTCTCCCCTTCCTTTGTTAATAATAAAAAGACAACTGTTCTCTGATAGACGTAGGATTATTTTGATCCGAACCACGTTAAATCTTGTGTTCTTTCTTTTACGTTTCCGCTAACACATGTTTATTTTACTATAATACAAGGAGCCTATTTATATCTATGTTCTAAAATTACATACTACTCCTATTCCAATGTGGGACTAAGCATACTAATATATACATAAACTATCTAACAACATTTTGTCATTGAGTGGGAGTGGTACCAGAATTAGGTACAAAAGTATTTCTTGTATTCTCTTATATGTCTTTTATGCCTACCTCTGTTTAATAGGTTCGAGCTGGTTGTTTCTCGGAGATTCCCCCTAGCTCTTTGGCTGGACATCCACTTCTGAGTTTCGTTTTCAACTCTTTACAGGTAATATGTATTGCTAAACCTAACATGCATTGGTAATGGTCTAATGGTTTCTTCAAGTTGCTTCAGGTTCAGAAGTTATTAATGCCCATTTACCTACTTAAATGGCTAACAGGTTTCGTCTTCATTTGATCTAGCCATTGAAGTTCTGACTGAACTAGTGAGTCGACATGAGGTAAAAGATTCATTTTCTTCTATAGTAAATTATGTGAGATTCTCCACTGGTTTCTTTATTTATTTTAAGAAAAACAGAGAAAAGGGATGGGAAAATACATATACTCTCCCCATGAATTGGTCATTTGGAGCGTGAAGTAATATATCATGGGTGGTCCAGCATTGGATAGACCAATTACGAAGATGAGTCCGGCTCTGACCATTTTAAAAAAAAATATCCAACCCAAAACCTTAAAACTATATGTAAAGTGACCAAGATCTTTATAAGCCCTTATAACTCATCTCAGACGTATTTAAGCTAACACCCTCACATTGTGATTCAATTTCGAGGTTCACACACAAATTTAGTCGTAAGTTTACTATTTTGAGAATTGGGTAGCCAAAAGTTGGCCTGATATGCCGTTAAGAAAATGGACCTTACGCCTAACTTAACTCCAAAAGTTAACTTAATTGACATTCTAACACCCACCTTCTAGGGTTGGACATTTGGAATGTGTTAACTTATATAGTCGTCTCATGTGGATTGTGTAAGGGCTTTTTTTGATAAGTAATTGTAGAGACTGTATTGATGTATAACAACAGAAGTTGAAGTAGTTACATCCAAAGAGAATCAAACATTACATGGAGTGTAAAGAGCTTAGAAAATCTATCAAGATGAGGGGCTTTAAAACTTTGACCGTGGCCAAGTTACACCATTGGTACCAGAGGTGGCCAGGATTTTCCGGGTGTCAAAAAGTAAACAGGATAGAGGCTTACAGTGGCTGGGGGCTGTGGACTGACAGTCTGTGGTGTAGCAGCGGCGGCAAGGCAATGGGAAGGTGAGTGTCGGACAATGAAGATGAAGTGGTGCTGGCAGAGGAATTGGGGCAAAAAGAAGAGGGTTTTATTTTTGACGCGAGATAGAAGGTTTTGTGGGAAAAAAGAAACTTTTGGGAGCTGTTTAGACATAATTTGGTTGAAATTTGAAAAAGAAAAAGTATTTGAAATTGGCGTTGATCTTTCATTAAAAGAAGATGAGAAAAATCAACAAGAATTAAAATATAAAAACAAGTTACCAGGAACTAAAGAAAAAGAAAGAATATAAGAGGACAATAGAATAGGTGAACTCGGATGTCTCTATAACTAATTGTTGCAGCAAACAAAAAGATTACAGTTGCTAGTAGCTAGCTGGAGTCGAATTCCAGCAGCTTAGTTTAAATATTAGGCCCTTTGCGACTGGCGGCACCCTGAGCAATTCGAAATGTGGGTGCCTCTTTAATATAATTATACTATTTCTTCTATATATCTACATACACATACACTGTCCAGACCGAGGATTGTGGGTGGCGATGCACCGCTCCTCTCTATGTAGACCGCCCCTGATTGGTACTCTTATGTGTAAGGATGCAGGGAAGATGTGAATCATTTGCTGCTCCATTGCCTGATAGCGTACTAGTTGTGGTGTACCATATGAAACATATTTGGGGTGGAACAAATAATACCAAAAAGTATTAGATATATGTTTGCAGGGTGTAAGTCCTGAAGAAAGAAATAATTGGAAGAGCGTGGGAGATAGCTCTGTTGGAAATCATGTGAACTATATGGAAGGAAAGAGAAGCGCATTTGAAGAATTGAAAATATATGTGCATGATTGAGTGCTATTAGTAGCGAATCATACTTGTTAATATTTTCTACTTTTGTTGTGCATATTGTATGGGGGATTCTCCCTTTCAAACAATAAAATTACTTATTTCATCAAAAAGTAACTAATATGGGATCCATCTGGAAGATTTACGCCAAACAAAATTGGTCCAAGTTAGTTCTCTTCTTTGGATTTTAAACGAACCTATTGTACTTTTGCGTTTGCAGTGTATACCACAAGTTTTGTTATGCAAAGTTGGATTTCTTAGAGATATACTTCTTCTCCCAGCTCTTAACAGTGGAGACGAGACTGTGATAAGTGGTCTTGCTTGTTTTTTGTCAGAAATTGGTCATGCTGTAAGTATTTTCAAACTTCCGAGCTGGAAAAGGGTCTTCTACTCTATTGATTCTTGCAGTCAAATAGACTAAATGAGTCCTACCTATGCTTCAAAAACTTAGCATCAAGGATCTGCGAAACTAATTAGCTATTTTTTCCCTTTATAATAGGCTCCTTCTTTGATTGCTGAAGCAAGTCCTGAAGCATTTGTACTGACTGATGCACTCTTGAGGTCAGATGCCATTTCTTATATTTGCTTTATGTGTTGCAAGCAACTCATTTACATAGGTTCAAAGTATGAAAGCATAAAATCCTGGTTCTATCATCATTGATTAAATCCATCGTAAGCATAGTTGACTGTAAATCTGAAGCTTTCTTTATACTTCCCCTATTGCTGGCTTCTTTCACCAAGAGAGGCGCTTGCATTAATGAATTCAATTGAGATATAAAGTAGAAGAATCAGTATGGTCCCAAGTGAAGTTAATGCTCCTTTATCTAGTTGACACTGTCTATCCTGATATGTTCTTCAGTTGTATTTTATAAGGAATAGGCTGTTTGAGAATCAATCTTTGAGTAGATTATTGGGGATACTGTCAACATTGTTTTTGCTATTATCTAGAAGTTGTGAAGGTTTTGTGGATCTGGTTGAAAATTGGTGGAACTACTATAAGGTGCAGGGATCTCTAGAACCCAGGTATTAGCCAGTAAACTGAGAATATTAAAGAATGATATGAAAAAATGGAACTCTGAGGTGTTTGAAGTCAAGAAACAGCTACTATTCTGTAAAAAATACATCAACTGGACAGAGTTACAGTAGAAACATGGTCAATGAGGGTTCATATAACCGACCTCAAGCTTGTTTGAGATTGAGGACCTGAGGCGTAGTTATTATTTGTTTGACAGAGTTACAGAAGAGAGAAATCTGAAAAGGGAGGAAATAGCTCCAAGGAACACACTGGAAAAAGAATTGGAAGTGACTGGTAAAGTTGAAGAGACACCTTGGAGGGAAAAATCCAGATATTTATGGTTAAGGGAATGGGACAAGAACATTTTTTGAGATGATGGCAAACACACAGAAGGTATAACAACATTGATAAACTGCTGGTTGATGGAACAGAAACTGAGGATCCAGATGCAATAAAAGGGGAAATCTTGAGTTATTACAAAAATATGTTCCATGAAGCAGAAAGTTGGAGCCCAGATTGGATGGACCAAGATTTGAAAAAAATTTCAGAGCCAGACAGGGAATGGCTGCAGAAATCCTTTCCAGAGGAAGAAGTTCTCATGACATTAAGAAAGAGGGCAGGAGATAAAGCTCCTGAAATCTGATGGAAAAAATTGAATATTTACACTTGGAAGAGAATTTTGAAAAGAGTCTAAATGCAACCTTCTGCCAATTGTGGGACTATACTGGGTTTGTTGTTGTTGTAGTCTAAATGCGACCTTCATTGCATTATCTCCAAAAAAGAAAGAGGCTACATAGCATTGGGATTTTAGACAATATGCCTTTTAGGCAGTGTCTAAAAAGATCATAGCTAAAGTCCTCATTGAGAGGCTAAAAAGTGTAATGGGCAGATTGATCTCAGGCACATAGATGCATTTATCCATGGGAGAAAAACTACGGATGCAATTTTAGTTTCCAATGAGTGTTAGACTCAAGAATGAGGTAAGGAGAAGCTGGAATAGTTTGTAAATTAGACTTGGAAAAGGCCAAAGACCACCTAAACAGGTCTTTTCTGTTGAAATTGTTGGTACACATGGGATTTTGTGACAAATGGGTAAATTGGATGAAAGATTGCATTACCTCTGTGATGTTCTCTATCCTCATTAATGGCAGACCAGTGGGCTACTTCCCATCAAAAAGAGGCATAAGGCAAGGGGATCTCATCTCTCGTTACGGTAAGTATTGGGAGCTTTGAGCAAGATGTTAAAAATCACAGGCAGAAAAGGCTGGATCAAAGAGTTTAGAGTGGGAAATGGGGGTAATAATCAGCTGGATCTTTCACATTTGCTGTACGCAAATGATACCTTGATACTATCAGTACTTCCCGTAAATCTGTCCAAGAGCTGCCTGTTTCCAGTGAACATAGTGAACAACATTCAATCCCTGGCTGCAATACTAGTATGTAAATGTAACATTTTCATGCTACTTACCTTTGTTTACCACTGGGTGCTCAACATAGACAAGGAGTAATCTTGAAAGGTGTGTTGGGTAAGACTTACACTAATAAATAATGTCTTAGACGGGATACCGAGTGCAAGTTCAGTGCCGAGCCGAGGGAAGCGGGCATGGACGTGAGGCTTGGATCGCATGTGATTCCCAAGAGAGGCAGTTTCAAGTAGCTTGGGTCGGTTATCCAGGGGGATGGGGAGATCGACGAGGATGTCACACATCGTATAGGGGTGGGGTGGATGAAATGGAGGTTAGCATCTGGAATTCTGTGTGACAAGAAAATGCCACCGCTACTCAAAGGTAAGTTTTATAGAGCGGTGGTTAGACCGACCGTGTTGTATGAGGATGAGTGTTGGCCAGTTAAGAACTCACATATCCAGAAGATGAAAGTAATAGAAATGAGGATGTTGAGGTGGATGCACGGGCACACTAGGATGGATAAGATTAAGAGTGAAGATATTCGGGAGAAGGTGGGCGTGGCTCCCATGGATGACAAGATGCGGGAAGCGAGGCTCAGATGGTTTGGGCACGTACATAGGAGAAGCCCAGATACCCCGGTAAGGAGGTGCGAGTGATTGGCGTTGGTGGGTACGAGGAGAGGTAGAGGGCGGCCTAAGAAGTATTGGGGAGAGGTGATTAGGCGGGGTATGACGAGGCTTCAGATCTCCAAGGACATGGCCCTCGATAGGAAGCTGTGGAGGTCGAGCATTAAGATTGTAGGTTAGGAGGTAGTTGAGCATATTTCTAACTCGTACCAGTGTGAGGCTAGTCTGATAGGATTTTGTCTTAGACTGCTAGTGGCCAATGTTGTGTTCACACTACTCTTTTGTTTTCATAGTGTCGGGACTTATTTACTAGTTATTATTTTTGCTTTCTATCTGTTTACTGGTTCTTGTGATGTTATTATTATTGCTATGATTTTATTGATGGTACTGATATATTGTCTCTTTTCGTCTTCTTGAGCCGAGGGTCTATCGGAAAAAGCCTCTCTACCCCCTCGGGGTAGAGGTAAGATCTGCGTACACACTTCCCTCCCCAGACCCCACTTGTGGGATTTTACTTGGTCGTTGTTGTTGTTGTTGTAGGGGATACGGACATAGTACTTGTCTCTACATGTATTGCCCTAAAAAATTGTAAATCGGCTTGACAAGCTAAGGAGGGATTTCCTATGGTCAGGGAATCTAGAGAGCCATAAATTTGATCTAGTGAAGTGGTCCAGAGTCACCACTCCTAAACAGTGTGGTGAAATAGGGCAAGGGATTTGAAACTAAATCACAAAGCGTTTAAATGGTTGTGGAGGTTTAGCAGTGATCAAGATGTTTTATGAAAAAAGTTTTCGCTACTCAATATCGAACGGTAAACTGTTGGTGTACCAAACAAGTGATATGTTCCTCTGGGTTTGCACTACGGAAACAAATAAGAAACTTATGGGGAGAATTTAAATTATTGACAGTGATATCAGCTGGTGATGGGAGGAAGAAATAAATGTGGGAGGATCCTTGGCTAGAGGAATCCCCATAATGATTTCCTTCCCAGATTTGTACAGCTTAGTTCCGAAACAACAAGCCATAGTGGCAGATAGACTTGGAGGTGGATGGAATTTAGTGCTCAGAAGAAATTGTTTCGACTGGAAAATAGAAAGGTTGGTTCAATCTTTTTTGCAACTTGACAGCTTCCATTTATTAGCAAAAGAGCAGGACATATTATTTTGGAAAGCTGATAGCAAAGGAAAGTTTACCGTGAAGTCTTGCTAAAATTTTATGCAAACCAGCAGGATTACAAATGGCCGTGGAGGTTGATTTGGAAGATGAAAGCCTCCCTAATAGCAGCCTGTTTTGGCTGGTTAGCAATGTCAGAAGCATGTTTAACTCAAGACCTACAAGAAAAGGGTGCATTATCTGTACTAGGTGCTACATGTGCACAATGAGATTGAATCTACTAATCATATTCTCCTTCGTTGTACATACACGTTGTAGGTATGGTGCCTTAATCTATTAGTATTTTGGGATTCAATGAGTGATGCCTCAATTTATTAAAGAAGCTCTGTTGGCATGGAAGGATAGAATGTCAGGAAGCACCTCCGGCAGATCTGGAACACGATTCCCATTTGCATTTTTTGGATAATTTGGGGAGAAAGAAGCAAGAGATGCTTTGAAGTTAGGTCTAGTTTTCACATATAATACCTGGTGTAATATGAAGCTACAAGATATTTTTGTAAATTTCTTAGAATCCCTTCAATCACGAGGGGATAGGGAAGTTCTATTTTGATGTACATAATTTTTGGGACCTTCATGGTCCATCTAATAAAACATCAATAAAACATTAATAAAACATCTTTTACTTATTTAAAAAAAATGCAGTTTTAATACATCTCAGTATCTGACATGTCCTGTCTGATGGCAGTTGTGTTTCATTTCCAAGTGAAGATTGGGAGATTGCAGACTCGACTTTGCAGTTCTGGTGCTTTTACCTTTTCCTGATAAAGTTACTTTGTACAAACTGGGGCCTGTTACTTAGCTATTGACAGGGTCCAGAGCAGATTGCTGAAATGAAATGTGTAGTTCAAACGGTTCCCCTATCCAAGAACACTCTCGCTTTGCAGGTGCAGTCTTGCCAGCTTCATCCTGGGCCTGGATGTAGATAGTGGAGAAAATGCTAAGAGCGTCAAGGTCTTATTTTTTCCTGTTTTCTCGGCGTTGTTGGATGCTCTTCTGTTGCGTTCTCAGGTTAGCTTCTATTTGCATGCATATGTAGTGCATATTATTTCTTTATTCTGCTTATATTTATTTCCATCCCACAAATTGCTCTATTGGCCTCTCTTTTCATTAACTAGCATGTGGATTTGTTGGATTTTACAATAAAGTTATATGGCAACTTCTATTCTTCACGGGGAGTGTATCTGTGATAATTGAAAGAATATTGTGCTTATAGACTTATCACTCAACAAGGTTTCCCAAGGTATCACATATGGAAAGAATATTGTGCTTATAGACTTGTCACTCAACAAGGTTTCCTAAGGTATCACATATGGGGATATTTTCCAAATTATTCCTTTTCCCTGGTTTCATCTTTCATTTAGGTGCTACTTTCATTGTGATCATCTGGAAATTGGAGGGAAAATATGCCCCTTGGCTGAGGTATCACGGTTGTTTGCAAGTCGTGTCATTTCTCACTCTACTCTTAAGCTTTACATCTCTATCTCCTCAAAAATGTATAAGGCATATTTCCGTTGTGAGATCTCAAAACCTGAGCTAGACTGAGCGACCTCAATATCCAGAAAATACTTTAATCTGCCCAGATGTTAGTCTGAAACTGCTGAAAGAGATGTTGCTTCAACTTAGTAATACTATCTTGATCATTGTCGATAATAACAATATCGTTAATATAAACCACCAAATAAATACAGAAATTTGAAGCTGAGTGCTGATAAAGCACAAATTGATAAGCTTCACACCAAGTCATGCCAAACTCCATGATAACTGTGCTGAACTTACCAAATCAGGCTCGAGGAGACTGCTTTAGACCATAAAGTAGCTGGCACAAGCGACATACAAGGCCATTAAACTCCCTATGAGCAACAAAACCAGGTGGTTGCTCCGTATAAACTTTATCCTTAAGATCACCATGAAGAAAAACATTCTTAATGTCCAACTGATAGAGAGGCCAATAGCGAATAGAAGTCATGGATAGAAAAAGGCAAACTGATGTTATTTTAGCCACGTGAGAGAAAGTATCACTGTAATCGAGCCGAAATATCTGAGTATATCCTTTGGCAACAAGACGAGCCTTAAGACGATCAACCTGGCCATCTGGACCAACTTTGACTACATAAACCCAATGACAACCAACAGTAGTTTTACTTGAAGGAAGAGGAACAAGCTCCCAAGTACCACTCGTATGCAAAGCAGATGTCTCGTCAATCATAGCTTATCATCATCCTGGATGAGACATTGCCTCAGTTGTAGACTTAGGGATGGAAATAGAGTACAAAGAAGATACAAAAGCATAATGGGTGATGACACACAATGACACGTTAAACCGACATAATGGGGATTAGCATTAATTGTGGTTTGTATACCTTTCCAAGGTGCAATCGGTGAACTAGGAGACAAGTCCGTAGTAGGAGTAGGGTTAGGTGCAGGACGTGAATCAGTTGGGCGTGGCCGACAATGATAAGTCATAAGTGGTTAGGGATCTAGAAGGAGCAACACTAAACTCCTTAACGGTTGGTATGGGTAAGACTTCTATGGCTGAGAGTGTAGGAGGAGCTATAGTAAACTCCTCAAAAGTCGGTATAGGTAAGACCTTAGATATATCAATGTGGTCAGGAAAGGTAAAGTAAGCTCTAGACTAAAAAAATGTGACATTAGCTGACATAAGGTACCTACGAAGATCAGGTGAGAAACAACAATATCCTTTCTGAACACGAGAATAACCAAGGAAGACACATTTGAGAGCACGAGGAGCTATCTTATCTTTCCCTTGGGCTAAGTTATGAACGAAATATGTGCTCCCAAAAATACGAGGGGGAAGAGAGTATAAAGATGACTGGGGAAACAATACAATGATCTGATTTTGGATGGCAGATAAAGGCATCCGATTAATCAAATAACAAGTTGTGAGAACTAAATTGCCCAAAAAACGCAACGGAACATGAGATTCAATGAGAAGTGTGCAAGCAGTCTCAATGAGATACCTATTCTTTCTCTCTGCAACCCTATTACGTTGAGGGGTATGAGGACAAAATGTCTGATGAATAATTCCTTGAGAAGTCATAAACTACTGAAACTGAGAGGATAAATATTCTAAGGCATTATCACTCCGAAAAGTGCGAATAGAAACACCAAATTGTTTTTTTAATTTCAGCACAATAACTATGGAATATAGAAAACAACTTAGAACAGTCTTTCATTAAAAAAAAGCGAAATACATCTTGAATAATCATCAATGAAATTAACAAAATAAAATCCCAAGGTTGAACTGACTCTACTAGGACCACATATATCAGAATGTACTAAAGAGAAAACAGACTCTGCATGACTCTTAACACTACGCGGAAAGGTGGTTCGGGTATGTTCCCCAAGCTGACACGACTCACAATCTAATGTAGACAAACTAGGCAATCTAGGCACAATCTTCTGAAGCTTGGATAAACTCGGATATCCTAAATATCTGTGAATTAGGGCTGGAGGATCTGTAACGAGAGATTCCATGGAGGGATTGAGTGGCTTAAGGTACCAATCGTCTGTCCCGTATATGGGATTAGTTTGTCCAACTCCTTTTGCTTTAGTTTGTAACCCATTGGCTAAAGTAATTGCGGGAAAAGACGGTGAATACATAATATTTGACAAAAGTTATTTATTACCAGAGATATGATCAGAAGCGCCTGAGTCCATGGCCTACGGTCCAAGAGTACTAGACTGGAAAGCACAAGCAAAAGAATTACCAGCGACAGAAGTATTGGTCTGAGCACCGAAGCTACTTGTGGAGATGTCTACTTACTTGCTCAATACTGAAGGAACTCATTATATTTTCCTTCAGATAAAGAAAATCCCTAGCTACTTGTAGTTTCGGTCGAAGCAACATGAGCATTTCTGGTGGTCGACCATGCAAAGAATAACACAGTTCATGAGTGTGTCCAAGTTTATTACAATAAAAACATTTGGGTCGAGATCTTTCAAAACGACCTTCTCATCGTCTATTCTCCATAGTTTGAGATGCCCGATTTTTCACTGTTTCTGATGTGAGAACATAGGAGTCATCTGTCTGTGTGATGGGTGTGATGAGATCACTGGGTGATGCAGCAAGGCGAAGTAATAGAATAATTCTTGTAGGGATAGTCGGTCTAGCTAAAATCTGGTCACACATTGAATCAAGGTCATTAGGAGGTCTAGCAAGTGTAAGAACTAGAAACATCTTCTGTCGTTGCTCTTGTTGCTTTTCAATACTAGCCGACAACAACAACAACATCCTAGTATAATCCCACCAGTGGGGTCTGGAGAGGGTAGTATGTACGCAGACCTTACCCCTACCCCGAAGGGCAGAGAGGCTGTTTCCAGGAGACCCTCGGCTCAAGAGAGCATATCAAATTCTCAATTTCCTCCATGACTGCCTGTACTTGTCCCAAGTAAGTAGACATATCAAATTCCTTTTTCTTCAAGTTTGTCATCCGTGATATCACATCATAGAAACAAGATATATCATTAGTGTATAAAGTGCTAGTCTTTTCCCAAACTAAATGACATGTCTGGAATGGACGAAACAAAGGCATCAACTTGGAATCAATAGATCTGTCACGCCCCATCCTCGGGGAGCGTGACTGGCGCTCAACCGAGTCAACCCGGTCGAGCAAACTTATTAGACCTTACCTACCCGACTCGTTCATGATTCAAAAAGCGAACGCGTTACCATTAGTTAAACAGGGAAGAGATCGTGCATATAAACATCGCTAGTTCATTTTACATCATATTCATTACGCCATAGTTAAGTTCCCAAAATTACATTCAGTTTACAATTTAGTGGTACAAGAGTTTAAAATACAACACAGTCCAGTGATCCATCCAACACCCATACACAACCCACACAAACATCTACAGAGCCTCTAAAAAGATACAAAAGACAGTCATGATAATGCCGGCAACAAGGCCCTGGCTATACCTCAAAACGTGGTAACTTATGATAAAAGATGTACTACATGACCCCCGGAAGAAAGGGGGCTCACCAAGACTCCTGAGAGGAGGATGCGCCGCTATCTGGGATCCGCACTGTCTACTGCGAAACCACCTACATCCATTCAAAAATGTAGCGCCCCCGGCAAAAGGAACATTAGTATTGTCGAATAGTACTAGTATGCATAACTTAAACACCGTCTCCTTAGAAAGATCAATAGTACAAGAAGAAGTAATCACAAAATCAATTAAAAACTGTAGATAACACCACAACATCAAATAAGGGATCACATAAGTGTTCAAGTAAGATTTTTATAGATTTAACTTAGGCCATTATTAGCATTGCTACCTCATTATTCACAATATCATCGCACTCTTATACAGAGTTCGATCACGACCTGATCGGCTAGGTCATCTCCTTGGAGATATTTTTCCACAATCTCAATTCCCGTTTCAATTCCGGTTCAATTTCCAGCACAATACCACCATGTGTGCGACATGGCGTCCGATCACGGCCCGATCAACTAGGCTGTCTCACTCAAGACATTTCCATTTTCCATCAATCATCTCATTCCATATTTCCCTCACATATTTCAGTTTCTTCGGCACTAGTGGCCACAATTGTTATATCACACTTGGCCGCATTTCATAATTCGAGTTCTTTCCCTTATTTCACATTATTATCAATTTTGTCAACAAGCCTTCCAATTCAAGATATTAAGTACATACACAGAAGAATTTATGAATCATGGACATATAGAGGCTTTCACATACTTTGGCAATTCAACACATACTCCATATCTTTAACACATTCTCAAGTGACAAGATAGCATAATGGGAGCATTCAAATACATTTTTGCACATAAATTCTTACAACACAAACACTATGGAATCTCATCTTCTACCTCAGTCAAGGTTGAGACTTACATCAATTGTATGGACACTATGGGGGTTCAATTTCTAAGAGGAGGATTTTTTAGCCATACATACATCAATAGAGCTTTTCTTTACGTTCTACCATAAATTCCGGGACCCTTAGCACCTTTAATCTATTTTAGAAATGTCACAAGATGATTCAAAAGTTAGAAAGATATGTTTTTAAGGCCTTTTGTGAAAGATTCAACCAACCCATACCCCATCCTTTAACATTTTTAGCTCACATTCATCCTAGGTTCCTTCACAACCCATGCATGCAAACAAATAAACCCCAAGCCTATGAACTATCTTGGTAGTTACACATTTTAGAAGAATTTCAAAATTATGAACTGGCATAGATTCTTACCTTTAAGGAGAAGACTTGGGGAACTTCACTTATCGATTCTTTAAAGTTTAAACAAGAATTTGTGGAGCAATTTTGATTAAGGACACTTCCTCCCTCTTAGACCCTCTTTCTCACTCTAGAAGTACCAGGAAATAGGCTTAAAATGAGCCATTGCATAAGTTATAACGACATGGAGTCGAGTTTAAAATTTAGAAATCTGGAGCCCCGACTCGGATCTGCGATCGCATAATGGTTATGCGGCTCGCAAAGTGACCGCAAAAATAGCCCTTAAGGGCTGAGTTTTCCGCCCAGGCCTGCGACCAGTATGCGGTCCGCATACTTGTTCTGCGGTCGCACAATGCACCGCAGAACCTCCCCTCGCAAAAGCCCAAGGACGATTATGCGATCAATATACGGCCCGCAAAGCGATTATGCGATCGCATAATTAATCGCATAACTGGCCTCAAAATTGGCCAAGTTTTCTGCCTCACTATGCGGCCGATATGCGGTCTGCAGAGTGATTATGCGGCCGCATAATGGGCCGCAGAAATGCATTCTTCTGCGAACATCTTCTTTTAACTTTTTAATGCACAGTTCAATCCAAAAAGTCCGAACCGCCCCTAACTTGGCACCACGATATCCCGGTTTCTAGGAAGAATTTTACGAGGCCTTACAAGATCGTTGTAGGATACTGCATAACTGAGCATCGATCTTTTCCCACTGTGCTTTGGCGTTTTCATCTCCATCACTAACCTTCTTGGATAGGTGATCTTGAACACCTTGACCCTTGTACTACAACTCAACAGAAGAAACCCAGGCTAAGTAGTTTGAACTTCTCATTAAGGATTCCGAAGTAATCATTAAACTTGAATTTTCAGAACCCGTGCTTTTAGAACCAAAACATCTAGTCCCAAAGACATTGTTGGACAAAATAGCAGAACAAATCAAGAACAATAATAACTCACAGATTCATTGAAGAAAAGGACAATGTGGTTCATCGGAAACTGATCAATCGCCGGAATTTGCACAAGTCTTGCCGAAAAAATAAAAAAAGGTTGTCAAAATTTGATGAGACTTCAATGGATAGACTCAGAATAACCCCGTGAGTAATCTGTCCAAAAGAAGCTTCGTCAGAAAAATCATTGTAGCCGTCGGAAAATCAGTGTAGTAGCCGGAAAAATCTCAAAGTGATCGGAGTAAAAAGAAAAAAGTATGAGTAGGCTCGAAATTAGTGGACGATCAAACTGTCCTAAAGGAGCTTTGTCAAAATGTTGTCGGAAAAGGTTGCACTCGCCGCTGCGTGAACTCACGCGCTCAGCGGAACCCTAGCTTTTGCTAGCACGTGAGGGGCTTGTTGCCGGAGAGATTGACTAGGGTTTGGTGGCCAGTGCTTTTTGAACCTAATTGTGGTGTTGGTTTTTGCACAACCCTCAATGAAAGTGTGTTTACGCAGATCTGATCTGATGAGTCACCGGAAAGACGCACGGTGATTGATTTTATTCTACCCCAGATGTTTCTCACTGTCGCTCTGATACCATGTGAGAAATATCACGGTAAAAATATATTATTGATGTGTTTAACTATAATACAAGGACCCCTATTTATAACAATACGTAATACATACACTGATCGACCCCTATTTATAACAATACACAATACATACATTAATCTTATTTCATGTGGGACTATACTTATTTACCATTATATTAACTATCTAACGTAGGTAATAGGTAAAGTACCCACCTTGCAGTCCATCACCTGTGCAATCTCTTCAATACAAGACTCATCTCACACTTACTAGGGTTAATCTTGAGTCTCGAGACAAGGTGGAACCGGATAAGAATTTGCCATAAATATGGTATCTTGGAAAACTTCTGCATTACAAAGAATGTCGTTTACAAATAAAAGGTGAGTGACCATCATGTTGCTATGCCCTCTAAACGAAGCTAAGAAACCCCTCAAAAGACTTCAAGAGACCGCCATATCCATCATATTGCTCTACACTTCCATCACTAATATAAATAACATGAGAGATAATAGATCTTCCTGTCTCACTCCCCCTCAAACTCCTAAAGAAACAACATGGACTCCTGTTCAACAATGGTTTGATTCTTCTTGTTTCTTACAACGGGGTTGCCCAGTAAGCTTAGAAGTTTTGGCCAAAGTTGTTCACACGCTCGAAACGCAAACCAAGGTGGAGATTGAAAATGTTGGTTTATTTTAGTTAACAATGGCATGCTGAAAATGTTGGTTTATGTTTAGTCAACAATGGCATGCCAATTGGAAGAGTTGGTGGAAAGAGTTGGTGTGGATGCTAGGAGGAAGCTTCCTCCTTTGATGTCACCCATGACATCAAGAGGAGGTCTTTACCTCTATAAATAGATGCACTCCTTCACTTGTAGAAATCATCCCAAAATAATACAATACATTGTAGTGAGTAGAGAGTTAAGAGAGAAATTCTCTTAAGTGTAATTGGGAAATCTCCCCTTCCTTTATTAATATTAAAAGGGCAATTGTTCTCTGGTGGACGTAGGATTATTTTGATCCGAACCACGTTAAATCTTGTGTTCTTTCTTTTACGTTTCCGCTAACAATTGGTATCAGAGCGACATGATTCTTTAACGATCCAAGGAGAAAGAACAAGCAAATATGAGTTCCATGAAGTTTGAAATTGATAGATTCAATGGACGCAACAACTTCAATATCTGGAAGATCCAGATGATGGCGTTACTGCGGAGGGAAGGTTCAATCCATGCTATTGACGGAAAGTATCCTACGGATATATCAGCTCCCGACAAGGAGAAGATTGAAGGGGATGCATTGAGTGCAATCCAACTATCCCTTGCACCTAACGTGCTTTGTGAAGTGAGTACGGGTACCGAAGAGACGGCCAAACAGTTGTGGGAAAAGCTAGAAGGGCTATACCAAGACCGATCAGTGACAACAAGAATGTTGTTACAACGGCGTCTTCACACATTTAAGATGGGGTCAGGTACTTCGTTACAAGATCATTTAGATGCGTTTAATAAACTTGTCATGGACTTACAGATTGCAGGAATTAAAAGGAGGAGGAGACGCTTGCATGTGCTTTGCTATTTTCATTGACTTCAGGATATCGTGATATTGAGAATTCAATGATGTATAGCAAGGAGCCTATCAAGCTTGAGCAAGTGCGGCAGGCACTTAACTCTAGTGATGTGCGGAGGCACATTGAAGGAGATAGAGATGACCAGGCAAGTGGCCTCTTTGTAAGAGGCCGGACTAGCCAACAGGGAAAGACCAAATCAAAGCACAGATCAAAGTCTCGTGTGAACAAGAAGAATACAGAGTGTTGGGGTTGTGGCAAGAAGGGGCACTTTGAACGAGATTGCCCAATGTCAAAGTCCAAGGAAAAGGCGAGTGCATCTACAGTTGAACAGGTACATAATTTTGATAATGATTATGTACTAACAACATCGTGTAATAATAATAGTAGTTATGAAAACAAATGGGTGTTAGACTCTGCTTGTACTCTGTCATATGACGTTCCGAAAAGACTGGTTTAGCAGCTACGAGAAAAGTGGAGGAACCGTAGTAATGGGCAATAATGCAACTTGTGCAATAGTTGGCATTGGCTCAGTTCGGGTTTGCTGCCATGATGGAATCGTGAGGACTATTACACAAGTCCGTCATGTTCCTGATCTGAAGAAGAATTTGATCTCCTTGGGTACTCTGGATGAACAAGGCTACAGGTACATGAGCGAAGCAGGAACTATGAAGGTGACTAAAGGTTCTTTAGTCATGCTGAAAGGCAAGCTGGAGAACGGCCTTTACACATTGGTCGGAAGCACCATTGTTGGCTCTGCAAATGCATCTACAGTGCAGTTATCTAATGATGACAAGGCAAGACTATGGCACATGAGACTGGGTCATATGAGCGCACGTGGACTGGAGATGTTGAGCAATCGTAAACTTTTGGAAGGTGAGAAGATCAGTACGCTTGACTTCTGTGAGCACTGCGTTCTAGGGAAGCAGAAGAAGGTCAGCTTCAGCACTGGCAAACACAAGACAAGAGGAGTGCTAGACTACATCCATTCAGATTTATGGGGTCCTTCTAAACTTCCATCGAAGGGCGGAAAGAGGTATCTTCTCATTTTTATTGATGATTTCTCACGAAAGGTTTGGGTGTATTTTTTGAAGGCAAAAAGTGATGCTTTTGAAGCATTTAAAAAGTGGAAGATTTTGGTTGAAAATCAAATGGAGCGGAAAATCAAGTATCTTCGCACAGACAATGGCTTGGAGTTTTGCAATGAAAAGTTTAATGAATTCTGCAAGGTTCATGGGATCTCAAGACATAGGACTGTCAGGCATACCCCACAGCAGAATGGAGTTGCCGAGAGAATGAACAGAACTCTTCTTGAAAAGGCTCGTTGTATGCTCCTACAAGCCAAAATGTCCAAAGTATTTTGGGCTGAAGCAGTTCACACTGTTGCTCATATTGTCAATCGATCTCCAGCATCGGCAATTGACTTTAAGACTCCGAATGAGGTATGGTCAGGTGAACCCTCTAACTATTCATACTTACGAGTATTTGGGTGTCCAGCTTATTATCACATTAATGAAGGAAAGCTTGAACAAAGGGCTAAGAAGGCCATATTCGTAGGGTATGTGGATGGAGTAAAAGGGTACAAACTTTGGTGTTTGTCTTTACTCAAATTTATAGTTAGTAGAGATGTCACCTTCGATGAATCCTCTATACTTGATCCCCGTAAAGTTTCCGTGGAGTTTTCAGGAAACAAGAACAACGAGCAGGTGGAGCTTCCGGTGGAGCTTGCCAAGGAAAAGGATCAAGAGACTCAGGTTAAAGATGAGTCAGAAGATGTAGGCGTTGAAGAACTTGCTGTCAATGAACCATACACAATTGCGAAGGGGAGGGAGAAGAGGCAGACACGAGAACCGGAACGCCTTATAAATCAAGCAAACTTGATTGCATATGCGTTCGTAGCTGCACAAGAAGAGATTAAAGATCTGGAGCCCTCCTCGTATATTGAAGCAACTTCTTGCAAGGATGCCGCACAATGGCGGTTAGCCATGACTGAAGAGATGGAGTCTCTTCACAAGAATCAGACATGGGTCTTAGTGAAAAGACAAAAGGGAAGAGGACAGTTGGATGCAAGTGGGTCTACCGAAAGAAAGAGGGAATTCCTGAAGTGGAAGATGCTAGGTTCAAGGCGAGATTGGTTGCAAAAGGTTTCAGCCAAAAGGAGGGAATTGACTACAATGAGATTTTCTCTCCGGTCGTGAAGCATAGCTCAATTCGCGTGCTACTAGCATTGGTTGCACAATTTGAGTTGGAGCTTCAACAGCTTGATGTCAAAACTGCTTTCTTACACGGTGATCTAGAAGAGACAATCTATATGGATCAACCTGAAGGTTTCCTAGCTGAGGGAAAAGAAGATCACGTATGCCAACTAAAGAAGTCTTTGTATGGTTTGAAGCAATCCCCTAGAAAGTGGTACAAGAGGTTTGATGCATTCATGACTACACATGAATTCTCAAGGAGTGCATTTGATAGTTGTGTGTATCACAAGAAGATGTCTGGTAACTCAATGATTTATTTACTGTTGTATGTTGATGATATGCTTATTACTGCTAACAACATTACAGAGATAAATGCTTTGAAGAAACTATTGAGTAAGGAATTTGACATGAAGGATTTAGGAGCTGCAAAGAAAATCCTTGGTATGGAGATTTCAAGAGAAGACGATGTTGTACATCTTTCTCAGAAGAGGTATGTTGAAAGGGTTCTCGAAAGATTCAACATGCAAACGTGCAAGCCTGTAAGTACACCATTAGCTCGTCATTTTAAACTTTCAGAGTCACAAATGCCTCAGTCCGAGAATGAGGTGGAGCATATGTCAAAGATTCCTTATGCCAGTGCAGTTGGTAGTATTATGTATGCTATGGTATGTACACGTCCAGATATTGCTCAATCTGTAAGTGTGGTAAGTAGATACATGTCCAACCCAGGAAAGAGGCATTGGGAAGCTGTCAAGTGGATATTGAGATATCTCAAAGGAGCTTCTGGTGTTGGTCTTACCTTTCGAAAAAGTGGTACAGGTATTTCAATTCTCGGTTATGTGGATTCTGACTATGCAGGAGATCTTGACAGAAGAAGGTCCACAACTGGATACATCTTTACCCTCGTTGGCAGTGCCGTCAGTTGGAAGTCGATTTTGCAGTCGATTGTCGCTTTATCTACGACAGAAGCAGAATACATGGCAGCAGCGGAGGCGGTAAAGGAAGCTATCTGGTTGAAAAGTTTAGTAGCGGAATTGAGTTTGGTTCAGCTGGAATCAACTTTTAGATGTGATAGTCAGAGTGCTATTCATCTAATGAAAAATCAGAGATTTCATGAGCGCACTAAACACATTGATGTCAGATTTCATTTTATTCGAGATGTTATTGATGAGGGAACTATCAAGGTCGTGAAGGTTATCACAGACGATAATGCTGCAGACATGTTGACCAAGGTTTGCACACTGCAAGGACTTGGCGGGGGTGTGCATCAACTGATGCAACTCCGATGAGAACAGTTGCTAGGTGGAGGTGGTATGTTCAACAATGGTTTGATTCTTCTTGTTTCTTACAACGGGGTTGCCCAGTAAGCTTAGAAGTTTTGGCCAGAGTTGTTCACACGCTCGAAACGCAAACCAAGGTGGAAATTGAAAATGTTGGTTTATGTTTAGTTAACAATGACATGCTGAAAATGTTGGTTTATGTTTAGTCAACAATGGCATGCCAATTGGAAGAGTTGGTGGAAAGAGTTGGTGTGGATGCTAGGAGGAAGCTTCCTCCTTTCATGTCACTCATGACATCAAGAGGAGGTAGTTTGATGTCACCAATGACATCAAGAGGAGGTCTTTACCTCTATAAATAGATGCACTCCTTCACTTGTAGAAATCATCCCAAAATAATACAATACATTGTAGTGAGTAGAGAGTTAAGAGAGAAATTCTCTTAAGTGTAATTGGGAAATCTCCCCTTCCTTTGTTAATTTTAAAAGGGCAATTGTTCTCTGGTGGACGTAGGATTATTTTGATCCGAACCACGTTAAATCTTGTGTTCTTTCTTTTACGTTTCCGCTAACAACTCCCATTCACCAGAATAAAGAACATAATAGTAGAAATGCATAATTTGTTCCATCTCCTCCATTTGTCCCCTAAACCATTGAACTTACCTGCAATAATTTCATAGGATGTCTGACATAATTTACCATCCAATCTTGAAGACTCTTATCTTATTTTGTCCTGCACTAAAGGATTGTTAGTTGTTTTTCTCTTCTCTTCTCTCAATTTTTAATTCTCACTTTCTCACAAGCTTGTTTGATGGTCTATAATCATTTGGTCATTAGAGGCTGCCTCTAAAATTTGATTGGTAGACACGTAAAATTTGTGCTCATGCGTTGATATTTCAGTAAATATAAACATATTGTACTACATTGGTAGCAACAACAACAACAAACCTAATGGAGTCTCACTAGTAGGGTCTGGGGAGGGTAGTGTGTAAACAAACCTTACCCCTACCCTTGGGAGGTAGAGAGGTTTTCGATAGACCCCAAGAAGATAAAAGAACAATAGAAATTAAGCAATAACAATAACAATGGCAAGAAAGATAATACCAGCAATCTAAGAGCCAAAACAAAATGGGAGAAAGCAATAACAACAAGCAGTAACAACGGCAAGATAGTAGGAGATCGAAGTGGAAGATAGTAAGAAAACAACATGTAATACTAGTAATCTAAGAACAACATACTAGCCCTAAAAAACCCGGTACGAAACAGAAAAATGCTCGACTACTTATTAACCTTCTACCCTTATTTTCGACGTCCACACCTTCCTATCAAGGGCCATGTCTTCGATAAGCTGAAGTCGCGCCATCTTCTGCCTGATCACCTCTCCCCAATACTTCTTAGGCCGCCCTCTACCTCGTCTCATACCCGCAAAAGGCAACCGCTTACACCTTCTTACTGAGGCATCTAAGCTTTTCCTCTTCACATGCCTGAACTATCTAAACCTCGCTTCCCTCCATGGGGGCCACGCTCACCTTCACCCTGATATCTTTATTCTTGATCTTATCCAACCTAGTATGCCCGTACATCCATCTCATCATCCTCATTTTTGCTACTTTCATTTTCTGGATATGGGAGTTCTTGACTGGTCAGCATTCTGTCCCATACATCATAGTCGGTCTAATTACCATTTTGTAGAACTTACCTTTAAGTCTTGGTGGCACATTCTTGTCACACAAGACACCAGATGCTAACCTCTATTTCATCCACCCCGTCCCCTATACGGTGTGTGACATCCTCATCAATCTTCCTATTTCCTTGTGAATCAAGCCTCACGTCCATGTCCTCTTCCCCGTCACGTCACTGAACTTGCGCTCCAAGTATTCTGTCTTAGTCCTGCTCAACTTGAAGCCGTTAGGGTCTGTCTCCAAACCTCCAACTTCTCGTTAACACTGCCTCGCGTCTCATCATTCAGTACTTTATCATCAACGAATAACATACACTATGGCATATCCCCTTGAATATGGTGCTTCAGTGCGTCCATCGCAAAGGCAAATAAGAACGTGTTGAGCGCAAATCCTTGGTGTAACCCCATCACAAGCGGAAAATTATCCGAGTCTCCTCCCAATGTCCTCACCTGATTCTTGTGGTACACTAATCTTTAATGTAGGCTGTAAATCATTTTGATAAACTAGGTTCGGAATAATTTCCTAGCTTTTAGTAACCTTCCGTGTACATACTGTTAATTGTTCTCGTGCATAAAAGTAACCCCAAACTAATTCTATCTTTTTCTTAGTCTTTTATTGTATTATTTATTTATTTTGTGTTATGGGTCTCGATTTAAACAGGTGGATGATTCTACCTTTTATGGTGATGGAGTAATGGTTGACCTGCCTGACAGCCTTGAACAATTCAGGATGAACCTGACAGAACTTCTAGTGGATGTTTGTCAGCTTTTAGGTTCTACAGCATTTATCCAGAAGGTATCATTAGCCCAAAAGTTTGGTAATTAATTTTATTTTTGATAAAGTTATATGATTTCATTAATGAAGGGTATAAATACCCTTATACAACCAGTATACCAGAAAAAAAAAAGCCTCAGAAATAAGTATGGCTCTTTACAAAAGACACCCAATCTTCTATGAAGTTTTCTGAATTAGTTTTTTCTGATTTCTACAATTATTTTGAGTAGCAGCCATAGTGTAATCCTGGAAATTCCTGCACAGGTTTTTCCTTAGTTTCCATTCTTGACTCAGAAAACTAGACCAGATAATTCCAGAAATATGTACTGTAATTTGAGCCTAACCCGAGAAGCAAATGATTTCCTTTCAAGTTCTTCATCTTTCAATGATTGGACATGTTTTTTGCTTCAGATTTGCATTTTCTTGGTTGCTCAAGTTTGTCACCTCACTTCCTTCTCGTCCTATCAATACCTGGCACCATCCATTTACCCTCTCATCTTTAACAGAAACATTCAACCACTATTCATATCTAGTTTCCTATCCAGTATTTCCTTTTCATATTTTGCCGTTACTGCTAAATAATGATCTTGTTTGGTTATTTCCCTGTTTAAAATTCTTTTTCTTTTCATCTTTTGACAGCCTTTTAAATACTTCTGGAACTTATTTTCAAGATAGCAACTTTGTTATCTAACTTCTTCTATTAGTCAAATGACTTTTGCTTTTGTATTAAATATCAGATCTTCCTTGGAGGTTGGACCAGTAACAGCTTAAATATTCCTTGGAAGGAGGTGGAAGCCAAAATGTTTGCACTTAATGCGGTTAGTACTGTGAACCAAAGCCTTGGCAGTAACATATGCATTCTTGTGCTCATCTCCTACTTAATGCTGCATTTATATACTGAATTCTTTGTGGTCTAGCGTTGGGATAAAGGTCAGAATCTAAAGCAGAAAATGAAAAGAAAAACATAAAGGACAAACAGAAGAGAAAATAAACCATAAAATTCTTTTTTCAAAAATGCAGGAAGAACAGCATATTTTACATTAATAACTGCCGCTGCAGCAATAAACCGTGGATAGTTTTAGCCATCAATTTCTTGGTAGAGGTGGAAGCATGATTCTAATGCGACAATACCTGCTGGATGATTGATCTATACTCCTGTTACTGATATGTGTAGCGTTGTGAGGTAAAAGTGTTTCAGAACAGTGAGAACGCTTAGTACTTAATAGCATAGACCATTGACTCTATTTTAGCTGTGCTATGAACTCACACAGCTGTGTGCGAGAGGCAGAGGCTCAATTGCTGTAGTTAACACCTAGTTTTAATTGCACCAATGCACTTATATCTGGCTATAGAGCTCGAATACTTAAACTGCTGTTAATCAAAATTACGAATCCTATTTTAGATGTTTGGAAGAGATAAAATAATGTTTTCGAAATCCAAAGCTGAACTAAATAATAATTAGAAGTTGCATTTAAGGTATCCTCATAAATATGTTTGATAGATATAAGGTCATGATCTATTCCTATGTCATTTTGACAATAAAATTCCACTTATTAAAATCTCTGTCAAAATGTTTACTTCATCTTAGGTTAGGTGTTTGAATGTTTCCTTGATAAACCGCCAAGTAAATGTCCAAATGTATTTTGTTTTTATTTCAATAATTCAATGTAAGTTTTCCAATTCACCAAATGGTTCCAAAACATTTATATCATCGAATGTAAGCTACCCATCTATCCATACAAAAAAACCATCTACCTGCACAAAAAAAATTCTTTCTTTATGTTAAATTTGTGACCATCTCATCAAAAAGTTTAAGCTATTAAAGAAAACACACTTTTAATTACTTAGAGCCTATTTGGTTTAGCTGAATTTAAGTAGCTTTCAAGCACTAAGTGTTGAGGAACAATTTTTAAAGTGTCGGAGCTGAATTTATGAATAAACAATTACGTGGTTGGATGAAGTGCTAAAACTGAAAATAAGTTGATGTGTTTGGTTAAAAGGTGTTGACAAACATTTTTTTCTGTTAAAATGATTGAAATATCCTTAAAACTGTCAATAGGAAAACTGAGCTTATTTTTCCAATATTTTATGTTTAAATTAGTTCAAATACAAATTGATTTGTGTCTCAATTAACTTTAAGTTATCAAATGTATATAAATTTATGTTTAATAAATATAATTTATTTATTTAAATAACATATAATCTTCAATATTTAATAATTTGATTAAAATTTGTAAGTGAAAAGCAAAGTTAAATAGTGCAAAATATTCGTATAAAAATAAGCATTCAGATAGCCAGAGCCGACAAAATTTAACTAAAACATCATTTTTGTAACGTGAAAGAAAAGAAAAAAGAAATTCAAATTCCCAAAGCGTTCAAATAAAAAGTAATAGTTGAGGATTATATTCCATAAATGATCATTTTGTAATTTGATTTGCCCCCACAAACGTAATAGATGAGGATGGTTTTCAAATTCGTTTCTTGCTGATATTGTCAAGTTCAGATGCCAAATTCTTTACGGTTTCAGTACCAGATCCCAGAAGTATTGTTTACACATTAATTGGTAGAACCACCTTTCACTTTGTTCAAAATTGGTTATGAGTGAAATTCATATAAGAGAGAATGGTAGAAGCAAGTAGCAGAAATGTTTGGAGGGCTATTCCCTTATGCATTGCTTGGACTGTTTGGATGGAAAGGAATATGAGGTGCTTTGAAGGCAAAAAAGAGCATTTATCCTTGTTCAAGTTCAGATGTCTCCAAAACTTGTACTATTGGCAAAGGGGAAACAGTGTATTAAACTTTTCTGATTTGTTGGACTTGTTAAAGGTGATCAGTCTGTAATGTAAAACAAGTCGAGTTTCTTGTAATTCCGTAGGAGTACTATTTGGAGATTGTAAAAGAATGTAAAGAATAATAATGTAAAAGTCTTGGTCATATTTAAAAACTTTTTAAGCTAACAAGCTATAAGCTGGTATGTCCAACTTGTTGCTTTTGACTTATTTTGGCTTAAAACATTGTTGTCAAAGGCGAAAAGCTCTAAAAAGTGCACTAGGTCTATTTGGGCTTGAAGCGCAAAACGCACTTAAAAGTGTGGGCTTTAGTTAAAATAGGCGCAATGAAAAAAAAAAACTTATATGTAATTCAAGAACAAAGTAACAAATTCATTCATAATGTTCCCCTTAGCAGCTAATACACTTATTTCCGATTATTGTTGTTGTTAGTGACGCTTGATTCAAGATAGAACTCATGGGAAATAAGGCGCATGCCTTAGTACCTTGCCTTATACTGAAGCGCAACTTAAGCGACGCGAAGCGCCCACCTTGAGCTTTTCTGAGCTTCAAGACTTAAGCGCGCCTTAAATGAGCCTTTGACAACACTGGTTTAAAAGCACTTTTGGTGTTCGACAAACTCCAAAATAAGCCAAACAATGTTTTTAAGCTGGTTTGACCAGCTTTTAAGCCAATCCAAACAGCCTCTTAAATATGTCTTCGACATGTCTTCTCATGTGCGACCTGATTCTTTTTCATGGGTCAAGCACGTGGAACTTCTTTTGATAATGATCCATTTACTTAATTATGTCTTTAACACTTTACGATAAAATTGTAAATGAAAGAAAAATGAGCTCTTGATGTTTCTTAAATTCGTCTCATCGCCATGAAACATCCACCTACTCCTTTCATCAAACTGTCCATAAAATGACTACCGGCTTGATTTCCATGCCCTCAGTTCCCAAGCTGCTCGACCCTTCAACTTATAGTAGCTTCTGATACCTGTGGAAGAGCCCAGTTGGCCCACTGCCTAATGCCATCTATCCGTTCAACAATGTAAGTATAAGTGCTCCACTACACGAACTTACATAAATAGGTTTCCTTTCTCTAAGATTTCCCAGCTTGGAGATTGCATTGTAAATTTCACTCAATGTGAAACAAGAGACTTTTGTTGGTGCTTTAAACTTCCATATCGCTTAGTACCTCCATGCCATTCTATCCTATCATCTCCAATTGCGGTGTAACTATATATGTTCTGTACATGCACTAGATGTCATGATCACGTATATTTGTGTAAACACAATATTCACATCTAGTATATAGATTATGCCATAAAAGGGTTTTTTTTTCACCCGCATTTAGTAGAATGGAAGATTACGTGTACGGCTCTTCCTAGTATATCTCTTAACTAATGGGATACTAGTCCCTGGAATCTATCCTGCAATATAAGTACCTATAATTACTCTTAACTTATTACCACTACAAAATACATGTTGATTGATTATACGCATTATTGGTTGACTTTTTACAACACTGTCACGTTGGAGCTCTATTCAGAATTTTTGTGAAGATATCACCTAACTTTTCTCGTATCATGATATGCATTATCGAGATAATCTTCTGTTAAATCTTTTTGTAAACAAAACAACTTATGAAGACATAATTAAGTAAATAAAAGTGTGCTCTATCTATATGTTACCTTATTAAAAAAAAAAGAAAAAAAGTGTGCTCTATCTAACAGCTTAAGATTTTAGATGAGATGATCACACACTTCAACATGGTATTAGAAAAGGCAAAGGTCCTTGGTTCGAGTCTTACTGTCACCCATTATCAAAAAGAACTTCCATGTGCTTGGCCCATGAAAAAGAATCATGCCCGCATGAGAGGGGGCATGTTCAAGACATCAGTAAATAAAAGTGTGCTCTCTCTAACAACTTAAATTTTTTAGATGAGATGGTCACACACTTCAACAGCGACAATCAATCTTTATATGTTCAGTTCGCTCATGAAATGCTAAGTTAGAAACAATATAAAGAGCATGATGATTATCACACCACAACTTAGCAGGTTGAGTGGTCTTAAGACCAAACCTCATCTATCAACTGCATATCTACATTACCTTGCACATGGATTGTGCGTAGCTCATTACCTTGGTTCAACACTAGATCGGGGGACTACCACTACTTTTTACCTTTTCTGCTACTCCATCTCTAGCAAGACCTGTATCCTCTTGTTCTCCACGCAGTGTTAGATCCCCCATTCTGCATCTGAAACACGTAAGTGGTTACTATAGAGCAGACCGCCTAGTTGGAAGTGGCAGGTGCTCCTTCCAAGTGACACAAGATTTGGCCCAAAATCACCCAATGATTACTAGTTGGAGTAGACATGAATTTCATACTGCACTGCCCAAGTAACAGTGTCAGGTCACATCCTGTAAGATGGTTTTAACTTCCCAGCTTATCTCCTGTGCATCTCAAGATCTTTAAACGATGAACTCCCTCTGTCATAATTTTATGTTTGTAGTCACTAGTGCACTTCAAGGCTTATCACCTGATTTTTCTATTTCAACCAATAAATTCAGGAGATTATTCCTCTTAAATGAAAAGGTACTTTTCTTGCGCCTTGTGATTTCATTTCTCAAAGATACTTAACAAACCAAATCTTTTGTTTAAATCTAATTTTGTGTTCAGCAGTTTGTCTTTGTCGGAATCACAAAACTTATTTTTACTTTCTTCCATTTTATGAAACTAATACAGAGCATGCTAGGTGCGCAAGCTGGCCTGGGCACCACCCGCATAAAAAAATATTAAATGTATATTCATAGTTCTTTTCATAGAATATTTCTAACTAATTCGGATTAATAAAAAATTCTAACGAATTAGAGATACAAATCCATACAATCACTATTTGCTTGAGATGCTACTGCCATGCTCTCTTCTCTCCTGCTCTGCATCAGATCTCTGCAAGTGCCAGGCTTCCAGGCATTAAATTCCCCGACATTGAACAATCTTGCAATGTAATAGTAAGTGATTGAAGTCACTCCTTCCTTTTACGCTCTTTTGTGATCACATTGCTTCTTCGAGATATCTCTAAGCAAATCCTTCTTTACATTCTTTTGTTTTGTTGGAATACATACATGATTTTTCAGCCATAGTTTGTGATCATGTACTTATATTTTCTGTAGAGACCTATTTCTTTTTTCGAGCTCTTGCTGTTTTCAGCAATCCTCTTTAACTGTCCTGCATGATTTGATTGTAAAAGAGCTGGTAATTTGACATTAGTGTGTCATGCCTTCTGCACTTTTCTTTGGCTTCACATATGGTTTGCATTCTCAAATCATGTTGTTTCTCTGTTAATGATCACTTTACTGATTATGTTTTTGCTTACGCTTCATTTATAAGAATGATACAAACTTGATTATTCTAGGAAGTTCACTGTATGATTTCTTTTCTGTTTCAGATAGCTGAAGTTATTATCACGGAAGCCCAAGAGAATGATTTCTCTTTTATTATTCCCTTGGTCACAATTTTATCTAGTAGGCCACGTGATGATGCTAAGGGCTTCATGAGACTTGTATGTGTTATCTTACTCGATTTTCCTTGTTTCACTTATCCTTGTAAAGACAAAAGGGGATTGCAAGAACTGATGAAATTGTTAGGAAGAAAGATAAGCATACTGAAAATTTTGTAGACAATAATTCTGGGCTAACTATTTGCTTCATTAGGTCTGAGTTATGGCAATGTTTAGTACCTTTTGATTGACCTCCTCCTTTCCTTAATTATGTTCCATTTTTTTCTTGTTTGCTGTTCCAGGTATACAAATCAGCTGCAGAGGTTGTTGCTTCCTATTCAAAGTGGATATCTTCTTGTCAAACTAACGCCAGATCTTTGCTGTAAGAATTCTCTTTCCATGTTCTTTCAAATAAGATAGAAACCAAAACATATGTTGATACAGTGCGGGAGCAGGCCATGTCTTATCAGTTTAGGTTTTGTTTTATTTTCTGATGCTTTTAAGCTGTAGGGTTGGTTTTGAACCTTTTTGTCTCTAATTGCAAAGCTGTTTAAAACTAATAGTAAGGGTAATTTGGAAACTTTAGCTATAGTTTTTGGTAGGGTCCTATATTGAGGTCTTATCGTTTTTAATTAGCTTTTTGGAGATTGTACTTCTCTCGAAAAACAATTGCTGGTGGCTTTCTTTCTGGAATTTTGCTTTGCTTAAACCAGCTTGATTCTGCTTCACTTTCTTTTTTTCTTCCTTTGGGATAGTTTTACATGCAAATCTCTGCAAATTGCACCAAGTCATCAGCATGCCACTCCCCATACTTCTCTTTTTTCTCCTAGATTTCCAGCTTAAAATGAAGTCTCTAATAGTCCAAGGCATCACCCATGGATTCTAAGCAGGTTCAACCAATGTCCCTTGTTTGTGGCTGAGTGCAGCAATGGATGGTCCACATCCTCCCTCAAACTTTTTTTTGATGACCGAGAAATCCGTCTGGGGCCGATTCTTTGGACCAACCGCAGCCTTCGAAACTCGGTGGATAATGGGCCCAACCCTCTACCCTTCTCCACTTAAATACCAGGCTTTGCTTTGCATGGTGTGGGGGGCTTGAACCTGTGACCTAAGACACAAATCCACCACCCTTTGCCACTTGAGCTAGGCCTTGGGGGCTCCTCCCTCAAACTTTAACACATTTATTCTCACAGTTGCTTGCTACGACTCTTCCCCAAGTGCTTGGCTCTCCAAATGCACTTCCTAGTCAGCCTTATTAGAGACTCTTAGGCCTCATTTGTTTGCACTTAATGGAGGTCTGAATCTTAATCATTCAGATCTCCGACATTAAGTTTGTTTGTTTTTAAAGTCTGAATCTTAATTGTTCAGATCTTAATCATTAAGTGTATTTGTTATTTTTACTTTACAGCCACTTAATGAGTCTGAATAGATCTGTATAATTAAGATATATAAGAGAGGCTTAATTTCATTAAGATGCTATCATCCATATTCATTATTAACTGCTGACACCGCCTCCCATTATCAACTACTACCATGCCACCCACCAACACCACCATCCTCAATCATAGCCGCCACCATCATCGACTACCACCACCCACCACCATCATTCTCAACCACAACTAAAATTTATCCACCTCAACTACCACAACTAACCACCCCATAACCATCAACAAACATAGCTGGTACTGCCGATCATTATAAACCACCACCACCACCACCCACCATTATTAACTGTCACCACCCACCACCATCATAATCACCACCACTATCAATCACCACTAATTACTACGCTGAACCATCACGACCAACCAAAACTATCACCAACTACCGCCTCTAGTCGGTATTCACAAGCACTATCGTTAGCCATCACCATCAGCAACTATCATATTTTAAAAAACTATATATTTTATTGATAGAATATTAGATTATATTAATTAGTATTTCATTTGAATTTTTATGTTTATTAATTTTCAAATAAAGATAAATTTTATACATTCAAATGTTAAAAAACAATCTTAAGTTTTTAGTATTCAGATCTTAATACACATCTTCATATTCAGATTCAAATGTCTTAATCATAATATATATCTTAATATTCAGACGTGTATTCAAATTCAGATGTCTTAATCTTAAAAAAAAAAACAAATGAGGCCTTAGCTCTTTAACAAGTAGCATTAATTCAAATTCTTCTACATGAGTCTAGAATGCCTATGCATGATAAAAACTCAAACTTTACATCAACTCGATACCCTCCAAGTGTCCAACAACCTGCTAACAAGTTCCATGTATGTGTAAAATGCATGAATATGCATATGTAGATGATATGCATGAATGTTTCTACATGAGTCTAGAATGTCCATGCATGATAAAGACTCAAATTCTACATCAATCGACACCTCCTCGGTGGCCAATAACACTGCGCACACACGACCCAAGGTAAAATGGATGATCTTGTGTACATGAGTCTAGAATGTTCAATGCATAATAAAGACTCAAACTCTACATCAACAGATACATCCCCTGTGTTTGAAACCTCTCCGATGTCTAATAACATTACGCAACACATGACCCAAGGTGAAATGGATCACTTGACTCCATAGGGATGCATCCAAATCCATGTGCCCGATCATTATAGCTCCACAATCAATCATCAATCCATGTCCCATTGTGCCTAAATCATATTTAACCGAAAAAGTCATAATCATATCAACCACAAGAAATGAACCATCGTGCCACAATCATATTAACCCGCATGACACAAACCATCGTGCCATAACCTTAGTCCATATAACCATATGCAGAGATGTATACATATGAACAACAACAACAACCCAGTATAATCCCACAAGTGGGGTTGTATACGTATGAACAAAGAGATAAATATCTATGATGCATATGGATCAGAGAAATAAACATTTAGGGATGTATGCATGTGCACAAGAGATAATCACTATGCATGATGTATACATATGTATAATGTATGACTACTGATCCAACATGTAATCCAACATACAAATAGCCATCATGTCCAAATAAAGCATCAAAAACCTAGACATGATCTCTAACACGAATAAGAAAGCTCTAAGTAGTCAGACCAACAATTAAGGCATATCACAAGTAGAGCATGTACCAAAACAAGGCACAAAAAAGCCTAAATTCAGCTCCAAGCATAGAAATCCTTGTATCAACATATATGCTCGTCACCTTGTATACGTCACCCCCAAACACATAGCATGTAGGTGCCTAATAGCCTAGCCAGACTTATCGGGTAGGGAATCCTATCTTCAGCGAAGCCAGTAAGCAAGCCCAAGTCCATGCAAAAAGGCCCACTGGATCTTTTTGATGCATTCTTAAGACTTCCAAGCAAGATGAGTCGACGTCAGAAGTATGAAAGAGCTGAAGTGATTATTAAAGAATTAGGATTCCTGTTTGGAGATGAATCAACAGAATAGCACATAAGCATTAAGCCATTCGTTGGAATATTCTCTCAAGTCGAGGTTAAGCAAGATACTTACCTTTATCCCGGGCTAGCTTTATTCTTCAAAATTCGCCTTTTGTAGATCCAAATCTGTCAAATGAGCCCTATGTAGCTCAAAGAATGCTTAGGGAAGTCAAATAAATTCCAAATATTAAAGCTTCTATCTTTAACAAAATCTCAAAAGTCAACAAAAACTCAGCCCATGCTCATATGGTCAAATCCCGAAATAAAAGTCAGATACCTAACCCATAACGTTACGAGTCCAAATATGTGATTAATTTCCAAATCGAGTCCAAATCGGTGATCAAAACCCCAAAATACACTTTCTTAGCTTTCCATTCGAAAATCCTCTTTTTCTCTTTTGAGTCCTTGATTCGAAGGCAAAACCGATGATAGATTCATGTTATAATCATAGATATGAGTGAGAATCACCCGCCCCATTGTCTTAGGTGAAAGCCGCTTCAAAAATTGCCTCAATCCATGCTCACTAGCTCCAAAAGTGATAAAATAAAGTCCCAGTACGAAATGGGGTTATATACACAAGTGCAGAAATTTTCAATATAGATATTTAGAATAACAGTCAAAACTTTTTGTACAGATGTCGGAATGACAAACGGTTTAAATTTCTGGAAATTTGATTCAAAGGGCTACAACTCTCGTCAAGGTATCTTCACCAAATGCTTTATAGATTGGGAGCAGTTCTGAAGTCAAGTCAAGTGCAGAAAACCACGTTTCAACACTTCAAATCTATAAAAACTTGCTCCAAATGCGCCGAAACCCACCCGAGCCCCTCGGGTCCCCTCCAAACCATCCCGAGTCCAAGCTCGTTTACTCAAAATGTTGACTTTGGTCATCTCTCTTAACTTAAAGCCTCTAATTAGAAACTAAGTACTCCAAATTACTTCTGAACCTCTCGGAACCCGAACCAACCATACATGCAAGTCATAAAACAATATGAACCTACTCAAGGTCTCAAGTCAGACAACGGGACGCTAGGACTCAAAACAACTGGTTGGGTCGTTACATTATTAGAATACAATGTTGAAACATAATGAATCTAGATACATTTTACTACAAAACTACATTTTTTGTTATTTTTCTATAGAACTTACAGGTCAAATGCTCTAATGGAGAATCCCCTTCTTTCTTTGTTATAATTGCAAAGAAAAACAATGTTGTTGCTCTTATCAACTTATCAAGGGATATAAAATGAATGGAGTACTATGTAATTTGCCTTTACTGTGCTCCTACCTGCTAGAAGAAAGCTTCACCGAATGGGTGTGGGGATTTATCCTATTCCCAAAGCATAAGTTTTGCCTGCTCCCAAACTTTCTCTTTTTAGAACCCCCTCTCCTATTTGGTTAAAATTGATTCCCCACATCCTGTTTTTCACAATGTACGTTTTCTACAGTTGTTTGTATAATACCATGAATTGCCCTCTCCTCCTCCTTTTCTTCCTCAAACACTATCCTCCCGACTCAATTCTTCTGCAAAGTTTTTCTTTCTATTTGTGAAGGTGAAAACTAATTCTTTTGCCCACTATCAACCACATATCTCTTTTTTCCCTTGTTTTTGGGTGGTTTGTTGTACCTTGTCCATGAATATCTATATGTTATTTTCAGATTATTTCTTGCAACGGGCATCTCAGAACCTTTATGTTCGGCTGCTTGTGCCAGTGCTTTGCTCAAGTTATGTGAAGATGCCACTGCGCCTATGCATGAGCATTCAAGTTTGGAGATCTTACTTTGGATTGGAGAGGTTTGTCCTATATAAACCATGTGGTGTCTCAAAATCTTTTTTACTTGAAGGTGCTAGGTCTTTGTTCTTTGAGTATATGCTGCTGGGTCAATTTTGTATTGCAGTATCATTCTCAGGTGAAAAAACCCAGCTTTGGTTATTAAGTCAATGGTTTGAAATGATGGTCCAATATTATTGACTGGACGTCATGTACTTGTAGTGTATATGTTCATAGTTTATTGAAATTTAATGAAAATTTAAAATGGAAATAGAAAAAAGAGCATAAGATAGTTGATATAGAAAGTGAGTGGAGTTGAAAACATAACTATCCATTTAAACAGTCAAAAAGAAAATAACTATTCATTTCAATATTATGATATTATCATCCTTTTTCTTTGTCTTGATAGTAGAGGTGATTGGAGGGATATTTTAGGACAAAAAGTTGATAAACATAACAATTCAGTTGCACTGTCTTGCTCACCTTTTAGTAATAAGTATTGATATTTCTCTTGTCTCTTTGATCGGTAAGTTTTGGTTTATCTTTTATTGGAGTGATAATTAAAGTGTAATTGTTTTGTTTCTCTTGTTCCTTGTGTTTGACATACTTTTCTTAGAGTTTGGATGAGAGGCATTTGCCTCTAGAGGATGAAGAAAAAGTAGTCAGCGCGATTACTTTGATACTTGGTTCCCTTCCTAACAAGGAGCTGAAGAATAATTTGTTAGCTAGATTGGTCTCCCCTTGCTATGAAGCTATTGGCAAACTAGTAAGTTCATCTTCTTTCCTAACATGGTTTTACTCTAAAGGAGTCCATTTCCGTGTATCCTTACGTGTGAATGCAATCTTCTGCTTGTAGAGGAGTTCAAGCAAGCTATGAGGTTCTTCATCATTCTGTGTGTTGTTACTGTTCCTTTTTCCTCTTCTAAATAAAGCGTTATTGCAATTATTTTGTTTGTTGTGTAGTCCATGGTTTAGAGTTCAAGGTTCAGCTTGACCACCTCCGCACACCATCGAGTTCTGCTCTCTACATTCATTCTCTGAGCTCGTTCCCCTTGTTCCCTATCCCTTTAGTTTCACCTTTCTCCAGAATCAGCTTCAGTGGTGGAAATGGGTCATTTCAAAAGCACATGATGCATAGTACTGAAAATTGTTTATTAACTGTCCTCTAAGCTTACCTAACTGGGAATTAAATTCCTTGTTTCAGATTGATGAAAATCAAGACCACTCTTTAAGGCATAATCCTGCTTCTTATTCTCAGTTTGTGAATGGCGCAAGAAGAGGTTTACATAGGTTTGAACCAATTGCTACTGTGCAATATTATTGTTTGCATCTGCATTTTAAATATTTTTCTATTCTTTATATTTTTTATTAGTAAGGTTTGCTTGCAGTTGCTGGTGAGAGTAATTGACATGTAACATTCACAAAATTCTTGTTCTATGTTATTCTGCTTTCTAGTTTCTGTGCAAAGCTATCACCGGACAGCACATTGCCAATTTTGAAAATTTCTGCCGTTGTTGGACCAATACCTCATCTGAGAATTTCCTGGTAGTATGCTATTAATAAAAGGAGTGAGATAAAATCTTACCTTCTTTTCTTCCCAAAAACGCAAAACCTAGTATGAGATTTTTAATGCAAAATTGAGTTATTACATAGCATTTACTTTGAAAGTGAACCCATACCCTCCACATGACTGATTCAAAAGAAAGATATCAGAAGTGATATTATGATTTCCGTTGTGTTCCCTAATCCCTAAAGATGAATAATTTTTTTGTTGAGAACCCTTCTGTTAACAACTTAATTTTTCAATTGTTTTCTTTTTACTTTTTTTCGAATTTATTCTGCATTATTTGTATCATCACATGTCTATTTGCTGCTATACTTTTTTCCATTTTGTTCTCTGTGAAGTCTGTCTTAATTACCACGAAGAGTCTAAAAGAAGGTATTTGGCGTACATTCTGCAAAACCACTTTTTCTATGAAGGTCAGTAGGAGTCTGAATGTTTGTTTTTCCCCATCTGTAAAGGACTTCTATGAATAACCTGCTGGTCAATGCTTTTCATTTGTATACCTTTCTAAGCGAAGCCTTTGGCTAATTGGTCAGGTTGGGAACTGTATTCAGCCATCTGGCAACAGAGTCTTCTGCTGGTTCGGATTTGGATGATCCTCTTATTCCGCTTCTAGGAGTGTTCTGGCAAATGTTAGAAAAACTTTTTCAGTCGGAACACATTGGAAATGCTGTTCTATCTATGGCAGCATGCAGAGCTCTTTCGCAAGCAATTCAGTCATCGGGTACTTCTTTTCTGATTTTTTTTTTTTAATTCTTTAAAACCTTTGATACAACAAACAACATACCCAGTGTAATCCCACATTGTGGGGTTTAGGGAGGGTAGTGGGTACGCAGACCTTACCCATACCTTGTGGAGATAGGGAGGTTGTTTCCAATAGACCTTCGGCTCAGAAAGCATAAGCACAATCGTAATGAAAAGAAAAATGGCAAGAAACAACAGTAAGAAGCCATGGAAAAGAAGCATTAATAACAACAAAATAGTAAGATGATTGAAATGAAAGAAACAACAGGTAGTAATATAAACCCAAGACCAATAAAATACTAGAGTACGTACTAATACTACTGGTATGAACAAGGAAAACACTAGGCTACCTAACCTTGTACCCTAATCCTCGACCTTCACACCTTTCTATCAAGGGTCATGTCCTCGGTAAGCTGGAGCATCTCCATGTCTTGCCTAATCACCTCTTCCCAATACTTCTTCGGCCTACCTCTATCCCTCCTTAGGCCCTCCAAGGCCAACCTCTCACACCTCTACCTCTCCTTTGATGAAAGTGAAAATTCTCCAAGATCGAGGAGGCTTACCAACTATTACCTATCATTTTCTATATTTATGCAAGTAATTTTGTCACCTTCTGGACCACAACATGGCTTTAGATGTTGGTATCTAAAAATTTTCATTTTCATGTGTCATTGAAAAAATGGCATCTTTTCATGCTAAGTAGTATATAACGAAGTAAAGGACAAGAAATCAAAACCAGAAGGAGAAGGCACAGACTTTGTCATGATCCAAGTCGAGGCCATGATCAGCGACTAGGGATTTCTCCCAAGCAAAACCTTCCCAAGTTGTTCCGTAAGTAGGACCGAGTCTCCCCTATTCCCGGAGCCATCCTAGTCCCTATATCAACTAGTAGGCCTAATTCGATTATAAACTTAAGTATACATGTCCAATATAGTTGCATAAGCAAGGGACTATGCAATATTGTTATCTTATCCGATAGATTTCGCGAAAGACATGTCAAAACCAGTTGTTAATTATCAATTCAACAGTAACCCAGTTCAACGTCTGTAAAATGTAAGAAGAGGGGTGAGTCTACTGATTCAATAAATGGTTACTCCGTCCAAGGTGGATAGGCGACACACAGGTTCGAAAATACTAAAGCACATAGTTCCATATATAAACAAATATAATTACGAGTATGGTACTTTCGGCACACGTTGTCTATAACGTAGCAATAGGGTCCATTAAAAGTTTTTTGACCAGTAACTGCTCTCCTAATCCCCTTCTAGCTAGGGACGCTTATACGCTACTGACCCAACTTCTAGAACAACTGGATAGGAGTAAGCTCCACCACACACGAGCGATTAATTTGTCAGTGTATTAATTCAAGTAGTAGCCTCACGGTTTTGCTAGTACAGGTGACCCATTTCTTTTTATTTTATTTCAGATAAAGTAATAAAAATTTATTATTAAAGGGCATGGCAACACCCATATACAAGGACTAAACCAAAAAGTAGAAAACCTTACAAAAACATATGTTTTTTTATATAGAGTAATAAATTTTATTATTGGAGGGCACAGAATCACCAGCTCAAGCCTTAACCATGTCAGTGTTACCAACCACAAGCGAGACGCTATTAGGCAATGTAAAAGGAGGCGATTCACGTCTTCTCCAAGCTTTTACACATGAAGCACCAACTGGCACATGTAATCTTCCTCTTCCTCAAATTCGTAGTCATCGGATCACCCCCCTCCCGTCGCACCTAGCCAAGTTAGAGAGCACATTGTTCTTGTTACCCTCGGAATCCACCGAGAGATGGAAAAACTGACTCCTTTTTGCCCAAAAGCTTTTCGTTGTTGGATATAATAGAAATATTATTCCCACCCATAGCCTTATTCAATACAAGATACTTGCTTATACATTTATGTCATGTACAAGAATGTCTTTCATCGTGTATAGGGTGTATCAAGTAAGTACAAGCACAACATGTTTTACAACAAGTAATTGGTGATACAATTGCCACATATGTATAGTCTCCTGTACATTTAAAACTAGTCAAATGCATATACAAGCATGTCCCCACACAACAAATAGGAGCATATTTACATATAACACAATTAATCCCAGAAAAGCAACCCAAAAAGAGGGTTCCCACTCACCTTAAACCTCAGTTACGGCATCAAAACATCAATTGTGATCACCCATGGTAGTATCTTGTCAATTTAATATCAGTGTGAGATAACGAATTAATTCTAGTCAAGAAATATAAGTTCCAACCACCAAAACCTCAAAAATCTTCCACCCCCACACTATCACACATCCGCACATATTAACAAGTGCACTGGTATCATTTAAATTGGGGGGGGGGGGGGGGGGGGGTATTATAGGTTTCGAACCAATACAAGGACAAGTTATTTACTGAAGTATTCTCTTGTACGTAGTACTTTTCTAGGGAAATTTGAGACCTTGATCACATAATTCCTTACTGCTTGAGTGCATTACATTTGCAGGTCAGCACTTCACGTCTGTTTTGCCAAGAGTGCTAAATTGTTTGTCGACTAACTTTGTATCATTCCAAAGCCATGATTGCTACATAAGAGCAGGTAGAGTGTTATTAATTGCTTCAAAGCTTTGACATGTACAATTCTTCGTTCTTAGATGTATTTACTTCCCTTGTGCCCTTCTGCAGAAGCAGTATCATTATATCTCTGAACTTTGCTTAGAACAAGTCTCAATTTCAATACTGAAGCAATGACTTTAACTAGTGTTTTGGCTGTGGAAATTTATACCAGGAAATGGTTTTAGGTCATTGTGGCTTTGTCTGCTTGAATCTGTTTTTCTTCTTTTGATAGTCGTAAGAGTTGCCAACTGGCAACTTATCTGAGTTGCTCCTATTTCCAATACAACTACCTTTGTTTCAGCTGATCAATAACTTTTGCAGCGTCTGTTCTCATTGAGGAATTTGGCAGTAGAGAAGAATACGGACATCTTTTTGTCAGCATCTTTGAAAGATTTTCCAAGTCAACATCAATTATGGCTCTTACTTCCTCATATATATGTGATCAAGAGCCTGATCTGGTTGAGGCCTTTGCTAATTTCACATCTATTTTTGTCCGCTGCTCTCCAAAGGTTTTTGTTACCTCTTTCCTATGTTTGTATATATATGATAACAAAATTAATGAAACAATCATATTTGTTCAAGTTTTAAACATATATAGAAAAAATGCTTACATCAGGAACACAATGAAACCAGACATGCTCTTTGAGAAATCTAGGTTTAATTAAAAAGTTAGTTCTCACATATATTAATTAAACACTGATTTTGATTATGGAACTTGAAATATGAGAAAATTATTCCTTCGGGTTAAAAGATCCAATTTACCTGCATGTTTTTGTTACATGTTAATATCTGATGATTTAACATTTTAGTTTTTTATTCTTATATCACCCTTATACTTTTATTAATGGGTAAAGAGCCAAAAGTGTCCCTCGACTATGCAAAATGGAACAAGTTTGCCCTCTGTTAAGTGTCTCGTTCCGACCCTCTCTTTACCAAAGTGACTCGTTTTTGCCTTTATGGGCTTACTGCAGCAGCTAAAAAACAAACTTAGACTTCAGTTGCAAAGTGCAAGGGAAATTAGACCCATTTTCTCCTTTGCCCATGATCTTTTTCAAACAAGTCATTTAACCTTAATTGTAGGTCCGTTGCTTGTTTTGTGCTTCGTGTTTCTCGCCTCCCAAAAATATCTTCCTTTCTCATCATTGCTTACATTTATTTTTGTTCTATGTCCTACAGTACCTCAATTACTCTTTCCTCAAACCTATGAAAGACACTCTAAAAAGTACTCCAAATTCGAGAATTTTCTTCCTCGCCCACTTTGACATTCCTCCAATTTCCAGTTTCTAACACCTTGTAAAAGCAAATTTCCACTTCCCAACTTCCTCCCCTGATTGTTGCCTCCTTTCCCAGGTCAGTCATCTCCTTTCTTCCCACCATCGCATTAATGTCTTGGTCACAGCAAACAGAAACAATTTCCCAAGACTCCTTCTAATTCAGACCCTTTCTGGATTTGAGAACAACCTTCTCACGTGATTAAAGCTAAAGCTTCCTACTGGACCCTTCTAGGTAGTTCCAGGTAACTCCAGTTTGCTTATCAATATAGATTAAACATATGAACCATTTCCCACTTATTTGACCTGGTACATGCAGTTTCATATTTTAGACATTGCATAATTCTATTTACTGGGGTTTCATTTTCTTCAATCTCGAGTTATGCACTTCATGCATGTGCTCCAGATTGTTTTCCTCTTAATCTGCCCCTTTCTTTCTCGTCAAATGATCGTGCTTCCTGTTATATTGAGGGAAATCAACTACCATTGTTCTTGCCGGAATTGTTCCCCCTTGATCAGATGCTTCAACCTCATATTCGTCATCAATAAAGGTGTCAAAAGTTACTGGATAATTCAGGGGAGGAGCCTGGACCTTTGATATCAAACAGTGTTATTAAAAGCAACCTCGCTGTTCTGTACAGCTATTCTGCAAATAAGAGCAATGGGTCCTCGCTGTTTCATACAGTAAAGGCTCAAAGCGCTCCGAGTGAAAAGCAGTCACTTTTAAATTTTGACTTAAAAGCTGAATAAAGGAGAAAAACAAGGATAAAACTGGGCCTTAAGTGAAGAAGCAAAGTGCACACTTCAAATTGAACCGCACTCGATTATATCCGTGTCTTCTCTTCTACTAGGGTATTCCCAATCTAGTTATAACGTTTGCCAAGTTAGTACGTCTTTGTAGGTGGAATCCTTTCTCTCTATGCCCATGTCACCTCCTTCACCTGATGGATATTGAGTAGGATTATCAGCCATTTAGGAATCTAGGCAGCTTTTACGGTGCAGTTGTGTTATCCGTTTGACGGATATAATTCCTGTAGATGTTGGCAAACCAGCGTGTTCCAACTCCTTTGCTAGTCTTCTGTCCCAATTATTTTTCCTGGAATCCGCAGGATCTTGTATTATGTCTAGTTATGATTGCAATGCTAATGTCTTGGGTTTTTATGAAAGTCCTTTTTCCTTCTTCCACTTGTTTACCCAGCTGTGCTGCTTCCTTACAATGGCAAACCAAAGTAAACTTTATTTGTCCAAATTGATCGAACACAAGATGTACTAGCTTAGAGAAGACCACAAATTTTGATTAAACCTAATGATTACTAGCTATTTGAAAAACTCTTCGTCTATCTTATCTGTTTTTCTTCTCTTCCTATTCATGTCAATATGGCAGCAATATTTGTGGTTTTTCCATTATTGTTTACCTGCATGCAGGTGCTTATTTCAAAAAAAATAAAAATAAAAAGATGAGAGAGTACGAACTTTGTTATTTTGTTTTCGTAATTGGAGAAACAACTTGTGACTTTGACACCTTCTTTCTGGATGTGCTCAGGAAGTGTTAGTAGTTTCTGGCTCCATCCTCGAATTGTCATTTCAAAAGGCAGCTATATGTTGCACTGCTATGCATCGTGGCGCAGCACTAGCAGCAATGTCTTTTATGTCATGTAAGTCCGGAAAATGAGTTGAAGTCCCCCCACCCATCAAATATCCTGCTTTAACTTTGTCTCACAATTCATTAACTTTTTGCATTTTGTGGCACCCAATTTTCTACATGCTATTGATGTTAGAATATCAAGATAATATGTGCTTAGATTCATATATTTCTAGATTTGTTGTACTTGAATAAGGAAAAGTTCATAGAATATTCTATAGGATATCTTGGGCAGTATTGTTAAAATCTATCACTTTGTCACTTAAAGCGATAAAGGGATGTGAAGCGAAGAATTATTGCTTCATGGGTAAAGCCATGTGCTATACAGAAGTTTGCACCTCAAACAATGGTGCACAAAGATACTCTAATGAGAACTTGCCGCTTCTTTGAATTTCAACTGAGGGTTGGATATCGCGATTATGGTATATTGGATGTTAAAATTAATTATTTTATTACAATTTCATTTTAATTGTACTAAATCATGGATGTTTAATATTTTCTTAGTTCTAGTAAATAGTGCGCTTCACTTCTTGCTTTTTTGCTTTAAGCCCCATGGACCTTGTTTTTTTTGTTTCACTTTTTGCTTTTAAAAACATTGATCTTGTGAAACCCTTGGACTTTGGTCTAGTAGTAAGAGCGCAGCTTGTGATGTGTGGGTTAGGCACATCTCACTGGTTCGAAACCTGCCGCAGATAAATGTCCGGTTCATAAGCGGACAGGTTAGAGGACGGGCTATTATCCATTGAGTTTCGGACTGTGCGTCACTGACCCTTGAGGACTTTCACCTTAAGTAAACAGTGATATTCGAATATTTTTATTTAATTATAGAGTGTTAACTTACCTTATTAGCGTAGAATCTATTTTCACAAATTAGCTTTCACTACCGGTAGGCGATCAGTGTATGTTGCCGCCGCCTGGCTAATATGTTCTTTTCTTTTTTACTCATCTCTTCAGCAATACTCATAGCGACCGTTCCTGCTTATTTTAGTTTATCATATTATTGTGATATAATATCATGGGGTGGCCCTTCCTCAAGGTAGATGAACCTTTATCTGACAAAGTAATAATTTTGTTAATATTGTCAAAACATATCAGTATAAAAATGTCATAAAAAGTAGAGAACTTATACAAACATAATGCCTTTTTTCTAATAAAGTAATAATTTTGATATGGTTGTGGGAAATTCTCAGTGTACAAATGTCATAAAAAGTAGAGAACTTAACAATAAACTTTAAAAAATGAAAAAGCAAATAATATAAAATGCTCCCGGGCACTTTTCCTGAGAACTTTCTCTTTCCTACTTCTTAGGATTGTAGAACTACCTTTTCCGGTGTCTCCCTACCGGAATTCCTTCCTTTCGTTCTGAAACCCAGTTTTCACCCACTGTGTTTACTGATTAAACCATCTTCTCTTTCACTACTTAGCCAAGCTGCTACTATAGATCTCATGGAGGAAAATAGAATTTACTTCAATGTGGGTTTTAAGTCTTTTGACATCACCGGGTGGGCTTCAAACAAAGACGTATGGTATGACTGGGTGGAAAGAAGCCGCAATATGATGAGACGCTCAACATTAAGCAGAAAGATTATGGAATGGATCTGCAACATCCTTAAAGAGGCCTCGAAAGATCAGAGGAATATGGTTAGGGGATGGAAAACCAAGGAGCACCTAACAGAATATTTCTGCACTAGGAAGGACAACAATGGTGGAAGATATATGAGTATTTTGTCTCTTCTGGGAGATGAGAGGTCGGTTATAATAATTCCTGAATTAGCTTTAAATGCGGGGTGGAGTGACATAGCCTCCCAGAACTACTGATGAGAACTACTCCTATGCCAAAGCATTACGAGAGAGTAAATGGCAGTCAAACTTTCTCGGAGAATTAGCTATCACTACAGTCAAAGGAGATATTGTTATCTCGGAGCTAGCTGGCATGAAGGATACTGGTCTGCTAAAAAGGTGCATAATGAATTTCCTTGTCTCAACCCCCTTGAGTAACCAAAAAATCTACTATGCATGTCATTCACAAATATCAAGCATATGACTGTAGATATGCAAAATCGTATCCATTTCTCCTCTGTCCTCGAAGCCCATACTCAGCATAATGAAGTCCAGGAATCCCAGTTGATATGATCCTATGCTTTCTTAACATCTAGCTTGCACAACAAACCCATTTCTCCTAGCTTCCTTCTAAACACTTCCTTATTCCACACACTTATCTCCCCTATCAACAATTTCAATATCTTGGTGAGGAGCTATTTATACTTGCTTGTAACCAGATAACCATTCCACCATCCCGTCATCTCTCTCCAAAGTATGTTACTCTCAAACACATGATCTCGAATCCGAAGGGGGTTTTCGTAGGTCTTTTTCTGCGTCCATCGAACAAAATAGGAAAATGGTCCGCACTCAATCTGGGCAAAGGGATTTATAATACATTTGGAACCATCTCCTCCCATGTAGTAGATAACAAAAATCTGTCAAGTCTAGATCTTGATGTTGAATCCTCTGCTTTGACCCATATCGACACATGTTAATCTTTTTCTCCTTAAGTTTTCTGATATTAGAATAGACCCCTTGCTGCAAAGCATGTGAGAAAAACATACTTTTCTCGATGCTCTGAGAATCCAAACTGGTAGGTGTGGAAAACTAGTGTCCTCTCTTTTTAGTAGCCCGTGTAAGAAGAATTTCATTGAGAATAAATCGCTTCTCATCTCTTTCCACTTCCAACTATCCCGCTTGGACTGTATGATATTCTGCTTATAGAATGATTCCATTAGGTTATAGAATGCGTATACCTCCAATCTTGTAGATTTCTCATGAATTTGCAAATTCCACAAGGTTCCTCTATCTTGAAACATGTGAACTTGATAAAAGATTGTCGTGTCCATCTTACTTGAGATGCTGAAAATGGTTGGAACAAAAATGCTTAGGCTGTCTGTCATCACCCAACCATCTATGCTTCTCTATCCAGCAATACCTTAAATCTTGAAACTTACCGATCCAAAAAAATACTTTAAATGTTGAAACTTGCTACATTAAATATGTCCGATACGATCTGCTATGAATGAGAACCGCAAGCCATAATGAAACATGGCAATAGCTTGATCAAATCCTTATGCATAATCCAAATCTTGTGAAGTCCATTTAATAGTGCACCTTAATGAAGATTAGGGCAGAAGGCTAGTAGGTAGTCGAATGTTTCTCTTTGTCTTACTCAGTTCGCTAGCATTAGTGTTAGTATGATATCCTTTTATTCATAGATTGTTATTACTAACTAGAGTTTAACTGTTTTCTTGGCTTCAGTCTTATTTTTATCTTGTTGTTATTCCTACTTATTGCCATTACTTTTTTCATCCGTTCTCCAGCCGAGGGTCTATTGGAAACAGCCTCTCTGCCCTTCCAGGGTAGGGGTAAGGCTGCGTACATCTTACCCTCCTCAGACCCCACTTGTGGGAAATTACTGGGGTTTTGTTTGTTGTTGTTGTTGTTGTTGTTCTTACATGAAATATGTACTACTTGTGCAACTATAATTTGTTATGGCTGTTGAAGACCATTTTTAAGTCCTTGGTCTGTTCATGATATCGAAGTTCTCTTCTGATTCTGACCTTAGTAAAGTACGGTTTACATCTGATGATGTGTTATTCAACTCTTAATGAGAAACTCTTAACTTGATATTGTGCTTCAGGTTTCCTGGAGACAGGCTTAAATGCTTTGGTTGAATCCCTTGCACATGGTTCTGAACTGGAAAGCATAGTTGGTATTTCTGATAGTTCAATTGATTCTATGGCAATACAAGTCATATCTCACAGTGGTGACGGCCTCGTGTCAAACCTAATGTATGCTTTACTTGGCGTTTCTGCGATGTCAAGGGTAAATTGAATTAGCTCATGTCTTTTCCTCAAGATACTATAGAAAGAAGTGCTAGCAATCAAGTTTGGTGCAGGTTGTTTTGTATCTAGAGTATTTATTTTGCAAGTGTGTTGTAGGCTGCTAGAGTCTTATTTTTTAATTAATCTTTAGCTGTCATATATGCAATTGAAACTTTATTAGTATTGAAACAATTTTGCTAGAATCGGATCCTTTCTTAATTCTTACTAGGAAATATTATCATGACGATCGAGTAGCTCAGTATTATTGGTGGAGCATTCCAAGCCATTTTGAAAAAAAAGCAGGAGTGATGAACAACTTTCCTTCGAACACTACAGTAGGATGATTCTGGAGATCTTTATGGTCTTTTTTGCTGACGCTATTGTTTCCCTCAACAGGTTCACAAGTCTGCAACCCTTTTGCAGCAATTGGCTGCTATGTGCAGTTTAAGTGAAAGAACCACCTGGAAGGCTCATCTTTGCTGGGATTCCTTACATGGATGGCTTCATTCTGCAGTCAGTCCCCTCTCTCTCTCTCTCCCCCTCCCCCCCCCCCCTCTTTCTCTCGAAGTGCCTTCTCATTTATTTTGTCAAAACTGATCCTGCTGTTAATCACTCAATAAATTGTTTCTTCTACAATAATTGAGACATTGATCTTCTGCACACTTCCTTGAAGGAAGGAAGCTTGTTATTCTGGCAGCACTTATATGGGCTATTGAAATGGTCCACTTTTGTTACTTTTATAATTTATGCATATTTTACATGTTAGCTTTATTCTGTGTGCCAGTCTGTCGCTTAAAATTGATCCTGCTGTTCATGCACTCAATAAATTGCTTTTCTTCTACAATAATTGAGACATTGATCTTCAGTAAACTTCCTTGAAGGAAGCAACAAAAACAAACCCAGTATAGTCCCACGGGTGGGGTCTGGAGAGGGTAGTATGTACGTAAACCTTACCCCTACCTTGAGGGTAGAGAGGTTGTTTCCGGTAGACCCCCGGCTCAAGGAAAAAAAAAGCAGTAACAACCAACAATACCATCAGCAAACTAATAAGAAAACAAGCAGTAACAACAACAAGATAATAAGGAGACAAGCAGTATCAACAACAAGATAATAAGAAAAAATGTAGTAATAAAGATTATCAATAACCGAATACAAGGCTAACTACTAATACTACCAGTATGGGGAAGACACACGCTCGACTACCTACTAACCTTCTACCCTAATTCTCGACCTTCACACCTTCCTATCAAGAGTCATGTCCTCAGTGAGCTGGAGCAACGCCAAGTGTTGCCTAATTACCTCTCCCTAGTACTTCTTTGGCCTACCTCTACCTCTCTTCAGACCAACCAAGGCCAACCTCTCACACCTCCTCACTCGAGCTTTTGTGCTTCTCCTCTTCACATGCCCAAACCATCTTGAAGGAAGCTTGTTATTCTGGAAGCACTTATATAAGCTAATGAAATGGTCAGCTTTTGTTAATTCTATATTTTATGCTTCTTTTTTTTAGATGGCAACATTTGTGTGTATTAATATATAACAGTACATAGGTTGTACTGAAACCATATGTACAAAAGAACAAAAGGAAAGACTAACTGATCTACAATCCTAGCAGTATTTTAAAACTTCTAGGATTGATACAGTATCTTCTGGCGACTTTTATTTACACGAAAAATAAAAAAGAACACAATTCAGTTTGATCTTCTACACACCTAGAGTTCCTCTCCTTCCAGATTGTCCACCGTATACATGCAGGGACAGTCCTCCATCTATCTCTGTTTCCAGCTCCAGTTCCAGCTTCATCCCAACTAGTAAGCACTTCAGTAATCTTAGAGGGCATTGTCAAGGAGATACCTCTGAGATTAATAAATATCTTCCATAGTTGATCTGTAATCCTGTAGTGTAAAGCACCTAGAGAGTAATCTTAGAGCTGTTTCCCCACATAGAAAGCACCTAGAGCACAGTGGGATCCCTCTCTTTATGAGATTATCCTGGGTCAGAACTGCCTCCTTTGCTAGTAACCAAGTGAAACAAGATACCTTGTAAGGTATCTTGACTTTCCAGATATGCTTCCATGGCTAATTAGTAATCTGTAGATTAGTGTGATTAAGAATCTTGTATGCAACATTCACCTTATTGATGCCTGTGTTGTGGCCCTTCCACCACAGTGAATCCATTCCATTCCGAAGGCCTTTGAAGACTTCCAGTTGCTTGTACAACTCTGTCAATCTAGTCAGTTCCCAATCATTTAGCATTCTTCTTCTAAGTATCAGATCCCAACCTTGAGGAGACCACATTTCAGATAGTCTTTTGTTGGTGTTGAGTTAAGCCATACATATCAGGGAAGAGTTCCATCAAACTTCCAGATCCCAGCCAGTTGTCCTTCCAGAAGGAGGTTTTGGTGTCATTTTTCACTTTGATGTAGGATTGGCCTTCGTTGTAGGCCAAAGTGTTCTAATAGATCTCCATAAGCTGACCCCATATGTTGTGTTGACTTCTTTTATACCCAATTGTTTTCTTCTCCATATTTAGCTTTAATGACATTACTCCAGAAGGTTTGAGGTTCTTGAGAGAATCTTCATAACCACTTCATCTTAAGGGCCTTGCTTTGATTCTTCAAATTTCGGATGCCTAGCCCACCTTTGTCTTTGCCAATAATGAGAGATTTCCATTTCACTAAATGGAACACCCTTTTTTCTTTGTTTCCTTGCCCGAAAAAAAATCTTCTAAGTCTATCCAGTCTTTGAATGACACTTTCAGGGATGGGAAAAAGTGACATCATATATGTAGGAAGTGAGTCAAGTATTAAATTGATCAAAATCAGTCTTCCTCAGTGTTTTGGAAAGCGTTAAGCGCAAAAAAGCAACGAGGCCTCGCTTCACAGGAGCGCGAAGCGAAGCGAAGTGCTTTTTTCATGTGAAGCGCAATTTAACACATAAATAAAATAAAAAAAATAGGCATAGATAAATGGCTAAGACTCATTAAAAATAACATATTAAGCAAATGGCTTGATGCCATTGAATAATCAAATTAAATTTACTACAATCAACAACCAAAAAAAATAACAATTAATTCACTGATAAATTGCAGAAAACAGTAAACAGAGCATAAATTGCAGAAAACAGAGCATACAACAGCATAAAACAGAGCACTTTTAATAACAGAAGAAGAAGAAGAAGTCATTTAAGGCACAAAATGAGCGCTTAAAAAGTGAAAAAAATCAGAATAAGAATAACAGAAGAAGAAGAAGAAGAAGAACAGAAGAAGAAGAAGAAGAAGAAGAAGAAGAAGTTGAAGAAACTTACCGAGATCTGGAGAAGAAGTCGTTGGAGCAGCAGTGGTCGTCGCTGGAGTTCGCTGGAGAAGAAGTCGCGTATGTTGTTTGTTCACAGATGGTTTATTTGCCAAAAAAATTTAAAAAAAAAAAACTAGCCGATGCCTTCTGCTCGCTTAAGCACGCTTTTTCTAACGGCTTGCTTCTCGCTTAAGCGAGAAAAGCGCACGCTTTTTGAATGTGAGTCGCCTTTTTAGCAGAAAAGCGCTAACCCTGCGTCTCGCCTCGCTGGTCTTCCTCCCATAGATAGATAGTGTGCTTTCCATCTGGTTAACTTCTTTTCACATTTTTCAATGATTGTGTTCCATATCTCCTTGGACTTAGACTTAGCACCTAGAGGCATGCCAAGATAGATAGCAGAAAAGGATCCTCGTACATCTCCCAGTATTAGTAACAGTTGCTCCATCTCAGGTACTACATTAATTGGAAAAAGGTGGCTCTTTTTCCAATTGATGTGGAGTCCTGAGATACCTTCAAACAAAACCTGGATAATCCTCAAATATCTCAACTGCTCCTCTTTTGCATCACAAAAAATTAGGGTGTCATCAGCATATTGAAGATGTGTAATCTCCAGGTTGTTGTTTCCAATTCTTGCTACCTCAAAGCCTTTAATTCATCCATTAATTTTTGCAGTTTTGGCCATATTGTTCAGACCTTCCATAACTATTATGGTATTTTACATATTAGCTTTATTCTGTATGCTGTCTGTCACTTATTTTAACTTCATTAGTAGGTTAATTTTTTTCCTTCTCCAGATATATTGTATTATTTCCAGCTACTACAGTAAGTTCGGAGAATTGCATTGAAATATTCGTTTTTGAAAAGTTGTATCAAGACATTCTTTTGTGTGATCATAATCGTTTTCCAGGTACAGAGTTTACCAGCTGAGTACCTAAAGCAGGGGGAAGTAGAGTCTTTGGTTCCTCTTTGGATGAAGGCACTTGCTGCTGCTGCTTCAGACTATATTGAGAGCAGACGTAATGTTGGGGGAACAAGTGATTATGGGCATATGCAAGGTAAAGGGGGGAGAATTCTGAAGCGTTTAGTCAGAGAATTTGCTGATGGACATCGCAATTCACCAAATTTTACTTGAAAGTTGAGCAATTGCCTCAATGGTATTGAAACTGCGGCACCGTCATTCTATATAAGTTGAGTTTTGTCCTGGAATGCAGCCATCTTCCTTCTCGATGAGTCTCAAAGTCCGTGGAAAATTTATGCATTCTTTGTACCAATGTACAGTATCCCCAATTTTGTACTATAGAGATTAATTCTGTAATATACAACATATCAACAAGGCACTGATGGCCCATTTATGGTAATTGGTAAGTAGGGTAAAAGAATCATAAAAGGAGAAATAAAATGGAGGATAACAATTATTCCACAAATTTTACTTTCCAAAGTCAACTATTTGGTTTTAAGACTTTCTTATCTAATGTCTGAATTTGCACTAAAGGATCCACCTTTTTAAGGGTGTATTGGTGAGAGGAGAGAGTAAAGGGCTGGCTTAGGGTAAAATTTTGTCCAGTTTAATTTTACTGTCTAGAACAATTGGTATGCATTAAGAAATCTTTTTTTCTTGGTTATAATTCATAATCTAGCCATCAGGTGTTAATATTGTATATGCCAATGTACTGGAGAGCTAATGAATTGTGCATCTGTAAAAAATTTCCTATGACTTCCCTTTTTTTACTTGTTCAATTTTTATTAAATCAAACTCTAGAAAGCCAATGAATGTGAAGATAATCCGCTACGCAAAAGTTAACAATGTAGAGAGTATGATTTTTTCCGACTGTTAGCAATTTGACAAAAGAAAATGAACTGCAAGTCTGCAACCAACAATTTATCGGCCCTGTAACATTTTGGTTTGTCAGTACATAATTAGATAAGGTAAGCTTTGAAGCTGGTCGTTCTACAAGTGGCAAAATGGATTAAAAAAGTAGTTTCCCTCCGTATTATCTATTAAAAATGGGTTGGATAATGAAGTTTTTAAAAAGTGAGAAAAATATAGATAGCTAATGAGTTCAACTTTTATATTTGCAAAGGCTCAAACTGGGGGTTCTTCAAATTTGAGAGATTAAAAATTCTCCCAAAACTGATCATATTCAAGAAGCCATGAACATCCATATTATTCGTCGGTCAATCCATTTCCGTATCAAATACAAGTCAGATCAGATATTTTATCCGTTTTACATTATTTTCAACTCACCCATATCTAACCCGACCCGACCGTTTGTCACCTCTAAACTTCTACTATACTGCGTTAGCTGGAGGACTACAGTGTTTGATTAAAATACAGATAGTAGTATTAAAATGATATAATAATTTAGAAAAGATTGAACTTTGATTTCTAAAAGGTTCACATGAACAATTTTAAAGGAAAAAAATATTTTAGGCAGAGAAAAAGGTTCATTTAATATAAATGTGGGCGGTGCCTAGTGAACTACCAAAGTCACATCTGAACTTGCTACTATTTTTCCGTACAACACGCATATAAATAAATGTAATTCTAGACAAGCAGTTTTGTGTTTTTATTAATTGTCCCACCCCACTCCTACCAATTAATCGAAATTCTTGACCTTAGTATATCTAGAGTTCATATTTCTAAAAGAATCATCTCTTTTAAGGGTTATGCAGTTGATCAGGTGGCAGCCAGAATCACATGCACCAGACAGGAAACCAAAACATTATTTACACTAGAAAAACAATCACACTATCTCAAACTATCAACTGCCAGCAGCTAGTGCAGAAGTATCCAAATCTTGCCTCACAGTCCAGCGTAGTTTGTCGTAAACTACAAAAAACAATTTATAAGATTATCATTAGTTGCCTCTATTAAAAAAATGAAAGAGAAATGAACACTCTAACGCAGTGCTTTCGTCAACATACTATAATCCCCTTCCAAATCAGGCTACTAGCTCTACCTCTAACATATTTGTTGTTCCCCTCCCCAACCCAACCCAGCGCCTTGCTGCCTTATATTGGACTACGAGTGGAATTAAGCATACACAAAATAAGTGGGATGTAAAGACACTCTTGAATATTCTCCATAAAGGCAAAGAAATAACCACCATTGTCATGTCGGTCTCTACAAATCAATGCCACGCTCTCCTAGTCCAAGTTGATACCTTGGGGCAGCATTGCAGTTGTCTCCAGGATTGTCTCACCGTCCTCATCAACTGCAAATTTGCTCCAACCTGGGCCTCGAGCAGATAATAATTTAGCCCGATCAAGACCACCTCCTCGGAAGCCTGTTATTTTCGACGAGACCATGGGCATCACCAGCACTGAAGATGCATGAAGCGAGTCTTCCCCGAAGCCTAGTGATACTGAACATGCAGCCTGCAGGAAGTATACCCTTTAGATTTGTAAGCATGAAATCTCCTTCGTGGAATAGGGAATACAAACAAACACAGAACCTTTGCCTTGACAATCATATTAGCAGTTTTCATCAGCATAACTCGTCCAAATGATCTTATATCCTTAATTTGGGAGTCTTCAGATTGCATGAACAGCCTGGCATGTGCACATTTACCAATAGAAAAGGCAGCAATTAGGAAATAAAGGTCATATTGCTAAGCACTTTTAACCATTAGGAATTAAAGACAACGTCTGCCAAATAAGGTCACTACATACCTCTCCTCATCCTGCGAAGAATTTGAAGTTTTTGAAACTAAAGAACCATCCTTCAATTCACCTCCTGCAGATATTACTGTTCAGTCTTTCATGCCCTAGGCACATTTTATTACCGAGAACCTGAGATCAAAAGTAGCAATACCTTTTGACTCATCTGGTGCTAGCAAAGAAATGCCCACAAACACAGAAATCATTCCAAGAATGAACATTGTTGTTCTTAAAGCATCAAATACCTGTGTAAATTCAAAATGTATTAGTTTTTCGTCTGTAAACTCACTTGAAAAGTTCAATGTTGAAACAACTTCTTATAAATATGAGAAAGGTTTAGAATCCAAATAATTGTGTAATTAGAACTGTGGTCTTATTTTTTTTTATAACCAGAACTGTGGTCTTATTATAGGAGGAAATCTATTGCACCGAAAAAGCAAAAAGTAAGATGTAGCAGCTAGATCAAGCGCAAAGGCAGAATACCAAGTAATGGCTTAGGCTACATGTGAGCTTATGTCGCTAAAGCAACTTCTTAAAGAGTTGAGGCGTGGAGGAGATGCACCAACTCAATTGATCTGTGACAATCAAGCTGCAATACACATTGCTCTAAACCCGGTATTTCATGAGAGAACAAAGCATAGAGAAGTAAATTGTCATTCATTCGGCAAAAGTTTGAGTCAAAGGTGCACTTCGACAGCTTTTATCAAACCGAGTGAACAATTAGCAGGTATTCTGACAAAGTCACGTCGCACCACAATTTAGTGTATTAGTGGCATATTAAGACCATACAATAAAAAATTAAAAAAAAAAAAAAAGCATAAAATATGTACACTCCAACTTGACAGAGAGTTACCAATCGAGAAATTATTAGTATGGCAAGAGCTCATTCGTTGTAAATATGGGAAAGGTTTAGAATCCTTATAACTGTGTAATTAAAAATAGGAATTATTTTTCTTTCCTTTTAGGATTACTTGCAAAAACTATTTAAACTCCAACATACTTGAGAAAACAATCAAGCAATTTATTCTCAGAATCTATCCTTTTCTCATTCTTTACATTCATCTTAGAAAGGGCGAAAAAGCGAGGAGATGCACATGCCCTTCCGTACACACTGGAGAAAGAGCAAACCTGGTATTCCTGAAAGTACACAAATCCTGTACAAATGGAGAAAAAAGTCCAAGCGATTTGAAACATAGGGACGATAAGTATTGCATCAAAGAACGAAAGTCCTTCATTTAACCTTGCCATCTGCGACAATAATAAATTCGAGAACAGAATCAGTTAAAGAAACACATGTTCAAGTATTCAATATTACAACAATTGAATGACAATGCAACGAACAAGTCCATCATTCTATTACCCAAAACCCAGCTGTACTAAGAAACAACAGGAGCATGGAATACGTGAACCAGCTGTGCAATGAATAACCACTTGACATGGACAATCTTAACATGTTTGAACTACAAAACAGAAGTAACCAGGGTCAAATGTATAAGATCCAGCTCTTCCATCAGAAGGCAAAGAACCATGTATGCCACTTACAGAGACTTTGCAAACAATACTGAACATGATCCAACAGCACCTGAAACAACTGCATATGAAAATGGAAGCAGCATGCGCCAACAGGGCTTATTTTCATTCATCGGTACAGCAAGCAATAATTCTCCTCTCCTGCATGACTAACATTAGATTTGCAAGAACTACCAAGATAAGGATCCTCTTTTTCCAATATAGGTCTACAGAAAACATGACAAATCATGATTCCTTGTTTTTCAAATTTTAACATCATGCTCTGTACTGCTGAGATGCTTAGAAGGATATCCGTTTCCTGGGAGCAGACTACTCCATATTCCCTATTAATTTGTCTTCAAATTCTCAGTTGTCTCAAATAATTCCAATTAACTAACAGAGAAGCTTTTTTCTCAAGGTGGAAATCAGGGCAAGCAAAGCATTGGATGAACTCCTCCTATTTGAACAAGCTACCTAAGGATGAATGCAAACCCAGGAGGAAAAAACTCAAATTATGAACTTTAAAGTGGAAATCCAGCAGTCTCATGGAGACAAAAATCTAGGTATTTGTGGTTGAAGGATGGTGACAAAAACACCAAATTCTTTCAGAAGATATTAACATTGAGAAATTATTGGTGGGGGAGTAGATTATTGAAGATAAAGAACTCATCAAGGAAGAAATTCTCAACTTCTATCAGAATCTTCATTCAGGATGAAAGCTGGAGACCTACAGCCACTTTTAAAGGGATGGGATGTTTAGCAGTAGAAGAAAGGGAGGATCTAGAGACAGACTTTGGTGAGGAAGAAGTGCTAGTTGCTATCAACTCATGTACTCCTGATAAAGCTTGCGGACCTAATGGTTTTACAATGGCATTTTATCATAAGAATTGGGACATAGTCAAATATGAGGTGCTTGGAGCCCTCAATCACTTTCATCACAACTGTCACATGGTAAAGTCCTTCAATGCTTCATTCATTGCCCTCGCTCCAAAAAGAAAGGGAGCCAGCACTCAGTGACTACATACCTATGACCTATCAGCCTTATTGTCAGTTTCTACAAAATCACAGATAAGGTGCTGGCTGAAAGACGGAAGGATAATTAGAAAACTGGTTTCAGGTTCAGGGTACCAAAATGATTGTATTAAAGGCAGGCAAATCATAGATGCTACTCATTGCTAATGAAGTCCTGAATTGGAAGGAGAAAAATGGGGAAGCAAGTCTCCTATTCAAGTTTGACATTGAAAAAGACTTTGACAAGCTAAATTGGGCATTCTTAATCTCAATACTCAGGAAGATGGGCTTTGGGTAAAAGTGGATTAGATGGATAAGATACAACATGTATAGTCAAGTATTCTATCCTTATGAACAGAAGTTCAGTAGGTTTCTTTTTTCCTATGAGAGCAATCAAACAGGCGATCCTCTTTCATCTTTCCTCTTCATCCTTGATATGGAGGGGCTTAGCTGTATGCTAGAAAAATCCAAGCAGATACTGTGGCCCGAGGGTTTCAGGATAGGAAATAGTTGTGTTAACTCTGTGTCTATCTCACATCTACTCTTGCAGATGACACATTTTTTATATGGTGCTGAAAAAACCTAAGTTCTATACCTAAACCTCACCCTCATGATTTTAGAAGCAATGTCTGGTCTCCATATTACATGCTGAAAAGTGTAATTTACCCTCTTAATATGGTACCTGATCTAGTGGAGTTGGTTATCATGTGCTGCAATGTTGGTTGCTTTCCATCCACTTATTTGGACCTTCCTTTGAGTGCCAAACACAAGTCGGCTGAAATATGGAATAGGGTTGTTGAAAATTTTGAGAAAAGACTTACTACATGGCAAAAACAGTATCTCTCATTAGGAGGAAGGATCAACAGTGTATGTCTCTTTTTCCCCTCCTTGCCAAAGTCTTAAATCTTAAAGCAGCTTGACAAAATTAGAAGTACTTTTTTATGGGAAAGCGACAGTTAAGCACACAAATTACACCTGGTGAAGTGATCCAAAGTCACTCTCCCTAAAGCTTTTGGTGGCCTCAGTATCAAAGATCTTGCTATACATGATACATGGTAAGTGCATGCTTATGAAGTGGCACTGGAGGTTTAATCAAGGGTCTACGGGAGGAGGTAACTATGGCTAAACATCGCAGTAGCACTCACTGGTGTACCAAACCAACCAGACTAGCGCATGGAACTGGATTGTGGAAGACCATAAATAAACTATGGGGGGAATTCTTCACGAACACTCACTTTGAGGTAGGGGGATGGGAATCACATTAGATTTTGGTTAGACAAATGGATAGGAGATTCCACACTGAAGAAAGCTTTCCAAACCTACTCAGCATAGCCAGATACCAAAACTCTTCTATTTCTCAGCACAGAGATGGTAACTCCTGGAACTTAACCTAAGGAAGAACTTACACGAGTAGGAAATAGAAGATCTCTCGACTTTGCATAAAAATCTGGAGAATTGCAACATTGATAATCAGGTTGGAGACAGTTTGAAATGGAGTTACAGCAGTATTTACACAGTCAACAGCAGGCTACATTTGAGCTTTAATAAGATGATGGTCAATCTATGGCACTGGAAATTAGTTTGGAAAACCAAGCTCCCCCCAAAGATATCACGCTTCATTTGGACTGCGCTAAAAGGGGCATGCCTCACTCAGGACAACCTCATCAGAGGAAATTTTCAACTGGTCAATAGGATGGGACAGTCTGCCGCAATGGATGCCTTTAATGATATTTCACTCCAAAAAAAAGTCTCGTGTTACTTGGAAAATTTGTATCAGTCCAGAAATAAGCAGTTCGATTGTCGAGAGCATTGTATTTCTGAAACCAGGGAGAATCTAGAGAGAAGGGAGAGTTTCTCTTTCTAAAAACTTCTGACCAAACAGCTCCTTAGCGTCCACTTCTACATTTACCAGTATACGTGCCTCTAAATGCAACGGTGACCCTGTAATTCCTGCTAATTTTTACTCCCACTGCCCATTTTATTGGTTCTGGTTTGATTGGTTATGAAATTTAAGAATGGAACCAAATGATATGTTGTGAAGGAGAGCAATCTTTTCAGTAAAGATTATCAAAATGTAGAATATTAAACTTAGCCCCTGAAGGTATCAGCTAAGGCTCACTTTGTCTATTTAAACTAGTTTCCTGGGCACTTAACTCCATTGAACATATAAAACAACTAAGAGCAATCCCCTGTGAACCTGATTTATAAAAGTAGAAATACTCTCACTTAAGTAGTTATTTGAGTATAATTATAGCCATGAAGAATAGGAAGGGGTACATAGCAATTCTTATAGTAGTCACTTTAGCTGTGGCAGGAATAAGTATGCTTGGAGAACGAAGAACAAGTTGATGCGCAAGAGGAAGGCGGGAGAGACAACATAAGGAGCAAGCGGCACAATTTATAGCCAATGGTTTTCATTTTCACATGAAACTTACTTTGAAGGAATATATCCCAAGTACATTACTTCTAGCAGGCTAAGTTTTTAGAAGTCAGCGTAACTTGGCACATTACATAAACAATATACTATGACTTGATACTAAAAGAATGTGCAGAAATTATTGACTGTACCATCATGACTTACTTGTATATTGAATGATGTAAAGCAACAACTAAGACCAAAGTGAGACTGTAAAGAAGAAACGTAATGTTGCTGTACTTCTCAGCCAACTGCTCCGGCGTGTAAACTACAAACAAAGGAAGCTAATAAATTATAATCTGTTGGGAGCATGTAACAATCTTTTGTTCTTTTTTTTTGTTTGGTTTTTCATAAGGTAATGAAGCATATAACAATCATGCATTACAAGAAACCGGAGCATATGCTTGTACATATGCAAAGTTTGAAATATGTTAAAAAGTTACTCCCTGAATCCCATTTTATGTGACACACTTTCTTTTTAGTATGTCTTCAAGAATGACATCTTTCTATTGTTTGAAAAAATTCTTAGCATCCCCATTTACTCTGAAGTGTCCCACATTGGCTGAGGAAATGGGCTCTTCATATGATTTTGAACAATCCTCACCTCATAATCTAACTTTTCCGGTTGCGTTAAACCCGAAGATTTTCATGGCATGAGACATTTTTCTTACAAGGTAAAAAAATTTATTTATACTGGGAGCAACTCCCATATACAAGTAGTATACCAATATTGAGAGAACCTAGAAAAGATATGATACTCTACAAATATGACACTCTGTGGAAGACACCCAATCTTTTTTACAGTCATGATATAGGACAATTATAAACGACACATGGTAAAACAAAGATATAATAACAAAAACAACAATCTTCACCTTCCATCACATACCAGGTGACTGGTGGTTGCCAAAGGCTACAAGAAAGATGTTTCCAAGAACAATAAAGGCAGTAGCTACCAATACTCTGCAATGCGAAAGATATTATCAGACTGTAGCTTGTATAACAAGGATAATAATTACTCCCTCCGTTTCAATTTAGATGAGGTAGTTTGACTCGGCACGGAGTTTAAGAAGAAAAAAAGACTTTTGAAACTTGTGGTCTTAAAAGCTTAAGAGGTAAAAGCTTTGTGGGCCATGACATTTGTGTGGTTATAAAAGCTTTTCATTAAGGGTAAAATGGAGCAAATGAACAGTTTAAAGTTGAATTATTTCCAATTGCAGAAATGTGTCATTCTTTTTAGAACGGACTAATAAGGAAAAAGTGTCATCTAAATTGGAATAGAGGAAGTACTATAAATCAACAATCAATTCTCTGAATTGCAGGTAGTTTAGACTCAGATCCTTATTGATTTTGATAGAAGAAGTTTAAATGTTAGCTTACTTGATTGTCACTGTTTTGTTCAAAACAAAGTAGGCAAAGGCGATGTTTGAGACAAATTGTATAGATCCCAAAGCTGCTAGAAGTGACTGCCGAAAAGGAAATGCCACGATGATGAAGGGAAAAAACAAAAATATACATCATCAAAGAAAGGTAAACATTGCTGCTAATGCACTGATACTGTGTAAAAGCCAACAGATAATTTGTCACGCAAAGAGATGAGCAGGAGAATAACTGCAGCAGTATCAATCTTTGATCCTTCTATTGTAATCAACCTGACCAGCAAAATGTTTGATGGGCTGGGAAGGTGACCAAATCAGGGATGGGAGCGAAATATTAGCCTTGATGGTACACCCAATCCTTGTAGTCACTAGTACACCGAACAGGTTACATCCCTGTAGTCCAACTGGCTATATGCTGGTACCCAACCGCTGGACTTCTTGTAAACCTGTCAGTTAAAGAAAAAACTAAAGCCCTATTTCTGTTTAGACCAATTTCTTTTTATTCTTTTCTTTACTTTTCTAAAAGTAGCAACATAAGTACTAAGTTCACTCACGTGTGTTGAATAACGACTAAGAACTAAGAAGCTATCCATATTAAGATTTTACCATTATGCTACATCAATGTAAATTAAGTTATGCATGATTTACTTCATAGATTAGTCAAAATACAAGCAAATTGTATTGAATTGTGTGAACCACCTGATAAGTGTGATATTTTGCATAATATTTGTGGCAATTCCCCTATCAAGTATCAATTGCACTTATTCTTTAGTCGTTTTCGATTAATTTTTGGATAAATCTCATGGTTGTGTGTTTATGCATAGGAAGAAGATTAGATGAGAAGTGGTAATGAGAAAGCAAGATGGAAATAAAAAATGACGAATAGAAGAGAGAGAGAAAAAGAAGTCCAACTGAGATAAGAGTTCCAAGTACTGCAGCGACTGCGGCACCTTAACTCCCGACTGCCAAATTGAAGTGCTGAAATTGATTTGAGCTAGTGTTCAAACCGCGATGGTAATTGCGACCGCAACTCTCCTTTCTTTTTTCCTTTTTCTTTTTTACCGGTGTGACTGTGACCGCAACTTTTTAACCCTAAGCTTTAAATAGTCATCTTTTGATTCTTAAAATCTAAGCATTTGATGGAGAACAACCCTTGGGATTCCTTTCAACGCAAAGAACACAACCTTAGGAGAGTTATCTGATTGAAGACTAAGATATATTGTTTTCCCTGAATCTTATTCTTTTTATTCATATCCTTTCATGGATTTTTTTATCTATCTATGTTTTGCATTGTTCTTGAATATGAATTATAACTAACCGTCCTAGCAAGGATTGTGATGAACCACAAATGCTTTTGTTAATCTAATATGATTCTTCCACTCTTGTTATTCTTGGATGAATGTTCATTTGTTCAATCTTGCTTTGTATTTTTTCTACTAGTCTAATCAACAAGTAGGGTGTCCATAATAGGTTGAATAGGACGTTGGGACGGGAACTCAAATCAGTTCATATTGAACAACGCCAGATTAACTAATTAATTGAGCTACTTAGGTTAATTTGTGACTGAGAGTCGGAAGATATCCTTCCATCCTGCATATCCATAGAGTTAGGCTTATTACTAAAGCATTCTAACTAATCCTCCTATGCTAAATGCAGTGTTGTCAAGGGTGAAAAGCTCTAAAAAGCACTCCAGGTCTATTGGTGCTTTAAGCTCAAAGGCAACCAAAGTGTGGCCTTTAGTAAGAAAAGGCGCAATGAAGGTAAAAAATAAAAATATATATGCAATTCGAGAAAAAAGGTAATAAATTCATTCGCTTAACAATTCATATACTTATTTTCCAATTATATTTGCTTTAGTAACGATCTACTCAAGGTACAGAAGGGGAGCCTTGGAACAACGGTAAGCCGCGGAAGCAGTCATTAATGCTACGGTAGCTGTCTACTTCACACCCCTTGGGTGAGGCCCTTCCCGGGATCCTGTGTGAACGCGGGATACCTTGTGCACCGGGCTGCCCTTTCTACTCAAAATACAACTCATGGGCAATGAGGCACATGGCTTATTGCCTTGCCTACACAAAAGCGCAACTTAAGCGAGGCAAAGCTTCCTTTACTGACCTTCAGGGCTTAAGCACCTCTCGAATGAGCCTTTGACGAAAAGACTCTTCTATAATTGGCAGATTAGTGTGAGTAGTTACGTGCCCAAGGCTAGAAGATTGAAAACTACCACAATTAGGAAGAAAGGGGATTCATAACCCAAGGTTTCTATTCATTGGTTTCGTCCTAAAGTGTTATTTTCAGTTGCATAATTGGTTGTTTTAGTAATTAAAATTAGTCTACTTAACGATTTCATAATAAGTGATCATTTGAACCAACAAATATTTGTGATAAACCTATTATTTACTTTCTAATTGATCTTCATCAAAAATATTTACTTTCTAATGAACTAGTTTCTCATGGGAATACTACTTGGACTCATAGTTCATTTAACTTGGCAACGACCACCTGCTAATTGTAAGGTTTTGTGGATATTATCACTACCTCATATAAAAGGTTAAACAATAAGAGGGGGATAAACTTCTATTTTTCACCCATGTGGCGGTGAGATTCAAGCCAAGTACCTGTTCTAGTACCAATTGAATTGTTTGAACAACCTCCAAGAAAAACTAGCAATAAGAGGAAACTTTTCTTTATTTTATATTCATCTTCAATAAAAAGTAAACTATGAAAATAAAATTAGGAGAAAGGCAAGAATCTATTTTATTTGTCTTATTTCTTTTAAACAAACAATTTCGAGTTAAGCACCATTTCAACCATGGGAAATCAGTTAGTAGAAATTCTGAAACAAAAAATGAAAACCAAGAAAAAGGAGGTTAAACTAAATCAAAAAACCTTTTCTTTTTAATAAGTAAATCAAAAATCATTTTTAGACAACATGAAATCATTTTCAATAGATAATACCTATGAGGCTTGTTCACCAAATATAATGTCTATCACACACCTTCACAAGCTTGTTTCAACACCTTTTATAACAGTAAAATGAAAAGGCAAGTAAAGAAAATGAAAATGCAAAGAAGTGGATGTTGAGCAAGAACACTTAATTTTATTTTGATTCTTTTTCCCCTCTTATTCTCCAGATGTTGGGCCTTTTCTGAAAGAGATTCAGTGAAAGATAAGAATTAAGGAGAAATAAGTTTGGGTAAGTTGGGTTATAGCCCAAACCTTACAAGCACTAACCCCATTAATTTACACGCCAACACAACATTGGGCAAGTTGGTTGTAATCTCTCCCTCTTCCCTCTTCCCTCTTCCCTCCCCCTATCTCAAATCTACCTACTTCCCTTGCCAAAAGTCAATATAGCCCACGAAATATGAAGACAAATTAGAACTAGAACCAATAAGTACTGACCTGAGCAGCATATCCAAATGAAATGAAATTGAGACAATTTCCTATAGCAAAGAATACAATACCTGCTTCAAAGTTCACATCATCAATACAGTAAAAGAAAAGGATCAGATACTTGTAATGGGATAAACGAAAGCAATGCTTACCAACTCTCCATGTTTGGAAGTATATAATAGGCTTCATCGTAGCTTTTACATCTGTTCCCTCATTACCCAGCACAGAGTGCTTCTCCCTCTGAAATACTTATGATTCATTAGAGCTGCTAAGAAAATACAAGTTGAGCCTCCGGTAAGGAGGATAACAAGAAAAGAAAGAAAAGAACAAAAAATATCAAAATACTGTCAGAACAATAAATCATTACTCCAACCTCTCATAACATGCAGCGGATAAATATAAAATGCATATGATCTTAGGGGATTATACTAATTCCAACCATTGAACACATGGCAGTCAAATACTAGGAGGGATATAGTTAGAAATGAAGATAATCGGGGCAAGGTATGTATGGTCTCCGCAGTGGACAAGATATGGAAAACGAGGTTGAGATAGTTCGGACATGTGAAGAGGAGATGTCAAGATACATACTCCCTCCATTTCAATTTATGTGACGTAATTTGATTAGGCACAAAGTTTAAGAAAAAAAAGACTTTTGAAACTTGTGGTCTTAAAAGCTTTACTGGGTCATTAACATTTGTACAGCTACAAAATTTTCTCACGAGTAAAATAGCTAAAATAAAAAGTTTAAGTAAAGTTATTTCCAAATATAAAAATGTATCATTCTTTTTGGAACGAACTAATAAGGAAAGTGTGTCACATAAATTGAAACGGAGTGAGTAAATTAGGTAACACGTAGATAACGTTCCGTTGGCTGATAAACTCCTTACATACCTTTGTGATATATTACAATGGCGATTAAACAAAAGAAGCTTACTGGATAAGGGGGGAAAAAGACTGCCTTGGACAGAATGACGGAAATAGGAAACAGTATATCACTCCGTATTGCTATCAATAGGTTGGTGGCAGAAAAGGAGAAGACTGGATATTCCTTGAATCCTTCATAATTAGCTAATGCTTGGTAACCAATAAAAGGCCTCTTCTTTAAAACCCAATCCCCATGAGATGGAACAATCACATGCGATAAGGTGGTTAATATGATATGGACAGATTAATTGGCCACTCTCGGGGCATCCTCCACTCCTAAGGCCTAAGCCCCTAATCGTTTGCCTCAAGAATTACTCTTGCAACCCACTTTTGGGTGATTATTGGGGAGCTCAGTAGCTCACTGAGCTCCCTGCCCTATGCCACTTAGGTACAGGTTTCGAACGCATGGGAGTCCACTCTTCTTACTTCCTGCTCGCACTTATCACCCTAAAAGTTAAAACCAAACATTCTTGCTTCATATATGTGTAATATTACCTATGGAAAGACACTGACCAGCTTCAATCACATCCTCCATCCAACCATATTGCAATCTCTAAAATCAATAAGTATTTGAGTCACTTCTTATGCAGCTATGTTATAACACCGCATAACCAAAGTGTATCACAATTCCATTTGTAGCCCAACCGTATTGAGTCACTATTATCTGCTTTAATACTCACATTTGAGATTGTTGGATAGATTAGTAAGGCTAAAAGAACATGCTCTATCCATCTCTCTCGTCCAAGTTTGTAGAGAGAAAAAAATAACGCCTAAGCAGACAATGTCATGTTAAATTCAACGTTGATGCATCATGAATACTTCTTATTGCGTCCAATCAATGTTTGTGACTAAAAGAGAAACCCATATATAGACAGGTGTAATGGGAATGGAAGTGTACAAACAAACAAGTTATTTGTATAAAGTCATCCGTCAACTCAAAACTACCATTGGGAATCCTATTTCCTTTGATTAAAAAAAAAAAGTAAAAATAGAGAGAGAAAAGAAACAATTGGAAAAGTGGATAAAGCTTAAGTTCAATGCCAACGTATTCCCTTTGGAGCAGCAAGTCTTGCATTCCAGATTTGAGCATGAAATGAAAGACTTCTTTTTTACTTTCTTATCAACAAAAAAAAGTCTTGCATATGATAAAATATGGAGGTCCCAATAATTATAATTTGACGTAGACATGGACACCATACTTGACCAAACTTAGACCTAGAGCTAATCAATTTCCTCTTTTCTAAGTTAAGCAATGACACATTTGGCTAAACTCTAAGACTACCTATACGACCATAAATTAAAAAATAGCAAAAGTAGAGCTGTGAAGGGAAAAATAAGCAAAGCACAGGGCAGGTAGTTGTGTAAGATATAGGGTAGAAAGTACCTCGTCATGACCTAATTTAAGGAGGTTGGTTCCAAAGTTAATGGCAACGCTACCAAACAAGTTGATAACCGCTCCAATTACCCACTCGCCCATGGATGGAAGAGATCAGAAATACTTGTCCACAGTGAAATGAGTACCGCTTTTGCAACTTTAGGAGCAGGAGCATCACCACGGAAGTCAATCAGATCTCTGATGGTTGGGACTTGGAAGACTATAAATAGGCAGACACGTTATCAAAGAATTCACCGAAGGTCAAAGACCAAGCAGAAGTGATAAATAAATAAAAAGAGAGAGAGATTATGAAGATCGACTGGAGATCATAATGTATAGTAATAATTTTTCGCGAAAATGATCTTCAAGTTTAGGAAAATGAAAGTGGGGTTAGATAAAGGAGCTTGAGAAAGTTTACCTTGAAATGAGCCTGCAGGTTTAAACCTATGTATTGTCTGAAATTTGAAGGAAAGCCAGAAGCTAAGCGGATCTAACAATGAACTTCATTTTTTTCTTCTTGTGGTAGTTAATATATACACATAAAGATATCAAATTTTATCTTTCTCGGACTGCAGATTTAAATCCTGTGCGGAAGGGGGGGGGGAAGAACCCTAACATGAAATTGGAAGCTCAACGGCCAAAGGAGAAAACAAATTTGATCAGGAAAACTCAAAGATGATGGCTATGAGTCTTTGGTTCTTCTTTCCTTTCTTGCGTTCCTGGCAAAGCATGAAAAGAACTCCGTGTAATAATATTATATGCTCTATTGTTTTCAAAGATAATTATTTTCTGGAAAAAATACTCCTACTACAAAGTACTTATATGGCATTTCACAAACTAGAGGTTGTGGTTGAGGGGTCCATTTCCTCATAAAAGAATGGCGTGACAACTTATCAACCCTTTCAGGAGTTACCCTTCCTGTCGGTCGGTAAAGACTAGTCATTAGCGTATTGGTTTTCAATTTTAAATAAGGAAAAGAGTTAAAAATATTCTTTACTACCGAAAATTATTTAAAGTTACCCTCTGTTATACTTATCGAGCAAAAATGCCCTTATCGTCTTACTATAAACAAATATACCCCAAGTTAACGGAAGGGCCATGTGGCAGCCATTTAAGCCATTAGGTCCATCAGGGTATATTTTGACAGTAATCCGACCCCGATACCAAATATCCACCCTAGAAATTAAACCCTTATTCAACGTCCCTGGCGACCCCTTCCCCGAGTTCTAAGTCTTCAATCTAAACAAACATAACCATACCTTCAAATATTTTAGTTGCATAGGCTTCATAAATCCTACTACCAAAAGAACTATATAATATTTTCCAATCAACCTCCATAAACAGTTGATCTTGGATTCCTTGACATTACTCTTTCAAATAATTCAGTGCTACTGTCACTCCCATTATTTTTACTCTAAATTGGTCTCAAAGCTAACCTCTTTTTCTTCACATGTTGCCCGAATTCTAATTGTTGCACAAGCTTACACCACTCATTCCTCGTAATGCTACTTCAACAAATTTTTCAGAAATTAAATTCTCGTACTGAATTTCTGTTGATTTATGTGGTAATATTTTAAAGCCCTTTGGACAAATGTCTTAGCCCTTCTAGAAGGCTATGATAAGTGGCAAAAGAAGTGTAAAAAGTGGTAAATCCTCTGCCACGTTTTTTTGCCACAGAAAAAATCAAGTATCATGCAATTAAAGCTATAAATAGCCACCATTGGTTATACAATTCTCCATTATTAGAAACAAAAGCTCTTTCTGCTTAGCTTTCATTCTCCTTTTCGCTTAGCTTCTCTTATTTCCAATTATATTTATAAATTTTCTTTGTCCTTATTCTCTTTTCAATCGTGTTGGATTATTGTAATATAAATATTTTGTTGATTCTTGTATCCTCTAAATAAAATAGAGGTAAGCTTGTTTGATCCTGGGGAAACATTTCACACTACTGAAATAGTTTCTTAAGACAACACGACTCAAGATAATCCGTGTATTTATTTATATTAATATTGCAGTGTTATTGTAATTTTCCTGTTGTCATTTTACTACAATCTAAGAAACTATGGCAAATAACATTGATGCTGAAAATACTACTGATACTACCAATATTGGTGTTGCCTCCGCTGCCCCAGTTCCAGTTGCACTATCATATGCCACGTCATTTCCAGATGTGTCAAATATCGAAATTTTTGCCAATGAAAAGTTTAAGCGTTGGCAAGAACGTATTTTCTTACTGATTGATGTTCATGGTATTGTATATGCACTACTGCATCCACAACCTAATCCACACACTGATAATAAAATAGTGGAATCATGACAACATGCCAACAAGATATGTCGTCATACTATATTACAAACTATTTCAAATGAATTGTTTGATGTGTATTGCAGTTATAAAGAAGCAAAAACTATCTGGGAGCCTTGATTAAAAATTCTCTAGTGAAGATGCTACAAAACAAAAATTTATAGTAGAAAATTTTTATCAATGGCAGACGAGAGGTGATAAAGAGATGAACGTGCAAATCAACGAATATCAAAAATTGTTAGAAGACTTGAAGGTCGAGGGGATGTTATTACCAGAAAAGTTTGTTGCTGGAGTACTGGTTGAGAAGCTGTTTGACTCATGGAGTAACTGCAAAAATAACTTAAAACACAAACAGAAAAATTTCACCATTGAGAAAATTGTGACCCACATCCTAATTGAAGATTCCAACAGAAAAGAATCTGCCACATCTAGGATGACAACTCTTAATACAAATTTAGTGCAAAGCAGTAGCAACAACCGCAAAAGGTACAAGAATAAGTCTCAAAGTTACAAGTCTAAAAATCCTAACCTTAAAAGAAAAAAAAATGCTCTTGTTTTGTTTGTGGAAAACCAGACCATCATGCCTCACAGTGAAGGTACAAAGTAGGAAATGACAAAGGAAAAACTAATACTCCTAAAGCTAACTTAATGAAGGAAGTGATATTGTTGTAGTTGCCATTTCTCAAGTAAATATTGTAGCACATGCAAAAGAATATGTGGTAGACACTGGGGCTACTCGGGACATTTGTGCAAATCGAGAAGCATTTTCCTCTTGCACTCCTTTAGATGATGATAGAGAAGAGGTCCACCTTGGAGAATCAAGTACTACCAAAGTCTTGGGTAAGGGTAAAGTTCTCCTGAAACTCACTTAGGGAAAAACTTTAGCCATTGCTAATGTACTGCATGTTTTTACTATGAGGGTAAACTTGATCTTTGTATCCTTATTGGGAAGAGCCGGAGTGAAAGTGTCATTTGAATCTGATAAGATCATAATGACCAAAAATAATGTGTTTGTGGCAAAGGGCTATTGTAACCAAGAACTCTTTGTACTTAATGTTTATGATGTTATAAATGGAAATGTATCTATTCCTGCTTATATGGTTGAGTCTATTTCTTTATGGCATGTTAGACTAGGACATTTTAATGTCGTGTATATAAAAAAAATGCAGTCACTAGAATTAATATCTGGTTTAGACTCAAATAATATTGACAAATGTGAAATATGTGTTGAAGCTAAAAGTACTAGAAAGACTTATTTTTCTGTAAATAGAGAAACTAAACTATTATCCTTGATTCACATTGATTTAGGCGATTTAAAGCAGACTATGATTAGAGGTAGTAAAAGATATTATGTGACTTTTATTAATAATTTTTCTAGATATACTAAGTTGTATTTGCTTAGAAATAAAAATGATGCATTTAATGCTTTTATTTCTTATAAAACTGAGGTTGAAAATCAACTTAGTAGAAAAATCAAGAGAATTATATCTGATAGAGGTGGAGAATATTTATCTTTAAATGATTTTTGTAAAAAAATGGAATTATTCATGAAGTAACTTCGCCTTATTCACCCGAGTCAAATGGAATAGCTGAAAGAAAAAATAGAACATTGAAAAAGATGATGAACTCTATGTTAGTTACTTCTAATGCTCCTAATAATTTGTGGGGTGAAGCTATTTTATTTGCATGTCACTTACAAATAGAATACCACATAGAAGAACTGGCAAAACTCCGTATGAATTGTGGAGGGGTTATAAATCTAACTTGAAATATTTAAAAGTGCGGGAGTGCCTTGCTTAAGTTCTTTTTCTTGAACCTAAAAAGAGAAAAATAAGTTCCAAAACTATTGATTGCATGCTTATTGGATACGCTGAACATAGTGTTGCATATAGATTTCTTATTTTAAAAAGTGATATGCTTGATTACAATACTATAATTGAGGCAAAGAATGCTGAGTTCTTTGAATATTTATATCCACTATCTAATAAAATTTCTCATACACCTGTTAAAACAAATAATGAAATTACCTCTAACGAGGAACTGAGAAGAAGTAAAAGGCCTAGGAAAGAATATTTTTTAATGAAAATAATTTTCAGACTTTTCTTGTCGATAATGAACCATCAAATTATTCTGAAGTTATATCGTCTTCATAAGTTAATTATTGAAAAAAGGCAATAAAAGTTGAAATCGATTCTATTTTGAAAAATAAAACATGGATTTTAATAGATTTAACTCCTAGTGCAAAGCCCATTGGTTGTAAATGGATTTTCAAAAAGAAATTTAGTCTCGATGGATCTATATATAAATATAAAGCTCGGTTAGTACCTAAAGAATTTTCTCAAAAATAAAATATAAATTATTTTGATACATTTGCACCAATGACTAAAATTTCTTCTATTCGAGTTTTAATTGCCTTAACTTCAATCCGCAAACTTTTTTATCCATCAAATAGATGTCAAAATCCGGATTCGTATTTTGACGGTCCCGGTGGGTCCGTATCGTGATTTGGGACTTGGGCGTATGCCCGGAATCAAATTCGGAAGTCCATATCCTGATATATCGGACTTTGTTGAAATTTGAAAGTTAAAGGCTTAATGAAATTGAAATGTTTAACCAATAGTTAATTTGGATATCGGGTCCGTATTTTGATTTCGGGATCTGGTATAGATCTAAAACCTTATTTATGACTTATATGTGAAATTTGGTGAGAAACGGAGTTGGTTTGACGTGATTCAGACAACTGGTTGTAAAAATAGAAGTTTCAAAGTTTTCTTGAAAATTTCATTTGATTTGGTGTTCAATTCATAGTTCTAGGTGTTATTTTAGCGATTTGATTGCGCGAGCAAGTTCGTATGATATTTTTAGACTTGTGTGCATGTTTGGTGTAGAGCCCCGAGGGCTCGGGTGAGTTTCAGATAGGCTACATAGTGAAATTTGACTTGGAAAATGTTGGTGGTGTTTCAGATTTTGTTGCAGGCCTCTGATCTCGCATTTTCGAGATCAGGCATCGCATTTACAACCTCTGAGGGGTTCGCATTTGCGAACTACTCATCGCAAATGCGAAGAGTAGCTGGGCCACCATATACTCGCATTTGTGAGGCTAGAGTTCGCATTTGCGAACTTGTCCTGTCCGCTTTTGCGAAGGTAGAGTCGCATTTGCGACTCAGTACTATTTCGAGAATCTTCGCATTTGCGAAGGAAAGACCAAATTTGTGAGGGGTGCAAGGTTCGCATTTGCGGATGTTTTATCACATTTGCAATCAATGGGATTTCTGAAGGAGTTCGCAATTGCGACCTCTTTCTCGCAATTGCGATGTTCACAAATGCGAACATGATATCGCATTTGCGACATTTGCATCTGGGTAAATATGACTTAGACGGGATTTTTAATTCATTCTTCAAATTTTCAAAACAAGAAACCTTAGAGGCGATTTTCCAAAGAACCATTCTTCCCCAAATCATTGGTAAGTGATTCTAACCCATTTTCTTTTAATCTTTCATTACATTTCACAAGGTTTTAATCTAAAATTTAAAGTGTTCATGATGGAATTTTGGTTTTTTGGGTAGAAATTAAGGATTTAGTAAATTGGGGATTTAGACCTCAAATTGAGGTCGGATTCCAAAATAAATCACATAACCGGGCTCGGGGGTGAATGTGTAATCGGGTTTTGGTCCGAATTTTGGGTTTGGACCAAGCGGCCCCGGGTGTTAACTTTTGTTAACTTTTTCAATAATGACCTAAATTGAATTCTTTACAATCATGGGTAGTTCTTAAGACTTAATTTGAATCGTCTGGTTGGTAATTTGCTAGATATTGTCGATTCGGAGGCGTGTTTGAAAGGCAAGGTTGTGGTTGAGCTTTGAGTGATCTTTGGAGCGAAGTAAGTATTGTGTCTAACCTTGACTTGAGAGAATTAGGGACCCCTCAGACTATGTGCTATGTGAATTCCATGCGAGTGGCATATATGCAAGGTGACGATTGCTTATACGCTGCCAAATTATCTGTTTTCCTTGATTTTTCATTTTTCCTTAATTATTTCCTTTCATGTCTTTACTGTTATATGCTCTAAATGCTTTCCATGCTTAACTGCTACTTATTAATCAATATCTTCTTCTGTTAACGATGCTAGTTCTTCCATAGTTTCATGATTCCCTGCTATTTGTTTAAATTGATTTACTTGCACCTTCTAATTGTCAATTGCAGAATTGGTCTCGTTGTGTAGTATTACTCGTGTAGATTTTGTTATTGTACAAGTTCCATTTGGTTCAGTTTGGTATTTATTAATCGTAAAGACTTTGTGGTTGACTATTGATTTGATTGTGCTTTGAGTATTTGGTACTGATATGGTAGGATCGGGTTGCACGCCGCAGCAAGTGTAATAAGGGTGGATTGATATGGTAGAATAAGGGTGAATTCATACTATATGGTAGGATAGGGTTGCACGCCGCAACATGTGGAATAAGAGTAGATTGATATGGTGAAATAAGGGTGAACTGTGATATTGATATTGATATATGGTGGGACCGGGTTGCGCGCCGCAATATATACATATTATTTACTGTTGATGATATTGTTACGGTAAAACAAGGGAGGATTTTGTGTTGTCTGGTGGGATGGGGTTGCGCGCCGCAACAACTTATGTGTTTCCATTTCTTGAGATGTGTTGGTTTTTCCGACATTTGTATTCAGACTATTAAAGATTGGTAGATTCTAGATGACACTGGTTTATTCTTGAGGCTGTGGTTATTACTTTCAGTTGACTGTTTAATTCTATTTAGCAATCCTATTTTCTGTCATTATTATATACTGCGATATAGGTTGTAGTGTAGGTGACTCGCCTTAGCCTCGTCAATAGTTCATCGAGGTTAAGCTCGGCACTTACCAATACATAGGGTCGGCTGTACTGATACTACACCCTGCACATTATGCAGATTTTAGAGTCTATCCCAACGGATGTTATTAGCGTGCTTGGATTGGACAGTTGCGGAGACTTGAGGTACGGATGCTCAGTGCCCGCATCTCCTGGAGCCCCCTTCTTCTTTCTAGTTAGCTGTGTATTTTCATTCAGACAGCTTTGTATTTATTTCAGACCCTTGTATGTATTACTCTATAAGCTCATGCACTTGTGACACCAGGTTCATGGATTTTTAGATGTTTTTACAGTTGTAGCTTCCACATTTATATTTCGAATTATTGTAATTAAATCAGTTCTTCTTCATTAATTAATTTTAGACTATTAAAAAGGATAAATTGTTCTAACATTAGCTTGCCTAGCAAGTGAAATATTAGGCGCCATTACGGTTTCGACGGTGAAATTTCGGGTCGTGACTATGGTGTATTTAAAAGCAGTATACACTTGATGAATTCACCTATATGAGAGTGGAGTGAGGCAATGGCTATGAGATTTTGACCTAGTCTCTAGAGCTCTCATGAATTACCAGGTACGCGCATGGCCTAGTGGTGCAAAACCGCGTTGAACAACAAAATTGTGAGGGTCGAATTGTGATTGATAAAAATCTCTGACTTACAATAAGAATTATTGGTTCATAGAAATATTATATTTTACCAATAATTATGTGAATTAAATTTTATCGGTCTAATTTGATTCATAGTCCAAAAGACACCAAACCAAGTGCATTTGGACCATACAAATCCAACAAGTTTACTTTTGAAGGTCTTTAAAATAGTGGAGGACTGTGGCAATATTTTAAAGCCCTTTTGACAAATGTCTTAGCCCTTCTAGAAGGCTATGATAAGCGGCAAATCTTCTGCCACGTTGTTGCCATGCAAAAACCAAGTCTCATGCAATTACAACTATAAATAGTCACCATTGGTTACACAATTCTCCATAATCAGAAACAAAAAGCTCTTTCTACTTAGCTTTCTTCTCTTTCTCGCTTAACTTCTCTTATTTTCAATTTTATTTATAAAATTTCTTTGTCCTTATTCTCTTTTCAATCTTGTTGGATTATTGTAATATAAATATTTTGCTGATTCCTATATCCTCTAAATAAAATAGAGGTAAGCTTGTTTAATCCTGGGGAAACATTTCATACTGCTGAAATAGTTTATTAAGATAGTGCCCAACACGACTCAAGCTAGTCCGTATATTTATTTATATTAATATTGCAGTGTTATTGTAATTTTCCTGTTGTCATTTTACTACAATTTCTTCTTCTTATTGTTATAAGGTTTATTTTCGGATTTTTGGATAAACAGTGAGAAATAAACCCACCTTCTTCATCTATACCACTCTAAAAAGTTGCCAACAATAATTAGATCTAAGTGATAAGAAATATAAACATGTTGTATCTTTTACTCTTACGGAGATTTAACCCTTGTTTTCTTGGGTTTATCAACGTGGATGTGTAGATAGAGATTGACCTTCATTTCTTGTGTTCTTCGGAGTGCACTTGCAGATAAAAGGGTCCAACGAATGAGATGAAGTAAGGACCAAAAAGTTAGGTTCAGATTTTAAAGTGGTTGAATAAGGGTTTAGCATTTAGGATGTGTACAGAATATTGGGCCGGGTCAGTATAAAAATAAACCCAGATGGATCAAATAGATTAAATGATTGCCACGTGGCCTCTCTTTTAACTCGGGGGTATATTTATCCAATAGCGTGACGAAAGAGTATTTTTGCTCGATTAGTATGACAGAGGGTAACTTTAAATAATTTTTGAAACTAAAAAGGTATCTTGGTTGTTATTGATTATTTCACAAACCAGGTAATTTGATCGCGATCCGCGCGTTCATGAATGACGTCATTCAATCTCACTCCTTTCACTATATTGTCATACAATCTCACCAAAATATAGTAATTACAATATAATTATCTACAACAATCTAATTCAAAAGTCATAAATGTAATAACATATGTAATATTTTTGTATACACAAATATATACATATATTATATTAATTCAATTATTTTTATCATCACGAGTATTTATTTTTATTGTAATAATTTATAGTATATTTTTTGTCATAAAAAGTTTTATAGACATAACGATGGTCCTTGCTTGATTTTTATATTCTTTGAAGTTATGCGGAATAATTCGTTTACTATTTTAATCAAGTGAATACTTGTCTTAATTTATGATGAAACTTCTCAGTTATACATGTTTTAGCTAGCGTTTGGATATAGATTTGGTTGAAACTTGAAAAAATAAGTTTTTGAACATAAGATGAATAGTGGGTTCTGAAAGTTGAAATTGTATTTGGACATGCATTTTAGTTGAAAAAAAATTAAAGTTTGTAAGCTCAAAACTTCAAAAACTTTAAAAAAAATAATACTCTAGAGTTATTTTTGGAATTTGAAGATTGTGTTTTCAAAATCTTCCAAAAAGTGATTAAAATCTATAAACAAACATATTTGAAAAGACCGAGAAGGAAGACCAAGCAAGCATCTTTGTTCAAAAAAGTATATGCTGAGTATGTAATTGTTATATGGAGGGAAAGAAACACTAGAGTCCATGAGAATACTGAAAAAGCATATGATCTCATAGCCAAAGAAATAGAATGCGTTTGCAATGTGAGAGCTAAGCCTGCAGTCAACAATATGCTGAAACATTGTATTTTCTAATTTGTGGTGCAGTGTCTGGTTGGGGTTTGGGGTAATGGGGGACTGTAGCTACATGGAGAAACGGAAACCCTCCATATGAGGTGTGCCATATCTCCCTAGCAAAGCAGATGATTATCATTTCAGGGGTTGGTTAGAAACATGTAGATATAGATCAGCCGGACTAGGTAAGTCTAGCTAGGCTTTGCATTTCTTGCGTTGGTAATTAATAAAATTGTCCATAGTTACCAAAATAAACATATTTGCAAATAAAATTTGAAAAAAGTTTCCAAAATTTATTGCCAAACGGGAGCTTAATATATGTGAAAATTTCTCATTCTTCCGCCTGGCATAACTTCTGAATAACATCATAAATCGTTTGTGAAAGTTACGAGCCACTAGCTCGTTTTTACATAAAATTCTCAAATCGAGAGTTTTAAATTGTAATTTTTTTTTTGCAAATCACCCTATAGTTTATGTGTGGTTCTAAGTCGTATAAATAGTTTCGGATGGCCAATTTTTCGTTCTAATTTGATCATACATTCAGGCTTAGAAATTTGAAATAATATTTGGAGAGTTTCAGGATAAGTGTTTATTTATCAAATTATTTTTAACTTTAAACTTGAAATATATAATATGAAATTTGGTGTGGAAAATAGAATTTGAAAAAAGGAATTAAAAGTTTTCTCTCACAACTGTTTAAACACAGGAAATTTTCAAATACTCTTTATGCAATTTCAACTAGTAATAGTACCTACTTTTTTTCTAAGTCTCAATTAGGGGTGTTTATAAAAATCCGAAAACCCGAACTAAACCGAAAACCAAACCAAACCGACCAAAAAATTCGATACTTTTTGGTTTGGTTTGGTATTGGTTTTGAAATTTAAAAACCGATCAAATTTGGTTTGATTTTGGTTTTAATTAAAAAAAACCGAACCAAACCGAATATAGGAGTAGCTATTTTAAATTTATTATTACACTTATATATATGTATACTTTTATACAAAATTTTAAAATTTTTATAGTAAATATTAATCATTTGCACTTTTAGTACAGTTCTTTACCTTTACATTATAGTTTAATTGGTAGTTTTCTTTTGTTAAGTGTAAGAATCTATTTCATGTTAAAAATAATATATTTTCAATTGATTACTTAAATTATTCATCACTATTTGAATTCAATTATCATCAATATATCTTGGTAAATAATAGATTTCTCAAAGAGCAATTGATTTGATAGTGCTACATTGAAAATGTGGTCGCCGAAATGTGTGTTTGATAGTATACGTCTTATGTTTAAGAAAAAACCGACAAGAAAAATCGAAAGACTGACATAAACCGAATCGAGAAAAAATCGACTTAATTGATTTAGTTTGATTCTAATATTTAAAAAACCGACTTAGTTGATTTAATTTCTTTTTTAGGGAAAAACCGATCCAAACCGAACGATTACTCATGTCCAACAAAGGAATACCTAAGGAGTACAAAGGTCCACGTTCGACCTCTCTTTATTGTTGGAAGAGAAAAAGAAAGCTCCCTTTATTACTTCTATAATACATATGTTTTGTTTTTTGCGAGTAAAAGATAGTTTCCCGCCGGGAAGAATGTGAAATGAGAATGGGGGGGCCTAAGAGTTAGGATGTCCGCCGGTGTCCGGAAATGGAGAAGTGCAAGGAGGGGCGAAAGCTGATGAAAGAGACGGTAATAAGTGATTGTACCTTTGATGATTTCCATTCGTATTCCGACGACGACGGCGAGAACTGTTTTCAACCCGATAACCTTGAGGACGATGAAACAACGCACCATTTGGAATATTCAGAGCAGATATGCTCCTCCAGTGTTAAGAAGAGAAGACTGACGCAGACGAATCTATTCCAGTCGTGGGGCCTTAAGAATCCTGCTGACCATGGCAAGAGCAAGAACGTCAAGCAGACGAATCTATTCCAGCTGTGGGGCTTTGAGAATCCTGGAAAGAGCAAGAGCGTCCAAAAGACCACTACTTCTCTTGCTTCCTGCAAAAGCCAACGCGTTTGCCCCTTCTATAAGAGGATTCCGGGTCTGTTCACAACCCTAGCCCTCCTCCATTTTCCATTGTATTCCTGTCTCATCCTTAATTCTTCTTGGACCCTCCTTAAATTCTGCTGATATTTTCTTTTCCTTTTCTTTAAATCACTCTTAGATTAAGCGTGCCCCCGTATTGAGCAAAAGATGCATTCTTTCAGGCTACTAATCTTTTACACATCCATTGCAGATTGATCAGTAAACACAGGACCTATAAGCTTTGTGGGAATTTCGTTTTGAACGTCAACTTCTTAATAATGACTCATTCTGAAATCTCTAGTTAGATAACATTAAAAAAGGGGGGGGGGGGGGATGCTTAAAAGGTGAAATTTTTTATGTGTTTCAGTCCCAGGAAGGATTTTGATTATCACTTATCCTTGAACAATGTAAGATCTGAATGTCCAAGCTTTGTCTTGCCTGATAGCCCTTGCACAGTCACTGGCTAAGTATACAATACTATTGAGCTTTCTACTGTGGCATCATATTTTTAGCCGTCTGGCATCTTAACTTATCCTGTATTGCTCAGCTCTAGGGCAGTCAATGTTTCTTAACACACACTTAATTGGGAATTGGTTTTCATGGTTTTCTCATGTATATTGAGTGCAACTACTCCACAATGTCCTGTTGTTCAGCATTTAAGTCCTTTATTCATGCAGGAACGCCCTTCACTGTTGACGCATTTCGCTATGGTCCAGTCAAAGGCTGCTCTGCCTATTTCCTTAGTCACTTCCATGCCGATCATTATATTGGCTTGACGAAAGTATGGTCACATGGCCCTATCTACTGTACCAACCTGACTGCTCGCCTAGTTAGAATCTGTCTTAATGTTAGTCCATCGTAAGGACTCTTTTTTGCCCTGTCAGGTGTATTACTCGAAAAACAATAAAAGTTTCATATTCTTTTCTTCTCTTTTGGGTTCTTTTACTCCCTCCCACCTCAAACAAGCGTACAGGATATTAAGTCCCGTTGATTCTTTTGCAGTTTCATCTGTCCTCTGGAACTAGGTACTGAATACGACCTTAAAGGAATCAAAGTTACTATGCTTGATGCTAATCACTGTCCTGGTGCTGCTCTCATTCACTTCCGTCTCCCAAATGGACAATGTTACTTGCACACTGGAGACTTTAGGGCTTCGAAGCTGATGCAATCATATCCACTTCTTGCAAGCCAACGTATTAATATACTATACCTTGACACAACATATTGCAATCCAAAGTACAGGTGTTAAATCTCTTTGTATTCTGTCGTGGATATATATTGTTCACAGTTGTGGTGGATATTAAATTTTTTTGAGATATTTCAGGTTTCCTTCCAAAGAAGAAGTTTTGAAATTTGTTGTGGGCGTCACGAGAACATATTTGAATAATTATCCAAAAACCATCGTGGTTGTTGGTGCATACAGCATCGGAAAAGAACATGTGTATTTTGCAATTTCCAAGGCACTCGGGGTATCTTAGCTGCTGACTATTTCATGCTTTTTTTGGTCGATTTTACGATATTAATCCATATTATCACTTGATGAATATCTAGCAGCCCTATAAAGGCATCAAAGGCAATGAACAATTGTCAGTTATTGCTATAAAATACATCATTGACCATTTAACAGAAGATGAAACTGCTTTGCTCTTCATGATTCTTTGCTATTACATGTTGTGTCATTCGTGCACGTTACCTTAATGTATTGTTGTTACTATTGTTTGCTACTTGTTGCCTTATCTCCACTCCACTTTCAACCAAGAGGTTGTGAGTTCGAGTCTCCTTAAGAGAGGGTAGGGGTAAGGTCTGCGTACACACTACCTCCCCAGACCCCACTAAATAAGATTATACTGGGTTGTTGTTGTTGTATACTTATTCTTTCTATGAAACTGCTTTACTCGTGTAACTAGGTTTCTAAAATCCTTCTCTTTATGGATGAATAGCATGTCATATGGCACCAAACTATTGAAATTTCATTGTCTTTCTGGGACAAGGTAACGATTTGCTACAAGTTTGCTTCAAGTGTCCTCTTCAAAGCTAAACTTTATGCTGCCTATTTTCTTAACAAAGTGAACTTCTGTACGAAATATTAGCTGACTGGATTTTCTTATAAATACTTCATAGGTAAAAATATATGCAAATGCTTCCAGGAGGCGCATTCTTCAGTCTTTTGGCTGGGCAGGAATTTCTGAAAATCTGTCAACAAACAGGAAAGATACACCTTTACACATATTGCCTATATCATCCTTGAAATTTGAGGTTTGCATTAGTACATCCTTTAGTTGATTGATGTGTTTTCCCTTTATAACTTCTCCTGTTGACGTTTCTCAAGATGCTGGAGCGTTATTTGGCATCACAAGACGGACAGTACACTAGAATGTTGGCATTCCGACCAACAGGTAACTCATATTTGTTACTTATAGCTTGTGACCCGTCTTTTTAATTGGATTTCTGTCCCTTTTTTCATGCAGAGGATCGTTACCGTTGTCTTTTTTTCAGGTTGGACTTACTCAGAGACCATTGGGGAGAATCTAAACTTAATAAAACCCACTTCTAAAGGCAACATCACTATTTATGGTGAGATAACCTGGTGCTTCTTTGGAGGTTTAGATCCCACAATTTTTCTAATCTATAATTTGTGTCATTTAGTGTATGTTACAACTGCTTTTTGTGGGACCTGTTTGGCTGAGGTATTGATTCAACTCCTCTACTGCATTAATTTCCTGCAGGAGTTCCATATAGTGAGCATTCTAGTTTCACAGAGCTGCAGGAATTTGTTCAGGTTGAGTTGTTTTTCCATATTTCTTTTGGCTACTTGAATATTTTGTTAATGTCATCTTTGCCAACTGGTAAAATTCCCAAGTGGATGTTTTTTTTTATATTTTACAAAATTATGCTATATCCCAATAATGGAACTATTTGGTTTTGCAGTTTCTGAGGCCAGAAAAGATAATTCCTACTGTCAATGTTGGAAATGCTGTATATCGTGAGAAGATGCAATCGTACTTTCAGCAGTGGCTGAAAGCCTGAAAGAGGAGCTGTTCTTCAGGCGATTAGGAAGTGAATTAGCTAGGTTATTGAAATGGGAATGGTGTTACCGGCTGGGCAACAAAGGTGTTGTTCTGAGGTTGGAAATAGACAATAGTGGCGCACTGTGAATGGACACACTGTCCGCTGCTCCTCTTATATTATATGGTATTGTTGAGTGTTTTAAAATTCCTCTATCAACATCTTGAAATGGCAATATGGTATTAATTTTTTCAGCAGTGGTGGATTTCCTTGGTTCGTCTTGGAACCACGAGATTTGGTGTTGCTGCTGTGCGAACACGTATTTATTCTTGATGTTGTATTTCATGGCTCGTCTAATTTGTGCATCATTTCAGGACTTAGTTATTAAAATGCAGTTGGTATAGGTTTGTTGTTGTTGTTGTTGTTGTTGTTGTTTTGAGGTTGGAAATCTGCTCGATTATAAATTACTTTCACCACCAAACAAGAAAAGGCTCGCTGCATCTAATTTGGATAACGGTGCTAAAACTTGAGATGACATATGTTGTTACCTTCCGAAATCATAGAAAGATGGATGCCACCTCAACATCGGCTTGTCATCCTTCAGTTAGGACTATAACTATCTGATAAAATGGAAGAGTACTTTTTTTTTTTTTTCCCTTCACTATTTTTTTCCCCTTGTTGCCAACGGAATACAAAGAGGGTGAGAGAGAGGAAATGCACTTCCACCAGAAACAAAGAAAGATAAGTGTCCAAGATTAACATATGATATTATGTGGCTCTCTTCATTTAGTTTTAGAACAATAGGGCATTGGCTGGAGGAGAAGGGGGACATGTTGTGGAGACATGTTCCTTACAACCCCCCCCCCCCCCGGGCAAAACCCACCCACCCAACATGTTCCTTACAACCCCCCACCCCACCCACCCAACGGAAATAATGACTACGTTGACGGCAAGAATCAAAGTTAGAAACAAGTCGTGGGGTGCACTAATAGAGCTCCACTTGAATTCCAGTGATAGTGAGAACGTATAATTTTATATTTTTCCTCATTGAGGTAATCTGCTAAATTGATAGAACTGTAGTTAATATCTTGAGAAGAAAAAGAAAGAAAAAAAGACGTGTACAGCTCAACGCGCGTGACTAGTGCCTCATGCTTTTCAAATTGTCGGTTTGACTAAAAATAAATTCATAGTTGATAATCTTTTAATGGAGGACTGAATATGAGGACAAGTTTGTTCAATTTGATACTATGATTTATTGCCTCTTTAATTACGTGATTACAACTACGATATAACACAATTATCATCCCAAGTTTCTGAGAATAAGTGAACACCCAAATCAGAGCACTTGAAGGACTAAACTAAATTAGCATAAGATCTGATGTAAATGCAATTTGAATCTTTATCAGTTCGTGAAGGAGATTGATCAAACAGTACATGGAGGAATAAGGAATAACTAATCTCGGGATTAAATTTAAGAAGAATTTATCTCATGTTTGGTTGGGAGAAAATTGCGGCATAATTAATCGCGGAATTAATTATCCCGGAATTATAGTGTTTTTTTATCCCATGAAAGGTGGAATATCTAATCCCGGAATAATTAATCTTGAGATAACTTCTTTCCAACCAAATGACCATGTTGAAGTAAAACATGTTGGACAGAAAAAGGAGGTCCATTCTCACTTGGTGAGAAAAGAGCGAAAGCTTAAGGAACGTTGTTCTTATTTGATCGCATTCTCAATTTCTCATATCCATTTTGGATTCTGAACCTAATGTTGTAAAAAGTGTGTTTGTACCCGCTATGAGATCGATTTTCCACTTGAGTTTCACTCTTTCGCAAATAGGTTTCAGGTACGATGATGAGCAAAGGGCGAAAAAGTCCTTTAAGCTTATTTAACTGGACAACTGGCTACTTTTCAACTACTATATTAAAGCTGGTTATATTACAATAAGTTGTTTTAAAGGTGGCTACATGGTATAATATAAACAATAGACAGTAATTTAGGATTCATTTCGATTGGAATTTCGTAGGCTAGACCGCTAGAATCAATGTCAGTAATTGACAAGAAATTTAATGTCAGTAATTGACAAGAAATTTCTTTGTACTGTCCGTAAGAAAAAATAATTTGGTCTCAATTGGATCGTTCGCTTTTTAATCTCTTGATCCTTTTTGTAATTTTAGCTAATAAGAAGAATTACACATAAATTAGATTTGAATCACATTTTGCCAAAATGATATGAAAAAAATATGCAACACAAATTCCATGAAGCGCCATAATTCAGAGAAAATGTCATGAAGAGGTGACATCTTCTAACATAAAGAGAAAGGAGTCATGGATCCGGAAAAACATGAAAGACAAATTATGATCCCGTCTTCTTTCCCTATTCAAGTTGGGTGAATGAGGATCCTAATTGCCACATAAACAAATCTTTCACAAGAAACAGAAAATCATTTTGATAGTCCATTAATATATCCTATATCCTTTATTTAAACAAAGGTGCTAGTCCTGCACAGTAAAAAACAAACCAGATCTCAGACAATTAGGAGACAAAAAGTAAAAAGGCAAAAATAGAAACTGAAAAGATAAAAAGAACGGACCAGAGATAAACCTCATTGAATTCGAAAGTTAAGTACCTTGTATCAGGAAGACAATGCACTCCCCGTGGCTTTTACTTCTGATATGGATTGATTGCCCAAGAGGAATGGAGAAAGTGCCAGTTGGATTTTCATATATATGCTTTAATAGCCGATACAGGTCTATCTCTTTTTTTTTCATACTGTATGTACATGGGGAGACAGCCGCTTATGAGAGACAAGCTTCTAATGTTCATAATTAAACCAACTGCCCCGGAGAGAGAAGCTTCTAATGTTCTTAATAAAACCAAATGCCCAGGACCCTATAATAGCGATGGACATGGGGCTGCCTACTTGATGAAGTAAAGAATCACAGTTCACTGAAAGGACTAATATTTTATTAAGGTCGGTAATGAAGAGTATAATTCCGCTAGGCATTGGAAGATCCAATTCAGCAACTGTTCTTTAGGTAGCTCCAAGAGCAGTTCAGCCTGAACACATCATTACACAAAGCCACTTAGATATGGAAAACTTGCCTTTCGCATTAATTAAATTCCAATTCTTTCAAATGAAGAAAATGGAACCTTAGGGGATTATTATAGGCATAGCAAGGTAGTAAAACTCAGCAAAACCATACCTTTATTTGGCCATCTTCAAAAATCAGAGAATTCTGATGAACATCTGAAGTTGCTGAATCAGTTATCAATTTGAAAACCTTTTTTGACATGTTTGTTTTCATGCCAACCATCTTTCCTGAAGAATATATGCTGGTAATTCCTAAATCTGCTGCCATTCTTCTGACATAAAGCTTCTTCAATAGGATTTCCATAGAGTAAGGTTCTTTGCCATACTGACGCCTCAGATTTTCTGTAAATTGCATCAAGCTGAAAATGTCCTTTTCAGCTGCTGTTTCAGCGCCATTAATGATTTGCATGGGGTTCTCCAAATGATTTATGTACTCGGAAGGAAGATGAGGGTTTATATTGATATCAAGCTGAGACAGGAAGTGAGAATTTTAAAAGGTTATACACATTATTTGCAATTGCCAATGAAAGTAGCAGTTAAAATATAGGCTATATCTTTCACAATTCGATGTTACAAAAGCAGATTAACTTTAAACAGGAGGCACAAATTCGTACAAGCTATTTGTAGAACCACTAGTCTAAAGTTCCTATATGAAGCTGTTTCCACGTGCCTAGGAAATCAACGTGATCATACTCAACATTTTAGCTAACAAACCCGGCTTAACAGTTACTCCCTCTCGGTGGCCGGTCAAATAAGTTCACACAAATTAAAATGGGGGAGTACTAATTATAGTAGTTATCCGAGTCTATCAGAAACAATATCTCCACCTTTACCAGGTACATACACACTACCCTCCCCAGACCCCACTTGTGGGATTACACTTATTTGCATACACACAACCTTCCCCAGACCTCACTTGTGGGATTACACTGGGTTTGTTATTGTAAAATTATTCATTTTTTAAGATTTGAATTTCTCTGGTTCTTAATGATTAATGACAGTTCCTCAAAAGAGCAGCAAGCATTAGGTATTGGGGAGTGGAGACACAACCGCAGACGTATAATGGATTTTATACTTGAAAAACATATCAACTTATGGAAAATATGAGAGCATTAAATACCTTCATTGCATGGTAAGGAACTGATATTACACGATGCTCATCAACCTGGAATACAAATAAAGATAACAGATCTCATTACAATTTTCTTTCATTTTGAGAGGTACATTGCTGATCCATAGATGTATCATCTATATTAAAAGCAAGAACCCCAAAAGTGAAAAGTTAAATACTTTAATACCCCTCTTATTAACCTAATATAATAAGTAAAAGGACGCAAAAACAATAATAATAATAATAATAATAATAATAATAATAATAATAATAATAATAATAATAATAATAATAATAAAGCCAATATGGACCCAACGCTTCAAAGAGACACCTTATGTGAAGCCAATAAGTTTACACGGTTAGGAAGCATATTCTCAAAACTGTCGTGCAAATATTTTCATGCCGTTTCAACATTTTGGATCAAAGGATGCAAACTTTGGATGCAATGATTCTTGCCAATGCTACTATATTTATCCAAAGGATCGTCCTTCTTTCTCATAGTTTATTTTGAGGAAATAAAGTAATATTCATGGAAGGCAAAGTCAATTCCAAAGTGACTAAACAATAAAGTGACAACAAAATCGGGTTCTCCTTTCTTTACTCTATTCATTCTTTAATATTTATTCTTTGTGATTTATGAAATTCAATATATATAAATATTAGGATGGATGGTTATGATCCAATGTGATTCTTCAATTTATGTGTATCGTGGTCTGATTCAATAAAGGATTGTGCTACTCCTTTGAATCCTTTTTGTTTTCTATTTCACTTTCTTTGTTTTCCCTTGTACTTGACAATTCTAAATAAAGTAGAAACTGACGAGATAAACAATTTAGGTTCTAATTATATTTAGAGCATAGAGTGCGAAACTTGAAAACATGTGTATAAGCCATGTAATTGCTTCCTTGATTCAAAATTATGAAAGGCAAAGATATTTCCCCTGAAATCGAGATTCGTGGCACCCACAATATTTCTTAAGAGGCTGCACAAACACTAAGTGTTGCCACTTAGTATAATTAGTAAAATTCTTTCAACCTTTCGGTATATATAGATCCAATACACATCTCACTTTTGAAGACAAAAAAAAGGGGGAAATGATTTGATGGCGGCCGCCACCCTGCGGCATATGATATTTAGGATGAAGTTCTTTAGATGGATGAAGAATAGAAAAGAAATTGCAGGTACTATCTTAAATAATGCCTTGGATAACATCTTTCAATAATCTAGCTACAGATCCTTTTGGAGTTAAAAGTTGTAGTTTTGTATAGATAGAGTTAGAGATATTTAAAAACACTTGAGGATCAATGTTGCTTACGGTAAAGAATAACCTACGCAAATCAAGTGATTCATACTGAAACTTAAGATTTGTATTTCTATTCTACATGTGCTTAAATGATTTAAACACTTAATTGGATTTAATTTTAGCTGACTGATATATTTTAATTCATAATAGCAATTTGATTCAATTAACCTAGGGTCTGTCAATTATTCATAAGTAAAAGAGACTATTTAATTTTTGAAAAGACAAACAATATTGAAAAGGTTACAATAAGGTAATATATTTTGTTTACTATGAGTACATGGGCGATGGATCTTTTTGTCGTGACATTTTTGGCATTGTTTCTTTTACATAAACTTTGCTCATTTAGTCAACATCATGTATATGAGGAGGTTTTACTCGGTAATAGAGTTACTCTGTGCCTAAAGTTAATCGTTTGTTTGCAAAGTTTGTTGTCTGCTTGGAACAAACTTTCAGATATTGGTGTTTGTTTAGAATGAACTTTCGTGTTTATCCCAAGAAAATTCAACTTTATCCCCTTAAAAATCAAGGATATCTTTTCAAATTTGTCCACAAATAATACTTTACGATAACGATAAATAAAGCATAGAGTCAAACAATTTTTAATTATAATATGTTTGTTACATGACCAACTTTACATGTTTGTACCTCATAAAATCAAAATAAGTAAAAGAAATCACATGTTTGTATGAAACTTATAATTTATAGTCTTCATGTATAATTATTCATTAAAACCTTTTATTTTAATACATGACTCGACATACACGTGCAACGCACGTGCCGAGAAACTAGTAATCTCAAAATAAGGGAGGAGGATAGCATGCAGAAAGCAATGCTAGCTTAGGCACAAACCAGTCAATTTTATCTTTGTAACTAGAAATAATGGAGTAAAAGGATGACGGAAACAGACCTTTGATAAGCTTTCAAATAGCATCTCAAAGAAGAGATCAATGCCCACATTGCCGACATCGCCTGTCTGTTGCTCGCCAAAAATATTACCAAATCCTCTAATAGCCATGTCTCTTTCTGCAAGCTGAAAACCCTGGCCAAGTTCACAGCACTCTTCAAGAGCAGCAAGCCTCTCCTAAATAGTCAAATGAATGCCATGTTACAGCCATAATAAAGAAAAATCTTAGAATTCGTCCTTGATAAGATAAAATTAGAAACCTTGTTCTGTTGGAAAATACCGCAACATTACCAAAATAAAGGCAAGATGACAGAATATAAGAATCATCTCCTACATATCTTGTTAATAGAAGAATATAGAGGAAAGAGAACATACTAGTGCATGGTCAGAAAGAAGTGATTTGTCAGGATAAAATAAGTGTGCATGAGCTTCCTTATCTGCCCGTCCGACCCTTCCACGCAACTACAGTAATCAAAGAGGGAGTAGGAATTAGAAGGAATATCAAAGTCACAGCACCTAGCATTCCAAGGATCAATAACCACAATCGCTAAGAATCTGCAAAGTTAAGATATGGAATTGTCAGCAGCACGTCATCATGCCCTGATTAGCACATGGTAAAAATATATGAGTCTCATAAATTCCGCTCAAGGACATCTGAATTGCAAAAACTACAGTATCAACAGAAGCTATTAAGAGAGACAAGTTAATCAGTTAGCTAGCAGTGGAAGGGGCCAAATTTTGAAATTAAGGGCTGAAAATCTTTGACCAATCAACTTTAGTAGTAAATACAATGAAAGGGAAACCGGCAAAGAGAAAAAAGATGCTTCTTCATTGGAGTTTGAAATCACTACATTATTTGAGTTGAAGAAATCAATTGGCTTCACCTCAGCTGCAATAGCAGGCCAGGTGGTTCCCCATGGTCAATAAGAGAACCAAACCCCAGAGATTCCTCTTGAAAGAAACAATAGAAGACTTTACAATACCACAAAAGACTGATTCAACCACATTTGTTCTCTCTCTGCGACAATCCCTTGTCTCATAAAAATGAGCTTGGCTCAAATGCCACTACAAGGAAAATAGCACTATGTATGCTATTGAACTTCGATGTAATCTCAAGACTACAAGGAGTTTTTGAATGTGACAAATACTCGCTGTCCACCTGGAGGACCAAAGTTTGAACTGACTAAACCCCAAGCTACCTAAGTTATCCCAGAAAGTAAATTTTCTCTTTTAGCACCATTAATCATCTTGTATGATTTATCCCAAAAGGTAAATTTTCTCTTTTAGCAGCATTAATCATCTTGTATAATTAATCATGTACATTAAGGAAACAGGGAGACTCTGTATTAATTCAGAGCTGCGCTAACAACACATGCTGTCAAAGAATGTCTACTTCATCTAAAATTGAACAAAAGTTTGTATCAAAGTAAACTATGTTTTCATCACTTATTCCTAAGAAAACTAAGCAGATAAAAACAAATGATCTGCCTCCTGGTTTCAATGTCACTTATACAATGCATGAAGGAACTACCAATAGGACTGGAAGACAATATGACAACAAAAAGTTTTCTATTTGTTTAGGCAAGAGAATGTAAAAACCTGATACAATTGTGCAAGTCCAAATTGCTGAACATCTTGAATGATGATTGTGTTTGCATTTTGAATATCAAGGCCACTTTCTACTATGTTTGTACATATAAGAATTCTAATGTCTCCCCGTGCAAATCTTTCCATAGTTTCCTCAAGCTGTTTTGAGTATTGCTGCCAAAAAAGATGAAATGGCATGTCAGACCACTAGAACTGGACAATGCAGTGTAGATGCTATGTAAGTATGAGTTCATATCTTTAACGTCAAAAGACTGAATAAACATGAATATTCTATCAATTCCAGAACTTAAAGCAAACTCAATTAATCCCACAATCACCTTTCCATGAGCAATAGCTATTTCAACATGTGGGAATGCTTGTTCTAAAAATTCCATAACATCTTCAAGACCTGCGAATAATAGACAAACCCATGTAACTACAAAGAGTACAATGGATGAACTTCAGCAAACTCCTCTACAGCATGGCCACCAAATTACATAATGCTACTCACAATTAATGTGCATAAAAGGCACAGAATGCATTACCCTTAATGCGGGGCAAGACATAAAAAACTCGGCCACCACGGTCCAATTCATGCTTGATAGCTGTTATTACTTTGTTCTTGCTGTAAGCTGAAAGATGTGTTCTTATCGGAACTCTCTCGGGAGGTGGTGTTGAGATCAAACTGTTTGAGTGGGAAAAGAAAATGGGGGAAGCCATAAAGCAAAACAGTCAAAAAATTGAGCAGGCAAAATGTAGAGTTGAATGTAACTTCACAATTGGTCAACTCTAGCCAACATTGACACTGCTAAATGAATGATACCCAATTTCAGCTGCTGGAGGTGCCCAACAGTATAGTGGATACTTCATCAACAGCCAGTCAGTGCTTTGATAAATTGAAACAAACCCGGTGGTATTACCTAGCGTCACGAAATCCAGTTAATGCTAAATAGAGAGTTCTCGGAATAGGCGTTGCTGAAAGTGTAAGAACATCCACTGAGGTTTTAAATGAAGCAATCTTCTCCTTCTGTTTTACACCAAACCTCTGAAAAGACGAAGAGCAATTCAGATGGAGATCAAATATGAAGAATCGGTCATAGGGATCCTATCAAAAGAAAGAAATAGCATTCTAAGCTTGCCCAATCTAACAAGCTAATACACCTTTGCCCAGAGACAGAGCTAAGATTTGAAGTTTATGGGTTTTGAATTTATCACTGAACCCATAGTTTGTCTTTTTTTTTTTTTTTTTTTTTTTGGCAATCCGCTAGGCAAGCGCCTAGGGCTAGTTTTTTATTAATAAATGAAAATAAAAATGCAACAATTAGGAAAAGTACAAATAAGGGGGACAATAGCACCGGTTTTGTTACCCATATGCCTTGGCTATATAATCACTCCTCTGCGCCTCACATTGCCTTAAGATGGCAGCCTCATGTAGAGGATTCATGGTGTAGCTGCCGGCAAAGTCTCACGAGGGCATATAATCTCATAGCCGTGTGGATATTTTTCCAAAGACATGGGACCAAGGCAACACATACCGGGCTAAACCTTACCTTACTATTCCTATTGAGGCAAATAAAAGGCCTCACCTTACTATTCATAGCCATAGTTTGTCTTAGTTACTGGATTTGCAATTAAATATTTATACATATTTTATGAATTTTCTAATACAAATACAAGGTTTAAGCAAAAGCAATTGGGTTCGTCCGAACCCGCAGCTAATGCTATCCCTCCGCCCCTGCCTTTGCCTCGAACAAATTTATCTATGGTATTGGAGAGAGTGTGAGTGGGTGTGAAGAATTCTGCAGTTTGTCAACTTCCAATGCCAATTAGTTTTTACTCTTTTGTACAACCTTCTGCAGATCCTCGCCCACTCCTAGTTTGTTCATATTCCTTTTTGAACATGTAACATTTCCACCTCCTTGATGCTTCTCTCCAATGTACATCACTCATGACAACAATAACTATGACTCAATGCCAAGCTAGCTGGGTTGGCCATATGAATGTACATCACTCTTTACTAATAAGAAACAATCAAAAGAAGCAATTTTAGAAAACGTGCAGAATGCAAGAATGTTGAGCCTTGGTGTTTCTATCCAAGTTTTTTTTTTTTTTTTGGGTTCTGGATAAAGTTTCTTTTCGAGCTTTTTATCATCATAGGACAATAAGAAAATGTAGTCATAGTTGGCCTCATTATAAAGGGAGACTAAAAATTAAAAGGGAAACTAAAAATTAAAAAAAGGGAGATTAGGCATACTTTTCCCTCGTTAAAAGGCCTTACTTGCACAAGTCACCAACCTATTTCATCCATGACTAAATCCGAAATATTACTGCCTTTAGATGCAAATGACAAACAAATGATCCAAAAAACAATCGCAGTTAGATATGTGGGCATACCTGTTCCTCATCAACCACAAGTAGACCCAAATTATTATATTCAACCCGATCGCCAAGTAGTGAATGCGTCCCAACAATAATATCCACGCGTCCGTCTTTAATCATACTCAAGTACTCCTCTTTCTCTGACTTGGTCTTGATAGAGCAATAGTAGGTTGCAAAGTAAGCTAAAATTAGGACTTAGAATACAGGTTATGGTGTTTACTTGGACGAAGTAAACAACAGTGTCAACGCCAAAGAACTAAAACAAAAATAATATATGTAAAGAGTTCACATTGAGAAACCATTACCACTCAGATTTTGGAAGGAAAACACCAGAAAAGAAAGAGGAAAAAGACATCACTTCTAGTTTCGTACACTTCCCTTGCGCATTCAAAAAGTCATTCTTTTTGTTTCTTCTCAATGAAATCAAACAGGCAGACAACAATTAAATGCAGTATACAGATATAAAATAATATTAAACCATTTCAACAATGTAAAAATTTTAAAATAAATAACAATCAACTAAGCACGATTTGTGAAACAGCTTACACGACCTCAAACTGTATAAAATCCTCAACAGACATAATTTTTAATGTGTCTACGTCAGTTTGACTTGCATGCAGTTTATTAACGGAATCCCTTATTTTAAGGCACTCTAATGAGCTTAAGATAATTTTTTCATGCCGTGGACCTATTGATCAAGAAAGCTAATCTTAAGAAATCATGAGATGCAAGAAGATAGATTTTGTCAAAGCTAATCTTAAGAAATCATGAGATGCAAGAAGATAGATTTTGTCAAAAACTATATGAAGAGCAATTTAAACATTGAAGCTCTGAAGGCAAGCACCATTCTTTTACCAAACCAACAACTATTCAAACGATGAAGGATGTTCAAGTAGAAAGTGCATATTAGGAATCAACCATGTATAGCTAAGGATTGAGTTATGCACCTGAAACCTGCTAAGAAGTCCAACTCTGATGTTAGGATATCTTGAGAATCTCTCTGAGATAACATCAAAATGTTGTTTAGCTAAAACTATAGTTGGTGCTAGAACCATAGCTTGCTTCCCTGTAGAGACAACACAGAAGATGGCACGAAGTGCAACTTCAGTTTTACCAAAACCAACATCTCCACAAATTAATCTATCCATCGGATTTTCCCTCTCTGTCAAGTCCCTTTCCACATCTAAGAAAGCCTGTCATTGGAACCCAAACTGTAAGAAACAAAGAAAGGTTCCCATTACAGGTAAACCAGTAAAAATGATTAAACTTTTCAGACCAAGAGTAGCAATAAGTTATTTTGACCAGAATGTGGCAAGAGATAACACTGTTATTATTTACTTTGTTGTTAAAATTTCTTCATATATGTCTTGCTGAACCAGCTGGATGAAAAACAATAATTGCAGCTAAAGTATACACATGGCAAGAACCTACAACAGCTGATATTTCGCAGAAAACACGTTGCAGGTTGACGTCAGAATTTAAAAGATACAGAAGAGACAATTAAACCTGTTTCTGATCCGGTGTGGGCTCAAAAGGGAACTGAGATGAAAATTCAGCCATGGCTGGGGTCTTTGGGTATGGAGGCCTTTTTTGTTTTAGCCTGTGTAGATATAGCTCCATTAAATCTACAACCATTTTCTGAACTGCAACTTTTCCCTTCATCCTTCTCCTCTCCCATGCACTAGTATCACTTAACTTGCTCAAAGTCCGTGGCTTTTTGGTTTCATTAGGGCTGAAAAGTTAAAAATGCACCAATCAAATTGCAGAGTTAGACTATCTCTCTGACACACGAAATTGATAATAAAGAACATTTCCAGGTTTCCCTTGGTCCCACGGTTATTCATAACTCAGAGAGTCATTCCAAGGATGATGATGAAGGATTATAAAAGGCAAAAGCATGTATCTCCGTCTTAATAATTACTATTTTTTCCAAAACGAGAATCAGACCCTGATCTCGCCTCCGGAAATGTGATATGCAGTGATTTCGCTAAGGATAATCATAGATAGAGCAGATCCATTTCCTTTTCTTTTCAGCCTTTGGTAATTGAAAGAGAGGCCTTCAAATCAAAAGGACCAGAGCAATATAAAGAGTAGCTAGAACAGTTCAAAATATAAAGCTCCTACGGCGTCTTGATATATGCTATCGGCTGAAACCAGCAAATAGGCCTTTATTACTTGGCTATCTTTCCATGATGATATAGCTGGTAAGAGGGGCCGGTCTTGCTAAAAACTCATCATTCGTTTTATGCAGTAAAAATGACGATATTCTTAAATACTGTAATTCTCCACCATTCATGCACAAGGAACATGTTCCAGTAGGTCTTGTAGATGTTAAACTGTGATAGATGCCTACTTTCTAGGCACTAAGAAGTATGCTGGATTAACAAGGGTTGGAAGGCAGATAAGCTTGTAAAGAAAATGAAGCTACCTTGAGTTGAAAAGACATGTTAAGCGATCTAGTGAGCAGCTGTCCTCGTGACTGGGAAAAATATTATTCAAGATACTGCTTGGATTGAGAGCTGCAAATCTAAGTCTCCACTCGAGAAAACTACTGTACTCCGTTAGACAGAACATGATTCTTTGTTGGAGGTATGCCCTCTACTTGGAACCCAAAAGGAGAAGGCCCCTTCGAGATGTATTGGAGCTTGGAGCAATATATGCATTTGTGATGTCATGGGCGTCTTTCCATCCATGCCCCATGACCCCTTGAGCGCGCCCCGTGGCGTCCTAGCAAGCCTCCCAACGCCACGGACGGCCCCGTGGTCTTGGCCGCGCCAAGTGACAAGCGCGCATGTGCCTCTGTCGCCCTACCGATATCCCTCGCCAACGCACAGCCGCAGGCAGATGCCAACAGTGCCGCGCGCAGACCGTGATGCCAAAGACAATGCTACTAACAACGGACCTGTTTCTGCCTTGTAGAAAACTAAGTTCTTTTCATTGTAAATATAGAGTAGTTTTATTTCATGTACTTATATTATGTTTCTCTAGCTTAGTCAAGTCTAGTCTTGTAGCTTTGGTTTATTTTTTTAAGCATTATTAGGGGGGATCAAGCAATCAAACTTTCTAGAAAGCAAACAATTCTCTGTACTGGTATCTCTCCCCCTCGACACCGTGTTGCTTTTCTGTAATAGCTTTCATTAATACAATCAAGCTTTCTTTCAATCTCAATTTTCATTTCTGTTCTCTCAATTGCTCTTGACATTGGTTTTCCCGTACGACACTGACAATCTAGTCTAGCATACGGAGGGGACCTCAGTTGGCGGACAGTAACTGCACTGACCTAAGTAATTGTTACGCGGCGCCTTCCTGAGATTCCTTGGAAGGGCGACGTAAGCCTAAGCAACTGATGTCTTAATGTCTTCCTGAGATTCTTAATGAGATTCTGCTTTACGAGATGTCTATCCAGGGGTCATGGGGCATGGCTGGAAAGCCGCCCATGACAGTGAGTATGCAAAAATCTTCTCCAAATGAATGAAAGAAGTTATTGCATGACTTTAGTTACCATAAAAAGGGGGGAAATGAATAGCAGTGTAATGAGTTGTAGCTCAATAAGCTTGGGAACTTGGACAATGTAGCCAACTGACAAAGTAGTTCTTCAAGGAATAAAGAATTACTAGTACATATAAATGTATAACTTCTACGTGGTAAGTAAAAAGGTAAGTTGTACGTACAGATTGTAACGATAGAGCAAACGAGAAGCCTGCTTAACGGGTAATTTAGCCATGCCGTCAGCATACTCAATAAAGACGTATTCAATAGGCTCCTTGGAATCCTTGGGAACGTCAAATTTGATGCCGACAAATCGTCCAATTCCGACCTTCCTGTGCACCACGTAATCGCCGGAACGGAGAGTGTAAGGGTCCACCTTGTAACTAAAAGTAGCTTGAGCTGCATCGTCTGCACCTGCACCAGCTTGTCTTGCTCTGTCGCCTTTGAGCTTCTGGAGGCCCCTTTGCTGCTGCTCCTTCACCAGCTGAATGTACTTATCAGCTTCCTCCGAATCCATGGCCGGTCTAAGAGGGTGGGATTGATCTCTCTTGGCGTGCTCCCGCCGAATTCGCTCATTTAGGAGAGAAATGGCGTCGCGCTCCTGCTCCTGCCTCGCAGTCCGTAGTCGGGGAGGCAATTTGGTATATACAGCATCGGCACTGAGGACCTTAGATAAGGTAATAGAAGAGAAGGAGGAGGAAGCGGGAGTGGGAAAAGAAGGCTTTTGAGTGGGGAAGAGTTTGCAGAGACGAGTTGTGAGAAAGCCCTCAGGCGCCGGCGAGGGAGAGAAGAGGAGGGATGCCTTTGCTGCAGTGGCCATGGATGGATAAAACTGCTATACTTGTAAAAGCTCCGAGTGACGAGCGAGAAGAATTTTCTAGCTTAAAATTTTCAAATCCCCAACTCCCCACCAAATCCAACCCCTAAAAGTTAACTACCCACCATAGGCGTATCAATGGAGCTGTAACGTATGCTGAGGAAGGCGGGTTTTCCACATTATCTGTTCCCTCAAAACATTAGAGTGTTTAAAAAGATAAAAGATTTTTTAAAAAGAAAAAAATAAATAGGAGTAGTATTTTGTGACGCCCAAGCCGCTTTTTCAAAAAATATCCCACCGGGAGACATGGGCAAATACGAGAAGACTAATGGAGTAGCATGTTTGGCCGTAAAAATGAAAAATCAGCTTAATAAATATTTTTGTAAAGAAACAATTTATATTTGCCTAATAAATTTAAAAGTACTTTTGAGCAATTTAAGTATCAAATTATGAATGATGATACTAAGAGATTTATTTAATAGTTAATATTTTATAACTAGATAAATCATCTCAAATATTTATTACTACAGATAATAATTAAGTTATTATATTTTATTTAAGTAAAATATGAAAATAAAATTGTGAAGTACTTTATTCTTTCGAGATGATTTAAATAAATCAAAAAATCATTTAACAATGAAAGTTCATCCGAAAAGTCATTATATAATATATAATATATATTACTTAATAGTTTAAGCTAAGTAAGGTTATTTATATATGAGATTTTGCTAAGAGTATTTTTGGTAAGAAGATATTCAAAAATGATTCTACTTCCGGAGAGAAGTTACCTTTTCTGCTTCTCAAAAAATTATATTTGCTTCTATCCAAAAATAATTTTTCTCCCCCAAAAAGTGGACAATTATCTCAAATTGAGGAAAAAAAATACTTTTTTGAGGAAAAAAAAACACTTTTGGCTCCAACCAGGCTTATAGCCTGTTTGGCCAAGCTTCTCAAGACAAAAAAAGTGTTTTTTTCCCCAAAAGTACTTTTTTCCTAATTTGAGGTGTTTGACCAAGCTTATTTGGAAAAAAAAAACGTGCTTTTGGGAAGAAGCAGAAGCAGTTTCAGATAAGCAGAAAAAAGTAACTTCTTTCCAAAAGCAGAAGCAGAAGCAGTTTTGGCTTTTCTTCTTACCTAAAATACCCTTAACAAAATATAGTATATACCAAAATAACCCTTAAACCTAATACTTAGGATATTAATTTATAAATATTTCTTCTTATTTTTAGGAAACTTTCTAATATATAGTGACTTTAGGGGTGAATGCTTTTATATTTGTTGAAGGAATTTTAATATATTTAACTTATATTAAAAGAATTAAGTACTTTTTAATTTTATTTTCATATTTTACCTAAATAAAATAATTTTTTTTAATTATTGCATGTAATAACAAAATTTTGATATTATTTATTTACTTATAATATTAATTATTAAGTAAATCTATTCATGTCCTTATTCGTAATTTGACACTTAAAAGCACTTTCTAAAAAGCTTGGCCAAACACAAATTATTTCTCAAAAGTGTTTTTCAGACTGATTAGTCAAACACAAACTGATTCTCTCCAAAAGTACTTTTTTCAAAAACATTTTTTTCAAAAGCACTTCTCAAAATAAGTTGATTTCTCCGGCTTGGCCAAACATGCTATTAATTACTTTGAAAGGCCGCTCCCAACGACTTTTCACTCACCTTTGTAATCATATACGTTTTTTAATTTATTTTCTTTTTTGGTCCAAACATTAATCATATACGTTTTTTAATTTATTTTCTTTTTTGGTCCAAACATACTTTTACCTAAAGGTTAAAAACTAGAGTAGCTTGGTGTTTTTAATTGAATTGCGATTTTTCTTTTTTGTTGCAAAAAAAAAAAGATTACATTGAGGGCGTGTTTGGTATGAAAGAAAACAGTTTCCTGAAAAATGAGTGATTTTATCACTTATTTTCTCTTATTCGGTTGGTTGAGAGAAAAACTTTTTTCGGCAAATATTTTCTAGTATTTGGTTAGAGAGTAAAAAAATATTTTTTAGGAAAATAATTTCTTATGCTATCCTATTCACCCCCGCCCCCTTCTCAGAAATACCCATGTTTCTTGTGGTCATCTTCCTCCTCCCCCCACCCCCCCCCCCCCAAAAAAAAAAAAAAAAATTACCCAACATTGTCAGGATTTTATTTTCTTCAATAATTTAATTATTCTTTTAAAAAAGTCACATAAACCCAAAGAAACTAATGTGTTGCTTTACTTTTTTTTACACAAGAACAACGTTGAAATTTGAGCCCATAGATAAAAAGAAAATATTCATTTTTTGTTAAAAAATAAAGTACTCGTTCTACACATGAAAAGAAATTACTTATTTTGTTGAAACTAAAGAAAATACTTTTTCTACATCATGAGAAGAAAATACTTAGTTTGTTGAAATGAAAGAAAATACTTTTTCTATATCATGAAAAAAAAAATACTCTTTTTGTTGAAATGTAACAAAATACTTTCTTTACATCATGAAAAGAAAATACTCATTCTGTTGAAATAAAAAAAAGTACTCTATCTATAACATGAAAGAAAGTTCTAAGAAAATAGTCAGAAAGTAAGCCATATTTCTAGAATTTCAATGTATTTACTGCTTTGGATATTTAGAAAATTCAGAAAAGTTGTATGAAAACATGAAAAAAAGAAATTTATTTAACACTAGTTACTAAATACAATAGAAATGTATATTTTACTTCTCTAGAATCTATGTGAAGATTTGTGAAACTTGTGGTTGAGCTCATAAACAAATTGTCAAATAATATAATTATATCGTCTTCGTGTAATATTGCCAAAACCATTAATCTTGATTGAAGGCAAAATCGCGTATCATTTTGATTAGATTGAATAGTAAAAATATTTGTTTTATTGTGTTGTATGTTTGTTTTTTACATTTTATGAATTTACGACAGACAAATAAAAAAAAGTAATTATAAATTAAATTGTTGATTTTATGATGATGTCGCCACTGTGATACTTAAACAATTGAGCTATGGCAATAAATATTTATTTTGATTAAATGCCCCGCATGCTTTGTTGTACCTAATTTTGAAAATTAATCAAAAAGTGCTTTAACGTGCTAATCAAATTTGGTACTATAAACTATCTTATGGAGCGAAAAATTTCATATTATAATTAAATGAATATACGTGCTATCTTAGGTAACATTAGGTGCATTTTGATATTTAATTTAAAATTTGGAGAAGGAAAATTTTGATTAGTTTATTTAAAATAATAGCTAGGTGTATATGCATATAATATTATCTTAGTCAATTACTTGAGAATCAACAAAATGGGGAGATTTGCTATAATTCAAACATTTGATAGCGAATATATTTTGAGGTTAACTCTAAAATTTGTGATTACATTCATATTAATTGATTTCCGATTTGATATCACAGTTGATTGTATACGGCGGAAATTGGGGCTACACGATTTCGTCCTTCGATGGAGAAAAAGATACCACGTCAAAAGGCCAGGATGTCGAGTTCGGGATCGAGGTTTCTTTCCAAAATCGAGGTCTGCCACAACTCCTTTTTCCTACCCCCGCAAGGGTATAAGGGAGTTTTTCCAATTTAAGTGACAATCGAAACGGGATTATTTTATTTTAAAATAATTCAGAGTCGCCACTTGGGATAATTTTATGGTGTCCCAAGTCACCGGTTTAAATCCCGAATCGAGGAAAAGATTGACTCTGTATTACAGTCCGCGAACACAGAAATTCAGGTAAGGAATTTTGTTAACCCGGGAGAAGGTGTTAGACATTCCCGGATTCCGTGGTCGCTCAACTGTTATAATCGGCCTATTTACTTGATTTTAGTACATGTTTTAGCCTATGGTGCAATTTTAACTTTATAACCGCTTTTATTCATTTTTAGGAAGATTGCAACGTTATTAGATATGTCTTGAACCACGTCACATAAATGCACCCGTGGTCTTTGACATATTTTAACAATATTGAGATTTTGGATTTAGGTCACATAAATGAGCACCCGAGTTTAGGAAGGTAAATTATTAAAATAACGCGCCTAAAGCAACTACGCGTTTGCGACTTTGTGAGGGCCACGGATAATTCACTAAATGCACGCCTCAATTTCTAATTAAAGGGTTTCTAAACAAACTCATGAGGGCCATAAATTACTTGTATTATACAATATGGCTCGCCTCGATCAATTAAAGTGGATCACATTTAAGAAGACAAATAAAGCTAATGAGTCGAGGTTTAAATCAAATTAGATAGTTATGAGTAGCTTACGCAATTATTATACTGGACCAAATTTGGAAAAGGAACGGCTCCCGAACACAGGTAATAATAACCAAGCAATTAAAAGGAACTGGGCTCGACGTAAAGCCTAAAACTAGACTAGATCAGTTGAGAGGCTTCAGACGTCTCTCGGTTAATGACAAAGGCCCAACTGCAGGGTTCATGGTCTTTGTTTGAAACAAGTTACATTTCTCATAAAAAAGCTTAAGGTTAAATAAGTATTGACCACTTTTGCCAAACTTAAACGGCTATGAAATGTCTTTTTTTTAATACCAAATCACATTCAAGAACAGAGATGCCTCACATGACGTTACAAAGTTCACCTACAGTTTGTTTCACCATTAAAGTATAATAGCATTCATGACCTCTAACAAAGTATCAACGTGATTTCAAAATGGAATTCCTAACATGGATTCAACATCAAAATGTAAAAGGGAACGCGATATTTGGACCCAGCCCATTGTCCACATGATTTCAGAAGAATGCCATTGCTAACGTGGACTCAACCTTGTCCAATTCCAAACATTGGGTCCAAGTCAATTAATAGACCAATTCCATGAAACCTTCAACATTAAACAACACGGATTCTTTACTAGCATGCATACACCTATTTGAATATACTGATGTATATAAGAATAGTCCAATCAACCCTCAAAGATGACAACCTTAAGAGCCCTTAAATTGATATTATTTGAGCAAAAGTTATCGACTCTTCAAGTGTATCAACTAGTGAACCCAGCAGTAGTACACCATGCCATTAGACCTCTAATGCAAAACTAAAAATCCATTCAAATGCACTTGAAACTACTGAAATAAAATGAAAGTCCAACTCTACAATTACAGACCGCTACATGACATTCACTGAAAGTCCAATTTCACAATTACAGACCACTATATGATATTTACTGAAAACTATAAATAAGCTGATCAATGAACATCAGACCATAACAAAATTACTCAAATCAGACAAAAAAAGAAAAAACTGAAATCTGGACATGTGAACACCATTTTTCATTCAACATCCATATGTTCCATTGCAGTGATTCGAAAGTGTACCTGGGGCAACCAAAATAGCTACATAATATCAGGAGAAGAGGGTGAGATCAGCAGCAATCTAGCAGCAACGATTAATAGCAAAATAACAATTTCAGTCCATTTTTGAAATCCAATACCAGCAAAATGACAGATTCTTTTCAAATCCCAGAAAATCAGCCACAAGTTCTAATTCAAACCGTTTTTTTAAAACTCCAAATGAATCACAAGTTGCTTCAGAAGTTGTAGAATTCAGGAATCAGAGAAGGGAACGTAATGGAACAGTATCTTTCTCTCAAAGTCTTAGTCGTTTTGATTTTTTCAGATTATTTCCCTTCCCCCCTCTGCCTTGAATATCAAGGTAGAGTGCCTTTATAGGCAAGACCTTTAGGGCAGCTTCCAAGTCTCAGTTTTGCAATTAAGACCTTTTAGAATTTTCATTATAGCCTAGATACCCCTAGTTGAAAACCAAAAATTCACAACTAACCCCAATCCCAGCTTCCTAGAAGCTTCCCTAGGTAGTTACAGAAATATTCCCTTCCTCAATTTCCTAAACTACCCCTCTAGCCCTGATTATTTACCCTCCCAACCTAGCAGAACCCGGGTCCAAATGACCCAAGTGAATGGGTCTGAACTAGACCCAATTCAAATCCTTCTTGGGCTGGTCTTTAAGCATCACTTTAGATCAATCAAAGATTCAATATTCTAAACAAAACTGACCTAAAAAAAACTAGGAGAAAGAAGAGACGGGAAGTTTAAACCAAAGCCCAAAACCAAAACAGAAAACGAGAATGATTTACCTAATTCTAAACAAACAACAAGATAATTAAGCTGATTATCAGACAAATCATGCATGAATAACAACAAGCATACTATGAAAACACAAACACAGAAACGCGATGAAGAAAGATGACTTTAGAAAACAGAAAAATACAAGGAAAGAACCAACCAAAATGTAAAGATACCTAAACAGACTGGCCAAGCCGCGTAGTTCTTCTTCAAACTCTCAATTTTGACCGAAAAGGGTCCCAATCACGTGTTCTCAAATGAAAACACCTGAACAAGGCCCGTTTGGTCTTAATCGGTACCAAATCTACCGATTCTGGAGCTCGACATTTTTTAGGTCTCATCTTCAACTTAAGATTCGACGAGCTCGGGACATGTTCGAGGGAAACTGGTCTGGGATTTGGAAAGAGGAGAGTGTGATGGTTGTTTGGTGTTAATTTGAGTGGGATTGGAGTAGGCTCCGCCACGCTTGAGGTGGGGAAAAGAGGGGCGGCGGATTAGGGTTCCTATTGGTCTCTGAGAGGAGGTGAGAATGAGAGACGATAAGAGGAGGGGGGTCTGGATTCGGACATATAAGTATTAAAAGACCCCTTAGTTCTCGACCGTCTGATTAACTAATCTCGATGGCCCAGATTAACACCTAGCCTAAACGGGGTCGTTTGGATAAATGGAGGAAACCGGACCGAGTCAGGGACGGGTTATGAGTTGGACTGGGCGAGTTCAAAGGTGTTTGGTTTGGGCTTGGAAATTGAGAATTTAAATAAGGACCAAAAAATCTGATTCAAAACCCCTTTTGTTTTCTTTTCTTTTCAATTTTTTCTAATTTCTCAATTTTCTTTTAGATTCAAACTAAAATTCAATCTAAACCTAAATTAATTACTACTCAAATGTCTTAGCAAATTAATTGCCACAATTAATAAACTAAAGAAAAACTACTCAAGATTCAAATTAAAATTAAAAGGTGCAAAATGACCATTTTTGTGTTTTTTCACCTTTTTATAAAATAACTTAATTACTTGATTAATCCTAAAATGTTAAATTAGACCCTAAATGCGAATGCACATATTTTTGTATTTTTCCTTAAACAAAAAAAAAATACATAGACAGATGCAAACATTTAACCTAAAATGCCACGAAAATTCACAAAATTGCAACTACTAAAAGAAATTATTTTGTGTTGAATTTATGGGAGTAATTCATATAGGGTAAAAATTACTTGCTCACAGCTGCCCCTCTTTGCCCGGAAACACGAAGAGTTTTCATGCAAAGATAAAGTGAGCGGGTACGACGATTTCTGCCCGTTTGAATACTCCGTGGGAAGCATTTTTTGAAAGAATTGACCGCACCCTGCTTCCGAGGTTGCCTACATATCCTTGGTTATAAAGGAATCAGGTCAGTGTAGTTTGGAAAGTTTTGGTAGCTGGGACTACCATGAAGTTATGATTTCACTATTGTTGCTGCTGCTACTGCTTACTGAACCCCTTATTACACCGTGATAAAATAAAAAGAAGATAGACTAGACTATAATCTATGCATTACAAAATCTTATCTACATCTTCAAACTTTCTCTTGTGGTTCTTGTTGATTTGTTGACTTGTATTCTCCCGATGAAATTCCTTTGCTGCCGCCTTGACTTGTAATTTGAGATGTCTTCCTTTTCTACAGGTGGACGCCTGATTGCTGAACTCGAGTTGTAACCTGAGATGCTTTTCCTTTCTCCAGGTGGACACATGACTGCTAAACTTGAAATGTACTCCCTGCTCTCCAGGCGGGCTTCTGATTGCTGAACTTGAAAGTATTCCCTGCTCTCTAGGCGGGCTCCTAACTGCTAACTTGACATGTATTCCCTACTCTCCAGGCGAGCTCCTGACTTCTGAACTTGAATGTATTCCCCGCTCTCCAGGCGGGCTCCTGACTTCTGAACTTGAAATGTATTCCCTGCTCTCCAGGCGGGCTCCTGACTGTTGACTTGAAATGTATTCCCTGCTCTCCAGGCGGGCTTCTGACTGCTGAACTTGAAATGTATTCCCTGCTCTCCAGGCAGGCTCCTGACTGCTGACTTGAATGTATTCCCTACTCTCCAAGCGGGCTCCTGACTACTGACTTGAAATGTATTCCCTGCTCTCCAGGCGGGCTCCTGACTGCTGAACTTGAAATGTATTCCCTGCTCTCTAGGCGGGCTCCTGACTGCTGACTTGAATGTATTCCCTGCACTTCAGGCGGGCTCCTGACTGCTGACTTGAATGTATTTCCTACTCTTCAGGCAGGCCCCTAACTGCTGAACTTGAAATGTATTCCCTGCTCTCCAGGCGAGCTCTTGACTGCTGACTTGAAATGTATTCCTTTCTCTCCAGGCGGGCTCCTGACTGCTGACTTGAAATGTATTCCCTGCTCTCTATGCGGGCTCGTGACTTCAACAAAATAGACAAAAACAAAGAAAAATTTTCTGCCCCAGTTTGGTGGCTGGGCACAGATGTGAGTGTAAAACTAATCATATTACCAAGTATTACTAAGAATTTGAAAGCTAGGTCTCATTATCCAGGGGGTCCCGACAATTCTTACCTAAACGACAATTTTAAATCTAAGTTATATCTTCTAAAGGTGCGACTTCTGCTAAATCTTGTTATATAAGAGGGTCTTTAAACTACTCCCCATTATCCATGAGGGTCCTAAAACTCAAAGGTCAAATTTTATCTTAAGAGTGATAACTTTTATGGCTGAATTATACTATCTTACAGCAGATTTTACGCTAAATATTGTTATCTAATTGAAATCTTAAAGCTAAGTCCCATTATTCAGGAGGGTCTTGAAAACTCCTAATTGAATCTTTTCTCGAACATGAAAAATTCTAAACCTGCTTATATTCCTTTGGGATACATTTCTACTAGATTACGCTATTTCTAAACTTTACTCTAGGTCCCATTTTCTAGGAGGGTCCTGAAAAATCAAAAATCAAACCTTTTTGGTGACCGCCTTTCTCCACGGAGGGTTTCTACAAAACAACTGAAATTTCCTGCCCCTGTTTAATCAAAGAAAAATTCGTCAGTTTAAAATGTGGTGGTTAGTTGATGGCATTCTTTGCTGAAGGTCTCTCCGTTGCATTGTTTTGTTTTGACTGGCTTCCCCGAACTGGCCCTGAACCGCTTGACTTTCCGACTGACTTTCAAAACCCTATGACCTTGAATGACCCGAGTGTTCTATACCTCAACCGTTGTTTCACACCTTCGACCCCTTTAATGAAACCTCTGCATCTCCCATTAAATTACCAAATCATTTTGCCGATGAAACTCTTGCTGGCACTTTATCCCACTTTACATCATGCTATCTTTGGTGTACTCTGGCCGCACTGTGCTTTGCAATCTTGAAGCTAGTAGTGAGCTTTGAAATTCCTTCTTATTTGCTTAAACAGAACCGACATTGGGAACATCTTAGAGAAATAAACCCAAAAGAAATAAAATGCAATGACCTTCAGAGTTAAGGATAAGGAAATCCAAAACTGGAAGACTATCTGAAGAGAAAAAAGAAAAGAGACTTATCTGAGTGGAACAACTGGTGCCAATGATCATGACATGCAATTTGGATTAATCGGCCCAATCTATCCAACCAATCAACTTTTAGTTGCCATACTTGCTCCGGAATTTCCATTACCTGATTTCTTCACCCAAATCCTGACCTTGTTCATCCTGTGGTGCCTTGAAAGGTTTTCACCAACAGACCTCTCTCATTCGTTCATCTCTCAACTCCCTTTCGCCTTACGGTGACCATGAGGGTTTTCACCAATAAGACTCTCATTTTTTGATTTCACTCAGCTCCCGTTGCCTTATGGTGCTCGTGGGGTTTTTTACCAATAAGACTCTCTCATTTTTGATTTTTTTCCTATTTGGACCAGAGTGTTGTCTCTGATATGAATCACCTCTACTTGCTTGACTTGGCATTTCTCGAAGACTGATTGGAAGGTCTTTCTTTGGACCGTAATGTGGCTTTTGGATGAGTTTAGAAAGAAAAGGTATAAAAAGCTCAAAACAATTCGAATGGGTTCAAAATTACAACTTTCAAAATCAGATTTCTGATAACAACCACAAATTCTACCCCATTTCTTGTTTGGGGACTTTTGGATTTTTACTTTAATGGGACCTAACCGTGAGGCTGCCTACGTATCCTTAAAAGGAATCAGGTCGAACGTAGTTCATGCCATAGAAATTACTTCGTTGTTGCGATTTTCTCTTTTCTCTTTGTTTTCTTTCTCTTTTGCTTTCTTTTCCTCTTTTGTTGTTTTTCTTCTTCTTTTTTTTTTCTTCTTTTTTTCTTCTTTTTTTTTCATTCTTTTCCTTCTCTTTCCTTTTCTTTCTTTTCTTATCTTTCACGCTTGTGTTTCTGATATTCGCTACTGATTCCGAAAGAGAGGTATGAAAGAAAATAAATAAGGCTCAAAAGGGGTGACAAGGGATAAAGTGTTTAGATAGCAGAACAAAATGCCTTCGTCATTTCAACATTCAAAACATGCCAAATACAAACAAGTACAATCAAACAAAAAAGTCATACATAGTATCTCTTGACTGCATCAGAATTGATGGTCATTTCTACACATTTGCCTTCTACATCTGTCAAATACAATGCACCATTGGACAACACTCTAGTTACAACAACGGCCCTTGCCAATTTGGGGCGAACTTTCCTTTTGCTTCAACCTGATGTGGAAGAACGTGTTTCAATACTAACTGACCCACTTCAAACTTCCGTGAACGCACCTTCTTATTGTATGCTCTTTTCATTCTCTGTTGATACAACTGGCCATGACACACTGCTGCCAATCTTTTCTCGTCGATCAAACTCAATTGTTCCAAGCGGGTTTTGACCTACTCATCATCATCGATCTCAACCTCCGCGACAATTCAAAGGGACGGAATTTCCACTTCTGCGGGTATCACTACTTCGGTGCCATATACCAACAAATAAAGAGTCGCCCCTACTGAAGTACAAATAGTAGTGCGATAACCCAGCAATACAAATGGCAACTTTTCATGCCACTTCCTAGAACCCTCCGCCATTTTTCGAAGTATCTTCTTTATGTTCTTGTTGCCTGCCTCGACTGCTCCATTCTCCTTGGGGTGGTATGGGGTGGAATTGTGATGTGTAATCTTAAACTATTGACACACCTCTTTCATCAGATGACTATTGAGATTAGCACCATTATCTATGATGATTACCTTCGGTATCCCGAACTGGTAAATGATATTTGAGTGCACAAAATCGATCACTGCCTTCTTGGTTGCAAACTTGAATGTTTTAGCCTTAACCCACTTGGTGAAATAATCTATGGCCACCAGAATGAACCTGTGCCCATTCGATAATGATGGCTCAATTGGCCCAATGACATCCATGCCCCATGCAACAAAAGGCCATGGTGCAGACATCGTGTGTAATTCAGATGGTGGAGAATGAATCAAATCTCTATGCACTTGGCACTGATGACATTTACGCACGAAACTGATACAATCTTGCTCCATAGTGAGCCAATAATAACCTGCCCGGAGGATCTTCTTTGCCAGCACATACCCACTCATGTGCGGTCCACAAACTCCAGAATGTGCTTCAGTCATAATAGTTGTGGCCTGCCTAGCATCTATGCATCTCAACAATCCAAGATCTGGAGTTCTTTTGTACAACACTCCTCCACTGAAGAAAAATCCACTTGCCAACTGTCGAATTGTTCTCTTTTGATCACCTGTGGCTTGTACGGGATACACTCCCATCCTGATGTACTCCTTGATGTCGTGAAACCAAGGCTCCCCATCGAGCTCTTCTTCCACCACATTACAATAAGCATGTTGATCGTGGACTTCAATATGCAAAGGGTCCACATAAGCCTTATCTGGGTGATGTAACATTGACGCTAGAGTAGCCAAAGTATCAGCGACCTTATTATGAATCCTCGGAATATGCCTGAACTCTATTGATTGGAATCGCTGACAGAGATCATGTAAACATTGTCGATACGGTATGAGTTTTAAATCCCGTGTTTCCCACTCTCCTTGAATCTGGTGCACCAGAAGGTCCGAGTCACCCAAGACCAAGACTTCCTGGACACCCATATCCACAGCTATCCTCAAACCCAAAATGCATGCCTCATACTCATCCATGTTGTTAGTACAGTAGAACCGAAGCTGAGCCGTAACAGGGTAATGATGCCTTGTTTCAGAAACAAGTACCGCTCCTATCCCAACACTTTTCATATTAGCGACCCCATCAAAGTAAAGTTTCCATCATGTCCTTTCACTCTGTTCCAACTCTTCAATGCGCATTACCTCTTCATCAGGGAAATACGTCTTCAAAGGTTCGTATTCTTCATCCACAGGATTCTCAGCCAAATGGTCATCCAACACTTGTGCTTTCATCGCAGTCCGGGTCACGTAGACAATGTTAAATTTTGTGAGCAAGATCTGCCACTTTGCGAGCCTTCCCATGGGCATAGGATTCTGGAAGATATACTTCAACGGATCCAAGCGAGAGATGAGGTAAGTAGTATAAGATGACAAATAATGTTTCAGCTTCTGGGCTACCCAAGTTAGGGCGCAACATGTCCTCTCAAGATGAGTGTACTTAACCTCGTAAGATGTGAACTTCTTACTGAGATAATATATGGCCTGCTCCTTCCTGCCAGTGATGTCATGCTGTCCCAGCACGCATCCAAATGAATTGTCCAAGATTGTCAAATACAGAATCAAAGGTCTCCCTGGTTCCGGCGGGACCAACACAGGTGGGTTTGACAAGTACCCCTTTATCTTATCAAATGCCTCCTGACATTCGTCTGTCCACTTGCCTGCAACATCTTTCTTTAACAGTTTGAAAATAGGCTCACAAGTTGTCGTGAGCTGAGCGATAAATCGGCTGATGTAATTCAATCTCCCCAACAGACTCATCACCTCAGTCTTGTTCTTTGGGGGTGGAAACTCCTAGATAGCTTTGATTTTTGACGGGTCTAATTCAATACCTCGGCGGCTGACTATGAATGCCAACAATTTTCCATAAGGAACACCGAACGCACATTTTGCAGGATTGAGCTTGAGATTGTACCTGCGAAGCCTTTGGAAGAACTTTCTCAGATCTCTGACATGGTCAGACTGCTTTCTAGACTTGACAATTACATCATCCACATAAACCTCGATCTCCTTGTGTATCATGTCATGGAATATGGTCATTATTGGCCTCATGTAAGTTGCCCCAGCATTTTTCAAACCAAATGGCATGACCCGATAGCAGTACGTTCCCCATGGCGTGATGAATGTTGTCTTTTCTACGTCTTCCTCATCCATTAAGATCTGGTAGTAACCTGCATAACAATCCACAAAAGAACCAATCTCATGTTTGGCACAATTATCGATCAATATATGGATGTTCGATAGTGGGAAGTTATCCTTGGGACTTGCCTTGTTGAGATCTCGATAATCAACACACACCCTGGTATTGCCATCCTTCTTCGGCACATGCACAACATTGGCTAACCAGGTGGGATGCCGGGTGACCCAAATGACCTTGGCCTCAAACTATTTGGTGACCTCTTCCTTAATCTTCACACTCATATTAGTTTTAAACTTCCTCAGCTTCTGCTTGACAGGGGGAAATGCCGGGTCAGTGGGAAATTTGTGAACCACCAAGTCAGTTCTTAGACCTGTCATATCGTCATAGGACCATGCAAAAATATCTTTATACTTGAACAGTGCTTTAATTATCTCCCCTATGAGTTGTGGTTCAAGATGGACACTTATTTTAGTTTTCCGGACATTATCTTGGTCCCCTAAATTGATTGCTTCTGTATCACTCAGGTTAGGGTTGGATTTTTCTTCAAAATGGCTTAATTCTTTACTAATCTCTTCAAAAGCCTCATCCTCATCATATTTTGATTCATTCTCACACTCTATTTCTTGAATTACTATTTCAGAATTAGATTGGCTTTTGAGACTGGGCCGGAGATTCATCATGCATATCATATAATTGAAACCAGCATAAAAAGAACTGTACAAGGAAGAAAAGAAGAACAAAAATAAAACTATTAGAAATGGAGAAAAAAGAGAAATTGCATTTCATTGAAATTAAAGACAACAAGATTTATACATCCAAACGGACGGAACATAGAATCTGAATTACAACCCTAGAATAATACAGATAAACTGAAAGAAAATCAAAGCAAACTACCAAAACTCCTTCCTGGTGGGGAGAGGAGTAGCTTCCCAATTGTTAATCTTTGCACTAGGCCCAACAAATTGCACATCCGCCTTGCTAGAACCCTCTCCAGCTTCCACCGTGTTCACTTCGTCCAATATCCTCTCGAACGTTTCCATCAAATCTCCATCCATATCAACTACCGAACTGGGAACCGTCGTCACTGGGCGCTTTATGGTACCAAGCCTGACAAATAATCTGGAAAGATGCAGGACTGGCTTTGGAAGGGCCCATGCTCTCTGTTTCATTTTTCTGGATCTTCTCACGTCTGCAACTGTGGTCTTGAACCCCAGACCAAATGTATCCAAGTTTTTAGGAAGAGAAACCGGTTGTACGATACCTTGCAGAGATACACCCAAACCCTTGCCCGGTACAAAACCATTTTTCAACATTTCAACGGCTACCATGACTGATGCAACAGCTACCCTTGGAGTTAGCACGCACTTTCCTTCTGGAATTTTCTCTACCGATACCGTGTCAAAAACCTGATAAACACATGGCCCCTTGTCATCTTCAAACTCTATGAACGGAACAATGGCATCACTAGGAACACACAAATTATCTTCGCCATGCATAACAATTTCCTATCTATCCCATTCAAACTTAACCATTTGATGCAGAGTGGACGGGACCGCTTTGGCAGCATGAATCCAGGGTCGACCTAACAACAGATTGTAAGAAACAGCCACATCGAGCACCTGGAATTCCATAGTAAATTCAACCGGCACTATTGTAAGCTCGAGCATTATGTCCACGGCTGAATCTTTCCCTCCACCGTTGAATCCCCGAACGCAGATACTGTTCTTGTGAATTCTTTCATCATCTACCTTCAACTTGTTCAGAGTGGAAAGAGGGCAAATATTTGCACTGGAACCATTGTCAACCAGTACCCGAGTAACCACGGAATCTTCACATTTCACCGTTAAATAGAGGGCTTTATTATGCTCAGTACCCTCTATGGGCAACTCATCATCAGAAAAAGTGACTCTGTTTACCTCAAATATCTTGTTAGCTATCTTTTCCAAGTGGTTTACTGAGATTTTGTCAGGAACGTGGGCATCGTTCAAGATCTTCATCAAAGCCAGACAGTGCTCGTCTGAATGGATCAATAATGACAATAGCGAGATCTGAGCCAGTGTCTTCCTTAACTGCTCTACAATGGAATAGTCCTGCACTTTCATCTTTCTCAGAAATTCCTCTGCTTCTTCCTCGGTCACAGCTTTCTTCACCAACACTGGGTTATCTCTAGAGGTCTTAGCTTTTCTTAACTCTTCGGGGGCAAATCATCTCCCCGATTGAGTCAAACCATGGGTCTCACACACTTCTTCTTTAACCTCTTTCCCTTGTAAGTCACTGTCACTCGTTCATAATTCCATGGGACTGCCTTGCTGATGACTATCGGTAATTGAGTTACCGTTTGATAATGACAGGATCTATGTGGGCACCCCTCACAATTACCACAGGCTTGTTTGTCACTCCTGGCACAACCACTTTCGCTCTTTCATGTTTTCCTGCAACGTCACTTGAGGACCCCTTATTGACCTCCACAGATGGTTCATTATTTGCCCCGTTCAACTTGATCACAGACTTCTCACTTGTTGACTTTTCAAACGGCTTGGCTTTACTAGCCCGAATCATCATGACGGTTTGCGAAGGATTCTTAAGCTCCCCTCCCTTATGCACTATCTCAATCATATTTGTCTCATGATGGGCCGGCAACGGGTGCTGGTTGATATTGGGTGCCTCCGAGGTTTGGACCTTAATATGATTAGTATCAATGAGCTCTTGAATAGCTGTTTTCAATTTCTAGCATTTCTTTGTGTCATGACCCGGGACCCCTGAACAATACTCACAACTCACCGAGCGGTCAAGATTTCTGGAAGAGGAATTTGGCAGTTTAGTCTCGATCGGATTCAACATACCCAATTGTCTCAATATATGGAATAGACTAGTATATGACTCTCCCAATGGAGTGAAAGTCTTCTACTTCTGCAACCTCTCATTCTTAAAGGCTTGATTTGGCCGAAAACCTGTTCCAAGGGGATTTCTATAGGCTCTTGGGGGTGGATAGGTATTTTGTGGAGATGGGTATGGACTTTATGGAGTTGGCGCACGCTATTGTGCATGAGCGGGAGGTTGGGTATAGTTTTGTGCATGATGGACGGAAAAATAGGGATCTGGCGGCGGGTAGTAGTGTTGTGGTGGGCTATATGGAGTGTGGGGGTATGTTTGATGATAGGGTCGAGGTTGGTTATAGTAACGTGAAGGGCCCCTAGATCCGACCCAAGCTCCTGACTCAACTGTCGCAACGTCCTCTTTCTTCTTTTTCCCAAGTACACCTCCGGTACCATTTTGAATGGCCTGGGTGATCGCTTTGATTGCTGAATAACCCATGATCTTGTTGGAATTGAGTCCCTCCTCAACCATTCCTCCCATTTTTACAACCTCATTAAAGGACTTGCCCATTGCTGACACCAAGTGACCAAAATAAGTGGGCTCCAAAGCCTGTAAGAAATAATCAACCATCTCACTTTCTTTCATCGGAGTGTCAACCCTCGCTGCTTGCTACCTCCAACGGAATCCATATTCCTTGAAACTCTCACCAGGTTTTTTCTCAATCTTCATCAATGACAGACGGTCTGGGATAATTTCAAGATTGTACTGAAAATGACAGGCAAAGGCTTGGGCCAAATCGTCCCATGTGTACCACCTGTTGTGATCTTGTCTGGTATACCATTCTAACGCCGATCTGCTCAGACTTTGGCTGAAATATGCCATCAATAATTCATCTCTTCCTCCTGCCCCCTCATCTTGCTACAAAATCCTCTTAAGTGTGCTACTGGGTCACCATGCCCGTCGTATAGATCAAACTTGGGCATTTTGAACTCTGTTGGTAATTGAACCTCTGTGAACAGACATAAATCTTTATAGGCCACACTTACTTGACCCTCAACCCCCTCATATCTCTGAATGATTGTTCTAAGCCTTTGACCTTTCTGATCATCTCCTCATGTTCGGGATTTTGGGGTGGCTTCTTGGTCTCTGCCGTGAGATCAAGATGAGGGGTGTAAGAACATGGTTCCGGGACTTTGAAGGTGGGTTCAGGGGGATAATACTGGTTGTCGTGAGTTTGGAACAGAGGTTCACTGGAAGATCGGTGTAATGCAGCAGGTGGAGGTGCCACAAAAACGGGAGTGACTGGTGGAGGAGGATATGGGACTTGTTTGGGTGGTGGAGCTTGGGAAGTATGGGAAGTGGTGCCATTGCATTGTTGGTAGAGGGGAAAGGTTGGAGATGAGTTCGCAGTGGGAGGCTCCTGAGGTTGGGCCGATGGTGGGATATAAGCTGGGTTGGCGGGATAAACCGGTGGTGGATGACCCTTTACCCAGGCCCGGTACATTTTAGCCATTTGCTGCTTTAACTTATACATCTCTTCCTTCATCGCATTAACATCCAATTCTTCCACCTCTTTTGACGGATCAACAATACTTGTTTCCGGTTCTTGGTTGGCCATGTTCAGCTTGTATTTTGATCGGATGTTGTAGGAGTGAGTTGCCAGAATGCCAATCAACTAACCACCTGCCTGGACTCAATATATCAACAACAACCTTGTTAGTGATTAGGGCTTTAAAAAATTGGTAACCGCACATTTGGGGAATGAATGCACCTAAGCAGTTAACCGTTTCTATTATGCATTTGATAGGATGCTTGCGTCATCCCAGCTTTTCCTTATTTCCACTTCCTCCCTTTTTTTCTCTTTTTCATTCTGGCCTTTGCTTTTCTTTGTTTTCATCCTCCCATTTCCCTCTGGTTTTGCCATTGCTTCTTTTTTGTAGTTTTCTTATTTTTATCTTTTTTTTTTCTTTTCTCCCTTGTTTTTCCTCTCCCTTTTCGTTTTTCTTCTTCTTCTCTTCTTTTTTTTTCTTTTGGTTATGGTCGAATCCTATGGAGATTGCCTACGTATCATGACCCCGCATAAATCAGATCGAGCGTAGTTTTGGAAGATAAGTGTGAAAGTAAATAATAAAACATTTTTTGGGATTTTCAATTTTCATAAAGGCAAATGCTTTGATTACAAAGACTCAAAACTAACAGACTCCAAGAGAAACTAACAGACGTTGATGAAAAGACGAAATATAGACTCCAAAACTATCATGCTCCAACAAAAGAAAATATATACTCAACAATAGCTGACAGACCCCAGCAGAAGAAAATATAGATTCAAAACAACTGACAGACTCTATCGGAAAAGGAAATACAGACTAAATGAAAAATCATGAATACATCAATGCTCTTGGTGCCCGCGGGACATCATTCGATCTCGTCGTGGGCCTATATGCAAGATCCCTTTGAAGTCGGTCCAAGTTACTCATTATCTGCTTAACAAATGTCATCACTGCTGCGAAGAAGGTGGCGCAAGTCATATCCTTATAGACTTGGCACTTCATAACAACATAATCGGCGATGTTTCTAATTCTCTCTCTTATGACACATTTTTCTTGTAACAAACGCCCGATCTGCTGGGCTCTGGCCTCCAAAGTTTGCTCGGCCACTTGATTCTGCTCCTGAAGTTGTTGCAAATCTATTTCTAATTGTGCTAATGTTGTATAACAATGCTCTCTTTCAAACTTGAAGTCTTTGGCTTGTTTGATCATTTTGTTTTCCGTGGCGATAAACCTTTTCTTTAATCCCGCGACCTCATTGTCGTACTTCTATTTCAACTGCTTAACCAGGCGTGCTCGTTGATCTGTGTTTTTAGCCAATTGCTTTCGAACTCTGGCTAGTTCACTTTCTGTTTTGTTCAAGTCAAAACTATAGTCACTCACTTTCTGCCTCAGGTTATTTATGAGTTTTTCATCTTTGGCTCTTCGGGCGGGGTTATTTGCCTCTATTTTCATTTTTTGAATTTGGGCTCGAAGGGCCTCATTTTCTTTGGCTAGATTTTTCTTTTCACATTCGTCTGTCGCTGTTTGCAAGCTATTCTCGAATTGAAGTTCTTTAACTTATTTTTCCAACTTTCCTATTGTGGCCCTGTACTCATTCTCCTTATCCAACCAAGCCCATTGTTCTTGTGACGCCTTGACGAATTGCTGAAGATGGGGTATTTTGGCCGGCCTCCCAAACTAAATTTCTCTCCTATACTAAGCAAGGTACCCTGGTGAAACCTCACCTTTGGATTGATCACGCACACAGGTATTGGCTGTTAAGTATTGACATTCGCTCTAAATTTGGCGGACTGCTGCTTCATGAAACTGACCGTTAAGTCCGATCTCGACTAATTGGGTACTAAGATCTTCATCTCTCGGAACTATCTGGCATCTTCCCAGCTGCCTCAAAACCCGATATGGGGCATAAGGTTGGATACTCTTGAGTCCCATCAGGAGGAAATGAGGCCCAGTGGCTGGCATGTATATGATCTTATCCACAGGCAGCCATCCAAATATCCACTCTATTTGGTTTGCAGTGATGGAACGGAGGCGTGCTATCCACTCTGTAACCCTTTCTGGCAGGCTGATCCCATCAACCTTCGTATAAAATTCATCTATGCAGGTTTTCTTTGTCGACCCATAACTCATAAATTGGGGACGATGGAATAAGTGTTTGATCATCCACATCTGCAACAACACGTTGCACCCCACGAAAAAGTCTCATCCGGCTTTGCAGGCTATGAGAGCGCGGAAGATTTCAGCTACTATCATGGGTGCGAGGGTGTTGTTAGCCCGAGTGAGCAAAGTGCTGACAACCTCAGCTACTCGTATGTCAATATTCCCATCTTTTCTAGGAAACACCATAAGTCCCAAAAAGACTACCATAAATGCAAAACATCTGTGTTCTTCCCACTTAAGGCGGTTTCCTTTACTGCAGATTTTGTTTTCCGGCTTGTTGAACCCTCCTATATGACCATATCTATTGTATATAAACTGCAAAGTACAAAAACCAGCTGCCAAGTTTGGGTCGTGGACCCCCCTGCTTATTTTCAAAGAGTCTAAGAACCTGTGTACGACTACGGCACTTGGAGAAATCAGGTACTGGTGTCTCAGAGAAACTTTGGGACCCCCAATATATCCAGCTATTTCTTCCAATGTTGGGGTAAGTTCAAAATCTGAGAAATGAAATACGTTGTGGGCCGGGTCCCAGAATGTAACTAACGCCTTTATGATGTCTCCCCTAGGATTAATCTTCAGCAACCCAGTGAGGCCTCCCAGGTATAGATTGACCGTGTCTTGTCCCGATTTACCCAGATCATCCCACCACATATGCAACTCCATAGGAATCTTGTTCAAGACTGTTATTGGCAAAATCTGATTCATGCTCATTCTGCACATTTATTAGGGTGGTTAAGCAAAAAAAATCATGATTCAATTGACCCAAAAAAACAAAGCTCACATTTTTCAGATTTTTTTTATTTCAAAAGTAAAAACCCAGCTTTGCGAATATGGCCTTTCAGCACTTCCGGGGAAAGATTTTAAGGTTGTGCTCGCTAATTGGCTAAAAATTTGAAAAAGAGGCCAAAGGCGGCTGTTCTTGCAAAAATAACCTTCCGGCGTCCTTTTGGGGACAATCGGCTATTTTTGACAAGAATGGCATCACCTTAACCATAAAAATAAAATCTTTGTTTTTTGGGCTATTTATGCAAAAAGGAAGTTGGACCCAATGAGGGTTGCTTACATATCTCACACCCTGTGAAAATCAAACTGGTGTAGTTCGGGCAAATTTGTCAAAATAAAACCTACTATTTTTCCTTTCTAAAACACAAAGATTTTCCTTTTTTTTCTTTTCTTTGAAAACTATAAAATCTTTCTTTTTTTCAAATTTCGGCAGAGTTTCGGTATGTTTGGGACATTGGTTTTTCAAAACAGGCACTTATCTCTCTCAACCATCTAAGTTTTCCTTGTAAGCTGGTCAACATGCAAATCCGAAGCAAATGAATGCGCAAGTAGCAAGTAAGATGCATCCTAATGGTCTTTACATTTCGGGTACACCTGTCCTAGACAGACCCAACCCTTGTGTTGAGTCTACAAAGTCAAATGCACATGATGCAAACAAACGTTCCTACTAGGGATCCGACATGAGGCTGAGTTATTCTAGGTTCAAAACCTGGGTATTTGTTCTAGACTGTGTACACGAGCGGACAACTCGAGCCGAGGAGGGGGCTACGTACTGGGAACAAAAAGGCCATCCGGCTTAGTAACTTGTCCAAGCCTCTTTCTTATTTCAAGGTATGACACTAACAGAATAGGGAGTCTCGACCAGCGAGCACATCCCCGAAGATGAGAAGAGAAGGGTTTCGTAGCAGTTTATATACAGTTCAGATAATATCAAAGCGATAAAAGCAACATTTAGCACATAAGGCCCAAACATGTAACAAAATTAGATAATAAATAAAGTCATACACAACAATTATTCTAAGCTCGAATTCTAAACCCTGAACTAGAGATTCTGGGTTCGATCCCCAGCAGAGTCGTCAGAGCTGTCACACCTCCTTTTTCCTACCCCCGCAAGGGTATAAGAGAGTTTTTCCAATTTAAGTGACAATCGAAACAGGATTATTTTATTTTAATAAAATTCAGAGTCGCCACTTGGGATAATTTTATGGTGTCCCAAGTCACCGATTTAAATCCCGAATCGAGGAAAAGATTGACTCTGTATTACAGTCCGCGAACACAGAAATTTGGGTAAGGAATTCTGTTAACCCGGGAGAAGGTGTTAGGCATTCCCGGATTCCGTAGTTCTAGCATGGTCGCTCAACTGTTATAATCGGCCTATTTACTTGATTTTAGTACATGTTTTAGCCTATGGTGCAATTTTAACTTTATAACCGCTTTTATTCATTTTTAGGAAGATTGCAATGTTATTAAAACACGTCTTGAACCACGTCACATAAATGCACCTGTGGTCTTTGACATATTTTAACATTGTTGAGAATTTGGATTTGGGTCACATAAATGCATACCCGAGTTTAGGAAGGTAAATTATTAAAATAACGCGCCTAAAGCAACTACGCATTTGCGACTTTGTGAGGGCCACGGATAATTCACTAAATGACACGCCTCGATTTCTAATTAAAGGGTATCTAAACAAACCCATAAGAGCCATAAACTACTTGTATTATACAACATGGCTCGCCTCGATCAATTAAAGTGGATCACATTTAAGAAGACAAATAAAGCTAATGAGTCCAGGTTTAAATCAAATTAGATAGTTATGAGCAGCTTACGCAATTATTATACTGGCCCAAATTTGGAAAAGGAACGGCTCCCGAACACAGGTAACAATAACCAAGCAAGTAAAAGGAACTGGGCTCGACGTAAAGCCTAAAACTAGACTAGATTAGCTGAGAGGCTTCAGATGTCTCTCGGTTAATGACAAAGGCCCAATTGTAGGGTTCATGGTCTTTGTTTGAAACAAGTTACATTTCTCATAAAAAAAACTTAAGGTTAAATAAGTATTGACAACTTTTTCGAAACTTAAACGGCTATGAAATGTCTTTTTTTATACCAAATCACATTCTAGAACAGAGATGCCTCACATGACGTTACAAAGTTCACATATAGTTTGTTTCACCATTAAAGTATAATAGCATTCATGACCTCTAACCAAAGTATCAACGTGATTTCAAAATGGAATTCCTAACATGGATTCAACATCAAAATGTAAAAGGGAACGCGATATTTGGACCCAGCCCATTGTCCACATGATTTCATAAGAATGTCATTGCTAACGTGGACTCAACCTTGTCCAATTCCAAACATTGGGTCCAAGTCAATTAATAGACCAATTCCATGAAACCTTCAACATTAAACAACACGGATTCTTTACTAGCATGCATACACCTATTTGAATATACTGATGTATATAAGAATAGTTCAATCAACCCTCAAAGATGACAACCTTAAGAGCCCTTAAATTGATATTATTTGAGCCAAAGTTATCGACTCTTCAAGTGTATCAACTAGTGAACCCAACAGTAGTACACCATGCCATTAGACCTCTAATGCAAAACTAAAAATTCATTCAAATGCACTTGAAACTACTGAAATAAAATGAAAGTCCAACTCTATAGTTACAGACCGCTACATGACATTCACTGAAAGTCCAATTTCACAATTATAGACCACTACATGACATTTACTGAAAACTGCAAATAAGCTGATCAATGAACATCAGACTATAACAAAATTACTCAAATCAGACAAAAAAAGAAAAAAAACTGAAATCTGGACATGAACACCATTTTTCATTCAACATCCATATGTTCCATTGCAGTGATTCGAAAGTGTACCTGGGGCAAACAAAATAGCTACAGAATATCAGGAGAAGAGGGTGAGATCAGCAACAATCTAGCAACAATGATTAATAGCAAAACAACAATTTCAGTCTATTTTTGAAATCCAATACCAGCAAAATGACAGATTCTTTTCAAATCCCAAAAAAATCAGCCACAAGTTCTAATTCAAACCATTTTTTTAAAACTCCAAATGAATCACAAGTTGCTTCAGAAGTTGAAGACTTCAGGAATCAGAGAAGGGAACGTAATGGAACAGTATCTTTCTCTCAAAGTCTTAGTCGTTTTGATTTTTTCAGATTATTTCCCTTCCCCCCTCTGCCTTGAATATCAAGGTAGAGTGCCTTTATAGGCAAGACCTTTAGGGCAGCTTCCAAGTCTCAGTTTTGCAATTAAGACCTTTTAGAATTTTCATTATAGCCTAGATACCCCTAGTTGAAAACCAAAAATTCACAACTAACCCCAACCCCAGCTTCCTAGAAGCTTCCCTAGGTAGTTACATAAATATTCCCTTCCCCAATTTCCTAAACTACCCCTCGAGCCCTGATTATTTACCCTCCCAGCCTAGCAGAACCCGGGTCCAAATGACCCAAGTAAATGGGTCTAAACTAGACCCAATTCAAATGGGCTGGTCTTTTAGCATAACTTGAGATCAATCAAAGATTCAACATTCTAACAAAACTGACTTAAAATTAGCCAGGAGAAAGAAGAGATGGGAACTTTAAACCAAAGCCCAAAACCAAAACAGAAATCGAGAATGATTTACCTAATTCTAAACAAACAACAAGATAATTAAGCTGATTATCAGACAAATCATGCATGAATAACAACAAGCTTACTATGAAAACACAAACACAGAAATGCGATGAAGAAAGATAACTTTAGAAGACAGAAAAATACAAGGAAAGAACCAACCAAAATGTAAAGATACCTAAACAGATTGGACAACCCGCGGAGTTCTTTTTCAAACTCTCGATTTTGATCGAAAAGGGTCTCAATCACGTGTTCTCAAATGAAAACACCTGAACAAGGCCTGTTTTTGTCTTAATCGGCACCAAATCTACCGATTCTGGAGCTCGACATTTTTTAGGTCTCATCTTCAACTTAAGATTCGACGAGCTCGAGACATGTTCGAGGGAAACTGGTATAGGATTTTGAAAGATGAGAGTGTGATGGTTGTTTGGTTTTAATTTGGGTGGGATTAGAGTAGGCGCCGCCGGGCTCGAGGTGGGGAAAAGAGGGGCGGCGGATTAGGGTTCCTATTGGTCTCTAAGAGGAGGTGAGAATGAGAGACGATAAGAGGAGGGGGTCTGGATTCGGACATATAAGTATTAAAAGACCCCTTAGTTCTCGACCGTCTGATTAACTAATCTCGACGGCCTAGATTAACACCTAGCCTAAATGGGGTCGTTTGGATAAGTGGGGGAAACCGGACCAAGTCAGGGACGGGTTATGGGCTGGACTGGGCGAGTTCAAAGGTGTTTGGTTTGGGCTTGGAAATTGAGAATTTAAATAAGGCCTAAAAAATCTGATTCAAAACCCTTTTTTTCGTTTCAATTTATTCTAATTTCTCAATTTTCTTTTAGATTCAAATTAAAATTCAATCTAAACCTAAATTAATTCAAATAAACCTAAATTAATTCCTACTCAAATATCTTAGCAAATTAAAGAAAAACTACTCACGATCCAAATTAAAATTAAAAGGTGCAAAATGACCATTTTTGTGATTTTCCCCTTTTTTATAAAATAACTTAATTACTTGATTAATCCTAAAATGTTAAATTAGACCCTAAATGCGAATGCACATATTTTTGTATTTTTCCTTAAACAAATAAAAATACACAGACAGATGCAAACATTTAACATAAAATGCCACGAAATCCATAAAATTGCAACTACTGAAAGAAATTATTTTGTGTTGAATTTATGGGAGTAATTCATATAGGGCAAAAATCACGTGCTCACAAGGTCGACATCGTTAATCGAGTTCAGAAAGGAGCATGCTTCGAACTCATGACGGTATAAGGCAGTAATGGAAAGGGCAAGATATCCGTAACAGACCGGAGATCGTGGCGTGAATCTCAGAACGAATCAGACTATAGCGGTTAATTAGTTGTTAATATGATTTCCTACTATAGTTAGAAGGGTACCTTATTTAGGATTCCCTTACTATATAAAGGGGGATCCCACTCATTTGTAACCATCATTGTTCACCGATAAGAAAATATACGCTCATTACTTTCCTGATATTTCACTTATTGTTTGTTAGAGTTGCTTTATAATTTGCTATTCCTATTATCACACCTCGAGACTACCATAGGTCGAGGTCGAGATTTGGCTTGTATATTGGTTTGATCTATTTTATTCTCTAATTTATCTATTTAATTCCTTGTTTATTAATTGGTATTGGATTAAATCACATATCCTTAAAACCACAATATAAGTTTAATTGTTACTCGAATTTTAGGGTAAACATTTTGGCGTCCACCGTAGGGCTAAGGATAATAGTGATTGTTTATGTGCTGATTCTGATAACACACGTTATTTCACACTTGTTCTTGTCAAGTGTTTTTTTCTCTCAGGATAAAATATGTCAAACTCACAAAATGCACCCGTACACGGTAATGATGGTCTCGGATTTCATGGGAAAAATGATAATGCAATTACTCCAGGAGCCTAGGCGCCACCGGCTAATCTCGGAGGAGCACTGGTTACCGATCCAGCCGATATCAGTTCACACGTTACTCTAAATGCGGACCTAGGCGCGAACCCCGAAGGGAATATACACAGGGCAGAGGAGACAGAGGAGTTAGTCTCCACGTGATATTCGAGATGCTACAGGCTTAACAGTCCGCTCAGTTGCAAAATCAACATAGGACTCCAAGTGGGGTCGATCTAGAAATCACTCGTCGTACCGAGCTAGTGCCAAAAAGGTCGAATGGTTATGCATCAGGGACTGATCCTGCAATAATGAAAATGCTCGAGGAGCTCACCAAAAGAATTGAGTTAGGAGAGAAGAAAATAGAAGATAATGATAAAAAGGTAGAAACATACAACTCCCGAGTTGATCAGATACCGGGGCACCTCCGATCCTAAATGGTTTGGATTCGAAAAAGTTCGTGCAGAATCCTTTTCCTCAAAGTGCGGCTCCGAAGCCCATTCCTAAGAAGTTCCGTATGCCGGACAAACCTAAATATAATGGGACCACCGATCCTAATGAATGCATCACTTCGTATACGTGCGGAATAAAGGGAAATGACTTAGATGATGATGATATTGAGTCCGTTCTGTTGAAAAAAATTGGGAAAACTTTATCAAAGGGAGCAATGATTTGGTATCACAACCTGCCACCAAATTCTATCGACTCATTTTCCATGTTCGCAGATTCTTTTGTGAAGGCACACGCGGGGGACATAAAGGTCGCAACAAGAAAATCGGTCTTTTTCAAGATAAGACAAAGGGATAACGAAATGATGAGGGAGTTTGTATCCCGATTTCAAATGGAATGCATGGAGTTGCCACCAGTCACAGATGATTGGGCCGTTCAAGCTTTCACCCAAGGGTTGAACGAGCGGAGTTCGATAGCGTCACGACAGATGAAACAAAATTTGGTCGAGTATCCAGCTGTAACTTGGGCAGATGTGCACAACCGATATCAATCGAAGATCAGGGTCGAGAACGACCAATTAAGAGCCCTTTATGGTTTAGTACATCCAAATAGGTTGGCAGTTAAAACCCCGAGGGACGTCGACAGAGAGCCAAGATCAAATAGAGAATGATATCAACCGTATACCATAAATCTAAGGAACAATAGTTGAGGACTCAATCCCGTCCGAAATGATCGAGGAAAAAATTCTCGGGGACTTATGAGCAAAAGTGGTTTTGTTAAGCATACCGATCCTGTAGAGGCACCTCGGTTATCGGAATATGACTTTAGCATTAACGCATCGGGCATCGTATCGGCAATCGGAAGTATCAAAGATACTAGGTGGCCCAGACCCATACAGACCAATCCTTCCCAAAGAAACCCAAATTTGATGTGCAAGTATCATGGCACGCATGGCCACAAGACCAAGGATTGCAGGCAATTAAGAGAGGAGGTAGCCCATCTATTCAATGAGGGCCACCTTCGAGAGTTCCTCAGCGATCGAGCCAAGAATCATTTTAGAGAAAGGGACGCCAACAGGAAAAATGAACAAGAGGAACCCCAACATATCATTCATATGATCATCGGTGGGGTGGACATTCCACATAGACCCATATTCAAACACACTAAGGTATCAATCACCATGGAGAAACGAACCCGAGAATATGTGCCCGAAGGCTCCTTATCATGCAACGACGAAGAAGCAGAAGGCATTTCTTAGCCACACAATGATGCACTGGTAATTTCTATGTTATTAAATAAAGTTCAGGTTAAGCGTGTTTTAGTGGATCCAGGTAGCTCGACGAATATCATCCGATCAAGGGTCGTGGAGCAGCTCGGCCTACAAGATCAAATCGTGCCCGCAATTCAGGTCTTAAACGGCTTTAATATGGCCAGTGATACAACTAAAGGGGAGATTATTTTGCCAGTGAACGTGGCTGGAATCATTCAAGATACCGAATTCCACATGATTGAGGGCGACATAAGGTACAATGCCCTACTTGGAAGACCTTGGATTCACAATATGAGGGCAATCCCCTCGAATCTCCACCAAATGATGAAATTCCCGATGTTGGACGGTGTAAAAATAGTATACGGGGAGCAGCATGCTACAAACAAAATGTTTGCGGTCGATGAGGTAACGCCAGTATCAACGCTATCAACCTCGGAAAAGTCGAGCATCAAAGGTAAATAGGAAGCCAAATAGCAATCACAGCCACCAACCTCGAAAGGAATGAGGGAATTAAGTGATAGAAGAAGAAGAAGAGGATTTTCTAACTCCTCGAACTTTTATTGTTCCCGAAGATTCGGACGCCACCAAATCAACGGTCGAAGAGCTGGAACAGGTTATATTGATCGAGTACCTACTAGAGCGAAAAGTATACCTGGGAACATGATTAATCCTCGAACTCAGGAAAAAAAGCTTATTCAATTTTTTATTGATAACATAGATTATTTTGCTTGGTCCTATTTAGACATGATAGAGATCCCACCGGAGATAACAACGCATCGGCTAAGCCTTGACCCTAGGTTCAAACCGGTGAAATAAAAGAGAAGGCCCCAATCCGAGGTAAAGCACGCATTCATAAAGGAAGAAGTAACTAAACTTCTCAAAATAGGGTCCATTCGGGAGGTAAAAATATCCTGAATGGCTAGCCAATGTGGTTGTAGTCCCTAAAAAGAGGAACAAACTTAATGCGTGTAAATTATAAAGATTTAAACAAGTCATGCCCCTATTTTCCACTGCCAAACATCGATCGCATGATCGATGCTACAGCTGGCCATGAGATCCTTACCTCTTTTGATGCCTACTCCGGGTACAATCAAATTCAAATAAACCCGGAAGACCAGGAAAATACTTCATTTATCACCAAGTATGGAACATATTGTTATAATGTAATGCCCTTCGAGCTAAAAAATGATGGAGCTACTTACCAATGCCTAGTAAATAAAATGTTCGAAGAACAAATAGGTAAGTCAATGAAAGTTTATATCGATGACATGCTAGTTAAGTCCTTGCACGTAGAGGACCATTTGGCTCATTTACAAGAAACATTCAAGATTTTGAGGAAATATAACATGAAGCTCAACCCCGAGAAATGTGCTTTCGGGGTTGGATCGGGCAAATTCCTAGGATTTATGGTGTCGAATCGGGGGATCGAGATCAACGTCGATAAAATCAAGTCCATCAAGGACATCACCATCATGGACAGTGTAAAAGCCGTGCAGAGACTAACTAGAAGGATAGCTGCATTAGGCCGATTTATCTCGAGGTCGTCGGATCAGAGCCACAAATTTTTCTCTCTACTCAAAAATAAGAACGATTTCACTTGGACCCTGGAATGCGAACATGCATTAGAGGAACTAAAGTGATACTTATCGAGCCTACCATTGCTTCACACTCCAAAGGTAGATGAGAAACTTTACTTATACTTGGCAGTGTCAGAAATTGCAGGTGGTGTCCTAGTTCGAGAAGAGCAAGGTACGCCTTCTCCCATTTATTATGTAAGTCGAACCTTGGGAGAAGCAGAAACTAGGTATCCACACTTAGAGAAATTGGCACTTGCACTAATAAGCGCTTCTAGAAAGTTAAAACCATACTTTCAATGTCACACCATATATGTGTTAACCACGTACCCACTTTGTAATCTTTTTCACAAGCCCGAACCGTCGGGTCGATTGGCCAAATGGGTCATCGAACTAGTGGGTATGATATCGAGTACCAACCCCGAATGACCATCAAGTCTCAAATTTTGGTGGACTTCGTGGCCGATTTCATGCCAACTCTCGTACCCGAAGTTGAAAAAGAACTTTTGTTAAAATCAGGCACATCATCGGGGGTATGGACCCTTTTCACACATGGTGCTTCGAATGTGAAGGGGTACGGGCTAGACATCGTTTTGAAGCCGCCCACGGGTAGCACTATTGGGCAGTCTATCAAAACTTCTATGTTGACTAACAATGAGGCCGAGTACAAGGTCATGATTGCAGGTGTCAAGCTAGCTTAAAGCTTAGGAGCAGAAGTCATTGAAGCCAAGTGTGACTCTTTACTGGTGGCGAACCAAGTAAACAAAACCTTCGAAGTTCGAGAGGATAGAATGCAGAGGTATTTGGACAAGCTGCAGGCAACTTTGCACAGTTTCAAGGAATGGACTTTATAGCATGTACATCGAGAACAAAATAGTGAGGCCGATGCACTTGAAAATCTGGGGTCATCGATCGAAGAAGATGAGATCAGCTCGGGGACTATCGTTTAACTCTCGAGATCTGTGATCGAGGAAGGTCATGCCGATATAAACTCTACAAGCTTGACCTAGGATTGGAGAAATAAATATATTGAATTCTTGAAAAATGGAAATCTCCCATTAGACCCTAAAGAGTTGAGGGCCCTATGAACCAAAACTGCTCGATTCACATGGGATGAAGATGGAACATTATACAGAAGGACATTCGATGGACCATTGGCAGTATGTTTAGGACCAGGAGACACCGATTATGTTTTACGAGAGGTCTATGAAGGTACTTGTCGGAACCATTCCGGCGCCGAATCGTTGATTCACAAAATCACTAGAGTAGGATACTACTGGAATAGCATGGAAAAAGACACTAAGGAGTTTGTTCGAAAATTGTGATAAATGTCAAAAGTTTGCAGCGATGATCCATCAACCCGAAGAACAACTTTATTTAGTTATATCCTCGTGGCCATTCATAAAATAGGGGATGGATATTGTCGGCCCTATGTGTAGACACCGGATTTTTGACCCTCCCCGAGAATTTTCACATTTTTAGCGTGAATATGTGAAATTGGGTCTAATATAGCCATTTAACTATTTTACTTTATTTCATTACAAAAAAGGAAAAATCACAAAAATACATATAAATTTTAGTTTATGTATTTCTCATAAATTTGAAAAAATACAAAAAAAATTACACTTTATTTTGGTACTTTATATAAATTCAAAAATTACAAAAATATATAGTTCTATTAATGTTTGATAGTCATTTTAATTTTGAAAAATATAAAAATATATTACTTTATATTTTATTTTTATATAAAAACGAAAATTACAAAAAAATAGTTTTATTAATATTTTGTAGCTATTTTAAATCTTGAAAAAAAATATTTAAAAAAAACAAGAGATATAGTTTTGTTTAAATATTAGTCTTATTTTTGGTAGTTATTTTGCTTACATAGGACTAGTTAAGCAACGGTTTCTTATTCTCGGATCCGGGCAAAAGAATAATATTCGGGTTCAAACTACCCGGTTTTAGGCCTAATTTTCGGACCTAGCCCATAATAATCCGAGTCCGCCACACGTGGGGAACACGGACGGAATCCCATACACGGGGAACCCCACCACGCGTGGGGAACACAAGCCTCGAACCCCACCACGCGTGGGGCTCATTTTTCTGGGCAAATGGGCACAAATACACGGACTGAAAATTTTGAACGGGAGGGGCTTTTGGAAAAACCAACTGGGGAACTACTGTTCATCTTTCTTCTTCATAAAGAAGAAAGAAAGAAAACCATACGAAAGAAAAAAAGGGAACCCTACTTCCCCCGACGTCAACCACCAGCCCCGTCGAGCAGCAGCTGTTGCTGTTGCTGCTGCGTCACCTTCCCTACTGTCCAAACACCACTCCGTCACCTTCCCCGGCACCCCTACTGTCGCAACCAAACCCTACACCAAACAGGCCCTTCCCACCACCAAAACCACCGTCAACCACCAGTCTCCCTTCCCTCCGTCGACCTACTGTCACAACCAAACAGGCCTGTCATCTTCCCCCAGCACCACGACCAACAGCAACAACCTAACCTCCCGTCAAACCCCCTCCTCCTCACGTCCAGCAAAACCACCAGTTCCATCGCCCACCTCCATCCAGCTGACCCCTCGTCGACCACCGGCGTACACCACCAAACCTCCAGCTCGACCTCACGCCACCACCAGTCTCCCCGTTGTTTCCTCACGCCAAGCAGTGGATCAAACGACCATTGAACACCACGTCCAAACTACCACCAGACCACGACCCCTCCAGTAACACACCGGGAAAACCAGTAGCAACCATGGTTCATGCTCAGCCCGTTCGTGTTCGAGTTTTGGCGCGAGCTATTCCGTTTGAGCTGTGATGACTGTTTCCATGGTTTCCCGTTTGAAGTCCGTTCGAGTGCCGAGGTGAGGTTCCAGTTCGTTGGTCTCGTTGCGTCATTTCACCGACTATGGCTCCATTTCGGTTTGATGAATGAGTTGTAAATCCCCAGCAGTGTTTATCATTAGAGGTTCGTTTTCTAATCTTTGTTTGAGTTGCTATCGGTTACTATCGTGTCCGAGCTTGAATACATGTTATGTTGAAGATTTTGTTTAAATCCGTCGAGTTTTAGTTTTGTATTTATGTTATTGCTATCTCGAATGGGCATGCTAGACGAAAGTTGTACAAAAGTTTTCATGTTCGTGACTAGCTTGCCGAACGGGTAGTCGGATTGATTTAATAAGCTCTGTTATAATTTTATTAGTCATTATTCAGTTGTTCATCATATGGTTTAGTTCTAAATGTAGGTTCATGTTTAATTGTGATTCGTCAAGCTTGAGGTATTCTTCATTAGCCGTGTATCCTACTAGCTTCCATTGTTCGATTAATAAATTAGGATTTCTTTTTTTTTAAAAACGAACTTAATAGAAAATATAATCGTTGTAGGTTTATCCTTTTTAAATAAAATGAAACGAGCCTCGCCAAATAAAAATACAAGCTGTGGGGCCCTCTAAATGTATATATTAAATACTTAGATTCTGGGACGGGCCGTTTTAGCAAATTTCACGGCCCTACCCAAAATAATAATGCGCTAGTTGCTTTAGGCGCGCCTTTAATAATTTAATTTTCCTAAACTCGGGTGCACATTTATGTGACCCAAATCTAAATCTCAACGGAATCGAAATGTGTCTCTAATCATGAGTATATTGATTATGGCGTGGCCCGAGATGCATTTCCATGACGTTGTAAATTCCTTTTAATAATAAATGAGACGAGCCTCGACAAACAAAAAATGTAGAAGCTGCGGTGCCCTCTAAATGTATATATATTAAAAATACTTAGAATTCGGGACATGTCGTTTAGCAAATTTCACGGTCTTCCCCAAAATAACAATACGTTAGTTGCTTTAGGCGCGTCTTAATAATTTATTTTTCTTAATTCGGGTGCACATTTATGTGACTCAAATCCAAATCTCAACCAAGTCGAGATATGTCAATAACCACGGGTGCATTGATGTAACGTGGTTCGAGATATATTTTCACGACGTTGCAATTCTCGTAAAAAATAATAATAAAAGCGGTCAAGAGTTTAAAACTTGCACATAGGTTTAACATGTACAAAATCAGATAATCAAGCCAAATATAACAGTTGAGCGACCGTGCTAGAACCACGGAACTCGGGAATGCCTAACACCTTCTCCCGGGTTAACAAAATTCCTTATCCGGATTTCTGGTGCGCAGACTGTAATATGGAGTCATTCTTTTCCTCGATTCGGGATTAAAATTGGTGACTTGGGACACCCTAAATCTCCCAAGTGGCGACTCTGAAATAAATAAACCAATCCCGTCTCGATTGTCCTTTAATTGGAAAAAACTCCCTTGCACCCCCTCGGGTGCGTAAAAAGGAGGTGTGACAGCTCTGGCGACTCTGCTGGGGAAAACCCAGAACCACTGGTTCAGGGTTAAGAATTTGAGCTTAGAATAATTGTTATTATTTGGCTTTATTTATTATCTGATTTTATTACGTGTTTTGAGCCTAATGTGCTAAATGCTGCTTTTACCGCTTTGATATTATTTTAACTGTATATAAATTATGCCGAAACCTTTATCTTCTTACCTCCGGGGATGTGCTTACTGGTTGAGACTCCCTATTCTGTTAGTGTCATACCCTGAATAAAAGAGGCTCGGAAAGTTTCTAAGCCGGCTGGCCTTTTGGTTCCCGGAAAGGAGCTCCTTCCTCAGCTCGAGTTGTCCGCTCGGATACACTGTCTAGAACACCGACCCAGGTTTTTGAACCTAGTATAACAAAGCCACATGCCGGATCCCTAGTAGGAACGTTTATTTGCATCATGTGCATTTGACTTAGGGGACTCAACATAGGGGTTGGGTCCGTCTAGAACAAGCAACCTGAAAATAATAGACCATCTTTTGGCATCCTATGTGCTACATGTTGTTTTTAGTCAAGGGCGAATGGGTCATTTGGTCATTTCCAGCATGGTGTTATTTTAATCAAAAGCATGGGGAACATTTGTGGAATCCAAAAAGCCTTGGAATTCCCCTATGTCCCCCACGCTTCGTTTTTGGGAAAAGCACATGGGGAACATTTGTGGAATCCAAGAAGCCTTGGAATTCCCCTATGTCCCCCACGCTTCATTTTTGGGAAAAGCACATGGGGAACATTTGCGGAATCCAAGAAGTCTTGAAATTCCCTATGTCCCCCATGCCACATTTTTGAAAATATAATAAATATAAAAAATAAAATATATATGTATATATATAAAAAATAAAAAAAACATTGAAAATTCGAAAAAAGATTGTGTATTGTGTATGTTTTCATCATCATCCACAAAATTAGAAAATCGTGAAAAAGAGGAGAAAATAACAGTGTAGAGATATAACTACTTATTGTTAGAAAAAAAAAAACAAATGTCCGAGTAGTGTCGAAACTCTGCCGAAATTTTGAGAAAATAAAAAATGTCTTATTAGTTTGTTTTATTAAAGCAAAGGAAAAGCAGAAAAAATCATCATTGTTTTGCCATAAAAAAAAAGAGTCTTGTTTTTAAAATATGTTTTATTTATTTGTTTATGAAAATGACAAAATTAAAATAATCCAAAAATAGTTTTTCCATTATTGACTTCTTTAGAAAGTCTTTCTAATTGTTTTTTTAAAAAAAATAATATAATATAAAAAAAAAACAAATCCGAAAATATTTTGATTCTTCTTTCAAAAATTGAAAAGAAAATTCAAATTTTAAAAAAAAAACATTTTAGAAGCATTTCTTTTATTAAAGGTAAAATTCCGAAAAATATTTTCTTCTTCTTCTTTAGAATAATAAAAAAAAAAACAAATGAAAATTCAAAAAATATATCTTAGAAGTATTTCTTTTTTAAAAAGAAAACCAATCAAATAGTTTTTAAATAGTTCTTAAAGTAGTTCTTTCACAAATTCACAAAAAAAAGAGTTAGTTTATCTACTTATTCTTGATTGCCCGAACTACACGGGTTTGATTCTCACCGGATGTGAGATACGTAGGCAACCCTCATCGGGTCCAACCCCACCTTTTGCTAAAAAGCCAAAAACAAATAATAATAATAATAATAATAAAAAAATATATGTCAAATTTTAGTTTTGTCATAAAGAAGTCGGGTGACGTTGTTTTATCAAGACATAGCCGAATGTTCCTGAAAGGGACGCCGGAAGGCTGACTTTGCATAAACAGCCACCTTTGGGTCATTTTTAAGATTTAGTCCAGTTGACCCACACAGCCTTAAAAATCTTCGTCACCGAGACGTTGAAGGGCCGTGTTTGCAATGTTGAATTTTCTATTTTTGAAAAAATGATAAAAGAGTCATAAACAAGTCAGGGTGATGTTGTCTTGTCATAAATAGCCGAATGTTCCCGAAAGGGACGCCAGAAGGCTGACTTTGCATAAACAGCCACCTTTGGGTCATTGTTTTAGATTTGGTCCAATTGACCCACACAGCCTTAAAAAATCTTCGTTCCCGAGGCGCTGAAGGGTCGTGTTTGCAATACCAGGTTTTTATTATAATTTGAAAAGAAAAAAAAACAAAGAGTCAGCGGTCAGGCTATTTCGGCTTATTATGCATACCGTTTGAATTTTGTCATAATAAGCCGAGTCAGCTTCGGCCGCGTCTTAAACCATTCTTGCCGAAATAGCCTTAGAGTATCTTTCAGTTGTCGAAAGGTTATTTTCGTAAAAGAACGGACAAGTTTGTAAAGTGGTATAAAATAATCCTCTCCGACCTCAAAATTTATATGAAATTTGGAAGGGGCCACATTTGCAAAAATAGCCGTTTGGCTGCATTTGGCAAACGGGGAAAGGAACTGGCCGTTTGTTTTGAGTTTGTAATTCGTTGATTAGAATATGCGAGTTGTTTGATTTTCGAGGCCATTTGTTGTCTCTTGTCAAAAGTCTGTTGGTTAGTTTTTAAACTTTTGCAATCAAGTTTGTTTTACTTTGAAAGTTGGAAATTCCAAAAAAAATAAATGTGTTATTTAATGTTTATCTTTTATTGGTCCGAACTACGCAAGGTCTGATTCATGCGGGGTCATGATACGTAGGCAATCTCCATAAGATTCGACCACAACAAAAAAAAGGAAACAAAAAAAAAAGAATGAAAAAAAAAGAATGAAAAAATCGAAAAAGCAAAAAAAGAAAAAAAGAAAAAAAGATGTTGTCAATAATGAGGACCGACTGAGTCCATTCTAACCTGTTTGTTTTGCAAATAAGTTAAGGTGGTTGGTTTGTGGTAAGCCGGACAATGACACCCGTAATCCTTTACTTGCACCTCATGATGCACACTCTGCGGGGATCAGGCCTGATGACAGAAGCATTCGAGTCCTATTGGGAACTTGTTGACTAAGGGTAATGATATTGAAGTTTGGCAATGGTCATTGCAATACTAATGCAAAGCTCAGTGACTACGATGCCAAGTTTGATAAAATGGGAGGACGCTCCCTTCCTTGGTTAACAAGAAAGAAGCAGTTGGTGGCTTATTTTGTTGTCATTTCTGTTGTCCGGATTATTAAGGTTGTAATTTGGATTTTGTCCTATGTCAAACCTTCTTATCTTTCCATTTTGTCATAGCAGTTTGTTTAAATTTTGTCCAGTTTGTCTTAGGATTTTATTCTGGTTGTTTTGTTTGTTTTATTATTCAAACCATTTCGCCGATAGTCTAATACAAAGCCGGTTTTTTGTTAGTTCCAGTCGTCTTTTGTTTAGTCCTTTTATCATTTCGTTCAATGCCGATTCTAGGGACATGACATGCGCACCCAGTTTGGGCCTAATCTTAAAAGTTAATCATAAAACCCCGGAAAGGCGATCAAACCATTTAAAGAAAATAAGGACGGTTTGAGATTATTCAGAGCTCGAGTCATGTGGAACTGAGGCAAGTTAAGCACAAAGAAAACCGTTAAAAGCAAGATTCGCCAAACTGGCATGAGGGCTGTTCAAGATAATGAGAGTTAGAGTGTCGCCCAACGGTGCGTTAGAAGTGACATATGAACAAACAAATGTTGAATATAATTGTCAAGTCCAGTACCATCAGAAGAGACTACAAATTTAAATCGTGTTGTTTGCACTTGACATATTTTGAAGACTGGAATGACGAAGGCATTTTGTTCTGCTACCCAAACACTTTATCCTTCGTTACCCCTTTTGAGCCTTATTTATTTTCTTTCATACCCCTCGTTCGGAATCAGTAGCAACGAAGAAAAAAAGGAAAAAGAAAGAAAATGACAAAACGAAAAAGAGAAAAAAAAAACAAAAAAAAAGAGAAAAAGAGAAATGATAACAAAAACAAAAGAAAATCAGAATGAAAAAGAGGAATTGGGAACTACGTTTGACCTGATTCCTCAAAGAGGATACGTAGGCGCTTCACGGCTCGGTCATAGTTTTGAAAAACGAAAACAATCAGTTAGGATATCCCCAAGCAAGAAACTGGGGCAAAGGTTGCGTTTATTGTGAATAAATCTAATTCCGAAGGTTGTAACTAATAACCCAAAATTAATGTATTTTTTTGAGCCTTTTATACCCTTTCTTTCTAGCCTATCCAAAACCCACATTACGGTCCAAAGAAAGACCTTCTGACCAGTCTTCAAAAGATGCCAAGTCAGACAAATGAGAGTCTTACCGGCGAACATAACATTCTGTTCCACAGCAGAAAGGACTCTAATCTCCAACAGAAAGAGTCATACCGGCGACACTCCAAATCCCCAGCTGGAAAGTGATACAAATGAGAGAGTCTTATCGGTGAAAACCTTCACAGGCACCATAAGGCGATGAAAGCTGAGAGAAAACCAAAATGAGAGAGGCTTGATAGTGAAAACCCTTCGGGCACTACAAGTCGAATAAGATTGGGAATCAGATGGGGAATCATCAAAGGAAGGTCTTGAGAGACGATTGACGGCAGAGGATAGGCCACATACGCATGTCATGGCCATTAGAGTCGGTATCTGCGTTTGATAGATTTTTATTTATAGTTTCTTTTGTTAAAGAGTCATCTTTTCCTTTGTCTTTTATTATGTTTCTTTTTATTTTTTTCCTTTCATAGGAAAATTCCCTAGTAGAATCTGTTTGGTCGGAACCAGTGGGAAATGACTTCAAAATAGGCCATCAACTAGTACATCCAAGTGGTACAAGGAACAGGCGCAAAACCCGTGTCAAGAAGGGTATCCCCATCAAGATGAGATTGATAAAAAGGATGGGCCAGTGTTAGCAATTAATATCATCCCTAGCAAGTTTGATAGCATAATGGAACACAAAGCTGGGAAAGGAGAAAGAGGAAACCATCCCCAACAAGAGTGGCATGACCGCTTACCATGTTTTTAAACTAACAAATTTTTCTTTGATTTAGAAACAGGGAAAATGAACGTTATTGATGGCCGAAAGACAGGCCATAAAGAAAATCATCAAACCGGGGTAGAAAATTTTCTCATTGTGAAAATTTTCTCGAAGACAGGCGCCCACCTGAATAACGAGAGGAATACTTTTATGTCTTAATATAGACAGGCGCCCACCTGAATAACGAGAGGAATACTTTTTGTCTGTGCATTTCATATTTCAGGCACCCACCTGTATAACAAGGGAATACATTTCATGTCTTTACGATTAGGCGCCCATCTGTATAACAAGGGAATACATTCCACGTCTGTTCCAATAGGAGACGCACTTCCTAAGCCTAGCCTTTACCAATAGGAGACGCACTTCCTAAGTCTAGTTTTGCCAATAGGAGACGCACTTCCTAAGCTTTACCCATAGGAGACGCACTTCCTAAGTTATTTCACCCATAGGAGATGCATTTCCTCCTAAGTTTATTTTTACCCATAGGAGATGCATTTCCTCCTAAGTTTGTTTTAGTTTCACCCATAGGAGATGCATTTCCTCCTAAGTTTATTTTTACCCATAGGAGATGCATTTCCTCCTAAGTTTGTTTTAGTTTCACCCATAGGAGATGCATTTCCTCCTAAGTTTGTTTTAGTTTCACCCTTAGGAGATGCATTTCCTCCTAAGTTTGTTTTTTTACCCATAGGAGATGTATTTCCTCCTAAAGTTTATTTTACCAATAGGAGACGCACATCCTAAGTTAAGTTTCACCAATAGGAGACGCACATCCTAAGATAAGTTTCACCATTAGGAGACACACTTTCTAAGTCAATTTCACCAATAGGAGACGCACATCCTAAGTAAGTTTCACCAAGAGGAGACGCACATCCTAAGTTAGTTTCACCAAGAGGAGACGCACTTCCTAAGAAAAGTTTCACCAATAGGAGACGCACTTCCTAAAAATAGTTTCACCAAGAGGAGACGCACATCCTAAGTTAGTTTCACCAAGAGGAGACGCACTTCCTAAGAAAAGTTTCACCAATAGGAGACGCACGTCCTAAGGAGACGCACTTCCTAAAAATAGTTTCACCAAGAGGAGACGCACATCCTAAGTTAGTTTCACCAAGAGGAGACGCACTTCCTAAGAAAAGTTTCACCAATAGGAGACGCACGTCCTAAGGAGACGCACTTCCTAAAAATAGTTTCACCAAGAGGAGACGCACATCCTAAGTTAGTTTCACCAAGAGGAGACGCACTTCCTAAGAAAAGTTTCACCAATAGGAGACGCACGTCCTAAGGAGACGCACTTCCTAAAAATAGTTTCACCAAGAGGAGACGCACATCCTAAGTTAGTTTCACCAAGAGGAGACGCACTTCCTAAGAAGTTTCACCAATAGGAGACGCACGTCCTAAGGAGACGCACTTCCTAAAAGTAAGTTTCACCAAGAGGAGACGCACATCCTAAGTCAGTTCCACCAATAGGAGACGCACATCCTAAGAATAGCTTCATCAATAGGAGACGCACTTCCTAAGAATAGTTTCACCAATAGGAGACGCACTTCCTAAGCTAAGTTTCACCAATAGGAGATGCACTTCCTAAGCTAAGTTTCACCAATAGGAGACGCACATCCTAAGGAGACGCACTTCCTAAGAATAGTTTCACCAAGAGGAGACACACATCCTAAGTTAGTTTCACAAACTGGAGACGCACATCCTAAGATAAGTTTCACCAAGAGGAGACGCACTTCCTAAGAATAGTTTCACCTATAGGAGACGCACTTCCTAAGAATAGTTTCACCAGTAGGAGACGCACTTCCTAAGCCAAGTTTTACCAATAGGAGACGCACTTCCTAAGAATAGTTTCACCAATAGGAGACGCACTTCCTAAGTTTAGTTGTACCAATAGGAGACGCACTTCCTAAGTTATTTCACCCAATAGGAGACGCATATCCTAAGTTATTTCACCCAATAGGAGACGCACTTCCTAAGTTAGTTTTACCCAATAGGAGACGCATTTCCTAAGAAAAGTTTCACCAATAGGAGACGCACTTCCTAAGTTTATTTCACCAATAGGAGACGCACTTCCTAAGTTTATTCCACCAATAGGAGACGCACTTCCTAAGTATAGTTGTACCCATAGGAGACGCACTTCCTAAGTAAGTTTTACCAATAGGAGACGCACTTCCTAAGTTTAGTTTTTCCCAATAGGAGACACACTTCCTAAGTTTATTGTACCCAATAGGAGACGCACTTCCTAAGTTCAGTTTTACCATAGGAGACGCACTTCCTAAAGTTCAGTTTTACCATAGGAGACGCACTTCCTAAGTTCAGTTCTACCAATAGGAGACGCACTTCCTAAGTTCAGTTTTACCATAGGAGACGCACTTCCTAAAGTTCAGTTTTACCATAGGAGACGCACTTCCTAAGTTCAGTTCTACCAATAGGAGACGCACTTCCTAAGTTCAGTTTTACCATAGGAGACGCACTTCCCAAGTTCAGCTCTACTAATAGGATACGCACTTCCTAAGTTTATTGTATCCACAGGAGACGCACTTCCTAAGTTTATTGTACCCAATAGGAGACGCACTTCCTTAAAGTTTAGTTTTGCCCATAGGAGACACACTTCCTAAGTTTACTTTTATCCCATAGGAGACGCACTTCCTAAATTAAGATTTCACGCATAGGAGACGCACTTCCTAAATTATTTTTATAGGAGACGCACTTCCTAGCTCAAAATCATTAAGGTTTCACCCATAGGAGACGCACTTCCTAAGACTATTTTACCCCTAGGAGACGCACTTCCTAAGTTTAATTTCATGCACAGGAAACGCACTTCCTGAATTAAGTTTTCATTATTAGGAGACACACTTCCTAGTCTGGTTCGCTCAGGTTATACTTTTGCTTTAGGAGACGCACTTACTAGTTTGGCTTTCTAGATTATATTTTATGTCAGGAGACGCACTTCCGGAATTGAGATTTCACCCTAAGGAGATGCACTTCCTAGTTTGATTCATTTTAAGTTCGACCATAGGAGACGCACTTCCTAGTCTAGTTTTTTGAAGTCTACCCATAGGAGACGCACTTCCTAATCGAGGTCTTTCAAGTTTTTAGGAGACGCACTTCCTAGTTCTAGTCACTGAAATTTTCACCCTTAGGAGACGCAAGTCCTAGTTTAGCTCATTCCGACTCAACCATAGAAGAAGCACTTTCTAGTTTGAGTCATTGAGGTTGTTTTAGCAGACACATTTGCTAGCAAGAGTTTTGGTTTTACTCGTAGGAGATGCACATCCTAGCCTAGTCTTTAGTTTACTCTCGTCATTGTGTCAGGTGGGTAAGTGAGTTACAATTTTGCTAACGACTCACAAATCTTCCCAGTACAAACTGGGTTAGGAAATTTTGTTTGTTTTGTTTGTTTTGGTTGTCAGGGACCCGCCTGTAGAACGGAGGTTGTTGCATGTCGAAGATCGAAGAAGTCAGGAGTCCACCTGTAGAACAGAGGAACATTTTTCAGGATCAAGCAGTAACCCACTGGAAAGTAGAAGGATTACAACAGAAATCCCCAGCATTCAATCCAAGTTAGAAGTTCGCCTCAAGAATGCGAATCAATAGTCTGGGATGATCAACAGAAGCTGGTCACAAAAACAAAAAAAAACAAGAAAAAAAAAGAGAAAAAAAGAAAAAAAAAAGAACCCAAATTACGGAAGTGGAGAACAAATGCGGTCTGCTCAAGAACTAGCACCTACAACTAGCAAGTATCAAGGTTCAAATCCGAAGTCTGTATGAAGCACCATTCAAGACTCAAGACCAAGTTTCAGAAGACTTAAAGATAGGAATCCTTGTAACTAGTAGCTGATAGGCTTAGTTAGTCTTTTTCAGTTTTCATTTTTGTTGTAGTGACAGGACCGCGGACCGGAACCTCAATGGAACGGAACCTCGATCGGCTCTTCACCTCGGTACACTCTACCATCTCTCATTTCCGAACTACACGTGGCCTGATTCCTGTATAACCAAGGATATGTAGGCAGCTCCGATACCAGGGCTCGGTCACATCCCTTCCTTTCCTTAGTGTAGTCCGTCCAAGTAATGGTCGGGTCAAAAACATGTCTAGTCGTTCTTTGTCGGAAAACTCTTCGTGTTTCCAGTCAAAGAGGGGCAGCTGTAGACACCGGATTTTTGACCCTCCCCGAGAATTTTCACATTTTTAGCGTGAATATGTGAAATTGGGTCTAATATAGCCATTTTAACTATTTTACTTTATTTCGTTGCAAAAAAGGAAAAATCACAAAAATACATATAAATTTTAGTTTATGTATTTCTTCATAAATTTGAAAAAATACAAAAAAAAATTGCACTTTATTTTGGTACTTTATATAAATTCGAAAATTACAAAAATATATAGTTCTATTAATGTTTGATAGTCATTTTAATTTTGAAAAATATAAAAATATATTACTTTATATTTTATTTTTATATAAAAACGAAAATTACAAAAAAAATAGTTTTATTAATATTTTGTAGCTATTTTAAATCTTGAAAAAAAATATTTAAAAAACAAGAGATATAGTTTTGTTTAAATATTAGTCTTATTTTTGGTAGTTATTTTGCTTACATAGGACTAGTTAAGCAACGGTTTCTTATTCTCGGATCCGGGCAAAAGAATAATATTCGGGTTCAAACTACCCGGTTTTAGGCCTAATTTTCGGACCTAGCCCATAATAATCCGAGTCCGCCACACGTGGGGAACACGGACGGAATCCTATACACGGGGAACCCCACCACGCATGGGGAACACAAGCCTCGAACCCCACCACGCGTGGGGCTCATTTTTCTGGGCAAATGGGCACAAATACACGGACTGAAAATTTTGAACGGGAGGGGCTTTTGGAAAAACCAACTGGGGAACTACTGTTCATCTTTCTTCTTCATAAAGAAGAAAGAAATAAAACCCTACGAAAGAAAAAAAGGGAACCCTACTTCCCCCGACGTCAACCACCAGCCCCGTCGAGTAGCAGCTGTTGCTGCTGCGTCACCTTCCCTACTGTCCAAACACCACTCCGTCACCTTCCCCGACACCCCTACTGTCGCAACCAAACCCTACACCAAACAGGCCCTTCCCACCACCAAAACCACCGTCAACCACCAGTCTCCCTTCCCTCCGTCGACCTACTGTCACAACCAAACAGGCCCGTCACCTTCCCCCAGCACCACGACCAACAACAACAACCTAACCTCCCGTCAAACCCCCTCCTCCTCACGTCCAGCAAAACCACCAGTTCCATCGCCCACCTCCATCCAGCTGACCCCTCGTCGACCACCGGCGTACACCACCAAACCTCCAGCTCGACCTCACGCCACCACCAGTCTCCCCGTCGTTTCCTCACGCCAAGCAGTGGATCAAACGACCATTGAACACCACGTCCAAACTACCACCAGACCACGACCCCTCCAGTAACACACTGGGAAAACCAGTAGCAGCCATGGTTCATGCTCAGCCCGTTCGTGTTCGAGTTTTGGCGCAAGCTATTCCGTTTGAGCTGTGACGACTGTTTCCATGGTTTCCCGTTTGAAGTCCGTTCGAGTGCCGAGGTGAGGTTCCAGTTCGTTGGTCTCGTTGCGTCATTTCTCCGACTATGGCTCCATTTCGGTTTGATGAATGAGTTGTAAATCCCCAGCAGTGTTTATCATTAGAGGTTCGTTTTCTAATCTTTGTTTGAGTTGCTATCGGTTACTATCGTGTCCGAGCTTGAATACATGTTATGTTGAAGATTTTGTTTAAATCCGTCGAGTTTTAGTTTTGTACTTATGTTATTGCTATCTCGAATGGGCATGCTAGACAAAAGTTGTACAAAAGTTTTCATGTTCGTGACTAGCTTGCCGAACGGGTAGTCGGATTGATTTAATAAGCTCTGTTATAATTTTATTAGTCATTATTCAGTTGTTCATCATATGGTTTAGTTCTAAATGTAGGTTCATGTTTAATTGTGATTCGTCAAGCTTGAGGTATTCTTCATTAGCCGTGTATCCTACTAGCTTCCATTGTTCGATTAATAAATTAGGATTTCTTTTTTTTAGAAACGAACTTAATAGAAAATATAGTCGTTGTAGGTTTATCCTTTTTAAATAAAATGAAACGAGCCTCGCCAAATAAAAATACAAGCTGCGGGGCCCTCTAAATGTATATATTAAATACTTAGATTCCGGGACGGGCTGTTTTAGCAAATTTCACGGCCCTACCCAAAATAATAATGCGCTAGTTGCTTTAGGCGCGCCTTTAATAATTTAATTTTCCTAAACTCGGGTGCACATTTATGTGACCCAAATCTAAATCTCAACGGAATCGAAATGTGTCTCTAATCACGGGTATATTGATTATGGCGTGGCCCGAGATGCATTTCCATGACGTTGTAAATTCCTTTTAATATTAAATGAGACGAGCCTCGACAAACAAAAAATGTAGAAGCTGCGGGGCCCTCTAAATGTATATATATTAAAAATACTTAGAATTCGGGACATGCCGTTTAGCAAATTTCACGGCCTTCCCCAAAATAACAATACGTTAGTTGCTTTAGGCGCGTCTTAATAATTTATTTTTCTTAATTCGGGTGCACATTTATGTGACCCAAATCCAAATCTCAACCGAGTCGAGATATGTCAATAACCACGGGTGCATTGATGTAACGTGGTTCGAGATATATTTTCACGACGTTGCAATTCTCGTAAAAAATAATAATAAAAGCGGTCAAGAGTTTAAAACTTGCACATAGGTTTAACATGTACAAAATCAGATAATCAAGCCAAATATAACAGTTGAGCGACCGTGCTAGAACCACGGAACTCGGGAATGCCTAACACCTTCTCCCGGGTTAACAAAATTCCTTATCCGGATTTCTGGTGCGCAGACTGTAATATGGAGTCATTCTTTTCCTCGATTCGGGATTAAAATTGGTGACTTGAGACACCCTAAATCTCCCAAGTGGCGACTCTGAAATAAATAAACCAATCCCGTCTCGATTGTCCTTTAATTGGAAAAAACTCCCTTGCACCCCCTCGGGTGCGTAAAAAGGAGGTGTGACAGCTCTGGCGACTCTGCTGGGGAAAACCCAGAACCACTGGTTCAGGGTTAAGAATTTGAGCTTAGAATAATTGTTATTATTTGGCTTTATTTATTATCTGATTTTATTACGTGTTTTGAGCCTAATGTGCTAAATGCTGCTTTTACCGCTTTGATATTATTTGAACTGTATATAAATTATGCTGAAACCTTTCTCTTCTTACCTCCGGGGATGTGCTAACTGGTTGAGACTCCCTATTCTGTTAGTGTCATACCCTGAATAAAAGAGGCTCAGAAAGTTTCTAAGCCGGCTGGCCTTTTGGTTCCCGGAAAGGAGCTCCTTCCTCAGCTCGAGTTGTCCGCTCGGATACACTGTCTAGAACACCGACCCAGGTTTTTAAACCTAGTATAACAAAGCCACATGTCGGATCCCTAGTAGGAACGTTTATTTGCATCATGTGCATTTGACTTAGGGGACTCAACATAGGGGTTGGGTCCGTCTAGGACAAGCAACCTGAAAATAATAGACCATCTTTTGGCATCCTATGTGCTACATGTTGTATTTAGTCAAGGGCGAATGGGTCATTTGGTCATTTCCAGCATGGTGTTATTTTAATCAAAAGCATGGGGAACATTTGTGGAATCCAAAAAGCCTTGGAATTCCCCTATGTCCCCCACACTTCGTTTTTGGGAAAGCACATGGGGAACATTTGTGGAATCCAAGAAGCCTTGGAATTCCCCTATGTCCCCCACACTTCATTTTTGGGAAAGCACATGGGGAACATTTGCGGAATCCAAGAAGTCTTGAAATTCCCTATGTCCCCCATGCCACATTTTGAAAATATAATAAATATAAAAAATAAAATATATATGTATATATGTATATATAAAAAAAAACGTTGAAAAATTCAAAAACAAAAAAGAAGATTGTGTATGTTTTCATCATCATCCACAAAATTAGAAAATCGTGAAAAAGAGGAGAAAATAACAGTGTAGAGATATAACTACTTATTGTTAGAAAAAAAACAAATGTCCGAGTAGTGTCGAAACTCTGCCGAAATTTTGAGAAAATAAAAAATGTCTTATTAGTTTGTTTTATTAAAGCAAAGGAAAAGCAGAAAAAATCATCATTGTTTTGCCATAAAAAAAAAAAGAAGAGTCTTGTTTTTAAAATATGTTTTATTTATTTGTTTATGAAAATGACAAAATTAAAATAATCCAAAAATAGTTTTTCCTTTATTGACTTCTTTAGAAAGTCTTTCTAATTGTTTTTTTTTAAAAAAATAAAATATAATATAAAAAAAAAACAAATCCGAAAATATTTTGATTCTTCTTTCAAAAATTGAAAAGAAAATTCAAATTTTAAAAAAAAAACATTTTAGAAGCATTTCTTTTATTAAAGGTAAAATTCCGAAAAATATTTTCTTCTTCTTCTTTAGAATAATAAAAAAAAAGCAAATGAAAATTCAAAAAATATATCTTAGAAGTATTTCTTTTTAAAAAGAAAACCAATCAAATAGTTTTTAAATAGTTCTTAAAGTAGTTCTTTCACAAATTCACAAAAAAAAGAGTTAGGTTTATCTACTTATTCTTGATTGCCCGAACTACGCGGGTTTGATTCTCACCGGATGTGAGATACGTAGGCAACCCTCATCGGGTCCAACCCCACCTTTTGCTAAAAAGCCAAAAACAAATAATAATAATAATAAAAAAATATATGTCAAATTTTAGTTTTGTCATAAAGAAGTCGGGTGACGTTGTTTTATCAAGACATAGCCGAATGTTCCTGAAAGGGACGCCGGAAGGCTGACTTTGCATAAACAGCCACCTTTGGGTCATTTTTAAGATTTAGTCCAGTTGACCCACACAGCCTTAAAAATCTTCGTCACCGAGACGTTGAAGGGCCGTGTTTGCAATGTTGAATTTTCTGTTTTTGAAAAAATGATAAAAGATTCATAAACAAGTCAGGGTGATGCTGTCTTGTCATAAATAGCCGAATGTTCCCGAAAGGGACGCCGGAAGGCTGACTTTGCATAAATAGCCACCTTTGGGTCATTGTTTTAGATTTGGTCCAATTGACCCACACAGCCTTAAAAAATCTTCGTTCCCGAGGCGCTGAAGGGTCGTGTTTGCAATACCAGGTTTTTATTATAATTTGAAAAGAAAAAAAAACAAAGAGTCAGCGGTCAGGCTATTTCGGCTTATTATGCATACCGTTTGAATTTTGTCATAATAAGCCGAGCCAGCTTCGGCCGCGTCTTAAACCATTCTTGCCGAAATAGCCTTAGAGTATCTTTCAGTTGTCGAAATGTTATTTTCGTAAAAGAACGGACAAGTTTGTAAAGTGGTATAAAATAATCCTCTCCGACCTCAAAATTTATATGAAATTTGGAAGGGGGCACATTTGCAAAAATAGCCGTTTGGCTGCATTTGGCAAACGGGGAAAGGAACTGGCCGTTTGTTTTGAGTTTGTAATTCGTTGATTAGAATATGCGAGTTGTTTGATTTTCGAGGCCATTTGTTGTCTCTTGTCAAAAGTCTGTTGGTTAGTTTTTAAACTTTTGCAATCAAGTTTGTTTTACTTTGAAAGTTGGAAATTCCAAAAAAAATAAATGTGTTATTTACTGTTTATCTTTTATTGGTCCGAACTACGCAAGGTCTGATTCATGCGGGGTCATGATACGTAGGCAATCTCCATAAGATTCGACCACAACAAAAAAAAAGGAAACAAAAAAAAAAGAATGAAAAAAAAAGAATGAAAAAATCGAAAAAGCAAAAAAAGAAAAAAAGAAAAAAAGATGTTGTCAATAATGAGGACCGACTGAGTCCATTCTAACCTGTTTGTTTTGCAAATAAGTTAAGGTGGTTGGTTTGTGGTAAGCCGGACAATGACACCCGTAATCCTTTACTTGCACCTCATGATGCACACTCTGCGGGGATCAGGCCTGATGACAGAAGCATTCGAGTCCTATTGGGAACTTGTTGACTAAGGGTAATGATATTGAAGTTGGCAATGGTCATTGCAATACTAATGCAAAGCTCAGTGGCTACGATGCCAAGTTTGATAAAATGGGAGGACGCCCCCTTCCTTGGTTAACAAGAAAGAAGCAGTTGGTGGCTTATTTTGTTGTCATTTCTGTTGTCCGGATTATTAAGGTTGTAATTTGGATTTTGTCCTGTGTCAAACCTTCTTATCTTTCCATTTTGTCATAGCAGTTTGTTTAAATTTTGTCCAGTTTGTCTTAGGATTTTATTCTGGTTGTTTTGTTTGTTTTATTATTCAAACCATTTCGCCGATAGTCTAATACAAAGCCGGTTTTTTGTTAGTTCCAGTCGTCTTTTGTTTAGTCCTTTTATCATTTCGTTCAATGCCGATTCTAGGGACATGACATGCGCACCCAGTTTGGGCCTAATCTTAAAAGTTAATCATAAAACCCCGGAAAGGCGATCAAACCATTTAAAGAAAATAAGGACGGTTTGAGATTATTCAGAGCTCGAGTCATGTGGAACTGGGGCAAGTTAAGCACAAAGAAAACCGTTAAAAGCAAGATTCGCCAAACTGGCATGAGGGCTGTTCAAGATAATGAGAGTTAGAGTGTCGCCCAACGGTGCGTTAGAAGTGACATATGAACAAACAAATGTTGAATATAATTGTCAAGTCCAGCACCATCAGAAGAGACTACAAATTTAAATCGTGTTGTTTGCACTTGACATATTTTGAAGACTGGAATGACGAAGGCATTTTGTTCTGCTACCCAAACACTTTATCCTTCATTACCCCTTTTGAGCCTTATTTATTTTCTTTCATACCCCTCGTTCGGAATCAGTAGCAACGAAGAAAAAAAGGAAAAAGAAAGAAAATGACAAAACGAAAAAGAGAAAAAAAAACAAAAAAAAGAGAAAAAGAAAAATGATAACAAAAACAAAAGAAAATCAGAATGAAAAAGAGGAATTGGGAACTACGTTTGACCTGATTCCTCAAAGAGGATACGTAGGCGCTTCACGGCTCGGTCATAGTTTTGAAAAACGAAAAAAATCAGTTAGGATATCCCCAAGCAAGAAACTGGGGCAAAGGTTGCGTTTATTGTGAATAAATCTAATTCCGAAGGTTGTAACTAATAACCCAAAATTAATGTATTTTTTTGAGCCTTTTATACCCTTTCTTTCTAGCCTATCCAAAACCCACATTACGGTCCAAAGAAAGACCTTCTGACCAGTCTTCAAAAGATGCCAAGTCAGACAAATGAGAGTCTTACCGGCGAACATAACATTCTGTTCCACAGCAGAAAGGACTCTAATCTCCAACAGAAAGAGTCATACCGGCGACACTCCAAATCCCCAGCTGGAAAGTGATACAAATGAGAGAGTCTTATCGGTGAAAACCTTCACAGGCACCATAAGGCGATGAAAGCTGAGAGAAAACCAAAATGAGAGAGGCTTGATAGTGAAAACCCTTCGGGCACTACAAGTCGAATAAGATTGGGAATCAGATGGGGAATCGTCAAGGGAAGGTCTTGAGAGACGATTGACGGCAGAGGATAGGCCAAATACGCATGTCATGGCCATTAGAGTCGGTATCTGCGTTTGATAGATTTTTATTTATAGTTTCTTTTGTTAAAGAGTCATCTTTTCCTTTGTCTTTTATTATGTTTCTTTTTATTTTTTTCCTTTCATAGGAAAATTCCCTAGTAGAATCTGTTTGGTCGGAACCAGTGGGAAATGACTTCAAAATAGGCCATCAACTAGTACATCCAAGTGGTACAAGGAACATGCGCAAAACCCGTGTCAAGAAGGGTATCCCCATCAAGATGAGATTGATAAAAAGGATGGGCCAGTGTTAGCAATTAATATCATCCCTAGCAAGTTTGATAGCATAATGGAACACAAAGCTGGGAAAGGAGAAAGAGGAAACCATCCCCAACAAGAGTGGCATGACCGCTTACCATGTTTTTAAACTAACAAATTTTTCTTTGATTTAGAAACAGGGAAAATGAACGTTATTGATGGCCGAAAGACAGGCCATAAAGAAAATCATCAAACCGGGGCAGAAAATTTTCTCATTGTGAAAATTTTCTCGAAGACAGGCGCCCACCTGAATAACGAGAGGAATACTTTTATGTCTTAATATAGACAGGCGCCCACCTGAATAACGAGAGGAATACTTTTTGTCTGTGCATTTCATATTTCAGGCACCCACCTGTATAACAAGGGAATACATTTCATGTCTTTACCATTAGGCGCCCATCTGTATAACAAGGGAATACATTCCACGTCTGTTCCAATAGGAGACGCACTTCCTAAGCCTAGCCTTTACCAATAGGAGACGCACTTCCTAAGTCTAGTTTTGCCAATAGGAGACGCACTTCCTAAGCTTTACCCATAGGAGACGCACTTCCTAAGTTATTTCACCCATAGGAGATGCATTTCCTCCTAAGTTTATTTTTACCCATAGGAGATGCATTTCCTCCTAAGTTTGTTTTAGTTTCACCCATAGGAGATGCATTTCCTCCTAAGTTTATTTTTACCCATAGGAGATGCATTTTCTCCTAAGTTTGTTTTAGTTTCACCCATAGGAGATGCATTTCCTCCTAAGTTTGTTTTAGTTTCACCCTTAGGAGATGCATTTCCTCCTAAGTTTGATTTTTTACCCATAGGAGATGTATTTCCTCCTAAAGTTTATTTTACCAATAGGAGACGCACATCCTAAGTTAAGTTTCACCAATAGGAGACGCACATCCTAAGATAAGTTTCACCATTAGGAGACGCACTTTCTAAGTCAATTTCACCAATAGGAGACGCACATCCTAAGTAAGTTTCACCAAGAGGAGACGCACATCCTAAGTTAGTTTCACCAAGAGGAGACGCACTTCCTAAGGAAAGTTTCACCAATAGGAGACGCACGTCCTAAGGAGACGCACTTCCTAAAAATAGTTTCACCAAGAGGAGACGCATATCCTAAGTTAGTTTCACCAAGAGGAGACGCATTTCCTAAGAAAAGTTTCACCAATAGGAGACGCACATCCTAAGGAGACGCACTTCCTAAAAATAGTTTCACCAAGAGGAGACGCACATCCTAAGTTAGTTTCACCAAGAGGAGACGCACTTCCTAAGAAAAGTTGCACCAATAGGAGACGCACGTCCTAAGGAGACGCACTTCCTAAAAATAGTTTCACCAAGAGGAGACGCACATCCTAAGTTAGTTTCACCAATAGGAGACGCACATCCTAAGTAAGTTCCACCAAGAGGAGACGCACATCCTAAGTTAGTTTCACCAAGAGGAGACGCACTTCCTAAGAAAAGTTTCACCAATAGGAGACGCACGTCCTAAGGAGACGCACTTCCTAAAAATAGTTTCACCAAGAGGAGACGCACATCCTAAGTTAGTTTCACCAAGAGGAGACGCACTTCCTAAGAAAAGTTTCACCAATAGGAGACGCACGTCCTAAGGAGACGCACTTCCTAAAAGTAAGTTTCACCAAGAGGAGACGCACATCCTAAGTCAGTTCCACCAATAGGAGACGCACATCCTAAGAATAGTTTCATCAATAGGAGACGCACTTCCTAAGAATAGTTTCACCAATAGGAGACGCACTTCCTAAGCTAAGTTTCACCAATAGGAGATGCACTTCCTAAGCTAAGTTTCACCAATAGGAGACGCACATCCTAAGGAGACGCACTTCCTAAGAATAGTTTCACCAAGAGGAGACACACATCCTAAGTTAGTTTCACAAACTGGAGACGCACATCCTAAGATAAGTTTCACCAAGAGGAGACGCACTTCCTAAGAATAGTTTCACCTATAGGAGACGCACTTCCTAAGAATAGTTTCACCAGTAGGAGACGCACTTCCTAAGCCAAGTTTTACCAATAGGAGACGCACTTCCTAAGAATAGTTTCACCAATAGGAGACGCACTTCCTAAGTTTAGTTGTACCAATAGGAGACGCACTTCCTAAGTTATTTCACCCAATAGGAGACGCATATCCTAAGTTATTTCACCCAATAGGAGACGCACTTCCTAAGTTAGTTTTACCCAATAGGAGACGCATTTCCTAAGAAAAGTTTCACCAATAGGAGACGCACTTCCTAAGTTTATTTCACCAATAGGAGACGCACTTCCTAAGTTTATTCCACCAATAGGAGACGCACTTCCTAAGTATAGTTGTACCCATAGGAGACGCACTTCCTAAGTAAGTTTTACCAATAGGAGACGCACTTCCTAAGTTTAGTTTTTCCCAATAGGAGACACACTTCCTAAGTTTATTGTACCCAATAGGAGACGCACTTCCTAAGTTCAGTTTTACCATAGGAGACGCACTTCCTAAAGTTCAGTTTTACCATAGGAGACGCACTTCCTAAGTTCAGTTCTACCAATAGGAGACGCACTTCCTAAGTTCAGTTTTACCATAGGAGACGCACTTCCTAAAGTTCAGTTTTACCATAGGAGACGCACTTCCTAAGTTCAGTTCTACCAATAGGAGACGCACTTCCTAAGTTCAGTTTTACCATAGGAGACGCACTTCCCAAGTTCAGCTCTACTAATAGGATACGCACTTCCTAAGTTTATTGTATCCACAGGAGACGCACTTCCTAAGTTTATTGTACCCAATAGGAGACGCACTTCCTTAAAGTTTAGTTTTGCCCATAGGAGACACACTTCCTAAGTTTACTTTTATCCCATAGGAGACGCACTTCCTAAATTAAGATTTCACGCATAGGAGACGCACTTCCTAAATTATTTTTATAGGAGACGCACTTCCTAGCTCAAAATCATTAAGGTTTCACCCATAGGAGACGCACTTCCTAAGACTATTTTACCCCTAGGAGACGCACTTCCTAAGTTTAATTTCATGCACAGGAAACGCACTTCCTGAATTAAGTTTTCATTATTAGGAGACACACTTCCTAGTCTGGTTCGCTCAGGTTATACTTTTGCTTTAGGAGACGCACTTACTAGTTTGGCTTTCTAGATTATATTTTATGTCAGGAGACGCACTTCCGGAATTGAGATTTCACCCTAAGGAGATGCACTTCCTAGTTTGATTCATTTTAAGTTCGACCATAGGAGACGCACTTCCTAGTCTAGTTTTTTGAAGTCTACCCATAGGAGACGCACTTCCTAATCGAGGTCTTTCAAGTTTTTAGGAGACGCACTTCCTAGTTCTAGTCACTGAAATTTTCACCCTTAGGAGACGCAAGTCCTAGTTTAGCTCATTCCGACTCAACCATAGAAGAAGCACTTTCTAGTTTGAGTCATTGAGGTTGTTTTAGCAGACACATTTGCTAGCAAGAGTTTTGGTTTTACTCGTAGGAGATGCACATCCTAGCCTAGTCTTTAGTTTACTCTCGTCATTGTGTCAGGTGGGTAAGTGAGTTACAATTTTGCTAACGACTCACAAATCTTCCCAGTACAAACTGGGTTAGGAAATTTTGTTTGTTTTGTTTGTTTTGGTTGTCAGGGACCCGCCTGTAGAACGGAGGTTGTTGCATGTCGAAGATCGAAGAAGTCAGGAGTCCACCTGTAGAACAGAGGAACATTTTTCAGGATCAAGCAGTAACCCACTGGAAAGTAGAAGGATTACAACAGAAATCCCCAGCATTCAATCCAAGTTAGAAGTTCGCCTCAAGAATGCGAATCAATAGTCTGGGATGATCAACAGAAGCTGGTCACAAAAACAAAAAAAAACAAGAAAAAAAAAGAGAAAAAAAGAAAAAAAAAAGAACCCAAATTACGGAAGTGGAGAACAAATGCGGTCTGCTCAAGAACTAGCACCTACAACTAGCAAGTATCAAGGTTCAAATCCGAAGTCTGTATGAAGCACCATTCAAGACTCAAGACCAAGTTTCAGAAGACTTAAAGATAGGAATCCTTGTAACTAGTAGCTGATAGGCTTAGTTAGTCTTTTTCAGTTTTCATTTTTGTTGTAGTGACAGGACCGCGGACCGGAACCTCAATGGAACGGAACCTCGATCGGCTCTTCACCTCGGTACACTCTACCATCTCTCATTTCCGAACTACACGTGGCCTGATTCCTGTATAACCAAGGATATGTAGGCAGCTCCGATACCAGGGCTCGGTCACATCCTCTTCCTTTCCTTAGTGTAGTCCCTCCAAGTAATGGTCGGGTCAAAAACATGTCTAGTCGTTCTTTGTCGAAAAACTCTTCGTGTTTCCAGTCAAAAGGGGCAGTTGTAGACACCGGATTTTTGACCCTCCCCGAGAATTTTCACATTTTTAGCGTGAATATGTGAAATTGGGTCTAATATAGCCATTTTAACTATTTTACTTTATTTCGTTGCAAAAAAGGAAAAATCACAAAAATACATATAAATTTTAGTTTATGTATTTCTCATAAATTTGAAAAAATACAAAAAAAAATTGCACTTTATTTTGGTACTTTATATAAATTCGAAAATTACAAAAATATATACTTCTATTAATGTTTGATAGTCATTTTAATTTTGAAAAATATAAAAATATATTACTTTATATTTTATTTTTATATAAAAACGAAAATTACAAAAAAAATAGTTTTATTAATATTTTGTAGCTATTTTAAATCTTGAAAAAAAATATTTAAAAAACAAGAGATATAGTTTTGTTTAAATATTAGTCTTATTTTTTGTAGTTATTTTGCTTACATAGGACTAGTTAAGCAACGGTTTCTTATTCTCGGATCCGGGCAAAAGAATAATATTCGGGTTCAAACTACCCGGTTTTAGGCCTAATTTTCGGACCTAGCCCATAATAATCCGAGTCCGCCACACGTGGGGAACACGGACGGAATCCCATACACGGGGAACCCCACCACGCATGGGGAACACAAGCCTCGAACCCCACCACGCGTGGGGCTCATTTTTCTGGGCAAATGGGCACAAATACACGGACTGAAAATTTTGAACGGGAGGGGCTTTTGGAAAAACCAACTGGGGAACTACTGTTCATCTTTCTTCTTCATAAAGAAGAAAGAAATAAAACCCTACGAAAGAAAAAAAGGGAACCCTACTTCCCCCGACGTCAACCACCAGCCCCGTCGAGTAGCAGCTGTTGCTGCTGCGTCACCTTCCCTACTGTCCAAACACCACTCCGTCACCTTCCCCGACACCCCTACTGTCGCAACCAAACCCTACACCAAACAGGCCCTTCCCACCACCAAAACCACCGTCAACCACCAGTCTCCCTTCCCTCCGTCGACCTACTATCACAACCAAACAGGCCCGTCACCTTCCCCCAGCACCACGACCAACAGCAATAACCTAACCTCCCGTCAAACCCCCTCCTCCTCACGTCCAGCAAAACCACCAGTTCCATCGCCCACCTCCATCCAGCTGACCCCTCGTCGACCACCGGCGTACACCACCAAACCTCCAGCTCGACCTCACGCCACCACCAGTCTCCCCGTCGTTTCCTCACGCCAAGCAGTGGATCAAACGACCATTGAACACCACGTCCAAACTACCACCAGACCACGACCCCTCCAGTAACACACTGGGAAAACCAGTAGCAGCCATGGTTCATGCTCAGCCCGTTCGTGTTCGAGTTTTGGTGCGAGCTATTCCGTTTGAGCTGTGATGACTGTTTCCATGGTTTCCCGTTTGAAGTCCGTTCAAGTGCCGAGGTGAGGTTCCAGTTCGTTGGTCTCGTTGCGTCATTTCGCCGACTATGGCTCCATTTCGGTTTGATGAATGAGTTGTAAATCCCCAGCAGTGTTTATCATTAGAGGTTCGTTTTCTAATCTTTGTTTGAGTTGCTATCGGTTACTATCGTGTCCGAGCTTGAATACATGTTATGTTGAAGATTTTGTTTAAATCCGTCGAGTTTTAGGTTTGTACTTATGTTATTGCTATCTCGAATGGGCATGCTAGACGAAAGTTGTACAAAAGTTTTCATGTTCGTGACTAGCTTGCCGAACGGGTAGTCGGATTGATTTAATAAGCTCTGTTATAATTTTATTAGTCATTATTCAGTTGTTCATCATATGGTTTAGTTCTAAATGTAGGTTTATGTTTAATTGTGATTCGTCAAGCTTGAGGTATTCTTCATTAGCCGTGTATCCTACTAGCTTCCATTGTTCGATTAATAAATTAGGATTTCTTTTTTTTAGAAACGAACTTAATAGAAAATATAGTCGTTGTAGGTTTATACTTTTTAAATAAAATGAAACGAGCCTCGCCACATAAAAATACAAGCTGCGGGGCCCTCTAAATGTATATATTAAATACTTAGATTCCGGGACGGGCTGTTTTAGCAAATTTCACGGCCCTATCCAAAATAATAATGCGCTAGTTGCTTTAGGCGCGCCTTTAATAATTTAATTTTCCTAAACTCGGGTGCACATTTATGTGACCCAAATCTAAATCTCAACGGAATCGAAATGTGTCTCTAATCACGGGTATATTGATTATGGCGTGGCCCGAGATGCATTTCCATGACGTTGTAAATTCCTTTTAATATTAAATGAGACGAGCCTCGACAAACAAAAAATGTAGAAGCTGCGGGGCCCTCTAAATGTATATATATTAAAAATACTTAGAATTCGGGACATGCCGTTTAGCAAATTTCACGGCCTTCCCCAAAATAACAATACGTTAGTTGCTTTAGGCGCGTCTTAATAATTTATTTTTCTTAATTCGGGTGCACATTTATGTGACCCAAATCCAAATCTCAACCGAGTCGAGATATGTCAATAACCACGGGTGCATTGATGTAACGTGGTTCGAGATATATTTTCACGACGTTGCAATTCTCGTAAAAAATAATAATAAAAGCGGTCAAGAGTTTAAAACTTGCACATAGGTTTAACATGTACAAAATCAGATAATCAGGCCAAATATAACAGTTGAGCGACCGTGCTAGAACCACGGAACTCGGGAATGCCTAACACCTTCTCCCGGGTTAACAAAATTCCTTATCCGGATTTCTGGTGCGCAGACTGTAATATGGAGTCATTCTTTTCCTCGATTCGGGATTAAAATTGGTGACTTGGGACACCCTAAATCTCCCAAGTGGCGACTCTGAAATAAATAAACCAATCCCGTCTCGATTGTCCTTTAATTGGAAAAAACTCCCTTGCAACCCCCTCGGGTGCGTAAAAAGGAGGTGTGACAGCTCTGGCGACTATGCTGGGGACAACCCAGAACCACTGGTTCAGGGTTAAGAATTTGAGCTTAGAATAATTGTTATTATTTGGCTTTATTTATTATCTGATTTTATTACGTGTTTTGAGCCTAATATGCTAAATGCTGCTTTTACCGCTTTGATATTATTTGAACTGTATATAAATTATGCCAAAACCTTTCTCTTCTTACCTCCGGGGATGTGCTTACTGGTTGAGACTCCCTATTCTGTTAGTGTCATACCCTGAATAGAAGAGGCTCGGAAAGTTTCTAAGCCGGCTGGCCTTTTGGTTCCCGGAAAGAAGCTCCTTCCTCAGCTCGAGTTGTCCGTTCGGATACACTGTCTAGAACACCGACCCAGGTTTTTGAACCTAGTATAACAAAGCCACATGCCGGATCCCTAGTAGGAACGTTTATTTGCATCATGTGCATTTGACTTAGGGGACTCAACATAGGGGTTGGGTCCGTCTAGGACAAGCAACCTGAAAATAATAGACCATCTTTCGGCATCCTATGTGCTACATGTTGTATTTAGTCAAGGGCGAATGGGTCATTTGGTCATTTCCAGCATGGTGTTATTTTAATCAAAAGCATGGGGAACATTTGTGGAATCCAAAAAGTCTTGGAATTCCCTATGTCCCCCACGCTTCGTTTTTGGGAAAGCACATGGGGAACATTTGTGGAATCCAAGAAGCCTTGGAATTCCCCTATGTCCCCCACGCTTCATTTTTGGGAAAAGCACATGGGGAACATTTGCGGAATCCAAGAAGTCTTGAAATTCCCTATGTCCCCCATGCCACATTTTGAAAATATAATAAATATAAAAAATAAAATATATATGTATATATGTATATATAAAAAAAAACGTTGAAAAATTCAAAAAAAAGATTTTGTAAAGCAGATTGTGTATGTTTTCATCATCATCCACAAAATTAGAAAATCGTGAAAAAGAGGAGAAAATAACAGTGTAGAGATATAACTACTTATTGTTAGAAAAAAAACAAATGTCCGAGTAGTGTCGAAACTCTGCCGAAATTTTGAGAAAATAAAAAATGTCTTATTAGTTTGTTTTATTAAAGCAAAGGAAAAGCAGAAAAAATCATCATTGTTTTGCCATAAAAAAAAAAAGAAGAGTCTTGTTTTTAAAATATGTTTTATTTATTTGTTTATGAAAATGACAAAATTAAAATAATCCAAAAATAGTTTTTCCATTATTGACTTCTTTAGAAAGTCTTTCTAATTGTTTTTTTTAAAAAAATAATATAATATAAAAAAAAAACAAATCCGAAAATATTTTGATTCTTCTTTCAAAAATTGAAAAGAAAATTCAAATTTTTTAAAAAAAACATTTTAGAAGCATTTCTTTTATTAAAGGTAAAATTCCGAAAAATATTTTCTTCTTCTTCTTTAGAATAATAAAAAAAAAGCAAATGAAAATTCAAAAAATATATCTTAGAAGTATTTCTTTTTAAAAAGAAAACCAATCAAATAGTTTTTAAATAGTTCTTAAAGTAGTTCTTTCACAAATTCACAAAAAAAAGAGTTAGTTTATCTACTTATTCTTGATTGCCCGAACTACGCGGGTTTGATTCTCACCGGATGTGAGATACGTAGGCAACCCTCATCGGGTCCAACCCCACCTTTTGCTAAAAAGCCAAAAACAAATAATAATAATAAAAAAAAAATATATGTCAAATTTTAGTTTTGTCATAAAGAAGTCGGGTGACGTTGTTTTATCAAGACATAGCCGAATGTTCCTGAAAGGGACGCCGGAAGGCTGACTTTGCATAAATAGCTACCTTTGGGTCATTTTTAAGATTTAGTCCAGTTGACCCACACAGCCTTAAAAATCTTCGTCACCGAGACGTTGAAGGGCCGTGTTTGCAATGTTGAATTTTCTATTTTTGAAAAAATGATAAAAGAGTCATAAACAAGTCAGGGTGATGCTGTCTTGTCATAAATAGCCGAATGTTCCCGAAGGGGACGCCAGAAGGCTGACTTTGCATAAACAGCCACCTTTGGGTCATTGTTTTAGATTTGGTCCAATTGACCCACACAGCCTTAAAAAATCTTCGTTCCCGAGGCGCTGAAGGGTCGTGTTTGCAATACCAGGTTTTTATTATAATTTGAAAAGAAAAAAAAACAAAGAGTCAGCGGTCAGGCTATTTCGGCTTATTATGCATACCGTTTGAATTTTGTCATAATAAGCCGAGTCAGCTTCGGCCGCGTCTTAAACCATTCTTGCCGAAATAGCCTTAGAGTATCTTTCAGTTGTCGAAAGGTTATTTTCGTAAAAGAACGGACAAGTTTGTAAAGTGGTATAAAATAATCCTCTCCGACCTCAAAATTTATATGAAATTTGGAAGGGGCCACATTTGCAAAAATAGCCGTTTGGCTGCATTTGGCAAACGGGGAAAGGAACTGGCCGTTTGTTTTGAGTTTGTAATTCGTTGATTAGAATATGCGAGTTGTTTGATTTTCGAGGCCATTTGTTGTCTCTTGTCAAAAGTCTGTTGGTTAGTTTTTAAACTTTTGCAATCAAGTTTGTTTTACTTTGAAAGTTGGAAATTCCAAAAAAAATAAATGTGTTATTTACTGTTTATCTTTTATTGGTCCGAACTACGCAAGGTCTGATTCATGCGGGGTCATGATACGTAGGCAATCTCCATAAGATTCGACCACAACAAAAAAAAAGGAAACAAAAAAAAAAGAATGAAAAAAAAAGAATGAAAAAATCGAAAAAGCAAAAAAAGAAAAAAAGAAAAAAAGATGTTGTCAATAATGAGGACCGACTGAGTCCATTCTAACCTGTTTGTTTTGCAAATAAGTTAAGGTGGTTGGTTTGTGGTAAGCCGGACAATGACACCCGTAATCCTTTACTTGCACCTCATGATGCACACTCTGCGGGGATCAGGCCTGATGACAGAAGCATTCGAGTCCTATTGGGAACTTGTTGACTAAGGGTAATGATATTGAAGTTTGGCAATGGTCATTGCAATACTAATGCAAAGCTCAGTGACTACGATGCCAAGTTTGATAAAATGGGAGGACGCTCCCTTCCTTGGTTAACAAGAAAGAAGCAGTTGGTGGCTTATTTTGTTGTCATTTCTGTTGTCCGGATTATTAAGGTTGTAATTTGGATTTTGTCCTGTGTCAAACCTTCTTATCTTTCCATTTTGTCATAGCAGTTTGTTTAAATTTTGTCCAGTTTGTCTTAGGATTTTATTCTGGTTGTTTTGTTTGTTTTATTATTCAAACCATTTCGCCGATAGTCTAATACAAAGCCGGTTTTTTGTTAGTTCCAGTCGTCTTTTGTTTAGTCCTTTTATCATTTCGTTCAATGCCGATTCTAGGGACATGACATGCGCACCCAGTTTGGGCCTAATCTTAAAAGTTAATCATAAAACCCCGGAAAGGCGATCAAACCATTTAAAGAAAATAAGGACGGTTTGAGATTATTCAGAGCTCGAGTCATGTGGAACTGGGGCAAGTTAAGCACAAAGAAAACCGTTAAAAGCAAGATTCGCCAAACTGGCATGAGGGCTGTTCAAGATAATGAGAGTTAGAGTGTCGCCCAACGGTGCGTTAGAAGTGACATATGAACAAACAAATGTTGAATATAATTGTCAAGTCCAGCACCATCAGAAGAGACTACAAATTTAAATCGTGTTGTTTGCACTTGACATATTTTGAAGACTGGAATGACGAAGGCATTTTGTTCTGCTACCCAAACACTTTATCCTTCGTTACCCCTTTTGAGCCTTATTTATTTTCTTTCATACCCCTCGTTCGGAATCAGTAGCAACGAAGAAAAAAAGGAAAAAGAAAGAAAATGACAAAACGAAAAAGAGAAAAAAAAACAAAAAAAAAAGAGAAAAAGAGAAATGATAACAAAAACAAAAGAAAATCAGAATGAAAAAGAGGAATTGGGAACTACGTTTGACCTGATTCCTCAAAGAGGATACGTAGGCGCTTCACGGCTCGGTCATAGTTTTGAAAAACGAAAACAATCAGTTAGGATATCCCCAAGCAAGAAACTGGGGCAAAGGTTGCGTTTATTGTGAATAAATCTAATTCCGAAGGTTGTAACTAATAACCCAAAATTAATGTATTTTTTTGAGCCTTTTATACCCTTTCTTTCTAGCCTATCCAAAACCCACATTACGGTCCAAAGAAAGACCTTCTGACCAGTCTTCAAAAGATGCCAAGTCAGACAAATGAGAGTCTTACCGGCGAACATAACATTCTGTTCCACAGCAGAAAGGACTCTAATCTCCAACAGAAAGAGTCATACCGGCGACACTCCAAATCCCCAGCTGGAAAGTGATACAAATGAGAGAGTCTTATCGGTGAAAACCTTCACAGGCACCATAAGGCGATGAAAGCTGAGAGAAAACCAAAATGAGAGAGGCTTGATAGTGAAAACCCGTCGGGCACTACAAGTCGAATAAGATTGGGAATCAGATGGGAATCGTCAAGGGAAGGTCTTGAGAGACGATTGACGGTAGAGGATAGGCCACATACGCATTTCATGGCCATTAGAGTCGGTATCTGCGTTTGATAGATTTTTATTTATAGTTTCTTTTGTTAAAGAGTCATCTTTTCCTTTGTCTTTTATTATGTTTCTTTTTATTTTTTTCCTTTCATAGGAAAATTCCCTAGTAGAATCTGTTTGGTCGGAACCAGTGGGAAATGACTTCAAAATAGGCCATCAACTAGTACATCCAAGTGGTACAAGGAACAGGCGCAAAACCCGTGTCAAGAAGGGTATCCCCATCAAGATGAGATTGATAAAAAGGATGGGCCAGTGTTAGCAATTAATATCATCCCTAGCAAGTTTGATAGCATAATGGAACACAAAGCTGGGAAAGGAGAAAGAGGAAACCATCCCCAACAAGAGTGGCATGACCGCTTACCATGTTTTTAAACTAACAAATTTTTCTTTGATTTAGAAACAGGGAAAATGAACGTTATTGATGGCCGAAAGACAGGCCATAAAGAAAATCATCAAACCGGGGCAGAAAATTTTCTCATTGTGAATTTTTTTTCGAAGACAGGCGCCCACCTGAATAACGAGAGGAATACTTTTATGTCTTAGTATAGACAGGCGCCCACCCGAATAACGAGAGGAATACTTTTTGTCTGTGCATTTCATATTTCAGGCACCCACCTGTATAACAAGGGAATACATTTCATGTCTTTACCATTAGGCGCCCATCTGTATAACAAGGGAATACATTCCACGTCTGTTCCAATAGGAGACGCACTTCCTAAGCCTAGCCTTTACCAATAGGAGACGCACTTCCTAAGTCTAGTTTTGCCAATAGGAGACGCACTTCCTAAGCTTTACCCATAGGAGACGCACTTCCTAAGTTATTTCACCCATAGGAGATGCATTTCCTCCTAAGTTTATTTTTACCCATAGGAGATGCATTTCCTCCTAAGTTTGTTTTAGTTTCACCCATAGGAGATGCATTTCCTCCTAAGTTTATTTTTACCCATAGGAGATGCATTTCCTCCTAAGTTTGTTTTAGTTTCACCCATAGGAGATGCATTTCCTCCTAAGTTTGTTTTAGTTTCACCCTTAGGAGATGCATTTCCTCCTAAGTTTGTTTTTTTACCCATAGGAGATGTATTTCCTCCTAAAGTTTATTTTACCAATAGGAGACGCACATCCTAAGTTAAGTTTCACCAATAGGAGACACACATCCTAAGATAAGTTTCACCATTAGGAGACGCACTTTCTAAGTCAATTTCACTAATAGGAGACGCACATCCTAAGTAAGTTTCACCAAGAGGAGACGCACATCCTAAGTTAGTTTCACCAAGAGGAGACGCACTTCCTAAGAAAAGTTTCACCAATAGGAGACGCACATCCTAAGGAGACGCACTTCCTAAAAATAGTTTCACCAAGAGGAGACGCACATCCTAAGTTAGTTTCACCAAGAGGAGACGCACTTCCTAAGAAAAGTTGCACCAATAGGAGACGCACGTCCTAAGGAGACGCACTTCCTAAAAATAGTTTCACCAAGAGGAGACGCACATCCTAAGTTAGTTTCACCAAGAGGAGACGCACATCCTAAGTTAGTTTCACCAACAGGAGATGCACATCCTAAGTTAGTTTCACCAAGAGGAGACGCACTTCCTAAGAAAAGTTTCACCAATAGGAGACGCACGTCCTAAGGAGACGCACTTCCTAAAAATAGTTTCACCAAGAGGAGACGCACATCCTAAGTTAGTTTCACCAAGAGGAGACGCACTTCCTAAGAAAAGTTTCACCAATAGGAGACGCACGTCCTAAGGAGACGCACTTCCTAAAAGTAAGTTTCACCAAGAGGAGACGCACATCCTAAGTCAGTTCCACCAATAGGAGACGCACATCCTAAGAATAGTTTCATCAATAGGAGACGCACTTCCTAAGAATAGTTTCACCAATAGGAGACGCACTTCCTAAGCTAAGTTTCACCAATAGGAGATGCACTTCCTAAGCTAAGTTTCACCAATAGGAGACGCACATCCTAAGGAGACGCACTTCCTAAGAATAGTTTCACCAAGAGGAGACACACATCCTAAGTTAGTTTCACAAACTGGAGACGCACATCCTAAGATAAGTTTCACCAAGAGGAGACGCACTTCCTAAGAATAGTTTCACCTATAGGAGACGCACTTCCTAAGAATAGTTTCACCAGTAGGAGACGCACTTCTTAAGCCAAGTTTTACCAATAGGAGACGCACTTCCTAAGAATAGTTTCACCAACAGGAGACGCACTTCCTAAGTTTAGTTGTACCAATAGGAGACGCACTTCCTAAGTTATTTCACCCAATAGGAGACGCATATCCTAAGTTATTTCACCCAATAGGAGACGTACTTCCTAAGTTAGTTTTACCCAATAGGAGACGCACTTCCTAAGAAAAGTTTCACCAATAGGAGACGCACTTCCTAAGTTTATTTCACCAATAGGAGACGCACTTCCTAAGTTTATTCCACCAATAGGAGACGCACTTCCTAAGTATAGTTGTACCCATAGGAGACGCACTTCCTAAGTAAGTTTTACCAATAGGAGATGCACTTCCTAAGTTTAGTTTTTCCCAATAGGAGACGCACTTCCTAAGTTTATTGTACCCAATAGGAGACGCACTTCCTAAGTTCAGTTTTACCATAGGAGACGCACTTCCTAAAGTTCAGTTTTACCATAGGAGACGCACTTCCTAAGTTCAGTTCTACCAATAGGAGACGCACTTCCTAAGTTCAGTTTTACCATAGGAGACGCACTTCCTAAAGTTCAGTTTTACCATAGGAGACGCACTTCCTAAGTTCAGTTCTACCAATAGGAGACGCACTTCCTAAGTTCAGTTTTACCATAGGAGACGCACTTCCCAAGTTCAGTTCTACCAATAGGAGACGCACTTCCTAAGTTTATTGTACCCACAGGAGACGCACTTCCTAAGTTTATTGTACCCAATAGGAGACGCACTTCCTTAAAGTTTAGTTTTGCCCATGGGAGACGCACTTCCTAAGTTTACTTTTATCCCATAGGAGACGCACTTCCTAAATTAAGATTTCACGCATAGGAGACGCACTTCCTAAATTATTTTTATAGGAGACGCACTTCCTAGCTCAAAATCATTAAGGTTTCACCCATAGGAGACGCACTTCCTAAGACTATTTTACCCCTAGGAGACGCACTTCCTAAGTTTAATTTCATGCACAGGAAACGCACTTCCTGAATTAAGTTTTCATTATTAGGAGACACACTTCCTAGTCTGGTTCGCTCAGGTTATACTTTTGCTTTAGGAGACGCACTTCCTAGTTTGGCTTTCTAGATTATATTTTATGTCAGGAGACGCACTTCCGGAATTGAGATTTCACCCTTAGGAGATGCACTTCCTAGTTTGATTCATTTTAAGTTCGACCATAGGAGACGCACTTCCTAGTCTAGTTTTTTGAAGTCTACCCATAGGAGACGCACTTACTAATCGAGGTCTTTCAAGTTTTTAGGAGACGCACTTCCTAGTTCTAGTCACTGAAATTTTCACCCTTAGGAGACGCAAGTCCTAGTTTAGCTCATTCCGACTCAACCATAGAAGAAGCACTTTCTAGTTTGAGTCATTGAGGTTGTTTTAGCAGACACATTTGCTAGCAAGAGTTTTGGTTTTACTCGTAGGAGATGCACATCCTAGCCTAGTCTTTAGTTTACTCTCGTCATTGTGTCAGGTGGGTAAGTGAGTTACAATTTTGCTAACGACTCACAAATCTTCCCAGTACAAACTGGGTTAGGAAATTTTGTTTGTTTTGTTTGTTTTGGTTGTCAGGGACCCGCCTGTAGAACGGAGGTTGTTGCATGTCGAAGATCGAAGAAGTCAGGAGTCCACCTGTAGAACAGAGGAACATTTTTCAGGATCAAGCAGTAACCCACTGGAAAGTAGAAGGATTACAACAGAAATCCCCAGCATTCAATCCAAGTTAGAAGCTTGCCTCAAGAATGCGAATCAATAGTCTGGGATGATCAACAGAAGCTGGTCACAAAAACAAAAAAAAAACAAGAAAAAAAAGAGAAAAAAAGAAAAAAAAAAGAACCCAAATTACGGAAGTGGAGAACAAATGCGGTCTGCTCAAGAACTAGCACCTACAACTAGCAAGTATCAAGGTTCAAATCCGAAGAATGTATGAAGCACCATTCAAGACTCAAGACCAAGTTTCAGAAGACTTAAAGATAGGAATCCTTGTAACTAGTAGCTGATAGGCTTAGTTAGTCTTTTTCAGTTTTCATTTTTGTTGTAGTGACAGGACCGCGGACCGGAACCTCAATGGAACGGAACCTCGATCGGCTCTTCACCTCGGTACACTCTACCATCTCTCATTTCCGAACTACACGTGGCCTGATTCCTGTATAACCAAGGATATGTAGGCAGCTCCGATACCAGGGCTCGGTCACATTCCCTTCCTTTCCTTAGTGTAGTCCGTCCAAGTAATGGTCGGGTCAAAAACATGTCTAGTCGTTCTTTGTCGGAAAACTCTTCGTGTTTCCAGTCAAAGAGGGGCAGCTGTAGACACCGGATTTTTGACCCTCCCCGAGAATTTTCACATTTTTAGCGTGAATATGTGAAATTGGGTCTAATATAACCATTTTAACTATTTTACTTTATTTCGTTGCAAAAAAGGAAAAATCACAAAAATACATATAAATTTTAGTTTATGTATTTCTCATAAATTTGAAAAAATACAAAAAAAAATTGCACTTTATTTTGGTACTTTATATAAATTCGAAAATTACAAAAATATATAGTTCTATTAATGTTTGATAGTCATTTTAATTTTGAAAAATATAAAAATATATTACTTTATATTTTATTTTTATATAAAAACGAAAATTACAAAAAAAATAGTTTTATTAATATTTTGTAGCTATTTTAAATCTTGAAAAAAAATATTTAAAAAACAAGAGATATAGTTTTGTTTAAATATTAGTCTTATTTTTGGTAGTTATTTTGCTTACATAGGACTAGTTAAGCAACGGTTTCTTATTCTCGGATCCGGGCAAAAGAATAATATTCGGGTTCAAACTACCCGGTTTTAGGCTTAATTTTCGGACCTAGCCCATAATAATCCGAGTCCGCCACACGTGGGGAACACGGACGGAATCCCATACACGGGGAACCCCACCACGCATGGGGAACACAAGCCTCGAACCCCACCACGCGTGGGGCTCATTTTTCTGGGCAAATGGGCACAAATACACGGACTGAAAATTTTGAACGGGAGGGGCTTTTGGAAAAACCAACTGGGGAACTACTGTTCATCTTTCTTCTTCATAAAGAAGAAAGAAATAAAACCCTACGAAAGAAAAAAAGGGAACCCTACTTCCCCCGACGTCAACCACCAGCCCCGTCGAGTAGCAGCTGTTGCTGCTGCGTCACCTTCCCTACTGTCCAAACACCACTCCGTCACCTTCCCCGACACCCCTACTGTCGCAACCAAACCCTACACCAAACAGGCCCTTCCCACCACCAAAACCACCGTCAACCACCAGTCTCCCTTCCCTCCGTCGACCTACTGTCACAACCAAACAGGCCCGTCACCTTCCCCCAGCACCACGACCAACAACAACAACCTAACCTCCCGTCAAACCCCCTCCTCCTCACGTCCAGCAAAACCACCAGTTCCATCGCCCACCTCCATCCAGCTGACCCCTCGTCGACCACCGGCGTACACCACCAAACCTCCAGCTCGACCTCACGCCACCACCAGTCTCCCCGTCGTTTCCTCACGCCAAGCAGTGGATCAAACGACCATTGAACACCACGTCCAAACTACCACCAGACCACGACCCCTCCAGTAACACACTGGGAAAACCAGTAGCAGCCATGGTTCATGCTCAGCCCGTTCGTGTTCGAGTTTTGGCGCGAGCTATTCCGTTTGAGCTGTGATGACTGTTTCCATGGTTTCCCGTTTGAAGTCCGATCGAGTGCCGAGGTGAGGTTCCAGTTCGTTGGTCTCGTTGCGTCATTTCGCCGACTATGGCTCCATTTCGGTTTGATGAATGAGTTGTAAATCCCCAGCAGTGTTTATCATTAGAGGTTCGTTTTCTAATCTTTGTTTGAGTTGCTATCGGTTACTATCGTGTCCGAGCTTGAATACATGTTATGTTGAAGATTTTGTTTAAATCCGTCGAGTTTTAGTTTTGTACTTATGTTATTGCTATCTCGAATGGGCATGCTAGACGAAAGTTGTACAAAAGTTTTCATGTTCGTGACTAGCTTGCCGAACGGGTAGTCGGATTGATTTAATAAGCTCTGTTATAATTTTATTAGTCATTATTCAGTTGTTCATCATATGGTTTAGTTCTAAATGTAGGTTCATGTTTAATTGTGATTCGTCAAGCTTGAGGTATTCTTCATTAGCCGTGTATCCTACTAGCTTCCATTGTTCGATTAATAAATTAGGATTTCTTTTTTTTAGAAACGAACTTAATAGAAAATATAGTCGTTGTAGGTTTATCCTTTTTAAATAAAATGAAACGAGCCTCGCCAAATAAAAATACAAGCTGCGGGGCCCTCTAAATGTATATATTAAATACTTAGATTCCGGGACGGGCTGTTTTAGCAAATTTCACGGCCCTACCCAAAATAATAATGCGCTAGTTGCTTTAGGCGCGCCTTTAATAATTTAATTTTCCTAAACTCGGGTGCACATTTATGTGACCCAAATCTAAATCTCAACGGAATCGAAATGTGTCTCTAATCACGGGTATATTGATTATGGCGTGGCCCGAGATGCATTTCCATGACGTTGTAAATTTCTTTTAATAATAAATGAGACGAGCCTCGACAAACAAAAAATGTAGAAGCTGCGGGGCCCTCTAAATGTATATATATTAAAAATACTTAGAATTCGGGACATGCCGTTTAGCAAATTTCACGGCCTTCCCCAAAATAACAATACGTTAGTTGCTTTAGGCGCGTCTTAATAATTTATTTTTCTTAATTCGGGTGCACATTTATGTTACCCAAATCCAAATCTCAACCGAGTCGAGATATGTCAATAACCACGGGTGCATTGATGTAACGTGGTTCGAGATATATTTTCACGACGTTGCAATTCTCGTAATAAATAATAATAAAATCGGTCAAGAGTTTAAAACTTGCACATAGGTTTAACATGTACAAAATCAGATAATCAGGCCAAATATAACAGTTGAGCGACTGTGCTAGAACCACGGAACTCGGGAATGCCTAACACCTTCTCCCGGGTTAACAAAATTCCTTATCCGGATTTCTGGTGCGCAGACTGTAATATGGAGTCATTCTTTTCCTCTATTCGGGATTAAAATTGGTGACTTGGGACACCCTAAATCTCCCAAGTGGCGACTCTGAAATAAATAAACCAATCCCGTCTCGATTGTCCTTTAATTGGAAAAAACTCCCTTGCACCCCCTCGGGTGCGTAAAAAGGAGGTGTGACACTATGCCAACGGCCCTAGGTAAAGCTAAGTTCATTTTATTTATGACTGACCATTTCTCTAAATGGGTTGAAGCACAGGCATTAGAGAAAGTGAGAGAAAAAGAGGTTATAGACTTCATCTGGGATCACATCGTATGTCTATTTGGGATACCCGCCGAGACAGTGTGTGACAACAGAAAACAATTTATCGATAGCAAGGTAACAAAATTCCTCGAGGGTGATAAAATAAAAAGGATATTATCAACAGCGTATCATCCTAATGGGAACGGACAGGCCAAATCGACGAACAAGACTATCATTCTAAGCTTAAAGAAAAGGTTAAACGACGCCAAGGGGAAGTGGAGAGAAATGTTACCCGAAGTCCTCTAGGCATATCAAACAACATTAAAGTTCAGTATAGGAGCAACCCCATTCTCCTTAGTATATGGCTCCGAGGCATTGATTCCGGTCAAAGTCGGGGAACCTAGCGCCAGATTTTGACATACAACGGAAGAATTAAATCACGAGGCTATGAGTACTGGCCTCGAGCTATTAGATGAAAAACGAGAAGTTTCGCTCGTTCGGATGGCTGCGCAAAAGCAAAGAATCAAGAGATATAATAATAGAAGAACCAACCTCCGCCACTTTGGAATCGAGGACTTCCCAGGGGGTCACCCATTCTAGTACTACTCTCGCCCAAGCACGCTTAACTTCAAAGTTCTGATGGGATCTGGTGCGTTAGTGTTGGTATGATCCGGAGACTTAGTTCTAAGGAAAGTCACCCTCAACACTCGAGAACCAAACGAAGGGAAACTAGGCCCAAATTAGGAAGGACCATATCGGGTCCTCGGTATCATCGGAAAAGGATCTTACAAACTTGGCACAATGGAAGGCGAACAATAGCCAAACAATTGGAATGTATCACTCCTCAAACGGTATTATTGCCAAGGTATGACTCTCACCCTTTCCATTTGTATTTGATACTAACTTATTGCAGGTGCTCAATCGAAGACGTCGAGAAACTCTTCAACACGAGGACCTTAGGTTTTAAAGCACGTGTTGCACTCTTTTTCCCTTAGATAGGTTTTTATCCCAAATAGGTTTTTTTCGGCGAGGTTTTTAGCAAGGCAACCATTATGTGCTACCTGAGAAAAATTCAACAGTATCCAAGGCTTATTTGCAGTCAACCTCGAATACTAGGGAGCATCACCCTCGGATGTTATATTTTCGAGGAAAGTACTTCATGTCAAAAGGTCTCGATAGGGAAACTTTGTAATGGGCCAAACAGTCGAATGAATCGTGTCCATATAGATTAGACGAGCCCCGATGGCAAAACATGTATGCATGTATAAATTATTTCAAGAACCGAATTGTTACCTCATTTATATTGACGAAAAAGGATATGTATAAGAGATCGACAGAGGTTTTACAAAAAAGGAAAATAAAAATAAAATCCTAACTATGCCCGGGGCTGGTTTCTCCCTCGGGGGCAGCCTTAATCATTGTAATTATCATAGAAGGAGACAAGCAATCTGGCATCAACTTCATCAAGCGCCTTAGCTTTAGGTATCTCTTTAGAGAGGTCAAAACCTCGAGCATGGATTTCCTCGGGGGTCTCCCTCCGTGATTGGCACTTCGCCAAGTCATTGCTCCGTTGCTCTCGATCGGAAGCCTCCATTAGCTGCGTTTGAGCAGCCTCGACATCGTCCAAATACACTGCTATGGACTTATAAGCCACTATCTTCATCTTCCCGACCTCCGCCTTGGCCTCAGCAAGCTCGGCTTCGAGCTCCTCGATCCTTTTGGCCTACGCCGAACTTTTCTCTTTGATGCCCCGAAGTTGGACCTCGGCCGATGACAATTTGGCCATGGAAGCCTCTTTCTCTGCAGCAAGGCAGTCCATGTTCTCCTTCCACCGATCGCAGTCAGCCTTGATCTGATCGACTTCCCCTCGAAGTAGCTCGATCCTTTCCAACTTTTGCTACAACTGGGATATTAAAGTATTAGCCTTCACAGTTGAGTCGAGACCATACTCTTTCAAAAGGATAGTTACCTACTCATCTATCTCGACCTCTTCCTTATGAGCCTGGGCCAAGTCTGCTCGGAGGTCCATGATCTCCTCTTCTTTTTCACATATGGGCATTTGAGGGCATCTCTCTCCTCGGTAAGTTTCTTGAGATCAGCCTCACACCAGTTCAGCTCGGCTTGGGACTTGGTGAATGCTTCCCGATTAAGCACCACAACCTATGGAGAAAGGAAAGAAATCAGCAAGAAGGAAATAAAAACAAACGTAATAATGGGGAATTAAGTTTACCTGGTTCAGGAGACGATGGGCCTCTTCAAAAACTATCGTTGCATCTAGATCGGAAACATCATCGACCCCCGTAAGGAAGCCACGGAATATGTCTTCCCCATTGTGGGTCATTCCTACATTGGGGGTCTCCATAGATCGAGCCTTGCGAAATTGTCCTTCAAAAAATTTAGGGTCGGGCGATGAATCATCAATAGTGATCGCCCCAAGCAAGTCACTTGGGGAACTCTCTCCCTTTTGATGAACCCTACTACCGGACCCTTCGGGCACACTCGCCATTCGTTTATCACGGTAGGAAGTATCTTTTACCCCCGATGACTCGGAGACTTTGCTCAGAGTACCTTCTGAGATATCCTCGATCCGAGGGTGAGTCTCCCGACCATCACCGGCCCTGCCGCTATTGAAGCTTCGACGCCCCCCCTCTTTTGAGGCACCAGCTCACAACCAACATCTTCCCCACTCTTCTTAATTTCATAGCTTCTGGGCTACGTCGGCAGATAGAGCGACAGAGTCGTCGTTTGACTTATGAGCCTTACTCTTCTTGGGCTTCGGGGAATCAGGAGGCGAGGCCCTTCTCCTTTTCTTGTCCTTAGCCGGTTTGGAGCCACTTCTTCCCTAGGTGTGGCCGACCTCATTTCAGCAACATCCCTGAGGCCTGCATAAAAAGAAGTCGAGTGTAAGTAAAAAGAAATATTTCAGAAAGGGGCGCCAAAAGCATACAGGATAAGCTTACCATAATTCTTGGCCTCCCATCTGCCCCTTGCCAAGTCACGCCAGCAGCGCTAGGCATGGGAGGAAGTTGCAGCTAGCTTCCTAACCCAGTCTTCAAGGTCAGGGATCGCGTGAGGCATCCAGGCAACCGCTGCATAACAGGTGAAAGTGTTACACAAAGCAAAAAATAGAGTACGAAGATTAATGGCTAATACTTACGATCAAGGTTCCATTTCTCGAGGAACGACAGTTTCTCCTCGGGGATGAGGTTGCAGGTCTTTACCCGCACGAACCGGCTCATCCAACCTCAGTCCTTACCCTCATCGATGCTTGCAAAAAAAACACTTCATTGATTGGTGTTGGAGCTTGATTAATCCTCAAAAAAGTCGAGGTCAATACAGCCGTATGAGGTGGCTGAGAGTGAATTCCAACCCCTTGGCCTTGCCAGAGAAAACGAAACACGATCACTATGTGCCAGAACGAGGGATGCACCTGACCAAGGGTAAAAGGACTCAATGTGAATGGGTAAGTATAGACACTTAGAAACCCCTCCCCGTGAGTGGTGATACTTTCTTCGGGAGCAGGTATTTGTACCACGACCTCGGCCCCCAGTTGCATTCTTTATTCACAACTTCGAGCTGTTTCACTGTTATCGAGCATATATACCTCGATACATATTCACATTGGCCGTGAACCAACAAAGGGTTTTCGACTTTGAAGGCGTTCTTTAAAATGCAGGGGCCAGGAACGTACTCGTGAGAGAGCGGTTATACCAGCATTTTATCACCGGCCAGCCGGAAAGAAGAGGAAGAATTCTTCTCCTTTTATGAGACAGTTTTGGAGGTTTTCGCCATTGGTTCTTGTAGAAGGAAGCAGAAAAAGGTGGAGTTTGGTATTTTTGGTGCTAAAAGATTGAATCAACGGACAGTGAAAGAGAAGAGATGGAGAGAGGAAGAGACTTAGAAAACTTGGTGAAAATGAAAGTAAAGTTTTGATTCAAACAGGGAACCTGTATTTATAGATTCACGTTGCCGGTTCGGTGGTGCTAGTGGCCGACCGTCACTGGAAAACATTAATGGTTTGGGGAACCGAACTGAAGGGACGTTTCGGTCACCTCGATCGCTTACGTCATGGGATGACGTCATTATGGGGTGTCCGGAATATCGAAGCTCAAGTTGTTTATTATCATTTTACTCTAAGAAACGAGCGGACTATCTGTATATGGTGGAAATCGGGGCTACCCGATTTCGTCATTCGATGAAGAAAAAGATACCACGTCGAAAGGCCAGGACTTCGAGTTCGGGATCAAGGTTTCTTTCCAAGATCGAGGTCGACATCGTTAATCGAGGTCAAAAAGAAGCATGCTTCGAACTCATGCCGGTATAAGGCAGTAACGGAAAGGGCGAGATATCCGTAACGGACCGGAGATCGTGGCATGAATCTCGGAACGGATCAGTCTATAGCGGTTAATTAGTTATTAATATGATTTCCTACTATAGTTAGAAGTGTAACCATCATTGTTCACTGTTAAGAAAATATACACTCATTACTTTCTTGCTATTTCATTTACTGTTCGTCAGAGTTGCTTTATAATTTGCTATTCTTATTATCATACCTCGAGACTACCATAGGCCGAGGTCGAGATTTGGTTTGCATGCTGGTTTGATCTATTTTATTCTCTAATTTATCTATTTAATTTCTTGTTTATCAATTGGTATTGGATTAAATCACATATCCTTAAAATCACAATATAAGTTTAATTGTTACTTGAATTTTAGGGTAAACATTGATATTAACTCATGTTATTTACACAATTCACTTACTTTATTATGTATTAGTGATTAAAATATTTTATGATTAGTTGTACTCCATCTATTCAAATTGGATGTCCATTATGATCCTGGAAAGTTAATAATCTACCCCACGTAGAGCTACATTCAAATACTCAAAGGTGGAGCAAGATGAGTAAGAGGTAAAATAAAAGCCGTTCTGCTTGCGATATCCCAATGCATAGTCTCAAAATGGTAAAAAGAAGGATGATTTAGTGAAGTTGAATATGAAAGTAAATCATTTAATATGATATGGTTAAAATTTTATATTCTTAATAACTTAATGGATATACATAGAATGTGTATAGACCATGATCTTAATTAAAAATGAGACATATTTGGTTGATAATGCATGTAATTACCAAGATAACGATAGAACTTGCATATTGTCCATATTTATTTTTTCGGGAAGAGCTAGCGGGTTGCTCTATTCTTATCACTCAATTAAGAAAACATTAGCATTGGTGAAAAGAAAAATACAAGCATCGAATTTTGTTGAGCATCGCTACAAATATTCAACCACTTGTATAGACTCAAACTACACGTATAAATTAAAAATATTTAAGGAATATGTATATGTATATATCGCCTCTTAGCAAAGAAGTGTCGTGTTTATCCAAGAACAAACTGGAGCCAATAGTAAGAATATAATACTAGTACTAGTAGAAAAAAAGAAAAGAAAAAATGTAAATACTGTCCACAACTTGCAGTAGCGGACAACCTCTGCCATTATACTTTACAACCCACACAAACACTCTTTTGCCTCAACAACAAAATTTATTTCTTAAATAGTGTTTTTCATACGGTTACAGCCGCTGCTTCTACTTGAAAACTAGTACTAGTATAATACTACTAGTACTAAGTAGGAATAATAATAATTCCGATTACTTGTCTTCGTCTTCTTCCTTCCAGCTCCATTTTCTTTCCTTGTTATTTACACAATTGAAAAAGTAGGATTTTCCTCTTTTTTATTAATTAATTTATTTCCCGCAATGATTTGAAATGTGTTTGTATTTTTTATTATTATGTTGTTGGGGTATCTTGAGTTGTATAGAGGTGCAGACGACTAATTTATGTGTCGGCGCCAGGTCGCTTTCTGTCGGCTTCGTTTGTATCCAACAATGGTGATGATTAAAATGGCCGGGCCGAGGAGAGAATAACCCATTTCTATTAAACTAGAGTATCATATTCCCCACATACCCATTACCCACTACCCTTACCCACCCGAAATAAAAAGCATAGAAACAAGAGAAGCAAGCTATACCTGCACCACTATGCTGATGATTCATTGTTAGTGTTACGGGATTTCAGTAGATTTTAGATTTCATACTTCCTCTCCCTCAAGTTTCAATATTTCTGACTTTATGTGGGAATGCGGCTGAATTCTGATCCAACTACTGCTACTGCTGCTGCCGCTTCTCCCAGATTACTCCCTCCCAAATGAAGTTTGCTGTCTTCTATCCAACCCATTTATCTTCCATCTCAGGTTATTCTTTTTCTCCACTTCTCTTATCTATGTTTTCTTAAATGTGCCCTAACTATTTACTATAAAGACCCTGAAAAATTGCCAATTTTTAGTTCCTTTCATGTAAAATAGGCTTCTATGCCACTTTGACCCTCATATTGGGCTATATGTCAAGTCTATAATGTTCATTTATGCTTCCTTGTCAGAAAAAAACATATTCATATACTTATTCTTAAGCATTGGGTTGCCGTGGGTTTTAAGCTCTTGTCTATCATATGCTTTTGGTGGGTCCTTCAGTCTTTGTTGCTTGAGGTTTCATCTGAAAATAGTGTACTATGTCCTCCCACCTGCCTCGGGGTTTGTCTTCTAAATAAGTGTTTGCTCCATCTTATGCAAGGCGATTACCTACATGCACAGGTGATTTGTTACCTACAAACAAGTACAATGTTAATAATATTAGGATGCCTCTGACTTTTTTGAACAAATTACTCTTTCCTTCTTGAAAATTCTCTTCATCATCTAACATCATGCACGTCCTTCATATTTCAGTGTCAATGTGTCAAAATATATATCCCAAAAGTACTCGCCTTTGCAGCTGAAGTGGTCGCCAAATGTCAAGGACTCTTGCAGCAATTGTAGGAGGTGCTGCAGGAGCCGTGGCATTGGTGGGGATTGTGATTGTCATTTTATGGTTCTGTATTTTTCATAAAAGGAGCATTTCAAGAACTTCTGAGACAGGCTCTTCTGATCCATCTATTCAAGGTGATTGTAACTCAGTTCTTATTCAAATCAAACATGCCATTATGTATTCTCCAGTTAAGATCACTTCCTCAAGTATCTGGATAACTTGCAGTTGGAAAAACTGCTGGGATTGAATTGACCTTACGAGATGCCAGGCGCTTCCAGATAGAAGAATTGTCTTTGGCAACAAAAGGTTTTAGTGATAAGAGTTTGATTGGCCAAGGCAAATTTGGGGAGGTGTACAAGGGATTGCTTCATGATGGCATGCTTGTAGCAATAAAAAGGCGATCGGTTGTCCCTAGCCAGGAATTTATTGATGAGGTAATAGTACTCATTACATCTTATGGAAATTAGTGCACATACTCTTTTGAGTTTGTTTCTTTAATCATACTGGTCCCTCTGAGCCTATCCAAAATTTCGTTCCTCGTCCTGATATTGAAGTGACTACGTCCTTTAATTAGAGGCTGATTGATCAAAATGGTTCGGAAGTCATCTGCTTCCATTGACAGATAAAAGGCACTAAATGGATCAGCTTATCTCTTGAAAAGCTTGGTGCTTTCAGGCCTTCATCACTTGTCTGATTGAATAAACACAGAGTGAAAGTTTATGGAAGTTTACTTACACTCACTCATACCAAAATTGTTTGGTACTTAATCAATTTCAATTAATAAGGTTAGTAAATATTTTATAACTAAATACAAAATAACTAAAAACACAAATTCTTTAGATATTCTACGAGGCACTGACCAACTGTCCACATCTACTTCTCTGTTTAAATTTTCACGGTTTTCTAAGTTGTGTCAAGGATCACAATCTGGTGAACAAACTTCTCCTCAGGTTCTAGTTGAATCTGTAAGAGATCAAGCCACAAATCTGGCTTCTTAACAGAAACATCATTGAGACTGCTGCTGATTACCTTGTGTCAACTTGATCAAGTAAAAGCATTTATTACTTTTCTTCCAATCATGTTATTATTTCACTGCTTCATCTCCTTCCTAAACTGGCACCAAACCATGATAAACCCATTTAAGTTGCCCAAGAGACCTTCCAATTTTAGATTACCCGTTGCGCCACTTGGCCCAAATCCTTTATCTCTGCAATCTCCTTAGAAGCTCAAATCCAAACACAAGATGAAGCAAGCAACTTTTCTGCTATACTTGAAGCATCTTTTAGCTGCTTCCTTGGGACCACTCTTCTGTTGTGTGATCAACAGTGGCGTGAACAAGGCATGACAAATCCAAGCTTTGACTGAGATGGGTGATAGTTGTTGGGTTGAGTTTTAGACGGAAGTTGACTTTCACAACATTTTAGTCCCTTGGGCTTTATTTTAACCATCTTGGTGAACCTGGATATTAGGAGGCCGATGCGAAACTTTTAGGCATGTTTGAAGGTCAATTTTGGTACTTTTCTCCTTTTTGTGATTGTGTCTGCAATGGGAGAAGGGACCTAGGTGTTATGTTGGGTTACAGCTTGATAAAATTGCATTACACAACTGGCAATTGAAAAAGAGAGGGAAAAAAGTGGATTATATAGTCATGCGCTGCTGTAAGGAATAAAGAGTGTAACCTGTGGTATTTGATTCCGTTTTTGCTAATCACAGGGAGTCCTAAGTAGCTTGCTGGACAAATTTAGTTATCATGAGACTGCTTTAATTAGAAAAACGTCTCTTCGTCCATTCCCCGTGAAACAGAGGAGAGTCAATTACTACAAAGAATTCTTTTTCAAGCTCAGGTACAGACGACCTAGTCGCGTGTGCTGAATTGAATATGCAACCAGAGGCACAATTTCATTCTTCGGCTGTCATGGGATTTGATATTATTTTTAAATTTTGAAATTCTTTTCTGCAGTTCACTTAAATTGAATTGATTTAAATTATAGCAATTTTCAACTGATACAAATGGAAAAAATTGGGTTATTTAAAGTTCTTGAGAACCCATGAGATTCTAATTATGGTAAACGATTGGGCTCTCTTTGTAGAAATCCTCGTTTAGTTACATTCTTTACTTTTGTATTCTGCTTTTATAGGGTCCAAATCAATTAAAATTTACGCTATCAAAACGACAAAGAGAAAAAAATGGAAAGAAATTGATAGAATATCCCAAGAAACAGATCCCCATTACTCGGATATCTTCCTCTTGGCCATGAATAAGGGTCTATCAGTGCAAGTAAGACCGTGATTGATATATGAGTAGATGGGTTAGGTGCACCTCTTGCCTAGTGCGACGTGGCGTGATATAGCTTTTGGAGAGAATATCAAGGTGAAATCCTTTTTCCATCCTGGCATTTGTTTTGACAAGTCTCCTTTCCATCCTACCATTGGGGACTGAAAAGGGCTAATACACCTGGCATGTGATTTATCTCCTAAGTCACATTTTTGCCATCATCTTTTGGGTTGTCTCTAATTTTTCTGTACCCGTATTCATATATCCAGTGTACTTGGAAGAAATACAGCAGGTAAGTCTGACGCTGCTTTGCAGATAAATTGAGATTACTATGTAAGGAGGAGCAAATTATAAATTCCACTTTTATCTGTTTTAGGTGTATTGGAATAAGTACGTGCCGCCTAGACTTAAGAGCAAATTCTACAGGGTGATGGTTAGACCGGCTATGTTGTATGGAGCTGAGTGTTGGCCCGTCAAGAAGTTCCATGCCCAGAAGATGAAAGTAGCTGGAATGAGGATGTTGAGATGGATATGTGGGTGTGGTAGGAAAGACAAGATTAGGAATGAAGTTAGGGACAAGGTGGGAGTGGCATCTGAGGAAGACAAGTTGCGGGAATCGAGGCTGCGATGGTTTGGGCATGTGAAGAGGAGAGACATAGATGCCCCGGTCAGGAGGTGTGAGAGGTTGACCATGGCGGGCTTGAGAAAGGGCAGGTTGCACCTAATCGAGGACATAACTAGCGATAGGAAGGTGTGGAGGCCGAGAATTAAGGTGGTGGGTTGACAGGTAGTTGTGAGTTTACCAATAGCACTAGTACTATTCTTGTATTCTTTTATTCTTAGTTCGTTATTACTTTGTTATGTCACTCGCTTCCATTATTTATTATATTATTATTGTGATTACTGTTCTTGTATTCTTTTATTCTTAGTTCTTTATTACTTTGTTATGGCACTCGCTTCCATTACTTATTATATTACTGTTGTTATTGCTTGTTACTTTATTCTTACCATTTCTTTAGCCGAGGGTCTATCGGAAACAACCTCTCTGCCTTTATAGAATAGGGATAAGGCTGTGTACACACTACCCTCCCCAGACCCCATGTATGGGATTGAACTGGGTTTGTTGTTGTTTGTTATGACTATGTGTTCATTGTTTATGGTTTGATGTATTCAGACTGTATTTCCTATCAGGTTCGCTATCTCTCATCTATTCAGCACCGGAACTTAGTCACCCTCCTAGGATACTGCCAGGAACGCGATCAGCAGATTCTTGTCTATGAGTACATACCTAATGGAAGTGTATCCGTTCACTTATATGGTAGTCATCTTTCTACTCAAACTTCTGTTTCCTCCTTTTCCAGTTTATATTTTTTGTTTACCAATATTTATTTCCAGATAAATTTTGACTATTCAGTGAGTTGCCTTATCTTCTGTACATTGTGGTGAAACCTAATATTTCCAAGTTCCGAGCTTCTTCCTTTCCCCTTTTCTCCCCCCACAAATTGATCCCTCTTTGTTATTCCAATCTTTCTTGCTTTTACCTGGTTTCAACTTCAAGCCAATTAGCAAATGTTGCTAACTCTTTGTAGGATGCAATATATTTTTCTGTTTGATTTTTCATTCCTTGGGTTTTTCTTTCTAGGCGATGGTCATGTTACACAAGAGAAACTTGAGTTCAAGCATAGGCTTTCTATAGCTCTAGGAGCAGCTAAAGGTGATCCTCTGCAAAATCAGTGAGCATTTTGGCTCCCCTGGTATTTGTTTTGTCTTTTGTTTAGATAATATGTGTGTCCCGCTCTGGTTTGGCAAAATTCTCTGAGAAGCTTTCACAACACTTGAGGGCCCTGTATCAGCTTCTTTGAGTTGAAAAACCTTATTGTTTGGTTCTTAAGCTCCATTGCCGCTCAATGTAAATATGCAGGTCTTGCTCATCTTCATTCCCTAAGTCCCCGCTTGATTCATAAAGACTTCAAGACAGCAAATGTTCTCGTGGATGAAAATTTCATAGCTAAAGTTGCAGATGCAGGATTACGCAATTTTCTTGGGAGATTTGAGGTTGCAGGCCCATCTTCTCAAGTGGCTGCTGATGAAATTTTTCTTGCTCCAGAGTAGTCCACTTGCTTCTTTCGTGTTTACTTTTTGGAACATCTTTTCCACCCATTCTTTTGTGGAGACCCATGTTCAGAGGCTTAAAACAAGATGTTCTATTTTATATAAGGCTCTGTTCTCCAGTCCCCAGTGGCTAAGGGATCTGATTGATGTGAAGATTCAATGACTTTTTTCTCATTGTTCTGTAGGGTCAGAGAGTTCCGACGATTTTCTGAGAAAAGTGATGCCTACAGTTTTGGTGTATTTCTCCTGGAGCTAGTTAGTGGCCGTGAAGCAATGGATTTGCTGTCTTCAGATTTGAATATAAACATAGTTGAATGGGTACACCCTTCTCAGAACAAGCTTATAATTTGAAACATATTGACAAGGATATTGGGGCTCCTGGAGACAATCAGGAAATTAACTTAGGACCAATGTCCTTTATGTGCATTGAAATAAACTTATTAATCCGCTGAGTGAATTTAGCTTAGTTATGCAGTTGGTAATAAGAGAATTTTCTCATTTCAGGTGGAGAATTATCAGGAATCTGGCAACATATCTGCCATCATTGATCAAAGATTGGGTAATAGCTTTACCACAGAAGGCATGGGAGAGTTCATGCAGTTGACTGTCCGTTGTATGGACCCTTCGAGTGAAAGGCGGCCTACCATGAGTTATGTGGTGACGGAACTGGATCGGATACTGGAGAAAGAGATGAGCTTGACAACAATCATGGGAGAAGGAACTCCAGTTGTGACTCTTGGAAGCCAGCTTTTTAGGGCTTCAAAATAAGATGCAAGTGTGGGAATTAAGCTTCTTTGTTGTATTAATTCTTTTGTTTGTGTGATTTGTCATATTATTTACAGAAACACCAGATTGGAAAGAGAGATGCATCCAGCTGTTTGTTAACTGTAAAAAAGAAAAAATAACAGCTGTGTTTTTTTCTTCTTTTATTCTTTCCTCTCATAAATGTACTCTAAACCTTGTGCTAAACAATTATTTGTTGATAATAGATGAAGATTGTCTGGAGTGATTTTTTTTAATATTTTTTCTTGTTCGTTTAATACTCCATATTCCCTCTCAGACCCCCCCCCCCTTTAGAGCAAGCCCTGCCCTTTGAGCTAAATTCATAGTATTTCATATTAAGGTGATAACTTGAATGCCAGTTATGAGCAAGTAGTATATGAATCTAGACCCACTGCGAGGAGAAGGGGAGGCAGAAGAAGTGAGACTATCCAAGTTGGGTAGTTGATATGGTAGGGTAGGAAAAAGGGAAAAAAGAGGAAGAGTTTTTTCTCATAGTAGTTGCAGTTTCCAACAATTCTATAGCCGAAGAGTAGAGAAGGCACGTCTGCATCACTAGTTTCTTCAAATGTTTAGCTAATATCGCACTTGCACAATGTTCATATAAACTTTATCATATAACCGTGGTTATAGTTAACATATGTATTTTTGTACACACGTTAGATAAAGAAATAATAATAAAAGAAAAGTTTTTCCATGTAAGCACGGTGAAATTCTCATATCACTATCAGTGGTAAAAATGTGAAAAATAACTTCATAATACTCAATTCCTAGCATAAGTTCAAGCTATTCTCCCTGGGCAAGACTTTTCGTGATAAATGAACAGTTCTTGTGTCTATCCTCTGGTCTCTGCTTGGGCTCTTCTTTTCTTCACCAATCACTCACGAGTCACGTCGTATTCCTCTCCAATCTTCGCCACACTTAAGTTATCGCTTGCATCTTGGATATTGCAGTGCCTTAACTTTTGACATTGCTTAATTGAGATACCTTCAATTTATTAAGTGTTGATTTGTCATCTATGTATTTATTTTGTTAGTAAATCAAGTTTTCTTCTGGATGCACATTTCTTCTGAGGCCACGCCTCAGTACAGTGGGTGCTTGGAATTTTGTTCATTTTGTTAGTAACCAAGCTTTCTACCTCGCGAGTCACGAGGGTTGGGCGCACATCTACCCCTGAGACACTAGGTAAACCTGGGGAGACGTCCTACAAGTTGGGTAGCAGTCAAGTTTTAGGATCACCTTGAATGGACATGCCCCAAAACCGCCCACGAGAACACTTTCCAAGTCACCTGGCTTGCTAACTGATGCCCCCTAATCCAACATCTCCCATTTACAAAAGCACCACAAGGACTTCTAGGCCTGAAGCCAGGACATTGCACCTTGAATTCTATACCACGAGCTTCCACATTACTTCACTCTCTCGACAAAGAATATGATATAGAAAACCCAAGAAACTGTAGCAACATCCAAGAATTGTAATGAATAAAACATGCATGCCAACACCCCTTGTGTCGTTTCCAAAATTTTCTTACAAGCATAAAAGAAGAGAAACAAAGATAAGAAAGAAGCTAATCATCTGACACATAACGTCAAGGAGAAGTGGCACCCTGCTTTGCTTTGAGGACAAGCTCTTCCGTAGTGGTCCCAATTATCTCATTTGCACGCTTGAGACCAACACAATAGTACCTTCCAATCGTATCCTTAATTGGGAACAGAATATATTAGAGGCAAGAAAAACATAGAAATAATCAATTCAGGTAGCAGACAAGGTAGAAATAGACTTCAATAGCCAACAAGAAAGGGTGCAGATAAGGTAGAAATAGGCTTCAATAGCCAACAAGAAAGGGACTTAGCATACTACTTACTAAGGTACGAATATTGGCTGTGCATCTTCCCTGATAGTACAATAACTTGATTATTCTCCACGTTGAGAAAAGGATTACTTATTTATATTTCCATAAAAAGATTAGACCTGCGTCTTCTAATCTTATCAATGAATTTGGTTAAACTTAAGTCACCTTGCTTGTCTATGCTTTTTATAATGGATTCCTTAAGAAAATGAGAAGTAGCATTTAGTACAGAAGACATTTTCCTAAAAATAAGTCATTTCAGACAAATGTTCTAGTGTTCGGTTGGTGATTGTAATGTTAGCAAACCGGATAGTACTTTTATGAATTTTTTTTGCATTAAAATTTAAAATAATATCTAAATGTCAGTAAGAGCAATGATATCAAGTTAAGAGTTGAGATAGTTGTGAAGAGTTATTCCTTGAAAAACATTTTATTGCACATTTTACTAATTGTTAACAAAACATTATGAATGATGGCTTTTCTTGGGTGATTAGGAACACAAAATTAGATATCTATTATGTACAAATGGGAATCTTACGGAATGTACCAAAAAAGACACTATTATACCAACAACTAACCATTTTAGTCATGCTATCAAAGATAGCCAAGAAAATAACCAATGATATAACATTCAAAAAACATAGTTTGCTTATGGCTTTAACCCTTTCTTCGCTAAAGCCATGTTTGTTTGCGCTTTGTGCTTAAAGCCCCAATAGACCTATAAAACTTCTTCTTCCAAAAATCTTAATATGTGTAAAAGGTTATTTTACATCATGTTCAACGTAGTTGGTCTTTCACATTTTCTTCGATGCGTCATGCAGGCATTCTCCAGTTCGATCAATGTTGATGCTGTACAATATCACTTTCATGTTGGAAAAGAGAGGGCTTCCCAGATATCAGTAGAGAATGCTCATGTGCTAGAAACTAAGTGAATTGGTTCAACCCGGTAATTGTAAAAGAAGGCTAAATATTAGTCTCTCTTCCAGAAAATTGGCTGATGAAAAAAGCCCAAGTTCTATTATGGATAGTTGTGGGGCCAATCTAGCAAGACCTAAAACTTATGTATCTCAAAATTTTGGGCCCGATGTTATAAGTGAAGAACTGAATAGGGATTCTAATTTACCCCAACAAATGGAGCGGCCCGACCTTCTATTCCTAGAGATAGAAGCGTGTAAACATAGGGAGGTGTATCTGATAGAGCAAATTGAAAAATCAGCGGCTGCTCAACCGTTATTATCTCAATTGGAAGATGATGGAAGTCACACAGATCATGACATGCAAGAGGGGGAAATTGAGGGGGAGGTTCAGATACTCGAAAATCTAAATCAACAACAGTTAAATTGAAAATAGAGGTGCAGATGCATGGGAGATAGAAGATGTTGACCCAATTCAAGTTCAATTCCAAGAAGCTGAAATGGAAGCAACTCTATGGGTACATAGGAATATATTGAGACTGAGCAAGGAATATGAGGCAGTGTTCAAAGGCTGTGAAGGGGAGGCTCTATCTCTTTTTATGAAACTAGATGCCAAAAAGGAAGGAGGAGATGACAGAAACTCCTACTGCCAACTGTGGTACTCCAAAACAAAAGGGGGGAAAGGAAGTGGAAAAACTGGTTTTCAATGTGACGTACAAAGATGAGGGGAAAAGAGCAAGGGGAGGTCAATTTCCAGAAGTGAACCATGAAGATAAAAATTATCTCGTGGAATGTTTGGGGATTGAATAGAAGGGAAAAGAGAAGGTTAGTGAACAGTTTGATACAAAGGTGGAAAGCAGACATTTATTGCTTTCAAGAAACTAAGTTAGAGGGAAATATTGAACCATTAGTCAAGCAAATATGGACCAATAGAAGGGTAGAGTTTGGTTGCTTGCAATCAAATGGGAGAAGTGGGGGAATTCTTATTTTATGGGATAATAGGGCATGGAGAGGAGAGGTGATCACCACTGGAATATCCACAATTACTTGTAGATTCAGCTCGATGACAGAGGAGTTCTCCTGGCACCTCACAGGGGTATATGCACCTTGCAAACAGGGTGGAAAGACAACTTATGTGGATGGAAATTGCAGATACTAGGGGACTTTTTGATGGTCCCTGGGTAATATGCGGGGATTTTAACACAACTAGATTTGTAAATGAGAGGAGAAATTGTAGGAGAATGACAAGATCCATGATAGAGTTCTCTGATTTCATTAATGACATGGAAGTGGTGGATCCTCCTCTTATCGGAGGAAGTTTTACTTGGGAAAAAGGTGACAATCAGCAAGCTTTTTCAAGGATAGACAGGTTTCTATTCTCTACGGAATGGAATGATGAATTCAGGAATATTTCCCAAACACTGTTACCTAGAGTCTCTTCTGACCATGCTCCCTTACTGTTAGAATGTGGAGATTGGGAGAATCATAAGTCTTATTTCAAGTTCGAGAATTGGTGGTTCGGGGTGGCAAGTTTTAGTGACATGGTAAAAACGTGGTGGCTTTCTTTTGAGGTACAGGGTAGACCTGATTATATTCTGGCCTGCAAATTGAGGATGCTGAAAGGAAAACTAAAAGAGTGGAATGGTACAAATCATGGCAACTTTGAAGTAAGGAAAACTCAACTTCTAAGTTCCATGGCAGAAATGGATGTTGTCCAGGAAACTAGAAATCTATCTGAAGATGAGCTTTTGCAGAAGGCCAGCATGTTCATGGAGCTGGAAGATACAACAAAAAATGAGGAGATAGCTTGGAGACAGAGATCTAGAGTTCTTTGGCTCAAGCAAGGGGATAGGAACACAAAAATTTTTTCATAGAATGGCAAATGCACACATGAGAAATAACACAATTGATAAGCTAGAAGTTAATGGTGTGACGGTGGAGAATCCAGCGACTATAAAAGGGGAAATTCTATCCTTCTACCAAAAACTTTACACTGAAACAGAGGAATGAAGACCAGAGTTTGTTTTGGCTGATTGTCCTTGTATAAGTGAGAGTGAGAAGCAGTGGTTACAAAGATCATTTGAAGAGGATGAAGTTTGCGCAGGGGTAAAATTATGTGCTTCAGACAAAGTACCTGGGCCAGACGGATACACTATAGGATTTTTTCATTCTTGCTGGGATATTGTAAAGGAAGATGTTATGCAAACCTTGAGAAATTTTCATGCACAGGAGTTTTTTGAGAAGAGCTTTAATGCATCATATATAGCCCTTATACCAAAGAAGACTGGAGCTCGAGAGTTAAGAGATTTTAGGCCTATTAGCTTAATTGGGTCTGTGTACAAAATTATTTCTAAGGTTTTGACCGAGAGATTGAAAACAGTGATCTCCAAGCTAGTAGATAGGCATCAGATGGCTTTCATAAAGGGAAGACAGATAATGGATGCAACACTAGTGTCTAGTGAATGTGTTGATTCAAGGCTAAACATGAAGACACCTGGAATTCTTTGCAAACTTGATATTGAGAAAGCATATGATCATGTGAGTTGGGGTTTTCTTCTTAAAATGCTGAAATCTATGGGTTTTGGAAGAAAGTGGATTAAATGGATGCTCTTCTGCATAAGCTCAGTCAGGTTCTCTGTTCTCATCAATGGTTCCCCAAAAGGTTTCTTCCCTTCACATAGAGGTTTGAGACAGGGTGACCCTCTTCCCCCTTTTTGTTCCTAATAGCAATGGAAGGTCTAAATAATATGATAAAGGTAGCAAATAACAATAGGTGGATGATTGGTTTTAAGGTGGCAAGTAGTGTAGGTGGAATGGAGGTAACTCATCTACTATATGCAGGTGATACTTTGGTATTTTATGATGCAAAAGAAGAAGAGCTAAGACATCTCAGGATGATTCTAACAATTTTTGAGGCAGTCTCTGGTCTACATGTCAATTGGAGGAAAAGCCTTATTTTTCCAGTAAATGAGGTAACTGATACACAAAGGCTGACAGGCGTTCTTGGATACACAGTTGGAACTCTTCCTACAACCTACTTAGGTATGCCATTGGGTTCTAAAAACAAGTCGTCAGACATTTGGAGTGGGGTGTTAGAAAGATGTGAGAAAAGATTGGCTAAGTGGAAAAGCCAGTACATATCCCTGGGGGCAGAGTAACATTGGTTAACAGTGTCTTAGATGCACTTCCCACATACATGATGTCTCTTTTTCCTATTCCTACAAAAATAGAGAAAAGGATTAATGTTATGAGAAGGAATTTCATCTGGCAAGGAAATAAAGAGAAGGGAGGTTATCACTTGGTTAACTGGAAGGTTTTGACACAAAGCAAGAAATCTGGGGGCTTAGGCATAAGAAACTTGAGACTACATAATAAAAGCCTACTCATGAAATGGCTTTGGAGGTTTCGCAGAGAAGATCAAACTTTATGGCGACAGGTCATCACTGAAAAATATGGACTAGAGGGACAATGGATACCTAGAGCAGTGACAACAACATATGGGGTTAGTGTCTGGAGGTCCATCAGGGCATATTGGCCTCTTTTTGCTGAGAATGTTTCTATTGTAGTAGGGAATGGGAGGAAAACATCCTTTTGGAATGATAATTGGCGAGGGCATGGACCTTTGAATGACCTTTTCAGTGACATGAAAGTTTTGAGTTTGAATAATGAAGCCACAGTGGAAGACAGTTGGGACCAACATGGATGGACTTTCAACTTTAGAAGAGAACTAAATGACTGGAAATTGCCTAGATTCACTGAATTTTTGAATGTACTTGATCAGTTCAAGGGGACTACAGTGGAGGAGGATAGGGTTAAATGGACAAGGCATCGTAGTGGCTCTTTTGCAGTGAACTCAGCATACAAATTGCTCAACCATCAAGGCCAGCAAACTCAGTTATGGAGCTGGAAAACAATATGGCAAGCCAAAATACCAACTAAAGTAGCCTGCTTTGTATGGTTAGCAGCCATGGATGCTTGTCTAACACAAGACAATCTAATGAGAAGAGACATGCCATTGTGTTCAAGGTGTTATCTGTGTGGAAATGAGGCTGAAAGTAGTAGCCATTTATTTTTACACTGTCAGTTTGCTAGAGCTTTATGGCACCTATTTTTGAGTATGAAAGGACTGTCATGGGCCATGCCCAGGAGTACAGGGGAGCTACTTGCTTGCTGGAATTTCTCTGGAGACCTGATCAAACAAAAAAAGTGGTGGAAGACCATCCCGGGATGTATATGGTGGATCATTTGGATGGAAAGAAACAGTAGATGTTTTGAAGGACACAACAACTCCTTACAGAAGATCAAGATGACCTGCTTATTTTTGTTTCACTTTTGGTGTAAGGAAGATTTTGTACAGGATGTAGATTCAATGATAGATATCATAGGATCACTGTAGTAGGAGATAGAAGATAGCCGTGGTTTTTGCTCTTTTTGATATATGTATATATGGCCTTAGCACAGCCTTTGTGCTACGATTAAATAATATGTTACCATTCTCAAAAAAAATTAGTCTCTCTTCTTCTACCTACCTGTGGAAAATGACATCTTGGTTTAATGCTTCTAATGACCAAAAGGAATATCTCTCAAGTTTTCAGACTTCTCGTAAAACAGTGGTTTAAAAGCTGGAGTAACTTAAAGATTCCTGGAAAGATCCCTTTTTTTCTTTTCTTGATGGGGGTCTTACCAACTAGCTCAATCTTGCCATTCCAAAGGATGACGCTTAAAACATGGACCATTTAAAAGCGCTTAACTTTCTTTTAGAAGGTATATAGATGGTGTGTGGCAAGGATCATCTAGTCAGCAACGAAATGAACGAGCAATAAGAAACAAATGGCTTGGCCGAGTTTAGCATCGTCTAAATCCAGAGACCCATAAACTCCTTTCCAGTGGTTTAGTCCTGCTTCTTGTGTGATATATATATATATATTTCCCCCCATATTAATGCCTATATCTAAATATCTGGCAGCAAGACAAGTTTGCAAGAAAAGATATTTACTAGGTCAAGGAAAAGAACAAAAAAGTAAAAGGCTAAGACAGAAGATCATTCTTACCCGAACAACAATGCCTAATTTATCTAGTTTCTGAACAGCATCATCTACATCAAAATTACAGCTTACGCCGAACTCTTCTTTTAGCAATTCCTCGCACCGCAGATCAAGATCCTATACAATCCTCAGAATAATGGAAGATTATCTTAGTAACACAGTAATTGAGGGACACCATGGAAGCATGCATCAAAGAAAAGCACCAGATAAGATTCATATGAATGCCAAACATGCAGTGAGAGATACATGTGTCATATACCTGCAAAGTAGCTTTACCCTGTTCCATCAAAATGAAAAATGAAATAATAACTTCCTTTACCTGCAAATTTGACATGGACACCATAAGCACCAGCTGTAACTTGTTCAACTACTCGAGAACATTGTATCAGAATCAGTAGCTACATTCAGTAACGAAATGCAGTCTCAAACAACTGATAATATTTATTAAAAGTGGGAACCCTGAGAGTATATGTAAACATTTCTAAATTTCCTATAATGGCACACCAGCATCATAAATATCTTCCTTTTCTATTTCTTTGACTTCATAATTGTATCGTTAGTCTATCATATAAATCCCGATCACCATCAGAAATGAAAAAGAAAAGCTTATTTTCAGTTTTATAGTCCTTTATTTTCCTGGGGAAGGAGGTAGGGTAATAAAATTACAGGAAATTCATGATAGAAACAGCCGAGGGTCTCCTGGAAACAGCCTCTCTGCCCCTCGGGGTAGGGGTAAGGTCTGCGTACATATTACCCTCCCCAGACCCCACTTGTGGGATTATACTGGGCTGTTGTTGTTGTTGTTGTTGTTGTTGAAATTCATGATAGAATGAAAAAGCAATTCAAGGGAGAAAGAAGACAGAAGCTACATACTTCTTGCTGAATCACATCATCGCACAAATGGAGAAGAGTACCCCTTCCACTATCTAGCTGTTTATCATACATTGACTGGGTAATCAAGTTCTGATATGTAGCCATATTTTGTTGAAACCTGCAGGCAAATTAATGAATCAGCTTCGGTGAAATACCAGCTTGAGGATGCTCTTAGTGATTTGCTATGTTCTTAGCGATCATCTGAGACATTCATCATATAAAACATGTGCCTCAGCATGACAAAATGCACAATTTAGGGAACTGCGATCAAAAAGAGAATGAACATTACAAATGTGGGCAGACTACACAACTAAGTCCATGATGCTTATGTCCCTTAAATAAACAAAAGACAAGTGAAGACAGATTTGAAGGAACATGCAAGATTGGGAGATCGAGGAACTCCAAGACTTGTTGGCACTACTATACGGGCAAGGTATGCACCACTATTCTAGTGATTGTTGGAGATGGGGGTTGCGTGCCGATGGTTTGTTCACCGTAAAGTCCTTCTACCAAAGTATGCTTGTGAGAGGGGAGGTCACTTTTCCCTACTCATCAATATGGATCCCTAACGCGCCCACAAAGGTGTGTTTTTTTGTATGGTTAGCAGCGAGGGGTGTGATCTTGACTGCGGAAAATCTACGCAGGCGAGGAATCACACTTGTTAGTTGGTGCTATATGTGTAAAAGCTCAGGGGAAGAAGTTGATCATCTTTCATTGCATTGCCCTGTGTCCTCGGCTTTGTGGAGGACGATCCTGAACCTTTTTGGTGTTCAATGGGTGATGCCAAGCACTGTAAAGGAAATGCTACATAGCTGGGCCGGCCTACGTAGACGAAGAAAACAAAAGGCGTGGAAGTTCGCACCACTAGCTCTCATGTGGATAGTTTGGGGGGAGCGAAATAGGAGAGCTTTTGAAGGGATTGAGTCACCTTTTTCAAATCTTAAGAATAGTCTTTTATCTTTGATTGCTTTTTGGTGTACTCATGTAGCCCCAAATTGTGTGGATGATTGGGCGTCTTTTGTAGAGAATCATGTTCTGTTGTAAATTCCCTAATCCTCTGTATAACTCTTGTAAAAGGGAGTTTCCCCTTTTTGATTAATACAATGACAGATTTGAAGTGCTGAAAAGTCAGCAACTAAGAATAAAACGATATACCAGCATTAGTACAGATAATTCTTTGCTTTCTTTTAAAAAAATTGATGCAGATAATACTGAAATTAACAGGCACTCAACGTGAAGTATGTCTTTGCACAATAGCCTATCACCGTGGAGAGAACAGCAAATATGACCCAGATATCAGCTTTAGGCAATTCAAGCGAACCCACAACAGCTACCTGAAAGAATGAAAGAGTACCTCAGTTAAAAAAAATAATCTGAAAGGACAATAACAGTCAAGTAGTCAAATTCTAAGTGGTTTAAAGTAACTAACCAGACCAACTATTGCAGACACAAGGAATTTGACCCAATCCATTGGAGTTAAACTGGGATTCTTTTTCTCCGGCTAAAAAAGAAAGAGAAAGATAGCATCAAGATGTAACAGTTTATAAGAAGCTCAGCCCCCCAGTTGAAAGGTACATATAATAATTTCAGGATGTAACAGTTTATAAGAAACTCAGCCTCCCAGAGGAAAGGTACACAAAATACAGGCTGAAAGAAAACAACAACAACAACGACCCAGTAAAATCCCACAGAGTGGGGTCTGGGTAGTGTGTACGTAGACCTTACCCCTACCCCGATGGGGCAGAGATGCTGTTTCCGATAGACCCTCGGCTCAGGAAGACGGAAAGAAAACAAGAAGAGACAATATATCAGTATCGTCAACAGAATCCATAGAAATAGTAACAGCATCATAAAACAATTGAAAGAAAACAATTGGAAAAAAAAAAAATCATACAAGGACAATTTCCAGGTCAGCCATTGGGATGTGTCTGAAATGCTTCACATAAATTCCTCGATCAGATTGTGATGAGGTACCAGCTCGTCTGCAAAATTACCACTTGAATCCATTATTCAAACAACACACAGTGTACAACAAGTGAACGATAAAGGAACAAGGGACCAAAAAACTTATTATTCAACAACTTAGCCATCTGATAAACATGAGCCTTTTTGTGAAAGAAAATGGGCTTCAACCAAGAATTTCATATTTAAAGATATTTCCACAAAGAAAGCAAAGTCATACCTGTAGACAACAATTATCCTGTCAAAAGTAGGTTCTTGAATTGTTATCTTGCTCAGCAGACTACGTAAACTGGATTCAGACAATAGAAAAAAATTATAAGTTGGTAATAAGCATCAGGAACTCAAAGCAGGCAGCAAAAATTGTTAATGCTAGTGGTATTAAATCATAATTATTAATGTCACTCGACTGGCTAACAGTGGTGAATCCAACAACTGGTCATCCGCTTCTACCAGTTCAGACAAGTAATCGGATACATTAGACCATTAATTTTCTTGCTCTAAGAGCCAAACCCACTACACGCCAAGCATGGATGTGATTAATCAGATTCTTCCAATTTCACTCGGGCATATCAACTCTGAAATTAAGGTAAATGAATAGCAGAAATGGAAGGGAAATACATGAATGCATCTAATACATACTTTGACAGGGATTTACTCAACAATTGTTGCTACAACTAGGAATGCACTGATCAAACTGGAGGGAGAGTATTGATAAGAGAAGTTATTTCCAGATGTCTTCTTCATGTATTTTGCTGGTAATGAGATTACTAAGATGGTTATTTAATGAAGATTTCTGGCATATATGAGGGATTTCTATATTTCGAAGGCAAAAGAGAAAAGAGGGGAAAGTAATTGACTAGATCAGAAGTGCACCATCAACCAGACGAATGCTGAATTACTCCTTTATTGGCCCTAATATTGACTAGGTCTTAGGGTCTTGAACAAGTCCCACATTACTTTTGCAAGGATTTCTAAATGGATCTACCATGGGGCTTATAATAATCCCGAGTTACTCCACCAAATGCCTTAAGATTTTGGGTTGGATGCTCAAATTCTCTCATATCATATCAGAGCCAATTTTTGGTAAGCCTGTGCTCAGCCATTTTTTCCTCTACTTCTTATCTCTACCACTTCATAAACTGCGAATTCTAGCTCTCTGAAGCAGACAAGCCAAAAGAAAGGCAACAACTAGCAATCATGTACAGTTTAGTTATAGTACAGCTTGTAATGGTTACTTTTATTTCAATCCTTGTACGTGAGAATTGTACTCTCAAACTTTCTATACTTTAGCAAGACAAAACTAAGATGTAATTTTTTGGAAGCTACAGAGTAGTAGAGAATTGGGCATGTCAATTTCTCACATAAAGTTAGCTAGCATTAGTCTAGTTATAAACTTTGGAATATGCGCAGATGCTAGTGACTGTCTGCCAATTCACTAGATGATACTTTTTAGTTCCATCCGCTGCATCCCAAAGAACACGAGAACGGAGTGTTAGAGAAGATTTTGGCTGATTATCCATGGTTTTGAAAAGGCTTATAATGTCCTTGGTTATTCAACCACATCCTTTAAGTATTCTGTTTGAATGCTTAGACAAAGGTGGATCCAGGAAGTTGCGCAGATGTTGTAAACTGTTGGGCCTGTCCTTAAGGAGGTAAGGTTGTATATCCCCCAAACTTTTTTTGATAAGGTAAATTGTATTAATCAAAAGGGAGAGAACTCCCGTATACAAGAAGTATACCAAAAAGTAGAGAATTTACCTCAGAACATGATTCTCTATAAAAGACGCCCAATCTTCTATATAAATAGGGGCTACATGAGTGCACCAAAAAGTGCTCAAAGATAAAAGACTATTCTTAAGATGTGAAAAAGGAGACTCAATCCCCTCAAAAGCTCTTCTATTTCTCTCCCCCCAAACTATCCACATGAGAGCTAACGGGGCGAACTTCCACGCCTTTTGCTTTCTTTTTCTACGGAAACCAGCCCAGCTATATAGCATTTCCTTTACAGTGCTTGGCATCACCCATTGAACACCAAAAAGGTTCAGGATCGCCCTCCACAAAGCCGAGGACACAGGGCAATGCAACAAAAGATGATCAACTTCTTTCCCTGAGCTTTTACACATATAGCACCAACTAACAAGTGTAATTCCCCTCTTTCGCAGATTCTCAGCAGTCAAAATCACTCCCCTCGCCGCTAGCCGTGCAAAAAAGCACACCTTCGTGGGCGCCTTAGGAATCCAGATCGAGGAGTATGGAAAAGAGGCCTCCTCTCTCGCCAACATACTCTGGTAAAAGGACTTTACGGTGAACAGACCATCGCCACGCAAACCCCATCCCCAAGAATCACAAGATGGCTGAGGCCTGTCTTGCCCATATAGCAGTGTAAATAAATCTTGGAGCTCCGCAATCTCCCAATCTTGCGTGTTCCTTCTAAATAAAAGGTCTCATACTACCCCCCTACATGCTCCTTACGAATCTGTTGGACCATCAATTCCTTCTGGTTTGAAACTCTGAAGAGGTGGGGTCTTCAGAGTATCCTCTCCACACCACCTATGATTCCAAAAGCTGATTCTCCTTCCATCTCCCACCCTGTAAGAGATGTTGCCACTGAAGGATTCCCAATTCTTCATGATGCTCCTCCACATGCCACACCCGAAGGTGTTGTGATTGCCTTGGTCCTCCAACCCCCTCCCGTGGAATCGTACTTTTCTACTAGGACCTTCCTCCATAGAGCATGCTCTTCTACTTCGAATCTCCATAGCCATTTTCCCAACAAAGCTCTTTTGAATACCCTAGATCTTTTACTCCAAGTCCACCCCACTTCTTTGGGAAGTGACTGTCTGCCAATTCACTAGATGATACTTTTTAGTTCCATCCGCTGCATCCCAAAGAACACGAGAACGGAGTGTTAGAGAAGATTTTGGCTGATTATCCATGGTTTTGAAAAGGCTTATAATGTCCTCGGTTGTAAGTATTCTATTTGAATGCTTAGACAAAGACGGATCCAGGAAATTTATGGGTTCTGGTGACCCCATGCTTGCCACAGAACCCACAACCCACTTATGCTATCGTGTTTGCAGTTTATTATGTGTACATATTTAGTGGATTTCTCAATACATATACAGGATCTGGGCCAAAGCTACTGGGTTCTGTCGAACCCGTACTATATGTCGTACATCCTCCTCTGTGCTTAGATGCTTTGCCCTTGGTTGTTATATTCTCCTTGAATAAATAAGGTCTTGTATTCCATGTCTCAGTCGTAAACATCGGATAGAATGGGTTATCCAATTTGCCATTCAATTGGAAGAGATCATAAAGGGTGGAGCCATTATCTACGTCAGTAATAAGTGGTCCTTACTATTTTGATAGGCAGTCCCTGGCCAAGTATCAATCTGATCCTGGACTCTACACTATTTCACTTGATGCAAGGAAAATTGATTACTTCTGGCACTACGAAGAAATGTTTGGTTAAAAGGACAAAGGTCGGTGCAAAAACCAGAATAGTTCATTGCTACACTAGGTCCAACTAGCAAGACAGATGCACACAATCTGCGGCAGAGATAACTATAAGACACCACAATGCTTAACTGCCTTTTAACCAAAGACCATAAACACTCATGCAGAAGAAAAATGACAACCTTTTTATCGTTATGGACTGTCCATCTCATACAGATTCCAGTTGTTAATACTTTATGCATAAGTCAAATAGAATTTGCATACAGAAAAATAGGTCCATTTGCAACAAATCCGAGTATAAGTGAATGACCAGATGAGAGCCATTAAAACCTTAATGTGAAATTCTACAAGACAATTGGATCATCTCCAAAATGATACATTGAAAGTTACTATGAAAGTTATAGATAAAAGATTCACAAGACACAAATGTGCCTCCTAAACTTCCTAGAGCAGCTTATCAGCTAAAGCAAAGAATAGAAATACACTAATACAGAACAGCAAAGAGACACTTAATAGACCTGAGTTCCATATTTTGAATGCGGATACGTTCAACATATAAGTCATGATCTTCTGCTTCACTGTTGATCTCATCATCTTTTTTCGGATCCTTTTTGCGCCGTGAACTTGATCTCCTCGAAAACAGTCTATCAATCCTGGCAGCATAAGAACCTAAGAATGCTAAGACGCAATGCATTCACTAAAACACTGAAAAGAGGCCCAAAACAGAGGCAAAGTGCAGATGAACTTTAGAATTCTATCTTCAAATTTTCACCAGAAGGGTTCAGAAAGTTATAGGAACTTCATTTCGAGTACAATGCAAACTGTAAACAGGTTTACTATACTAAAGTATCTAAAAGTCACTTACCTTGTTTTTCTCAAAATCCATGCCCAAGTGCGTCCAATAATCATGTCCACTTTTTCCATGAAAAAGTAATCAGTAGTCCTATCAATTCCAATGCCGCGCCGAAAAATTACGTACTGGAAAGAAAAGGTACGTGTATAGAGATTCAGTGGCATGATCAAACTCTTGACTCTCATCCTTTTCCCTCGAGAAATATATGTTCATATTACACATTGATATACTTAATAAGTTTCTAAGGTAAAACATTGATATACCATATAAGTTGAACAGCTCAAATACAATATAATACATCCATAATACTATTTGCAGGTTCAAAGAGATATAAGTGACAACACGTGCACAAGTCACTCTTTACCTTTGTTAAAGCTTGTGTGCACTATTACAGGTTTGAGGAGCAGACCTTAAACAATGATTAATCTTTTGAAAACTAGCAAGAAGATGAGAGGATAAAGATTCTAGTTAGTGCTCAGTCATACCACACTTTTTTGAATCCGTGGGCGCAAAAAAATATCTTTCATCAAAGAAAAAGAAGAGAGGGCCAGTAAGCACAATATAACTCTAAAGTTCCTCGTAAGAAATGATCGCATACTTTTGCTTGTGTTTTATTGGAGTGCAAATTCCTTCTTGCCAAAATCTTGGGCAGAGTAATGGACATCCTGACACCTAAGAGCTAATGTTGTATAGGGCCAGTGGTTACTTCAAGATTCACTTTAAACAGCCAATCATACTTGCTGCAAAGCAACAATGAGATAGGGAAATAAATGGACACCATATGTGGATATCAAGGATTCAAGTCACATTCTTGAACCCCAAACAATGCAAGGCACCGACAAAAAGCAGATTGGGAAATATTCAATTTGGTGAAAATTTCATAAATACAACCAGAAGCTACACTTGTCGACCTAGCATCTGGGAGCCATTAACTTCATACCAAACGTTCCAGCAAAAGTAAAGGCCTAACTTGAAGCTACACTAAGAGATATACCTTGTCAGTAAACTCTGGAAGGTCCTCACGAGGATGCTCTGCAAAATACTTCTCTAAAAGTTTTTTGTCAAGCTGCATCCAGGAAAAGGTAGAGTGAATGCATAGTGAAATGACAAAATGGAACTATATCAAGAGAGCCAATAATTGTCGGGACAAAGTATATGCGAAAGCAGCTGGTTAAGAACCTTAGATTCATCAACAGTGATTGGAAGATTTAGAAGATACTGTCCTGAACGTGCAACATCAATCTCTTCATCACTAGCTATTTTAAAATTGCTTTTGTTCATAATCTGCATCAGCATAAGAGAATGATGATAGAAAGTGGAGAATGAAATAAGGGTGCCAGAACACAAATGTCATACTCATTTCCCTTAATCCTCCAGCTAGATGTGGAAAAGCATTCAGAATTCACTGCATTTACAGTTTGGTGCAAGTTTAAAATCCATTACAGGCTTGGCCTCAATAGCATGATAATGCAGTGCAAAATAATGGAAAACGACTTTAGAGATAAATGAATAATATATAGCCATTCCCCATGCTTGAAAATAAAGAAATATCCCCTTCCATTTCGATTTTGCAACAAAACAGCATAAATATGCGAAATTTTCTTATTGTAAGGCTACTCCTTATGATTAAAAATGGGAAGCGTGTGTTAGAAAAAACAAAGTAAAAGAGAAGAAAAAAAACAGGAAAATGAAGGACGAAGCAACTCCCACTCCCTGAAGACAAAAACCTCGACCTCTTACCTTTCACCTCACTGCCGTAGTGTTGTCAAAGGCGAAAGCCGATAAAAAGCGCTCCAGGTCTATTTGGGCTTTAAATGCAAAGCCCAATTGAAGTGTAGGCTTTGGTTCAAAAAGGCGCAAAGAAGAAAAAATAAAAAAATATATGTAATGCAAGAAAAAATTAAGAATTTCATTCATAATGATTTCCTTAACAATTATTATATCTTTTTACCAATTATATTTATTGTTTTGTACTACTCTATTCAAGATAGAACTTATGGGCAACGAGGCGCACGTCTTAGTGCCTTGCCTACACAAAAGCGCAGCCTAAGTGACGTGAAGCGCATGCCCTGAGCTTTTTTGAGCTTCAGGGCTTAAGCGCACCTCAAATGAGCCTTTGACAACAACTGGTTGTCTCGTCTCCCTCCCCTGAGAAAAAAACAATTATTCCCTATGTCCCGATTTATGTGATGCACTTTCCTTTTCAGTATGTCCCAAAAAGAATTATACTTTTTAAAAAATAAAAAAATTAAAATTTTTCATTTTACCCTTAATGAGACCATCTATAGCCACAAAAATATATACGACTTGTTTAGACCACAAGTTCCAAAAGCTTTCTTTTTCTTAAATTTTGTGCTCAGCTAAACAACATCACATAAAATGGGATGGAAGGAGTAGTTTTTCCTCTCAATTTAATCCAATAGAATTTTCTTCCATTACAGTGGATCTTATAACTTAATAACTTATGCAGGATTCTATCTTTTGTTATACTATTTCCTAGGCTCGGGGAGGAGAGGATAGCATGTTTTCACCTCCGTTGGGGATTTTCTTTTGAAGGTACATAAATGTCAGGGCCCTCATACAAGGGTTGTAGATCAAAAGTATTCTAACTATCTTCTTTTTCTCGGGTAAATTGTTGAGCCATGGGTACACACATACACATATATATATAGAGAGAGATCTTCATATAAGCAACTGCAGACTATAAATATGCACGCACAGAAGACACATATGAGATTGAATTCTTTATTAAATTTAAACTGGAACACCAATATCCTGACTAACGATATGCGGATACCATAGAATATAGCAGCTGATAGTGTTACTGAAAGGTCCAACACGGGTGCTCAAAGTCCACTTGGGCAAATGCGGCTGGGGAGTCGGAAAGAATGAGATGGGTGACGGACTTGCCCTACTGTCAGAGCTAGTGGTGTGTTCTTGAGATGAAAGGCTTAGCCTTCACCACCTTCCACCTTTCCGACTTTCTCTTATTTGAACTTTTTAGATCAGTCAACTTGAGTAAGCAACTTGGGCCAAGGGATGAAACTCAAGTCTCTAGCTCTCAAGTATACTGAGTAGGCAACTTGGGCTTGCATGTTATACATATTTTTTTAATAAGTATACTGAGTAGGCAACTGGGGCTTGCATGTTATAAAATGAATCTAAACAGCCCATGTAGCTAGCTCAGGTACCAGAGGAAAACAAACTTTAGACGAAGCTGCAGCTTTTTACCTGAAACAAATATGTCAAGAAATTCTGTTCAAGAACGTCAATCTCTTCTGGAGATAACTTCTGCTGTTCCAACTTTTTAGCCCCGTTCACAGGATCAAACAAAGAGTATAATTGCTGCAATCAGACAAGTATTATTGATCAAAACACAATATCAACATCAGCATATTATATTCATTTGCAGTAAACTGATGAGAAAAAGATGTCTGATCAAATAAAAAGTAGCATAAGATTATATTACCATGAGATCCTCAAATTGTAGAAGATACCAAGCATGAATTGTGTACTCAACCCTCTTGCAAAGCTTCAGAAATTCAGCCCGGTCAGAACTATGTTCTGGGCAAGGAGGAAGGTCGGATCATTAGAACCTCAAAAAAAAGCTTAAATAACCAATCATAAAAAGCACTAAAGAGACTAGAAGCACAGAGATTCATGCAGCATTTTACAGTTTCAAGAAAAGTAGATTTTTTAGAAAGAAAAAAAAAGAGTGGAAATGAGCTGCCAAAAAGCAGACATTTATATCCAGAAGGAAAAACTTGTTTCTGTTAAAATTCTAAACATATAACACGTCAAAGCTTATCAGTGAAGGAAGGGTTTTGAAACATTTTGGGGATTTTGATCCATGACCATCAAATGTCTCCGTAAAATTCACATGGAAGGTGTACAGGGTCCCCCCCTCCTTTTGAAATGTCCAGCACTAATTTACTGCGTTGTTTTTACTGTGAGTAATACTGTTACTTATCTATCCAAAAAGTTACATAGAGGGAAGTCATTTCATAAGCTTACAATTTCTTGAAATCCATGAGGACTTGATGAAAAGATGGAAGCCTTTCTATTTCGGTTAGAGTTTATATGCCCGAGTGACCGCGTAAGGAGAAGTGTAAGATTTAGACAATTCCCGGTTATAGAGAAACCCTTATTTGTCCTAAGAGACAATTTATTGAGTAGTGGAATGAAACAAGCCAATGGGGCAGAATGATAATGAGAATTCACATGACCAACTCCAACTAGTTATGAATCGAGATGGAGTTGCAAAAATGAAATCTCTATTAAGCATCTAATTTCTTAAATTCAAGAGATTGTGAACTTCTATATTGAGTGAAGTGACTTACTCTAAGAGAGTATTTAATGATGAAAGAAATAAGTCACATGGTAAACCTTGGAAAATAATCTAATTTAATCTGGGAAAATAATCTAATTCACACAACAGTTAATCTAATTAATCTGGGAAAATAATCAAGGTCAAATTATCTGCTTTGTCACAATACAATTAGAGTGACTCAGTAAACAGCATTAAATTTTGCAAAATTAAAAATTTTAACTACCATTAAGGGGGTTGCTGTTTACACGAAAAAAAGCTAAAACTCAGACGTCACCAAAACTATGAGATCGTGTAAAAGTTAGTAACATTTTAGGTTTAAATCCATGGCACGCAATAATTGCTTGACATTCAGAAGAAAGACAAAAAAGTAGACTGCCGTTCCATATAGAGTCTAGCGTAGAAAGTTATATTATTTGCTTCAAAGATCTCCTCTTGGAGAAAGAAGCATTGTTTCCTTACACTGCCATATTCTATGGTCTAGTATAGGAAGTTCTACTGTTTGCTTTAAAAGTCTCCTCGGTTTATAGCAGAGTTGTGCTAGTCAAATTTGGTTGGTTTTTCCACAGAAGTAACTGAAACTGAAAATATCAGAGATATTATCCCATTAAATTAGAGGAGAGAAATTGTTTCAAACAACACAAAATAGAGAGGGAACAAGTGAGTAGAGAAAGAGTAACCGGTTGTTTGGGAGCATCCAATTTTTACCTATAAGGTCGGCGAGGGCCATGATGAGCCTGGGTTTGAGGACTGGAATAACAGACTCGCGCTCCAAACGGATCACCTCTTTCTTCTTCTCCATTCTAATTCCTCCGTCTTCCCAGGGCACAAAGATTCCAAAGACAGAAACAAGGACAATGCTCTATCCAATCGGTGTTTTTGTTAAAAGTGTAGTAAGTGACATTTAAGGCGACCCAAACAAAGAAATAAAAAAAGTGTAACGGTAGGAATCCGTCAACCGACGAAATGAGGTAAATGATGTGTAATGAAGAAGCGCCCTTCAGCCACCTCAAATTGCAAGACACTACAGTGCCGCGGTAGGCCTTTAGTTGACACGGGCCATGACATTCCTTACTCAATTCTAATTTTGTTTTCCTTTTTTATTTATTAAATAAACTAGTATAGTGGCCCGCGCTTCTCGCGGTTATAAAATACATTAGTGAAGTTGAAATAATATTTTAATAATATAATCGAGATAGATGGGATAATTTTTCTATGTATTTTCATACAAAATAATTTTATATCTAGGCAACACCGCAAATAAAAATATTTTTCATTGAATTAGAGCTTAGATGAATTACTATAAGATTTTCTTTAAAAAGGGAAAAGGAAAAGTAACTTTAAAGGAATTTTTTTAATTATAGATATATGTATATACGTGGTTTTAATACATGATTCTTTAAATATAACATATATTAAATATGTGAATTTATTTTATATTTTTTTCCTTCTATTGGATGATAAAATTAAAGAATTACATTAATCCTCTTGATGAAGACCAAAAGCAAGAACAAAAACAAAGATACAAGTTTATTTTCATCTGAAATGAAAAATAAAAGTCTCATAATTTTAGAATTATTACATTGTTGATCATGGATGACATTTGAACCTTGAAGGGTTAAGTTTACTTGATGTCTTTAACCTTGTTTTTTATTTCAATATTGGCTTTTACAGGAAGCATAATATTTTTATAGTAGATTTTTAACTGGTTGCTTGTCAGAACTCATCATCTCATTTTTCCTCTTCTACTTTTCCTTATGCTCTTACATATCCTTAAAATGTCATCTTCCACCGTGATTTTCACGTCCTCATTTCCCAGTCCTAGCATAGAGTATTGTAGTTGATCATGTTATTGTCCTTATATCTGCCCGTAAGTTATTAGAGGTTCACGTGATAATCACTTTATAAACGCATTGACGAATTAGAAATGTAGCTTGACTGAGTGGCTTCTTCTATCAACCTTGCAATCATGACTTATATTTGTTATGGAAAGTCCATTGCAATGCCAGAAGTGTGTGTATGTGTATATATATATATATATATATATATATATATATACACACGTGGAAGAAGAAACAGAACTCACAAGGAATATTTAAGAATAGAGACAAATTGCAATAATGAGGAAAGATATTAGTATAAAAAATGCTACAAAAATTTAAGAAAATTAGAAGAGCCTCACAAAATTCTTAAATTTGATTGTAAAAACCTGACGATGTACTGATTGATGGCATTTAAAAAAAAAACATAGGTCTCAATTGTACAAGACCTCCCTCCTTAGCTTTATTAATCAGAGATGACAATGTGTGTAAAAGAAAACAAATTGAAGCTAAAAAAAATTGTAAAGTTCTAAGCGAAAAAGGAAAATAGATGGAACATTTAGAACATTAATATCATATAAAACTTAATATTTTTGAAGTGTCAAAAAAAGAGAGAGAATTTATATCATCGGTGCTTCGACGTGAAAGGACATTCAGATCTTTAAGAATTGAGCCATAAAACACAAAGAAAAAAACGATTATATATATTCACCCACAAAGTTAGATTGAAGTAATGCATATTAATGGAGAACGAACATGGGTTTATAATAGGAAACAAACTTTACGTTACATTTGATGCAGTAATACATTTGAAGTAATAGTGTTTACTGGGGAAAGGAACGTGGGGATATTGAAACGGAAGAATAATCAATAATTACTTATAAGGAGGAGAAAAAATCCCAAAATCAAGGAAAATAGCCAAAAATCTGAGAGAAAAGAGAAATACAAATCCTGGACTATGAGAACTTCCACGTCACTTTCTTATTTCCCACATTTATATATATATATATATAGAAACGCATATGAAGTGTGAGAAAAGTGAGAATGAGGAATATTAATATGCCAATTTACCAACTTTAAGTTGTTTGACTCAAAAGATATCGGAACCTTTTTGAATAAATCAATCAAAGAAAATGAAGGGGTAAATTTTAGTCATACATAATAAATTCTATATCAAAGAGCTAATAGTGTAGATAATACATAAGATGAAATAAATAAAGTCGATCTTATTGAAATTCAACATTGTGCCTCCCATCAATCGATGGAGGAGATAGCTTTACATGTTTTTCTGTAGATTACTTCTTTCCCATAAAGATTACAAGAAGAGAGCTTGGGAGAGAGAAGGGGGAGCAGACCCTCTTAATCGAAGGTTTTCCCCTACTATATATAGTCAAGGCACCCTTGTCATTTACTTGGTTCGACGCTCTCTCACATCTAGTGTGCCTTGGCCATTCTTTTAGACATTGCTCCTTCTGACTCGACGGGTGTCGAGAATGGGATGTAGAGTGGGTTATGTTATCTTTTACCGCCCGGTCTCTTAGGCGGGACATTGGTCAGCTCGGCCATGACGATCAGATTTTGACCAATACAGTTAGTCCCTCCGTCTGTCGGGGTCGCCCTCTATCGGGCCCGGCGGACGGATCATGATTGTTACGAAATCGAGCGAAATCTGACTTCTCGTTCCTTAGTTACATTACTTGGGTTATAGGCGAGGTGGCGGCGTTCTTTCGATACCCGTGAACCGTTGCGGCTGTTTCGGAACCGAAACGTCATTTGGCATTGAAGCATTGTTTCATGGTTACGGCCATTATGACGCACATTCCTAGGGAACTGAAATGTTGCGTGCCCTATCAAGTTCGATTAGCGACTTTTGGGTTTCGTGCTTTGGGAATTTATGTCTCTTATAAATAGAAAGAACTTATCATTCGATTGACACACTTCTTTGCCTTTTACTCGGAAGAATTCTACTGATAGACTTCCTTTCTAATACTTCAAGTTTTCATTTGCCCTTAGTTAACTGAAAATTTTCATCCTTTCTTTCTGTTATCTTTTTGCCGCCTCATCTGGGAAAAAATGGCCAGTGATCCTCTCGCACCGATCTCCCTGCCACAATTCCGGCACCGGAAAATGTTGCTCAAGCCACTGGAGGGGTGGATGCGGTGGAAGACGAGGAGGTCCCATCGATAGTCGAGATTTTGCCTCGCCCTGGGAGAGAATTGACCGACTTCAGCAGTCGCGCAGGGGCTGAACCGGAACATATCCCTTTTGTTATGAGGGAAGAAGACATTGCAGAGTTGAAAACCGGGTGGGGGATCCCCGGCTACGTCGACATGCGACCTGCAGAGGCGTAAAGGAGTTTTTTTCCAATCAAAGGACAATCGAAACGGGATTTATTTAAAGATTCAGAGTCGCCACTTGGGAGATTAATGGTGTCCCAAGTCACCGGTTGAATCCCGAATCGAGGAAAGGATTGACTCTGTATTACAGTCCGCGAACCAGAAATCCGAGTAAGGAATTTTGTTAACCCGGGAGAAGGTGTTAGGCATTCCCGAGTTCCGTGGTTCTAGCACGGTCGCTCAACTATCATATTCGGCTTATTTATCTGATTTTAATACATGTTGAACCTATGTGCAAATTTTAACTGTTTACCGCTTTTATTATTATTATTTTTAACGAGAATTGTAACGTTGTAAAAATACATCTCGAATCACGTCACATCAATGCACCCGTGATTATTGACACATTTCAACTCTGTTGAGATTTGGATTTGGGTCACATAAATGTGCACCCGAGTTTAAGAAAGTAAATTATTAAAGGAGCGCCTAAAGCGACTAGCGTATCATTATTTTGGGTAAGGCCGTGAAATTTTGTTAAACGGCTCATCCCGAAGTCTAAGTAATTTTACCAACACGTATAGAGGGTCCCGTAGCTTGTGTATTTTTGTTTGTCGAGGCTTGTCTCATTTATTTTAAAAGGATGATCCTAAAGTGACTACATTTTTTCTATTAAGTTCGTCTCTAAACACAAAATGAAGGTCCCAACCAATTGTTACTTAGCTCTATGGTATGATTTTTAAGGATGGTCTTGTGAGCGAGCCCGTTTCCTACGACCAGATTTCATGCGTTATTCGGGCCAAGTTCAGCGTTCGACTCACAGAAGCAGATTCGAGTCTGATTTAACATACACAGGATATTGCCAATTGCTTTACATGATGAAGCCAAACCCAATATTTCAACCTTTTGAGCAAATGGGCTGCCAACAATCATTATCTACCTACTGTTGACAATATTAAAACCTTCATAGCTAGTGAAACTAACAAGTTTAAACAGGCAGGTTCAATAGAACAAACTCATGCTATCTTCATCTTATTCCACTTTTTAACTAAACAGTTTGACAATAATGGGCATGCTTAACTATTCGGGAAAAGCACAATTAACTTGGAAGTTTGATTTTTTAATTCTATGCTACTGAAATTGGTATTAAACTACTAAATTTACAACTAAGAAAGGCAAATTAATTGTCCAATACAGTCCTTATCAGATACAAACTCCACAGTCCGCATTCTTCATTGAGTTATAAAGATAGACTCTACAACTTATCATTTATCTACTAAATTACAGATGCACTAAGTACTCCACTACTCGAGCATTTTCTTTTCACTTTTACATCTCACAGCTACCTCATAGTGTGATTCGAAAGTGTACCTGGTAATAGACAATAGAATAAGAAGAGGAGGATCAGCAGAGCAGTAGCAAACAACAACAGCAATAACCAGGAATTCAAACAGCAACCCTCATAGTTCAAGACCAATGTTTATCCAGAATCAACTCGACCACAGCTCAGAACACGTTGCAAAACCAATAGCAACAGCAAATATCAAAACGAGCAGACTCAATAGAGTTTAGATTAAACCAAAAAAAAACTCAATCAGTAGGCTACTGAATCACTGCAGTAATGAGAATCATTGTCCAGAATTTAACTTACACCTATGAATGCAATGAAACCCTATATTTTCTGGTTTTCTGTTCTTAAACTCCCCAGAATTCTAAAAGAAAAACTGAATGTATTAGCTTTTAAAATTCTATCTCAGACTGCCTCCTCAAAGAACTATCAAAAACTCCCTCTTTTCAGGTTGCTTTTCTCTTTTAAGGTCTGCCCAAAAGAAAAGCCAGACCAGACTAAAAGGATCCCCTCCTAATTCTGTCCAGACCCCTATTTATATCCAACACTGACCTTGCCCCCCTCTCAAAAGCACTCAGGTAGAATTCTTAAACTAATTCTGCCCATGATCTCTTTTAATTCCACTAGAGTATGTCTTTTTCCCATTATCCCTTGTCATTTCCTTATTTAAATTCAAACAGGTATGAGCACCTATTTCTTAATCCATTTCCTTTAAACCTTCCCCTACCATTATGTTTTGTTCCCCAATAGCACTTAAATAATTCATTAGTTTAATGGTACTTTAGTACCCTACTGTCAGACCATTCAACTTAAACCATTTTCAAACCTTTTCAATCCCAAAATACCCTCCTAAAGTCCCTGAAATTACTGTCCTACCCAATACCTTTTACCTCATCACATATAACCAATCTCCTTAATCAGATAACTAAATTGATTCCTAATTAATCAGCAAACTACAGCAGCTATAACCAATTTAATTCAATTCACCTAGCAGTTCGAACTTAGAACTCAGATTAGATCAAATAGCAGACTGATGCAAAGCTGCTAAGATGCACATGTACATGGGATTAACTAACTGCATTCACAATTCTAAATCAAACTTAGGCAAAATGAATGATCACTGTAAACGTACTGAATCGACAAACAAACTGAACTCATGTGCAAAATGATGAACAACAAAGAAAAGGGAACCAAACATCTCATGAAATGAAGCAATTCGAACCAATATTCATAGTTCTAAATCAGCCTTAAACACAAAATGTAGGGACCCTGAGGATATACTGAATGGAACGATAAGGCTGAAAACAAAACAAACGACACCAAACAACTTGACGAGAACTACTAAACTACAGACATGAACGGATTAATCGACGAAACTGTTTATAACACATGTTAATCAACAAAAGGACACTGGACCCAGAAAAGGGTTCGAAAGAGTAGGAAGAACTACTTGACGAAACTGACGAACTACTCAGTCAAAATAAAACAAACAACATAAGGAAAAGGAAAACAAAAGTAAATACCTCGAAACTTCCAGACCAAACCCCATCCGTTTCAGTTTGAACTTCGTCTTGAGACTTTGAAGCCAAAACGGACCTTAATCGAGTGTTCTCGACTAAGAACACTTGACTAAAGTCGGTTAAGACCTCAAATCTTTTGGATAGATTCCTAGGTTTTGTTCTTCTAGGGCTCGTGCAGTCGATTTAGGATTCGTCTAGTTCCGGCTTGATTTGAGCAAGACTAACATGGGATTTGGGACGATGGAGGTCAGGTGGAGTTGGGGTGTGAACTTGGGACTGGTTGGGGTAGGTTTAGGTTTTGCTCGAATCTTCAATTGAAGATTCGAGAAGCTAGAGGTTGATTCGAGGCAAATGGTTAATTGATTCGTAACGAGGGTAGTCAGAAGGTTCAGGGGTGTTACTTTCACGGCCATTGGAGCCGGCACCGCCGGGTTTTCAGGCAAAGGGAACGAGGGCGGCTAGGGTTTGGGGGGCGTCTCTAAAGGGTCTGAGAGAGACGATGGGGCGAGGGGGGGTTTGGTTTGGGAGGTGGGGCACGATTTGGATCCCTTATATACATACGTGGGGATTGGATCCAAGTCGTTTGACCAAGTGAGATCAATGGCTTGGATCAATCCCCTTATAGGAAACGATGTCATTTGGTTTCATTGAGGGACTGGGTCGATCCGGAGACAAATGGGTCGGGTTGTAGGGATTGTGCTGAGGCGTTGGATCAAAACGATTCAACGATTAGGATTTGTTGATCCTGAAACGTTGCCGTTTCGATTGAGTTGATGGTGGGGTAAAAGCCGTGTATTGGGGTGTTCGAATTGGGCTGTAAGGATTTGGGCCTTGGGGATTTAAATCAATTTGGGCCCACTTCCGATTTCTTTTTCTATTTTTGTTCTTTTCTACTTATTTCCTTTTTAATTCCTAAATTACAACCAAAATCCTAAATTAAATCATAAAATCGACAATTAACCTAAAATATTAGCTCTTAATAATAATTATCACACGAAATTAAACATCAATAAAGATAAAATCACACAATTTGGACATTAAATGCTAAAAATGCAAAGTACATATTTTTGTGATTTTTCCATTTTGTAAAACAAACTTGATTGTTTAATTAATTCCTAAATTGTAAAATTAAATCCTAAATGCACATGCCACACATATTTTTGTATTTTTCTTAATTAAAGTAGAAATAAACATGCACAGACAAAATACAAATAAATCACAAACAGCACAAAACCATTTTATTTTGAATTTTTGGGAGTAGTTCTCATAGGGCAAAAATCACGTGCTCACAGCTGCCCCTCTTTGTCCGACAACACGAAGAGTTTCCGTGCAAAGATAAAGTGAGCGGATATGAGCGATCTTTGCTCGTTCGGCTACTCCGTGTGAAGCATTCTTTTTGAAAGATTTGACCGAACCTTTGCTTCAAAGGTTTCCTACATATCCCTGGCTAAAAGGGAATCAGGTCAATGTAGTTCGGGAAGTTTTGGTAGCTGGGACTACCATGGAGTTGTGGATTTACTGGTACTGCTGTTGCTGCTGCTGCTATCTACTTACTGACCTCCTTATTACACCATGTTAAAAGAAAACAAGAAGCTAGACTAAACTAGAAATTACAAAATCTTATCTAGATCTTCAAACTTGCTCATGTTGCCTTGTGTTTCCCCTGATGTTTCTTTACTTCCGACTTGACTTGTACCCTCTCTTGATTGCTAAACTCAAACTAGTTAATTCCTTCTGTGGGCTTCGCATTATTTTTTCCTTCGAAGCTTGAACTGCCTTCTCCTGAACACTGTTGCCCTCCTTCTGATTTCTGAACTTGAATTTATGCTGGGGATTTTTGTTGTATCTCTCTGCTTTACTGACTTCAACAACTACTTAAAAGATAATGCCATTTCGTTCTACAGGGGGGCTCCTGACTTCAATAACTTCTTAAAAATGTAACACCTCCGTTCTCCAGGCGGGCTCCTGACTTCAACTAATATAACACCTCCATTCTCCAGGCGGGATCCTGACTTCAATAACTTCTTAAAAATGTAACACCTCTGTGATCCAGGCGGGCTCTTGACTTCAACACAACTTAAAATGTAACACCTCCATTCTCCAGGCGGGCTCCTGACTTCAACTAATATAACACCTCCATTCTCCAGGCGGGCTCCTGACTTCAACACAACTTAAAATGTAACACCTCCATTCTCCAGGCGGGCTCCTGACTTCAACTAATATAACACCTCCATTCTCCAGGCGGGCTCCTGACTTCAACTGTAAATTAAAAATATAACACCTCCATTCTCCAGGCGGGCTCCTGACTTCAATAACTTCTTAAAAATATAACACCTCTATTCTCCAAGCGGGCTCCTGACTTCGACTATAAAAATATAACACCTCCATTCTCCAGGCGGGCTCCTGACTTCGACTATAAAAATATAACACCTCCATTCTCTAGGCGGGCTCCTGACTTCAATAACTTCTTAAAAATATAACGCCTCTATTCTCCAGGCGGGCTCCTGACTTTGACTATAAAAATATAACACCTCCATTCTCCAGGCGGGCTTCTGACTTCAATAACTTCTTAAAAATATAACACCTCCATTCTCCAGGCGGGCTCCTGACTTCAACAACTTCTTAAAAATGCGTTCTATCGTCGTTGTTCCTTCCTGCCTCCTGAACCATTTTCCTTCTTGAATCATCTTCTTTCAGAACTGCTTCCCTCAAAACTGGTGTTTCATTCCTTTGAAGACTGCTGGGGATAACACCGGTGTTTCATTCAAAAATATGTTATTCTCCTCCTAAAATTGCTTTCTTTGAAACTTGTTTTGCCTTCTCCCGAAAACTGCTGGGGATACCGCTTTTTACCAAACTTGTATTAGACTTCCAGAAAATTTTCGAAATGAAAGAAAATTTTCTGCCCCAGTTGGACAATCTTTCTTGTGGCACATCTTTCCGTCATCAATAACATTTCCTGTCCCTGCTTCAAATCAAAGAAAAATTTGTTAGTTGAAAACGTGGGGGACGTTCCTGCTGGGGATGGTTTTCCTTTTTCCTTTTTCCATGCTCTGTGTTGTTCGACCATCTTGAAACTTGGCTGATAACTTTCGTCCTTCTTGATGCTTCTGTATCCACCCACTTCTCGATCGTTGTTTTTTCACTTTTACTCCATACTTTCCACGACATCTTAGAACAATCCGTCATTTAGTCCTATAATGACGTCTTTCTTGTCCCGTCACATTATCTTTGGCATGTCTTATCCCCATTTACCTTGTCCCATGTTGGCGAATGGTAGTTGGCTTTGAAAATCCTTCTTAAAAACAAACTACTATACATATCTTTAACCAAAAGAAATGAAAGATGATGACTTCAAAAGATAAAAAGAAAAATCTTCCTAAAGAATTGTTTGAAGAGAAAAAAGGAAAAGGGCTTATCTGAATGGTGTAACCGATCTCCATGATCATGTCGTGAATTTCGGCTTAATCAACCCAGTCTATTATATCACTCAATCTTTCTGATGGTCTTACTTTGCAACCCAATTCTTTTGCCGAATCAACATCTTTGTTCTGCTTGATGCCTCGACGGATCATTTCAGTCAACCTTACCTCGTTTGTCCACTTTCAATTCCTTGTCGCCTTATAGTACCCTTCGAGGGGTTTTCACTAATAAGGCTCTCTTATTTCTCTCAACTCTCGTTGCCTTATGGTGCATGTGAAGGTTTTCACCGATAAGATTCTCTCATTTTATTTCTCTCAACTTCCGTCGCCCTATGGTGCCTGTGAAAGTTTTCACCAATAAGACTCTCTCATTTTATTTCTTTTCAGCTGGGGATTGGGGTGTTACTGATAAGATTCTCTCATTTCATTTCCTTTCTGTTGGGGATTCTCTCATTTCATTTCTTTTCTGTTGGGGACCAGAGTGTTATTCCAGACTTCCATTTGCCCGACTTGGCACTTCTCGGATACTGATCGGGAGGTCTTTTGGACCTCAATATGGGTTTCTGGTGTATGGCTAAAGAAAAATTTAAAATAATTTTGATGGGTAAAACATTACAACTCTTGGAATCAACTTTCTTTCCCAAAATTATAAACACAACTTTTGCCCCAGTTTTTCTTGCTCGGGGATTTTTGATTCTTATTACACTATGACCGAGCCGTGAGGCTCCTACGTATCCTTTTTGAGGAATCAGGTCAAACGTAGTTCCCAATTCCTTTGTTTTTTTTGTGACTTTTCTTTTGTCTTTATTATTTCATTATTTTTCTTTTCTCCCTTTTTTCATTTTCATTACTGATTCCAAACGGGGGGTATGAAAGAATAAATAAGGATCAAAAGGGGAAGCAAAGGTTGAAGTGTTTGGATGGAAGAACAAATTGCCTCTATCATTTCATTCTCCGATACCACGCCAAATGCAAACAAACAATAATTACAATTAAAAGAAATCATACATAATATCTCTTAACTGCGTCAGAATTGATAGCCATGTCGATGCATTTTCCTTCGATATCTGTTAAACATAAAGCACCATTGGACAACACTCTGGTTACAATGAATGGCCCTTGCCAATTCGGGGCAAACTTGCCTTTTGCCTCAGCCTGATGTGGAAGGATGTGTTTCAGCACCTGCTGGCCCACTTCAAACTTCCGGAGACGCATTTTTTTGTTGTACGCTCTTGCCATTTTCTTTTGATATAACTGACTATGACACACAGATGCCAATCTTTTTTCATCAATCAAATTCAACTGCTCCAGACGAGTTTTGACCCACTCATCATCATCAATCTCAGCTTCAGCGACAATCCGAAGGGACGGGATTTCAACTTCCGTAGGTATAACGGCTTCAGTTCCATATACCAACAAATAAGGAGTTGCCCCTACTGAAGTACGGACAGTAATGCGATAACCTAGCAACGCAAATGGTAATTTTTCATGCCATTGCCTAGAACTTTCTACCATTTTTCGAAGTATCTTCTTTATGTTTTTATTGGCTGCCTCAACTACTCCATTTGCCTTGGGATGATATGGGGTGGAATTGCGGTGTGTAATCTTAAACTGTTGACATACCTCTTTCATCAAATTGCTGTTAAGATTAGCACCGTTATCCGTGATGATCACCTTCGGATTCCAAATCGACAGATGATATGTGAGTGAACAAAATCGACCACCGCTTTCTTGGTCACAGACTTGAAAGTTTTGGCCTCAACCCATTTGGTGAAATAATCAATGGCTACCAAAATGAACTTATGCCCGTTTGATGCTGTCGGCCTAATTGGTCCAATGATATCCATGCCCCAAGCGACGAAGGGCCATGGCGCTGACATTGGGTGTAATTCCGATGGCGGAGAATGAATCAAATCTCCATGTATCTGGCACTGATGACATTTGCGCACAAAACCAATACAATCTCGCTCCATGGTGAGCCAATAATAACCTGCTCGGAGAATTTTCTTCGCCAGCACATATCCGCTCATATGTGGTCCGCAGACTCCTGAATGTACTTCGGACATGACAACCATAGCATGTCTAGCATCTATGCATCTTAACAATCCCAGGTCTGGTGTTCTCTTATACATAACTCCTCCACTCAAGAAAAATCCACTTGTCAACCGTCGAATTGTTCTCTTTTGATCCCCAATGGCTTGCACTGGGTATATCCCCATTCTGATGTATTCCTTGATATCGTGGAACCATGGTTCGCCATCCAGTTCTTCTTCAATCATGTTACAATAAGCATGTTGATCTCGGACTTGAATATGCAAAGGATCGACATAAGCTTTGTCTGAGTGGTGCAGCATTGATGCTAGGGTAGCCAAAGCATCGTCGACCTCATTATGGACCCTTGGAATATGCCTGAACTCCACTGATCTAAACCATTGACAAAGATCATGTAAGCATTGTCGGTATGGTATGAGCTTCAGATCTCGCGTTTCCCATTCTCCTTGAATTTGATGTACCAGAAGGTTTGAGTCTCCCAAGACCAAGACTTCCTGGACATCCATGTTCGCAGCTAACCTCAAACCCAAAATGCATGCTTCGTACTCAGCCATATTGTTGGTACAATAAAAATGAAGCTGAGTCGTAACAGGATAGTGATGCCCTGTTTCGGAAATAAGCACAGCTCCTATTCCGACTCCTTTCATGTTAGCAGCCCCATCAAAGAAAAGTTTCCAGCTTGGTTTTTCGGCCTGTTCTAGTTCATCAATATGCATCACCTCTTCATCAGGAAAATAAGTCCTCAGTGGCTCATACTCTTCATCGACCGGGTTCTCGGCCAAATGATCGGCCAATGCTTGGGCTTTCATCGCAGTCCGAGTCACATAGATTATGTCAATCTCTGTGAGCAAAATCTGCCATTTTGCAAGTCTTCCTGTCGGCATAGGCTTTTGAAAGATATACTTCAATGGATCCAAGCGTGAAATGAGGTAAGTAGTGTAGGATGATAGATAATGTTTCAATTTCTGTGCCACCCAAGTTAGGGCGCAACATGTCATTTCTAGGTGAGTGTACTTAACCTCATAAGCTGTGAACTTTTTGCTAAGATAATATATGGCTTGTTCCTTCCTGCCGGTGACGTCATGCTGCCCCAGTACACAACCAAATAAATTTTCCAAGATTGTTAAGTAAAGAATCAAAGGTCTCCCTGGCTCTGGCGGAACCAACACATGTGAGTTTGTCAAGTAACCTTTTATCTTATCAAACGCTTCTTGACACTCATCAGTCCACTTGATCGCAGCGTCCTTCCTCAACAACTTGAAAATAGGCTCACAAGTTGTCGTGAGCTGAGCAATAAACCTGCTGATGTAGTTCAGCCTTTCTAACAGACTCATCACTTGATGCCCTGTTTCGGAAATAAGCACAGCTCCTATTCCGACTCCTTTCATGTTAGCAGCCCCATCAAAGAAAAGTTTCCAGCTTGGTTTTTCGGCCTGTTCTAGTTCATCAATATGCATCACCTCTTCATCAGGAAAATAAGTCCTCAGTGGCTCATACTCTTCATCGACCGGGTTCTCGGCCAAATGATCGGCCAATGCTTGGGCTTTCATCGCAGTCCGAGTCACATAGATTATGTCAATCTCTGTGAGCAAAATCTGCCATTTTGCAAGTCTTCCTGTCGGCATAGGCTTTTGAAAGATATACTTCAATGGATCCAAGCGTGAAATGAGGTAAGTAGTGTAGGATGATAGATAATGTTTCAATTTCTGTGCCACCCAAGTTAGGGCGCAACATGTCATTTCTAGGTGAGTGTACTTAACCTCATAAGCTGTGAACTTTTTGCTAAGATAATATATGGCTTGTTCCTTCCTGCCGGTGACGTCATGCTGCCCCAGTACACAACCAAATAAATTTTCCAAGATTGTTAAGTAAAGAATCAAAGGTCTCCCTGGCTCTGGCGGAACCAACACATGTGAGTTTGTCAAGTAACCTTTTATCTTATCAAACGCTTCTTGACACTCATCAGTCCACTTGATCGCAGCGTCCTTCCTCAACAACTTGAAAATAGGCTCACAAGTTGTCGTGAGCTGAGCAATAAACCTGCTGATGTAGTTCAGCCTTTCTAACAGACTCATCACTTCAGTCTTGTTCTTCGGAGGGGGCAAATATTGTATGGCTTTGATCTTTGATGGGTCCAACTATATGCCTCGCCGACTGACTATGAATCCTAACAGCTTTCCGGATGGAACACCAAATGCACACTTGGCGGGGTTAAGCTTGAGGTTGTACCTGCAAAGCCTCTAGAAGAATTTCCTCAAATCCCTGACGTGGTCGGCCTGATGCTTTGATTCTATGATCACATCATCTACATATACCTCAATCTCCTTGTGTATCATATCATGAAACACAGTAGTCATGGCCCTCATATAAGTTGCCCCAGCATTCTTCAAGTCAAATGGCATTACCCGATAGCAATAAGTTCCCCAGGGTGTGATGAATGCCGTCTTTTCTACATCTTCTTCATCCATTAAAATCTGATGATACCCGGCATAATAATCCACAAAAGATCTGATCTCACGCTTGGTACAATTATCGATCAAAATGTGGATATTGGGTAGTGGGAAGTTATCCTTCGAACTTGCTTTGTTGAGATTGCGGTAATCGACGCATACTCTGATCTTGCCGTCCTTCTTCGGTACATGCACGACATTAGCCAACTAGACAGGATATCGAGTGACCCGAATAAACTTTACATCCAACTGCTTGGTAACTTCTTCTTTAATCTTCACACTCATATCAGTTTTGAATTTCCTCAACTTTTGCTTGACGGGTGGGAACGCTGGATTAGTGGGCAATTTGTGGACCACTAAATCAGTGCTTAAACCTGGCATGTCATCATATGACCACGCAAAAACATCTTTGTACTCAATGAGTGCTTTGATTAACTCCTCCCAGATTTTTGGCTCGAGGTGGACACTTATTTTAGTCTCTCGGACGTTGTATGTGTCCCCTAAATTAACGGCTTCTGTGTCATTCAAATTGGATTTGGGTTTTTCTTCGAAGTGAATTAACTCCTTACTAATTTCTTCGAAGGCTTCATCCGCATCATCATATTCTGATTTGTAATCACAATCTACTTCTTGAACTATTATTTCGGAGTCAGATTGATTTTTAAGACTGGGATGAGGATTCCTTATGCACGCCATGTCATTAAGACCAGTATAAAGAGAACTGTACAGGAAAATAAAAGAAGAAAACAAAATTAAAATAAAATAAGGAATGAAGAAGAAACTTTTTTATTTTATTGAATTACGGGATAACAAGGATTCACACTTTGATGAACTCAACAAAAATAAAAGAACTCTGGACTACAACCCTGGAATAATCCAGAAAACAGGAAGGAAAATCCGAGCCAACTACCAAGACTCCCTCCGAATGGTTAAAGGAGTAGCCATCCAATTGTTGATTTTTGCCTTAGGCCCCACAAACTGCACATCCGCCTTGCTGGACCCCTCCCCAACTTCTACCATGTTGACTTCGGTGAATAATCTTTCAAAGCCTTCATCTAAGTCTCCGTCTACACCAATCAATGGCCCTGTAACCTTGGACAACAATTGCTTTTTGATGCTCGGCCTAACAAAAGATCGGGACCGGCGCGGGATTGGCTTGGGAAGGACCCAGACTCTTTTCTTTAACTTGCGGGCTCGTCTCACATCCGCCGCTGTAGGCTTGAACCCTAGCCCAAAGGTATCCAGATTTTTGGGCAAAGAAACCGGTTGAACAATACCCTGAAGATCAGCCCCTAAACATTTGCCTGGCACAAACCCGTTTTTCAACATCTCCGAGGTTACCATGACAGTTGCAGCTGCTATTTTGGGAAGTGGGATACTTTCACCCTCGGGAACTTTGTCCACTGAAACCGTATCGAAAACCTGGTAAACCCACGGACCCTTGTCATCGTCAGTCTCTATGAAGGGTACGAGGGCATCACTTACGACGCTTGTATTGTCTTCCCCATGCACTACAATCTCTTGCCTATCCCACTTGAATTTGACCATCTAATGTAATGTAGAAGGCACTGCTTTGGCGGTGTGGATCCAGGGTCGCCCCAACAGAAACTCCATGGTGAACTCGACCGGACCAATTGTTAATTCAAGTATGATGTCACCCACTGTGTCTGTACCACCTCCATCAAACCCTCGAACATAGATGTTGTTCTTGTGAATTCTGTCACCATCGACCTTTAGTTTGTTCAACGTGGTCAAAGGACAGATATTGGCACTGGACCCATTATCAATCAGTACTCGAGTGACTACCGAATCTTCACACTTCACGGTCAAATAGAGGGCTCTATTATGTTCTGTACCCTCCGCGGGCAACTCATCGTCTGAAAAAGTGGCCCTGTTGACCTCGAAAATCTTGTTTGCTATTTTCTCCAGATGGTTCACAGAGACCTTATCCGGAACATGGACTTCGTTCAGAATTTTCATCAATACCCGGCGGTGCTCATCTGAATGGATCAACAAGGGTAACAATGAGATCTGTGCCGGGGTCTTCCTCAGCTATTCCATAATGGAGTAATCTTGCGCCTTCATTTTCTTTAAAAAGTCTTTCGCCTCTTCCTCGGTAACTAGATTCTTTGTCGCTACTGGATTGGCCCTTCTTAACTCTGCGGGAGCAAAACACCTTCCCGAACGAGTTAGACCTTGGGCTTCACACACTTCTCCTTTGACTTCTTTCCCTTTGTAAATCACTGTCACCCGTTCATAATTCCAAGGAACAACCTTGTTGTTGATCACTGGAAGCTGAGTTACCGGTTTTATAATGACAGGCTATGTGCGAGCACCCTTCACGACCACAACAGGTTTACTTGCAACCCTTGGCACTACCACTTTAGCTTTCTCGGGTTTCACTGCAACAGGGCTCGACGACCCTCTCTCGGCTACCACAACTGGCTTATCATCTACCCCTCTCAACTGGACCACTAATTTCCCACTAGACAACTTTTTCCTTTGAGCTGGTTTCATCGGAACGGATCATCATTACCGTCTGTGAGGGCTTCCTGGGCTTCCCCTCTTTGTGTATCAACTCAATCATGTGTGTCTCGTGGTGAGCTGGCAGTGGATTCTGGTTAATATTTGGTGCTTCTGGGGCTTGAACCTCGATCCGATGAGTATCGATAAGCTCTTGCACAGCTGTCTTCAGCTTCCAATATTTCTCTGTATCATGCCTAGGGACCCCTGAACAGTACTCGCAACTCACCGAGTGGTCAAGATTTCTAGGGGCGGGTTTGGCATTTTAGGCTCAATTGGATTCAATATGCCCAACTGCCTCAATCTGTGAAAATAACTGGTATATGACTCCCCCAATGGAGTGAAAGTCTTTTGCTTTTGTGACCTCTCATTCTTGAGGGCTGGGTTTGGTCAAAAATCTATCCCGGGGGGATTTCTATGGGCCCTTGGGGTGGATATGTGTTTTGTGGAGCCAGCGCAAGCCATGGCGCGTGTGCCAGAGTTTGGGTATAGGTTTGTGCATGATGGACAAAAAAATGGGGATTTAGCGGTGGGTAGTAATGTTGTGGAAGGCTATATGGAGTATGGGGTAATTTTGGTGGTACGGTCGTGGTTGGCTATAGTAGGGTAACAGGCCTCTAGATCCGAACCAGGCTCCGGACTCAACAGTCGTGACATCTTCTTTCTTCTTCTTCCCAAGTACACCCCCAGTGCCGTTTTGGATGGCCTGAGTGGTTGCCTTGATCGCTGAATAGCTCATGATTTTGTTGGACTTAAGCCCCTCCTCGACCATGCCTCCCATTTTTACAACCTTATTAAAAGACTTGCCAATTGCGGACACCAAATGACCAAAGTAAGTTGGCTCCAGAGCCTGCAAAAAGTAATCGACCATCTCATTTTCTTTCATCAGGGGATCTACCCTTGCTGCTTGCTCCCTCCACCGGAAACCATATTCTCTGAAGCTTTCACTGTGCTTCTTTTCCAGTTTGGTCAGGGACAGTCGGTCCGGAATGATCTCAAGATTATATTAAAAGTGACAAGCGAATGCTTGGGCCAAATCGTCCCATGTGTACCACCTGCTATGATCTTGTCTGGTGTACCATTCTAACGCCGATCCACTTAAGCTTTGGCTGAAAAACGCCATAAGTAATTCATCTTTTCCGCCCGCTCCCCTCATCTTGCTACAAAAACCTCTCAGATGAGCCACCGGATCACCGTGTTCGTTGTACAAGTCGAACTTGCGCATTTTGAACCCTGCCGGTAGTTGTACATTTGGGAATAAACACAGATCTTTGTAAGCCACGCTTACCTGACCTCCTAGCCCTCTCATATCCCTGAAGGATTGCTCTATGCTTTTCATTTTTCTAAACATCTCTTCCTGTTCCGGATTTCTAGCCGGTTTTTCTGCTTTCCCCGGTAGGTCAGAATGTGGATCATGTGGATAGGCTTCAGGCGCTTTGAAAGTAAGCTCCGGGGGATTATACTGGTTGTCCTGTGCTTGGATCACAGGTTCACTCGAGGATTTATGGAGTGTAGTTGGTGGAGATGCCACAAAGACAGGGGTGGTTGGTGGAGGAGGGTATGGAATTGATTTTGGTGGTGGATCTTGTGGCTTATGAGAAGTAGTGCCATGGTAGTGTTGATAAATGGGAAAACCTAGATCGGTGGCGGGATGATCCTGAGACTGAGCTAATGGTGGGGTAAGAGCCGGGTTGGCTGGGTAAGACGGCGATGATTGCCCCTTGGACCAGGCTTGGTACTTTTCGGCCATCTGTTTCTTAAGCTTGAGCATCTCCTCTTTCATTTTATAGACGTCCAACTCATCTACCTCAATACTAGTGTCGACATCTGGGATAGACATGATTTCTGGTATTGGTCCCTTTGATCTGGTTTGGTAATGATAATGTGTCAGTATCCTCTAAATAAACTAACTGCTTGAATTCTCTGGAAATCAACAAACTTGTTAGTTTTTAGAGTTTAAAACATATGCAATTACACGTTGGGATGCCATGCACCTAGGCAATTAACCATTTCTATCATGCATTTGCTTCGGTTGCGTGCGTCATTCTGGCCTCTCATAATTGTGCCCCTTTTTTAAGCTTCCTTGATTCTATCCTTCTTTATTTATTTTTTCTTTTTCCCTTCTTTCTTTTTAGTGGTGGTCGAATCCTATAGAGATTGCCTACGTATCATGTCCCCGCATGAATCAGACTGTGCGTAGTTCTGCCCACAAGTGCGAAAAAATAAAGACACCATTTTTGGATTTTTCAATCTTCATTAGCAAAATGTTTTATTACAAGGCAAAACATTTTTGAAAGGAAACCGACAGGCTTGATACAGACTACAGACTTTATGCAAAAAGGGAAATACAAACTCCAACGGACAATAGACTCTAAAGGCAAGGGAAATACATACTCAAACTATGAATGTCTCAAAGTTTTGAATTTTGGCGCCCGCGGGGCGTCATTCGGCCTCGCCGCGGGCTTTGGTGCAAGGCCCCTTTGCAGATCTTTCAAATCTTCCATGATCTTGTGGACATAAATCATTATTGAAGCAAAGAAGGTGGTACAGGACATATCCTCACAAGCTAGGCACTTTATGGTGATGTAGTGCCCGATATCGTCGATTCTCCCCTTGATTATGTCCCTTTCCATAAGCAATCGCTCTATTTGTTGATTCCGCATCCCCAGCACTTGAGCGTTGTAAAAGAGTCGATGCTGAAACTCATTTATCTGTTTCTCCATTTGGTCCATCAGATCATAGTAGCGCTTCCTATTTGTTCTGGCATCTCGGGCTTGTCTGAAGATCTGCTCTTTGAGAGTGGATATTGTTTCTCTCAATATAGTGATGTTCCCTTCGTAGTCCCTCTTCATTTGTTGCGTAAACCGTACTTGCTCTTCTGCCTTCTTGATCCATTTCACCTGGATTCTCGCTAGACCAGCTTTAGATTTTTCCAGGTCTTCTTGATACTCGAGGACTTTCTTCTTTAGACCGTTTATGAGCCTTTTATCAGCATGGCTTCTCTCCTGGCTTCTGGCAGCTATTTTCATTTCCTGGATTTGAGTTTTGAGGACCTCGTTTTCCTGAGCTAGTTTTCTCCTTTCTCCCTTATCTGCAGTGATATGCAAATCTTTCTCAAATTTCAAATCCATAATTTGCTTCTCCAACTTGCCTATTGTAGCCCTGTACTTGTGTTCTTTAGCCAACCAATCCCACGGTTCTTGCGACGCCTTGACGAACTCCTGTAGATGGGGTTTTTTAGCCGGCCTTTCGTGCTCAAGTTCTCTCCTGTACCAAGCAAGGTATCCTGGCGCCACTTCGCCTTTGGCCCGATCCTGTACGCAAGTATCTGCTTTTAAATATTGGCATTCACTCCAAATCTGACGGACTCTTGCTTCAGGAAACTGTCCGTCAGGGCTAATCTCAATTACTTGAGCACTATCTTCCTCCTGTGGAACTGTTTGGCATCTCCCGAGTTGTCTCAAAACCTGATATGGCGCGTAGGGCTGAATGCTCTTGAGCCCCATCAATAGAAAGTTTTAGCTGTCGGCATATATATGACTTCATCAACGGGCAACCATCCTAGCGTCCACTGTATTTGGCTAGCAGTGAGGGTCCAAAAGAATGATGTCCACACCATAACTCCTTCGGGCAGACTGACCCCTTTGATTCTTGTGTAGAACTCTTTTATGCAAGTTTTCTTTGAGGAACCATAACTCAAGAGCTGAGAGCGGTGGCAGAGATGCTCAGTCATCCATATTTGTAGCAACAAGTTACACCCCTCGAAAAAGTTCCCTCTGGCTTTGCAGGCTGTGAGAGCTCGGAAGATATCAGATACTATCATAGGTGCAAGAGTGCTCTCATCTTGAGTGAGCAAGGTACTAACGACCCCGGCTATTTTCAAATCAATGTTTCCGTCTTTCCTTGGAAACACCAAAAGGCCCAAAAAGGTTATCATGAAAGCCACTCAATGTTTACCCGGATTGTTGAATCCTCCGTCCTGACCGTATCTGTCGTATATGAAGCGCAGATTACAAAAACCTGCGGCCAAATTTGGGTTATGGACCGTCCTGGGTATCTTTAATGAATCTCAAAACCGATGCGCGGTGACAGCTCTTGGAGCAACCAGGAATTTTTGCCTTATCGGAACTTCAGTATTTCCGATGTACCCGGCTATTTCCTCCAAAGTCGGGGTGAGTTCAAAATCGGGGAAGTGGAAGACATTGTGTGTTGGGTCCCAGCAGGTGACCAAAGCTCTTATAATATCCCCCCGAGGCTGGATTTCCAATAAACCCGTAAGACCTTTTAGATATTTCTTGATCTCATCTTGCCCTTTACCACCTAAATTATCCCACCATAGCCGCAACTCGAAAGAGATTTTAGTCATTATTGAAAAAAGTTCGTTTTGCATCATGCTCATCCTACACATTTATTAAGGTGATTAAGAAAATAAAATTTATTTGACTCAACAAATTGACTATTTTTAATTTTTCACAGATTAAAAGGAAGATTCGGTTCCGAACACGGCTTTTCAGCACTTCGGGAACGAAGATTTTAAGGCTGGGTAAGTCAACCGGTCAAAAATTCAAAAATGACTAAAAGTGGCCGTTTATGCAAAGTCAGCCTTCCGGCGTCCCTTTCGGGAACATTCGACTATTCTTGCCAAAAACGGCATCACCCGACTTATTTATGTTGACAATTAAAATTTGACATTTTTTGGCTATTTTTGCAAAAGGGGAGGTTGGACCCGATGAGGGTTGCCTACGTATCTCACACCCGATGAGAATCAAACCGGCGTAGTTCGGGCAAATAAACTATTTTTGAAAACAAGACCCTTTTGAGTGAAACAAACTATAAAAATATTTATTTCGGCAGCGTTCGAGCGTTGGTTTTCTAAAACTAGGTAGTTAACTCTCTATACTGTTATTTCTCTTTTTTTCAATTTACCTGATATTCAGAAACCGGTCAACACGCAGGCCCGAAACAAATAAATGCACGGAAAACAAATAAGATGCATCAGGATGGTCTTTTTCATTTCAGGTTGCTAGTCCTAAACGGACTCAACCCCTGTGTTGAGTCTCCTAAGTCAAATGCAACATGATGCAAATAATCGTTCTTACTAGGGATCCGGCATGAAATCACGTTATTCTAGGTTCAAAGCCTAGGTATTTGTTATAGAATGTGTACCCGAGCGGACAACTCGAGTCGAGGAGGGGGTAACGTACCGGGGACCTGCGAGATCATCCGGCTTTGTAACTTGTCCGACCTCTTTCTTATTTCAGGGTATGACACTAACAGAATAGGGAGTCTCAACCAGTAAGCACATCCCTGGAGGTAAGAAGAGAAGGGTTTCGGCACAGTTTATATACAGTTTAGATAATATCAAAGCGGTAAAAGCATCATTTAGCACATTAGGCCCAAGCATGTAAAACAATCACAAAAAAACAAATATAACGATTTATCTAAGCTCGAATTCTTGAACCCTGAACCAGAGATTCTGGGTCCTCATCCCCAGTAGAGTCACCAGAGCTGTCACACCTCCTTTTTACCTGCGCCCGCAGGGGCGTAAAGGAGTTTTTTTCCAATCAAAAGACAATCGAAACGGAATTTATTTAAAGATTCAGAGTCGCCACTTGGGAGATTAATGGTGTCCCAAGTCACCGGTTGAATCCCGAATCGAGGAAAAGATTGACTCTGTATTACAATCCGCGAACCAGAAATCCGAGTAAGGAATTCTGTTAACCCGAGAGAAGGTGTTAGGGATTCCCGAGTTCCGTGGTTCTAGCACGGTCGCTCAACAGTCATATTCGGCTTATTTATCTGATTTTAATACATGTTGAACCTATATGCAAATTTTAACTGTTTACCGCTTTTATTATTATTATTTTTAACGAGAATTGCAACGTCGTAAAAATACATCTCGAACCACGTCACATCAATGCACCCATGGTTATTGACACATTTCAACTCTGTTGAGATTTGGATTTGGGTCACATAAATGTGCACCCGAGTTTAAGAAAGTAAATTATTAAAGGTGCACCTAAAACGACTAGCGTATCATTATTTTGGGTAAGGCCGTGAAATTTTGCTAAACGACCCATCCCGAAGTCTAAGTAATTTTACCAACACGTATAGAGGGCCCCGTAGCTTGTATATTTTTGTTTGTCGAGGCTCGTCTCATTTATTTTAAAAGGACGATCCTAAAGTGACTACATTTTTTCTATTAAGTTCGTCTCTAAACACAAAATGAAGGTCCCAACCAATTGTTACTTAGCTCTATTGTATGATTTTTAAGGATGTCTTGTGAGCGAGCCCGTTTCCTACGACCAAATTTCATGTGTTATTCGGGCCAAGTTCAGCGTTCGACTCACAGAAGCGGATTCGAGTCTGATTTAACATACACAGGCTATTGCCAATTGCTTTACATGATGAAGCCAAACCCAATATTTCAACCTTTTGAGCAAATGGGCTGCCAACAATTATTATCCACCTACTGTTGACAATATTAAAACCTTCATAGCTAGTGAAACTGACAAGTTTAAACAGGCAGGTTCAATAGAACAAACTCATGCTATCTTCATCTTATTCCACTTTTTAACTAAACAGTTTGACAATAATGGGCATGCTTAACTATTCGGGAAAAGCACAATTAACTTGGAAGTTTGATTTTTTAATTCTATGCTACTGAAATTGGTATTAAACTACTAAATTTACAACTAAGAAAGGCAAATTAATTGTCCAATACAGTCCTTATCAGATACAAACTCCACAGTCCGCATTCTTCATTGAGTTATAAAGATAGACTCTACAACTTATCATTTATCTACTAAATTACAGATGCCCTAAGTACTCCACTACTCGAGCATTTTTTTTTAAATTTTACATCTCACAGCTACCTCACAGTGTGATTCGAAAGTGTACCGGGTAATAGACAATAGAAGAAGAAGAGGAGGATCAGCAGAGCAGTAGCAAACAACAACAGCAATAACCAGGAATTCAAACAGCAACCCTCATAGTTCAAGACTAATGTTTACCCAGAATCAACTCGACCACAGCTCAGAACACGTTGCAAAACCAATAGCAACAACAAATATCAAAACGAGCAGACTCAATAGAGTTTGGATTAAACAAAAAAAAACTCAATCAGTAGGCTACTGAACCACTGCAGTAATGAGAATCACTGTCCAGAATTCAACTTACACCTATGAATGCAATGAAACCCTATATTTTCTGGTTTTTTGTTCTTAAACTCCCCAGAATTCTAAAAGAAAAACTGAATGTCTTAGCTTTTAAAATGCTGTCTGAGACTGCCTCCTCAAAGAACTCTCAAAAACTCCCTCTTTTCAGATTGCTTTTCTCTTCTAAGGTCTGCCCAAAAGAAAAGCCAGACCAGACTAAAAGGATCCCCTCCTAATTCTGTCCAAACCCCTATTTATATCCAATACTGACCTCCCCCCCCCCCCCTCTCAAAAGCACTCAGGCAGAATTCTTAAACTAATTCTGCCCATGATCTCTTATAATTCCACTAGAGTATGTCTTTTTCCCATTATCCCTTGTCCTTTCCTTATTTAAATTCAAACAGGTATGAGCACCTATTTCTTAATCCATTTCCTTTAAACCTTCCCCTACCATTATGTTTTGTTCTCCATTAGCACTTAAACAATTCATTAGTTTAATGGTACTTTAGTACCCTACTGTCAGACCATTCAACTTAAACCACTTTCAAACCTTTTCAATCCCAAAATACCCTCCTAAAGTCCCTGAAATTACTGTCCTACCCAATCCCTTTTACCTCATCAGCTATAACCAATCTCCTTAATCAGATAACTAAACTGATTCTTAATTAATCAGCAAACTACAGCAGCTATAACCAATTTAATTCAATTCACCAAGCAGTTCGAACTTAGAACTCAGATTAGATCAAATAGCAGACTGATGCAAAACTGCTAAGATGCACATGTACATGGGATTAACTAACTGAATGATTAAACTTAGGCAAAATGGATTCACAATCCTAAATCAAACTTAGGCAAAATGAATGATCACTGTAAACGTACTGAATCGACAAACAAACTGAACTCATGTGCAAAATGATGAACAACAAAGAAAAGGGAACCAAACATCTCATGAAATGAAGCAATTCGAACCAATATTCATAGTTCTAAATCAGCCTTAAACACAAAATGTAGGGACCCTGAGGATATACTGAATGGAACCCTAAGGCTGAAAACAAAACAAATGACACCAAACAACTTGACGAGAACTACTAAACTACAGACATGAACGGATTAATCGACGAAACTATTTATAACACATGTTAATCAACAAAAGGAAACTGGACCCAGAAAAGGGTCCGAAAGAGTAGGAAGAACTACTTGACGAAAATGACGAACTACTCAGTCAAAATAAAACAAGCAACAGAAGGAAAAGGAAAACAAAAGGAAATACCTCGAAACTTCCAGACCAAACCCCATCCGTTTCAGTTTTAACTTTGTCTTGAGACTTTGAAGCCAAAACGGACCTTAATCGAGTGTTCTCGACTGAGAACACTTGACTAAAGTCGGTTAAGACCTCAAATCTTTTGGATCGATTCCTAGGTTTTGTTCTTCTAGGGCTCGTGCAGTCGATTTAGGATTCGTCCAGTTCCGGCTTGATTTGAGAAAGACTAACATGGGATTTGGGACGAGGGAGGTCAGGTGGAGTTGGGGTGTGAACTTGGGACTGGTTGGGGTAGGTTTAGGTTTTGCTCGAATCTTCGATTGAAGATTCGAGAAGCTAGAGGTTGATTCGAGGCAAACGATTAACGGATTCGTAACGAGGGTGGTCAGAAGGTTCAGGGGTGTTACTTTCACGGCCATTGGAGCCGGCGCCGCCGGGTTTTCAGGCGAAGGGAACGAGGGCGGCTAGGGTTTGGGGGGCGTCTCTGAAGGGTCTGAGAGAGACGATGGGGCGAGGGGGGTTTGGTTTGGGAGGTGGGGCACGATTTGGATCCCTTATATACATACGTGGGGATTGGATCCAAGCCATTCGATCAAGTGAGATCAATGGCTTGGATCAATTCCCTTATAGGAAATGATGTCGTTTGGTTTCGTTGGGGTACTGGGTCGATCCGAAGACAAATGGGTCGGGTTGTGGGGATTGTGTTGAGGCGTTGTATCAAAACAATTCAACGGTTGGGATTTGTTGATCCTGAAACGTTGTCGTTTCGATTGAGCTGATGGTGGGGTAAAAGCCGGGTATTGGGGTGTTCGAATTGGGCTATAAGGATTTGGGCCTTGGGGATTTAAATCAATTTGGGCCCAATTCCGATTTCTTTTTCTATTTTTGTTCTTTTCTACTTATTTCCTTTTTAATTCCTAAATTACAACCAAAATCCTAAATTAAATCATAAAATCGACAATTAACCTAAAATATTAGATCTTAATAATAATTATCACGTGAAATTAAACATCAATAAAGATAAAATCACACAATTTGGACATTAAATGTTGAAAATGCAAAGTACATATTTTTATGATTTTTCCATTTTGTAAAACAAACTTGATTGTTTAATTAATTCCTAAATTGTAAAATTAAATCCTAAATGCACATGCCACACATATTTTTGTATTTTTCTTAATTAAAGTAGAAATAAACATGCACAGACAAAATACAAATAAATCACAAACAATACAAAACTATTTTATTTTGAATTTTTGGGAGTAGTTCTCATAGGGCAAAAATCACGTGCTTACAGACCGACTTCATCAGTCGCACAGGGGCTGAGCCGGAACCTATCCCTTTTGTTATAAGGGAAGAAGACATTGCAGAGTTGAAAACCGGGTGGGGGATCCCCGGCTACGTCGACATGTGACCTGCAGTAGGAGATGACATAGTCCATTTTGACCGTCCTGGGTATTGTGTATTTTACGCCTACCCCTTCCTCATTGGATACACACTTCCTCTTCCTCTCTTGGTGGTAGACTTCTTCCGTTTTTACGAGGTATGCCCCACCCAGCTTTCGCCATACATGTACAAGTTGTTCCTTATATTGCTTAAGTTTGCGAAACTCGCCGGTTGTGAGATCACCTTGGACCACCTGCTCAATATCTCCGCCCCTCATCTTATGCGCGGTACGATGCTTCACATGCGTCCTCGGGGGTTGAAGAGTCTGGTGGTGAAAATAGATGACAGGACTAACCATCGTTTTTATGAGAATTATTTCTATGTGCGGACTGAATACATTGTGGCGGATCCAACGGGGTTCCCTGAGAAATGAAACTTTACACGTAAGTGTCATGTTTTTAGTAGGGGATATATCCGACCATTTTCCGTTACAGTACTAAACCCTGTTGTGTTTTTGCAGCTGAGAAATTTCCCCCTCCACCTGTCGAAAAAATTCGTGAGTAGGTGAGCTCTATTCTCCCTCATACGACGGAAAACCGCATGTGGGCGGCTTTTTATGACAAGTACGGGCGCAGGCCTCTTTCTGGTAAGATGTTGTTTCTGTTCGTCGTTTGTCTCTTTTCCCTTTTTGTATTTAGTTCCTCATGTGTTGTTCGTCGGTGTCAGGGAGGGTGCGGAAAATGAAGGCTCCTCCGTTAGAGTTTCGGCAGCCAGCCTCATCTGCTCGCCCTATCGCGGTACCCACCACCCGACCTTCGTCGAGGGCTGCTTCAGTTGAGTCTGTGGCCGTGGTTACTCCTGAGAGGGACGCTTCTCATGCCGAAGTTCTGACCCGTATTGTTCGCCCGACGGGTGAATCTCCGCCTACTAGGGAAGAAGATGGGCCATCAAAAAGACGGCAAGTGGAGTTCGAGACAGTGCCCCCAACAGTGATTCATCTAGATGACTCCCCTCTCAGGGGATCTGGAGAGGGGTTGTTGCGGCTCCCCGTGTAGGGACGGTACTAGTTGTTGCCTCGGCTCAATCAGAGATTCCCACCATTGTCGGTGATCAGCAACCTATCGTGGCAGAAGGTCAAATTTCAGGGGTCACCGTTGTAGTTTTAGACGTACCCTCATCCTCCGCAGTTGGTTGCGTTTCCTCTTCAGTTGTTGATAGAGGAAAAGGCATGGTGGTCAACGATTACGAATCTGAATCGGACCTCGACCCTAATGATGTCAGGATGTTTAAGGAGGGCCTCACTCACTCGGTGGTTCGTGCGGGAGGCTCGGCCCGTATTCTTGAGATCTCTTCAGCTCTCAATCTCTTGGGGGACACGGAGGATCTAGTGCCGCAGTTCAACATGCTATGCTACGCAACTGAGAATGCGGCCCTTCGAATCGTTCCCGATGCTGACCTGATGGACGAAGTGGCCGCTATGGGCTTAAGGGTATGTTACGCTTACTTTCGTTTTTCCCTCGTTTCTTTTGATGATAGGATTCTAACCCGTCTTTTCATTTTTCAGACGTATATGGTAGAAGTGGAGAGCATTCGCAGGGCTAACATTCGGGCTAAGATTTTCTTGAAAATGTTGGAGAAATATCGTCGCTACCGCAACAAGTGTCGCGAGATGCATGAGCTGCTGAAAGTAAACCCTGGCAGTTGGGCTCTTAGTGAGGAGTTGGAGAAAAGGGACCAGGAATTAATGCAGGCTATCCGCAGTAAGAGTGTGCTTAAGGAGCAACTTTGAATAAAGGACGAGGAGCTCGAGTTTGGCGAGGGGGTCACCGCAGAGTGCAAGCATCTGCAGGAGAAATTGAGGTCAATGCAGTCGGAGATGGATCAGAACTTGATCAAGGTCGAGGTGTTGAGCCCGAAATGGATGGGGAAATTGACTGGGCTGGAGAACAAGGTTGCCGGGTTAGAGAGCATTGAGAGTGCTTGGTCCGCGGCTTCGGCGAGGGCTGCGGCCCTAGAGAACACCATACGCGTCCTCCAATCTGAGCAAGAGTCGGAAAGAGCTATGACCACCCTTATGGAGGCAAGGCTTGAGGAGCGTATTAGTGAGATTGATGACCAAGAGGCATCGGTTTTGGGAAATCGGGCAGCACTGGAGGCAGAAAATGAGCAACTGTTGGCTCAAATTGAATCTTCCACCACCGCCGTTCCCCACCACATGCACGAGCTTTGGGTTTACGTCGAAGCCCAGCGAGATATATACAAGAGTTTGTGGGAGGCGGGTAATATAACTGAGGCTGTATATGAAGAGGAGCAGGTGAAAATGTGGGAGGCTCGCGTCAATTGCGGATATGATGCGGCAACGCCAGAAGCCAATGGGGGCGCGAATGCCAAAGGAGAACTTCTCAGAGATGACGGTGGAGAGGGTGGCGATGATGATGCAGAGTAGAGGGATAGTGATATTGACCTATTTTCCGTTTATTGTTTTCTTCCCCATTTTTCGTTCGTAGTCAATTGTCGTTGTTCCATTCTTCTCTTTTTTGTTGTTTTTATTTTATTGTTGACTTGGGCCTCATGTAATCCGCCACCATTTGTGCGGACTCTTTGTATAAAGAAGAATTTTTCGCTGTTATTCGTCTTGTATTCTACCCTTGTTTTCGTTTTGCATGATATCGATGCGAGATAGATTCCTGCACGGCGAGTCCCGGTTTTTTTGCACTTTCTGATGGTTCTTGGCCTTAGGAAGATTTCGTACTTTCCCTTTGGCGATGGCTTATGGCCTTAAAGGTTGTTTGCCGAAACATTAACCCGTCGTCATTCGATCGATATCGAACTCTCCTTGTTGGTGATGGCCCTTGGCCATAAAGGTTGTTATTTCAAACTCATTGAAATAGTAACCCGTCGTCGTTCGATCGAGGTCGAACTTTTCTTTTGGCAAAGGCCCTTGGCCTTAATGGGTGTTATTTCGAACTTATAGAAATAGTAACCCGTTGTCGTTCGATCGAGGTCGAACTCTTCTTTTTGGCGAAGTCCCATGGCCTTAAAGGGTATTATTTCGAACTTATCGAAATGGTAACCTGTCGTCATTCGATTGAGGTCGAACTCTTCTTTTTGGCAAAGGCCCTTGTCCTTAAAGGGTGTTATTTTGAACTTATTGAAATAGTAACCTGTCGTCGATCGATCGAGATCGAACTCTTCTTTTTGGCGAAGGCTCTTGGCCTTAAAAGGTGTTATTTCTAACTTATCAAAATAGTAACCCGTCGTCGTTTGATCGAGATCAGACTCTTCTTTTTGGCGAAGCTCCTTGGCCTTAAAGGGTGTTATTTCGAGCTTATTGAATGAGTAACTTGTCAACGTTCGATCGAGGTCGAACTCTTCTTTTTGGCGAAGGCCCTTGGCCTTAAAGGGTGTTATTCCGAACTTATCAAAATAGTAAACCGTCGTCCTTCAATCGAGGTCGGACTCTTCTTTTTGGCGAAGGCCCTTGGCCTTAAAGGGTATTATTTCGAACTTTTCGAAATGGTAACCCGTCGTCGTTCGATCGAGGTCGAACTCTTCTTTTTGGCGAAGGCCCTAAGCCTTAAAGGGTGTTATTTCGAACTTATCGAAATATTAACCCGTCGTCGTTCGATCGAGGTCGAACTCTTCTTTTTGGCGAAGGCCCTTGGCCTTAAAGGGTGTTACTTCGAACTTATCGAAATAGTAACCTGTCGTCGTTCGATCGAGTTCGGACTCTTCTTTTTGCGAAGGCCCTTGGCCTTAAAGGGTGTTATTTCGAACTTCGCGAAATAGTAACCCGTCGTCGTTCGATCGAGGTCGAACTCTTATTTTTGGCGAAGGCCTTTGGCCTTAAAGGATGTTATTTCGAACTTATCGAAATGGTAAATCGTCGTCGTTCGATCGAGGTCGGACTCTTTTTTTTGGCGAAGGCCCTTGGCCTTAAAGGATGTTATTTCGAACTTATCGAAATGGTAACCCGTCGTCGTTCGTTCGAGGTCGAACTCTTCTTTTTAGCGAAGGCCCTTGGCCTTAAAGGGTGTTATTTCGAACTAATCGAAATAGTAGCCCGTCGTCGTTCTATCGAGGTCGAACTTTTATTTTTGGCGAAGGCCCTTAGCCTTACTGGGTGTTATTTCGAACTTATCGAAATAGTAATCCATCGTCGTTCGATCGAGGTCGGACTCTACTTTTTGGGGAAGGCCCTTGGCCTTAAAGGGTGTTATTTCAAACTTATCGAAATGGTAACCCGTCGTCGTTCGATCGAGGTCGAACTCTTCTTTTTGGCAAAGGCCCTTGGCCTTAAAGGGTGTTATTTCAAACTTACCGAAATAGTAACCCGTCGTCGTTCGATCGAGGTCGAATTTTTCATTTTGGCTAAGGCCCTTGGCCTTAAAAGATGTTATTTCTAACTTATCAAAATAGTAACCCGTCGTCGTTTAATCGACATCGGACTCTTCTTTTTGGCGAAGCCCCTTGGCCTTAAAGGGTGTTATTTCGAGCTTATTGAATGAGTAACCTGTCAACGTTCGATCGAGGTCGAACTCTTCTTTTTGGCGAAGGCCCTTGGCCTTAAAGGGTGTTATTTCGAACTTATCGAAATAGTAAACCATCGTCGTTCGATCGAGGTCGGACTCTTCTTTTTGGTGAAGGCCCTTGGCCTTAAAGGGTGTTATTTCAAACTTTTCGAAATGGTAACCCGTCGTCGTTCGATCGAGATCGAACTCTTCTTTTTGGTGAAGGCCCTAGGCCTTAAAGGGTGTTAATTCGAACTTATCGAAATATTAACCCGTCGTCGTTCGATCGAGGTCGAACTCTTCTTTTTGGCGAAGGCCCTTGGCCTTAAAGGATGTTATTTTGAACTTACCGAAATGGTAACCCGTTGTCGTTCGATCGAGGTCGGACTCTTCTTCTTGGCGAAGGCCCTTGGTCTTAAAGGGTGTTATTTCGAACTTATCGAAATGGTAACCCGTCATCGTTCGATCGAGGTCGAACTCTTCTTTTTGGCGAAAGCCCTTGACCTTAAAGGATGTTATTTCGAATTTATCGAAGTAGTAACCCGTCGTCGTTCGATCGAGATCGAACTCTTTTTTTTGGTGAAGGCTCTTGGCCTTAAAGGGTGTTATTTCGAACTTATTAAAATGGTAACCTGTCGCCGTTCGATCGAGGTCGAACTCTTATTTTTTGGGAAGTCCCTTGGTCTTAAAGGGTGTTACTTTGAACTTACCGAAATAGTAACCCGTCGTCGTTCGATCGAGGTCGAATTTTTCATTTTGGCTAAGGCCCTTGGCCTTAAAAGATGTTATTTCTAACTTATCAAAATAGTAACCCGTCGTCGTTTAATCGACATCGGACTCTTCTTTTTGGCGAAGCCCCTTGGCCTTAAAGGGTGTTATTTCGAGCTTATTGAATGAGTAACCTGTCAACGTTCGATCGAGGTCGAACTCTTCTTTTTGGCGAAGGCCCTTGGTCTTAAAGGGTGTTATTTCGAACTTATCGAAATAGTAAACCATCGTCGTTCGATCGAGGTCGGACTCTTCTTTTTGGTGAAGGCCCTTGGCCTTAAAGGGTGTTATTTCAAACTTTTCGAAATGGTAACCCGTCGTCGTTCGATCGAGATCGAACTCTTCTTTTTGGTGAAGGCCCTAGGCCTTAAAGGGTGTTAATTCGAACTTATCGAAATATTAACCCGTCGTCGTTCGATCGAGGTTGAACTCTTCTTTTTCGCGAAGGCCCTTGGCCTTAAAGGATGTTATTTTGAACTTATAGAAATGGTAACCCGTTGTCGTTCGATCGAGGTCGGACTCTTCTTTTTGGCAAAGGCCTTTGGCCTTAATGGATGTTTTTTCGAACTTATCGAAATGGTAACCCGTCATCGTTCGATCGAGGTCGAACGCTTATTTTTGGTGAAAGCCCTTGTACTTAAAGGATGTTATTTCGAATTTATCGAAGTAGTAACCCGTCGTCGTTCGATCGAGGTCGAACTCTTCTTTTTGGTGAAGGCCCTTGGCCTTAAAGGGTGTTATTTCGAACTTATTAAAATGGTAACCCGTCGCCGTTCGATCGAGGTCGAACTCTTATTTTTGGGGAAGTCCCTTGGCCTTAAAGGGTGTTACTTTGAACTTACCGAAATAGTAACCCGTCGTCGTTCGATCGAGGTCGAATTTTTCATTTTGGCTAAGGCCCTTGACCTTAAAAGATGTTATTTCTAACTTATCAAAATAGTAACCCGTCGTCGTTTAATCGACATCGGACTCTTCTTTTTGGCGAAGCCCCTTGGCCTTAAAGGGTGTTATTTCGAGCTTATCGAAATAGTAACTCGTCGTCGTTCGATGTAGGTTGAACTCTTCTTTTTGGAGAAGGCCCTTAGCCTTAACGGGAGTTATTTTGAATTTATCGAAATGGTAACCCATCGTCGTTCGATCGAGGTCGAACTCTTCTTTTTGGCGAAGGCCCTTGGCCTTAAAGGCTGTTACTTCGAACTTATCGAAATAGTAATCTGTCGTCGTTCGATAGAGGTCGGACTCTTCTTTTTTGCGAAGGCCCTTGGCCTTAAAGGGTGTTATTTCGAACTTCGCGAAATAGTAACCCGTCGTCGTTCGATCGAGGTCGAACTCTTATTTTTGGCGAAGGCCCTTGACCTTAAAGGATGTTATTTCGAACTTATCGAAATGGTAAATCGTCGTCGTTCGATCGAGGTCGGACTCTTCTTTTTGGCGAAGTCCCTTGGCCTTAAAGGATGTTATTTCAAACTTATCAAAATAGTAACCCGTCGTCGTTCGATCGAGGTCGGACTCTTCTTTTTGGCGAAGGACATTGGCCTTAAAGGGTGTTATTTCGAACTTATCGAAATAGTAACCCGTCGTCGTTCGATCGAGGTCAAACTCTTCTTTTTGGCGAAGGCCCTTGGCCTTAAAGGGTGCTATTTTGAACATATCGAAATGGTAACCCATCATCATTCGATCGAGGTCGAACTCTTCTTTTTGGGGAAGGCCCTTGGCCTTAAAGGGTGTTATTTTGAACTTATCAAAATAGTAACCCGTCGTCGTTTGATAGAGGTGGAACTCTTCTTTTGGGCGAAGGTCTTTGGACTTAAAGGGTGTTATTTCAAACTTATCGAAATGGTAACCCGTCGTCGTTCAATCGAGGTTGAACTCTTCTTTTTAGCGAAGACACTTGGCCATAAAGGGTGTTATTTCGAACTTATCGAAATATTAACCATCGTCGTTCGATGGAGGTTGAACTCTTCTTTTTGGCGAAGGCCCTTAGCCTTAAAGGGTGTTATTTCGAACTTATTCGAAATGGTAACCCGTCGTCATTCGATCGAGGCCGAACTCTTCTTTTTGGCGAAGGCTTTTGGTCTTAAAGGGTGTTATTTCGAACTTATCGAAATAGTAGCCCGTCATCGTTCGATTGAGGTCGAACTCTTCTTTTTGGCGAAGGCCTCTGGCCTTAAAGGGTGTTATTTCGAACTTATCGAAATAGTAGCCCGTCGTCGTTCGATCGAGGTCGAACTCTTCTTTTTGGTGAATGCCCTTGGCCTTAATGGGTATTATTTCGAACTTATCGAAATAGTAGCCTGTCGTGGTTCGATCAAGGTCGAACTCTTCTTTTTGGCGAAGGCCCTTGGCCTTAAAGAGTGTTATTTCGAACTTATCGAAATGGTAACCCGTCGTCGTTCGATCAAGGTCGAACCCTTCTTTTTGGCAAAGGCCCTTGGCCTTAAAGGGTGTTACTTTGAACTTACCGAAATAGTAACCCGTCGTCGTTCGATCAAGGTCGGATTTTTCATTTTGGCGAAGGCCCTTGGCCTTAAAAGGTTTTATTTCTAACTTATCAAAATAGTAACCCGTCGTCGTTTGATCGAGATCAGACTCTTCTTTTTGGCGAAGCCCCTTGGCCTTAAAGGGTGTTATTTCGAGCTTATTGAATGAGCAACCTGTCAACGTTCGATCGAGGTCGAACTCTTCTTTTTGGCGAAGGCCCTTGGTCTTAAAGGGTGTTATTTCGATCTTATCCAAAGAGTAACCCGTCAATGTTCGATCAAAGTCGAACTCTTCTTTTTGGCGAAGCCCCTTGGCCTTAAAAGGTGTTATTTCGAACTTATCGAAATAGTAAACCGTCGTCGTTTCGATCGAGGTCGTACTCTTCTTTTTGGCAAAGGCCCTTGGCCTTAAAGGGTGTTATTTCGAACTTTTCGAAATGGTAACTTGTCGTCGTTCGATCGAGGTCGAACTCTTCTTTTTGGCAAAGGCCCTAGGCCTTAAAGGGTGTTATTTTGAACTTATCGAAATATTAACCCATCGTCGTTCGATCGAGGTCGAACTCTTATTTTTGGCGAAGGCCCTTGGCCTTAAAGGATGTTATTTTGAATTTATCGAAATGGTAACCCGTTGTCGTTCGATCGAGGTCGGACTCTTCTTTTTGGCAAAGACCCTTGGCCTTAATGGATGTTATTTCGAACTTATCGAAACGGTAACCCGTCGTCATTCGATCGAGGTCGAACGCTTCTTTTAGGCGAAAGCCCTTGTCCTTAAAGGATGTTATTTTGAATTTATCGAAATAGTAACTCGTCGTCGTTCGATCGAGATCGAACTCTTCTTTTTGGTGAAGGCCCTTGGCCTTAAAGGGTGTTATTTCGAAATTATTAAAATGGTAACCCGACATCGTTCGATCGAGGTCGAACTCTTATTTTTGTGGAAGTCCTTTGGCCTTAAAGGGTGTTACTTTGAACTTTACGAAATAGTAACCTGTCGTCGTTTGATCGAGGTCGCACTCTTCTTTTTGGCAAAGCCCTTGGCCTTAAAAGGTGTTATTTCGATCTTATCGAAAGAGTAACCCGTCAATGTTCGATCGAAGTTGAACTCTTTAAGCCCCTTGGCCTTAAAAGGTGTTATTTCGAACTTATCGAAATAGTAACTCGTCGTCGTTCGATCTAGGTCGGACTCTTCTTTTTGGAGAAGGCCCTTAGCCTTAAAGGGTGTTATTTTGAACTTATCAAAATGGTAACCCATCGTCGTTCGATCGAGGTCGAACTGTTCTTTTTGGCGAAGGCCCTTGGCATTAAAGGGTGTTACTTCGAACTTATCGAAATAGTAACCCGTCGTCGTTAGATCGAGGTCGGTCTTTTCTTTTTTGCGAAGGCCCTTGGCCTTAAAGGGTGTTATTTCGAACTTCGCGAAATAGTAACCCGTCGTCGTTCGATCGAGGTCGAACTCTTATTTTTGGCGAAGGCCCTTGACCTTAAAGGATGTTATTTCAAACTTATCGAAACGGTAAATCGTCGTCGTTCGATCGAGGTCGGGCTCTTCTTTTTTGCGAAGGCCCTTGGCCTTAAAGGATGTTATTTCAAACTTATCGAAATGGTAACCCGTCGTCGTTCGATCGAGGTCGGACTCTTCTTTTTGGCGAAGGACATTGGCCTTAAAGGGTGTTATTTCGAACTTATCGAAATAGTAACCCGTCGTCGTTCGATCTAGGTCAAACTCTTCTTTTTAGCGAAGGCCCTTGGCCTTAAAGGGTGCTATTTCGAACATATCGAAATGGTAACCCATCATCGTTCGATCGAGGTCGAACTCTTCTTTTTGGGGAAGGCCCTTGGCCTTAAAGGGTGTTATTTTGAACTTATCAAAATAGTAACCCGTCGTCGTTCGATCGAGGTGGAACTCTTCTTTTGGGCGAAAGTCTTTGGACTTAAAGGGTGTTATTTCGAACTTATCGAAATGGTAACCCGTCGTCGTTCGATCGAGGTCGAACTCTTCTTTTTGGCGAAGATCCTTGGCCATAAAGGGTGTTATTTCGAACTTATCGAAATAGTAACCCGTCGTCGTTCGATGGAGGTTAAACTCTTCTTTTTGGCGAAGGCCCTTGGCCTTAAAGGGTGTTATTTCGAACTTATCGAAATGGTAACCCGTCGTCGTTCGATCGAGGTGGAACTCTTCTTTTTGGCGAAGGTCGTTGGCCTTAAATGGTATTATTTCGAACTTATCGAAATAGTAACCCGTCGTCGTTCGTTCGAGGTCGAACTCTTCTTTTTAGCGAAGGCCCTTGGCCTTAAAGGGTGTTATTTCGAACTTATCGAAATAGTAGCCCGTCGTCGTTCGATCGAGGTCGAACTCTTCTTTTTGGCGAAGGCCTTTGGCTTTAAAGGGTGTTATTTCGAACTTATCAAAATGGTAACCCATCGTTGTTCGATCGAGGTCGAACTCTTCTTTTTGGCGAAGGCCCTTGGCCTTAAATGGTATTATTTCGAACTTATCGAAATAGTAACCCGTCATCATTTGATCTAGGTCGAACTCTTCTTTTTGGCGAAGACCCTTGGCCTTAAAGGGTGTTATTTCGAACTTATCGAATTAGTAACCCGTCGTCGTTCGATCGAGGTCGAACTCTTCTTTTTGGCGAAGGCCCTTGGCCTTAAAGGGTGTTATTTCGAACTTATCAAAATAGTAACCCGTCGTCATTCTATCGAGGTCGAACTCTTCTTTTGGGCAAAGGCCCTTGGACTTAAAGGGTGTTATTTCGAACTTATCGAAATAGTAACCCGTCGTCGTTCGATCGAGGTCGAACTTTTCTTTTTTGCGAAGGCCCTTGGCCTTTAAGGTGTTATTTCGAACTTATCGAAATAGTAACCCGTCGTCGTTCGATGGAGGTCGAACTCTTCTTTTTGGCGAAGGCCCTTGGCCTTAAAGGGTGTTATTTTGAACTTATCGAAATAGTAACCCGTCGTCGTTCGATGGAGGTCGAACTCTTCTTTTTGGCGAAGGCCTTTGGCCTTAAAGGGTGTTATTTCGAACTTATCGAAATAGTAACCCGTCGTCGTTCGATCGAGGTCGAACTCTTCTTTTTGGCGAAGGCCCTGGGCCTTAAATTGTGTTATTTCGAACTTATCGAAATAGTAACCTTTCGTCGTTCGATCGTGGTCGAACTCTTCTTTTTGGCAAAGGCCCTTGGCCTTAAAGGGTGTTATTTCGAACTTATTGAATTAGTAACCCGTCGTCGTTCGATCTAGGTCGAACTCTTCTTTTTGGCGAAGGCCCTTGGCCTTAAAGGGTGTTATTTTGAACTTATCGAAATAGTAGCCCGTCGTCAGTCCCAGGTTTTGGAGAATCAGACATTTTCCGGGGGAGTCCTAGTTCGTTTGACATTGCTTGCATCAGAGGGTGCAACATCGGAGAATACGAAATGTTGCTATTTCGCTTAGGTTCGTTGTGCGCACACGTTGTAGTTTCCTTGTGTGACTCCTGCCTTCCGGCTTAGGGGAGTCGGCGGCGGGCAGTATTTTGGTAGTTTTGCAGTAGTTTTTCGTCCTTTAATTGAGATGTTTCTTTACTCGCTCGCCCGCGCGGCCTTTATGTTCCTACTTGGGCAAAGAGCAGAAAGTGAGTTAGAATGATACTTTCCTTGCCTCCACCCGATGGTCCGATGGAGGAGAATAGGTTGGCAACGTTGTTCGTCTTGTTTGGCATTTTAATGGTTGATGGGGCAAAGATTTCGAAATTTGGTGATTCTGCTCGGCTCTCCCCCCTATCATGCTGCGCCTTTGTCCCGCGTGGGTTGGGTTTTTCCTTCGCACTCTTTTCGGTGGGTGATCGTGTTTCTTATCTTTGATCTGGGAGAGACTAGGAAATTTCACTAAGAAATCCCCACAAACTGCGCCAAATTGTTTGACTCAAAAAATATTGGAACCTTTTTGAATAAATCAATCAAAGAAAATGAAGGGGTAAATCTTAGTCATACATAATAAATTCTAGATCAAAGAGCTAATAGTGTAGATAATACATAGGATGAAAGAAATAAAGTTGATCTTATTGAAATTCGTGACTCCCATCAATCGATGGGGGAGATAGCTTTACATATTTTTCTGCAGATTACTTCTTTCCCATAAAGATTACAAGAAGAGATCTTGGGAGAGAGAATAGGGAGCAGACCCTCTTAATCGAAGGTTTTCCCCTACTATATATAGTCAAGGCACCCTTGCCATTTACTTGGTCCAACGCTCTCTGGCATCTAGTGTGCCTTGGTCGTTCTTTTAGACATTGCTCCTTTTGACTCGACGGGTGTCGAGAATGGGATGTAGAGTGGGCTATGTTATCTTTTACTGCCCAGTCTCTTAGGCGGGACATTAGTCAGCTCGACCGTCACGGTCAGATTTAACCAATACATAAGTGTTATTGAGCATTGCCAATTTTTTCCCCTTATGATTAACTCCTAAATTCTACCAAGACTTTTGCGTACCAACGAATCCACGATAGTCGATAAATCACTCTAAATGAAGTAAAATGTTTTTAAAACAATATACAACCCTCTTGTCTCGTTAATTTGAATTTAGCCAAATGCATCCAGAGAAAACATTAATGAGCGAATCATGACGGTTACCACATTAAGCTGGTAGTGATAGTACAATTTCCGTATTAAAATAAAACAACATAATGCCCAAAGTACATAGCGCAAAACCTCATTTCTGCCGTTAGGTGTAGGTAATGTTGTCAGAAGGATTTTTTAACAATTGTACTGAAAGGAAAGCATTGAACAAAATAGGGGAGATTTTATTTTACTAACAAAGAAAAAAATGAAAAATACTAGCAAGACTATATTATCTAAATATCTAGTATCTAGTTAAAGAACCATTGGATCTCCATAACTAAACCAATCTCCCTATATCTAGTATATACACAGACATTAGATTTGTCTAATGTATGTATTTACAAAATGCCTATGAGGCTTGACATCATCAAGAAAAGCCTTGCAGCAGCCTCACCTCAAAACAATTGCAATAAAATCTGGCTGCATCTCGTGGTGTACAAGTTTACATCAACTTTTGTCCTGCGGACTCTTGGAGCCACGTATCATTTTGCAACGCAACATCCCTACGGATTCCAGGACCTCAAGAATGGTTTACCCATCGGATCCTGTACCCCAGGACTTTGAGTAGACATGCTCACCCATCCGAGACCATTGGGTTTAAGGCCTCCAGGACTTTCCTGGCTACTCATGTAACTAAGGGGTTTAGCTGGTTGCAGCGAGGCATTGCTCGTTGTGGTAACTCCCACACCCATCTCACCATAGTTCCTTGAAGGGATCAACCGTTCTCTTGATCCTGATAGATCATAAGAGCCACTCTGATGCAGTGTGTTACATTCAGATAAAACACTGTACAAGCTCTGATCTGAGTTGTTTACACTTCCAATGCTCTGAGATGGACCGCCAATACCTTCCAAAGTAGACCAGGCCCCACGGCCATGATTCTCTCCAGAGAACCAATTCTGACTTAACAAGTCTCCACTGCTTAAATGAGTTTGAGACGGTGCTGATACATGAACAGAATTGACAGCCCAATCTTGCATGCCAACATTCAACTGCTCATGCCTAGGGAAAGAGTATCGACCTCCATCTGGGTATAGATTCTCCTGAAAGTTCTGATGCATGAGGAGATCATTCAGTCCCTTGTGCCTTAGCTCCAATGGTAACTGCGCATGAAGCTGCTCCCTTAAATGACCAGAATATTGACCTGGCTCCACGATCAGATTGCTTGATGGTTGGTACACCAGTGGAGGCTGTCTATGCTCATGATTGTAAGATAAACTATCTGGACCTTTAAAAAATGGTTGAAATATTTCATTCCTGTTCTGAGGGTATGAACCAAAAAGAGAAACATCACTGGGTTCTCTGGGCAACATATCCCTCCCAGCATCCTTTTCTGTAGGGACAGCTCCCAGATTAATAAGATTAGCCGCTGGCTCATCAGTAACTCGAGGATGCCCAAGTGACAACTCCTCAACAGAAGAATATTCATGACTTATGGGAGTGGCACGTCCATAAGAAGTAGCTATGCTAACTGCTGGCCAACCAACACTGGTAGAAGCAAGAGGATCCCCCTGATCAACAGGACCATCCACATTATTCAACCCTTCCTCTGGATACTCTGATAGAGTTGGAGAAACTTCATCTGCTTGCTGGATTATATGGTTCTCGTTAGAGTCCAGCTTAAAGTGGTCTAACTGATTGCTCTCAACAAGTGAAACATGATCAAGATGCTGATTGAGTGAGACAGGGAGAGATTCATCATCATAATCAGTGTTAGCTGTGCTATCAGGAGTCTGTTTATCACATAAGCTTGCAGATTCTCCTCCCTCCTGATCCTGACCATCATATAACCCAAAGAGTTTTATTTGAATCTTATCAAGCACATAGGAAATCTAACAGATTTCTTCTCAGGAAAATTATGGTTTAACTAAAAGCTCTTAACTGAATATTCTACCACTCATTTATTTGTATTGAACGAGACAGGGCCCGTGTTTTTAAGAAGACTATCTTCCCTTTGACAATACACAAGTTGGTAAGAATTTAGGTGAATCCTTTTCGCCTCAACAATCAATACAATTGTTTTTCTATTAGTATAACTGACCTCTGGCTGTAGAGGAAGCTCATCATTTACTATTTCTCTTTCCATTTGCTTCTTGATCAATCCATCAGATTCTTCTTTGCCCTCATGCTGATCAACCTAAAGCAAACTTGGAAAATGTTTAAATTAGACAAGAAGACCATCTTCCCTTCGACATACACAAATTGTAAGAATGGTGAAGACTTTTCGCCTTTATACAACTGGTTTTCTATCAGCATAACTGACCTCCGAGTGTAGAAAAAGCTCAGTATTTACTATCTCGCTTTCCATTTGCTTTTCGATCAACCCATCAGATTTTTCGTTGCTCTCATGCTGATCAACCTAGAGCAAACTCAGACAACTTAACAATTAGACAAGGAGACCATCTTCCCTTTGACATACACGAATTGTAAGAATGTAGGTGAAGACTTTTCGCTATAAACTTGGTTTTCTATTAGTAAAACTGACCTCCGGCTGTAGAGGAAGCTCATTATTTACTATCTCGCATTCCATTTGCTTATCGACCAACCCATCAGATTTTTCGTTGCTTTCATGCTGATCAACCTAGAGGGAACTTAAACAATTTAACAATTAAACAAGGAGACCATCTTCCCTTTGACATACACGAATTATAAGAATGTAGGTGAAGACTTTTCGCCTCTATACATTTGGTTTTTTAATAGTATCACTGACCTCCGAGTGTAGAGAAAGCTCATTATCTACTATCTCGCTTTCCATCTGCTTCTCAATCAACCCATCAGATTTTTCGTTGCCCTCTTGCTGATCAACCTAGAGCAAACTTAGACAATTTAACAATTAGACAACTAAGATAGACTATCTGGAACTACCATTAGAAAAAACAAGAAAACCATTCAGAAGAATATAATCTTCAAAACTGATTCCTCAAAAGGTGAAGAGATAAAACCACAATGACCCCCAGACACAAAGGGGAGATAAGCTAAAAGTATAAACCTCTACTTCCATTGAGAGTGCAACTTCTGCTTCTTTATTATCAGTTAGTTCAGCAAAGATCCCATCAGAGCTCCTTCTCTCTTCTTCTTCTTTAGTATCAGTTAGTTCTGCAAAGATCCCATCGGGGATCTTTTCCTCTTCCCCCTGATAAACCAAGTAAAACAAATTGTCAGATAATTCAGGAGATTCTGGGAACTTGGATATATAAGATGCACTCCTAAGATAGACCTTAATTTGGACTTTCAGTTTCTGTTCCATTTCTTGACCTAATGATCTTCTCACTTGCAATCCCTGTGAACGTCTCTGTATCCAGTTTGCAAAACCAGCAGGGACATCTCTGTTTGCCAGGTGCAGCCTGTACAAACACACACTATGAACTGATGTGGAAAACATTGATAAACTAGAAGAAACGTTTTGCTCCACAGCACTAACCAGTGGTCATGTAACTTCTGACGTTCCTCTTCCTCATAAAATTCAAATGGCTGTACATGGAGATTTTCCATATCACCTAAGACGTTGCTCAGAGACCTGGGCTGAATGCTATTACTATTATGCTTCATGCTGTTCTTAACACGTTGGTAGTGTTCTCGACTGACCTGAAATATGATGAAGAAAGGAGGGGAAGAAGGATGGAGAAAGTGTATCAGCCATTGGAACTCGAGAAAATTCCATATAATCAACGAGTCCCAACAGAATTTCCACACATGAAGGACTGAAATGAAAAGCATTCTATGTAAGAACTCAAGAGACAAAATGGCTGGGCTAACATCTTGCTGAATAATGGCTGCAACATGTGAGATCTCCGATTTTTGGTGAGAAAACAAACAAAATCAAGATCATTGGAAAATTTTAAATAGATTCATAAGATGTTCCAACCAAAGCATAGCCACCTTAATATAAGACATGTATTTGGCGCCATCGCTGTGTTGGATATTGCGCCTGTTTAGCTTTTCTCCTTTCCTAGACCTTCCAATCACCTTAGCTCCATCAGGTGAACTGCCATAGGTGCCTTCTGTGAAGCCCTTTCTGAATACCAAAAAGGCACGTCTGTCATGCTCCCTTATAGTGGGAAAGATGCAATTACCATAATAACAATCACAAGCATACAACCAGAATTTAAGAAGTCATAGTGTAAGCTTATTCTATCTTCTCTTTTGCTTCTTCATGCAATAAATTATTTTCATCTACTTTATTCAAACAGATTTATTGATAACCAAAAAGGTTAAACTCAATTCAAGAACAACAATGTCAAGAAAAAAGAACCAAAAGGAACTTTGCATGAAACTTCTACTCTGGCATAACTTAGTGCAGTTGTCAAAACGATTTCAATATTTCTTCTGAGTTATCCTTTATCTCTTTTCATGTGCGTCTTTCTTTCTTCTTAAATTTCCTTATATATCGAGATCAATACAGAAAGACAGTGCTCAAGGCAAAAGACAGTATACCCTCTCTGACTATCCCCATCCAACATCAAAATGTTCAGGCGTTCATTACTACATCCTTTGTCATGCCGAGATGAAGATTCAGGTGTCATAAAAAGGTTGTCCTAGATTCCATGAAATTCAGGCTCAACAAGAAAACGGCATGGAAAAAAGAGGAAAAGAAGTCTTCAGATTTATCAATGAAGTGGTTTGGTTCCTAACCCGGAAATTTCCTTTGCAAACCAATAGTGAATCGACTTTTTAGTGTGAAAAGAAAGAAGAAAAGAGGTAAATTCTCATCAACTAAACACTGTCTAAAATCCTAAAGTATTCCTGGCGTTTGGTAAACAAGAAAGTCATGGGCGGACACAAGTTTTAAGACGTTATAGTCAAGTTATTTATAAAAAAATTCTTCAAACTTTTCATCATTTTGAAGAATTATAGGCTCTATTGGGCAATGAATTCCTTCGACTTTTCTTACGAGGTAAATCACGAAATCATTCGACTTTTCTTACTAGGTAAATAATGAAATCATTTGACATCAAAATAATTATAAATTACGCTCTACTCAGTTCTTTTCTTCTTGAGGATTTTTCACACAAACATTTCATGAATTTTTTGAACCTGAGCTTTTAATCTTTAGTTTCACTTGACCAAACTCTGTATGGTTCGGAAATGGAATTATATTAAGACATAGTCGACAGTGGGAAACACATATTCAGTTTACAGTGGAGACAGAGGAGAAGGCAAAACATAAAGAAACCCAAGAGAACACATGATGTTTTTCACTAAATTAGTGGCACAATTCAAGCCGATATGTGGATAACATTACGCGTTTACTGCATTTTCCACTGAAGGTGGAAACTTCAAAAACAAAGTTTAGCAAAACTCAAAATGCAAACAATAAAATATTCTGCAATCTTAAGTTAATTCTCTTCTCTTTTTTAACTTCCATTTTCCATTCAAATAAATATATGCATAAAAAAGTCTCACTCCCTTTCTTTTCCTTTACTTCATTATTGCTGGGAAGCAAATTTTCTAGTTGCTTTTTTGAGATCCTAAAGAAACCTATGATATAAGACAATGAAAGAGAACTCACCTCAATATTCTCTCCACCAATTCTTCCTCAGAGTCTTTACAGCTCTCCACATTTTCCTTCCATAACTGCAACTTCTCAATCATACTGCCACGAGAAGTAAAATGTAACGCAAACAGTAAAATGTTCTGAAAATAAGGTTTAAAAAGGACAGTTAAGAAAACTGCATACTTATTATGGTAATTTTGTAATTCCATGTAATACGCCTTCTTGTTAGCCTTGAGAAGATGTTCCTGACGCATAACAATATCAGGGTGAAAGCTACCAGAACAAATCATCTGACCCCTGCAAAGATACCAAAGACTTTTAAACATGAAAGTCACATAACATCTCTGTAAGGGGTCAAATCACACAAGTCCAGATAAATGCATAGTTAAGCATGCATAGTAAACTATAACTAGAAACAGAAAAGTATTTTAAAGGCAAATTATCCTTAATGCTCAGCGATAGTCAAAATCTCTCCAATCAAAAGTATAAAGCACTTGAAAATGAAAGAGTTAAAAGATTATCTACTAGATGCTATGCAGAAAAGCTATGTAGCAGCTGGGGCTGCTAGTGCTGATGGTCATGAAACCAGTGGCAAATCTAGAGGCTAAGATGCGGGTTCCAGGGAACCAATTAGCTTTTGCCCAAACCTTGTATATGTATTATTCATTAAAACATCTACAAATATTTGACTGTGATCCCAGTTATTAACTTGAGATCGTTGTAGGAACCCATAAACTTCAAATCCTGGATCCGCCTCTGATGAAACATACTACTTGTCATAAGGTAGTCTATGCTAACCTCTTTGCAACTTGAGATGTTGATTTAGAGATGTTATTTCAGATAATTGGCACAATGATGTAAGATACAAGGTTAATAAGTGCATAATTAAGCACCTAGTCAACAAAAGTCTGTAGCAACCAAAAAAAAATTAGAAGGTTATGGGATCAGATAGAATACGCCCAACAACTAAGGAGGTAAAAAAGAGGTCTCAGACGGTTAAGAGAACTACAGTTCAACACCAAAACAATTATAAGAACATGCTTGTGCCATAATAGAGAAAGCCTACGCTTCTCTAGACTCCTAACTTGAAAGGACTTTGGTAAAATTAAGGACTACGCTAGGGAAATTATTAACAGCCAATGTGTGGTAGGTCGATTGCACTTCATATTAGGTTCTGTTAAAATTTAAGTGTTTGGTTCCTCTTGTTGGTCCTCACAGGCTACCTGTCATGCTCACATTATCAAGTATTCTACACTATCTAACACAAAATGAGGATATGGCACAGTTACAGATGATACATCCATGTATTATGATCCTCAAAATCCCTTGTATTGATCTTTTTTTTTTTTGAGGAGTTGATCCATTGTATTACAACCTAATGTATCATATTATGGTCATACCAAACTACATCCATATACACTAAGAAGCCTTAGTTCATCTTTTCTTCTCCATGTGCCTCACGACCTCTCTTTGCATCCGTAAAACAATTGCTGCTTGGTGGGATAACTATAATTTCCAATCTCATCGGAAGAACACAATGCTAAAATCAGTATCTTTATCTGCACAATCTCAATTTATATCAAAAACATCTCCTAGCTTCTTTTAAATGTATAGAAAACTAAGAAAAGGGAACCATATCCCATCAAAATTTGATAATTCCCTGAAATGGGAAGACCAACCCGAGTACTGTCAGATAAAAAATAAAATATCAAGAGCCCACCACAACTCCTACTGTCCGAAGTAACAATAGAAGTCACAGCAACCTGAAGTACAAATTCCTAATAAGTAAAAAATGGAAAATTGAATGTTTCCATAAGAACATCTGACATATTGTTCTCAGACATGTGCAATGTTGTCATGCGGAGATATTTAGTAAAGAAAGACTTGCCACTTAACAAAAGGATTTCCGAAGTGAAAATTTTCCTGCCCCAGCAATTTACAGACAATTTCATCTGGATCTGACCCTTCCGGCAAAAATTGGGTAAGAAATCCTCTCTCATCTTCTGACAAGTTTGCCTGCCAGACCTATATCAATTTTCATAGCGTAAGACACAAGGAAAGTCATAGCTTCCAGTATATTCAGCATACACAACTTCATAGACAATTACCTCGTGCGAGAGGACCTCACTTAAATTTTCGAATTCAAAAATTCCGTGAGGTAGAGTAAAAACATCAGCCAGTATACTATGATGGTGGGAGAGAGAATCCAAAAAGGGAGTCAAGTCTCTCCATGAAATGCCAATTTGCTCCTTCTTGGCAAGAACACACCTTTTTTTGTCATCCCAGACCAGAGAAACATTGGATCTTAACTTCAAACTATATCTTGCTAATCCCTGCTTCTTCTTCTTCTTCTTCAATCCATGGGGTTCCTGAGAATAGTCAACAGTGCTGGCAGCACGTAGACGTTTCTTCCACTGATCAGCCACCATTGTCAAAGCAAGCCACAACAATTACCACTAGAGCATAATGATGCTATCTCAATTTTGATCAATGAGTTCCTCCCTAGGAGTAGTCAGTTGAGAGCTTCTAACAAAAACATTAAAACAAAAAATTTAGCACCTAACACCAAATATTAGAGAATGTCATAGTGCTGGAAAAATATGTTCTTAGGTCATCCTGGTGCGATGGTACCCAAGAATGTTAATGCAAGGACCTTTTACTTTGAAAGCATTGTAGCCAAGAAAAATCAATTTTTGATGAAATATCAAAAGGAAGCTTGAAGTTGATGATTCTACAGACAACATGTCCTTGTTTTCACACATCCTATAGGTAAAAGAGGGGAAATAGAATGCCAATCAAGTGCAATGATACGCAGATGAGGTGAAATCGTTCATTAAAGGCATGTAGACAGAACAGGTAATAAATTATAAACAAACAAGCTTCATAAAGAGCAAGAGCTCATCCGAAAGCCTGTTCAATTAAGGAAACAATTGAGACACGTTTCAGTTGCCGAGTCACCTCTTAATGTATCGGTACCCAAGGAAAGCAGGTCAAGTCCACTTCTATGATCAAATAGATTAAGACTACGTTGAGATTACTGCAAAGGGTACTTCAGAAAACCATACAATCCCCACTCCACTATCAACCTCCAACTGTCCTTGTAGCTGTCCCCCTCCCCCCCCCCCACCCCACCCCACGGCACCCGGGCAAGGGAAATAATTGGAAAATAATAACAGAAAGAGATACTGATACACAAAATATATATATATATATTGAGATTGAGAGAGAGAGATCACTAATAAGATTAAGGGCACACCCAGTTAAGTGCGTTGGATAAACAAACTGATAACTGGTTATGTAAATAACAGAGTATAAAATTTATATCTAAAAAAGGTACCAAATAATGAAAGCCCAAAATACGAAAGACAGTGATAGTAGGAAAATGTGTAATTCTCGCGAGGAGAGGCAGGATTGATGCCGTTTAATAAGTAAAGGAGAAACAGAAATCCAGTGAAATAATATAGGGTTGAAGACTAATTAGATAAATCACAACATGAGAAAGATATAAAATCCAATAAAGAAGGCAACTTTGACACAAATAACAAAGCCCTAAATAATGAAGCTAAAATACCTGAAACAAAGTCAATACAGAGGAACGAGGCGGCACTCGCAGCAGCAATGAAGACAGGGCGACCGAGGAGCACAAGGGTTGCAGCGTTATCCGATACTCTTCGGGACAAAGCACAAGCACTGGCGACCTTTTTTCCTTTTTCTTTTTTTTATTTTCTCTCACTCTTCTCTCTTTTTTTTTTTTTTTTTTCTCTCTCCTTCTCTTTTCTTTTCTTTTCTTTTTTTCCTTCTGGCGTATACGTTTGGACCAACAGGACCCATTATGGTTTTTGCGCATAAAATCCGAAAAATTGAATTTCGAATCGGATTGAATTAATTTGGTATTTTGGTGTTGATTTAATCGATATTTTAGTATGGTATTTGTATAGGTCAAAATTTGATCGAAAGAATTCTATTTAAGGAAAAACGACCAGGAGTCAACCAAGCCGAAGTCACGTACAGGAAGCAATATACCAGTGAATGACTCAACTACGGTCGAGGTCGAGCACTCAGTTCGGCCCGAACGGCTAATTCAACACTTAGACATTTTAGAGGAATACTCTACAGGATATTCCAAAAACTTAGGTATTCCGGTTAAGGACCGCTGGGTAAGGAAAGCGTTTTGTATAAATATCATGAGAGAGAGTAACAGAAAGGGGGCTGATAGGAACACATATATACATATACATCTCTGAAGGAGAAGATGTTCCATCCTTTCAGGCTCTTCGCCAAAAGGGAGAGACAAATCTCACGATCCTCGTAGTCGTATGTAGTTCAACTTATCAAATGTACGAATGTCTATTTTGTTCAAAAATGGTGACTCTTTTCCTTTATGTATTCTTCGTTATCATTTGATATTTTTGGAGCCATCTTCCTTTTCTTACATTATGGATTCCAATCGCGATTGTAATCAAATTTTACGTTCAGCTATGCTTGTTTATTCATATCTTCTATCTCAGATCTAGAATAAATTATCTCTAGGCTAGGATTTACCCCATATCTTCTTATTTAATTAGTGAACAAAAAGGGTTAAAACTTTTTGGTCAAACAATTTGGCGTCGTCTGTGGGGATTTCCTAGCCAAAGTTTTAGTTTCCTCTAGATCTAAACTGGGTTCTAATTCTACTTCCCGTTCGTTGTAACTTCATCATTTCGCTATGAACACAAATTTGAGGAATTCGTAGGCAAGATCTTGAAATAACCAAACCAACTTTTAATCTAGAATCATAAAATCGAAATTATGTCTGATATATATACGAAAACTACGGTTCGACATAGTTATAGTTTCGGCACGTTGTGAATGCAAGCTGTCGAACTAGGACTGTGGCCGTCACGTATTTTGCACGTCCATAATCCCGTCATCATGTTACCAATCTATACCTTGCGCATACAACCTTCTCCCTCTCAGAAAGGAATAATAACCTGTTGTGTAATTCCTTGAAATGACAAAACTCATTCCCGCCTATATGTTTGCGGTGTGGATTATGTTTTCGTATCTTCATGCACTCGGGACTGAATCGGATTGGGACTTGAACTCGAAAACGGGCGAAGTAAGTCATCAGCCCACAAGGTGCCCAGATTCGACTAACGCTAAAGCTAAGTGTAAGGCTGAGATCGGATCTGAAACTGGCACTCTCAATTCATTGCAAATCAAATCAAAGGGACTTTCCAGACTCAAGTAGCGGAGATGGCAAAAACACCAAGCCAACGACCCACAAGATGTCATCCGAGTTCGATAGATATCATCTCAACCAATGATAGGATCTATGAAGCATAGCCAAATAAGGGAACATGGTCGCTCCCTTCCACCCATCAACCAACCAATTGAGGTAACAAACGATTCGTTCGGCTTTAACTTGCTATTTCTTTTCAGAGTGGGACAGGAACAGAGGCATCCTCACAGACACGTGAACAGGGAACAAATACCATCAAAATAGCACACCAAGAAAATGCCTCGCACCATATCATCCTGCAAGCGACGGTCGAGCGACCTCCCCCCCCCCCCATCAAATAAGTTGGTACTCAACACCATAAAGGAAAAGTCTATACAGACTGACCAGCTGGGAAAACATACGAACCTCTCCAACATGCAGATAGAACACAAATGTGTGAAACTCACTCACGGGCTCGCCAAAGTCACTATGCAACGACATAAATAGCTAAAATTCGATTCGTACATATATTAAGACATCCTGAAGCTTGAGCAATACATTCATCGTCAGCCTATCAACTACCTCTCCAGGTCGAGCGATGAAGGGACTAGATAGACCAGACTCCTCGAATGTATGTACGGATCGTACATCAACATGTAGTATTCTCCAATAAATGAGTAAGCGAAGCAGCATACGGAATTCTGACGTAACTCCACCAAGTTCACATCACGCCAACACAGGAAATGTACATTTGGCCTCGCTCGAATTCATTAAGAGTTAAATTCGGCCTCTCTCGAATTTACAACAAGACAAATTCGACCTCGATCGAATTTACGACAAGACAAATTCTACCTCACTCGAATTAGCAAGTCAAATTCGAACCCCCTCGAATTAACAAGTCAAATTCGACCCCGCTCGAATTAGCAAGCCAAATTCAACCCCTCTCGAATTAGCGAACCAAATTCAACCCAGCTTGAATTAGCGAGTCAAATTCGACCTCACTCGAATTAACGAGTAAAACTCGACCTCGCTCGAATTAACGAGTCAAACTCGACCTCGCTTGAATTAACGAGTCAAATTCGACCTCGCTCGAGTTAACAAGTTAAATTCAACCTCGCTCGAATTAACAAGCTACATTCGACCCCACTCGAATTAACTACCAAAAGTCAGGGATTTGTTGTGAGAAGATCCAAGAAATTCAAAAAAAAAAGGAAAGGCCAAAGACGTACAATCAAAGATAAATCAATTGTTCCATTCAAAGGAAAAATAGCGTTTTACAAAAGGCCAAGTGGGGGCCCACCCAACTAACTAAGTACTGAAAAACTAAGTACAGGAGGAAAAATTAAGTATAAAAGCTTCACTTAGCATTATCTCCATCCATTATGTCATCTCTCTCCCCGCTTGGTTCAGCGACTTCACATCCATCGTCACCCTCTCCATCAGAATGTTCATCATCAAAGGTAAACTCGTCCTCGGCTTCATCATTTCCACCGGCCTCTGGTGTCGCGGGGTCATAGCCGCAGGCAATTCGGGCCTCACGCACTTTAACACAAACTTCTTCGAAAGCGGCTTCAGGAACATTCCCCACTATCAACAAGCCCTTACATATATCCCGCTGAGCCTCAGCGTGGATCTACATATCGTACAAAGGGCGAGAAACGTCAACGGATGCGGACGAAAGAGAAGGAGTCGAAGCCAACAATCACGCCCTCTCAGCCTCGAAAGCAACAATTTGATCACCCAGGCTCAAGACATCTCCCTCAAGCCCACCAATTCGCCTATCAACCTGTGCTTCCCTCAGAGTGGCTCCATCTCAGTTGCTCGTTCATACATGAGGACGCGGATAGAATTTTCTAGTGTCGCAACCCTCGCCAAGGCCGCTACTCGGGCTCCCCTTGCCCTCTCCAGCTCGGTCGCCTTCCTTTCCAACTCGGTCACCTTCTCCGCCAATTCAACACTTAGACCAGCGACTCTGGTGGCACTCTGCTCAAGCTCCGCCCGCAGGCCACCACCTTCACCTGAAGATCAACACACTCAGCCACAATCCCCTTGCCCACATTGAGCTCTTCTTCTTTAGCCCTAAGCAGCCCCTCTAGTTCGTTTCATCTGCCAATGGACCGTATCAGGTCCTCGTCCTTCCGCTCAAACTCCTCCCTAAGGGACTTAAGATTGCCGCCCGCCTTGAGTCGTGCATGTATCTCGTGACATTTGTCACGATATCAGCAGTACTTTGAAACCATCTTCTGAAAAGCGACAGTCTGCCTCACCTCGCGGTGGATACTCTCAGTCTCCAAAATGAAAGTTTGAAGAAAGAAAATAGAACAGAAAGAAAAAGTTAGCAAGACTGTAAGACGTAAAACAAAGAAAGCAATAAAGTCCTCACCCTCAAAGTTATCCCGGCTACGCCCCATGACAGACCAGCATCACTGATCTCCTAAAGGGCCCTACTTTCAGTAGTGGAACAAAGAAGGGCAAATTGGGGCACCAGGCTCACCGTGCCCTCCAACAAATCGTAATCTGAAGAAATTTCGATCGCGCGGGAGGAACTGTCCATTCCTGCTTCAACTCGAGTGAACCCCGCCTCAAACATGTTTATGTCCTCAGGGTCAATATATGAACTGAACTCATAGTCATCTATTACCACGCCTTTTTCCCTCTCGATGGTCACAAAAGGAGCACGGGCCTGTTGTAAAGTCGACGGACCATTCGGACTGATCGCAGCAGCTTCTGAGCTCTGCCCCTACCATGGCAGACTCCCCTAGGCTAGGAATGGGCACCAACTCCACGCCCAAGGGGGATACAGTCTCCTCGTCTAAATTAGCATCACCATTAGGCGCAAACACTACCACACGGGATCACCCCTATGTGATGACCCAAAAGGTCATCACTTGTATTGCAAGTGAATTCCGTATTCCAAGGCCCTATTAACCTCTTTCAGTCTTACCTCGATGTGCGTGTGCAACCCGGGCATGTATCCGAAAAGCTATTTTTGTGAAATTTTTGTGGAAAATGATGAATATTACTTTTAAAATGAATTTGAGTTGACCTCGGTCAACATTTTGGGTAAACGGACCCGGAATTATGATTTGACAGTCCCGAAGGGTCCATAGGAAAATATGGACTTGGCCGTATACCCGAAATCAAATTCCGAGGTCCCAAGCCCGAGAAATAAATTTTTAAAGAAAATTGTTTTCTTAAATAAATATGAGTTTTTGAAAATGGAATGTGTTCGGAATTTAATGGTATCGGGACTGTAGTTTGGTTTCGGAGCCCGATACATGTCCTATATGGTATTTAAGTTGAGACCGTAAAGTTTAGTAAGAATCGGAGTCCGTTTAGTATAAATCGGACCTTCATTTGAGAAAATAGAGATTTTGGATGTTCTTGAGTAATTAAATAAATTTGAGGTTTAATTCATAGTTGTTGATGTTATTTTGATAATTTGATCACACAAAAAAGTCTGTATGATGTTTTTAGACTTGCGTGCACGTTTAGTTTGGAGCCTCGAGGGCTCGGGTGAGTTTTAGATAGGTCATAGAGTGGATTTAGACTTAGAACATAGTTGTTGCAGCTTCAGAAAAGTTGCAGGTCTCTGAACCAGTCTATGCGGTCCGCAGTGGTTTCTTGCGACCGCGGTGGGGACTTTGTGGCCGCGCTCGATTTCTTGCGGTTTGCTGTGGAGCTCCGCGGCCGCACTGCTTTTTTATGTGATCCGCGGAGAGGGTCTGAGAGGGGTATATTGAAACGGACTTTTTAGTTATTTCTCACTTTTCAAAACCCTAAAACATAAGAGACGATTTTTCAAAACACTCTTTCTTCTGCAAAACACTAGTAAGTGATTTTTAACCTACTTCTTTCACTCCTTAACTTCTTTTAACAAGATTTCATTCTAGAATCTATGGTTTTCATGGGGGAATTGCGGATTTTGGTTAAAACCTAAGAATAATGAAATTTGGGGATTTAGACCTCAAATTGAGGTCGGATTCCAAAACCAATTATATATCCGGGCTCGGGGGTGAATGGATAATCGAGTTTTGGTCCGAATTGTGGGTTTGGACCAAGAGGGTCCGGGGTCGATTTTTGACTTTTTGGGAAAAACTTTATAAAACCTATTTTTATGTGTTGGAGTTGATTCATTTAGCATTTATTGATATCGTTAAGTAAATTGTGGCTAGATACGAGTGAATTAGTAGTGGAATCAAGAGGTAAAGAAATAGTTGAGATTTGAATTGTGTTCGTGGCATCGAGGTAAGTGTTTGGTATAACCTTAGCTTGAGGGATTAGGAGTTGTGTCCTATTTGCTATGTGTTATTTGTCGAGTACGATGTATAGGCATGGTGACGAGTATCTATACGTTGGTGTCAAGAATGCCCGTGAGTCTTATACTATGATTAATGTGATCCTGTTTGTATTGTTCATGCCTTACGTGATGATTTCTATTGTTGAGCAAAGCTTGTGGAAGTAATAGTGATATTTGAACATTGAAGAGCGTTGGCTCAAGTTGTATAATGAATTGTGGAAGTATAATTGGCAATTGAACCTTATAGAGCATTGGCTCAAGTTGTGAAGTGAGTTGTGAAGTAAATGTGAAAAAGAGAAGAGGATTATTATATTATCTCCCTTGTCGGGATGTTGTTGCTTTTAATGTTATCTCCCTTGTCGGGATGTTGATGTTTTTGATATTGTTCCCTTGCTCGGATTTGATTGTTGAACTATTGTTCCCTTGCCGGAATTTTATTATGATTTTAATTATTTCCTTACCCTTATTGCTTGAGATTGTTGTTTGGGTGAGGAAGAGTGTTAAAGCATGAAGGGTGATGTCGTGTATTGTTTTGATGAGAGAGTGTTAAAGCACGAAGGGTGATGCCGTGTATGATTTTGTGAGGAAGAGTGTAAAGCACGAAGGATGATGTCATATTGCACAATGTACAATTCCGTGCAGATTATATTGATTTCATGGTGAGGACGAGAGTAAAAGCACAAAGGGTGATGTCGTGCACTTGTTTGATTTCTGATTCTTGTTGATAATTGAGTTATGGTATTCCTCATATTTATCTGATGTCCTTCTATTATCATTTGATGTTTCCCCGCAACATGTCTCCCCCTCCCATTCTTAACTATACATTATTGCTTTTATCTTCCGTTGTATATGATTTAACTGCACATGTTTATTTGATAGTCTGGTCCTAGCCTCGTCACTACTTCGTAGAGGTTAGGCTAGGTACTTACCAGCATATGAGGTCGGTTGTGCTGATACTATATATCACACCTCCCTTTTTCACTACACCCCGAAAGGGTGTAAAAGAGTTTTTCCAATTAAAGGATGATCGAAACGGGATTTATTATTTAAAAGATTCAGAGTCGCCACTTGGGAGATTTATGGTGTCCCAAGTTACCGGTTGAATCCCGAATCGAGGAAAAGCTTGACTCTGTTTAACAGTCCGCGAACCAGAAATTCGAGTAAGGAATTTTGTTAACCCGGGAGAAGGTGTTAGGCATTCCCGAGTTCCGTGGTTCTAACACGGTCGCTCAACTGTTATATTCGACTTAATTATCTGATTTTAAAACACTTTTAAGCCTATGTGCATTTTAACTTTTAACCGCTTTTAATCAATTTTAAAAGAAGATTGAACATCGTTTAAAACATGTCTTTGGATCGCGCCACATGAAATGCACCCACAATCCTAAACATATTTTATTCAACGTTTTAAGATTGTGATTTGGGTCACATAAAATGCACACCCGAGTTTAGGAAGGTAATATTATTAGGTGATGCACTTAAAGCAACTACGAGTTTGCAACTTTGCGAGGGCCATGAAAATTTGCTAAATGGCACGCCTCAAATTCTAAGAATTTTAAAAGAAATAATTAAGCGAGGGCCATGCAATTGTCATTTTTGTTCAGCGTGGCGCACCTCAATCTATTTGTCTAAGATTGATCAAAATATTGGGCCATAAATTATACATTTTCGGCTAATATGGCGTGCCCCAACCCATTTTAAAGGACCTAGTTAATTAACTAAAGGTCTAAAGTGATTTGAATTCCATCCAGGCAAACAAATAACTTAGCCCTTAAGAATCAATAAAATGGAACAACGTTTGGTTAACATAAAGCTCAATCAAAACAGGCACAAATCACATTCTGTCATTTTTGCACATTGGAAAAGGTCTAGGCTTGAACGAAATTTGTAGCACATCAAAAGGACATTGGGCCAACGCTAAAGGCCCAGTTGCAAGATTCAACGCCAAATCACACACAAGAACTTAGAATTGTACACAATTGGTTGAATACCAATCAGCTAAAACTATATTGAGCACATGATTAAACTAACATTTTTGCTTCTTTGATCATTTAATCATAGAGCACCTAAAACTATATTTCTAATTAGGTCTGCACTTTGGACCCAAGTTTGCCTTGGACTCACACGGCCACATCACAAGGAAAATAAGCATTGGGCCCAAACGAGCCCAAACCAGATTTCAAGGTCAATTGCTGGAGGTTTAAGACACAATATCGAGTCTCCTCAGAAGCAAACAACATATATCTAACCCTTTCTTCATAGCAATAAACCAGGCCTAAAATTAAAATATTTAAAGTCTCATTTCTCAAGATATCAACATTAAACTTATTGATGCCTCAATTTAAACAATACTAATAGGCAAATCCACTATTCTCAACATGAGTTTACGACCATATTTCAAAGTACAACCAATTCTGAGCAAGACAATACACACCACAACAGACTACACATTTTATACCTGTCATGATATTTGATTCTACATAAAATTGTTACCAAGTAATGTAAAACCGAAATGTATAGTCAAAACTAGAGAAAAGCTGAACAACCTGCCTCCAATCCAACTCATGAAACATGACTCCAAAATAAACTGAAAGCCAATAAATACCAAACAAGATTCAATTACAATTTTTAGTATAAACCTCAAAATTCAAAGTATAGCTCTACTTTAAACATACTACACCAAGGAAATCAAACCAAACAAATCCAGTGGAACCAAAATAAAGAAAAAAGACAGCTAGTAAGAAAAAGAAGGCCTTCATTTCTTCAAGATCATATCAACCATCTTACACAACTAGAATCATATATATATACCTGAAAATTGAAAGGAAAAAGAAGTAAGGAAGCAATAGAAAATTAGCAAAACAGTGCCCAACAGTAACAATAGAACAGTAACCTCACAGCAGTTCAAAGCCAGTTTTAAAATCCAAAATCAGACCATCTTCAACCCAGATAAGTACTTGTGATTTTTCAGAAATTATAGATAAACAAAAGGAGCTGAGAAAAACAAAAATCAGGACTCAATTTTGGATTAGTTTTACTAAGAAAAGTAGAGAATTCAATGTTCTTCTTTTGAGCAAGCCGTTTTTGTTTTTCTGTATTTTAGCTCTTAAAACTCTGCATTGAAAGGCAAGAAAAGATGCCTTTATATGCAAGGCAAGTAGGGCAGCCATAAGGAAATAGTTTCTGCACTTAGGCCCTTTATGAATTTTGGTTTTTGCTACTTAGTCCTTGGCTAGTTTTTTTTTTCTTTTTCTGAACTACCCTTAATGTATTTTGTAACTAACACAACAGCCCCCACCCCAGCTTCTAGGAAGCTTCCTAGTTCATTTACCATGAGATTCCCCACCCACAACTCCTATTTTACCCCTTTAAGCACCTTGTTATTACCCCTGAAATCAGACAGATATGGGTCATGGGTTGAATTGACCCAGTAGTTAAGCCAAACGTGGACTCAATGCTGACCCAATGGCCTAAAACAACCCCTTGGGGGGAATTCTAATTTGGCTTCAAAGCCCAAGCAAAAAAATGAGCCAAATCAAATCAATCAACAAATTGAGGGCAGACACTTAAATGATTTTGAAACCAAGCTTACACTAATTGAACACAAGTAAGCAGGATATTGACTAAGTTATCAAAATAAACCTAATTAAATTAACTAAGCGACTAAACGGGAGACGAAATCAGAACTTCAGTCATGCTGTTACCAAGAAAGACTAAACATACCAAGAAAAATCAAGGGACAAGATTTTGAAAAATAAAACTAAAAGGGAATAAAAAGAACATTATTTATTCTCGCCCAGAAAGTTTTGGTCGAGTTTCAGTTGAATTGACCAAAGAAGAAGAAGGAGAGATGAAGAGCAACGAAACTGAAATAATGTCAGAAATGAATAATGAAGGAAAAACTCACCGACCAAAGCTCAAACTCGGGACTGATATTTCGATTTAAACCCGCGAATAATGTCAACTGTCGAATAACGTTATTTCATGGTAAAACCGGCCCTGAACACTCATGAAAACTGGAGAAACACCCTTGCATGTGTAGATTTGGCTTTGACTTCTGGGGCTCGAACCTTAGATTTAAGATTCGAGACGATCTAGCAAGATTCAAGGGAAACGGAGTGGGGATTTGATACAAGGGGGTCATGGTGGTCTTGTGGTGTCAATTTGGAGTGGTTTGGGAGAAGTTAGGTTTTTGGTCTGACTTTTGATTGAAGATTCGACGAGTTCTAGTATGATTCGAGGGAGGAGGTTTGGAGATTTGGGAAGAGGAGGAGGAGAGGAATCTGTGGTGTTAATTTGGTAGTGATTGGACACAGACCGCCACCGTGGGCGATTTCCGGCGGGCAGCGGACGGTGGTTCGAGGTGGCGTTTGGTTGGGGTCTCTGAGGGTTTGAGGGAGATGAGAGATGAGACATGGGGGTTTTGAGGGAGGGGTGGTCTATTTCGGACAGATTTATATGGGGGAAAGGGTCAGTTCTGAGTCGTTGGATTTACACGGATCAACGGCTCAGATCAGGGGCCAAGGAAACGACGTCGTTTGGTTTCAGGTGAGACGGACCGGGTTGGGGATATAGGTTTTGGACCGGATTTAAAGGCAAATTGGTTTGGGCTTTGGGCAAATTTCGAATTTTGTCCCAAACTAACTCTCTTCTTCTTTTATTTCCTATTTCAAAACAATTCTTTCCAAAAATTCTTTTTTTCCTTTTTTTCCCTTTTTTAAAGTTAAATATAAATCTAAATTAAATCCTAAAACCTAATTAACCTATCAAAAACAATAATTAAACCTGAATAATAATTAACACAATTAATAAAGAAAACAAATTGAAAGAAAACTACTCAAAATTCAAAATTAAAATCAAAAGTGCAAATTAAACTATTTTTGTAATTTTTCCCACTTTTATAAACAACTAATTTGCAAATTAATCTTAAAATATAGTATTAAATCCTAAATGCACATGCCACATATTTTTGTATTTTTCATTAATTAAACAAAAATAAAAATGCACACACAAATGCAAACAATTATCAGAACATGCCACAAAATCCACAAAAAATGCAAATAATGAAAAGAAGTTATTTTGTTTTGAATTTATGGGAGTAATTCATATAGGGCAAAAATCACATGCTCACAGCTGCCCCTCTTTGTCCGGAAATATAAAGAGTTTTCGTGCAAAGATAAAGTGAGCGGATACAAGCGATTTTTGCCATTTGAATACTCTGTGGGAAGCATTTTTGAAAGATTTGACTGCGCCCTGCTTCTGAGGTTGCCTACATATCCTTGGCTATAAAGGAATCAGGTCAGTGTAGTTTGGGAAGTTTTGGTAGCTGGGACTACCATAAAACTGTGGTTTCACTATTGTTGTTGTTGCTGCTACTGCTTACTGCATCCACTTATTACACTATGATAAAATAAAAAGAAGCTAGACTAGAGTATGATCTATGCATTACAAAATCCTATCTATCTTCAAACTTGCTCTTGCGGTTCTTGTTGCCTTGTATTCTCCCGGTGGAATCCTTTTGTTGCCGCCTTGAATTGTAATCTGAGATATTTTCTATTTCTCCAGGTGGATGCCTCACTGCCAACTACATTTTAAGATGTTTTTTCTTTTCTCCAGGTGGACGCTTGACTGCTGAACCTGAATGTATTCCCTGCTCTCCAGGCGGGCTCCTAATTGCTGAACTTGAAATGTATTCCCTGCTCTCCAGGAGTGCTCCTGACTTCAATGAAATAGACAAAAAACAAAGAAAGTTTTCTGCCCCAGTTTGGTGGCTGGGCACACATGTAAGTGCAAAACGAATCACATAACCAAATATCAATAAGAACTTGAAAGCTAAAACTTGAATTGTACTCCCTTGTTCTCCAAGCGGGTTCCTGATTGCTGACTTGAAATGTATTCCCTACTCTTCAGGCGGGCTCCTGACTACTGACTTGAAATGTATTCCCTGCTCTCCAGGCGGCTCCTGATTGCTGACTTAAAATGTATTCCCTGCTCTTCAGGCGGGCTCCTGACTGCTAAACTTGAATGTATTCCCTGCTCTCCAGGCGGGCTCCTGACTGTATGACTTGAAATGTTTTCCCTGCTATCCAGGCGGGCTCCTCACTGCTGACTTGAAATGTATTCTGTGCTCTCCAGGCGGGCTCCTAACTGCATGACTTGAAATGTATTCCCTGCTTTCCAGGCGGGCTCCTGACTTCAACGAAATAGACAAAACAAAGAAAATTTTCTGCCCCAGTTTGGTAGTTGGGCACAGATGTGAGTGTAAACTACATCATGTTATCAAGTATTACAAAGAATTTGAAAGTTAGGTCCCATTATCCAGGAGGGTCCTAAAAACTCCTAGTCAAATGATGGCCTTACAAATCTAAATTATATCTTCTAAAGGTGTGAATCCTGCTAAATCTTGTTATCTAATAAGGTCTTAAAACTACATCTCATTATCCAGGGGGTCCTGAAAGTCAAACATCAAGTCTTATCTTAAGAGTGACAACTTTTACGGCTGAATTATACTACCCTACAACAAAACTTACGCTAAATGTTGTTATCTAATTGGAATCTTAAAGCCAAGTCTCATTATTTAGGTGGGTCCTGAAAACTCCTAATTGAATCTTATCTCGAACGTGCAAACTTCTAAACCTGCTTATATTCCTTTGGGATACATTTATGCTAGATTACGTTATTTCTGAACTTTATGCTAGGTCCCATTTTCCAGGAGGGTCCTGAAAATCAAAAATCAAACCTGTTTGGTGACCGCCTTTCTCCACGGAGGGTTTCTCCGAAACAACCGAATTTTCCTGCCCCTGTTTTAATCAAAGAAAATTTTTATTAGTTTAAAATGTGGTGGTTAGTTGATGGCATTCTTGCTGAAGGTCTCTCCGCTGTATTGTTTGTTTTGACTGGCTTCCCCAAACTGGCCCTGAACCGCTTAACTTTCCGACTGACTTTCAAACCTCCATGACTTTTGATGACCCGAGTGTTCTATACCCGAACCGTTGTTTCACACCTCTGACTCCTTTAACTGAAACCCTGCATCTCCCATAAAATTATTAAATCACTTTGCCGATGGAACTTTTGCTGGCACTTTATCCCACTTTACATCATGCTATCTTTGGTATGCTCTGATCATACCGTGCTTTGCAATCTTGAAGCTAGTAGTGAGCTTTGAAATTCCTTCTTATTTGCTTAAACAGAACTGACATCGGGAACATCTTAGAGAAATAAACCCAAAAGAAATGAAATGCAATGACTTTCAGAGTTAAGGATAAGAAAATCCAAAACTAGAAGACTATTTGAAGAGGAAAAGGAAAAAAGACTTATCTGAGTGGAGCAGCTGGCACCAATGATCATGAAATGCATTTCGGATTAATCGGCCCAATCTCACCAGCCAATCAACTTTCAGTTACCATACTTTGTTGCCTCGGAATTTCCATAACCTGATTTCTTCACCCAAATCCTGACCTTGTTCATCCTGCGGTGCCTTGAAAGATTTTCACCAGCATACCTCCCTCATTCGTTCATCTGTCAACTCACTTTCGCCTCAAGGTGCCCGTTAGGGTTTTCACCAATAAGACTCTCTCATTTTTATTTCTCTCTGCTCCCGTCGCCTTACGGTGCCCATGAGGGTTTTCACCAATAAGACTCTCTCATTTTTATCTCTCTCAGCTCTTGTCGCCTTATGGTGCCCATGAGGGTTTTCACCAGTAAGACTCTCTCATTTTTGTTTTATTTTCCCTATTTGGACCAGAGTGTTGCCCCTAATATGAATCACCTCTACCTGCTCGGTTTGGCATTTCTCAAAGACTGATCGGAAGGTTTTTTTTTTGGACCGTAATGTGGGCTTTTGGACGGGATTAGAAAGAAAGGGTATAGAAGGCTCAAAACAATCCGAAAGGGTTCAAAAATTACAACTTTCGGAATCAGATTTCTTACAACAACCTTCTGCCCTAGTTTCCTGTTTGGGGACTTTTGGATTTTTATTTTGATGGGACCGAACTATGAGGATGCCTACGTATCCTTGACAGGAATCAGGTCGAACGTAGTTCATGTCATAGAAATTACTTTGTTGTTGTGATTATCTCTTTTCTCTTTCTTTTCTTTTCTCATTTTGCTTTCTTTTTCTCTTTTGTTGCTTTTTTTTGTTGATAAAAACATATTTTCTCTTCTTTTTTACTTATCTTTCATGCTTGTATTTCTGATATTCGCTACTGATTCCGAAAGAGGGGTATAAAAGAAAATATATAAGGCTCAAAGGGATAACAAAGGATAAAGTATTTAGATAGCAGAACAAAATGCCTTCGTCATTCCAAATCTTCAAGAATATGCCAAGTACAAACAAATATAAATTAACCAGAGAAAATCATACATAGTATCTCTTGACCGTATCGGAATTGATGGCCATTTCTACACACTTGCCTTCTATATCTGTTAAATATAAAGCGCCATTTGACAACACTCTAGTTACGATGTATGGCCCCTGCCAGTTCGGGGCGAACTTGCCTTTGGCTTTAGCCTGATGAAGAAGAATGTGTTTCAATACTAACTGACCCACTTCAAACTTCCGTGGACGCACCTTCTTATTGTATGCTCTTGCCATTCTTTGTTGATACAATTGGCCATAACACACTGCTGCCAATCTTTTCTCGTCGATCAAACTCAATTGTTCCAAGCGGGTTTTGACCCACTCATCATCATCGATCTCAGCCTCCGTGACAATTCGAAGGGATGAAATTTCCACTTCCGCGGGTATCACTGCTTCGGTGCCATACATCAACAAATGAGGAGTCGCCCCTACTGAAGTATGGACAGTAGTGCGATAACCTAACAATGCAAACAGCAGCTTCTCATGCCATTGCCTGGACCCTTCCACCATTTTCCGAAGTATCCTCTTTATGTTCTTGTTGGCTGCCTCAACTGCTCCATTTGCCTTAGGGCGATATGGGGTGGAATTGAGATGTGTAATCTTAAACTGTTGGCACACCTCTTTCATCAGATGACTATTGAGATTAGCCCCATTGTCTGTAATGATCACCTTTGGTATCCCAAACCGGCAAATGATATTTGAGTGCACAAAATCAACCACCGCCTTCTTGGTTACCGACTTGAATGTTTTAGCTTCTACCCACTTTGTGAAATAGTCTATGTCCACCAGAATGAACATGTGCCCATTTTATGTTGATGGCTCAATTGGCCCAATGACATCCATGCCCCACGCGATAAAAGGCCACGGTGCAGACATCGTGTGTAATTCAGATGGTGGAGAATGAATCAAATCTCCATGAACTTGGCACTAATGACATTTATACACGAAATTGATACAATCTTGCTCCATAGTGAGCCAATAATAACCTGCTCGGAGAATCTTCTTTGCCAACACGCACCCGCTTATATGCGGTCCACAGACTCCAGAATGTACTTCGGTAATAATAGTCGTAGCCTGTCTAGCATCTATGCATCTTAGCAACCCAAGATCTGGAGTCATTTTGTACAGAACCCCTCCGCTGAAGAAAAGCCTGCTTGCCAACCGCCTAATTGTTCTCTTTTGATCACATGTGGCTTGTACTGGATACACCCCCATCCTGATGTACTCCCTAATATCGTGAAACCAAGGCTCCCCATCGAGCTCTTCTTCTACCACGTTACAATAAACATGCTGGTCGTGGACCTGGATATGCAAAGGGTCTATATAAGCCTTATCTGGATGATGTAACATTGACGCCAAAGTAGCTAAGACATCAGCGACCTCATTATGAATCCTCGGAATATGCCTAAACTCTATTGATTGGAATCGCTGACAAAGATCATGTAAACATTGTCGATACCGTATGAGTTTTAAATCCCGTGTTTCCCACTCCCCCTGAATCTGGTGCACCAGAAGGTCCGAGTCACCAAATACCAAGACTTTTTGGACACCCATATCCACAGCCATCCTCAAACCCAAAATTCATGCCTCGTACTCAGCCATGTTGTTAGTACAGTATAACCAAAACTAAGCTGTAACAGGGTAATGATGCCCTATTTCAGAAACAAGTATCGTTCCTATCCCAACACCTTTCATGTTAACAGCCCCACTAAAGAAAAGTTTCCATCCTGGCCTTTCAACCTGTTCCAACTCATCAATGTGCATTACCTCTTCATCAGGGAAAAAGGTCTTCAAAGGTTCGTATTCTTCATCCACAGGATTCTCAGCCAAATGGTCGGCCAATGCTTGTGCTTTTATCGCAGTCCGAGTCACGTAGACAATGTCAAATTCTGTGAGCAAGATCTGCCACTTTGCGAGCCTTCCCGTGGGCATAGGCTTTTGGAAGATATACTTCAATGGGTCCAAGCGAGAGATGGGGTAAGTAGTATAAGATGACAAATAATGTTTCAATTTATGGGCTACCCAAGTTAGGGCGCAACACGTCCTCTCAAGATGAGTGTACTTAACCTCATAAGATGTGAACTTCTTGCTGAGATGATAAATGGCTTGCTCCTTCCTGCTAGTGATGTCATGTTGTCCCAACACACATCCAAATGAATTGTCCAAGACCGTCAAACACATAATCAAAGGTCTCCATGGTTCTGGCGGGACCATCACTGGTGGGTTTGACAAGTACCCCTTTATCTTATCAAATGCTTCCTGACATTTATCTGTCCACTTAGCCGTAACATCTTTCTTTAACAGTTTGAAGATGGGCTCACAAGTTGTCGTGAGCTGAGCAATAAACCTACTGATGTAATTCAATCTCCCCAATAGACTCATCACCTCAGTCTTGTTCTTTGGGGGTGGCAACTCCTGGATAGCTTTGATATTTGACGGGTCTAATTCAATACCTCGGCGCTGACTATGAATCCCAACAACTTTCTAGACGGGACACCGAACGTGCATTTTATAGGATTAAGTTTGAGATTGTACATGCGAAGCCTTTGGAAAAACTTTCTCAGATCTCTAACATGGTCAGACTGCTTTGTAGACTTTACAATCACATCACCCACACAAACCTCGATCTCCATGTGTATCATGTCGTGGAATATGGTCGTCATTGCCCTCATGTAAGTTGCCCCGGCATTTTTCAGACCGAACGGCATGACCCGATAACAGTACGTTCCCTATGGTGTGATGAATGTCGTCTTTTTTGAGTCCTCCTCATCCATTAAGATCTGATGGTAGCCCACATAACAATCCACAAAAGAACCAATCTCGTGTTTGGCACAATTATCGATTAATATATGGATGTTCGGCAATGGGAAGTTATCCTTGGGACTACCTTGTTGAGATCTCGATAATCAACACACACCCTGGTCTTGCCATCCTTCTTCGGCATAGGTACAACATTGGCTAACCAGGTGGGATATTGTGTGACCTAAATAACCTTGGCCTCAAACTGTTTGGTGACCTCTTCCTTAATCTTCACACTCATATCAGTTTTAAATTTCCTTAGCTTCTACTTGATAGGGGAAATGTCGGGTTAGTGGGCAATTTGTGAACCACCAAGTCAATGCTTAAACCCGACATGTCGTCATATGACCATGCCAAGAACATCTTTATACTCTAACAATGCTTTAATTATCTCTTCTCTGAGTTGTGGTTCAAGATGGACGCTTACTTTAGTTTCCTAAACATTATCTTGGTCCCCTAAATTGATTGCTTCTGTATCACTCAGGTTAGGCTTGAGTTTTTCTTCAAAATGGCTTAATTCTTTACTAATCTCTTCAAAGGCTTCATCCTTATCATATTCTGATTCAACATCACATTCTATTTCTTGAACTACTATTTCAGAATTAGATTGGCTTTTAAGACTGGACTGGAGATTCCTCATGAATGTCATATCATTGAAGCCAATATAAAAAGAACTGTACAAGGAAGAAAAGAAAAATAAAAATAAAACTATCAGGAAGGAAGAAAAAAAGGAAATTGCATTTCATTGAACTTAAAGACAACAAGGTTTATACATCCAAACGGACGAAACATAGAATCTGAATTACAACCCTGGAATAATCCAGATAAACTGAAAGAAAATCAAAGCAAACTACCAAAACTCCTTCCTGGTGGGGAAAAGAGTAGCTTCCCGATTATTAATCTTTGCACTGGGCCCAACAAATTGCACATCCGCCTCGCTAGAACCCTCTCCAACTTCCACCATGTTCACTTCGTCAAATATCCTCTCGAACGTTTCCATCAAACCTCCATCCATATCAACCACCGAACTGGGAACCATCGTCACTGGGCGCTTTCTGGTGCTAGGCCTGACAAATGATCTGGAAAGATGCGGTACTGGCTTTGGAAGGGCCCATGCTCTCTGTTTCATTTTTCTGGCTCTTCTCACGTCTGCGACTGTGGGCTTGAACCCCAGAAAAATGTATCCAAGTTTTTAGGAAGAGAAACCGGTTGTACGATACCTTGCAGAGATGCACTCAAACCCTTGCCCGGTACAAAAGCATTTTTTAACATTTCAATGGCTACCGTGACTGATGCGGTAGCTACCCTTGGAGTTGGCACGCACTTCCCTTTTGGAATTTTATCTACCGATACCATGTTAAAAACCTGATAAACCCATGGTCCCTTGTCGTCTTCAAACTCTATGAACGGAATAATGGGATCACTGGGAACACACAAATTATCTTCGCCGTGTACAACAATTTCCTGTCTATCCCATTTAAACTTGACCATTTGATGCAAAGTAGACGTGACCGCTTTAGCAGCATGAATCTAGGGGCGCCCCAGCAAAAGGTTATAAGAGGCTGCCACATCTAACACTTGAAATTCCATATTTAACTCAACGGGCCCTATGGTTAGCTCTAGTATTATATCACCCACTGAATTTTTGCCCCCATCATCGAACCCCCGAACACAAATGTTGTTCTTGTGAATTATATCATCGTCCGCTTTCAGCTTGTTCAACGTGGAGAGGGGACAAATGTTCACACTAGATCTATTGTCGACTAGAACTCGGGTGACCACAGAATCTTTGCATTTCACCGTTAAATACATGGCCCTATTATGCTCAGTGCCCTCCACGGGCAACTCATCGTCGGAGAAAGTAACCCTGTTCACCTCAAATATCTTGTTAGCTATCTTTTCCAAGTGGTTTACTGAGATTTTGTCAAGAACGTAGGCCTCATTCAAGATCTTCATCAAAGCCCGACGGTGCTCATCTGAATGGATCAATAATGGCAATAGCGAGATCTGAGCCGGTGTCTTCCTTAAGTGTTCCATAATGGAATAGTCCTGCACTTTCATCTTTATCAGGAATTCCTCTGCTTCTTCCTCGGTCACAACTTTCTTTACCAACACTGGGTTATCTCTAGAGGTCTTAGCTTTTCTCAACTCTTCGGGGGCAAAGCATCTCCTCGATCGAGTCAAACCATGGGTCTCACACACTTCTTCTTTATCCTCTTTCCCCTTGTAAGTCACTGTCACTCGTTCATAATTTCATGGGACTGCCTTGCTGTTGACTATCGGTAATTGAGTTACTAATTTGATAATGACAGGATCTGTGTGGGCACCCTTCACAATTACCACATGCTTGTTTATCAGTCCTGGCACAACCACTTTCGCTCTTTCATATTTCCCTATAACGTCAATTAGGACCCCTTCTTGACCCCCACAGATGGTTCATTATTTGCCCCATTCAACTTGATCACAGACTTCTCACTTGTTGACTTTTCAAACAGCTTGGCTTCACTGGACTGAATCATCATGACAATTTGTGAAGGCTTCTTAGGCTCCCCTCCCTTGTGCACTATCTCAATCATATTTGTCTCATGATAGGACGACAACGGATTCTGGTTGATATTGGGTGCTTCCGGAGCTTGGACCTCAATCCGATTAGTATCAATGAGCTCTTGAATAGCTGTTTTCAATTTCCAGCATTTCTTTGTGTCATGACCCGGGGCCCCTGAACAATACTCACAACTCACTGAGCGGTCAAGATTTCTGGGAGGGGGATTTGGTAGTTTAGCCTTGATTGGATTCAACATACCCAACTGTCTCAATCTGTGTAATAGATTGGTATATGATTCTCCCAATGGAGTGAAAGTCTTTTGCTTTTGCAACCTCTCATTCTTGAAGGCCTGATTTGGCCGAAAACCTATTCTCGGGGGATTTATGTAGGCGCTTGGTGGTGGATAGGTATTTTGTGGAGCTGGGTATGGGTTTTGTGGAGCTGGCACATGCCATTTTGCGTGAGCGGGAGGTTGGGTATAGGTTTGTGCGCGATGGACGGAAAAATGGGGATCTGGCGGTGGGTAGTAGTGTTGTGGTGGGCTATATGAAGTGTGGGGGTAAGTTTGGGGATAGGGTCGAGGCTGGTTGTAGTAACGTGAAGGGCCCCTGGATCCAATCCAAGCTCATGACTCAATTGTCGCAACATCCTCTTTCTTCTTCTTCCCGAGTATACCTCCAGTGCCGTTTTGAATGACCTGGGTGGTCGCTTTGATTGATGAATAACTCATGATTTTGATGGACTTGAGTCCCTCCTCAACCATGCCTCCCATTTTTACAACCTCATTAAAGGACTTACCCACTGCTGACACCAAATAACCAAAATAAGTGGGCTCCAAAGCTTGTAAGAAATAATTAACCATTTCACTTTCTTTCATCTGAGGGTTAACCCTCGCTGCTTGATCTCTCCAACGGAATCCATATTCCCTGAAACTCTCACCGTGCTTTTTCTCAATCTTTGTTAATGATAGACGGTCTGGGATAATTTCAAGATTGTACTGAAAATGGCATGCGAAGGCTTGGGCCAAATCGTCTCATGTGTACCACCTACTGTGATCTTGTCTGGTATACCATTCCAATGCTGATCCACTAAGACTTTGGCTGAAATATGCCATCAGTAATTCATCTCTTCCGCCTGCTCCTCTCATCTTGCTACAAAATCCTTTTAAGTGTGCTACTGGGTTACCATGCCCATCATACAGATCAAACTTGGGCATCTTGAACCCTGATGGTAACTGAATGTCTGGGAACAGACATAAATCCTTGTAGGCCACACTTACTTGACCCCCAACCCCCTCATATCTCTGAATGATTGTTCTAAGCTTTTGACCTTTCTGATCATCTCTTCATATTCGGGATTTTTGGGTAGGTTCTCGGTCTCTGCCGAGAGATCAAGATGAGGGGTGTAAGAATATGGTTTCGGGACTTTGAAGGTGGGTTCAGGGGGATAGTACTGGTTGTCGTGAGTCTGGAACAAAGGTTCACTGGAAGATCGGTGTAATGCAGTAGGTGGAGGTGCCACAAAAATAGGAGTGATTGGTGGAGGAGGGTGCGGGACTTGTCTGGGTGGTGGAGCTTGAGATGTATGGGAAGTGGTGCCATGGCATTGTTGGTAGAGGGGAAAGGCTGGAGATGAGTTCACAGTGGGAGGTCCTGAGGTTGAGCCAATGGTAGGATATAAGCAGGGTTGGCAGGATAAACCGGTGGCTAATGCCCATTTGCCCAGGCTTGGTACATTTCAGCCATTTGATGCTTTAACTTATACATCTCTTTCTTCATCGCATTAATATCCAATTCTTCTACCTCTTTTGACGGGTCAACAATACTTGCCTCCAATTCTTGGTTGGTCATGTTCAGCTTGTCTTTTGATCGGGTGTTGTATGAGTGAGTTGCTAGAATGTCAATCAACTAACCACCTGCCTGGACTGAATACATCAATAACAACTTTGTTAGCGATTAGGGCTTTAACAGATTGGTAACCGCACATTTTGGGGAATGAATGCACCTAAGCAGTTAACCGTTTCTATTATGCATTTGATCGGATGCTTGCATCATCCCGGATTTTTCCCTTTTCTTCTTTTTTTTCTTTTCGTCTTTTCACTCTTGCCCTTGCTTTCTCTTTATTTTATCCTCTCATTTACCTCTTGTTTTGCTATTACTTATTTCTCCTGATTTTCTTTTTCTTCTCTTTTTTTTCTCTCTTGTTTTTCCTCTCTCTTTTTCGCTTGGTTATAGTCGAATCCTATGGAGATTGCCTACGTATCATGACCCCGCATCAATCAGACTGAGCGTAGTTCTGGGAGATAAGTGTGAAAGTAGATAATAAAACATTTTTGGGATTTTCAATTTTCATAAAGGGCAAATGTTTTAATTACAAAAACTCAAAACTAACAGACTCCAAGAGAAACTAACAGACGCTGATGAAAAGACGAAATACAGACTCCAAAAATAAAGAAAAATACATACTCGAAAACAATTGACAAACTCCAGCAGAAAGAAAATACAGACTCAAAACAACTGACAGACTCTAACGGAAAAGGAAATACATACTCAAATGAAAAATCATGAATACATCAATGCTCCTGGTGCCCGCAGGACATCATTCGGTCTCGCCGCGGGCCTATATGCAAGATCCCTTTAAAGTCGATCCAAGTCACTCATTATCTGTTTAACAAATGTCATCACTGCCGCGAAAAAGGTGGTGCGAGTCATATCCTCACAGGCTTGGCACTTCACGACAATGCAATCGGCGATGGCTCTAATTCTCTCTCTTATGACCCTTTTTTTCTTGTAACAAATGCCCAATCCACTGGGCCCTGGCTTCCAAAGTATGCTCGGCCACATGATTCTGCTCCTGAAGTTGTTGCAAATCTATTTCTAATTATGCTAATGTTATATAACAATGTTCCCTTTCAACCTTGAAGTCTTTCGCCTGTTTGATCATTTTGTTTTCCGTGGCGATGACTCTTTTCTTTAATCTCGCGACCTCATTGTCGTATTTTTCTTTCAACTACTTAACCAGGCGTGCTCGTTCATCTGCATTTTTAGCCAATTGCTTTCGAACCCTGGCTAGTTCACTTTCTGCTTTGTTCAAATCAAAACTATAGTCACTCACTTTCTGCCTTAGGTTATTTATGAGTTTTCATCTTTGGCACTTCAGGCGGGGTTTTTTGCCGCTGTTTTCATTTTCTGAATTTGAGCTCGAAGGGTCTCGTTTTCTTTAGCTAGCTTTTTCTTTTCTCCTTCGTCTGCCGTGGCTTGCAAGCTATTTTCAAACTGAAGGTCCCTGACTTGTTTTTCCAATTTGCTTAGGGTAGCCCTATACTCATTTTCTTTGGTCAACCAGTCCCATTGCACTTGTGCTCCGTCGGTAAACTGTTGGACATGGGGTCTCTTTGCGGGCCTTTCAAGCTCATGTTGAACTTATGATCTTTTACCATACCAAGCAGTATAACTAGGCTCCACCTCTCCTCTGGATAGATCTCGTACTTGAGTATTATGTCCTAAGAATCTGCACTTATGCCAAATCCGACGCACTTTTTCTTTTGGGAAGGCAACTTTTGGTTCTAACTCAATGACCTGCCAACTCAAATCTTTATCGTGTAGGATGGTCTGGTATCAGCCTAACTGACGTAGGGCTTTGTGCGGAGCATAAGGCTGGATACTCCGAAGACCCATCAACAGCAAAAAACACGCCTCTTCCGACATATAGATTACTTCACTCATCGAGAGCCACCCGATCGTCCATTCGATCTTGTTTGCATTCAAAGATCTCAAATGAGCATGCCATGCTTCTGTACCATCCGGGAACTCATAACTCTCTACCCGCTTTTCATGTTTTTAGATGCATTCAAGGCCAGTCATACCACAATTCAAGTATCCAGGACGGTGGCAAAGGTGTTCCTCCATCCATAGTTGTAACAACATATTGCACCCTTCAAAGAACTTCCCTCATTCTCGACAATGGGTCAGAGCTCGGTAAATTTCCGCCAAGATCAGCGACACTATAGTCCCATTTGCCTTTTTCATCATAAAGTGAGCTATCCCTACAAGTCCCAACTCTATGTTCTCGTCTTTTCTAGGGCAAGCCAAAATACTCAGGAACGCCACTATGAAAGTTAATCCTCTCCGAGCTTCCCACTTTTCTTGGTTTCCCGCGTGAGTAAGACCGGTATCTGGCGTTTTTAAGCCACGGGGATTCCCGTAACGTCGATACAGAAAGTAGAAAGTACAAATCCTTTAGCCAAATTTCCGTCTCGGATGTCACGACTGATGCTTAACAAGTCCAAAAATTTATGAGAGGTTACTGTTCTCGGTGCCATCGGGTATTGACTTATAAGATTCCCTTCGAAATCGGCGTAGCCTGCTATCTCTTCCAGTGTAGGAGTTAACTCAAAATCAGCAAAGTGAAATACATTATGTGTTGGGTCCCAGAATGGTATCAAGACCTCAATCACGTCTTTTCTTGGCTTAACCTTCAAGAGCCCGATAAGAACACCCAATGCTTTTGTCACAACCTTTGTGATTCCCCCAAATCATGCCACCACATATGTAGCTCCAAAGGGATCTCTTCACGGACTGAGAAAGGTTCATTTTGAATTATGCTCATCCTGCATATTTATTAAGGTGATTTTAATTAGAAGAAAACTATGACTCATTTTGACTCAAGAGAAATAACCATTTTTCAAAATTCTCACAAAATATCCGGCCTTGCCAATATGGCCTTTCAGCACTTCGAAAATGAAGATTTTAAGGTTGTGTCGGCTAACCAACCAAAACCTTTAAAAGTGACTAAAGGTGGTTGTTCTTGCAAAAATAGCCTTCCGGCACCCTTTTAGGGACATTCGACTATTTCTGACAAGAATGGCATCACCCTAATTATTTTCAAATTAAAGTAAAATTTTTGTTCTTTAGGGCTATTTTTGCAAAAAGGAAGTTGAACCCGATGGGGGTTGCCTACGTATCTTACACCCTGTGAGAATCAAACTGGCGTAGTTCAGGCAAATAAAACAAACTATTTTTGAAAACAAAACTCTTTTTTTTCTTCATTTTTCATTTCGTTTTTTCTCAAAAATCCGGCAAAGTTTTAGCACTATTTGGACATTGTTTTTTCTCAAAACAGGTGATTAACTTTCTGAACCCTCTACACTGCTATTTCTTTTTTTCTCGACTTTTTCCAATATTCATAAGCTGGTCAACATGCAAGTCCGAAGCAAATAAATGCACAAGTAGCAAATAAGATGCATCAGGATGGTCTTTTTCATTTTTGGTACATATGTCCTAGACATACCCAACCCCTGTGTTGAGTCTCCAAAGTTCAATGCATATGATGCAAGCAAACGTTCCTACTAGGGATCCGGCATGAGGTCTTGTTATACTAGGTTCAAAACCTGGGTTTATTGTTCTAGACCTGGCTTACCCAAGCGGACAGTTCGAGTCGGGGGAAGGGGGCAACGTACCGGTAATACAGAAGCTTCACCGGCTTTGCAACTTGTCCGAACCTCGTTCTAAATTTGGGATATGACTCTAACAGAAAAGAAGTCACATGAAGTGCACACTTCTTCATGATTTAGAAGACTCAGAGGGAGGAGGGATTTCGCAACAGTTTATATACAGTTCACGGAATATTAAAGCGGTAAAATCAATCAATTAGCACATTAGGCCTAGGTCATGAAACAAAATCAGATAATGGATAAAGCCAACTATAATAATTATTCTAAGCTCGAATTCTTGAACTCTGAACCAGAGATTCTGGGTTCGATCCCCAGCAGAGTCGCCAAAGCTGTCACACCTCCCTTTTTCACTACATCTCGAAAGGGTGTAAAGGAGTTTTTCCAATTAAAGGATGAACGAAACGGGATTTATTATTTAAAAGATTCAGAGTCGCCACTTGGGAGATTTATGGTGTCCCAAGTCACTGGTTGAATCCCAAATCGAGGAAAAGCTTGACTCTATTTAACAGTTCGTGAACTAGAAATCCGAGTAAGAAATTTTGTTAACCCGGGAGAAGGTGTTAGGCACACCCGAGTTTCGTGGTTCTAACAAGGTCGCTCAACTGTTATATTTGGCTTAATTATCTGATTTTAAAACACTTCAAAACCTCACAACAGTTCAATGGAACAATGGCCAGCAGTAGAAAATCAGCAAAACAGTGGCCAGCAGTAACAATGGAACAGTAACCTCACAACAGTTCAAAACCAACTTTAAAACCCAAAATCAGACCATCTTCAACCCAGATAATTACTTGTGATTTTTCAGAAATTATAGATAAACAAGAGGAGCTGAGAAAAACAAAAATCAGGACTCAATTTTGGATCAATTTTACTAAGAAAAGCAGAGAATTCAATGTTCTTGTTTTTGAGCCAGCCATTTTTGTTTTTCTGTATTTTAGCTCTTAAAACTCTGCCTTGAAAGGCAAGAAAATATGTCTTTATATGCAAGGCAAGTAGGGCATCCTTAAGGAAATAGTTTCTGCACTTAGGCCCTTTGTGAAATTTGTTTTTTGCTACTCAGTCCTTGGCTAGTTTTTTTTTTCCTGAACTACCCTTAATGTATTTAGTAACTAACACAACAACCCCCACCCCAGCTTCTAGGAAGCTTCCTAGTTCATTTACCAAGAGATTCCCCTCCCACAATTCCTATTTTACCCCTTAAGCACCATGTTATTACCCTTGAAATCAAACAGATATGGGTCATGGGTTGAATTGACCCAGTAGTTAAGCCAAACGTGGGCTCAATGCTGACCCAATGGCGTAAATCAACCCCTTGGGGAGAATTCTGATTTGGCTTCAAAGCCCAAGCAACAAAATGAGCCAAATCAAATCAGTCAACAAACCGAGGGCAGACACTTAAATGATTTTGAAACCAAACTTACACTAATTGAACACAAGTAAGCAGGAAATTGACTAAGTTATCAAAATAAACATAATTAAATTAACTAAGCGACTAAACGGGAGACAAAATCAGAACTTCAGTCATGCTGTTACCAAGAAAGACTAAACATACCAAGAAAATCAGGGGACAAGATTTTGAAAGATAAAACTAAAAGGAAATAAAAAGAACATTATTTATTCTCGCCCAGAAAGTTTTGGTCGAGTTTCAGTTGAATTGACCAAAGAAGAAGAAGGAGAGATAAAGAGGAACGAAACTGAAATAATGCCAGAAATGAATAATGAAGGAAAAACTCACCGACCAAAGCTCGAACTCGGGACTGATATTTAGATTTAAACCCCCGAATAATGTCAACTACTTGTTCTTTGTCGAATAACGTTATTTTATGGTAAAACTGGCCCTGAACACTCATGAAAACTTGAAAAACACCCTTGCATGTGCAGATTTGGCTTTGACTTTTGGGGCTCGAACCTTAGATTTAAGATTCGAGACGCTCTAGCAAGATTCGAGGGAAATGGAGTGGGGATTTGATACAAGGGGGTCATGGTGGTCTTGTGGTGTCAATTTGGAGTGGTTTGGGAGAAGTTAGATTTTTGGTCTGACTTTTGATTAAAAGATTCGACGAGTTCCAATAGGAATCGAGGTAGGAGGTTTGGAGATTTGGGAAGAGGAGGAGGAGAAGAATCTGTGGTGTTAATTTGGTAGTGATTGGACGTCGACCGCCGCCATAGGCGATTTCCGGTTGGCGGCGGACGGTGGTTCGAGGTGGCATTTGGTTGGGGTCTCTGAGGGTTTGAGGGAGATGAGAGACGATACATGGGGGTTTTGAGGGAGGGGTGGTCTAATTCGGACAGATTTATATGGGGGAAAGGGTCAGTTCTGAGCCGTTGGATTTACAGGGATCAACGACTCAGATCAGGGGCCAAGGAAACATCGTCGTTTGGTTTCAGGTGAGATGGACCGGGTTGGGGACAAGGGTTTTGGACCGGATTTAAAGGAAAGTTGGTTTGGGCTTTGGGCAAATTTCGAATTTTGGCCCAAACAAACTCTCTTCTTCTTTTATTTCCTATTTCAAAACAATTTCTTCCAAAAATTATTTTCTACTTCTTCTTTTTTCCTTTTTTAAAGTTAAATTTAAATCTAAATTAAATCCTAAAACCTAATTAACTTATCAAAAACAATAATTAAACCTAAATAATAATTACTACAATTAATAAAGAAAACAAATTGAAAGAAAACTACTCAAAATTCAAAATTAAAATCAAAAGTGCAAATTAAACTATTTTTGTAATTTTTCCCATTTTTATAAACAACTAACTTGCTAATTAATCTTAAAATATAGAATTAAATCCTAAATTCACATGCCACGTATTTTTGTATTTTTCATTAAGTAAACAAAAATAAAAATGCACAGACAAATGTAAACAATTATCAGAACATGGCACAAAATCCACAAAATGCAAATAATGAAAAGAAGTTATTTTGTTTTGAATTTATGGGAGTAATTCATATATGAAAAAAATCACGTGCTCACACTACACTCTGCACTGTGTGCAGATCCCGGTGCAACAGCTTTTGGACCTTAGCTTTGGGGTTGCTCCCTTTAGTCCATTTGGAGATCCAAGGTAGTTTTGCAGGCGTCCACGGGCCCTGGCGTCTCCCTCTATCCTTTCATCCTGTTTCATTTACGTATTTTAGAAACAGTGTTGTATTTATTTTTCGACCTTATTTGTAGTATTCCTAGACCGTTTGTGAAGTTATGACACCAGTTCTGGATAGTTTTTGTTTAAGAAATTGTATCGGAATTATTTACATGGCTTAATTTGTTTCTTCCGCTTATTTAAATTCCGTTGTTTATAAACTTTGGTCCATAATTGTTAAAGGATTTAAAATGGGAAAAAGCTAAATTGTTCAACGATTGGCTTGCCTAGATTTCACCAGTAGGCGCCATCATGACTCCCGATGGTGGGAAATCCGGGTCGTGACAAGTTGGTATCAGATATCTAGGTTACATAGGTCTCACAACTCACAGACAAGCTTAGTAGAGTCTGAGGGATCAGTACTGAGACGTCTGTATTTATCCCAAAGGCTACAGAGTTAGGAAAAACTTTACATTTATTCTTTCCTGTCGTACGGTTTGGTTTCTCACTGCTAATTGAATTTCTACTTTGTTCTTTTGCAGATGGCGAGAACACGCACTTCCTCATCCACTAATCAGCAGCCCGAGCCCCCAGCAGCAGCCCCCATGAGGTGCATAGGGTAAGGCTGAGGCCGTGCTAGAAGCCGAGGTAGGGGCAGAGCTCAGCTCAGAGCAACAGCACCAGCGGCGGAGCCTCAGGTTGAATTTGATGATGAGGTTCTGGCCCAGGAAGTTCCTATAGGCCCGACGCAGGTCCCGAAGGGGTTCATTGCTACCCCAGTACTCCAAGATGCTTTTGTCCTTCTAGTGGGCCTTATGGACAGTGTCACCCGGGCAAACTTGCTTCCTGTAGCACCAGCTGTCTCTCAGGCTGGAGGAAGAGCCCAAACTCCTGCTACTCGCACTCCGGAGCAGATGGCTCCCCAATTTCAGACTCCAGCAGCTCAGCCAGTTGGAGCAGTTCAGCCGGGTGTGGTAGCTCAGACCGGTGATGGAGCAGCTATGTCTACCGATGCCTTGTGGAGATTTGACAGGTTCACCAAGCTCTTCACTACCACTTTCAGCAGTGCATCTTCTGAGGGTCCCCATGATTATTTAGACAGCTGTCACGAGGTTCTTAGGAACATGGGGATGGTGGCGACCAATGGGGTTACTTTTGCTACTTTTCGCCTATCTGGATCCGCCAAGACTTGGTGGAGGGATAGTGGAGACCACGTATTATTCACAACTCACCCACTTACTCTAACATAGAGGTTACTGACATTACTTCACCTTCATGAATCAAGTGTCCTCACACAACAAAAGAGAGTAGTTCCACACAATAAAATTTAAGAACACTTAGGAACTCAAGATAGAAAGAATTCACTCACTCTCAGAAATAACATTCATATGCCAAAAAATATGCACCATAGGCTTGCCCGTAGTGTACTACTCTACTAATTGGGTTCATTCAGTCTAGGATCAAATAGGACCTTATTTGGTTGTAATGTAGGCTGCGGGACGGGTAGGATACATTTAGATATAAGAGTGGTTACACCTCCCTAAGCACTTTAATACATATAATTTAACATTCATACCCCATACTTATGTCAAACCAAACTCTACCTTCACCTCAATGTATATTACACCATACTTCTTTAAGCACAATTACATCAAGAGTTACCACTTATTAAGGAATACTTTTTTTTCACAACAAAACATCTATTTTTTTTCAATTCAAGTGGCTCTTACTTTTTTAAAACAGTGCACGTTTCTCCTTATTTCATTAGTTCCACTCGAAGCCAAACTAGTCACCCTATACTTTAACTTTTACAAAGTTTATAAATAAGTCAAGTGCTCATGAGAGGTTACAATGTTTCAAATAGATGGTTAATTCGAAAAATGGGTAAGGCTTGTAATGTGATTGCCAAAGAAACAGAATTACAGGCTCAAGGGGGTTAACTATGATACATAACAATTATACGGGTAAAATATACATATCTGGCTCAACAAAGAAACGCTTATATCACTTCCAAGACTGAACAAATCTACTATTTCGCTTTGCAAACACACGGGGCAAGTTCTAAGCATCGAATGCAATGCACAAAATAACACCCAAACCTCACATACACATGGCACATAACTCACTCAGGATTGGTTTCATCAAGACACTTTAGTCAAGGCAGCTAAGCAAAGTTAAGACCAAACAATTTAAGGTACTTATACAAGAGTAAAAAACTGAGCCTAAGCGTCACAACCAGAGTACTTACTATTCTTAAGGCGTAAAAAAGTTAAGAGATATCTCTACAATTCAATTCATCTCACACTAGCTCCTACTCCTAAAAAAAACTAACTACACCCTGTTCAAACAAAACCCTTGAAAAAGAACCGCGACACAAAGAAAAACAAAGGGGTAATTGCTACACTACCTAACAACAGAAAATCTTTTTGTCTTTTTCTTTAGACTTAAATCCCTCAAGAAAATTGTCTAATAGATCCATTGTCGGGAAAAGTCCAATCTTTTTTTTGTTTTTCTAAAAAAATATTCAATTAAACTAACACAACTAAGTCAGCATAGAAAGTCACCCAAACAATCTCCTCACCCCACACTTAAAATTGTGCATTGTCTCCAATGCACCATAACTAATAGAAGGGTAAAAGAGATTCCCTGGTAGGCCAAAGGCCGAAGCACTAACAGCTCACTGGGTACTCAGACTTCTCCCAAGCTTGGTCCTTCGTGCGGGTACCTTACACTTAGTTCCAACCATTTGATTTGTTGTTGCATCCTTCCAATAACTTTGCTTTCCATGTTCCTAGAAGATAAAAAAATAATACAATTAAAAAAATAAAAATAAAAAAGTAGTAATGTTGGGTTGCCTCCCAACAAGCGCTTGATTTAACGTCGCGGCATGACATGAATCACTTTTTGTCTCCACCTTGAGCTTATGAATTGAACCTCAAGTTTTGCTTCAAGCTTATGATTATGCTCTTGGGGCGGTGGAACGAATCTAACTGGCCCAAGGAAATAATATAGTATTTTGCACGCCTTGGCCTTTGTATGATGTATGTAATCCTGACTTTCCAGCAAGAAGAATTCTAGAATGTATGCACCTTGTTCCTCATTCCTTGACTTTTCAATTGGTTCGGATGACTCTATTTCCATATCATCATCCAAACACAATTTGAAAAAATACTTGGAGTGTGGACCAATGCGCTCACACACATGAACTTTAGGACTTTCAGCATCTTCAATGTCAATGATACTAGAGTCAACAAAATTAATATCCTCAATGTCCTTGGCTGACTCTAGTCTCACTTCTTCAATATCGCCATCCTCAAATTCTAGTTGGTTAGATTGTTGGTTTTCTACTCTGAACTCATTCATTTGCACCTCAATTTCGGCATCTAATTCATGCTCTTCTAGGCTACTATACACATTATTGGCTTGTTGAGTGTTAATTACCTCAACTAGTTGACTCACTTGTGCCTCCAAGTTGCGAATAACAATATCTTGACTTTGTATGAGTAGTTGTTTCTCATTATTTTGTTCCACAAGGCAACTTAGGATATCCTTGATCTCTTTCAGGTTATCATCCCTAGGTTCTTTGTTCCTATTAACTTTACAAGAAAAAAAAAGAACCATCAAAGTAAGGGATTGGGGGAAGATAAAAAATATAAGCACAACCATAAAAGTGACCATCTCGACCACTACACATATCACATACATTCCACATATAAGATTGAGTTGGTGCACATAACTCGCTCTCGGAAATATTTTGATAATTTTGACATGGGTGGTTTTCTTCACAATATGCATAAGGAGGATTAAAAGTAGAATTGCCCACATCCAAACTACCATAATTCCACGATAACATGTTTCTCAAATTAACAAGTAAAACAAAAAATATATAAAAAAAATTAAATACAACAAAACAAAAATAAAAGTTCAAACTTGCAACCAAGCAATATGTACACCTACAGCTACATCGTTAGTTCCCCGGTAACAGCGCCAAAAGTTGATCACGCCCAACTCTAGTCCTAAAAAGGATAAGCGGTCGCTGCAAATATAATCCGGTCTAAAAGTCGGGAGTCGAATTCCACAACGAACTAAGGCTTAGCTATATCTGTTTAATATCACTAAAAAGATAAGTTTGAACAATTTTCTAAATTATAAAGATTGAGATTTATATTACTAACTAATTAACTAGAAAATACTAGAAAGCTATAAAATTATAAACTAACGAGACAAAGGGTTGGAGACTAAATTAACGAGGTCTAGAGTTATGATTTTTTCAATTGTCGGAATCCTTCTAGCTATGTTCCCTACAATTTTGCCAATGTATTCTCTACTGATCTTTAGGTGCCGTAATTCTCTCTCGATCAAGTACAACAATTTACTAGACATATTATCTAGAACTACGCTAGTTGACTTTATCTAACCGCTCACTATGACTATGTCAAGGCTTTGTTATTTCTAAACCTACCTTTAAACCCGCTGTATTGATTTCTCACATACGTTAGGAGTGACATTGTTCAACAACCACCTAAATATGTACACTTTCTCAAGCAGCAAATAATAAATAGGCACAGTCAATCGATGGTCATTCAATCAATAACAATAAACACGTAGCTGAACAAGTAGAGAAATCCAATGGCTCAATGATATAAAAACATAACAAGAATTTATCCTACAAAAGGTTTTATCAAAACCCTAGATGACAAATTAGCTATTCATAATAGTATGTAAAATTACAATACTAAAAGTCATAACCAACAATAAAAAATAGGAAGAGGAAGGAAAAACTCATAGAAGAATTCCCCGCCTTGCTCCTATTGTGTCTCTGCCTCCTTAGGTTGAATCTGTGTCAAAAGTATGTCCAACCTCCTCAAAATACCATTTTTCCATGTATATATACCAAGTGGGGTCGGGCCCGAACAATTATACCTTCTCCTATGCGAAAAAGTATAATTTTTTAGGTCTGGACGCTCGCGGTCGTAGTCCGGACGTGATATTTTCCCAGTGCACTGCCTCAGTTCGCGTCTAGGTCCGCTGTTGCAGTTTCGACCGCGTTTTTCACCCCGTTACGTTTGGAATTTGGAAAAAACATAAAACATGAAAGTTGTATCACTTTGAGTTGGCTTTTCAACCATATATTATGGATCCCAAATGGAGTTCTGAAAGAAAAGTTATGTGCATTTGACTAGACAGTATGCAATATACCTACTTGATTCCTCGTTTCGTTGCTCTATCATACGTTGATCCCCGAATACGATCCTGGCTTAATTCCTTGGGATTTTACTCAGACTTCAAAGCTCCAAATTACTTGAATTCATTCCATAACATCTACATAGTTCGGAATCACTCCTACAAGGCATAAACACACATAATTAGTGCAAAATATTAGCGATTAAAGCGAAAACTCAACTAAAGTGCAGTAAATTAGAGTGTAATAAGAGACTAAACCTATCATCAAAGGCCGAGTCTGTGAGGGCCGTAGTCTGTAAAGTAGCAGTGGCCTGAGCACTCTCACTTGCAGCCGCAATTGGTGCATGCCCGATCGAGAAACTCAACTGATGGAAAGGAGGTATGGGAGCCCTCGCCCTCCTTATGACCCATCCGACCTACCAACGAGAGAAGCTTAAACCAAAGAGAAAATAGGGGGGAGGAAAATACAAAACAAAGGGCAAAGTGACTAAGGGCAAGACGAGATGACTCACCGGTAGAGGGTCTATACTGGAATCTCTCGTGGAACGACGACCATTCACGAATCCCCATCGTATGGGGAAAAACCTGGCTCACCCACTTGCAGATATCAATGACTAGCGGATGAGGGTCCTTGTCAACTACAAAAAGAAGAACGATCAAATCACCGGAAAGGGACAACAAAATAACCATTTGGGAGAAACTTAGAAGCATAATTCCACTCCTCGGGGAACTCGTTAGGGTTCGAAACAACATGCTTTGTCCTAACAAAGAAGAAGTTGTCCCAAAATCATCAGTTAGTCTTGTCATCCATCTTCATCACCAGGTCCTTGGTCACACGATAACGAAGATATATCATCGTACCCCTGTGAAAACTTGGTTCGAAAAAGTGAAGCAAGTGATGAAAAGGAATCCCTGCCCTGCCAGTTCTGCATACTTTATGAGCATGAGGAAGAGCTTGTATATATCCGGAGAAAGCTGAGCAGGGAACACCCCATAATAGTGGCAAAAGTCCTCCGCTAAGGAAGGAAGGGGAAGTGTGTAACCGATGACAAACGGGTACGCATAATACGCACAGTACCCCAAACAATGTATCTGCACGACGTTGTTACCCGCGAGAATGAGCTCAACTTGGTCAGGAATCCTCCACTTAGCCTTAAGCGCAGCAAGCACCACAACATCCATTTCGAAAACGACGGGCTCAAGATCGGAGTCAGAAAAGTTCTTGAAATCAGTCCTGGATTTCACCGAGCGTGGAATTATCTCAACCACAGTGGGAAAATTCTCATCTTCTGCAATGGTTGTCCCCTCTTCATGTAAGGCATATCCGTTTTCGACGAAACGGTACCGGAGACTTTACTGGAGTTAGATTGTGCACTATCCATGTTTTCTTTGGCTATGTAGATGAGAAGTGCTAAGGTGGAAGGGGTAACAATGGAAAGAAACTTCAAAAGAAGAGAGATAGAGACGTAAGAGTCTGAAGAGGGAGGAAACAAAACCCTGGAGGTTTTGAATAATTTATAGGAAACATAGCAACCCAAACGAGAAGTTCTCTTCTCTATTTATAAGAATACAAGCACCCTAAGTAGGAAAACCAAACGCTGTCATATTAACTCTAAAATAGAAGAGGCACAAACGTAACGTATAGGGAACGTGTGCTATAATGACGCATGACAAATTGACGTCATTTCAAACTAACGTAGCGGTCGGGTATGACTCTCGAAGTATCACATTGTCATCTAGTTATGAAAGGTTCTTCTCTCGACCTAGATGCTCAGATTTCTCAACTTGAAAACTGGCGGAGTCCGACCATCAAGCTCATCTAAAGACGACCCCGACAGGTGGAGGGACTTACTGTATAGGTCAAAATCGGATCGAAAGAATTCTACTTAAGTAGGAACAATCAGGAGATAACCAAGCCAAAGTCACATACAGGAAGCAATATATCAGTGAATGACCCAACTACGGTGGAGGTCAAGCACTCAGTTCGGCCCGAACAACCAGTTCAAAACTTAGACATTTTAGAGGAATACTCTACAGGATATTCTAAGAACTTAGGTATTCCGGTTAAGGACTGTTGGGTAAGAAAAGTATTTTGTATAAATATCATGAGAGAGAGTAACGGAAAGGGGATGATGGAAACACATATAGACATATACATATCTCTGAAGGAGAAGATGTTCCATCCTCTCAAGCTCTTCGCCAAAAGGTAGACAAATCTCAGGATCCTGGCAGTTGTATCTAGTTCAACTTTATCAAATGTACGGAGGTCTATTTTGTTCAAGAATGGTGACTCTTTTCCTTTATGTATTCTTCGTTATCATTTGATATTTTTGGAGTCATCTTCCTTTTCTTACATTATGGAATTCAATCGTGACTATAATTAAATTTTACGTTCAGTTATGCTTGTTTATTCTTGTCTTCTATCTCAGATCTAGAATAATTATCTCTGGGCTAGGATTTACCCCATATCTTCTTATTTAATCAATTAACAAAAAGGGTTAAAACTTTTTGGTCAAACAATATTCAGTATTAAGTTTTTGATATTTCGGTATACCTAAATACAGAAATATTTAAGTCTAAGTCCACCTCTATTTCTATTTTCCAGCCCAATAAGCCTAAGCCCAACACCCCAAGCCTCATAATTCCCTTAGTAAGTCCCTTAGGCTTAGAAACTTAGAGCTACGGTAGTAGCTTCTGTTATAGACTTCAACCTCAATAAGTCTTTATTCCGTTATTTTTTCTTGTATCATTGGATTGGAGCAACAATTTTTGTAGTCACATTTTTTCAGATTTTGCAGTGCAACATTCAAATGTTCTTGAAGCAATTGCCTTAGATGCTGACCTTCTCGAATGCTATAGATATTCTTTTCACGTGTAAAAGAAGGAAGTTATTTTCATATGGCCTGCTTCCATTACAAAGTAGGAAATATAAACATATGATTGATGACTCTTCTTCGCTGGAATCACTATAACATATTCTGGTGATGTATTGCAGGACAAATCTGGAAATTCGATTGTAACATTTTTATTATGCTTCCAAGAGTTGAGCGACATGAAGTCAACGGGTTCCGCACTGTCGTCTCATACTAGTTTGGTTAGTATCGAAACGTACCAAAACCATACTGAACCAAACAACAAAATACTGAACTGGTATTTGGTATGATAATTGATATATCGAATATCGAAATATTGAACTATAGTTTTTAAATACCGTACCGAAGTATCGAACGTCCATCCCTAGTTTTTGCTAGTACGAGTATTCTCAAATAGAGTTTTTTATTGGCATAACTTTTGGGAGGTTCTTTTCAGAAATACCTTAAAATATACTGGAACATGAAAAAAATGACCTTAGAATGCTAGAAATGATGTTCGAATAGAAATCTAAAATCAAAATTCCAGTGGGACTACATACTTTGATAATATACTTCTTGGTCAGTCTTTTTTTATAAAGTACTTCTTCCAACACTAACTTAATCTAATTCGAATTTTATTATATGCTAAACTAATATGGTTCTCCAGGTAATAATTTTGAATTTCATAACAAAAATAAATGAAAAAATGTATGGAACTATCACGAAATACTCAACTTAAGCAAAGAATTGTACACATTAACGAGACATCACTATATTTAACTGAAGGAATTTGTTATCTGGACTAATCACGAGTCTCTCTGTTATCTGAACGAACAAAGTAATTAAGTTGAGCAAATAACATGTAAAATATATTAAATTTATCGAGACGTTCTCATATATTATCCAGTATAAAAGAGGTAATAAAAATATAGTAGTTGATACGCTTTTCGTGAACGTATGCATCATTTACTATTCTAATTCCATGGGGTTTAATTTCCTTAAAGAGTTGTATGCTTTTGCTCATTATTCAGATAATACTTTTTAAGTTTGTGCCTCCGGGCCTTCGAGAATATCTTATAAGTTGTATTAGAAATTGATATATATTATATAAATTTTAAAGTAAAATGATTATTTATTGATTTTGTCTCCAATAGATCGAGAAGGGGAAGAGCCTGGCAGCGAGGCATCAGTATTCTCCATGTTTTCTCTCCAAAAGGTTTGATACAGATCAATCTATCGAAAGAAGCCTTTATGTGTAAAGTGATAGGGGTAAATTTGTTATTTCAATATTTAATTCATGTATTACTAATACATATATTAGTTATTTCATATTCTACATCGCATAAAATAATACACAGATTGACCCATAACTTAAAACATATATTATTTATGTAGAATTGTAAAATGACAACCAAACAAGATATTAGTTATGCTAGATTTTGTATAAAATAATTAATGGCTACCAAATATTATATAAGTTATGTTGCCCCTAATACATGAATAACTTTTCTCCTAACCAGCTACGAAACGACCTATAAGTACAGAGCTTTGGCACAATGGTTGTACGCACCATTGCCTATTCCAAGTGGGTCATGGTGGACACCTCAGTTGATTTTGCCTTACGATTGTCGAAAATCAAAAGAAATTTGATAGTATTTTAGTTTCAGAAGAAATTTGATAGTATTTTAGTTGATAGGTTATCCAGTACATATGTTATTAAACGTCATAAAGTGATGATATGTCTTACTTTTGCACATTTATTTGTTTTAGGACGTGGTTAAATTGCATGGTATTTCTAAAATTATTGTTACTAATAAGATGGGAAGTTGCTCTGATGGTAAGCAACCTCCACTTCCAACCGAGAGGTTGTGAGTTCGAGTCTCCCCAAGAGCAAGGTGGGAAGTTCTTGGAAGAAAGGATGCCGGGGGTCTATTTGGAAATAGTATCTCTACCCTAGGGTAGGGGTAAGGTCTGCGTATGCACTACCCTCCCCAGACCCCACTAAGTGAGATTATACTGGGTTGTTGTTTTTTACTAATAAGATATTAATTTTTTGAGTCAGTATCCCGTGGGGAAGCTAGGGAAAAGTTATTATTTTCTACTTATTGTCACATATTCATATCTATATTTATATCTATATCTAACTATCTATATCTATCTAGCTATCTATACTATATTAAAAACACGATAACTCTTAGCGAAATGTCGTTCGCCTTTTTTAGCCTCTAAAAATAAATTTCACATGGAACACAATTGTAATTTAAGTTACTTTCTTGATATTTAGGATATTTAAATCACCTAAAATTTTGGTTATTAAATATTTCCTTATTGAACTAAGTAAGAAAGTCTTAATTTTACCTTTCACCATAACATGTTAATTAAATAAGAAAACGTGCTCATGGGTTACGTTTGTTGAAAATTTTCTACAACTTACATTTGATGATTTAATAGTTATTTAATTATTATTTTAATATTTAAGAGCTTAAAATTAATTAAAAATTTTCTTATTAATTTATTTTCTTATTCGAACCATGTAGAAAGTTATAATATTTAGAGATTATTAAAATATCACTTCGTATAGGTCTTGCACGTAAATTAGATATAAATAATTAAAAATAATAGATAAAAGAAGAATAAAAAGATTTAAGAAAGAAGAAGTACGAGTTCTTGGACAATAACGTAGATAATATTACTTTATAAAAATATACAAGACTACCAATAATTTTATTCAAATATTTTACTTTATACTTTCAAAAGTTTTAAATGCACAAATTAACAAGATAATTTATGAGATTTCTTAATTATTAATCCATGATATATTTAACTAAATATGAGCCGGTTTATCTGCCAGCTTTCAATTGTAGATTCTCTTACTAGCTTGATCTATTTCTTCTTTTTTTTTAATGTCTTTTTTTATTTATTGTTGCGCTTTGATTTTGTGTTATTTAAAGTTCGTAGATTATTAGTTGTCCATTTATATGTTATAAGTTGTATCCTTCAAGATTATTTCTATTTCCAAGGTTCTTGGCTGCGAAACCGAAATTATGAAATTACAAACTTGAAACAAATCTTAAGTTGAATTATTGATGATTGAGGACTTGTGAGATAGTTTCTTTAATTATTGAGTTAGTTATACACAACCAATATTCATGATCATCTTTAGGAACTTACACTTTTATTTTATAACTCAAAATTATTTTTAAATGGTTTATACTCATTAAGACAAGATTATCGCGCGTAACCTAAGACTAGTAGCATGAAAAAACTTAAGTGGTTAATAGGGATTGAGCATAAATGAAGTTGCCTAAATCATATTGAAAAATCTTCGTAAGGTGCATATTTTCATGCAGGCATTAAATTTTACACTATCGAAACTACCGGAATATCAATGCGCGATTCAACTATTATTCATAACATCTATGTATTTCTATAGTAGAGTTGACAATATTTAAATTTGTTAGTCTTATTTATTAAATGCTAATGGTGAAAAAAATATTATGTTTTTTATACATGAGATTTTAGTATGAATAATTATATATTTTATATTTTGTTAGATATTGTGAACCTTGATTCAGAATCTTATGCCTCACCGAGAGCCTACCATTTTTCAACTTAACTTCAAATATTATTTTCTTTTTTAAAAAAATTACACTCCTTTTTGGGGGTTGTCCCCAATGGTTTGCGAAAGTAATGGGAGACTTGCTCGGTAGATTTTTTTAATCCAAATGCGTACTTTGTCAAACAAATATCCAAAAAAAATTAAAATATTAATCACAATCACAACTCTTATGAGGAACTACTCATCATGCCATTCTCATAAGTCATGAGATATCGTTGATCGATGCGACTAAAAAGAATTACAAAAATTCAGTTAATTTTTTCCGTCTAACCAATCCTAATCAATTCAAAACTCCAAGGTAAGACATAAGCCTTTTTCTTTTTCTTTTTTTCTTCTTCTTTTGCTTCAACTCACAAAACAATTTTATTGTGCAAAAAAAGACCTAATAGAGTTTTTTCCAACAAGCAAATACTTACTCCAATACAAAGCTAGTCAGCTTTGATTTACATATCTAGAGGTCCGATATGTAAATTTTGTTAGTTGTGAAAGAACTGATTCTGAAAATTAATTGAAAATAATTTCGAATCAAATTTAGATGTCTCTGTTTCAATTTATGTGGCGGCGTTCGAATTTTATAAGTCATTTTTTTCTTTAGTTGTAAACTTTTTGTATGTGTTTTAAATATTTCAAATTGTTAGTTATTGTGACTTATAATATTTTTTATATTTTTTTTCAAATATGTAACTTATATTTCAAAATTTAATAAATTTTATGTTCAAATTCATAGTTCAAAATTAAAAAGTTTGACTATGAAAATCCAAACTATGCCACATAAATTAGAATAAAAGGAGTAATAGGTTGCGCTTTGAGTTAGCTTGCCCTTTTTCTGTGAACAAATAATACTCTATTCAAAATGAGACAATTTTGCCTCTTGCATTTGTTTTTCGCCAAAAGGGCACTTTTTTTTTTAGCTACCTGGTTAATGATAACACACTTTTGGAAAAACTAGTCTCTCGGCACGTGCGTTGCACGTGTATACCAAGTCATATAGTATACGTTTTTATAAAATAATATTAATATTATTAAATAAAACTTTGAGCAAATAATTATACATGATAGATTGGACATCGTCTAACCTTCTAAGATGAATAATCAAGGTTTAGTTAGATACATATAATTCTTTTTACTTATTATGATTTTATAAGGTACAAACATGTAATTAAAAGTATGTCACCTAATACTTCCTTATAGATTAATCTTGGTGTTTCTTCCTTTCATGTGTTTTAATTGTTTTGTCAGAACCAAAACTTTTATTGTCGATATTGATAGAGTATAACGTAGTTGACTATGTGAGAAAATATGTTGTGATAGATATAATCCAACATTGCGGATTGTTTGACCCTACGCACCTTTACGTGTTGGACTTCATCCCATGGTAACTGATTTCTCTACTTTCATTGTTCATTTGCGGATTGATAATACTTGCTGCTCAAGTGCTCTACTGCTGGTTAATGTCTAATTGCTCTGTTAGCCATATCTTAAAGCCTGATATGCAGCTTGCCTTGGGAAATCTTCCTTCGTACCATTAAAAAGATCATGATTTATGTTTTGGAGTCACTCTGCCACACAAATTTACTATATTCTAAATATTTTTTCTTCCGATAATACCATAGAATTTGATAATATTATTCTAACTTCTAGTTGATAAAACTAACAGAGATGGGAAGACCTAGTGTAATATTAAGAAACAACAACCCAGTATAATCCCACTTAGTGGTGTCTGGGGAGGGTAATAGGTACGCAGACCTTACCCCTACCCTGGGTAGAGAGGCTGTTTCCAAATAGACCCCAACATCCTTCCCTCCAAGAACTTCTCACCTTGCTTTTGGGGAGACTCGAACTCACAACCTCTTGGTTGGAAGTGGAGGTTGCTTACCATCAAATCAACCCCTCTTGTCCTAAATGTTAAGAAACGTGTCCTAAGTGGAGGTTCCTTAATATTAAGAAACGTGTGCCTGAATGTTGCCTACTTCATATCTCATGTACTGCTCAAGTGCCACAGGTCAGTTTCCTTTGATAAATACTTATTGGTGGAATAATCACATCTAAAGTTCTTGTTAGGGTATAATATTATTATGTACACATTCAGTTTTATTTTGTCAGGTATGCACATACTGCACTTATTAATCAGAAGAAAAATTACAGGAAATATATTAACAACTTGCAACCATACTCGCAATATATAACCTTACAAAGCACATACAAACATAAAGCGATAATTAGAGTCATAGTTGTATTGGGAAAAAACTGAGTTTATATTAAAGATGACGTGGCATGACACGTGGTTTGGTTAAATGGTCAAAGCGCAACAATTGACTAAGAGGCACGGATGGAGACAGCCACGGGAAGAGGAATTTAAATAGACACGAAACGAAGTGCAGATACGAGTCTCGTACCAATTCAAGTCATTTAAAGCCAACGGATTAGAAGGCATTAAAGACAAAGATCTGATGATAGAAAGGAGTCCAAATTCATTATTAAATACCTAATACGTTAGAAAATTGGTATTTAATAGGAATGATTGTATAACGGCTTATTTAATATCATTTATTACTCATAATTATATCATTAAAGCTGAGGCTTCATTCATTTACATAGAATTACCTATAAAAGGAAGAAGTATCATCATTTGTAAGGACACAGAATACTATTGGAAACTTATTGAAATACAAAACTATTTGCTGCTTTACCATCATTCTCAAAAGTATTTTATTTTCGTCTCCTGATTATCAGTAACCCAAATTTCTTTTTAGCTTTGACCAAAGACTCAAATTTTTGGTTAAACAATAGTCTCCAAAATTACAGGAGGACGAACACAAGTGTAGGCTTAATTAGAGGTATTATGTATTCAAGCAGTACATCTCAAAGTAACAAATAATTGTTACTCATGTAATCATCTCCAAATTATAAACTATAATCATCTCCAAAATATAACCATTTCGCAGAACATGTCAACTCAATAACAAAATGTAAACGTAGATCGGTAAATCAGTTGAGAAACATAGCCAAGCCAAGGAGAAGCATAAGAAATTTGTATGCTCGAAAGTCTCTTTGCAGTGAAAGCCAAGTAGTGGCGGAGAGATGACTGATATGGTTAGATTGAAGTGGCGCTGGAATATAATCCCCACTTTTGTTATCAACAAATCGTTACTGGTGCATCCTTATTCCCATTTCTCCAGTAAGTCGGCAACAGTGCATCGTATAGGGTTGAAGAAGCAAATAACAGGGTGACCTTCAGAGGCGGAGCTGGAGTGTGTGGGTTCTAAAATATAGAATAAGATTATAACCTAAAACTGATATAAAATATCAAACCGACTAAAGAATAAGTATCGATATTTAATATATAGTTAAAAAGTAACTAAAGACAAACACAATATATAAATATAAACATTATCATTTCAATTGCACTCGACGAGTTGTCATGTTTTGAAAACCAGCAGAACCCTAACTTTTTCTTTGATTTGGGAATTGGAAGAAAACCCAGCAGAACCCTAGTTTTTTTTTTATTTGGGAATTGGGAGAAAAAGTTTGTCTTCAAATAACAGGGATGTCGTAGTGAAAAAATGTATTAAAGAAACGAAACAAAAAAACACTGCTTTAGTGGGGAATCGAACCCATATCTTTTTCCAAAGAACCCTCAGCCCTTAGCATTGAACACATATCTCTTTTGTTACTGGGTTCAGCATGATATATTTATATAGATGTAGTAAATATTTCAATACAAATACAGGGTTTCGAAAAAAGTCACTGGGTTTACCCGAACCCGCACCCACTACTGTACCTCCGCCCCTGGTGACCTTCTAGACCGAGTAAAGTTGCTTTCCATGAGCAATTTATGTTATGTATTCTGAAGGAGCGTATCCCATCACATGGATAAGTAACGAATTCTCTGAAGTTTGAGTGAACGACATCGATTCGGACCTAATCGGGGTTTTTTTGCCCGTCCGATTTTTTTCCAGTAAGTACATAATTAAGTTTTTAAAATAAGAAGGGTAAAAAAGTAAATTAACTTTTTAAATAAGGGCTTCCTGCTTTTAAAGTAGAAGGGTAAAAAAGTAAATTAACTTTTCAAATAAAGGCTTCCTGCTTTTAAAATACTAGTTTAGTGTACGTGCCTTGCACGTGTATCTCGTGTCAAATAAATATCTGTACAAAAATAATGTTTTTGACTACAAATGCTTCATCCCAATTTTATATATACGATTTTATATTTTTTTTTATCAATTTAGCATTGATATATTTGTGATAATTTTCATATATACTAACCTTAGTTTGTATTATATTTTCAATTATTGTAATTTAAGGGGGGGGGGATTTAGAAAACAATATGAAAAATTAGAGTTTTGGAATAAGAAAAATGAATCTAGTCATCTAAAAAATGTAGGGTTATTCTCACCATTTTATTCCCTTCTTTTGAGTCGTCTGCTTATTCTCATCTCATAAAAGTTTGTACAACCAAAACTGGTGACAATATATAAATAAATATCAAATATATGAATAAAGTTACAGACGAACATAAAAAATACTAAGCGACATGAAGTTTAAATCAATAATTAAAGCTTAGATCATAAATTAATATGATTAAGTTATCATGCCAATAAAAAATTTATAAGAACTATGAAATTCATTCCTCCTAATCTCGTCCCAAAATCATATGAATACTATATTCATCAAATAAATAAATATCAAATACAAAAGTATAATAGAAGAAAATCGAGCTTTTCTGTAAAAACCTATCACAAAGAGAACTAAATAACTTTGAAAAGCCTATCCAACAATTAATAGCTAACTATAGAATCTTAGGAACAAACAAAATATTGAAATAGCAATATATGTGTTGAAATAATTGAAAGAACCATAATTAGAACCAATTTTAAAATTTAACTATAATTAGAACTTTGTTGAATAGAATTTTGATTTCAAATAGTTAAAAACCATTAGTATGTCAATTTTGATTCGTGTAAGTGCTTCCGAAATCATTGTTCATTAGTATGTCAATTTCAATTCGTTTTGTGCTTCTAGAATTATTGTGCTTTTTTACTTCTAGAAAATATTAAGCATAATTTCTAAAGTTTTGAATAATAAGAAAATCTTATAGTTTAATATAGTTTTAAAGCTTTAATATTAATAGCGTAAAATAAGGACATTCATATAAGGTCTTAAAGCGTTAATATTAATAGACGTCAAATAAGGACATTCATATAAGGTAAAAAGGTTAATAATTTAAAGTGTTAAATATTAGGATTTGCTATCTAGTTTAATAAGGAAAGATTTAATAAAACAAATTTGAGTTGACTTTAAAGTCCTAAAATTTGGGAAAGCAACTTAAAATTACAAATTTATCCAATGCAAAATCTTTTTTTAAAGGGTAATAAAGACGAATGAAATTTCGCTAAGGGTCTTTGTGTTTTTAATATAGTATAGATATAGATATAGATATAGATAGATTGATTATAGATTATAGATAAATGAAGCATATGGCAAAAATGTCCAATTGCTGAAAACATCTTAGAAGGTCGAGTATTAAGGTTGTAGGTTAGGGGAGAGTTGTGAATATTTCTACAGCACAATAGAGTGAGACTAGCCAGTTAGGAGTTAGAATAAGAATGCCATTGGTCGTCTAGTGATGCAGGGCTTTACCTGCTAGTTTTTACTATACCAGCCATCTTTTTCGTATTTCATATTCGGTACTTCATATCTATTGTATTGTATTGCTGTTATTTTATTATGCATTTTTATGGTACTAATATATCGGCTTCTGTTGCTTTTTGAGCCGAGGGTCTCCTGGAAACAGCCTCTCTACCCTTCGGGGTAGGGGTAAGGTCTGCATACATATTACCTTTCCAAACCCCACTTGTGAGATTATACCTACTTGTGAGATTATACTGGGTTGTTGTTGTTGTTTTATCTTGGAAGAGAAAAGTTTTCAAATTTGCATAACGAAAACAAAAATTACTCAAGAGTCTGGTACAGGAGTGCTGGGCGGGAAAATGAAACGTCTCACGAGTATCGAGGGGAAAAAAGTGAAATTCGAAGCCCGCGTCGCTTCCCTTATTTTGCTCTTCTCACTGTGTCGCATCTCTTTCCTCCTAACGAGCAGCTATTCATTAAAACCCTACAAATTCGAAAAACCAGAATCCCCAAAATGGTGGTTGCCGAGCTTTCCGGTCACAACAATGACTGCACAGAAGTGGTGGTTCCAAGACGTTGCAGTGCTAGAATCAAGACCTTGCAGAGTCAGCAGGAAGCTCAGCGAACACGGTGCCGCTCCAACGACGACAGAGCTCTTGAGAAGAAAGCAAAGGCTCATAAGGCGAGAAAGGCGGATACTCCTGCTACGACGCCACAAGCTATTGATAATGACGTCACGGTGACCAATACTCCAAATGATTGCACCAACGATCATCATCATCCTGTTGCTGAAGCCTCCCAGAGTCAGAGTCCCCATGTTAACGGGGATGGGACTGAGAAAAGTGCGCATCTAAGGGTAACAGAGACTGTTCGCAGATTTAACAAGCATTATCTCCATCTCGTTCAGGTACATTTCATTAAAAACATGAGAGGAATCAGCTTTAAAGCATCTCCTTCTCTCTGTTATGTGCTAATGATTCTCTCTCTTCTTGTTGACTGTGGTCAGGAAGAGGAGATAAGATGTAGAAGAGTTCAAGATGAACAGAAAACAAAGAAGCATTCAAAATCTAAGGTCAGCCCTCCCCCGACCCTGCTGAGTTAAACTAGAAAAGTACAGTTGGTAGTTAGAACCAGGATACATATCAACATTCAACTTCAGTATCATCCTATTCTCTCTTTGCGCCCAAATTTTGTTTTAGTCGTTTGTCCTTTTAGTGCTCCTTTACTCATATTTGATTTATGATTTCAATCAATAAATTTCCAGTTTTTTCTGATTATCCTCATCGTCATTTAAATTGCAGACTCACCTTAAAATTGGTGGGTGTTTGTTCCATGCACACTTTACATCTTGAGTTTGTTCCCCCTGTATGCCCCACACTCCCTCAAGCACTCATTATGCATTATATGGTTTGATTTTTACCTCTCAAAAGTCAAAACATTCTTGTAAAATTTCCTTTTTAAATATTTAACAATAACTTATGTTGTTATCCTATCATGACAAAATTTGGCGACTTAGAAAATTCTTATGTACATATCCCAGGTAAATTGATTTTTGTGTACACATGGTATACCATAATAAATGGCCATTATCCTATTAGAAATTCATTTGTGTACAGAAGTTATACAAATTTAAATGCCTATAGTCTTTCTTATTTGAATCTATTGTTAAAAATGTAAAGTCCGGGACTTATGCCTATGCTTAGGAGCTAACGTTAAGTAAAATAGCCTGTTATGTGTCTTTGCTTTTCAAACAATGATGTTCATCTCCATGCTCCTTAATTTTTCTTATATTTTTATTATGATGGTAGTCCTTAACCTCTTCATTTTGGATAAAATAAGCAAAACATGGTAATCCTTAACGTCTTTTGCTTTGTAACACATATGTGCAGGAAGCTGAAGATGATGGTAAACGCAGTTCCAAGCGCCCTGATCTAAAAGCAATTTCTAAGGCATGTATTGCTTCATAAGTTCATCCTGGTCGTGTTAATACCTTTATTTGCCTTAATGTTGTCAACAATACATGTCTTATCAACTTGAATGATTTTGACCAAATCCATATACTTTTGTGCTTGAGCTAGAGCAAAAGAATGTTTCAAAATTCACCAATAACTCTGACCTTTTCTGTGGCAATTTACAGTACTATTGACATCTACTAGAAGATGGGGAGGGCCTCAATATGTCACTTTTAATTACTTTTGTCAAATCAATCCCCTGATTGAGCACCATTCCTTCTGATTTATTTGCGTGATAAATCAAATACAATATGATGACTTTTATTTGGGACAAGTACCCAAGTAGTTACATCAGCTCATAATACAAAGTTCAGTTTGATGGTAACAAAATCAATTGAATGTAACTTTTGAAGTGTGAAAGCTTAATGCTCATGCTCTTAAAGTTCAGATCAGTGGCTTCAAATTTATAATGAGGCTGTTGAAGAGTTTTGAACTTATGCAGTAATCTAAGTGACCTTTGATGGAGCCTTTTGTATGCTCTAGTATATCTTCACATCAATTTATAATTGAATAGTTCCTAGTTTTCCCTTCCTCTAATTTATGTCAGTCTGATTGTGTATGGAGTTGAGATAATGAACACTTGAGAGATTGGTAAATGGTACATGATTCCCCAAAATTGCCTGGATTAGATTTCAATTTTTTTGATATTTGAAATTAATAACGCCTATCCCCATATATATGGGTTTTATAGATATCGGAAGTAAATACTCATTTCTCTTTAACTGATTTCTGTTAGAGAAATGAAGACTACTTAGAATTCAAGTGTGCTTTTGTAGGGTCTTGAGGCATATGAATAGGCAGCACAGGAATGTGATGAGAATAACAGTTAAGAAAAAAATGAAATTTTGTCTAGCATTTTGAATTGAATTAGAAAGGAAATCATGCAACAAACAGTTGGATAAAAGGTGTTTCTTTTTTCTTGAGATCATTCACTTGAAACCACTTTATTTATGCCAGCTTCCATTACTTAGCTCTAGTGTTACCATTCATCTTTTGTTTCTAAATGGTATTAGACTGATTTAGTTATTATGCAAGAACTTGTATTCCATTTGCTTTGCATGTGGATACTTCATAAAAGATTTGAGGCTCTGTTGAGTAGTTCTACTTTAGTACTACTGATTCTTAACAAGAAAAGTTTGCAGATGATATTGGCAAAGGAGGTTTTGAATCCTGAGAAAATTGGCTCCATTCCAGGTTGTTTGTCTACTCTTGTCATGCAAATATACGTTTCATGCTATGATTGATTTAGCAAATGATGGTTATTTGTGTATGGGCGAGAATTATAAAAGTATCCACTTGCTTTTCTCAGAAAAACAACTTCCTGCTTCTAGAAGCTTACTTTCTATTTGAATTTTAGGTAATATCATAAGATTTATGCGTAGTAATCACTTAATAGCTGCCTCTTAACATACATTTTTATTTTACGTTGAATAGAGCTTCATTTCATATTTAATTTCTAGATAAAGGTTAGCAATTGCAATATTAATCCACATAGTTTTGCTTTGGTGGCTCTCAAATTTTAATTTTAATTGCTTTCACCCATCAAATAATAGCCTTAACTTCCCTTTTCGATTAGATCCAACATAGTTCCTACCTTGCATGGTATAATTTTTTTATGTGAACCTCTTTTACTCTTATCAATGCAGCCTAAAGAGAACACAATTAATTCTCTTAGCTTCCTCTTCTCACACTTGGATTTTCACATGTATAAAGAGGCTCTATGATGATGATAGAGACTTAAGTAGCTTTTGTCTAACAATGATTGGCCTTTTCCTTAATGTTTTTTCTTCTTGTCATAGTTTTTCTAGTCCTTGTAATTTTTTTTGGTGATTGTTCCTGCTATATTACTATTTCTTTGGCGATTGTTCTAATGGGAACTTATTTGAGCAACTTGAGTTTAAGGGAGCTTGTTGAAAGTCAATATAGTAAATATGTCAGTTTATGCACCGTCATCTTCTATTTATTGTGTTTACACATGTATTTGCATTTAATACTATATTGTACTCTTGGCTTGAGGGTTTGAGGTTATGAAGTTTACCATATCACCCAAAATTAAAAAACAAGAAAAGAAAAACCAAATTTGTTCTCTCCTTCTCTATCCGATTTCATAAACCCAACATGGTCTCTCAGCATGTATTAAACAAATCTAATTTCTTGCGTTTGAGTCAATCCTGTCCAGTGAATGCAGAGGAGGAGTGTCTTAAGTTTGATAATGTGATTTGCAGATTTTTCTTGCAGCATGTAACTTTTCCCTTTTGCAAATGCAATAAAAATTGATTAACCATTTGAGTTTTCAAACAAAGCAAATGTTTGCATTTTGATCAAACACACACATCTATTGCATACTTTGGCTAGAAAATGGAAACTTTGATGATGATGAATGGGCCAACAAGCTTCTAACATAACACATCTAGAGATTAGACCTTCAGCTTATGTGTCAAGTAACTTCTAGAAGCCTGCATAACATTAGTATTGGTCCTTGTCCTTTACGTTTGAAAATCCAATCAATCTATATGGTTTAATGGTATGTTCTCTCATCCAATTATGTTTTGGGTGGCTACATTTGTTTTTGAGAATTATAGGTTTAAGTTTGTTGTGGCAGGCATTGATGTTGGTCATCAATTCTTTTCGCGTGCGGAGATGGTCGTTGTTGGATTCCATAACCATTGGCTAAACGGCATTGATTATGTTGGCCAAACTGCTGGGAAAAAAGGGGTATATAGTTGGCCTTTGAGTTTGAGAAACAGTTGACTAGCTAAAAGAATTTCAATCTTGAATTACATATATTTTTCCTTGCTCAACCTATAATAGTGAATACTGTTTTAATTTTCATTTCTTCTTATAACCCATTTTCTTCCAAATGTCACGAGAATTTCTTTTTACTCAACATTTATGGGCGTAATTTCAAAACAAACATTTTCAAGGATGTTGTGGTGGTGCCTTGGAGAAAGAAGATAAGTTGTGTCATGAAGGATGTCGGTTATCTGGTTCATTGTTAGAGAAATTTTGATCCTTCATGATCACTGTCCTTTACTGCCTAGTCTATTTTTGCAGTTAGACATTCTAGAGATCTCATTTTTTTTTTCCTTTTTTTTTTAAACTTGTGTTGTCGCCTGTTGAAATATGATCCCTTCACATCATATAGGAGTACAGAGGCTACAGATTGCCCCTTGCTGTATCTATTGTCCTATCAGGGCAGTACGAGGATGACCAGGACAACTATGAAGAGGTTGTCTATACTGGTCAAGGTGGAAATGATCTACTTGGTAACAAGCGCCAAATAAAGGATCAAGTCATGGAACGGGGTAATCTAGGGCTCAAGGTTCGCAATTTTTCTTCTTTCTTTGCAACTATTTTTGTTAGTATTGCTTCATTTATTCTGAATTTAATATATTATGTTCTATCATCATGGGCTTGTGATAGGTTAACTGACAATCCCGGTTTATGCGACTCTGCTTTTATTTACCGTTCCATTCCTATAGAAATATGGCTTGCAATTTTATACTTTGATGTGTTATTTCTCTATCTAACTAATTTTTTCAACCATTACATTAATTTTTTCTTCTACTTTGTTTAATATAAGTCAGATTTAACATTTTAATCCGTGCCAAGACAAATACCGGTTTTATAAAATGGAAAAAGGCAGTAACTTTATGAATTGAAAGAAAGACTCATTTTATGCTCTCTCTATGGTTTCTCAAGCATAAAAATCTTGACAACCAAGGTTCAAAGGGATACTTTTAGAGAGAGAGGGGCATGTTGTTCTCTCTTCTCTGGTGAACTGAGTCTCTTACATTGCATGAGTCCAATGTATGTGTTTATTGTGGGAAATAAGAAATGTATGCAGCTTTTATTTCTTTCGCTTTAGAGACAGTGATAGTAACTTGATATAGTTTGTTATAAAATCAATTATTATAGCTTCTTTGGAGTAAGTCTATTATTAAAAGCTTGAGTTCCTACTATCTTATTTGTCTGGCAGGTTTCATGTCGTTTTCTTTGCTGTCAATTCTTTTGTCTAACAATGAAGAATAAGCTAAGTGGGGGAAGAGTAGGATAGTGGTATTTACCTGAATAAGCAGTGAGAAAGATACCCAATTGTAAATTGTGTATTGTGGAGGTTTTTGGTTGGGATTTTCAGAAAAAAAAAACATTAGAACAGGGGATTTTTTTTTGAATTACCATCAAGGGTAACAAATAAGCCAGAGATAAAAACACAAAGCTTGGAAATATTTTATCAGTAGTAATTTTTCCAGAGAGATTTTGGTGATCTTTTTCTGATATTTTAATAAGCAATAAGTAACTCAAGATGATTTTCCTTTTCCACATTTAGCTGGTGAATATATGATAGATTTTACTACAGAAATAGAAAATAACAGGACGAAATACTAATGTTTTACACTGAAAAACACAGAATCTACTTCAGCAAAGTCTGAGAATAACCACTACAACACTTATAACTTCTAATTTACAGCATATAACATTCTAGACTGAATAGAAAATGACTGAAATCAATACTAGCGACATAGAGCCAAAATACGTATTACTAAGATTACGAGACATTAAATTTCTAGACATTCGAGAGGCTAGAACTCTCCCAAGGATTCTATATTTTTCTGTTGAATATTTCTCACCCTACTGCTTCTTTCTTTCTCCAGATAAAACTGCCCACTACATGAGTAACTGTCAACAAGCGGTTACTAAGTTTTCAATTTGTTATTTTATGCCCTCCTGGAATAAGTTTTTGTAACCTGAGGCTTATCAAAATATTTCTAAAGAGGCGTGATTAAAATATGATACTAGTACATTGGTGAAATTTCATGATTTCGATGAAGTCATTTATATAGTAGCACTTATTGTTCTATATGTTCATATTGTTCATGCTGTGGTGTTTTGCGGCTCTTTAGGATTTGATTGGTGTTTTTAGCACTTAACTATGTTTTTATCTGGTAAAAGCTTCATGACTAATGATGTTTTGCTTTTTTGAATGTTTAGTTTAATTTCTTTTCTTTTTGGCAATTAATATTGTGGTGCTTATTGTTTTTTTGAAGTCTTTAGGAGTGGTCAAGTTGTTGATCTACATGACTTGCTCTCTATTTGCAGAATTGTATGGAGCAATCTGTCCCTGTTAGGGTTACACGTGGACATCGGTGTGTGAATAGTTACGTTGGAAAGGTTTACACCTATGACGGCTTGTATAGGGTAATTAATTTCCTCATCTTTGAATCCTGAAAGATTTCTTTCTGAATAGATGCAGAATGTGCTTGTAAAAGTTGAGACATATTTCTATTTGTTGATATGAGGTTTGTCATTCAGAGCTTCCCATCTTTGTTCTATCTTTAGCGTTAGTTTAAACGGGCTGTTTTTAGAATTATTATGTATGTAAACAGCTGTTGCTAGCAACACAACAGTAACCAAATAGAAGAATATGAAAGCAACATTCAATCAACATATGGATGTGTGAGTGTTGACTATGTAGGTGATTTGAGTGGTTTACTGTTGATGAATATGTGCTTAATCTCATGATATTGGACCATTTAATCTGGTCAGATGTGGATTCTGACCGTGACATGTTTAGTTATGTAGGATTGACCAATCTACCAGATACTTCTAATGGGCTAAATGACCATCACACTGATAAGGAAAAGTGCTGGAAAAAGTAAAGAATATAAATACGTGATGTCATTTTTCAGCCTTCTGTTGTTTGTGCTAGTCAATTTTTTACTTTCTTCTAAATTATGGCGGTGAAGATTTGGGTGCTGTTCAAATGTTAAAACATGGATATATTCTAGTATTACGCCAAATTAGCTTTGTTTTGCAGGTTGTAAATTACTGGGCAGAGAAGGGTATTTCTGGATTCACCGTTTTTAAATACCGATTAAAACGTGTTGAGGGTCAACCTGTGTTAACCACCAACCAGGTTTCTTTCCTTTTTTAACTTCACCTCTTTTGCAGTGGTATTTTATGCTTTAATTTTAAGCTTTTGTTCCTGTGCCAAAATAGTAAATGTCCTTTTGCACTCTTTGATTTTCTATCTTGGACTTCGGGGACTGCAAAATAACGAATCTCTTCTATTTTAAGGTAGAAACTTCGAATTTGTAATTTCACTAATGAGTAGATACCTATGTTTCTTGAGTTTGTTGTCTGGAACGTTCAAGCAGTTTGTTTCGTGAAAGTCTTTCTTCTCTAGATCTTCACTTGTTTTACATTGTCTTTGTGTAACTTCTAAGTTACCTCCAAGTTCAATGCTTTCACATGGTTTTGAATTCATAGTAGGCTACACACACACCTCTGATTTCTTCTAATTAGGGGCAAAATAATCTATTTCTCCGAAATTATCTTAAAAACTTCGTCTTCTTTTTCTCCTTCTTCCTAAATTATGGTTAATAGAATATATTTTATTATTGGTGAGAAGTCTTTTGACATTACTGAAGTCAAAAATGGTGCAGAGGTTTGGTACGAATGGGTGGAATGCAAGAAGAATTTCATGAGGAAAATGACTCTCGGTCGAAATGTCATGTTGTGGGTTTGTGGTCTTCTTCATACAACATCTGATCGAAAGGGGAATGAACTCAGAAGGTGGAAGTCCAGAGACCATGTCTACAATTTCTTATGTACAAAGAAATACAATGATTTTGGCAGATATATAAGCATTGTAGCAGTACAGGGTGAACGCAGAGCTATCATAATCCTTCTAGAAGCCGTATTCAATGTGGGATGATGAGATGTTGCATTAAAGATAGAGAAGTTCATAAATAAGGTGGCTCCAGCTGTGAAAAGCTTTATCAAACCAAATGTGAAAAGTTTTGTCAAACCAACAGGGGAGCACTCTTATATGGAAGCATTCAAAACCGATAAGTGTGAGGCAAAAGGAATCTCGACGTCGTCTGCACAAACCCCTTTTGGTCAACGAGTTGCTGTTCAAGGGCCTGGAATTTTTGATAAGGATTTACTAAGCAGATGTTTGGTTGGCAGCTTCAGTGATACAAAGGAATTGCCCACTCTCTCCGACATCAGGAGATGGGTCACTAACAAATGGAGCAATATCCCTAGCATACAAATGTACGAAATGCATGGCTCAAAATTCTTGTTCGAGTTTTCGTCAAGAAAAATGGCAGACCATATCAAAATGGGGGAATGGAGATGGATGAACAAACTGTTGATGCTTGAATGGTGGTCGCCTATAGTAGGATGCTACCCGGCTGATGCAAAGTTGGACTGGGTTTAGGTGAGATTACTAGGGATTCCTCTTCATCTTTGGTCCTAGAAAATCTTCAAGCTAATTGGGGATAAATGTGGGGGATGGATTAAAACAGAGGAGGAAACTTCTCTCAGGAGTCATTTAAAATGGGCTTGAATCAAAGTGAAGGGCCCATTCGACAGAATCCCAAGAGTCATAGAGGTAGAGAAAAATGGCATAATTTTCTCTGTGCCGATCTGGTGTGAATCGTCGGCGACCTGGTGCAGTGTTCATGGTACATCAGAAAAATTTGAAATTTCTAGGGGTCCTAACCCTAGAAATACAACTATGGGTGGGTCAGGAAAGTAAGAGGCACGTGGCTCAAGAGTCATGTGACATTGAGGTGGGGCCTTCTTTTAAAAAAGGTTCACATGCTATTGCTGAGTCATCTAATGGGCCTAGTAAAATTCAAAGTCCTCTTATTTCTTTCACTAAGCCTATCCCCACTTTTACTTAAAGCCCAGAATTGGGAATAAAAAATAGATTCTCACTTCTCTACCCAGGGGACAGACCCGACCCGATGTTGGAAGAACTCTATGCAATTCATAACTTAATGGACATCGTTGTATCAGAAGATCCACCTTAAACGGAAGACCCACCATGTCTCTCAGATGCAATAGGGAATTTGGCTTTGCATGGTGGATTCGAAGAAGAAGGCCAAGCTTTAGGGGGTGGCGAAATCATTCCCTTCTCCCATCTACCCAAGAATACCCTACAATTGTCAAAATATGAAGATCAAGAGGCATGGTCTGTTGATGAAGCAGAATCCTTGGACTCTCAATTTCTAGAGGCGGAGATGGAAGCTTCCTTATGGGTGCACAAAAATGTTTTGAAGATGAGCAAAGCATACAGAGTGAACTTCCAGGGGTGCGAGGGAGAAGCTTTGTCCCTCCTCATGAAAATCGATATGCGCAGATTAGAGATAAGAGAAGAAGCTGCTTTAAATATAGTGTCGACTCCAAAAAAGAAGAAGGGAAGCATGGAAGTTTAGAATCTGGTGTTCAACATGAACTTCCCAGAGTCCAGTTCAAGAAGCAGGGGGAAATCTACCTTCAATTGTTATCAATGAAGGTAAAAATTATTTCTTGGAACGTGATGGGATTGAACAGAAGGGATAAAAGATCTATTGTCAAGTCTCTATTTGAGAACTGGAAGGCTGATATCTACTGCTTACAAGAATCGAAATTGGAAGGAGATGTGCAGAGTTTTGTGAAACAAATTTGGGGGTTCAGATGGGTCAAATTTGGCTGTCTTGAAGCTAGTGGCAGTAGAGGGGGTATCTTGGTTCTTTGGGACAGTAGATCCTGGAAAAGGGAGGTGATTAGTGTAGGTAGCTATTCTATCACTATTAAGTTTGATGCTCAGGGCTATAATTTCTCTTGGCACTTGATTGGAGTTTACGCTCCGCATTGTAGACTTGAAAAAAGGAATGTTTGGTGGGAAGTTGCTGCTTGGTCCATGGGTTGTTTGCGGAGATTTCAATGTCACTAGGTTTATGGAGGAAAGAAGGGATAGTAGCATCATATCAGGAGCCATGACTGAGTTCTCCAATTTCATTGAGGACCTTGAGGTCCTCGACCCTCCGCTTTTAGAGGGAGTGTTTACATGGACCAGGAGCAACAATTCTCATATTGCTTCTAGATTGGACAGATTTTTGCTCTCCTCTGATTGGAATGAGAGCTTTAGGAACATAAGGCAATCAGTGCTTCCCAAACCTGTCTCTGACCACACCCTCATTTTGCTTAATTGCGGTGTCTGGGAGACTTCTAAATCTTATTTTAAGTTTCAGAATTGGTGGTTGGGAGTCGAGGGCTTTAAGGACATGGTTGCGTTGTGGTGGTCTTCCTTCAATGTCCAGGGGAGACCCGACTTTATTCTCGCTCAAAAACTCAAGCTCTTAAAAGGTAAATTACAAGATTGGAGCTTAACTCAAGGAGGAAACCTGTTAGCTATGAAATTTGATTGTCTTAATAATATCCTGGTTCTACAAATTGCCCAGGAGACTAGGGACCTTACTGAAGATGAATTGTTATAGATGGCAAGCCTTACTATGGACCTAGAAGAAATTGCAAAGAACGAGTAGTTATCCTGGAGACAAAAATCAAGAGTACAATGGTTGAAACAGGGGGACAGAAACACAAAGTTCTTTCACAAGGTGGCAAATGCTAACAGAAGGTTCAATGCAATCGATAGACTCACCATTAATGGGGTTCAAGTTGAGGATTTAACTGCAATCAAAAGTGAGATCCTTGATTTTTACCTGTATCTGTATAGCGAGTTCCAATCATGGAGGCCTGAGTTCAACTATAGTCAATCCCCTCAACTAAATAACTCAGAAGTGGAGTGGCTAGAGCGGAATTTTGACGAGCAAGAAATTTTGGATGGGCTTAAAGCATGTGCAACTGACAAAGCTCCTGGACCTGATGGATACACCATGAGTTTCTTCTTACACTATTGGGATGTCCTAAAAGAATATCTGGTGAATACTTTTCAGAATTTTCACTCACAAGAATATTTTGAGAAAAGTTTCAATGCTACCTACATAGCTTTGATTCCTAAGAAGGTTGGTGCAGCTGAGCTGAAGGATTTTAGACCTATTAGTCTGATTGGCAGTGTATACAAGATCATTTCTAAGGTGTTGACTGAAAGAATCATGGATGTAGTCTATAAACTTGTAGACTCTCAATAGATGGCCTTCATCAAAGGCAGGCAAATCATGGATGCAGCTTTAATAGCTAATGAATGTGTTTACTCCAGAATTAGGGGGAAAGATCCAGGGGTGCTGTGCAAACTTGATATTGAAAAAGCTTTTGATCATGTAAACTGGAATTATCTTATCAAGCTTTTGAAATATATGGGTTTAGGCTGCAAAAGGATTAAGTGGATTCACTTCTGCATTAGTAATGTTAGATTTTCCATTCTTGTGAATGGCACTCCAGCGGGGTTCTTTCCATCTCAAAGAGGATTAAGGCAAGGAGACCCACTCTCACCTTTCCTCTTCATTATTGCCATGGAAGGTTTGAATAACATGATCAAGAAAGCCTGTCTTGAAGGTTGACTGAGAGGCTTTAGGGTGCTCAACAATGACATAAGCAATTTGGAAATTACTCACTTACTATATGTTGATGATTCACTGGTTTTCTGTGATGGCAAAATAGAGCAAATTACACACTTGAGGTTGATTCTGACTGTGTTTGAAGCTGTGTCAGGTTTACATGTAAACTGGAGAAAATCCCTTTTGTTCACTGTGAACGAGGTTCCAAACATTCAAAGACTAGCAGGCTCTTTGGGCTGTGAGGTGCGAACTCTACCTGCTACATATCTGGGGTTACCTCTAGGGGCTAAAAATAAGTCTCAACAGATATGGAATGGAATTGTGGAAAGATGTGAAAAGAAACTATCTAATTGGAAAAGCAATTACTTGTCCCTGGGAGGTAGGGTTGCCCTGGTTAATAGTGTTCTAGATGCTCTTCCCACTTGCATGATGTCTCTCTTTTCCATGCCAGTCAAGAGAAGAGAATCGACGCTCTGAGGAGGAACTTCATATGGCAAGGAAACAAGGAGAAGAAAAGTTACCACTTGGTCAAGTGGGAAGCTCTCACATGCTGCAAGAAGTAAGGGGGCTTGGTTATTAGAAACCTAAGGCAACATAACAAGAGTCTTTTAATGAAGTGGTTGTGGAGATTCCCTCTGGAAGACCAAGCCCTATGGAGGAAGGTGATCACTGAAAAATATGGGACTGTGGGGCGGTGGTGCACAAGTTCTGTTACCAGCCCATATGGAGTGAGTGTTTGGAAATCAATAAGAGCCCTATGGCAAGTTTTTTCTTCCAACATTAGCTTCAAAACTGGGAATGGCATGAAGATCTCCTTCTGGAATGATGATTGGATAGGAAATGGTCCCCTCAAGGAGAGTTTTCCAGATATTTTCAGCTTAGCACAGTAACCTGATGCAACTCTAGCTGAAACTTGGATCTTACAAGGTTGGAACCTAACCTTTAGAAAGATTTCTCAATGACCGGGAAGTGAGTAGAGTGTCTGATTTCTTCAGTCTTCTACAGAACTTCAGGGGAACTACCGAATAAGAAGACAAGCTGGTGTGGGTCGGAAGCAACAATGGTATCTTTACAGTAAGTTCAACATACAGGATTTTAAATAGATGTGACTAGAGCTACGGCCTCTGGCATTGGAAACATATTTGGAAGGCAAAAATTCACCTAAAGGTGACAATTTTTTGCTGGTTAGTAGTCAAACATGCTGTTTTAACTCATGAAAATTTGATGAAGAGAGGAATACAACTGTGCTCAAGATGTTTTTTGTGCGGAAATGAGAATCAGACAATCAGTCATTTGTTCATTCACTGCCAGGTGACTAGCAGATTGTGGCAGTTGTTCATAAGCATGAAAGTCATAAGCTGGACAATGCTTAGGAGAACTGATGAGATGATGGCAAGCTGGAATGGCTCCGGGATAATCACAAGCCAAAAGAAGTGGTGGAACATTGTCCCAGCATGTATTTGGTGGACCATTTGGAAGGAAAGAAACTCTAGATGTTTTGAAGATGTGGCAAGCCACGAACAAAGGATTAAGATGAATTGTATATTTTTGTTTTATTTTTGGTGTAAAGAAGCACTGGTACAAGATGTAGAATCTCTAGTAGATCTCATAGGCTCCTTGTAGCTGTTACAAGATTGGTTTTTGTCTATTTTGGGTCTTGTAACCTGTTACTCCTTAGCACAATCTTTGTGCTAGGGACTAATTTTATCAATATATTGGAATCTGTTACCTTTTCAAAAAAAAATAATCTATTTCTCCTAATGGATGTTTAATATCCAGAAATCTTGAGCATACGCCTTTTTGCAATTTTGGGGAAACAAACCAAATGAATGTATGTATTATTTTTTATGGAATGAAATATAGAATAAGAATACAAGAATTAGCTTTAAGGGCCCGTTTGGCCATAAAAAAAGATTTGTTTTTTTTCAAATTTTTTTTCACTTTTTTTTCTTCAAAATCAGCTATTGGCCATGAAAATTCAAAATTTCACTTGAAGTTGAATTTCGGAATTTGAAAAACTCCAAAAAATTATTTTTCAAAATTTTCACTTCAAAGCACTCATAAAAATTCAAAACAACTCTAAATTGTTTTATGTCTAAACACAACTCTAATTTTCAAATACCATTTTCAACTTGATTTTTTAACCACTTTTTTCGGAATTTCACAATTCTTATGTCCAAACGCCCACTAAGTAGAGTAGAGTATGTGAAGACAAAGCTGCCCTTAAATTAGGCAATCCCTACATATCAATGTGTTACTATTTACTGCATAACAATCCCATGCATTATTATTCAATGCGTAGCTGTCACGACCCGGATTTCCCACCCTCAGGAGTCCTGATGGCGCCTACTAATGGGAGCTAGGCAAGCCAAACCTGAACTACTTGCTACACTTTCATTTTAACAAACACAAGTCGATAATATGATAAAAGCGGAATTTTTAAATAAATAAACGGAAGTCAACAATTATATATCTTAAGGCTATGTCTATTACAACTTTTAAAATCTCAAATACCCCAAAACCTGGTGTCACAGTGTCACATACAAGGTCTGAAGAAATATAATACACTGTTTCTGAACAAAAGGAAATGAAACAGAAAATAGAGGTAGAGGGAGATACCTGGGCCTGCGGACGCCTATAGGTCAACCTTGGGTCTCCGAGTGGACTGAAAGAAGCCCTCCAACTACTGTCCGGAAGCTTCTCCTGGATCTGCACACAGTGCAGAGTGTAGTATCAACACAATCGACCCCATGTGCTGGTAAGTGTCTAGCCTAACCTCGGCGAAGTAGTGACGAGGTTAGGACCAGACTACCAAATAAACCTGTGCAGTTCATATATATGTACAATGGAAAAGAAATACAGACATAACCAGTCAATGTGGGAGGGGGAACCATGCTGTGAGGGAGCCAATAGTTCCGAATAGTAAGGCACCAAATAAGGAAAGAAACGACATAATGAGAATATCAACAAGGAAGCAGAAATCAACAATTGCACGACATCACCCTTCGTGCTTTTACTCTTAGCCTCACCAAAGCAGTTTTTATAATAAAAATGTGCGCGGCATCACCCTTTGTGCTTTTACTCTCGTCCTCACCAAAACAATGATATAATCAAAATGTGCACGTCATCATCCTTCGTGCTTTTACTCTCTTTCCTCACCATATAATTAATAGAATCGGCACGGAATGGTACATCGTGCGGCACGACATCACCCTTCGTGATTTACACTCTTTCCTCACAATAACAAACAATGCACGACATCACCCTTCGTGCTTTTACACTTTCCTCACCCAAACAACAATCACAAACAAAGGGGCAAGGAAATAAAGAAAATAATAATAGAAGTCTCGGCAAGGGAACACTATTAAACAATTAAATCCCGACAAGGGAACAACACCAATAATCTCAACATCCCGGCAAGGGAGATAATCAACAAAGCAACAATATCCTAGCAAGGGAACCATTTAATTACTCTTTCTTTCACTTTTGTTTCATAACTCACTTTACCACTTTAGCCCATGCTCCGAAGGGTTCAATCATCTCATATACTTTCGCATATAACAACGAAATCAAGATATTCCCAATTTAAAGACTCACGGTCATGCTAGACACCAACGCATAGATACTCGTCACCATGCCTGTACGTCGTACTCAACGATTACCACATAGCAAATAGGACTCAACTCCTAATCCTTCAAGCTATGGTTAAACCAAACACTTACCTCGATGCACAAACACAACTCAAGGTTCAATTATAGCTTTACCCCTTGATTCCTCCGCCAATTCGCTCGTATCTAGCCACAAGTACTTAATTACATCAATAAACGCTAAATGAATCAACCCCAGTGCATAAAAAATGAGTTTTCCAAAGTTTTACCCAAAAAGCCGAAAATCGCCCCCGGACCCACATGGTCAAGACTCGAGGTTCGAACCAAAACTCGATTACCCATTCCCCCACGAGCCCAAGTACATGATTTGTTTTGAAATCGGACCTCAATCGAGGTCCAAATCCCCAATTTGTGAAAAACCTAGGTTCTACCCAAAACACCCAATTTCCCCCATGAAAATCATTGATTTGAGGTTGAAATCATGTTAAAAGATGTTAATGACTGAAGAAAACTAGTGAAAAATGACTTACAATTGATTTGGAGAAGAAAAGTTGTTTGAAAAATTGCCTACCAAAAATGAAAAATAACCGAAAATCCCGTTTATTTATACTATTCTCAGGTGCCCTGTGCGGACCACACAAAATGGACTGCGGCCGCACAGTCCTTCCTGAGGGTACAGAATTCCAGAGCCCACGTGCGGACCGCACAAAGTTGACTGTGGTCGTACAACCTTCCACCGCAGACCGCATATAGTCGACCGCGGACTGCACTGGCGGGTTCAGAGACATGCAACTTCTCTGAACCTGCAACATCTGGTTTTAAGCCTAAGGCATCCCGGAACCTACCCGAAACTCACCCGAGCCCTCGGAACTTCAAACCAAGTGTGCATACTAATTCAAAAACATCATATGGACCTACTCGTGTGATCACATCATCAAAATAACATGTAAAATCACGAATTCAACCTCAAACTCAACATTTTCATCAAGAACTGTCAAAGTTCATTAACTCTTCAACCGGAAGTCCAACTCACGTCAAATAAACTCCATTTTCACCAAATTTTACTGTTATCTTTCAAATACTATAACAAGTTTGTTCCGAGCTCCGGAACCAAAATACGGGCTCGATAATAATGGTTTCAAACATTAATTCTTTTCTTTATTTCTTAGATAATTCAGTAAAACAATTTCTTTCAAAAATTGATTTCTAAGGCTTGGGACCTCGGAATTCATTTCCGGGCATACGCCCAAGTCCCATATTTTACTGCGGACCTCCTGGGATCGTCGGAACACGGATCCGGGTCCGTTTGCTAAAAATGTTGACCAAAGTTAACCATAATCAAAGTTTCAACTCTAAAATTTCTATTTCTCATATTTTCACATAGAAGACTTTCCGAATATTGGTCCGGACCATTCATGTAAATCAAGGTGGGGTAAAAAGGAGAGATTTTTAGGCCTGTGTTACTATTTACAGCATAACAATCCCATGCATTATTATTCAATGCGTAGCAATTCCTGTATTATTATGCACCGCATAAACAATCCTCGCATTATAATTTCTGCATAACTAGACCATAAACCAAGCGATCCCTAAATGTTGCAATGTGATATTTGTTGTTTAAGTGTTGGTTAAATGAATAATATATAATAAAATAATATTTCTAGTGGTTGTTGGGCAAAAGCACCACTTTCTAAGTTAGTAGCAACTTTATATGACACTTAGAAAGTGGTGCTTTATTTGTTTCATAACTTCTGATATCGCTTATTGAACTTACAACTCATGGGCATTTTGGTTTACTAGTCCCCAATTCTCTTTTGTGCGCTGCTTCTCTCTAGCTTTAGGATTGCACCGTCCCTAGAGCTTTAGTGCCTAGATGCCTCTTTCTTTTGGAAGACAGTTGATGCTTATTTTAGATTACCAGTAGTCATTGAAAATGAAGTCCACTATTTTTTCACTTTGGTACTGTGAATTTTTCCCAATAAGTTCATAATTTTCATTAAAGAGTGGCAAAAATGTGCCTGTATACAAAAGATATACCAAAAAATGGAAAACTTTACTCTACTTGCAACTGCCTTATATTTTGAGCTAAGTGCTAATGTAGTACAAGTGTACAACGAGAGAAGGGATTTCATGTACCTTAGCTTTTTCTTTATTACAATCAATGATGCAAGTGCCTTCATGCAGAACTAGAATTCTTTAGGTGCTGATCATAATTAGCTTAATTATTTAGTCACCTTGATCTCACCTACTATTCTACTGGGGCTTTGAAGCTGGTGTCCTTATCTCCTCATTTCATAAAGCTTTGCCCTTTGGTTTTTTTATTTTTTATTTTTTTAAAAGTATGCTTATGCCCTTTCTGCTCTGAAGCAGCATCTCTACTTCAGTTAGTGAGCTCCTGCAACTATGGTTAAAATTCAGTTGTGCAAGTGGCTTGTTAGTTGCCATATTATTTAAATGACCTAGCTGTAACATCCTGTAGCTAAATGACCTCTTTGTATTTTGTTGCTCCCTGCACCTTCAGCCACTTCCTTGCCTTCGATCGAATTTTAACTTTCCATATTATTTTGCTTCTGTTGCATGCAGGTACATTTTACTCGAGGCTGTATTCCCAACTCCATTTCTGAAATACGAGGGTGAATGAATTATAACTGATTAATATCGTGAATTGAATTAAAAGAAAGCAAACTCTTACATTTTCAATATGTAGGTTGGTATGTGAGGACATTTCTGGTGGACTGGAGGATATTCCTATCCCGGCAACCAATTTAGTTGATGATCCACCGGTAGCACCGACAGGCAAGTACCTATGTCTTGGTATTATGCTGTTCTGATGGCTTTCTTAATACCTCCTTCCTCATTAGCAACGACTTTCACGGTAATGCCCAAAATCATTTTATACATATGGAAAATTTTGACTTGTCTGTACTATTAACTTTTAGCTCGATCTGAAGATAAGATAGCAGAGAAGATATAACGAGGCAGTTGTCTCCAAGTTGAGACAACAGCCTCGAAAATCTATGAATTGGAAAATATCTTCTCTAAGCTTTATATTGGAGAATAAATTACTTATATTTGTGTATTTTCAGAGTGCTCATTATAATTTAACTTGTATAGATGACTGGTTGAGCTTTGTGAAAAGCCACCCTTTTCTCATGAAAAATTATTGCAATGTGTTAAATGCAATGGGGATCGGATTCGAGGGTAAGGGTTCTCTATGTTATATCCATCTCCTACCCACAAACTGTAGTGGTATTTCTCCTACACAAAGACACTCTTCCAGCCTTACATGCTTGTTTTAAGATGGCTGGAAAGGTATGTCTTAAAAGCAACACCATCCCCATCCTCTTAACTCTTTTCCAGTTGTTTCCTTACTTTTTCTTATTACGGTATTTTGTCCAAATGATTAAGGTTCATAATCTATCGAAGGAAGTTATTTTAATAGACTAATTTATCTCTTGGTTTTCATACATATTTTGCTAAAAGTATTGGTAAGAGTTAGGAAATTTTTAATATGAAAAGTACCCATTCGTTGTATATAGAGGAAAAGGTTTAGAATCCCTATAATTGTGTAAGTAGGAATAAGAATTATTAAGAATTACTTTCCTTTCTTTTTTATGATTACTTGCATACTACCCTTTCTGTTTTGGGATTACTTGTAAGCACAATATAAACCCCAACATGCTTGAGGGTGAGTGTGTTCATGGTTCGGTTTGGATCGACTTTTTCCTAAAAAGAAACTAAACCAAGTAAGTCGATTTTTCAAATATTAGAACCAAACCAAACCAATTAAGTCAGTTTTTTCTCGATTCGGTTTTTGTTGGTTTTTTCGGTTATTTGTCGGTTTTTCCTTAAATATAAGACATACACTACCAAACTCATATTCCAGCACTACATTTTCAACATAACACTATCAAATCAATTGCCCATTAAGAAATCTATCATTTACCAAGATATATTGATGATAATTGAATCAAATAGTGATGAATAATTTAAGGACTCAATTAAAAATTGATTATTTTTAACATAAAATAAATTCTTAAACTTAACAAAAGAAAACTACCAATCAAACTAGAATGTAAATGCAAAGAACTGTACTAAAAGTGCAAATGATTAACATTTACCATAAAAATTTAGAAACTTTGTACAAAATTATACATTTATATATGTGTGTGTGTAATAATAAATTTGATATAACTGCTTCTATAGTCGGTTTGGTTCGGTCTTTTTCGGTTATTTTTTTGATTAAAACCAAAACCAAACCAAATTTGATCGGTTTTTAAAATTCAAAACGAAAACTAAACCAAACAAAAAAGTATCGGGTTTTTTTGGTCGGTTTTGTTTGGTTTTCGATTTTTCGGATTTTTATGAACACTCGATAATGCCCAACTCTAGTCCTAAAAAGGATAAGCGGTCGCTGCAAATATATCCGGTCTAAAAGTCTGGAGTTGAATCCCACAGAGAACTAAGACTTAGCTATAATTGTTTAATATCACTTGGAAGACAAGCTCGGACAATTTCTAAATGATAATATTAAGATATTTATGGCTAACTAATTAACTAACAAATTAAGGAAGTAAATTAAAAACTAGGGATACTAAGGGTTGGAGAAAAGATTAGGAGGTCTAGAGTTATGATTTTCCCAATTGTCGGAATCCTTCCTGCTAAGTCTTTTATAATTTCGTCCTAGTATTTTCTACCGATCGTGAGTACTCTGAGTGTCGTAGCTCTCTCTCGAGCAACTACCACAATTTACCAGATGTATTCTCTCGAACTACACTAGGTAGCACTAATTCACCGCTCACTATGATCACACCAAGGTTTCGTTATCTCTAATCCCGCCTTTAAACCCTCTATATTGATCTCTGACATACGTTAGGAGTGTTGATTTTTTTTTGATTTGCACCGGGTGTTCGAGCCTCTATGAGCCCCGACTAATCCCGGGGGTTCGCAGGCCCTCGACAAGGAGTTTCCCGCAAGTACACCACGGTTAATTCAGGTTTTACCCAGTTCGATGACCCTTAGAAATTGTTTGCACCTAGTGGGTTTCGAACTTGAGACCTTGAAAGGGAGCAAACCCCAAGGCTCAAGTCAATTGCCACCAGGCCAACCCCTGAGGGTTCATACGTTAGGAGTGATGTTATTCAACAACTACCTAAATATGTATTCTCTCTCGAGTAGTACACACTAAATAGGCACAACCATTCGATGATCATTCAATCAACTGAAATAAACACGTATTTGAACAATTAGATAAATTCAAAGGCTAAATTATATTAAAACATAACAAGAATTCATGATGCAAGAGATTCTATCAAAATCCTAGACGACAAATTAGCTATTCATAAAAGTATGTGAAAACACAGTACTCCAATTCATAACCAACAATAAAAATAAGAAGAAAAATGGGGAAAAACTCGTGGTTAAATCTTGCTCCTAGCGTATTCTTGCCTCGAAGGGTGTTGTCTAACCCTAAAGTAGTTTCTCTCTAGCTTCCTTAGGTCTAAATTATGTCAAAAGTATGCCAAAGGTCCTCAAAATACCGTTTTCCATGTATATGTACCAATTAGGGTCGGGCCCAAACAATTACACCTTTTCTTACACGAAAAAAAAACACTTTTCCAGGTCAGGATGTCTGCGACCGCGAATTTTGGCCAGTTTCTGCCTCACATCTGCAGCCAGTGCGCGACCCGCACTTTTTGTGCATTTTCACCCTCTTCTGTTTGGAATTTGGAAAAATGTAAAACATGAAAGTTGTAGCCCTTTGAATTAGCTTTCCAACCATATATTGTTGAGATTAAATGGAGTTCTGAGCGAAAAGTTATGTGCATTTTATTAGATAGTGTGCAATATGCCTACTCAGTTCTTCGTTCGTTCTTAACTATCATCTGTTTATCCCCAGCACGATCATAGCTTAATTCTTTGGACTTTTACTCAGACTTCAAAGCGCTAAATCACTTGAATTCATTCCGTAACATCTACATAGCTCGGAATCACTCCTACAAGGCATAAAATACACAATTAGTGCAAAACACTAGCGATTAAAGCTCAAACTCAATTAAAGTGCAGTAAATTAGAGTGTAATAAGCGACTAAAATATATAATTATAGCCTATCATCAACACCCCTACTTGAGCGAATAAAAAAAGCAATTCGTTTTGAAATCTCTTCTTTATTTACAAATATATCGTAGTTAAGAAAAAGTTCATATATGCAATATTAATTTTTTAGCATTGAAACCAAGTTATTGTTTACACTTTCATTAGTTTTGGTATTTGTCAAGATTATTTGTAGTCTAGTTAGAGTTTTGCATGTAATTACAGAGATAAGGTTTCATGATTATATTTCACGGAACAGATATATGGAGGATTTATATAGATGATGACAACTGGCTTGGGATAAAGGTATAGTTGATTACAACTATAACAACCCAGTGGGATTCCACAGTATGGGGAGAGTAATGTGTAGGCAAACTTTACCCCTACCCTGGAGGGCAGAGAGGTTGTTTTCGAAAGACCCTCTGCTCAAGAGGAAGAATAGGAACAAGTAAATAATAACAATAAGGTCAGGAAAATGATATCAACAATATAAGGACCGGAGAAAAATAAATGGAAGAAAGCAGTAGCAATAGCAATAGCTAAACTAATAGCAACAAGCAGTAACACGACTGGGTACTAGAAAGCCGAAATGGAAGATCATACTAAAACAACCGTAATACTGGCATTCTAAGAAATGAAGACAATGTACTAGTCAACTAGCCCTAATAAACCTGGAACAACTTAGAAAAACACACAACCACCTATTACACTTTTACCTTAATCTTTGACCTTTATACCTTCATGTCAAGGGCCATGTCCTTGATATATTGAAGTCGCGCCATGTCCTGCCTGATCACCTCTCCCTGGTACTTCTTATGCCGCCCTCTACCTCTTCTCCTACCTGCCAGCGCCAATCGTTCACACCTTCTCACTGGGGAATCTTGGCTTCTCCTTCTCACATGCCCAAACCATCTAAGCCTTGCTTCACACATCTTATCTTCCATAGGGGCCATACCCACTTTCTCCCGAATAATCTCATTCCTAGTTTTGTCCAACCTAGTGTGCTCGCACGTCTATCGCAACATCATCATTTCAGCTATGTTCATTTTCCGGATACGAGAGTTCTTGACTGGCCAACATTCTGCCCCATACACCATAGCTGGTCTAACCACCGCCTTATAGAACTGACTCTTAAGTTTTGGTGGCTCATTCTTGTCACACGGAACGCCAGATTCTAGCCTCCATTTCATCTATCCCGCTCCTATACGGTGTATGACATCCTCGTCAATCTCCCCGTCTCTTTGGATAATTGACCCAAGATACGTGAAACTTCCTCTCTCGGGAATGACTTGTGAATCAAGCCTCACGTCTATACGAGAATTCATCTTCTGGATACGAGAGTTCTTGACTAGCCAACATTCTTCCCCATACAAAATAGCCGGTCTAACCGCCGCCTTTTAGAACTGGCCCTTAAGTTTTGGTGGCACATTCTTGTCACACGGAACGCTAGATTCTAGCCTCCATTTCATCCATCCCAGCCCTATACGGTGTATGACATCCTCGTCAATCTCCCCGTCCCTTTGGATAACTGACCCAAGATACGTGAAACTTCCTTTCTCGGGGATGACTTGTGAATCAAGCCTCACGTCTATATCTGCTCCACCTGATACTACGCTGAACTTGCACTATAGGTATTCTATCTTCGTCCTGCTCAACTTGAAACCCTCGACTCTAAGGTCTGTTACCAAACTTCCAACTTTTCGTTGCCACTGCCCCGTGTCTCATAAATCAGCACTATGTTAACATAAACCATGGCATCTTCCCTTGAATATGATGCGTTAGTGTATCCATCGCCAAAGTAAATATGAAGGGGCTGAGCTCAGATCCGTGGTGTAACCCCATCCCAACGAAAAAAGTCTCCTCCCATTGTCCTCACCCGAGTCTTAGTTCCATCATACATGTCCTTAATCACTCTAATGTACCTCTGGCCTCCAAGCATCTCCAAAGGACCTCTCGAGGAAACTCGTCGTACGCTTTTTCTAGGTCAATAAACACCATATGTAAATCTTTCTTCGTATACATGAAATGTTCCACCAACCTGACTAACAAGATGGATGGCTTTCGTAGTCGAACGTTCCGGCATGAAACCGAGTTGGTTCTCGGAAATAGACACCGTCTTTCTATCCCTCGCTTCTATCACCCTTTCCCACATTTTCATTGTGTGACTAAGCAACTTGATACCCCTATAATTGTTGCAATGTTGGATATCTCCTATCATCGTACTCCACCTCCACTCCTTAGGCATCTTCTTTGTCCTAAAAGTAGCGTTAAATAACTCAATTAGCCACTCCAATCCAGCCCTACTCTCATACCTCCAGAATTCAAGTGGGAACTCATCCGGTCCGGTCGATCTGCCCCTGATCATTTTACGCTTCGCCCCCTCGGCCTCTCGAAACTAAAGCGCCTACAGTACCTAAAATCACAATTGCTCTCGGAGTGCTCCTAATCGCCCAACACAATGCTCCTATCCCCCTTTTCACGGAGGAGTTCATGGAAGTAAGTCTGCCACCTTCGCTTGATATGTACCTCCTCCATTAAAACTCTGCCGTTCTCGTCTTTGATGCTTCTCACTTGGTCCACATCACTCGCCTTTCTCTCACTCGCCTTAGCCAGCCGAAACAACTTTATGCCCCTGCCTTTGTCCCTCAGTTCTTCATACAAACAAGCAAACACTGCAGTCTTAGCTTCCGTGACCGCCAGCTTCGCCTCTATCTTAGCCTTCTTATACCCTTCTCTGATGTTCCTCTGAATAATTTTGAGTTTTGAATTGTGATCATAGCAGCCTGGTTTTTGATACTTGATGAAGGATCCCTGTTTCTCTTTCTGCCACCAAAATAGTTCACATGCTACTCCTGTGCTGTTTACTTTGCATTATTGAGTCTCCGTCTTACCTACTGCATGAATCCTCAAAGCTTTATCAATTTCTACAGGAACTACCTAAATGTGTTTTTGTGTTACAATTTTTAACTTCCCTTGATTCTTGTCAGTCTTGTGTGTTTAACAAGGGATTTCTGATGGAAGTGGTGGAGATATGAGTGAGTTAGTTGGGAGCTTTTGCTGTAGGTCTTAGACTGATTGAGGCTTATATTTCGGCAATGTCGTGAACGTAAACATCTTGCCAATGTGAATGTATTGCTCTTATCCATTTGTGCCTATCTTTCTTACGTTTAAACTTTACACAACATTCAGGTTTCACTTATAGCAAGCATATTATTTGCGCCAAAGGTATAAAGCTCCCTTCAGCTTCCACAGGATGCAAGTGTCGTGGTTCATGTCTTGATCCAAGAATTTGTTCTTGCGCTAAACTCAATGGTTCTGATTTTCCCTATGTTCACAAAGATGGTGGAAGGTGAGTGCAGTATTTCTCTCCTTTGTCAGAGTATGTTAGTTTAAATTAAAGATGAATATCATTTACCTTGTTTTCTACCATCCACTTGTGCTGCTAACTTTACATGTTGACTTGCACAAGAATTGCCTACTGTCAATGCATGATTATCTGGGCTTACATGCTACGTGTTTCCTTCTTTATGTTATTTGCACTTTGATCTTCTCTTTCACATATAAATAGTGCTCTTTTTCCTCTTATTGTCCTTTTTAGTTCTTTGTTTGGTATATCATGGGTGATGCCAATTTCCAAGCATTGCCAGGGAGATAATGTTCATTTGGAAATGTGGGTCGTGGGATGAGGCAGACATGGTGTAGGGCATGTAATGTTGGTCCACTAGCATAGGTTATTTGGAGAGAGAAATGGGAGAGCTTTTGAAGGGCTAGAGATGATTTTTTGTTGAGTTGAGGAGTAGCCTTCAATCCCATATTTTCATTTGACACCCATAAAGTTCCTTCTTGTGTAAATGATTGGGTGCGTTTCATAGAAAACCATGTCTTTTTGTAGGGTTTCTACTTTTTTGGTATACTTGTATACATGTGCGTTTTGGCCCAAAATTAATGGAATTTATTTACTTTATAAAAGAAAGAATAAATATATTTAGGTCTCTTGGGAGTTCTTGGTGAAATCTCATTGCTCTCTCATGATGCTTTATCTTTTGTGGGCCTTAGGTTATGTCAAACATTATTAATGGTTCAATAAGCCCTGAAGATAGGTGCAAGACATGATATCTGCTTTCCTGAAGTCTCATTTAGCAGGTTCTTTAGTGCAGTCACCAAGACTCGTAAGGCATACGTATCATTGCCAATGGGCGTTATCCTGAAGGGCCATGACACGAAACAGTAAATATTTCTGATTAATAGAACCAAGAATTCTTTAAGGTCCCTGGTCTATTATAAAAAACATTTTCTGGTCCCTGTTATTAACTATTTTTGATTAATAGAACAAAAAATATCTCAATATCCCTTTAGTATGTATATCAATTATCTCGTATCTATTTGGTTTTTTAATTTGTGAGAAGTGTTGATTGGGCTTTGTCTGGTGCTTGACAGCAAAGTGCAGAGCTTATTAATGTTCTGTTTGCAGTTGACTTGCAATAGAATTCTTTTAACATGCCTTCTGTTTTCGGTATATTTTTCTCTGTAGACTTATTGAGCCAAAGGCTGTTGTTTTTGAATGTGGTCCAAATTGTGGATGTGGACCTGCCTGTGTCAACCGCACTTCTCAGAAAGGATTGAGATATCGGCTTGAGGTTCTTTCACTCGTCCATTAACCAGAGTTCAGATTTTTCTATACAGAAGATTATTGCATATTCATTTCTGCCGATGTTTCATTGTCAATGGGAGCAGGTTTTTCGTACTCCAAACAAGGGCTGGGGTGTGAGATCATGGGATTATATACCTTCTGGAGCAACCATTTGTGAATACATTGGTTTTCTAATGAAGACAGATCTGATTGACCCTGCAGCAGAAAACAGCTATGTTTTTGACATTGATTGCTTGCAAACAATGAAAGGGCTGGATGGGAGGGAGGCAAGTGTTCATATATTTGATTCCTCAGTTTTCCTTTTCCGTTTTTCTTATTCATATACATTTCTTCTAGGATTGGCCGAATGGCGTTTTCATAACTATAGTCTTATTCTTATCATTTGCTCCCAGACATAAATTAAAGATTTAGCCATGTACAGATCATCACTCTTTTGTGCTCTCATATTTTTGGCTGTTGCAGTTTTCTCAGAGATCAGGAATCATAATAATAGCAGTTGTGTGCATTGGTCCTTTAGTTTGTTTTTGTTTTCTTATCCATGTCATCTTCTTATGTTCTTCTGTAGAGACGGTTGGGTGAGGTTTCTTTGCCAGGATCCTGGCAGAAGGATGTTGAGAAGACTTCAGATGGAGGGCCAGAGTATTGCATTGATGCAGTCTCTGTTGGCAATGTTGCGAGGTTTATTAATCATAGTTGTCAACCTAATTTATTTGTTCAATGTGTGTTAAGCTCCCATCACGACATTGGCTTGGCAAGAGTGGTTCTAATGGCAGCTGACAACATACCACCTCTGCAGGTTCTTGCTGAATCTTTCTTATTCGTGTGTTTAATGAACTCAATTAAAATTGTTCTTTTTGTTTCTAATTGGACATCAATGGTTAACTTGGTGTGGTAATGGGAAGTGGGGTTGTGATAAGAAGATTTCAAGAATCATGGATAATGTAAAAATATCAACAAAAAGGTTACATGAGATGGATCTTTTGGAGAAGAAGCAGTGAGTAAGCGCTCCAGCTTTTCTAAAGGTTAAAAGGACTGCTGCCTAAAGCCCCTCAAAATCTTGAGAAAGTTTACTTCAGACTTAGCTGAAAATACAGCCTCTCCATGTTTATGCCTTCAGTTTGCACTATTAAGAAGTTGAATAATGTGCTTGGAAATATTCATATAAAAGAAAGTGAACCTATAGAGACTTGTGCAGAGTTAATAATTCATCTCACCTGAAACTCTCTGACTGGAAGCTGTGGCTTCCAAACTATTGAACTCCTCATTGAAAGCTGTAGCTTTATAGTAACTGTTTAGACCAATCAACAGGCTAGAAAAAGGGTTTCTTACTTCAAGAGAAGGAGAAGACGTCTGTTCGCCGGGTTTGGTGGAAGGTGTTTCTCGTTTCTTTTCTTTCCTATTTTTAAGTAGGAGGAGCTTGTTGAAAGTGTTGGGGGCAGAAGTGCACAGGTTTGATTGTGTGATTCAGATCTAGCCTGACCCTTAATACTTAGAATGGTTGGATAAAAATGAACAGAAGAGGGAATTTTATCCCTTATTGGGCAATAATATAATATGAAAAACAGTACGAAGTAGCCTTTATACTATTAAATTGCTTATTGGTTTGTTTATGTTTCCCTGTAGGAATTCACATATGATTATGGCTATGTGCTGGATAGTGTTATGGATCGTGATGGCAAGGTTAGACAAATGGCTTGCCACTGCGGTGCTGCTGATTGTCGTAGGCGTTTGTATTAATGGGATTTATAACCATTCTTTACGTGTTACCTGTAGCACACATTACACATTTTTTGCGAATTTATATGTTGATTTCTCATCATCTGCTCTTCTGCGAAGTGGTTAACGAATGCTGGGAATTTGCCCTAGTGTGTATCTCCCTGTCGCCAAATGAGAAAAGGAACTTGTTCTTTTGATTTCCCTCTCATTGTGAACGTGCATACTCTTGTTAAGTATATATTACCAGGTTCCTGTGACTCTGTCTAGCAGGTCGATTTCTTTTATTATGTTCTGGTTTTCATTGTGCCGTGCATTGATTATCTGTTTTATCCATAGCATAAACTGAAGAGAAATGATGTAAAGTTCGGTACTGGAACGTATTTTTGAGTTTGTTTTGGGACTGCCCAGTTTATGAACCGCCAGTCTTTGACTTCTATGGTAGTGGCATGTCCCAACCCAATGCATTTTCACGTTCCATAAATTTGACTTCAGATAGGGAGATGAGCGAAGAATAGTACAAAGGTTGTGTGTGCATCGCAAGTAATGAAATTTAACTGAAGTGACGCCTGATCAATACATTGATAGTTTTTTTTCCTGTAGATGATAGGTGTGTTGAGAATACTAATATTGGTGATTGTTGAGACTAGTACTTCCTAGTGTGTCGATCTGGAGGGTGAGGCATTAGGTTACGCAAGCAAATGTCTGAGAGGATCTCTCTGATTCCCAACCATGCGAACTGCTTGCGTTTTCATTTCCTCAAATTATACCAATGTTATAGAGAGGCAAATGACTTGTATTTGCAGTTTCTTTTCATTTTGTTATTCGAATGGAGGATGCTCCAAAGATCAAGAATTGATTGTTGTTGATAAGGAAAATTTTCCGCTTTCACTTAAACAAAAGGACAGACAGAACTGGTGGACTCTTTCCAAAATGAATCACACAAAAGTGAAAATCAAGCATTGTGGTCGTCAATGTCCATAATGGCTCTAGTTCTATAGCGTCTGCTATGATTCTGCAAACTTCCAGGTTTAGCTCTGTCAGCTGCATTATACCACTCATCTTCTTTCGTCGGAGAGATTCCACGGCAACAATGCTAAGGGGATATTGTTTTTCTCTCTTGCATTTGTTCTGCCTTAGCGCCTTGCTTTGTGAAGTACCCGTGCGTCCTGAATTTTAGTTTTTCAATTTAAATTTTTGGGACAACAATATCATGAGCCCGTTTAGGCATAAATTTTTTCCCCTTTTTTCCGAAAAAAATTCACTTTTTTTCGAAACCAGCGTTTGTTCATAAAATTTTTAATTTTCACTTGAAGATGCATTTTGAAAATTTCCGAAAATTTGAAAAACTCTAAAAAAACTATTTTTCTAAATTTTCACTCAAATCACTCACAAAACTTCAAAAACAACCCAAACTGAAATTTATGTCCATCTCTAAATTTCAAATACCATTTTCACTTGAAAAAAATTTTCACTTTTTTTGGAAGTTTACAATTCTTATGTCCAAACGCCTACTTAGTTTAAAATTTTAGGACAAAATAAGTAATGACTAATCTCTAAATAGCATCTTGAGAATGACTATTTGTGCACTTGCCCCAATTAAATGCTATCTTAAAAAACTTTTAAGACACTTCAAAATTCATAACAAGGATTCATAATCAAGGGGAGAAAAACAAAAGAAGTTTAGATAGCATACTGTCATGTAGTCTGGTTATGGGTCTTCATTGTAATCATTCTGGTAATTAATGAAATCTTTAGTCCCAAAAAAAAAAGTGTTTAAGCTATAACCTATAAAGATTAACTTGACACCATAATTAAAAGAACTATTTTGTACTAGTTAATGCAATGTTAGAAGTAATGTATTCATTAACTAAACTTTTGGAATGGCTAACAACTTGTTTGGATGGTTGTTACATATTGTTTCATAATGTATTGTATCGTATGTGAATACAATGTTTGGATAGATTGTATCATTTGCCGTCATTTTAGACTTTTAGGATATCATGCACCAGCAATACAAATAATAGACTTGCACTATTATAAAGAAACATTACGATACGAGTTAAAATTATCATATAAAAAGGTAGTGTAAATGAGAAAATAAAATTATTTAATAATAATAATAAAGGGTGAGATGAGAGAAAAAGACAAGGTAACGACACGACCACACCAAATCGGTCGTTACATAAAATGGCACATTTCGTCATTATGCAATGACGGATTTAACGATACGATACAATAAAATTTTAGTAACAATTAAAACAAACATCCTATTTAAAAATAACAATATGATACATGCATAAAATGACACATTTCGTCGTTACGTAACGATTGATTTAACAATACGATACAATAAAATTTAAATAATAATCAAAACATACATTTTATTTAAAAATAACAATACCATATAATACAATAGCTAACCCCTATCCAAACAAGCTGTAAATGACTTGGTGCCAAGTTACACCCGCCCCCCCCCCCCCTCTTCCCCGCCTTATATATTTGGGTCTTCGGAGGCTAAAGCCCGAAAAGATCAACAGCAGTAACCCCCGCTCGCTATAATCTCCCAGGAAATCTTTGTTGGAATTTCATGTCCATCTTGTCTGCCCATAGCGACAATCATACGGCTTCCTCTTCTTCTTCCCCAAGCTCTCCAAACCCTAACTCCAATCATGGATCCAAACAGCAACAAGAACCCCCTCGCCCACTCGGCGACTCTCCCTCAATTTCCTCCGACAACTTCTCAGGTATTATGCTCTTTTACCTAATTCAACTCTGCCTATGTTATAATGTCATATTCAGGGGCCTACGCAGAATTTTTTGGAAGCGGTATCGAAATTTAGAGAGGGTAACAAATAAAGAGATTGCTTTAATAAAATCATACTTTATGAAAACACAATTTAAATACAGTAGTACAGTTCCCCCCACGAACTTTTATTTTTATAGAATGTACTCATAATAGACTCAGTACAAAAATAAACAAAACAAAAAATCTCTATAAGACAGCAAACATTTACTCAATAGGACGCTGCTTCTTTCAAAAAAATTCCAGAAGAATACTAAAATATTAAGAAAAAAGTTGTTAAACCGTGGGGAGTCAAATGCTTGACCACAAGCAGAAACTGGATTGCTTCACCAACGGGCCAATATAGTTGTTAACGTCAAGTTGTGTCATTTATTATATTTAAACTATATTTCTTATTTTTAGATTATTTACATATATATTAATAAATAAAATTTCCGGCCAAGCGGTGTCGGATGACACCGCTTGGCTCAATGCGCCTCCGCCCCTGGTCATATTGTTGCATTTGTCTTGCGTCATACCTCTTTTTCAGTTGAGTTTTCCTTTTCCTCTGTTTGTTTTTCAAGGGAATGAGTACCTCTATCATAGTACTCTTCAGCTTGCCCAATGTAGTTGTTTTCTCCATATCATGCTTTAGTTTTTGTTTTCTCAGGAAACATGGCTCCTACTACATCACATGCTACTGGCGGATCTTCCAAAAAGGTAAAATTTTGCATTTTGCAGCTTCTCTTCTCTTAAACCATTTAATTATGTAGCTCTTTCACAAATGCACCCCTTAGACGCTAAATGTCATGATCTGTTTTTTAACTCCTTATTTGTTCATTCCATTGCCGGTTACTTGGATGATTTGCTCTTCAAAATACTGCAGGTGAACAACTTCAGTACCAGTCAAGATGGTTTCAGAAGTTTGGGACGTCCCAAAAATGGTAGAATCTCACTGCATGAACCAGGGAAATCAGCTGGGACCATTGATCCTTCCAGCAGACGCGACCATTTTGGCTCCAATAGTCCTCAAGGAATTGCAACGCGCTCAGCTCCAAGAAGAACCCAGATGGTTAGTGGCAACCACTTGCTGAATTTTCATTATGATCCCATTTCTCGTCCACAAACTAGGGCTCCTCCTCCAAGGAGATACATGAAGAGAAAGCCTTACAACAAAGACTTGTTTCTCCAAGCAAATTACAAGTTTGTTCTGTTGGATTCAGGCAATTACACGCCTGACTCAATGGATCCGGACAAAATTTTACAATGGGAGGATATTGTTTGTGTGAGATATTCCACTCCATTTCATGTGCAATGCCCAATATGCTTAGAGGATCCTTTCTGTCCTCAGATAACATCATGTGGTCATATCTTTTGTTTTCCTTGTGTTATGCAATATTTAATGATCTATGAAGACGATGAGCGGAAAGACGATTTCAGGAAGAAATGTCCCTTGTGCTTTATGATGATATCTTCGAAGGATTTGTACACCATCCAAATTGAGAACGTTAAGCAACATCGTGTTGGTGATGCCATAGAGTTTGTCCTTTTGACCCGCGACAAGGATTCATTTACTTTATCTTTGAAAAATAATGATGGCACTGGTGCTACAGAGGAGGTTCAGAAGTCCTTTTCTAAGTTCACATTTACTTCAGATGTCGACCTTTCTGTCCGACAGGCAGTGTCTGATCTTGATAGTTGGTTAGCTAGAGCAGATTCAGGCCTAGTTGATGACATGGAGAAACTTCCCTTTGTCTGTGCCGCAATGGAACAATTGGAGCAGAGGAAGAAATATTGGAATGAGCAACACATTGCTGTCAAAAACAACACTAGCAGAGACAATTATTTGGGAAAGTGTCCTAATGGATCTCTGTCACCAGAAAGTTCTCAGACCCCGTCTGGTCCATCTACTCCAGAAATGCCATCCAGTCATCCCGCTGATCAGCCGATATCGCAGGAGAATTCAACTCTCCATAAGGCAGTGAGGGACTCTCAGCTTATTCAAGCTGCAGATGCTGAATCAGTAGGAGATTGTGTTGGATCTTCATTGACCTTATATGACAATAACAAGAGCGTACAAAAAGACAATAGTGGCGTTACGGACAGAGAAGAGATCAATTCCTACAGTTTCTACCAGGTGAATTTAATTGCGGATCATGTTTTTTGGTATCATATACATAGGGGAGCAATTATTAAATAACCTTTTTTGTGAGTATTTATTTTCTGTAAGTATGTGGAATTCAAACTGCCATATTCTCGAGGGAACATCTCAAACCTTGTCATGTTTTCAAAAGAACATCTTAATCCTTCTCAGAAAAAAGAACTTCTTAATCATTACGTTGTCTTTCTTATGCAAGTACTTGTGTATTACATTTAGATACATGTGTATTGTTAAGAAAATGGACATTTGGCCTAACTCACCCCTAAAGTTAGCTAATGAGGTGAGGATTACCCAGAAATATATAAGGAGCAACAACCAATTTTTTTTACAAATATGAGACACTTAACAACCGTTAAACCCCCCCTCCTCTGGTCCTGCCCCTTACGTCAAGGACTGGACATTTGGAGAGTAGACAACATAGCATGGTAGCCACTATTGAGTAACAAAGAATAGGGATGAATCTAGCTCTGATACATAGCTAAGCAAATGGACCTTGAGCGTAGCTCATACTAAAAGTTAGCTCATGAGGTGATTAGACCTTGTAAGAAGAAATTAACCTATTCCTTCAACGACTGTGGCATACTTAACAACAAAAGTAGTAAGATCATCTGTGCTTGGCAGGTACCAATGAAATAGCCAAAGATCACTATTTTCTTATAATGATGGTGCCATGTTCAGCTTGGTATGCACTATTTTACGAGGCCAATGTGTATAGAATTTTCCTGCTCGTGCTTTGTCAAATTCTAGTATAGTTTATGATATCGTCCCATAAAGATTGGATTCGTTGAATTCACTTGATAATATATTACAATAAAATTTCAATTTTTACATGTATTTCTCTGAGGAATAATTGCTTATTGCTAATGCAATTATATTTAGTTCACTAAGAAATAGTCAATTAATAGTACTCCGTGAGGTTATGTGATTAATTGAGTTAAAACTAGTGATGATTAGACCGAAATATTTTTCTTGCTTGAATTGTGCCAAGAGGTAGTAAAAACTTCGTGAGAATATTTTTACTAGAAAATCAATAATCTTGCCTACAACAATTCCTCCGTGAAAATTAAAACTGAGGCAAGCAAGATTACGAACTTGGAATAATAGTTTACTAAAAATTACTCTCACAATACTATTTTATTCATTGGTTATTATATATCAATTTTGCTTCGTGAGAATTACAAATCAATATAAAAATAACTTAGAGATAAAATTATGTAGAAGTGATAATAATGATTAATTAAAACTATTATTACAGCACAGTACAAAGTATAAAAAGAAAGTTTCAAGCCAAGGATATATTAAACTGAAATAGTATTATAATATATATATCAAGCTTCATCAACTATCCCAACAAAAAAAGATTACTCCATTATGAAGTAAGAAAAAACTAATTTAGAAACAAAGAACTTATGAAGAAATATTATTCTTCTAAAGAAAGACAACTAGTAGAAAATACTAAAGACAAAAGAGAGACCAAAGAGTAGTTTTCTCTTGCCCAAAGACCCCCCCCCCCCCCCCGCGTCACAATACAATATGAGTAGCGAAGGTGAGATGATGTTGCAACTTTAAGTTTTGATGTTGTAACTTCAAGACTTAATGTTGTGACTTCAAAATTTGATATTGTGACTTCAAAGTTACATTCACTTTTGTTTACCACGTGCATTGCTCTTTTTCCTCTTTATTTTGCTTGTAGTACTCTTTCCTCAATTCATCTTTCTTCTGCAAAAGTTGTTAGAAAGTATAGGATAATCGAATATATTTATTCATGGTTTATTTAAAAATCCTTATTTATATGTATGAAAATACATGAATAATTTATATTCATCGCTTACCAAGCACAAGTACTCGGTAACCATGTCCATCAAGGTTTAGTAGATGGAGAAACATCCCGAAGCTTTTTTTTTTGGAATTTAAACCTTGGTCTCTAAGATCACTATTTTTGTTGGATAGTTGGTTCTTTTCTGTTTGCATGGTACTTATCCCTCACCTGAGCTTCATAACATTGTTGAATTGAAGGGAGGTATAAAAGAGAAGTCTTTCCAGTGTTTTCAGGCACTCAGTTTGTTGCTGGTGGTTGGGATGACTTGGAGCAAGTTTCAGACTTTATTGTTGTTTTGAAGTGATTGATTTGATTCTGTTGAATCTACCTTTTCATGAACAAGTTCTTCAGTGGGGTTTTAGCTGCTGATCGAAAAATCTATATGTAGATATAGATATAGATAGTCTCCCTTACTTAAATACATCAGGCAAAGTCGGGTAAAGCCATTTTCCACAAAGAATATTCCGTTCTTAATTTTGTGTGCTATTACGTTTTTAATATATCAACGCATGTAGTTGATAAAATTGTATGTTGTAGAGCCTAGTGATTGGATTTCATTCACAGAAACGGGAAGCCCATGTATGCAAAAATATAGATGTACCATATAAAGATATTGTTTTCCATGAAGGTCATCTGATCATTCGTAGAAACTTGAATGCTTTGGCTTCAAAATAGACAAAAAAGAGTGACAAACTTTCCACTTGTGAATATGTGTTATTGACACCTTCAAAGGTCCTCTTTTGCCTCTTCTTCAAATGGTCCAATTAATTGCCTGGGGGTCATTTCTCATGCTTTCTTCTGCTTCCGCTTGCTTCTTCCCTTTAGCTCCACGGCAACTCCTTAATGCATCCTAGCATAATCTTGTCTGAAGCTAAGCATAACATTTGATAGTATTGCTGCCTCAATTTCTTTTGTCAACTCAAACTAAGCATAACATTTCTGTTTAGTCAATATCCTTCTTTTTTTCTTTTTGTTGTGTGTGAGAGATATGTAATGTACAGCTTGATACATGTTTTATGCTTTCCTGATTATTTCAGGCAGTTGATGGTCAGCACCTTATCCTTCATCCACTGAACATGAAGTGTCTTCTGCGTTACTACGGTGGCTATGATAGTCTTCCTAACAGGTTTGAAAGCTAGTTACATTCTTACAGTAAGTTATGCTGTATCTTCCAGTGATAGGTGGCAAGCAGTGTTTTTGAGAGCGCGACTTGCAAAAAAGCGACAAGGTCTCGCCTCGCTTCAAAAGCGAAGCGCAAAGCGAAGCGCACACTTTATTAAAGTGAAGCCCGATTCTTAAAAAACATAATGTAAAATTATAAATAATCAAAAACTTCAATTTAAAAACTTAAAAGTAGGTACTAGGTACCACCAAATCATCCACAAACCATAGGACAAGCAAATCATTCTACTCTTCTTCTTCTTCTTCTTCAAGATTGTCAAAATCTTGAATTCCTCTATTATCTTCATATTACTCGTCATCTTCTTCTTCCCCCTCCTCTTCATGATCACTTTCATCTTCATCAATTAGGGATAGGGATCGACTTCCTAATAGAGCTTGAACTTGGAGTATATCTCCTTAAACCATAAGGATTCTCCGGTTCTCCCCAACTCCACTATCAACCGCAACATCACCCCAAGTGAAATCGGAGTCGCCTTCAAATACCTCTTCATCTTCACAATTTTTGGGGACTCCGTTTAGCCACTCATTAGCCTCATCAATATTGTCCAAAAGAATTGGATCAATTATATTGCGGTGGTTGTAGCGACATCTCAATGCTCTATTGTATTTTATGTACACTAGATTATGGAGGCGCTTCAAGGTTAGTCGATTCCTCTTCTTTGTATGAATCTGCAAACAAGATGTGTCAACTAATTAGTAGGAGTTTGGACAATTGAGATATAATTTACTTTATCTCAAAACACGAAATAATTCTTTTTATTTCTCACGTGTTCAAAAACACTCTAGTTCCTTTCACATCCGGATGAGCTACAAGTTGAACTTAGAACTTTGATGGTGAAAGTCTGTAACTCCGGAGTCTCTACACCATATTGGTCCTACCACTCAACTATAGAAGTCAAAAAAAATGTTCAAGAGTTAATAAGTATAAAAAATAAATTGAAGTTAGAGCTATAAAATATAGAAACACTTGGTCACCTGGCGACTTCGTCTTTCTTTGTTTAATTGCAAGTCGAAGCTTAAAAAGTCCTTTAGCTGCCTTGTAAGTAGCAAGCTGATCTACTATCTTTTCTTGCAAGTCTTCATCTGGGGTCAACTTGATAACAACCTGATGGAATCCTGTCCACACTTCTTTAGCCAATGAATTATTCTCATGCTGATCATAATAGAGTGACGGGTTCAAAATAAGTCCAGCTGCATGCAAAGGTCTATTAAGCTGCTCATTCCATCTTGCATCAATGATATGAAAGACCTTTGCATATTTCAGCTCATCAGTGAATGATGCTTGAATAGCCTCTTTGGCCCTATCCATAGCTTCACAGAGGTAGCCCATTGGTGGTTTTCGCTCCCCATCCACCAAACGGAGTACTTTAACCAAAGGGCCACCAATTTTAAGAGCATGAAGGACATTATTCCAAAAAAATAAGAAAGAATAATGCGTGCAACATCTTTCCCCGCACTTTCCTTTGCAAATTTACTCCTGCTCCATTCCTCTAAAGTGAACAACTTTCTTAAATTGGCTTTTTGCAAGTGGATACTATGCAAAGTCAAGAAAGCAGTGGCGAACCTTGTCTTGCCCGGTTTCACCAATTTTTTTTTGCATGGTGACTCTTCTCATCATTATTCAATAACAAGGGCCGTTGAGAAATATAAGAATGTACCCTAACGCCCTGGCCAAAAACTGTAGAGAAGGGTTTTTCCTTGAAAATGTCCCCGAACATCAAGTTGATACAATGAGCCGCACATGGAGTCCAATAGACATTCTTGTACGCTCCTTCAATCATGCCATCCGCTTTCACATTTTCACTTGCATTATCAGTGACCACTTGAACAACTTTGCTTAGGCCAATCTTTTCGATGGTGTTCTGAAATAAGGTGAACATTTTGATGTACTCAGTGGATGAGTCGCTAGCATCAATGGACTCAAGAAACAAACTTCCCCTACGAGAATTCACCAGCACATTAATAGTCATTTTCCCAATTCTTGTCGTCCACTTATCCATCATAATGGAGCAGCCATACTTGTTCCACACAACTTTATGCTCCTCAACAATTTTATTAGTCTCCTCAACTTCCTTATTTAGATAAGGACCTCTTATTTCATGATAAGTGGGAGGCTTCATTCCAGGTCCGTATTGACCAACGGCCTCAATAAAGTCTCCAAAAGTGTCATAGTTGACACAATTGAAGGGGAGCTCAGCATCATAGACCTATCGTGCAAAAGCTCTAACTGCACGATCCCTCAAAATGTCTTTAGCAATTTTTGTACATCTTTTCCACCGCTCTTTGCTTCCGGCTTCTTTGGGAAATAGCAATCTATAGGACCTGTAGTCGATGATCTATGGCTTGACCCATCTCTTCCCCGTTTTGTTGGAAGTGACAATTCTTCAATATCAGCATCATCATCATCAAGATTGGTCACCATTAGTTGATGACTCATTTGATTTTTTTGCTCCTTCTTCTTCTCAACAAAATTCTTTATTTCTTCCCTCACCTCCGGTGGGCATTTCGGACAAGTTGTGACGTTTCTATCGCCACCAATAAGATGGTATTTAAAGCGATAAATTCCACCCGTTGTCGTCTTGTTACAAAACTGGCATACAACATTTGTATTCTTCTCATTAACTCTATCACCATATCGCCAAGCCGGGTCTTTCTCTTTCGAACTTTGAGACATTTTGAAATCCCTATTAAGATATAAGAAAATACATAATCAAATAAACTGAAAATACATATTATATACTCCCTCCGTTTCAATTTATGTGAACCCATTTGACTGGGTACAGAGTTTAAGAAAAGAGAGAAAACTTTTGAACTTGTGGTGTAAAATAAGGCACATATATTTTGTGTGGCTATAAATCATTGCATAAAGGTAAATTGTTTCCAAATAAGGAAAGGGGTCATTCTTTTTGGCACAGACCAAAAAGGAAATAGGTTCACATAAATTGAAACGGAGGGAGTATCTTCTTGATGTTTTTGTTGGACACTTTTACGGCTCCATTCATTTGAGGTCTGTAGGCTGTGGAATTCTTGTGCTTGATTTTGAAAGTTTTACTGAAAATATAACATATGTATAATTAATTTTATATGCTGAAATATAATAATAACATATATAATTAATTTAAATGCTGAAATATAATAATAAAATGAAATACATATAATGATTAATTTTATATGCTGAAATATACACTAAAATGAGAAGGAAAAAAAAAGAAAAAAAAGGATACTTACTCTATTCTGGAGAAAGAAAGAAGAAGAAGAAAGAAAAAAGAAAAAAACGAGAAGAACTGAAGAAGAAAGGAGAAGAACTGAAGAAGGGAGAAGTGTTCAAGCCTTCGAGGTCGACTGGTCGAGCGACTGATTTGAGACCTCTGTTTTTTGTGAAGGAGATTGGGGTTTTTTGTCGATTTAGGGTATGTTTTGTCTAATAGAATAATAGACCCAAATTTTTTTTTTAAAAAAAAAAGGCCCCCATGCGCTTTTTGCACAAAAGCGATCGCTTCATCGCTTTCTTCGCTTCCTCGCTTTTTCTAGTGAAGCGTGCGCTTCTGAAGATCGAGTCGCCTCAGGGAGCTAGAAGCGACACTGTGTCGCGTCGCGTCGCTTCGCGCTTAAAGCGACGAAGCGCGCGCTTTTCTGTTTTGTTTTCTTGATTGTTAATTCCTCATTGACATCGGCGAAAGGGATCTCTGTTTTATTGTGTCTATTTTAGTTGGTTTCATAGGAACTGCACACCGGAGGACCCATCAAAATCAGTTTTGACACATTTAGGTTGTTCTATACTTTACTGTCATTTGTAAGGAGGCAACAATCAGATTGTACGAATGTCTTAAAGGGCAGCCCGGTGCACAAGGCATTCCGTGTTCACGCGGGTCCTGGGAAGGGCCGCACCCCAAGGGGTGTGATGTAGACAGCCTACCTTAATGCAAGCATTAGTGGCTGCTTCCACGGCTTGAACCCGTGACCTATAGGTCACTCGGAGACAACTTTACTCCTTATGTGGATTAATTTACTCCTTGATGGAAGTTGCAATTTCGTCCCTACTCTTCTGGGGTTTCAATTTCGTCCTTGATAGATGTCTTCTGTTCCGGATGGTCCTTGGTGCGATTGGCTACTAAAACCTAGCTCTATTTTGACACATGTGACCTACTGGACAAAGTTTGAAGGTACATTTTGAAAAACCTTCTTTTGCTAGATAGCTGGCAAGCCAACAAACAGATTAAATCCCCATTCTCACTTTTCATCAGAGAATAGCTAATTCAGAAAGGGATTCTGGAAGAGGTGCTGTGTGAAGGGGGAAGTTTTTGACGATCTCGGCAAGCAAAGGAAGGGCGTGATGCATCTGAATCATAGGAAGAAAAATGGTTACGACAAGTTCTAGGGAGGGACAGAGATAGTGAATAGTGACTGGGAAAGGAGCAGGGGATATGCTAAGCTTGGGGTGTAGAGGAGTTTGCACAGGGCTATGGTGTGCAAGGGGTCTCAAAGGGTATGAGAGTATGAATTATAAGGGGTACTGAGGGGAGAATTCTGCAACAATGAGGAATGTTTCGGCAAAGCAGGCGAGAACAGAGTGGCCGGCTGGTAGTGTCACCAGTCTGTTGAATGTGGTCCTCCCTTTCTTTTCCCTCTTTTCTTGGCTCTTTTTTCCGTTTTAGTGGTTAACTATTTTGCTCAACTTTATCCTTAATATTCACCATATCTAGCTTGTGCAATTTCATCCTTCATCATATGTTGGTTTCATCTATAGACCAAATCTTAGACTGGTTATGAGATTGGCACAGCCAGGAAACTGGTGAATCTATCGCAACTTAGGTCACATTGGGGAAAAGATGAATGTTGCTCACCCTATGTTCTTCTTGCGGGTAAGAACAGTGAGGTTTGTGTTAATGTCCCTCCAGCCCCTTAAAGGTTACCTTTTTATGTATGCATCTTTTATAAGGCCCCTTTTCCCAAAATATGAAGTGGGGATTATTAGACCAATTTATCTAAGTTGCATAAAGAGGAAAAGAGGGCTTTACACATGACATGAAGGGGAGAGTCCCCTCCTCAAAGTTTCAGCTTAAATCTCATTTCAACCCCCTTTACCTTCTCTCACCTATGTTACAGAAGGTAGTTAGCTTCATTTTCTGTTCTTGAACTGTGATTCAAAGTGAATTTGGGTAGGGGAGTCATATAATTTGGACATATTCTAGAGGAACTGTTGGTGCTGCTGGTAAACTGACCAGAAGGGTTGGGGATGGCGATTTCCTTTGGCTTGTGAAGGCCATAGGAAGGATGGATTTGCTATGACAAAGGGGAAGGATGGACAGGTGGGTGTTAGAAAAGGCATAGAGTTGCCGCTTGCTGGTTTCTTTTATTTAGGGGTAGGTGGGTGCGGTGAACTGTGCTGTGAGCTGATAGAGGGAATAGGTTTACCAGTAAGGAGGGACAGAGGCTAAAGGGTGGTAAATACCATGCTTACTCGAAAATAACATTATATACCTGTCTATGTGAATATATTTGAGCATATGCCATTTGTTATTGTGCAACCACTTAGAATAGGAATTTTGGATACAGAATTAGTGGAAAGATATTACAAATGGAGTCTGTGACGCAATCTGAGGCCATGAGAAGGCGCTACCGCTTCTTAAGTCATTTTTCTTTGACAACAACGTTTCAGGTACTTGCTGTGATGCTTATTTCTAGAAGTGTGTTGACTTTACTTCATTAATTGGTTGGTTCACTCTAATTTTTTCGCTTGTAATTTTCAGCTCTGTGAAATTAATCTCAGCAAGATGTTGCCCATGGATGCACTTTCTCCATTTATGGAGGAGATCAAAAGTAGGGAAAAACAAAGGAAGTGGCTAGCTAGGAAGGTTTGTAGCCCATGCTTCTCATCAGAATTTCAGTTGATTTTTCTGTTCTTGTGCAATTGAATGGTTTAGCATCATGGGTTTATGATGCTTAGAAAATCCCAGAGTGAACAAGTGCAGGATATAAATAACACCTGCTGAAGATCAGTGGAGGGACTTTTTAGAGAGAAAATGTGTAGGATTCCACGGTCTACCTTTAGTATGTAACTAGATCCTTTTTGTGTTATAAGATTAATTTTCATATAGCAAAATAAGAGTGCTTAAGATCAACATATATGTTATAAGCTAAAAACGCATCGCAATTGCTCTGGTTCACAATAAGATTGACAAGTAAAAGCGTTAGGCCAGTCCTTAACTGATAGTTTTATACTAGGAAGTCCCCAATCCATCCTACTTCATTTAACCCAAAATAAGATGGACAGTTGCGCCCAAGAGATGACTTATAAAGCCTCTAGAGATGCTCTCACATCTTCTATAAAAAAAAGAAATCAAAATGATGTAAAAGAATTGATGAGAAGAAAAATAAGTAAAGCGGTGAAAGATAAGAAAAACTAACTTAACGGGGAGTATATCATTGCCATCCCTTTACTCAGGCTATAGATGGCCCTGCCCCATTGCCATCCCTTTTCTTGGCTAGATTGGAATGAGGTCGTTATAGTGGTTTGGATGTCTTGTATTGAAAAACAGCTTGTTAATGCTCTGTTCACATCTCTTTCTTCTCAGCATCGATTACGCTCTCATGATAACCCAAGTTGACAGTGCACACGATTTAATAAGAAACTTGGTTTGGATGATTCCTTTTTTTTTTTTTTGAGAAGCTATTCAAAGATGATATTTTTCTTTATCCAGGAACTGCGTGAAAAAGTTAAAGCTGAAGCCATTGGCATGCACTTAGAGCCTTTGCCTTTTAGCTTTGCAGGACCTTCTTACACAGAACAGCCTAATTTCACTAGCGATGACTTCGAAGGTACGTCAAAAATTGCTATTTATGTAAATGGGTTTTATGTTCTCATCTTACGTGGTTTTAACCATCCCGGAGTATATCTGCTAATTTCCCAGTCTTTATATAAGTGGAAGATGAGCATACCATTACTTGGTTGGTTATTAGACAATTATATTCCTTTAAGTGCATAATCTTCATCTAATAAAGTGCTTAATTGTGCACATTGTTGAAGTGTGTGGCCTATCTTATCTAAAAGCTTAAGCTGTTAGAGAGATTACACTTTTCTTTATTTAATTGTCTCTTCAACGTGCCCCTTACCTGCGAGATTTGATTCAATTTCACGGACTAAGTACGTGAAATTCATTATTGATAATGGTTGGCGGTGAGACTTGAACTGAGAACATTTACCTGCTCTGGTACCATGTTGAAGTATGTGATCATATCATCTTTAGAAAGAACATACTGTTATTTAGTTAGTTATGTCTCAACATATACAATCACTTTCTTGCTAGTAATTATGTGACTCAAATCGTTATAGAAAATGGTTTCTGTCGGAAGCTAAATTGAGCTTGAATACTGGCGGATATTTCAGAAGTTTGACTTTTGCCTTATGCAGTATTGACACCGACGCTATTAACTGTTTATTTGTTCGTCATGATTGCAAAGGCCTTGGTAGATTTGGCCTTTGTTTTTGAAGTTCTTATAATATTGCTTTACCTATGTGCTAGCCGTTATCCTGTTAGTTGAAATGATTGTTCTTGTGTTTGTACATGTGATAAGCTTTGGGAAGTACAAGTACGACTGTTACATCATCAAGCTCCCTAGTGCCTGGAGGCAAGCAGCTGTTCTCCAGTGTTGCAAGGCTTGGTTTTGCCGCTGGATGTGATCCTCCAGCGCTGAAGACGGATGAGCCCAGACGTGATTCTACTGTTGCATCTGGTATCTTTTCAATTCTCATAGTTGACTTTTGACATTGAATATCTGCTATAATCTCAATTCCTCTTTGTCATGTTTTCATCACAATTTGCTGTAAACATGCTATTGTTTCGTTTTGCTTATGTGGGATTAGTGCTCATAACCAGTGGACTTCAGTTCTTTCAGGAACAAAGAGTTCTGGAACCCTGTCCTTTGCAAATGTAACGTCCAAAGCAAAAGCTGTTGAAGGTCCCAATGCGTCTAAATCAAATGATGCAGGGAAGAGGGGGAAGAAGCCAACTCGGATCCTAATGTCAACGTCTGGTGGTAGGCGTTACTGAATCTTGAAGGGACCTGATAAAGAAACCTATCTGTATATTAATAGCTGTTTTACCTTTTATCTGTAACCGGGATTTGCTAGTTATTACTCACCTAGATTTGAGCATGGTGTTTACGTACAGTGTTGTGAAGTTGTAGCTAGCGTTTGGCCATTGTTTCTTAAATTTGTTTTGAAAAATCTTATTTGGGTGAAGTTTGGTTTGAAGATTAAAATGTGTTTGGACTTCAGTTTTCAAAATATATTTTACTTTAAAAAAAACATGAAATATGACTTATACCTACAAGTTTTAAAAACTATCACAAATACCCAACATTACCTTCATCAATAACATTCATTATATTATCGTAAACCGTAGTCATGAACATAAATAAATTTGGTACAAAATTATTATTTTTATAATGAACTACATAATACACTATCGGATGACCGAGAAGACGAAATAGCATGATCATAGAAAAAAAAGGCAGAATACATAGACAGACACTTAAACTATCAAAGAAAGTTCACTTGAACACCTCAACTAAGCCATTTTCCACCCAAACGCTTTTACTATACTTTTACTGCACCAGTTTAACACGTCTGACTGACATGGCAAATAACGTGAATATCACTGCATTTGAGCGCGTGAACAGTAGAAATATGCTGACAAAAAGCCTATTAACGGTACAATAAACGGTAACATCCCTCCTTTCTCCAATAATATAATTAGACCCTCCTCCCTCTTACCAGCCTTAATTCTTCACCATTCCCTCAAAATCCCGCCCTATTTCTTCACCTTTTTCTTGATTTTTTTTAAAATTTCTATTCTTCTCTCCAAATTATGTTCGAATCTTGGCTTAATAAGCTCTCTATTATGTCTCTCAAAGCAAAAGTCGATTCATGTTGGTGTGGTCATGAATGTCAATTGAAAACTTCATGGACTCCATCTAATCTTGGAAGGAGGTTCTATGGATGCAAAATTGAAAAGGTAAGTGATAATTAACTACAATTAATTAATTTTTAGTCCTGTTATTTTTGGGCTAATTTTAGTTTGAATGAATTTTTTTGAAGGACAAAGGTGGATGTAATTATTTTAAGTAGGTTGACGACGAGTTTCCTAGCCAAGCGAATAGGGTTATTTGGGGTTTACTGAACAAGGTCAAAGCTTTTGAAGAAGAAGGGGCTCGAGCAAGAACAAGGAGAAAGAAATTGGCTTCTATTACAGTAACGATGCTGATTATTTGGGTTTGCTACTGTGTCGTTAGTCATTGAAGTTGCTGTGATTTTGCTGGTGGTTGAAGTATTTTGTGGGCAGTTTGTAGTGGTGGTAGATATATTTTGGGTGTATCTAATGTTTTTGATGTAATTGTGGCTTGTGGCCTTACTTCAATGAAATGAAACAACTTTTGCAGTTTTATGCAATTTGTTATGCCTAGGTGATTTTTTTTTTGCAGTTTTTATGTATTGGTTCAACTTTTCTGCAGTTTGATGCTACCAACTGAATGCATACAAAACTGAATGCATTTGTTTAAATTGAATGCAATTTTTCTGCAGTTTGATGTTACTAGATAACGTGTTTAAACAGAGGCATTTAAATTGCATTAAACAGAATGCTACCAACGCATTTAAATTGCATTCCAGCTAAAGTATTTTCAACAATTCCAAACAACTAGCAAAATACATGAACTGACCCAAAAAAGACAAAATAATCAATCCAAGTTTGGATACTTAGCAAAATACATGAACTGAAATCTAAAATAGCACAATCCTAACACAACTATGGCGCTGGAGGGGCTGGACTTGCAATTGAAGAGGTAGTTGCTGAAGTTCCAATTTGGCTTCTCTTGTTTGCACTTAGTTGTTGTAGCTGGGAAGTAGTTATAGTATTTTTGCCTTTAAACTTAAGGCCAAGAGGTTTAAATCCAAGATCGATATTGACTGCACTGGTATCCTTTACAACTTTGGTCCCATATGATACAACTCTTTCACCCGAACTACCTGGTTGAAATTGACATAAAAGGCAGAAATTGACATAAAAGGCACATAGATCAGTTTTAATAAATGGTAGTAATAATAAAATGAAGTTGTGAATAGACAGTCCTTACATTAATGATAGTCATTCCAGTTGTAGGGTTGGTGTAACATCCAAAACCAACATTTCTTGGCCTCTTAAGTCCATCAGATGGTGTTGCAGATTCAGCACATCTTCCTCTTGTTCTTTTAACCTAACAGTAATTTTCTAGGAGCAGTTGGGGGAGGTGCATTTGGAAATGCACCCCTGCATTTATAACATACCCTTGATTGGCATGTAGACTTGTTATGGCCTCCTTGATGACATTTTGAACATGTCATCTTAACTCATTGCTTAGAGAGCTTGCCATACTTCTTTTTATTAAGCTCATTCTTTGCCTTTCTTCTTTTCTTTTGGGACCTGCCTGGCATTGGCTTTGGTGCATGAGGCTCAATTACCATGTTATTAGTGTCAGGCGACATCTTCATGTTGGGGATTGGTTCAAGAAAGTATTGGTATGCCTTGAGAAATGTCTCCTTTCTATACCAGTGATCCACATAATTTTATGGTTCTTCTTCTTGGTGATAGATTTCACATATTGCATGCGCACAAGGGATCCCTCTTAACTGCCAGGATCTACAAGTACATGTTCTTTTCCTTAAGTTCACTATGTATCTATATTCATACTCATCAACCTCAAACCATCAGTTCCAAACGACAAAACTTTGCATTTTCTAGACAACTCCTTATTTTCTTCTAGAATCACCCTTGTCATAGGAGAAATGTCTGTAATCCAAGTCTCTGCAAACTGTATCATATCAACATGTCTCCTAACTACTTTATGTCTAATGTCCTCTAACATGGTAATAATAGACTTGTGCCTAGGTGCTAATATCTAAGAATTAAAGGTCTCACACATATTATTTTCTACAATATCACATTTGGAGTGTTCAAGGAAAAAAGCTCTACACCAATACTCTTTGTTATACTTCAATAAGCTTTCATATATACCTTTTCCAAGCTTTCCCAAATCAGCCAGTTCTTTTCTCAACTTCACCTCAAAACTAGCCTTAGAACACCTCCAGAATTGCTTTCTCATCTCCTCGCCTCTCCAAGTTTTTGACCAGTTAGACCATATATGCCTAGCACACATTCGATGCTCACAATTTGGTAGTAACTCTTGAATGCTTGGTACCAAACCCTACAAACAATAATGAATCAAACAGAAAACAGATGAGGCAGAATAAAGTAAGCTAAAACAGAATGTAGACAAAATAGAAATCAACAGAAATCAGAAAGCTAAAACAGAAATCAGTAAACTAAAATAGAAAACTAATGAGAAGCTTTTGAACCATGAAGTCAGAAATCAGAAAGCTAAAACAGAAACAGAAATCAGAAGTAGAAAGATAAAACGGAATAAGATGAAGTAAAGTACCTTTTGCATATTAGACATAACTATTAATCTAGCTCCATCTCCCAACTCCAAGTCAGCTATTAAGTTGTTTGGAAACCAACTCCAAGATGCTTTTGACTCATTGTCTATCACAGCCCATGCAATGGGATACATCTGTTGGTTCCCATTTTTCCCAATAGCTACCAACAATTCACCCTTACATGCTACTTTAAGAAAACACCTATCATCAAAACCAATGATTATACTGCATCCTTCCAACCAACCTTTCTTCAATGCATCAAAGCAGACATAGAAATATTTAAACAGATTATTTCCAGGCTCTGAATTTCTGTCAGTTTTGACCAAGCAAGTACTACCGGGATTGGTTTGTTTAATAATATTAGCATAGTCACATAATCTAGCAAACTCCATCTTCCAATCCCCCATAAATTTCCTAAGCACTATTTTTTTTGCACTGTAACAGATGGTTCTACCAACATATAAACCCAATTTATCTCTAACTAATTCTTGTATTTCCCAGATCCTAATATAGGGCTGAGATGTGATCATATCTCTGAATTTGTCAGCAATATACTTAGAATTACAAAGCTTGTTTTTGTTCATTGGATTGCACTTGTGAATAGGATGATACTTCTTAACTATAAAATTCCATGAATCCCTGTCAAGACTTGCAAATAACTCCCACTGGAAAATTTTTGATTTACATTTCACCCTCACCCTAGTTGCCTCATTAGATCTGAGTTTTAGTTGTGTGTGGTATTCAATAGCATAGTTAGTCACTGCCTTCCTAAATTGTTTGACATTCTCAAATATCATGCCAAGTTCAAAAATAGCCACAACACAATCTGGATCATATCTTAACTTTGTACTCTTCCTTCTACTTGGCAAATCAATACCAATTTCAGCTTCCACATCTAGCTCATCATCAGAATCATCACTACCTATATCAAAACTATCAACATAGTCCTCATCCCCACCTAATTTACCAGCATATTTGTCTGTTTTGTTCTTGCTAATGTTTTCAAACCCTCTATCTATTTTTCCTTCTCCTAGAGGTACTTATACATGAACAGTTGGTTTTTTCCTTCTTCTAGCCTTTAGCTTGGTTCTCTTTTCATTCCTAACAGCTATCAGCTCTTCATCAGCATCACTATCATCTTTTTCTGGTACAACATCAAACTCTGAGTCGCTACTATTGTCCAGCTCTGAAATAGCACCATCAAGGTCTGTAACATCATCTTCCCTTACTTCAGTTTCAGTATCAACCTCTTCCCTTACTTCACTTTCATCAACAACATTTTCCCTCACTTTACTTTCAGCAGCAACCTCTTCCCTCTCTTCTATTTCAGCAGCAACCTCTTCCCTCACTTCACTTTCATCAACATTTTCCCTAATTTCAGTTTCAGCAACAACCTCTTCCCTCTCTTTTGTGTTTGTTTCCCCAGTTGCACCATTTACTTCACTTAAACCTATTTCTGGACCACAATAAGTCTAGTATGAGGCACATCATCCACTACCTTAGGGTCTAGAACAATATGTTGAATATACAAATGTAACTCGTCTCCATTTTCAAGGTTAGACACAATATTCAATAATTGTGCGTCACTATCCACATAGACAAAAATATTAGTTTTCGGGTCTTGGTAATAGAAGCCACCCACTGTGGCATATCCCATTTTTTTTAGTGTAATATAATAGTTGTGGAATAGAAAAATGGTCTTTATCTATATCATCTATTAACACCTCCTGTTCCCCCACATATTTCGAGTTATGGTCAAGGGTAAAATTACCACCATGGTGAAAATTAACAACAATAAAGTCTGACATCACTATTTTAATATTCTCCAATTTCTTTAAAAAAAACCTAATTGTGGTCCCAAATCAGTCCCAACTCCCACAAAAGCCCACCACTAAAATGACTACAGTACAAACACTAAAAAGACTTACCCTTTCAGCACTTCAGTTTTGAAATCAAGGAGCACTTCAACAAGTTAGCACCGACAATATACTGATGATCGTTCTTCAAGCACATATTTGGACAAAATCAAACAAATCGAACACCTATGGCACTAATTACCACTCAATATCGAACGAAAACGAAGCAAAATCAATGTACACGCATCGCTTTGGGTGGATTTTACTGGAATCGAATTTGGGTCTTAGGGCTTTTTTTAGTCGTTTGTTGTTTTAGGAATGTGTAAAGAGAGTTATAATTAGGAATATAGTAAATATGCTTGGTTTTAGCCGGTAAAATAATCTATGTGTCTGTCACAACCCGGATTTCCCGCCTTCGGGAGTCGTGATGGCGCCTACTAGTGAAAGCTAGACAAGCCAGCCAACTGAAATATCTACCTTATTTCCCGATAACGGTCAAGAGTCAACAATTAGATAACAACAGAATTGAATAAGCAGAAGTCTGCATTGAAAAGATTTAATAATACTGCTAGCACCAATCCATAACAAATCTACCCAAGACTGGTGTCACAACTTCACAGACTGTCTAGGAGTACTGCAAATAAAGGTCTGAGAGAAATAAATATAACAATGTATTTGGAAATACATGAAAGAAACATGAATAGTAGATAGAAGGAGACGCCAAGGCCTGCGGACGCCTGCAGGACTACCCCGGATCGCCTGATGAACAAGGAACAACAATCTTGCTGCGGTCCGAAGTCTACAGCACTGGGATCTGTACAAATGAGTGCAGAGTGTAGTATCAACACAACCAACCCCATGTGTTAGTAAGTGCCTAGCCTAACATCGGCGAAGTAGTGACGAGGCTAAGACCAGACTACCAAATAAACATGTGCAATAAAGCGTACAAAAATAATATGAAGCAGATAACAATGGTGGCAACAATGATCAACCAGTGATATAAATAGCAGGCAACAAGAACAACATAAATGTTTCTCAATAAATAATAAATACAAGTGTAATCAATTAATCAAGTCTTTCAAATATAACTTTTTCGCCTATAAACCCTCAAGTAATAATCTCTAAAATAATATGCTTTTCAATAAATATATTTCTTTCAAATAAATATCTTTCAAATAAGCATCTTTCGAATATAATTCTTTCCAGTGAAGTCCACCTTGTGACGCCTCATTTCATAATCATAAATAATATAGGTCTCAGCCCACTTTCAAAATTTCACGGCACCTCGTGCCCATATTTATATCACAACCTCATTGACAACTCGTGTGCCATTAAATGAAACCATAATATTTTTCCCGGCACCTCGTGCCTATATCATAATCTATCATTAATAAAAATCATCATATTTTTCCCGGCACCTTGTGCCCACATGTTTCTGTCTCACATTTCGCAACAACATTCTCATGTTACTCAATTCATAGGGTCCATAACCCAATACAATTAAGAATGTTCAAAGAGCCTCATTTACTTAATATAAAGTAGAGTACAACTTCCAACCCAATTAGGAATCAACAAGAAAAGATGAAATTATTTTTAGAAATCATTTGATAAAGAAAATACCCTTTTCAATTAAAGTACAATATCGAATGAATCATTACCTTTAATACGAGAAATCAATAAATCAAAATATAGTAGAAATTCCTTTTAAGTAAAGTACAACCTCAAATGGCTTAAGGGGATATAATTGAGAAACTAATTGAATTAAGGATGTAACAATTATTGAAGTTTGAAGTATTGAAATGTATATATATGTATAAATGCGGTGAGATATTGCAAACACTGTAGGTTCTAACACAAAGGATCACAACAATAAAGGAATTCAAACAGTTTAAACACTTGAATTGATAACAACAAATAAACACAACAGTAGAAAGTGCATGGCATCACCCTTCGTGTTTTTACTCTCTCTCACCAAAACAATACACGGCATCACCTTTCGTGCTTTAACACTCTCTCACCAAAATAATGCACGGCATCACCCTTCGGGCTTTATGCTCTTCCTCACCCAAACAACAATCACAAGGCAAATAGGGTAAGGGAATCTATAACCTCAAAATAAAATCAAGTAACAATAGAAAATCAGTAAATAAAAATAAATGACAACATAACTCAATTATCAGCAAAAATCAGGGAAAATCAAGGACAAATGCACGGCATCACCCTCCGTGCTTTTACTCTCGTCCTCACCATAAGAATCAATATAAACTGCACGGCATCACCCTTCGTGCTTTTACTCTCATCCTCACCATAAAATCAATATAATCGGCACAGAATTGTACATCGTGCGGTACGACATCACCCTTCGTGCTTTATCACTCTTTCCTCACCATATGAATAATATAAATGTGCACGGCATCACCCTTCGTGCTTTATCACTCTTCCTCACCCAAGCAACAATCACAAAGCCATTTGGGCAAGGGAAAATCAAAATATCACAAAGCCATCTGGGCAAGGGAAAATAAAAAATATCACAATAAAATCCCGGCAAGGGAACAATAGTACAACAATCAAATCCCAACAAGGGAATAATAGTACAACAATCAAATCCTGGCAAGAGAACAATAGTACAACAATCAAATCCTGGCATGGGAACAATAGTACAACAATCAAATCCCGGCAAGGGAAACAATATCAAAACAATAACATCCCGGCAAGGGAGACAATATTATGATTCTCTCTCTCCTTTCTTCTTTCACGTTTACTTCACAACTCAATTCACAACTTGAGCCAATGCTCTATAATGTTCAACATTTCTATTCTCAACTTGAGCCAATGCTCTACAATGTTCAACAATTCAATTCTTAACTTGAGTCAATGCTCAATTCAATTCTCAACTTGAGCCAATGCTCTACAATGTTCAACAATTCAATTCTCAACTTGAGTCAACGCCCTACCATGTTCAACAATTAAATTTTCAACTTGAGCCAACGCTCTACCATGTTCAATTAACAATAATATTCCACAAGCCATATTTCTTAATAGAAATTATCATATAGAGTATGTACAATACTAAACAGAGTCACATTAATCATAGTATAAGACTCACGGGCATGTTTGACACCAACGTATAGATACTCCACCATGCCTATACGTCGTACTCAACAATTAACACAAAGAAAATAGGACACAACTCCTAATCCTTCAAGCTAAGGTTAGACCAAACACTTACCTCGCTTTGCAACCAATTCAAAATTTCCAATAAGCCTTTGCCTCGCGAATTCGTGCCCGAAATCCTCAAATCTAGTCATAAACAATTCAAAATACTCAACACGAATCGTAGGAACTAATTCTATATGAATTTACAATTTTTTCGGATTAAAATCCAAAATTTAGCTCAAAAATTGCCAATGGGGCCCACGTATCGAAATCTGACGAAACTCATAAAATCCGACAACCCATTCCGATACGAGTTTAACCATACAAAAATTATTGAATTCCGATGTCAAATGGACCTTCAAATCCTAAATTTTTATTTTTGAAAAGTTTTACAAAAACTTCAATTTCTTTCATCCAAATCCGAAATAAACGATGAATATTGATATAGATTCATGAAATGTAATCACTTCCGGATATAGAAACTTACCCAAATCAAAATCGTGAAAACCCCCTTTGGAATTGCCCAAATCCGTGCTTGAATGACCAAAAATGGAGGAAATCTCGGACCCCTTCGGTTTTTACATTGTGCAGGGGTATTTTAGGGATTTTACATGCTCCACCGCGCTCCTGCCGTGTTCCGCTGCGCTCACAGGCAGAAAACTCTTGAATTGCCGCGCGGCCGCTCGCCGGGCGCGCTTATGATACATGTCCGGTAAAATGGTCATAACTTTCTGTATACACCTCCAAATGATAAATGGTTTAATGTTCTGGAAACTAGACCCAAAGAGCTTTAATTTCATAGGTTTTGCATTACACAACTCATTATATCCATGTAGATATGATCGTCCAAAGTGAGGTCTTGCGCGTACTCATTTGCAACTTTAGTCTATTATGTGATTTTCCAACTTGGCTTGGACTTGGAACTTTCCTTAGACCCCATATATCTTATAGTACACCTCGTGCACTTGCTATCATATCCAGTTGGTATCCATCATGGTAGTAGACCTCTTCCACATATAAGATAATATAATAAGAACACGTTAACTTTCTTATTTCGCCGAAATGCGCCGAATTGTCCTGTGGACTTCCAAATCCAAATTCGGACACACATCTAAGTACAAAATCACCATACGAAGCTATTGACATCATTAAAATTCCATTTCGGAGTCGTTTACGCAAAAGTTAACTCTCTGGTCAACTCTTTCCATTTGAACTTCAAAAATAAGATTTTTTTTCTTCTTCTTTAAATTTAACTCCGAATCTTACGAAAACCCAAACTTGACCATACATGCGGGTCATGATGCATATTACGAAGCTTCTCAAGGTCTTAAGCCGTTGAACGAAAATGCAAATTCTTAGAATGAAAATTCGGATTGTTACAGTGTCATTGTAAAAAAACGTGTCAATTTTTAATTGATTAGATTATCCATGCTGGAAGCGCGTAAAACAAAAACATACCATGTGAATTGTGGTTCAATACGTAAAAGCAAGTTAAAGAATGAAATATTTTGGTGCGTATGAGCTCAAGCAGTATAGCACATATTGGTTAATTCCTCATGAGGTTTTTGGTCCCTGTTAATGTTCCATGGTATTTAGCAACTTCTAAACCCATCAGTGTTGCTCTTTAAACATTAATTCCACCCACTTGCATAAGCGGAGCCAGAATTTCAAGTTTATGGGTTCGAGATTCTAATCATTTGAAATTACTGGGTTCTAGATTAATAATTTATACATATTCAATAAAAAATTTAAAAAAATACAGGATTCAAACCAAAGCTACTGGGTTCGGCCGAACCCGCTCCCGACATTCTAGCTCCGCCACAGGCCACTTGGAAACCTCCCAATCAAACTTCAAATATAACAAGTAAGCAAAACTTCCTCATAACATAGAACGAGTGCTATTTGGAATAGGGATTTCCAATATTGGAGTATAACTTTCCTTTTCATATTAGAAAAAAGATAGGAAGATAAAAATGTAACACATCCACTATTTATATCAAATCAATAAATGTAAGTTATGAGCGGGTAAGTATTTACATTGTATGCCTCCATCCATTTTAATACTAACTTTAATTGATGGTATTAAGTCCGAAACTACCATATGAAAAATTCTTGTTTATTAAATTAAGATAATATTAATGAAAAGATATACTAGTAAGAAATAAGAGATTATTAATTTAATGAGCAAAACATAGAAGAAAGGTTGCTCCTATAATGATAGGCATGAAATCAGGATGAACAGAGATATAGAAACAGCTGAAAAATAATAAACAAGAGCAATAATTTAAGTGCTTGATTTACTAGAGTAAAGCAAAAGTGGATAAAAATTGGACAAAAGGGTGTTAAATTAAGCAAAAGCAAGAAAGCCCAGATCTTGGGGGGAAATCAAATGACAAGACCTGTGAAGCAGTCGCCAATCAGCAGGAAACCAGCTCTTGTTCGTCTCCTCTGTGTTGCTGCGCTCTTCTCCATCATCCTTCTCGCCATTCAGTCCTCTTTCTTCACTGGTATGCTATTTTCTCCTCTTCCCTTAACCCTCACCATTTTCTGTTCCATTTTTCTTTTTAAAATTATTAAAATGCTATACTGTTTGATTGATTGATTGATTTCAAGCTAATTTAGAATGTCGCATTTGATGCAGGCAGTTGGAATGCGGTAAATATCAGCCGAGAGGAAATTCGGATCTTGTCCGACTTCCAGTCTAACCTTCAGCAATGCGTCGTAATATACATTTCTTACTAATTTTTATATCTTATTCTCTACTCTCATGCTATAGAAACGTTAATTTTGCTGTTACGTCTCCCATTTTCCCTTCCTATAAGAATAGTTTACATCTCCCATGCTTTACTAGTTGACCTTCTTGACAGCTGTCGTATGCTCGATTTCTCACTGACCTTAGTTGCTGCAAATCTGAGTCTGTTGAAGCTTGTGTCCCGTTATAACCTATGGGTTTCTTTAACTTCTGAATGGTTGCCGTGGAATTGAACAGTGATATGCATTTTCAGCATCTTATAGCATGTATGCTTTATCAGCTCCACATGTTAGTGTTTCATTGTGTCTGTACGGAATTTCTGTTTCCAGGCTAACCGAGGGCTGGGATTGACGGCTCACATCATTGATCATTGCAATGTGATTCTCAAGTTTCCTGAAGGAACTAATAGCACTTGGGTTTGTCTCTCCTCGGTCTCCTTGATATTGTTCTCCTAGTCAATTATCTACAAACCACTGAAATCCCCATCCCTTCGATGTGTGTGGATTTCACTTGCAGTACAATGAGCAGTTCAAGATATTTGAACCATTGGAGTACAAGTACGATGTTTGTGAAGCAATACTTCTGTGGGAGCAGGTTCTTCATACTTGTTATTCACATTACTTGATGCTTTTAAACTTGTTTCGAGGCTTCCACTAGTAGTATCGTAAATAAACTGAGATTATCTGAAATGCAGTATCGTAACATGACGACAGTGTTGACAAGAGAATATCTGGATTCTCGACCTGATGGATGGTTTGACTATGCAGCAAAAAGGATTGCACAGCTGTAAGTTATTTGCTCCATCTTCCATCATCATCATTATTATTCACCCTCTTAATCAATTAGTGGAAGATTTAATGTGATTAGCTCTTCATATTTTAGTTCATTATTTCCTTTTTTAGTTTTCTACTTTGCCTGTATGCAGAGGAGCAGACAAATGTTACAATCAGACTCTGTGTGAAGAACATCTCAATCTAATTTTACCAGCTAAGCCTCCATTTCACCCTCGACAATTCAGAAAATGTGCAGTCGTTGGTAATTCTGGAGACCTCTTGAAGACGCAGTTTGGAGAGGAAATTGACAGTCATGATGCAGTAATACGAGACAATGAGGCCCCTGTTAATGAGGTAATTTAGCCCTTTGTCCGATGAATATAAAAATGCTTTATGACTCGAAGCATTTCCAAGGACCCTATGTCATGTCAGAATCCATGTTGAACACAAGGGCGGTTGGGCATGAGAAGCGTCGTATACTTAATTTTTTCGTCTTCAGCTCATCCTTCTGTCGGTTTCCTCATGTACTTCTTTGTTTTCAAAAGTTGGCCGTCATTACACTTGTGTTCTTCGTGCCTCTTGCCTTAAGGAATTGGCTTTCTGCATAGCATGTACTATCAGTTATGAATTTTTTTTTCTAATCTTTGAGGGTATATTTTTCTTGAGAAAGCAAGAAAAAAGAGTTAACAACTTGTGGCTAAATATGTCGATACTGCCTATAGATGATGATGCCACTGTGTATATAAAGTACCTATCAAAAGAATTTTTCCTGATAGTATCTCCCTGTTATATGCTATTAAGGCAAGTCCCTTATTGTCCTGGACATCATGTACTGATGCGCTATCACTCGCGCCTAGATTTCATTGTCAATACAATTCTCCCGTTCAATCAACTAATTGCGCCTAGTTGGGGTTCATTATATGAATCTCACCACTCTATTCGGGCCCAATTCATTCAATACTAAATAATTTGTCTTTTAAGGCAAAGTAGGTGTTATCTAACTAGAGTTCTCTACAACACAATACTCTTACTAAAATAAGTTACACCTTCTATGATACACTTTCTATTTTGGGACATCCCAAAATGTTTGAACACCATAATACTCGTATACTACTTTCACAGCTGTCAAGAATTTCAGTTCATTAAACTATTGTACTTTTAAACTTTGCTGTGATGTATCCCTATCAAACTAACTTATCAACCATTACTTTAATATGTTTCTCCCACCATCACTAATATAATATATATGTCAAATTAACATCCTAGACCTGTGCCTAGTCAATGTTGCATATAAAATGAAGCGAGGAAGTACTTATTAAAGAATTTTTTTTTAGATATCTGTATGTTTACAGGCACTCTTAAGTTGGATTTTAGTCCTCATTCTGTTGTATTTTGCATATTCGTAAAATTCTCATGTCATTATCCATGTTGCTCAAGGGATTTCTCTCCATGCAATACTGGTAAAGCATATGTTGTATTTTTATTATTTGATCAACTCTATTTGTCTATAGAATAACTAGCTCTTTATGCAATACTGGCCTTGTAACTGAGATCTGAGAGTGCTGAAGACTACCAGCTTTTTATGTAGTCATTAATCTGCATAATCTGTTAAAAGCTGTATCGATCCAGCTAAATTGTGAAAATAACTGCTTATAAACATGTTATGCAGAAATATGCCAAGCATGTTGGCCTGAAGAGAGATTTTCGCTTAGTTGTACGAGGTGCTGCCCGAAACATGATAAAAATTCTCAATGGTTCTGGTAAATTATTAGAAAACCTATTTTATTTTCCTGAACATTTGATGTTATACTTTTTGCCTTCTGTGTTTATCTTTATTCAGATTTATATCATGCTTCTTCCCATTTTTCCATTTTCCTATATTGACATCAAGACAGAATGATGTCTGACAATCTTTGATGTAATGCACTTAGCTCTAAGGGGGCATTTATGAACATCAACCAAACAAAAATTCTTTAATGATCTCATTTTTGACTAATTAAACCAGCATTCAGCGGTGGTTCTCGGTTTTTGAGTTCTACGGAAAGAATGAAACTCTAGGTGTTTTGAGGCAAAGTAATCACTGTATCGGAAATGAAATACAGATGCCTATATCTGCTCCTCTTTGGTGCAAATTTCATGATGTATATGATTCACACTCAATGGTAGACTTCATTAGCTTTGTTTGCAATTGAGGCGTAATTGTTATTTTTACTTATTTATTTTTTGTTAGACTTCATTAACTTTGTACAGGAATATGACATTCTGTATAAGGCTTTCCCCTTCTTTTGCTTTTTTCTTTTCTTTCCTTTTTGCTTTTGGCATAGGGGACTGCACTTTTGTACATTCCGATCAATTTCTTGGTGTCTGAATTTGATCTTTCGGTAATATCTTTTGTTTACTGATCAGAAAAAAGAAGTAAAAAACTCACTACCATTCAGCGGCAGTTATTAGTTTTTGATGGTGTGTATTGATAATGTCTGTAATTTGAGGATTTTAGTGTTTTTGTAGTTAAGCAAACTCTAGTCTTTTTGTTCTTTTTGTTATTTGACGTGTGATGTAGGGTAGTTCATGCTTGTTATCTGTTGCAGTGTGTATGGTTCTTATGTTGTTGATATGAGTATGTCATATTAGGATTTCAGTTAAACTCACTCTGATCCACTGTAGAAAAACCTTAAGATTAGCAGCAGTAGTTGGCTTTTATAATGCATATTAGTAGTGCCGTGTACCCTTACTTGTGTTATTGAAAGTCAAAGGCTAGAATAGCTTCTCGCGAAGAATAATAATCAACTCTTCTTTAATGATCTAACGGTTTTCCAATCTAATTTGACCAATCAGGTTTTGAGCATGATGACTTATATTGATGAGGATTCAAGTTTTTAGAGCCTTTTAACTTTTCGATAGTCTCAACCTAGCCCTTTAAATATTGTTAAATTCAACAAACATTTTATTTTTGGTTTTGCCTTTCTGTTAAAAAGGGCAAACAGCCCTCAATAATAGGGGGCAAAAACAGCGTCTAGCATTGACCTCAGTACCCCAGTCTAATTAGCATAGGTTCTGGGATCATGTTTGTGTGGTCCGTTAGGCTTTCTTAGCTGATAGCTTTGTGACAGACAAAAGGTATGTGAAAAAAATGTCAGCTGAATGCCGAAATAGCTGAAGGGCTTAAAAATGACTTTCAGTAGTCTTGAAGGGCTATTATGTTTTGGTTAATAACTCTTTGCTATTTCTGTTCAATTGCTTCCAATACAGTTATTTGACATTAGATATAGGGTCAAGGGTAATTCTTATCGTTTAGAGTTGTTTACGTGTATTGTTGATATTAGTAGGTCAGCTACATTTCTTATCCTAATGAAGAGCATCTGAAATATAGTACTTAGTAGTTAACTGTTTACTGCTCTTTTTGTGATCGTTAGCAATGATGTGGATGTGATTTGTGATGTAGGAAGCAATACTTATGAAACTTTTACTCATTATTTGTTGCTATTCCTTTTTTACTTGCAGACGACGAGGTGCTTATAATTAAAAGTGTCATCCATAGAGACTTCAATGCAATGATAAAGGTAATATATGATTCAGATAAATGCTAGTATGTTTTTATTTCTATGTTTCAGTTGAATTCTTTTACTTATTTGTTTCTACATCTTATTTTTCTTAAGGTTGTTATTGTTAGTTTTAGTTGTTCTCAATTTGCATATTCAATCAAGTGCTACCAGTGAATGATCATAATAGGACTTTCAGCTGATACTTTTTCAGTAACTTGTTGAAGAATTTACAAGCTCAGATAAGAATGCATATGTAATTATAAGGAAAAAAGAAATGAGATAGCTACTTGTTTAAAAATTGAATGCATATCATGCCCCGCCCCCGAACTGATATGAACAAGAATTTGCATAATGGCAGGATCTTTGTAAGTATGGGCTACTTGCTCTCACCCACTGCATGTACTAATTAAAATTGAAATGAAACTTTTGCTTCCTTCTGACGAGTTTTATGGCGACCACCTTTCTCTGCATCTTTTGACCATGGTTTCTTATACTTGATGCATGCAACATTTTATTAATTTTCACCTACTCTAACACTCTAATTGGAGGCATGTTAAGGAAACTCTGATGGAACTAAGCTGTATTTTTGTAGGTGGTGAAATATAGATTTCTTTAGGATTCTGAATATTGGTGTTGGTAAAGGATGATGGAAAAACATTGACTAGGAAAACCAAAAAAAAATGATGATGAAACAACGAATGATGCCTGAAATCAATGGGAAATTGGTGTTTTTGAGATCAAGATAAACCAAAGGAGGCTGTCAAACTCAAAGGTGAAAATGTGACTAGGGTCTAGATAAGTACATTGTGGAGCATAAAACCTTGAAACTCCACCCCCACCCCCCAAAAAGGGAAAAACTGAAGCAGAGGTAGAGTGGGGGAGGGGAATTACTAAGGGATGTCGGTGAAAATTGTCGAACTTGGTTGCAGGATAGATTACTAAGTAATTTTCTTCAGAAAACAGCATAGCTTTGCATTATAATGGGTAGAACTGGAGATTGAAAATGTCTTTGATGATGCGATTGCTAAAAGCATAAGGGATTTGTTTATTTATTTTCAACATTTTGAGGCAGTGGTTTTACCCTCTTTAGGCCATGAATGACTTGTAAAGATGTGTGCTTGATTATGATTATAAAAGAAGCCCAACTACAATTTCATGGCATGGTGGAATATGATTTCATAAGGTGGCGTGGGTTCTGATGCTTTATGATACCATATTCATTTGAGAAAATGACAGACCTCCATTATTCATTACAGAAAATCCGGAATCCAGTCTATCTGTTCCAAGGTATCGTACTACGTAGAGGTGCCAAAGGAACTGGGATGAAATCAATAGAACTAGCACTTTCCATGTGCGACGTTGTTGACATTTATGGTTTCACTGTTGATCCTGGTTACACAGAATGGTATGTTCTATTATTCCTCATCTTTTCCCTCGTAACTTCAGCTTTATTAGTTACAAAACATATACACATTTGAAATACTCCGTTCAAGTTTTCTTTTTGCATCTCTATCCGATGTGAAAGATTGCCATCTTTCTGGAATATTCAACACCTCTACTTGGATTCCAACTACTTTACCCTTTCTTAACTTTTCCCTGCCATTTCATACATCTAAAGACCATTAAAAGTTATCTCTGTGTGGTTATTACAAACTTTGTTTTCTAGGACTCGATACTTTTCTACACCAAGGAAAGGGCACAACCCACTCCAAGGGAGAGCATATTACCAACTCTTAGAATGCCTTGGAGTAAGGACATCGGATTACTTCAGCTACAGTTCAACTTTCAATTTCTTCATTTGTTGTTCAATGCTCTCACTAAAAATTTATATTTTAGGTCATACGCATCCATTCTCCTATGCGAGCAAAGAGAAAGCAAGACTGGTCCGATGTGCCTAGTCGAGAAATGATAAACAGCGCTCACAGAGCTGCATTGCGTCTGAAAAAGAAGCAAGCTGGGCAAGAGGGCGTATTGGGACAATTTGTTAACTGTAAAGTATGGGGCAAATCAGGTCCCTATGGCACTGGACCTACATCTGGTTCTGAAGATATGACAGATATCAGGAAGTCATCAAATTACAATCGATGGGAAGTCATGCCTTTTGAGAGCTTGAGGGGGGAAGCACGAAATCACTATATTCAGATGGAAGGTGTGTCTTTGTATAAGATGGATGGCAATAAGCTGGATGATCTAGTCTGTGTGAAATCTGAGGCATGAACCAATGGCTTGATATGATGCATCTATTCGAGTAGAACCTAATTAATGTTTTTACATGCACAAATACGAAGGAACCAAGTGATTTGGGCTCAACACCTGAAGCAGCTTCCTCCTGGAGTGTAAGCTAGTGACAGCCACCACAGGGAACTCAGAGCTGAACTGCAAACATTTTAACCATCGTCCATTGGAAGTGCATGCCAAATATGACTGAAATTTGCATATACCTAATGATCTAAAGGAATGAGCAAAGAAGGGACCATACTCTGAGCTGTCCTTACCTTTTCTTAAATTACACGTTGATTTTGCAAGTAATACTTTGTTTCGTTGTTGATTTTCTTTAGTTAGGAACATCTTGCTTAAAATCGTTGCACTGTGAATTGTGATTTTAGAATCTCATTTCCAGTATAAATTGGATAGAATATTTTAGTGCATGTTCTGTTCGTTATTTGTGTAAGGACCCGTTTTTCTATCATAACATAACATTAACTGAGAATGCAACGTAAGGCATGGCATTGACGCACTCAACAGCAAAGCAGAAAATAATCATAATGCTACAGCATAACTGAACAATTAAATCCGCAACTACAAAAACTCGAATGAGAAAGACCAAAATCAATAGATGAAAACTAGATTACTAGTATCAGTATATCCCCCATAACAAAAAGAAAACAATTTTAAAGCATCAAGTCGACTTCTTATTCTTATTGCCACTGTTAAGAAGGTCGTCGGAAACAACCTTGAGTTGTTTCCTTTGCTTAGATTTTGCAATCTTTTTAAGAGTCTTTGGATTGGTGATCTTCTGAACCTTAGTCCCAGACTTGAGAATGTTTTCCTGCTTCCTCTTGTCTCTTTCCTCCCTCTGCTTCCTCTTGTCAACCTTGTTCTGCCTTATCTCTTCCTTGAGCTCATTCATCCTCTCCTTGTACGCCTTCTTTATCTCCTTCTCCTTTATCCTCTGCTCCAGCGGCTTCCCTTTCACGCTCACCTTCGCCGCCGATGACCTGTGTTTCCGCGGCTGTTTCCAATTCCTTCCTGATACTCTCCCTGCGATCACCCCGTCGTACGTCGGCCTTCCAAGTACCGGCTTGTTTGGATCCTCCTCAGATGGAACCGCCTGTCTCTTTGACGCTGGAACTGGATTCTCCTCCTCTACTTCCATGGCCGCTTCTCCATCTTCTGTACCATTTCCTAACTCTTTCTCTGCTCTCTTTCGCTTGTATGTTTTCCCTCCGAAGCCTTCGTCCAGGCACCGAAAATCCACGGTGCACGCCATTTTTTGTAAGACAGCTCCTTCCGATACCTAGCAAGCCCTAATATACTTGTAATGTCGCTTTCTTTTCTAATTTTTGGGCTGGGCTAAATCTAACTGCGTTATGGGCCGCTCACCCTCTATAACCCTTAAAATTTTAACAGTCCATGTTTTCCCTCAATGTTGGGAGAAATTCAAACAATAGCCAGATTTAGAACTGTTCGTTCAAAAATATCCCAGTTTCAAAAATAATCGAATTTTAGCCACTTTTCATGTAAAGATAAATCTGAGCGAAAACACTGTTCAAACCCCGAAAAATACGCTAATATATTATACTGGAGTTCCAACATAAATATATTGAAGTTCCAGCAAGTATCATTGTCCAGTATAATATACTGGAGTTTGGAGCACCGGTGCTCCAGTCTCCAGTATATTATACTGGAGTCAGCAAAGTATATCGGTCCAGCATAATATGTTGGAGTTCATACACAGGTGCACCGAACTCCAGTATATTATGCTGGACTGGTATCTGTTACAACAAAATAGTGGTTATTTTTCATTGACTTCGTAAACATTGACTATTTTTGAATGACCAATCAGAAAACTGGCTATACCGTGCTATTTTTACTTGTAAAATCAGTCATTTCATAATTGATGTGATGCATCTTACTGTGATTTTTAATTATTTATTGTATGTTAGCGTATCTAAGAATTGTAACAAATGGAGTATACTCCACGGATCCTATGTTTGGACTTTCACAGCATTATATAAATAAAATTTTCAGTTTCTAAAGAAAAAAAGGAGTACTTCACAATTCTTAAAAGGAAAGATGCAAAACAAGCAAAAACAGAATTTTTTTTTTTTTTGGGCAACTGAAAAGTTTTCATTATCAATGGAGTAATGTACAGTAAAACGCTCCGACATGTATAGCAAATTTGTTTTCCTGTGTAACCATATCTTGACTAAAAATAAAATCTATTAAGTGCATATAATATTAATCTTACTACAAGAACTATCAAATTAAGAAAGTAAAGGCTGATATTTATGATGGGTTATGATATTTATTTGGATAGTGGAGCTGGGCGTAGCAAAGAGGCAGAACGAAAAAGATAAGGTGGGTTAGCGAATGTTTTGTTGTAGCCAATGCAATAAATTTTTGGCTATAACTTGTAATCAAATATAATGGGCTAGCGGTTGTCTTAAGTTTGTGCCGAACGGTCAATTATGTTAGAACCTCCAAGTTTAATCATAAACTTAACTGAAATAGTATGAAATAGGTCCCTCTTGACTTATAATTGACATTGTTATGTTATGTTGCAGAATATAGATACGTATTGAATTAAAATTTAAAACCACAAAGCTACTCATCTTGTTGCCATTGCTTGAAACTTGAATATTGCATAACTTTTAGCTTGAACGAAATTTGTGCTACTAGAGACATGTTGACTTGCTTTCGCATTGTGTTACAAAAAAATTAAACTGGAAATTGATGCTTTAATTGCTGTAATTTTGATTGGACGTAAATTTAAATTGAGGGCAATTTTGATCTTTTAAAAAATAAAAGTTTTATTCCTATTTGGTAGAAAATATGTTACTGATCTTCTTTCCCACTGGAATTGGAGATCCGATCCCAATTTTAGTGGATTATGGTCCAAATTACTATAAAATTGGATCAAATATGGTCCAAATTACTACAAAATTTTGACCATGCTATAAAACCAAGAGTTTATTAATTGCATGAATACATTACATGTAAAGCCTATCTTTTTTCAACATGTGTAAAGTCTTTTCAGTGTTCTATAATTTGTGTAAATTTTTTCATGATTTGTCATAAAAGATTTATTACTAAAACATGAGAAGCATTGGAGAAAATCTACAAACAATTGCACAATCTAATCTAGGGAAAAAAGTTACTAGGAGAGGAATAAAATTGATCATTTGCGAAAAGAAATACACCGGTAGAAAACGTTTGTGACTGAGGTAAAAACCAGTGCCCATAAAAAGAGGAAGGAATGTGATATAATTGGCTATAGAAATTCAAAAATATCCAGATTTACAAGTGGTCATTCAAAAATAACCACAGTTTCAAAAGTAATTGAAATTTAGCCACTTTTCATGTAAAGCTAAATCTGAACGAAAATACGGTTCAAAATCCGGTAAACACTAGTATAATATACTAGAGTTCCAGCATAAGTATAATGGAACTCCAGTATATTATACTGGAGTCAGTATAATATCACGATCCAGCATAATATGCTGGAAGTTTACAGGTGCTCCAATCTCCGGTATATTATGCTGGAACTTTTCGCGTGTTGGAATTCCAGCATGATATGCTAGAAGTTCATACAGAGGTGCACCGATCTCCAGTATATTATGCTGGAACTTTTCGTGTTGCATCAAAATAGTGACTATTTTTTAATAACTTTGCAAATGCTGGCGGCTTTTGAATGACCAATCCGAAAACTGATTAGCCGTGGTATTTTTACGATATAATTGGCTGAGTGAAAGGCCTGACTCGATCTGGCAAAATATAAAGATATAGTAGTAATAGTAGCAAGTAGTGTAATAATGATAAGTGGTCTTAATTAGCAATTGCATCTGTTAGCCGAAGTTTGCGCATCCTCCTATTTTTACCATGCCCCTAACATGTTGTCAGAAAATGTAAAACTGCTTCTATCTATCTTCTGCATCTTCCTCAGATCCCCTTACCCCATCTTCGCCCCATTTCTGGATTTAACATCAAGTTATAGAGTTATCCCTCTCTTTCCTAAACAATAAGACAACACCACAGAAAATCTACCTATTCCTAGCTCCTATTGCCGCTCCCAAATTGAAGAATACAAAACAAAAAGATTCCATCTTTTTACCCCCAAAAGCGGCCAAGTCCAAATCAGAGGAATTTACTGAGAAGAAAACATCTTTGTATAAGGTCCGGTGTGCTGAATCCTATGTTTCTTTCATAAAACTCTTGTCTATCTGTCTGTAAGCAAAGCTTAAATACAACTACGATCCACATACCTGCTAGCTAGATCGGAAAGATCCAGATAGTATTGTAATCATCAATGGGGTCTTCTCAGTCGGTAGCCGTACCCTCTGAGGAAGATGAAGAGCAAGAAGATGAAGAAGAAGAAGATGGCGAGCACGAGGAGAATGATACCCCAGATGAGAGACGTCAATTATTAGGTGGTGACGACGATACTACTCTGCTCAAGAAGGTTCTGGAACAAGAGCCCGAGATGTTACCTTGCCACGCCTCTGCATCTCCTCTCTCCCCTCAGCTCTCCTCTTTCGGTACCCCTCGTTTGGGCCCTTCCATTAAGGTGTGGGACCCTTATAATGTCCTGGCTCCCCCGCCCCCACTTCCGCCTCCCCCTCATTTCCACCGCACCTTCTCCTCTGATTCTGTGGATGACGATAGGACCCTCACCGAAGTCTATTTGATTAGTAATGGCGAGTGTCATATGAATTTAAGGCCTGATTTGATTGCCGGCCGATGTCCCGAGGCTGCACTTACCCCTAATGGTAAGCGCCAAGCCAGAGCTTTGGCTGTTTTCCTCAAGTCTCAAGGGATTCGTTTCAATTCTATGTATACATCTCCCTTGGATCGGGCTCGAGCTACTGCCCTCTCTGTTTGCCAGGTATCTTCATTCTTTTCTCGTCCCTGTGATTGCTTTTATGTGAATGTCAGTTTCTCCGATTATGATTGCTATTGATTATCTAACTACTAAGCTCTGATCTTTTGGATTTGATTGGAAATGTCAGAAATAATATCCCTTTGCTTCCAAATTCCTATTTTTGTGGGCCGGAAAAAAAATGAAACACTTCACCAACCAATTGATGTAAAGTCCTATATGTTATACAATTATCAGCTGTGGGAGAACATGATTTTTCTTCATCAGTTCTAGGCAGATGCATGTTTCCTTTCGTTACTTGTAAGGTTTTCCTCTTATAGTGCTCCAGTAATTGTCAGGAGGCATAGTGATGCAGCTTTAAAAGAAACCATTTGAATTTGTTAGTTGCTTTAGTTTCAGGATTTATATGGCTGTGACTGTCTCAGTTGTTTGGATTTGGCAAGTTTGTAGTTGGAATTTCGTACTACTAGGAGTTTGAACAAAGGTGAGCCCAAACAACATATTAAAAGGTAACTTTTGGTTTCAGATGATCTCGGGATAACAGTTACTTTGGGGATAAAAGTTAGTCCAATTCCTCTAGTAGAAAGTACTAACAAGATTCATACCGGAGGAAAACAAATACTATCATTGAAAACAGAAAAGGGAAACTAATTGTATCTATCTGGGATAGGTAGAGTGTACTATATTATCATCCTATATTACATTTCCACACAGTGCTTTAAAAATATCATACCTGTGCATAGTGTATCAGCGAAAGGGACAGCAAGATTAGTACCGCAAAGAAGAATTGCATAGTCTGTAGTCGTGAAAGCCATAATTGGCTTCTCAGCAGACTTTGCGTGTCAAAAGCATTCTTACTGCCTTGACCACTAGCAAATCCAAAGATTATGTTGCTGTTCTTTCAGAGCAGCTGAGCCGTAGTTTAGCATCACATCTCAGAATTATGCAAGCTGCAAGGAAGCCCAACGTCGAGCTTCTTCACTTTTTAAGTTCTGCAATAAAAGCTTACTCTCTCTTGTATCTAGTTATGTGTATTAAAATTGATTTAAAAGTTGAATCTTTTCCATTCTTAGTGATGCATAGTATGAAGTTTTCTATGGGGATGATGATGCAAATTTCGACTGTAAGTAGAACACCTGAATTGGCTAAGTCCCAGGGATTAAGTGTAACATGTTTTTTTTAATAACCGATTTAGTATAACATATTATTAGCATGCTGTGTTAAGGCCTTGTAATTTTGGTAATGTATGGATTCATCTGTTAACTGTGCAGGAATTGAACTTTTCAGAGGAACGTATACAATCCTCTGATGCACTACTGGAAATGAGTCAGGGGCATTGGGAGGGATGCCACCGCTCGGATATATTTACACCTGAAACAATTAGTCTAATGGAAAGGTTCCAGCCTGATTTTTCAGCACCATCTGGAGAGTCACTGAGGCAGGTGGAATTTCGGATGGTACAATTCCTAAATGGAACTGTTATGGCATTGCCTGAAAAATTCAGATCTGATTTCTCCCCACCAGATCAGAGTGAGAGCCAGGCTTTCTCAAACCGTGGTTCTCATGCACTTGTCAATTCAGTTCATGACCGAGATGGGCCGCCTTCATTCTCATCGTCTCATTGGGATTTGCACCACAGGAACCGACAAGGACTTTCGAGGAAGAAGTCTGGAAAGAGTAGGCTTCAGATCGTGACAACTACTGGGGATCATGAGGCTGATGATGAGATGTCACCTCGAGAACCCATTAATCCTAACTCCATCCGTGATTTAAATGTGCAAATCACTACTAATGTTTCTCAATGCATTGGTATTTTTACTCATTCAATCCCAATCAAGTGTCTTCTTACTGCCCTCCTTGGCTGCAGTGCAATGATGTCAAGTAAGATATGCATAGATGATTCTTCTGTTACGGTGCTACAGCATTCCTGGAAATTGGGATGGCAGATCAAGAGAATGAACGATACTGCACATCTTAGGCTTCTGTAGTAAATTATTCTATTCGGCAGCTGAGATCACTGAGAAAATTCAAGTATTTTGGCTTTAATTAGGGAGTTCTTCAAAGCATTCACGGGATGTGTATTCTACAACCAGAGTCAGATCACTGGATGATACTTTTGATGATTATCAATTTCTTTTGCAAAATTAATTCCACTTCTCCAACTGCATACTGAAACTGAGTTTGAGTTGGAACCACGGGTGTGGATTATTGTTTCAGTTTGTAGCATTTTAAATTATTGATATTGTAGGGCATTTCTGGTGTGGCTTTATAATAAGCTGTTGAAAAAATCAGGCTGAGTTTGTTCTGTAGTAGCTTTCTTTTCCTATTATTGATTTTTACTTGCTAGTAATGCTTGGCGATCTTTTACTTATAAAGGTTTATGCTTGGAAGATTTAAACCCCCCAAATCCCAATTCGTGGTTAGGCGCTACTACTAAGCAGCAGGGACGGAGTTAGAAGTCCGAATATAGGTTTGGCCGAATCCAGTTATCACCACTTAAATTCGTCGTTCTAAAATCTAGAACCCATAGATTTAAAATTGTGGCTCCGCCTTTGCTACTAAGTACTATCTAACAAAAATTGCAAACCACATTAGTAGTCGTTTGAACTGGTTATACAAATTAAACAGTTCCAAGCCACAAGTGCAACCCTTTCCACTGTATGAATGAATGAAGAATACCAATTTGGCTCCACTCTGTACAGTCTCCTACTTGTGTCGACGCCAATATTCCACAAATCCTAACTTGGCCAAGTTCTTCAACAGATACTTAGACAAATCCGATGTGTTCTCGTGGAACTTTATCATTGCCGACTTGGCTCGGAGCGGTGACTCCGTCGAAGCCCTTCGAGCTTTCTCTTCCATGCGAAAGCTTTCTCTCAAACCAAACCGTTCCACCTTCCCATGTGCCGTCAAATCCTGTTCCTCCCTTTCCGATCTCACTTCCGGCAAGCAGACCCACCAACAAGCTCTCATCTTTGGTTATGAAACCGACCTTTTTGTATCCTCCGCTCTCATTGATATGTACTCCAAGTGTGGTCAACTTGCTGATGCGCGAAAGCTGTTTGATCAAATTCCTCAAAAGAATGTTGTTTCTTGGACCTCCATGATAACTGGCTACGTCCAAAATGACCAACCCCATGAAGCGCTCTCGCTTTTTAAAGAGCTCTTGGCGGGCCAAGCAGAGGAACTAGTTTCTCTTGACTCGGTTTCCATGGTTTCCGTGCTATCCGCTTGTTCTCGTGTTTCAGGAAAGACCCTTACCCAAGGGCTCCATGGCTTTGTCACGAAAAGGGGATTCGATGAGGACCCGGGAGTTGGGAATACGTTAATTGATGCCTATGCTAAGTGCGGTGAGGTTGATTTGTCCAGGAAGATGTTTGATGTAATGCCTGATAAGGACATCATTTCATGGAATTCTATGATCGCAGTTTATGCCCAGCACGGACTTTCATCTCAGGCACTGGAAATTTTTCGTTCCCTGGCGTGGGATAGAGAGGTTGACTACAATGCTGTCACCTTATCAGCCGTGCTGTTGGCTTGTGCACATTCAGGAGCTCTTCAGGCTGGCAAGTGCATACATGATCAGGTACTTCAGGACTAACCCACCTTTACAACTGCTGCATTCTTTCTGACTCCTTATTTTTTAACTGTATTGATGTTCTTAGTTGTCTGTTGGGCTTTGATCTCTTTAGGTTATAAAAATGAACCTAGAGGATAATGTATATGTGGCTACGTCCATGATTGACATGTACTGCAAATGTGGAAGATTAAGGATGGCGAGGAATGCATTCAATCGGATGAAGGAAAAGAATGTGAAATCATGGTCTGCCTTGATTGCAGGTTATGGTATGCACGGTAGAGCCAGGGAAGCCCTTCAAGTATTTTACGAGATGAACTTAGCTGGGGTAAAACCAAATTATATTACCTTTGTCTCTGTCCTAGCAGCTTGTAGCCATGCTGGGTTGCTGGATGAAGGGTGGTATTGGTTTAAGGCCATGGAGCCTAGATATTGCATACAACCAGGAGTGGAGCATTATGCTTGCATGGTTGATCTTCTTGGACGTGCTGGTTTCCTTGCCAAGGCATATAATTTGATAGAAGAAATGAAGGTGACGCCTGACTTTGTTGTTTGGGGTTCTCTTCTAGCTGCATGCAGGATGCACAAGAATGTCGACCTTGGGGAGATTGCTGCTAGGAACTTGTTTGAATTAGACTCAACAAACTGTGGGTATTATGTTTTGCTCTCGAACATATATGCTGATGCTGGGAGGTGGGGAGATGTAGATAAGATGAGGATACTTATGAAAAATCGTGGATTAAGTAAACCTCCTGGGTTCAGCCTGCTTGAACTCAAAGGCAGGGTGCATGCATTTCTTGTTGGTGATAGAGAACACCCTCAACATGAGAAGATTTATGCATATTTGGAAGAATTATCTGTAAAGCTGCAGATAGCTGGCTATGTACCCAACATGACATCTGATCTTCATGATGTTGAGGAGGAAGAGAAAGGACTGACATTACGAGTTCATAGTGAGAAGCTCGCTGTTGCTTTTGGGATTATGAATTCCGTCCCTGGTAGTACAATTCAGGTGATTAAGAATCTTAGGATATGTGGAGACTGTCATACAACAATTAAGCTAATTGCCAAGATTGTTAATAGGGAAATTGTAGTCAGAGATGCAAAGAGATTTCACCATTTTAAGGATGGCTTGTGCTCCTGTGGGGACTATTGGTGATTCAAGCATTGAACAAAATTTCATGTTCGCCGACTAATCGACTTCCAGGTGTTGTCATATGATCTGCAGTGGTGCTTAAAGTGATAGAGATTCGCAGCAGAATTGATCTTCTTCAATTGTGCGTCAATCTCACACTAGGTAGTCGGCTATATGAATCCTCCATATCCATCTCGCTCTATTCCTCATTATTCAACAGAATTTGTCATAGCTCGGCTACTTTTATGCTGGTCTTATGCAGGATACTAATATCCGATTAATATTTCCCTGTTGTGTGGTATGTACAAGACCAAAAGAGAGAAAGCGGATCAATAAGAAGAAGTTGGACAGAAAGTAAAGGTAATTTTCTTTCTGTGAATTCATTGTCTGCTCGACTCTTCACTATTCAACCTCTTGTATCCACTATGGAGAAAGCTGAGTCTTGTTTGTTTAAAACGAACATGTCATTTGGGTTGTCCAGAGTTTTGTGCCTATTTTTGTTTACATCAATTTTGGAATTCTGCCAGCATTAGCAATACTGTTTTTCACCTTGTGACAATGTTAGTTTTTTTGACTGGTGGATATTAAGGTATGTAAGAAAACAGTAAATATTGAAGGCGGATATGATTTTGGTGGTTGTTTTGAGTGCTGAAGCTTGTAGTTTACGTGTTGTTTTAAGCAAATGATATGAAATACTAGAGGTATGTCTTGTTATTGATATGAAAATGACTTATTCCATAAATGACAATCATCTCACTATTTGGTGCAAAAATTCTTATTAATGAAAACATTAATAATACCAAATAGTGAAAATAATAGTACTGTCTTTAAGAATAATTTCAAAGGAAAACTTAATGTTATACCAAAATGATAAAAAGAAAATAATAACATGTTGATGCCTGTTTGTTTCTATTCAAGAGAGATAAAGAAGAAGAAAAAATGAAAAAGTAGCACTGTAGTAGTTCCAACTTGCCTTTTGGCTAATCTGAATTGATCTTTAAAAAAAAAAATTTAAGAAGAAAATTTTCAAGTGGTACACTTGAACTGGGCCGTGTAAATGTCATTTGGTGGGTGAGTGCTCCAATTTTATTCCCAGCTCCGTTGGAATAACTGTATTGATTCTCCCGATGTAACACTCCAAGGGAATATACCGCTGAGGTCCTCCATTCGAATTTACCATCATGCCCATACTTGCAGACCTGCTTCATGAGCATGCCAATACGTATTAACAATACGTGACAAGGAAAGATTGGTCTGATGGTAAGCAACCTCCACTTCCAACCAAGAGGTTGTGAGTTCGAGTCACCCCAAGAGCAAGGTGGGGAGTTCTTGGAGGGAAGGATGCCGAGGGTCTATTTGGAAACAACCTCTCTACCCTAGGGTAGGGGTAAGGTCTGCGTACACACTATCCTCCCCAGACCCCACTAGTGGGATTATACTGGGTTGTTGTTGTTGTTGAGTGAGCCTTGGAAAAATTTATTTCACGCAGCACATGACTTCATCAGTATTCAAACAAAAGAGAGATCAAAACATATATTACCGACCGGCAATTAAGTTAACTAATCCCAATATCTTCACTCTACGGCATTCAAGTTAACAATGCAATAATCCTGTTAGATCATTTGCCTATTAAACTAGTGAACCCTTATTTCCAGTAAATATTTTCAATTGCAAACAAAATAACTATTTTTTTTAACACAAACAATGAGCAACAAGTTGAATAGCATTTCACAATAGCTAAAACCATAACAATATGAAATGCATGTATTGATTCATGCAAAGATGTTCATCTCGTTACCATGTAGGTAATGATTATGTTGTTATATCCGTTGTTTCCACACAGAGGCGGAGTCAAGATTTGAAGCTAATGGATTCAGAATTTTTGCCTTCTTAAATTACTGAGTTCTAAATATAATTTATATATTTGCAATAACTTTCTTTAGACAAATATAAGATTTGAACCAAAATTAGTGGGTTTGGCTGAACCCATAATCGACATGCTAGCTCCGCCGGGGACCTCATTCACTTAGAAGAATACATTGCTAGACTTCTGAATTTTACCTTCTTCTTTTTTTACCACAAATATCACAATATATACACTGCACAAATGCAACAACGTTTCCCAACTTAGCAAAATGAAGTAAGTTCGATTAAGGACTGGGAAATGAAGGAAATGAAAGACTGCTGATACTCACTCCATTGGAGCTCCCTAAATGATTAGCGGAAGCTGAGAAGCAATTCAATTTGAAATTGTCGTTTATTCACTGCAAGTGTCTTTCTATATTTTCTCTGATATCTCTACGCCTATTTACTTGTCTGTGAAAAGCAAAAGTCTCGTCTAGTTAGTCATAAATTACTTAAACTAGTATAGATTTACGCAGGTTGCATATAAAAGACGAAATAGGTATTATTTTTAGTGGCCACAAGGCTTATTTCAAGAGGCAAAAAAGATAGAGGGACTTGTGACTTAAGTCATATGTTCAAACCCTGTTTCATGCGAACTAATCCTGATATTTAAGTGAAAGAGACTGAAGGTAGATGATGAGTCCATCGTTTCGAATTTCGAAGACCAGAACAAATTTCTTGGTTATAAACAATTATTCATTTTTAACAGGTGAAGGGTGAAAATTGGTTTGGTAAAATGTGATGCATTTTATTTAACACAAAAATGATGGCATGATTAACGGCTCATTTGATTAGGAAAGAAACAAATGATGGCGGGGGCATAAAGGTAAATTGAGACACTAGGGCCGGTACACACTGTATTGGTCACTCCGTGTAAATAACGCAAAGAGCATGGCTGATTGGTCAGTATAAAAACGTGGAAATTTTTATTGTACTATGTGTTTTAGGTCCAAAGAGCTATTGGGAGAGCGAGAGGAGAAGGTTTTCAGTCCTCTGCAACCCTCGCCCATTTCTCCTCGCTTCCGATCTCTCTCTGCGCCGTCACAAACTCATTTCGCCATGGAGAACTCACGCCGTCAGTCTCTTCTTCCAAGCTTCCTCTACACTCCATCTTCGTTTTCTTCTTTCACTCCCAAAACCTTTGCTGTTACCGAGAACACCACCAGTGTGTTGCCTGCTGCACAGCCGTCGTCCACCAACAAGAGCTTTGTGATTCCTGCACCTAGCGAACCTGGAAAGATCGAGATGTACTCACCGCAATTCTACGCTGCCTGTACCTTCGGTGGTATCCTCAGCTGTGGTCTCACTCACATGGCTGTCACTCCGCTTGATCTCGTCAAATGTAACATGCAGGTCTCGATCCAATTTCATTTACGCTTTGCTTTTCAGATCTGTCCATTTCTGACGCGATCGTTGACTTCTCAACTCTTTTAAACATCATTATATGCTCCTTTTTTTTGTGTGTGTGTAGATCCGATATATACTCTTCTGGATTGAATATCATTGCGCATGTTCTAGATCTAAATTTGTAACGTGACTAGCAGGACTGATTTTATTGGCAAAAGTAGTTGATTGGTGATTTCTCTGTATAGAGGAGGAGGGCGTTATTATTTTGTTTAAGATTTAATTGGAAATTATTATTTCAGATCTCAGTCTATCATGTGTGTAGTAGTTTGAATGATTTTAAATGTGAAATGTTCCTCTACATGTGACAAAGCGAGGAAGCAAGTCTGCCTTTTCATTTAATTTTGATTTGTATTATCTTTAGATATATGGAAAGGGGAAGGAGTGTGCTATTCAGACTTGGCTGTTTCCCATCTCATCCTTCACATGTCACTTTTGCTGATTATGATTGTGCAGTTTGTCAACACGAGACTGTATTGGACTCTCATGCTATTATAGTATTAGTCTCAGTGCTTTTTAACCCTGAACCTTGCTAAACTATCCTACTCGGTCACTGAGTCGTATTATTGCTTAAGAGTCTTATCTGCAGCATTAGCTAAAGGTTTTCAAGTAGATTGAGGAAATGGCATTTGAAAACATGGATAGCTTTTTCTTAGATTTGTGATTAAAGAGCTTCATTTTTACATGTTTGGACATTGTGCTCGTAATGGTCCTAGATATTTTACTGTACTGACTTTCCTTCCCAATGGGATAGTTTCTCATTTGCTAGCTTCCCCCTTTACTTTTCTTAACTATGGTATGATGTCTTCATGTGTGAAACTATTCCCTTGGTAATTAAATTGTTTTTATTTTCTTACCGAGCATTAGTAATGAATTATCTAAACTGACTGAAATTTCATAAATTCCTAGATTGACCCCGCGAAATACAAGAGCATTTCATCTGGATTTGGAGTGCTGCTTAAGGAACAAGGTGCTAAGGGCTTCTTCAGGGGATGGGTTCCTACTCTTCTGGGTTACAGTGCTCAGGGTGCATGCAAGTTTGGATTCTATGAATTCTTCAAGAAGTACTACTCTGACCTTGCTGGAGCAGAAAATGCTGCAAAGTACAAGACTCTGATATACCTTGCTGGTTCTGCATCTGCGGAAGTGATTGCAGACATTGCTCTTTGCCCATTTGAAGCTGTAAAAGTTCGTGTTCAGACACAGCCTGGTTTTGCTAGGGGATTGTCAGATGGATTACCAAAATTCGTAAGATCTGAAGGAACCATGGGGTATGCTATTATCATTGTTGTTAGCACATTCCTGAATCTGTACCTTATAGAACAGATTTTAATATTTTGTTATATTTTTGCAGCCTGTACAAAGGTTTGGTTCCTCTTTGGGGACGTCAGATTCCATGTAAGTGGAACCATCTGTCTTCTACTGTTTGTTGTTATTTACTAACTTGCTTATTACCTGGGATATTTTAATAATGCGACTAGGGGTTTGATATCCATATGATTACCCAAATGAGTGAGAAGCGTTTTGATGTTTGCTAGAATTTGTAAAACTTAGGGTCTGTTAGTTGGACCTGTCTTAAAAAACAATAGAAACTCCAAACGCGGGACCTCCCCTCGCTACCCCCTAAAAAGATCGATGGAATAGTTATTTGAGAAAATTAACTTTTCGTTTCTCTGTTAAATAAAACAAATAGAGAGATTTCCTTCTCCACGTATGTTTATTAAATGCGGACAGTCACCTTACTTAGAACTGCAAGAGTTTCTATAATTAGGATCCAATAGGCCCCAGAAGGCCTGGAAGTTGAAGATGGATATATAAGGGCTTATGTTTGGATGCAGCAGTAATTAATTGCCATAGCTGATGGACTTCATCAAAAAAATTGTCATAGCTGATGGAAATTTCTTGTCTCTTTCTCGTTCTGGTAATGGCTTCCTTTTTTGGTTGGTGAAAGCTAGAAAGTTAGCTCTCAAGCACCTTCACTTGTTCGAGCCAAGTAAATAGGGTCACTTGTTGAAATGCTCTGCTTTATATTAAGAACTTATTGCATTTTTCTTTGGAAGACAAAATATTGCACGTAAGCCTATGATCTAAGTACATTGCAAGTTTTAATATGCTTGTTGGCCATTAACATACTATTCCACAAAATTGGGTATTGAACTTTATGGGGAGCTTGGGGAATGAAAGGGGAAGGACAGGACTAGTGGAAGGGGGCAATCAGAGGGAGAGCAGAAGCTTCGGGAGGAAGGGGACATAATAGGGCTTGGATTGGAGTATGATTGGATGGAGGTTGGCGATTTAAGTTAAATGTGTAAATTAGAGTGAGAATGGTTTTTTTCCTTGGGGGGAGCATAGGTCTGGGATTCATTAGTTTCTAAGTTGGACGGTCGAATGATGGAAAATCTTGCGGAATTCTTTGACAACATTCCCTTCTATTCATATGTTTAGATGCTCTTACTCTTCGGAAATACAGTAGGATTCGAGGGTAAGAATTTTTGAACCTTTTTGCTGTTATAACTTGTGATTTAAAGCAATACAGATTAAGGGCTGGGAAGGTCCATGTCATGATGTTTTCTGCTCTTGGTAGGTTTTAGAGGGAGGCCCATTTTTGGTTCAGGTAGAGTCGTCCTAGTAATTCACCCAAAGCTTTCCTTCTTGATTCGGTCTTTCATCTATTTTTTTCTCTTTTTCTACTTGCACGACACAAATAAAAGTATAATCCTGCGATGTTGCAGAGCCTGAAACATGATGCCTATTTTAAGACTACTGTGTATTTGTTTTATCAGTGCATATCTGTTTGTGCTATTGTTCTTCTAATTTTGACTTTGTTTTGAGTTACTATTTGTTGTTGGGCATTAAGGATTAAACGTCGTAAATTGCAGATACAATGATGAAGTTTGCGTCCTTTGAGACTATTGTGGAGATGATCTACAAGCATGCAGTCCCAAAGCCTAAAAATGAGTGCAGCAAATCTATGCAACTTGGTATTAGCTTTGCTGGTGGATATATAGCCGGTGTCTTCTGTGCTATTGTATCCCATCCTGCTGACAATCTTGTCTCATTCCTCAACAATGCCAAGGGTGCAACTGTTGGTGATGTAAGCATTTCGAAGCTTCTATCGTTTGTTGCGCCATCTCTCTTTTCGCCTCTTATTTTTTGAAATGTCCTCAAGTCATTAATCTTTCACGCGAAACCCGCCATTTGTTTCTGACAAAAAACTATTTCCTCAGGCCGTGAAGAAGATAGGAGTAGTGGGTCTCTTTACCCGTGGGCTTCCTCTACGTATTGTCATGATTGGAACTCTTACTGGTGCTCAATGGGGAATCTATGATGCTTTCAAGGTTTTTGTTGGGCTGTAAGTGTCTTCTTCTAACACTTAGTTGGACATTCTAAACCTGTCTACCTTTCATGTATCAGTCTGCTTTGAGAACTTAATAAATATGTTTGGTTTATTTTTTCTGATGCGATTTCAGGCCTACAACTGGAGGAGTTGCTCCTTCTGCACCTGCTGCCTCTGAGGTTGCAAAGGTGTAAGGTTGAGTATAAACTAATTCTTCGCCAAGCCTAGTAGTAAGAGAAGACTTCTCCAGATGAAACAATAAACACAGATTGCCAATGTTTCTCTAGTGCTCTTTCGTAGTAAGCTGGAGAGTATTCTTACACAACAATCTTGACAATTTTATATTTCTCTAATTTTGAGATTTTGGAGAGGGGGAGTCCCCCTAAAACTTAAGCGTTGCGGATGTTTTTTTGTTAGAATAGATACAAAATCAATTTGATGCTAGAAACGCTGTTCCCTCTCGAGGATGGGAATAACAAGCATATTTGGGGCTATATATTTTTAGTTTGCCGAGCTATAGCTGCTGAATGATGATTCTTTTATTGCTCTGTTGTTTTTGCTTTTTCAAAATCCCATTGTTACTGAAGCGAGTTTTGAGACTGCCTCTGCACCCCATACCCACGCCATCTCTGTTTGTGCGGTTTGTGCTGCAGTTGATATATGGATCCGTAAATGCAGGAAGATCAATTGCCGAATCTAAGAGACCAAATTGAGTGCCTTCTATGTATGTTGGTAACCTGTGGGTGAAGGCCGAAGGGTCAGGTCACCGCTACACATCTCTGATTTTTTCAAACTTAAAAGAGGGCGAGGTCACCTCCTTAGCTTGAGCCAAACAGAACAAAATGAGGGGAAACTATGAAAAACTCTTCTCTTAGACTGAGAAAAGCTGAAGTGACAAAATCTACAAGCCGGAGTAATGAAATAATTACTAAACACCTCTGCTTTTCCTTTAGAATATTCATTAGACAACACAAACATTTTAGTAGGGATTATGCTAAGAGTAGAGCATAGAGCACGGTTTCTAAACATGACAAATCAAACAAAGCTTGATGACAAGATTATAAGCCCGAACTATGCACCTTTTTATTTCATATTTTTCCATTTCTTAGGTCTCCAGTTTATTACATTTACGGTGGTAAAGAGTTTTTGATCCGAACTTGACAACAGAAGCCAGCCAAAAAAAGTACAAAACACCCCCAGAAGTCTCGGCCCCTTCCTTACAAAAAACCAAAAAACAGAAACCTTAACTTACTAGTACAATTCCTTGTGCTTGTAACTGGAGTATCAGCTTTATACTTCAAGGTTACCGGTAGGAGTATGGATTAGATTACAAGGCTGCATGGGATTAATAGTATGTATCCCCCTATTCCGCTATGCGCGTGCAGACCTTAATAGAAATCATCAACAGAGAAGCTGTCTTCAATGGATCCAAAGCTTGGCATTGGGAACACATTAGTTGAGTAATAGGTCATAGGACCCCCTACAAAATCGAAGGCAGGCTCGTTCCAGAAGCTGGTATCATAAATGAAGGACATGCCCATCTCATTGTCCATTGCAGGGAAGTAAAAGCTGGACATATCCAACTCTGGTTCATTCATAAGCACCCCATTCCCATCATCTGCCGCCTGTGCATAATCAGTTAAAATCATGTCTTCCGCTTCATAACCATGAAATACTGCTCCATCTCCAGCTTTCCTTGCTTCGATGCCCTATATACGAACAGACCACATATATAGGTCACAACAAACAATAGCCTTTGACAACCGACATACATTTATAACCTTTGAAGTAACTACACCGACAACATAAGAATTAATTTAGCAAGCTTACATAGATCTGCTTCTGATCATTGTAATGGAGGGCAAAGTAGTCTCCTTGGCGTAATCCATGTGTTTGGACAAAATCACCTGACCATCAAGTTTCAAATCCAACAACATTAATCTGCTTTTAGTTTTAGCCCTTTAAGAAACAGAACAGAAGTAAATAAACTTGGAGAGAAAGGGCTCTCGAGATCTCACCAGTATTTTCAAGCACATACATCCGACTGCTGTTATTTGGCCAGTACCTATAAGAAAAGCATAATATTCAAGAGAAAGACTGTTGTAACAATACATAAACTGTGTGGGCGAACTATGTCCGAACATAGCACAAGCAACTGTATTTTCTATGTTATTCTTAACAGCCCCCACCCCCACCCCCACCCCCTCCTTTCTTAAATGTTGACTTAATCAACCAATTTGTTAAGGCACTAGCAAAATATCACTACAATGCCAGGTATTAAGAATGTCATCTAGCTCAAGGATGACCAGCATCAAATAGTTTAATCGCTTTTATCAAATATGCTGGCCTTCACATCCTTGCCCGGACACTTCAATCTATATTGCTTCACTGGCTTAGAAATGTCGCTCCCTCAAGTAAATTTGAAGAAAAAAAAATAACCTCAGACCTGTATCTGAAACTCCAGACATGGATGCCATCCATGTCATCCATGGTTATGGGAAAACCTTCCTTGATCTCAAGAGTTGGGAGATATCGCTCAGCTGCTTTCTGAAATTAATCATGATACAAAATTTAATCGGGTAGCCGCAGACTTTTTGAATAACCATGGCATACACAATATTGGACAACTGCTAAATCATTAGTATGGAAATCTTAAATGATTGCGAGATTAATTATCACTTCAATGTGTACTCAAAATAAAAAAAAAGTAAGCACAAGAGATAAGTGTTCTTAATGCATTTACAACGATGCTATAAAAAGTCCAAACCTTGGGCACGACAATTCTCCTTAGGGAGCTTACATCACTGTTCTGAAGCTGCTTGTCAAAGAGAAATCTGAACCCTGTCGGTTCAAGTGCCTGAAGCATAAACAAGCCGTTACAGGACTTTCTAATATGCAGAACCAAACTTGGCTGATTCGTGATCACAAGACAATATGCCAGTTTCTTTTAAGAGATGGTACAGAGGATTGCAAGGAAAATGTATGTTAACCAGAAAAAGAGGGGAATGAATCTAATGTACTACATTGCTAACGCTATATAAATAAGCATCAAACATATTAAACATTTCAGAACTCACTGCAATTAGTTAGCTTCAATAGAATGATCAAATTTTCAGCTTCATTGTCTTTTATGAAGTACACACATATAAAACAGATTTTAAGACACCCATCTCCAGTACTTATACCATAGTCCATCTAACACTCCCAATTATTGGATCACCCTGTATCTGGTATTTCGTTATATCTAGAATTGCATAAGCTATTATTTCATGTTTTTCCTTATTCATTGAAAGGAATCCAACTATGTTCCAATTCGTTACCTTCTTCAAGAGGACGTGACAACAGGTGGAAGAAATTTTTGCCTTCCAAGGCTATCTCACTCTCACAATTTTAGGAAGCTCATAAGCTGGATATGGGCCACTTAAGAGCTCCTTTTTACTTGAATGATCTTCATAGCAAGAAATTCTTGTCAAAAATAAAATAAAATCCACAGATGAGGACATGACTCGCACGAAGGTATTGTTGAATGACATTTCAGGGGAAGCAAGGGAAGGCGAAATCATGGCGGTCCTTGGTTCTAGTGGCTCGGGAAAATCCACGTTGATCGACGCCCTTGCAGACCGTATAGAAAGGAAAAGTCTTAAAGGTACTGTAACATTGAGTGGTGAAGTTTTGGAGTCCAAGTTTCTAAAAATGATCTCAGCTTATGTTATGAATTCTTAGTTGCCATCAAGATATGACTCAGTTAGGTTGCAAAGTAGTTGGAGGCCTCTCTTGATTGGTAGACAATATCCTTAGAAGTTGGTTTCCTGATTAACTTAGCAACTAAGTTTATGCACGCAGTGCGAATGACCATAAGCCCACATCCATCAGGGACAAGTGAAGTCATGATAGGTACGAAAGCATATCACTTGGTCTTCTTTCACTGGGATAGGTGCACAAACAACCACAAACGTCACACATCCACCACACACCTACAGTTTAGGTGGGCAGCGAGATGCTACTTGTGACTTACAGTTTGGCTTGTAGCATGTAGAGACAGAACTATAAAGTCTTTGAGCTATTTCTAAAACAAAGTTCTTGCAGCCTCTCATTATATTTTAAATTCTAATTTGGCTGGTTGACAGCTTAGGATTTTACCAAAAAATGCAATAAAGGATAATTATTTTTTTGCACTTTTTCAAATACATCTTAGACATTAGACGATTTCAATCGTGTTGTTCAAGGGTTGAATGATAATGGAACAAGGCTTACGACTAGTGAAGTGCAACAAGGCTCAAGCCAACTACTTTTGGCATTATATCTAAACTATAGTTATCAATATTTTTCACACCACCCAATATATAACCATTGATAGAATTTAACAAGCCCCAACACAAGTAGTTTATGTCGATATATATTACTAGGATTCCACCATAATTTTGGTGAGTTATCTATAGGAGATGATTGGATACTTGAAACAACACTATTCTTATACTTTCTAGTTTGAATAAAAGTTTGTACCTTAGTGCAAGGATAAGTATGAGATCCAGAAAAATCTTTAGTTCTAAAGAACTCCTAATTTTTTTTCTAAAAAGGAAAAGTATTAAGTATTTGAAAAGAAATGGACCTATATAGGAGTGGAATAATATAGAAGAATCATACACCCAACCCCAACAAGGCTGGGATTGAGGCGTATTTGTTGCTACATAGCTACATCTAGCAATACAATTTACACAAAAGGGTTGGGTTTGCGATGGACTTATTGTTATATGTGCGATGTTCGATAGAACGAGGAGATTAGGTTGTGTACATAATTATGCCTTCTTGTAAGGGTTGTCTAGTATCCTCATCCTTGTATGGTATAAAAAGATCTTCCTCATTTGATGAAGACTTTTTCTAATATAATTTGCTCACCCGTCACGCCAACCCGATGTCTACTTCTATCCGGAGAAGAAAAGGATCACTTGTGATGGTATTTCCTTTTTAATCCATCCCAGAAAGAATGACATATTTCTATATTTACATATAATTTGACTTTAAACTCCGCATTTTATCTTAATGAGAAGATTTATAACCACACAAATATCTATGGCTTGTTTTACACCAAAAGTCCCAAAAGTCTTTCTTTCTCTTCGCATAGAGTCTAATACTATCACATAAATTGGGATGGAGGAGTAATAATTATCCGTCCTTTGGGCTCATTTATCACACTTTTTATGAACCTCAAACTCCAAAAATGACACGATCTTTCAACCAAAAGACATAAAATAATATATGCTAGGCATCTTTGTAACTTTAAGATCTTTGTGAGAAGACATTCAAGACACGACTTAAGTACTCAATTCTCACGAGTTAGAGGACCATAGTGGGCTTTCCTTTTGCAGCTATGTTACCAATTTACTAATTTAATTGACAGCTTAAACAACTCAATATATACCACACCATTGAGTGGCTCACCTGAATGCTGACTCTTACTTTCCTATGTTGAAATTGTCATTCGGCCAATGACTCTGTTGTCCAATCGACTGATCATGTTGATCATATAACTGGAAGGGAACATATCAAACTAGAGGTGAACGATTAGTGTGTCCTCTGATCTCCACGTCGAGACAAGATCGACAATTTTTTGGGGAGCTCAGTAAAACATTTCTTCTTAAATCATGCTGGTAGTAGAAAGAACTAGTTTGCTTTGTTTATCTTCTTTCTTTGAGAAAAAATTTGCTTTGTTCATCTTCTTATCAACCTCTAGTGCCAATGCATCATTTATGCTTTATCTATTCATCTTCATGAAATGAAAATGTTCTTTCCACGTACTTCAACATTGCCGATCTAGCAAATATGAATTGGAGTCTCGCTTTGATGATGGGAGATGAGATCTATTGATCTTAATAGAGTATTGCTCATAGGGGGAAAAACTTGCACAACAATAAATGCAGTTGATTGGCGGATAGCCGTATCATTTTCCATTAGCCATTGGAATTTGACACTTTATTTAATGCTTCATATTCTAGTCAAGCAAGAAGATGATATTCTTGAAATGAAATCTATTCTCTTCATGTGCTTCAATATTGCGGAGGTATCAATTGGCTATTATCATGTTTAGAGGCAGATCCAGGATTTTAAACCCTATGGTTTCAGCCTTTAAGATTTTTAGCATTGAACTCATTATATTTTTAAAGCTATGAGTTCAAATCCACTATTTATTGAAATTTTAGTAGATTTTACACATAAATTTATTCTCCGCATCGAAAGTTATGGGTTCAGTTGAACCCCTCACTTGTACGCTACATACGCCCCTAATCATGTTAAGCTATAAATTCGTGCTTGTTTGCAATTACAAACTTTTGCTCATTTTGGAATGCCTTCAATCTTTGTGGTTTTCACCTTTAAATTTAATGCTTATTTAGAGCATTTTGACCACGAAAAAAATGCTTATTACGAGCATTACTTAATGCTTCGTCTTCTCGTTGAGCAAGTTGGTTGATATAGTTGTTTTATTGTGAAAATCATTTTTGCTTTAATGTTTCCAAGGTCTTAGTTGAGCATCATCTTCCTAATCTTGCCGTATATCATTCAATGATGTGTCATCTAGTCAAGCATCTAAACAACTAGGCAAATTTTTAGTGTATTACTACGTAGTTAACCATTCAAAGAAGAAGGTATAATTTCCATATACTCCATTACTCTAGAATGTATAATTGCCATATCACTCTACACCTTGCATAGTTGCATTGAGTGATTTGAACATTTTTCTTCTCCGGATAAAGGAAATCTATAACTGAATATATATCTTATTGCTTTAGATACTTAATCTAATACCGTGGAATTTGTTTCATTAATATCTCAAATTATCTCAAGTGTAGCTTGATCTTAATTCTTACATAAGTGCCATTATAGGCAAAGATGCTACATTCTTCAAATTAAGGATTATAGGCAAAGATGCCACATTCTTCAAACCAAGGACCTATTTTAGCATCTTCGTCCTCTTCCAACTGTTGCAAACGCGACGGCATAAGGTCGTCCCGGATATTGGACCCTCAAATTTTCAATCTCGATTTTCACAGGGAACTCTTTCTTAGGTTAAAATCCAAAATAAACAGAACCTACAAATATGTAATCCCCTAAGCAGCACTGAAAATTGTAAATATTAAATTTTCTTTACCAAGTTAAGCATAAGAATGGTATTTATGAATGCAGCATGAAGAAAATGTAGGCAAAGACAAGGTAGAGCAGGGATGTGGTAAAAAGACATTGCTCTTTTCTTCATTCCAGTTAAGGATAGTAGGAATAAAAAAGAATGTTCTTTTGATGACTAATCAACAGAAAGATAATCCAAAATATTTGGAAGTTGTAATTTGTATGGTAGGCGTACAGGGTGAAGGAGTTCATAATATTACTAGAGAAATTCTTTGTGAGGGATTGTAGCTACGAGATTAAATACTATATGGGGATTGGGCTGGTCCAGGCCCACCCAATTGCCATGTAGTTGGGTTGGACCCGGCCCATTTGACATGTCTAGAAGGTGTCCATTATATATAATTTAGCTATACTGGAAGTATGTCACACTAATGGGGAGAAGCAGCTATAAGAGGGAATGGATCTCTTATAGTCAAAGGCAAATAATGTGCGTCAAACTCAAACAACATTAGCACCCCCTATTTCTACTTACTAAAGTAGAAATCAGTGGTACACTTCGCCAATACAGAATTAGTTCTACTCTAATTAGTCTGTCCAACTAAAACCAACAAAAAATAGAGCAGAGTATCCCCCAAATTAAGAAAAATACTGAGTATAGTCGAATTGATTTCCTACAACTCCAACAAGAAGAAGAACAACAACAACTCAGTAAAATCCCACAAGTGGGGTCTGGGGAGAGTAGTGTACGAAGACCTTACCCCTACCCGAAGGGGTAGAGAGGCTGTTTCCGAAAGACCCTCGGCTCAAGATAATAAAAGACAAAAGGGGAGAATATTAGAATCACCACGAAGATCATAGGAAAACTAGGAACATAAAATGCACAGCAAAAAGCGATGGCTAGTAAATGTATCCTGCGTCGAAAATAGAAAATAGTAAGACGCGACATTTCCCCTAGCTATCTTAGACAGAACCCTATAGTACTAGGCTCACAAAGGTACAAAGTAAGGGCAAAGTAACGCAAGACTCAACTACCTCCTAGGCTACAACCGTAATACTCGACCTCCACAACTTCCTATCAAGTGTCGTGTCCTCGAAAATCTGAAGCTTCGCCGTATCCTGCCTGATCACCTAGAATTAAGTACTCCTTCCTCCTTAACCAGAGGTTTCGGGTTCGGGTCTCGGGGTATGAAGTCGTCTTTGTTAGGGAGCGCTTTACACAACGCGGGACTTACTGGTGCGAATCCGGATTTAGTCGGCCCCAATGTCGATAACGGATACCAGATGGGCAACCAAAAAAAGAAAAGGAAATCTCGAGAATTTATCCAAAAGAATATAAATTAAAGAGAGGAATAAATGGAAGTGAAAGATCTAGCAGCAGCAGCAGCAGCAGGGGAGATCACAGTGTAACAATTCCAAATTAAAATAACGTCAAAGAAGGGGTATGATTTTCCCATTAAAATGCCGACTGATATTTCACCCACCACATCCTTCAGAGATACGATATATATATTATTTTTTTGGGCAAAAGATAAAATTAAATGGCAATAAAAGGAAAGTGTAATTTAGTTGAGATGATAAAAATTAAGGAGTACTAGTACTAGTAATAAAGGAAGAAAAGTGATTAGCAAGAGAGTAAGTAAAAAAGGTGAGAGGAGAGCATACACGTGCGACAGGCATAGGAGGAGGTGGTGGCACGTGGGGGAGGAAAGATGGGAAATCCAGCAGGGAGGCAAAGTTGATAGAAGAACGCCTACGCCTCTGGCTGCGACTTCTTTTGGTGGTCTGATGAGGAGGTTGAGCATTCAAAATATCAGTAGGAGTAGTAGCCTCAAAAACACCATTGATCATAGACGTAGGAGTATTGGCAACAAGTGCTGCATTTCCATCTGCCATCACTCCATACGCCTCGGTCATCGCCATTATCGATCAACTCCTTCTACTCCACCACCAATGCTGCTTCTGCTTATTTCTGTAAAAAGCTCTCTGTTCTCTTTTTCCTCTCTTTTTGTGATATTGAAAATTGGGGGAGTTTTCGGTGAGTGGGTGGGAGGCTAGTGTCATTATTATCACCAAACTGGCTGAGATTAGTGGGTCTGGCGTTTTGCTACCAAATGGCACTGATACGATTGACATTTGTGCAATCCTCATTCAGGAGAGAACCTTTAATTTTGTTTTTTTTTTCTTCTCTCGTCGAGTAAATTAAAATAAGAAAGAAAGTGTAATGTAATGAGCCAAAAGATGAAATAGGTGTACTGTAGGGGCAAGGGAAGTTGGGACTTGGGAAGAATTCCAAACTTTAATGAAGGGTTTCACTTCAAACGGATTCATAATAAAAATTAAGTGGGTGAGGAGTTGTCACTTTGTCTTTGTTAAGTGTGAACGGTCGAAAAAAAGGATGTGGGGGGGGGGGGGGACGGTTAGAATGGACAAATAGTGTGACGGATGGAGAAGAGGGAGGAAAGCCAGGTGTTGAAAAAGCTCTGATTTCTTGCTCACTGGAATCAATGGTGCTTTCTTGCTTTGGAGTTTCCGTCATTTCTGCCTTTTTATGTTCACTTGCCTCACTCTATACTATACTATATGGAGAAAACGAGAAAACGATGGAAAGACAGACATATTGTGGGAGTGGTGGAGGGTTTAATTCATTCATGGCTTATTAATTTGTATACAGTGAGGGGGACTGGTTTTATGGATTTAAGCAGTTTTTCTGATTTAGTTTGACATTAATTTATACAGTGAGGGGGGCTGGCAGATTTTTAAGTGCGCCATGGACTCCCGCTTCTCCTCTATTGCTGCCACGTCTCACCTACCTCTTTTGCAACCGGAGCCCCGATTCGTTCTAATTTATTTTGACATTGATTTCAAATTTTAATTGGTCTGATTTGTATTCGATTTTTGTTTAATTAAATATAGTTTTTAGACTTCATTTGTTTGCATTTGATGGATACATGAATGCTCTTCTTGTTATAGTAAGTGCTGCAATTGAATCAACTTTTGATGCAATAGAATATGAGTTCTTGGTGTAAACGTAACCGTAGTTGATTAAATATTCGTCGTGATCATATCTCAAACATTAAGTGTATTTATTTTTAAAGTCTTAATCTTAATTATTAAGTTTTTTTTTTAACTTCACAATCACAGCCACTAATAGGTCTGAATGATTAAGAATTATAACAAAGACTTAATTTCATTAAGATGTTATCAACCACATTCATTATAAATTGCCATCATTATCTACCATTATCAACTATTACCATGCTATCACCATCACCACCACCTCCTTAGTCATAGTCGCAATCATTATCGACAACCACCACCCAGAATTTCCATTACCCCCACCACCATCATTCTCAACCACAACCACAAATTCGTCCTCTTCAACTACAACAACTAACCATCACATCACCATCAATAACCATAACTGACACTGCATACTATCTTTCTCAATCACAACCACAACCACAACCACCATTCTCAATCATAATCGTCATCACTATCAATTACCACTAGCTACAACTCAGAACCACCATCATAAATCAAAACCACCATCAACCATCGTCTCTAGTCGGCATTCACAAGTACCACCATTATCCATCACCACCGCTAACTACCATATTTTAAAAAAAAATAAATTGATAGAATATTAGATTAATTCGTATTTTATTTAAAATTTATGTTTATTAATTTTCAAATAAAGAAAATTTTTATACATTCAGATGTTAAAAAACAACCATCTTAATCATTTAGTATTCAAATCTTAATACACATTTTAATATTCGGCTATGTATTCAGATACCTTAATCTTAATACACATCTTAATATATAGATGTGTATTCAGATTTAGACGTCTTAATCTTAAAAAATAAATTTAGTAAATTTCTTCATCTAAATTATTCCTTTAGTAATAAAATAGGGCAGCCCGATGCACAAAGCATCTCGCGTTCATGCAAGGTCCGAGAAAAGACCACACCCAAGGAATGTGATATAGATAGTCTACCATAATATAAATATTAGTAGCTCTATGACTTGAACCAGTGAACTATAGGTCAAGCGAATATAAATTTTGTAACGACCCGACCGGTCGTTTTGAGCTTTTGCACTTTGATCGCCATTTCTCGGGCATGACTTGCCCCGTATGATGTATTATGACTGATGTAAATTGTTGGTTTTGGTTTTCACGAAAATCGGTATGAATTTGAAAGAACAGTCTCAGCTAAAAGCTTTGAATTTGAAAGGTTTGACCAAGAGTTGACTTATTTGTATATGAGCTCGGATCGGAATTTTTATGATTTGGTTAGTTTTGTTGGGTGATTTATGACTTAGGAGGGTGATCAGAATTTGGTTTTGGAGGTCCGGTGTAGAACTAGGCTTGAATTGGCGAAGTTAGTATTTTGGTGAATTCCGGTTGATAGGTGAGATTTCGATCCGAGGATCGGAATGGAATTCCGAGAGTTGTTGTAGCTTCGTTATGTCATTTGTGATGGGTGTGCAAAATTTTAGGTCATTCGGACGTGGTTTGGTTGGGTTTTTTATCGAAAGCGTATTTCGGAAGATTTTTTTGAAAACTTAGGCTTGAATTCAATGTGAATTGATGGATTTTGTGTTGTTTGAGGTGTTTTGATGATTGGAACAAGTTTGAATGAGGTTTTAGGATGTGTTGGTATTTTTGGTTGGGGTCCCGGGGGCCTCGGGTGAGTTTCGGGTGGTCAATCGGACCATTTTCTATGTTGAGAAGTTGCAGAAATTTCAACAGCTGTTGCAGATGATTTTAGCCTTCGCGATCGCGTGAGGTCTATCGCGATCGCGTAGAAGGAATATGGGTTGGCCTGAGTTTGGCCTTCACGTTCGCATTTGAGGTCTTGCGTTCGCGGAGGGCCTTGACCTTGTGCTTCGCATTCGCATGCAATGGTTTGCGTTAGCGTATAAGTCTTTGGGGGTCCAATGGATTTGTTCTTCGCGTTCGCATCATCTGGTTCACGTTTGCATAGGTCTGGAAAGTAAGGCATCAGGTTCGCATAGTAGGTATCGCGTTCGCATAGTGCATTTGAGAGTCTTGGAATTTTTGCTCTTCGCGATCGCGAGGCTTGGGCCGCGATCACGATGAAGGAAGTTCAGAGCTGGGCGGAAAGTTTATAAAACATTTCATCCGCGATTTTGAGCCATTATTCCTCCATAGCCGAGTATTTTGAGAGCTTTTTGAGGGAAATTGAAGAGGAATTCATGGAGAATTGATTGGATGTAAGATTTTCGAACCTAAAAACGTGATTCTATTGTGAAATTTACCTAGAAATTCATGGAATTTGGCTAAAAATGGAAGAACTAGGGCTTGGAATTTTGAAACTTTTATATTGGGATTTGAAGGACCATTTGAGGTCGGATTTGAGAACTTTTGATATGTATGAACTCGTGGAAGGATAAGGAACCCGTTGATGTAAAAATTTCTGAGTTTCGAGAAGTGGGCTCGGGTTTTGGTAATTTCGGAATTTGTGCCCGTTATGGATTATTTTCGCTTGGGCCTTGTTCCCTTAGCATATTGTGATGTTTCGTTTTGATTTTGAATAGATTCGACGCACGTGGAGGCCGATTTGAGGGGCAAAGGCGTCGCGAGCTAGAGATTTTACAGGTTCGAGGTGAGAAATGATTGTAAATGATATCATGAGGGTTTGAAACCCCGGATTTGCATATCGTAATGCTATATTGAGGTGAGACGCACGCTTGATGATGAGCGTGGGGTCGTTTACTATTAGAGATTGTGACTTGGTCTGTTTCGATTGACGCTTTTACCGCGTATTTGATTGAAACTTATTTGTTATCATCATTATTTGGACTGATTGACATATTTGGGCTTCGAGCCAACTATTTGAACCCTCCGGAGATTTTTATCACTATTTCCTCACTATTTTGATCTACTACTTGAACTCAGTTGTACTGTTTTCCACTATTTTACAACTCAACCACTTTTACTCGGTTTTGAAACTAAAACGATTTAATAAATGATATTTTGGGCTGAGAACTACTATTTTTACTAATGCCTGAGGGGCTTATGTAATCTCTAGACTGAGTATGGTCGAGGGCCAGATGTGAGGATACTAAGGGATCGGGATGCGGGCCGCAACAGTGTTATACTAATACTGATATGGGGCCGATGGCCTAGATTTTGATGCCACGATATGGCTTGATATTGCACTTGGGCCGTAAGGGGCCCCTCCCGGAGTCTGCACACCCCTAGTGAGCGCCGTCGACGAGATATATGGATCGGGCTGCACGTCGCAGTGATATATGGATCGGGCTGCACGCCGCAATGGTGCTGGTACTGTTCTATGTGTTTACTTTATTCCATTTGTCTGCCATTATCTGTTGTTTGTGCTACTTCATGTGACATTTATCTGATTGCCTGGCATTACCTGTTAATTGAGTGTTGTGCCCGAGGGGCGGATTTCCGTGCTTATCTGCACTATTGTTTTGCACTCATTTGCGTAGCCGCTGAAAAAGTCATTTTTAAAAGAGGTTTAAACTGAGCTAAGATGTTTTTTTTTCAAGGATTTCACAGTTTCACTGCTTTTACTCAAAAGGTTTTAGACTGCTCTATACAGCATGATGATTTGCTTTACGTGATTTCTTACCGCTCAATTATTATTTACCTTTATTACTCACTGAGTTGGAGTACTCACTTTACTCTCTACACCTCGTGTGCAGATGCAGGTATTTGTTCACACGGTAGCGGGTTTTGAGCTGGTCGGAGGCTAAGTTATCGGAATTTAGTGAGGTGACTGCCAGCGTTCGCAGCACCGCATTTCTTCCTTTTGTTTATCAGTCCTATTTTATATGTTTCAGGCCTTGCAGTTATGTTTATCCTCTAATAGATGCTCGTGACTTGTGACACCCCGGTTTGGGCTGTGTTTGGGTTGTATTCCGCACTTAATAAAGAAAACTTTTGTTTAGACTGTGGTTATTTAATTATGCTAAAACTGTTTATTAATATTAACTATTCTGAAAAGGCAAAATGGGTTGGTTGGCTGGCCTTATCTTCACGAGAGGCGCCATCACGACCGGATCGGGGTCTGGGTCGTGAAAACTTTACCTTGTGATAAGTGCTTATAATGGTGGATATCCGAAGTTTTTTTCACTGTTATGCTATGTTTAATATTTAAAAGGGAATCTTATAGAAATATCCCAAAAAAGTCTCAACTTACCAACCTCTAGCCATTAATCATAGTTTTATCAAAACTAACCAAGCATATATAAAAATTGAAAACCTAAAGAAATAAGGTTCTTTCTTTCTAAGAATCACACACAAAGATCTCCTTCCATATTTTCAAGCGCGATTAGCAAGATGCAAGATGGAAAGAAAATTTCATGAATGAGGTAGCAAATAAAGTGATGACATACAATATATATATATATATATATTGTAATGACCCGATTGGTTATTTTGAGCTCTAGCGCGTCGTTCAGCAGTTTGAGGCTATGAGCACCTTTATTTCAAGTATTATTACTTGTGTGCGTGGTCGGAATTGAATTTCAGGAAGTTCAGAGTCAATTTGGAAAGAGAATTCTCATTTCGAAAGCTTTAAGTTGATAGAAGTGACTAAGATTGGATTTTTGAGTAAACGGCCTCGGAATCGGGATTTGAAGGTTCCAACAGGTTCGTAGGATGATTTTGGACTTGGGCGTATATCCAGATCGGGTTTTGGAAGACCCGGGAATGTTTCAGCACCTATTGTGGAAGTTAGCTTTTTTGGAAGAATTTCATAAGTTTGGATTGTAGTGCATTTCATGTTATCGATGTCCGTTTGGGATTTCAAGTCTGGAAATAGCTCCATATGGTGATTCTGGTGTTGGGATCACGATCGAAAGTGAATTCAAAGGTCTGTGGGTCATTTTGGAGTCATTTTGCTAAAGTTGAAAATTTGAAGGTATTTGAGAAGTTTGACCGGAAGTGAACTTTTTGATATCAGGGTCGCATTCTAATTCCGAAAGTTGGAGTAGGTCCGCAATGTCAAATATGACTTGTGTGCAAAATTTGAGGTCAATTAGATGTGATTTGATAGGTTTCGACATCGAATGTTGAAGTTTGAATTTCTCAAGTTTATTAAGTTTGATTTGGGGTGTGATTCGTGATTTTAGCGTTGTTTGATGCGATTTGAGACCTCGAGCAGGTCCGCATTATGTTTTGGGATTGGTTGGTATGATTGGTTGGGGTCTCGTAAGCCTCGGGTGGATTCCGGATGGATAACAGATCAAAATTTGTATTTGAAGAAGAATTGAAGCAGCTGGTATCTGGTGTAACCGCGCCTGCGAGGTTTTGGTCGCAGGTGCGGAGCCACAAAAGCGGCCCGAGTGTCGCAGAAGTGGAAATGGATGGGAGCACAGGTGTGACGCAGCTTCCGCAGAAGCGGTCCTGGTCCCGCAGAAGCGGCCGTGGGCGAGTTAGCTGAGAGCGCACATGCGATGGAGATTTCCGCAGGTGCGAGAAGCAGGTTGGGCAGTGTGTTCTTTTAAGCGAGGGTTTGGCTCATTTTTAGCATTTTTTTTCCTCTATGGGAGCCGATTTTGGAGCAACTTGGGAGTGCCATTTTCATCACCAAGCATAAGGTAAGTGGTTTCTACTAGTTTTGAGTTAATACTTGGATTATATACGGATTTGAGCATGAACTTTGGTAGAAATTTGTGGATTTTTGGTAGGAGACCTAGAAATTTATATTTTGGATTTTTACCACAATTTTGGGCATGGAATTGAGAGAAAATCATATATTTGAGTTCGTGAGGTCATGGATAAAGTTCATATTCGAAAAATTTCGGAATCCGGGAATGTGGGCCCGAGGGCGATTTTGTCAACTTTTCGAGCGGAGTTGAGATTTTATATAAATTGAATTGTTATGAATATTAGGGTATATTTTCATTGGTTTGCCCATTATTTGGCTAGTTTTGGAGCGTTGGGGTATCGGTTTGAGTCGTCGGAAGGACTTGGAAGCCGGTCATTGGGCTTCGAAGCGAGGTAAGTCTCTTTTCTAACCTTGTACGAGGGAATTGTCCCCATAGGTGAAATAATTGGTTATGTGCTTCTATTCGTGAGGGGTTACGTACGCACGAGGTGACGATGGTCCATGCGCAGCTACTATTATGATTAAGTCCGGGTAGTCTAGGACCCAAAAGCATGCTATACTTGGAATATTTGTAATCTTATTGACAGTTTGAATTGCTTAAATCACATCGAATTAGTAAATGGATTTCTAAAAAGATTAAATTTCATTTTCTTACATTGTTAAAAGAGAATTGGCTTTTTTGGATAATTGTTCCATGATGACTTCTTGATTGACTGTCTGTGTGTGTTTAATTTTAGAATGGGCCAAATGCCTCGGCTGATTAAATAGATGTATCTATGGTTTGCGCCATTCGACCCTCTGGCAGTGCACAGTTTAAATATTTATTGGATCGGGCCGTACGACCTCGGCATGATTTGCGGATGCTTGTAATACTTGCTTGAGATTTGTAAATTGATATTGCCTCCCTGGTCTGAGATAAATTGATAAATAATGGATTATAAATTTGGAGACTCCTAAATGTAAAAGGGGATGTTTACTTGTTTTCTTGACTTACTTGAGTTTATTGCTGCTTTAATGAATCCATGATTGTCGAAGTCGGCCTCTCGTCTCTACTTCTTCGAGGTTAGACGGGATACTTACTGGGTACAAGTTATTTTCATACTCATACTACACTTGCTGTGCATTTTGTTGCACAGGTTCATGTGTGGCTAGTGGCTTAGTGGTGTAGCGGTATGGTTGATGCGGGGACTTAGGTAAGTTGTATCTTGCGAGATGATTCGCAGCCAGCAGAGTCTCCTTCAGAGTATTGTACTGTATCATTTCATTCCTGTCCAATTGTAGTCCGGACATTTATTGCATTTTATTTTATTCCATGGTAAACGCTCATGCACTTGTGACACAGGGTTCTGGGATGATTATGGGGTATTTGTATTAATTCCTAAACGTTTCTATTTAATTTGAAACAGTTATCTTTTACTAGTAAAATTGAAGGAAAAATCATAGTTTTCAAAATTATTAAAACAAGGCTTAAATTAAATATTTATGATTGGCTTGCCTGACAGCAGTGTCCGGCGCCATCACGATCCTTAGTAGATTTTGGGTCGTGACAATATGGTATTAGAGCACTAGGTTCCCTTAGGTCTCACGAGTCATGAGCGAGTCTAGTAGAGTCTTGCAGATCGGTACGGAGACGTCTGTACTTATCTCCGAGTGGCTACAGGGCTGTTAGGAGTACTTCCCTTCTTGATTTCCTCATCGTGCGATTTGATTTCTTTGAGGCTTATGCCCTTGTTTCTTTCCTACTAGATCTTACGCGACGTTGAAACGCTTATTATAAAGCGAGAATTGAAGAATCTTAATTTTATTACAGATGTGGTGTGTGATGTTTCTCCTAGCACAATTGGTTGGGCTATTGTTGTCGCCTTACGGAAGGTGTAAGCACGTGATTTTTGCCCAATATGAGAATTACTCCCAAAAAAATTCAAAAATAAAATGATTTTTCTTTGGTGTGAAATTTTTGTGATATTTTGAATAATTATTTGTATTTGTCTGTGCATGTTTATTTGCTAAATTAATAAAAAATACAAAAATATGTCGCATTTTGCATGTAGGATTTAATTCTACAATTGTTAGTAATTGAATTTGTTTTACAAAAATTAAAAATTACAAAAATAGGCATCGTTTGCATTTTTAGTATTTAATGTCCAAATATACAATTTTATGCTTAATTAATACTTAATTGTGCGTTAATTGTTATTGGGAGTTAATTTGCGCTTTTATAACTTAATTTAGTTCTTAATAATAGTTTAAGTATTTTTATAATTTAGTTTTAGAAAAATAAAAGAAGTAAAGAAAGCGAAAATATAAAGAAAGTCGGAATTGGGCCTCTTCTTCAATTTCAAGCCACAGGCCCAAAAAATGGCCCAATCTTCCCTACGACCCAGTCCATTTCGAACTGGGTCGACCCAGTCCATAACCCAAAAGACCCAAACCCCTTTGTCTTACATTTTACAAAACAAAACAAAAATTAAAAGACAAGAAACCCTAAACACTAAACCAATCCGCCCCCACCCCTCCTATCTTCTTCTTCTTCCTCAAGATAACCATGGCTGCCTCCCATGGCGTCGTCCAGACCTTCGACCAAACAGTCCCCTCCCTCCCTCGTCTTCGTTGTCCGTCGTCAACACCACCCTAAGCAAACGACCATGGACGCCTGAACCGCCGGACCCCCCCGTCGCTGCCCTCGTCGTCCAGCCCATTCCGCCATGGATGAGCGTCGACCAGCTGCTTCCGTCGAGCAGCTTGAGGCCAAAACAAGCCTCAGCTGCTGCTGTTCTTCTTCGTCTTCTTCAGCTTGAGCGTCGCCATGGAAGCCGTCTCCGAGCTGCTGCTTTTGCTTCACGTCCATGGCGTCCAAACGTCGACCAGCTGCTTCCCGTTCCACCTTCTTCTTCACTTCCAGCTGCTTCCATTCATCACTTCTTCTTCATCCAAAACCAGTAACACCCAAACACCACAGTTCCGACAACCACCCAACCCAGCTCCTTCCGTCGCGTCATCACTGTCCATCGCCTTCTGTCGCGACCAGCTGCTTCCATGGCCAAGTTCATCGTCCAGTTCGAAGCCTCCCCAGCTACCACGTCTTTTCTGCTCGTGTTAGTCATCGTTGGTTCGAGCTTTGGTCGAGGCTCGTCAAGATTCGTTGTTTGTTTGGTCGTTGTTTGTCGTTTCAATCCGGTTAGTAGTTTTTAAATTTTATTTCATCCGTTATTTTGTTTTGATATTTTTCGAATCTAAAATCGGCGAATGTTTGCTTTGTTCATGTCTATGGTTAGATATTTGATTTTTTGGTTTTGTTCATGTTCATGTTGTTTGTTAAATTAATTTTCAGATTTCAAAATAGAAGTTTAATTAGTTGTTTTCATATTCATTTCATGTTTGTATTATTGTTTAAGTGAATATTTGTTAGTATGATGTTTGTTAGATTCAAATTGAAATTTAATTAACTATTTCTTCAATTTGTTTCATGTGTTTATGTATTGTTAGAAATTGTTAATATTGTTAAGTTCAAGCTTAAGTTCATAATTGTTTATTCGTCGATCTTGTTATTTGTCTAAAGAATTTAGTTGTGTTAGAGAAATATGTTGGTTTAATCGTTTAAATCCATCATATTTGTTGTTCAAAATAGATTCAATTCATGTTCATACTTTGTTTGATTGTTCTTGAATCCGAAATTTGTATAGTTTGATTTCTTGTTTATCATTTATGATTATTTCTTGAATTTGTCTCATAATCTTGTTGTTTAAGTTTAATATAGGAATTGTTGGTTGTAATATTGTTAGAGTTGATTTTAAGTTCAATATGATTGAATTTAGAAATCTTCATACTTTGTTTGTTGTTGTTGTTGAATCCGAAAATAGAATTGTTTGTTGCTAAAATATTGTTCAATCAAATTTTAGTTGTTCTTTGTTGTTCAATTGGTGTTCATGTGATTTGTTGTTGAAATGTTGTTAAAATCGTGTTCATGTGATATTGTTGTTATGATGTTCATCCGTGTTCATATTGTTATTTGAACATTTTTAGAAATTGATCATATTGTCTATATTTTGGTTATGTTTGATTAAATGATGTGTTATAGCTGATGGGTAATTTGGTAAATTTGTAGTACGTTCAGGGGTAGTTTGGTAATTTTAGTAAGGTCGGAGGGGGTAGTTTAGGAATTGTACATTTTGTAATTGTTTATTTGAAGCATGGGGGACAAAATGAAATGGGGTGGGTTGTGATATGATTATTTAATATAAAGGGGGGACAAGATTTAATTTAAAGGGGGAATCTTGCATTATTTTAAATGAAGCATGGGGGACAAAATATAATGGGGTGGTGTGATATGTTTATTTAATGTAATGGGGATGAGTGGAAAGATAATGGGTTGGGTAGAGAAAAAGTATTGATTTAATTGATTAAAAGATTTATGGGATGAGATTATATATATATGAAGTCTTGAACACAAGACAAGAACAGAATATAGAGAGAAGAAATAGAAAGAGATACGAGAGAAAAAAATACACACACAGATAGAGAGGAAAAAACGGACAGAGAATAGAAGAGAGAAAAATTCCGAAAAATATTTAAGCTTTCAAAATAAAAATAAAAGCTAAAGAATCTACTGCTTTCTTTCTTTGTTTGAAATTAGTATTAATGGTTGTTATTTCATTTAAAGCTTAAAGCTTTTGTTTTTGGGATTACTACTCCACCGGTTTGTACTGGGTTGTTACTGTTGCTGGGCAGTTGTTGATGTTGTACTGTTATTACTGCCGCTGATTCTCATCTTCATTTTTCTTGCTTCCAATATCAGGTACATATCTGTAAATTCATGTCATGAAAAGCTTCAAGATGACATATTAATGAAGTTCGGGAATTATAATTCTGTTTTCCATTCGTTCAAGTTCATTAGTTTAAAATTTGGTTTTGTTTCAGTTGATTAATATAGTAGTATGTTTGTCGTGATGAATATAAGATAATTGTTACCTCTTAAAGTTCGTATAAGTGTTGTAATAATATCACCTATTTCGGAATTTTCATTAAGTGAAGTCATGATTGAATTATCAAGGTAGGGAACATGACATAAAATGGGCCATTAATTACATCCCGTAATATTGTTAGCTAAATGTAAAGTAGAATGGAAGTATCAAGAAATTACATTATTAGTATATCTTGTAAAAAATCTGATTTTGGTTTAGATTGATATAAGTTGTATGTTCATATATGGCATGATGATGAGTATATATATAATCATATATGGAAGGTGATTTGATATAGCTCGTTACGATGTTAGAGTGTTATGAATATTTTAGACGGACAATTGTGTTGCATGTAAGGCAATTTTATTCAATCGATTTGTATAATAATTCTCTTTCTTATCAACTTGATGCCTACCATCATAAACAAATTAATCAAACGATTATAACTTTGGATTAAAAACAATTAATGTAGAAGGTGATTAGGTTTATAGATTATAACATTTTTTTTAGCATTCGCTTCAAATAGAACAATGAAAATTCTTCAAAAATATCACTTCCTTACATCTATTCTTTCCCAATTTTTATACGTAATTTGCATGTTGTCTATTCGGGTAGGCAAATATTGTATTCACTAAATGGTAGTATTAATCACACATTTATTTTTACTCCACAAATTCGAATGGTTTGAGGAATATAATTCATACGCGTAAAAATATAATTTGCGATCAACACTTAATGAATTGTGAATTCTTTTCAAGGAATTTAGAGGCATCTCAAATAGTGATTTCTCATGACTCTTACATTTAAAAATAGATGGATGCAATAAACATTTGTAGAGAATTTATATTACTGTCAAGAATATTTGCATAATTAAGGATGTGTTCGCGTGACTTGATTATACTTCTAAAGGCGATTCGGATTATGCGTTCGCGCAACTTCGAGCAAATTTTTAATAAAAAAGGGTTCTTCGGAGATCATCAATATTAATTTCATATAACCCGAGATGTGCAGTTCACTATTTAATCATACAAGAGCGACATACGTTCTTAATTTTATTTAAGCACAATTTCTAACTTAAGTCTATTTTTATAATAATAAAAAAGAATTTCGAAAATAATAATAATTATATTATCAATATCATTGTGTACACGTGCGCGTGACACAACTCCGCATGTTTTAAAAAATATAATTTATAACACGAATATACGTACGCGTGATTCGATTCAAAGAAGGGTCTTTAAATCTAAATAGAAGCGGTAACAATAAAATCATGCAATAAAAATGTATTTAACAAATCAAAATAATCAAGCCAAACACAACAGTTGAGCGACCGTGCTAGAACCACGGAATTCGGGAATGCCTAACACCTACTCCCGGATTAACAGAATTCCTTATCCGGATTTCTGGTTCGCAGACTATAATACAGAGTCATTCTTTTCCTCGATTCGGGATTAAAATTGGTGACTTGGGATGCCTTAAAATTCCCAAGTGGCGACTCTGAAACAAATAAACAAATCCCGTTTCGACTGTCCTTTAATTGGAGAAAACTCCCTACGCCCCTCACGGGGCGGAAATAGGAGGTGCGACAGAAGGATATCCTATCATTTCAGCTCCGTAGCTGTACATTGGAGAGCTTTGAGGCTATGCACAGGTTACTATGATGCTCATGAATGTTTATCGCACAGTATTGATGTGATAGTGGGATGATTGTCCATGCATGGAAGCAGTGTATGACTTGGAAGGGAGTTCTCTCAGTGCATGATTCAGAGATACAATATTTTATTTCCGATGAAGGAAAGGCAATCGCACTATATACATGCATGTTTGGGTTGATAGAGTAACGAGACTTGGTATTTTCAAGTATGGTGGAATTTTTATCTGCGACGTTGTATCGTCGTCCTTGATTGAATATGTTAAGTTCGCTGGTGTTATGGTTTTCTTCAATTTGCCTTGGGGCAGGATATTGTGAAATGATAATGGAGAGGCGACTGTTAGAGATCGCGATGTGCGGTGGTTCAGGATTGAATCGGTGTTTCTAGTGTTGATGGCTCAAGAAAGATGACCTCAGGGAGATTTAAAGTTAGTGACGATCTGTTGGTTCCAATGTTGCAGAGAATGAGATTGAATCAAGACATCAACCATGCAACAAAGGATGAGGAAGGACATATGGGAAGTGTCAGGCGGCGGTTAAAATTTCTAAAAGGCCAGGTATAAGAAGCGAAGGTCGAGTAGTTGATTAAAGGAGTGAGTTCCGCCAAAATGGGAGAGTGGCGGAGTTGCATATGGGTTTTGTGGTAGGATGACTACGCACCTTAAGGAAAGTTTGGAATGATTAGGGGAATTTTAGTGGACGATGATTGGGTCTACGGGCTTAATTTGAAATGTTGGCTAGTATACGGCGGGAGATTGGATACGATAGAAAGGAGTTGCTTGATATGGAGAAGGATACAACATGACTTGGATAGGAAGATATTGTCGCACATTTTAGTTGATGTCCACTAGGAGTGAATGGATTTGTGCAACTGGTGAACGAGCGCAGGCTCAGGTGGGTTATCTCCGGAGAGCAGGTCAGCATCCGCGTGGTTGGTGAAGCTTTTGCGAAGGATTTTACTGGCTATCCAGTAAGAGGTCCAATATGTGGATATTGCTATAGAATTAGGAGTGTTCATGAAATGCCAATGGAAGGATTTTGGGGGATCTGACGATTTGATTGCGCAAGGTCATGTCAATGAGAGATAAAGAATCTTGGTGGGTTCCAGAGTTGTGTAATAGTGGCTTCAAGCTAAGTGGGAGAGTTCCACCGCCTACGGTTGGATTGCATGGTCGTCTATTGGTGAGATTTTGGGTCATCGGTGTATTGGCGAGTTATTCAGCTAAGGGAAAAGAATATAAGTGGTCATTTGAGGCAAGGAATCTAATGAAGATGTACTACGGTTGGCCTTATTAGATCATGATCAGGCTTTGGGAAGATTCAGGATTTATGCTTCGTCCAGAGGTGATTTTCAGGGGAAGTGATTCAGTCGGGTGCTTCGTCGAGAGGGTGTTCATGCGCTAGAAGATTCTTGGAGTTGACTGTATTCAGGACCAAGTCAGAGTGGGTAGCTCTTAACAACAGTCCTAGTAAATTCAAAGGTTAAAAATGCGGTGCCTAGGGATTTAAGCCCGCAATATGGTTAAGAATCGAGCTTCTGTAGAAGATTACGATAAGAGGCTCGGAATAATCTATGATATTTTCGACTTGCAGTGTAGCATCGGGAGTAAAAAGAGGAAAGGACTTCGGATTCGTAGAGGAATTGTCAAAATGGATGTACCAGTTGAGATGTGAATGTGCTCACAAGGAAGATATGAGGTGGTTCGTGAGGCAGCATGGTCTCGTGTTTCAAAGCCACTCGGGATGAGTGTGGGTTGAGTGCGTTATGTGTTGAATGAAGTTATTATTATTCTAAGGCAATTAAGGATAAATTGGAAAAGGTTGGGATTGGTTAGCCATGGTTGAATTGGCATACTGGTTGCAGTGATCAGTTCCTTCAACGTGATTACGTTATGCAAGTGATTTGGACGGTACGTGTGAGGCTTGTCGGCCGTCATAATTGATTTTATTCAGAAGCATTCTGGTATTATGGCTTGTTATGTGTAGGCGGATTCCGGAAGGACTATGGTGACTTAGGCCACTACTTGAAGATTTGCATATTCTATGGTTATGAGGATTCACTCGCGTATTGCTATGGTTCTCCTAAAATGAGTAAGTGGAAGTTTCTATATGATGAAGTATTGATCTATTAGTGGTTCAGGAGTTATGATGGAAATCTTGCATTATCGCAAATCGGCGTGCTATGTGCAGTGAGTGGTATGGGATTTGAAAGTGAGAACCAAGGTTGCGGTTCGGTGTTGGCAAAGATGTCATGAGCTCGGATGAGCAGGAAAGGAGCTTGGATGTTTAAAGCAAGTTGGTATTGTCTTCAGCGTCACCTGAGATCGGTGTTTTGTGAAAGAGGCTCTGCATCCTGGTTATGGATTCTTGAATTGCTTTACAGTGTTAGTGGTGTGGACGTGCAGACTTTTTATCTGGTGCAGAAGGTCGTGGGAGTGTGTCTCATGGGAAGGTTGTATAAGTGTGGTATGTAGTCACTTGATTGATTGGAAATTTAAACCAATTATAAAGGTTGTGGTAATATCGCTAATGTGAGAATTTATGCCTGGAGGGCACTTGGTTTATTGGGTTGTGAACTATGGAAGTTTACTCCGGTTATGATGATTGTCCTTGTGAGTTATAGGAAAAGGGATTATTATGAACCCGGGAAAGGTTATTAACCTAGTTCGGTACGATCAGAATCGGCTTGAGACTTGTGGATGGATGTAAATATGAATGTGGGCTTTGTATCAGGCCAGATGTGTTCATTTCAGCAATGCACTCCTTATGGAAAAGTATTCGGACCTCAGTTATGAAACGACTTGATAAATTTCTTATGCGTTGGGGATTCGCATAGAGATAGTGTCATATGATGGTTCTTGAGATTCATATCATATATCGCACCTCAGTTGTGCTTGGGTTTTGTAGCTTATGACACTATATGTCTCTCCAGGGTTGGTATTATGCACTTAGTGTGCTTGTGACCAATATTCGGTATTTTATTGTAATGAGCAATTTAGCTCGATGTGTATCTCCTTATGTGAATTTTATGAGTGTATCGGGTGGTACGCCTCCACGGGTATGTTATTTGGATCGGATTGCACGCCGCAATAGTGTGATGTTGAATACAACTTTCTATACCCTATTTTAGTGTGTCTTGTTTCCTATTTTCTAAGAAAAGCTCATATTAGTGCGTGAGTTGAGTAGTCCCTTCCAGAATTCGTTTCCCTTTTTGTATTACATTCGAGTTGGTAGCCTATTGGCACATTGTGGCATCATATGAGACTTTTGATCATATCCGGGGTGGCTTATTGCCTGAGTAGTTCGTACTGGGTGAGACGAGATCATTGAATTTAGGATCAGTGCAATCTGATTATATGAAGTATATTAAGGAGCAAAGACCATTATTTGGTTCAGAATGAGGTGATGGTTCTGTCAAGAATATAGACCCAATGTTTTTTTTGATTCGGCAGTTGGTTATTAATTTATACACATCTCTTCCGTCGTAGCGGTATTGTAAGAGTTGGAGCAAGACCTATGTATGTCATGAGGTGCAATGGGAGCATCAGATTTGTGGAATTTCGACTATTATGCTCGGAGAATGTTATTGTGGTCCTGTAAATAAAGTGGTGCAAGGTGTGAATTCAGCAAAGGTATGCAGTCATGTTCTAGTACATCGTGTGGTGATCGATATGGTGTTCGTATGTTGGAAACAGACATGGCAGAGAATTCTGGATGTTGGAATTGGGCTCTAAGGCTTATTCGCTTAAGAGAAAAAGGATATCTTCAGATTGATCAAGCTAAGGTGCCCCGAGTTGTGGTAGCACGGGTAGGTGCTTGAGGTGTTAAACAGTGATTTCAGACAACTCCAGCGTAGTTCTCGGCACGTTCGAGGACGAACGTATGTTTAAGTGGGAGAGAATGTAACGACCCGACTGGTCATTTTGAGCTCTAGTGCGTCGCTCAGTAGTTTGAGGCTATGAGCAGCTTCACTTCAGGTATTATGACTTATGCGCGTGATCGGAATTGAATTTCGGGAAGTTCAGAGTCGATTTGGAAAGAGAATTCTCATTTTGGAAGCTTTAAGTTGATAGAAGTGACTAAGATTGGGTTTTTGAGTAAACGGCCTCGGAATCGGGATTCGAAGGTTTCAGCAGGTTCGTAGGATGATTTTGGACTTGGGCGTATGTTCGGATAGGGTTTTAGAAGACCCAGGAATGTTTCGGTACCTATTGTGAAAGTTATCATTTTTGGAAGAATTTCATAAGTTTGTGTTGTAGTGCATTTCAGCGTTATCGGTGTCCATTTAGGATTCCAAGTCTAGGAATAGCTCCGTATGGTGATTCTGGTGTTGGGAGCACGATCAAAAATGAATTAAGAGGTCAGTGGGTCATTTTGGAGTCATTTGGCTAAAGTTGGAAATTTGAAAGTATTTGAGAAGTTTACCGGAAGTGGACTTTTTGATATCGGGGTCGAATTCCGATTCCGGAAGTTGGAGTAGATCCGCAACGTCAAATATCACGTGTGTGCAAAATTTGAGGTCAATCGGATGTGATTTGATAGGTTTCGTTATCGAATGTTGAAGTTTGAATTTCTCAAGTTCATCAAGTTTGATTTAGGGTGTGATTCGTGATTTTAGCATTGTTTGATGTGATTTGAGACCTCGAGCAGGTCCGCATTATATTTTGGGACTGGTTGGTATGATTGGTTGGGGTCTCGGAGACCTCGGGTGGATTCCTGATGGTTACTAGATCAAAATTTATATTTGAAGAAAGAATTGAAGCAGTTGGTATCTTGTGTAACCGCACCTGCGAGGTTTTGGCCGTAGGTGCGGAGCCGTAGAAGCGGCCCTGGTGTCGCAGAAGCGGAAATGGATGGGTTTGGCTGGGAGCGTAGGTGCGACACAGCTTCCGTAGAAGCGAGATCGCAGAAGAGGTCCTGGATCCGCAGAAGCGTTCGTGGTCGAGTTAGCTGAGACCGTACATGCGATGGAGATTTCCGCAGGTGTGGAGCCACAGAAGCGGCAGGTGGACCGTAGGTGCGAGAAGCGGGCTGGGCAGTGTGTTCTTTTAAGGGAGGGTTTGGCTCATTTTCACCATTTTTTTCCTCTATGGGAGCCAATTTTGGAGCAACTTGGGAGTGCCATTTTCATCACCAAGCATGAGGTAAGTGGTTTCTACTAGTTTTGAGTTAATACTTAGATTATATACGGATTTGAGCATGAAATTTGGTAGAAATTTGTGGGTATTTGATAGGAGACCTAGAAATTTATATTTTTGATTTTTTACCACGATTTTGGGCATGAAATTGAGAGAAAATCATATATTTGAGTTCGTGAGGTCATGGGTAAACTTCATCTTCAAAAAATTTCGAAATCTGGGTACGTGGGCCCGAGGGCGCTTTTGTCAACTTTTCGAGCGGAGTTGGGATTTTATATAAATTGAATTGTTATGAATATTAGGGTGTATTTTCATTGGTTTGCCTGTTATTTGGCTAGTTTTGAAGCGTTGGGGCATCAGTTTGAGTCGTCGGAAGGACTTGGAAGCCGGTCATTGGACTTCGGAGCAAGGTAAATCTCCTTTCTAACCTTGTAAGAGGGAATTGTCCCCATAGGTGAAATAATTGGTTATGTGCTTCTATTTGTGGAGGCTACGTACACATGAGGTGACGATGGTACGTGCGCAGCTACTATTATGTTTAAGTCCGGGTAGTCTAGGACCCAAAAGTATGCTATACTTGGAATATTTGTTATCTTATTGACAGTTTGAATTGCTTAAATCACATTGAATTAGTAAATAATTTCTAAAAAGATTAAACTTCATTTTCTTAAATTGTTAAAAGAGAATTGACTTTCTTTGGATAATTGTTCCCTAATGACTTTTTGATTGACTGTCTGTGTGTGTTTAATTTGAAACGGGCCGAACACCTCGGCAGATTAAATAGATGCATGTATGGTTCGCGCCAATTGATCCTCTGGCAGTGCACAGTTTAAATATTTGTTGGATCAGGCCGTACGACCTCGGCATGATTTGTGCATGCTTGTAATGCTTGCTTGAGATTTGTAAATTGATATTGCCTCTCTGGTCTGAGATAAATTAATAAATAATAGATTATAAATTTGGAGACCCCTAAATGTAAAAGGGGAGTACTTCCCTTCTTGATTTCCTCATCGTGCGATTTGATTCCTTTGAGGCTTATGCCCTTGTTTCTTTCCTACTCGATCTTACACGACACAAAACACTTATTATAAAGCGAGAATTGAAGAATCTTAATGGTACTACAGATGTGGTGCGTGATGTTTCTCTTGGCACAATTGGTTGGGCTATTGTTGTCATCTTGCGGAAGGATATCCTATCATTTCAACTCCGTAGTTGTACTTTGGAGAGCTTTGAGGCTATGCACAGGTTACTATGAACAACAGCTCCGGAAATTATGCACTGATTCTATATTTCTTTTTCTTTTATTTTCTTATAATTAAGGTTCCAAATAGGATGTGCATTGTATTTCTTCTTTTTCTTCTACTTTTTCTCTGATTTTGAGAAATGGTGTATCTATGTAATTTGCTTTAAGACCGGTGTATCTATATTTCTTTTTCTTTTTATTTTCTTATGATTAAGGGTCCAAACAGGATGTGCATTGTATTTCTTCTTTTTCTTCTACTTTCTCTCTAATTTTGAGAAATGGTGTATCTATATAATTTGCTTTAAGATCGGTATAAGATTCATGAATCAATAACATGTTCTTTCTGATGTTAATATATTTTGGATGTATACTAAAGGTCAAAACACATATAAATACATACATATCGTTGAATAGTTCTGAAAGAGTTTTAAGGAATATGCCAATTTAGAACACTCAACAAATAACAATGCTAAAAATAAATTTTGGTAGTTGATTTTTACTAAACGAAGTGATAAAAGCAAGAACCGTAAATAAGAAATCATGTAGGAGTTCATGGCAATACGTAAGATCGTATCTTTTATTTTTCTATTTTTTTAAATATACTAAACCATCTTCAAGCGACTATTGAGGACACGAATTGAGTTTACAAGTCTCTTAAACGAGATGATCACATCTAAACAATCATCTTTTCCTTTATGAAATCGTTGTGTGTTTTCAAGATATAAACAACCAACGCAACTTCCTTTTTTTAAAATTATTATTTCATCATGTGTAAACTTCTTTGGCTGTATTTTTTTTATCTGTATTATAATTTTACATTCTTTTTTATGTAAGGAGAAACATTTGAACAAGATTTTAAAAAAAAGAATAAACTTAGATATGCATATATTAATTAAATAAAGACATTTATTATTATTCTATTAAAAAGAACAGATATTTCTTAAAACTTCTTCAACTTTTTAGAAAATCAAAGATAATTGATTAAGAAATATATATCAACTTTACATATACATATTAATCCCTTTATAGTTGTGGGGACAATTGTATCATTCCATGGCAAACTTGTAACGTGTATACTGTTGAAAGTATGATAAATGCAATCATAGTGTCATTGAAAATGCTTAATATTTCTGATTTTATTTAATTTTTAAAACTAAATTATATGTATCTATATATATATTTTTAATGACCGCGTGAGCGAAGCGCAGACAAATACACTAGTTTTGAAAATAAAAGAAAACTAAAATTGAAAAGGAGATGTGTGTACTTTAGTTTCTATACATTTGCATGTATTTTAAATTATTGAAAAACATACTTTACCATTCAAATAAATTGAATTTTTTTTTCCATTCTGAAAATTTGTCCAATGACTATCCAATTTTGGCATTTGACTTAAGGTCAAGGGGGGTATTCTATCTCAATTTAAAGACGAATGGCATATTTTTTTCTAAACCGTGATGATAAGAAAGTTAAAAATAATTTTAACAAAGGAATTAAAAGATGTTATTTAAGACGTAAAGCATTTCGCGATACAAATAACTTATTAAAAATATTTGGTATATATCTCAACGCATAAGCTCGAATTATATGAATGTCCGAGACTTAAAGATTTAACCTCATGAAATTTTTAATCCTTATTATCGTTGGGTGAGTTTCACTATTCTTCTAAAACCCTAATTGTTATATACAACATATTTTTTAGCATAGTATAAACGTATAATATTATTTAAATTAGATGCAGATTAATCCGGAGTAATCAATACTTAACCTTTTGTAGTTTTTTATGGCTATAGACATGATCAAATTAGTTTTTGAATTTTTTAATCGGTTTGATTTGACTTTTCAATTTGGTGCGATTTGCCGATTCGGTTTAAACACTCCTACTTGTCTTTGCATAGTTTCTATTTAGTGTAAAATATGCTGTGTTGTTTAAAACCAACTCCTCCATCATTGCACTTATTACACTTCCCTGTATATCCACAACATGCACCCCATAACCTGTGTTGTTTTAGCAACCCTTTTATGAAAACTCAACAGCAACATGCTCTGTAGTCTCTCTCAACACTCTTTTCTCTCAACAAAAGAAACACAATCCCTTCCTTCCCCTCACAAAAGAAGCACAATCCTCACCCTCTACCACAGAGTAACACTCTCATTCGTTGATCATCATCCTATACTCCAAGATATCAATGACCACAATTTTAACCCCTCCACAACCCCAAAACCATAAGCTCTATAAAATAATGTCCACTTGCCCACAAAATAGTGTGATGTATTCAGGAGCTCTTGCATTCTTGGTTCAAAATACTAATCTCTTTTCCTGATCTTAGAGAAGAGTAAAATAATTTTGGGCCAGGACTGCAAGAGCTACTCAGTGCTTTTATTACACTTCCCTGTATATGCACCCCATAACCTGTGTTGTTTTAGCAACCCTTTTATGGAAACTCAACAACAATATGCTTTGTATTTCTTTTTTTTCTTCTGCTTTCTCTCTAATTTTGAGAAATATCTATTTAATTTGCTTTAAGAACGGTGTAAGATTCATGAATCAATAACATGTTCTTTCTGATGTTAATATATGTTGGATGTATAGTAAAGATCAAAACACATGTAAATGCATACATATCGTTGAATAGTTCTGAAAGAGTTTTAAAGAATATGCTAATTAGGAACGCTCAACAAATAACAATGCTAAAAATAAAATTTGGTAGTTGATTTTCACTAAAGGAAGTGATAAAAGCAAGAACCGTATATAAGAAATCATGCAGGAATTCATGGCAATATGTAAGATCGGATCTTTTGTTTTTCTAATTTTTTTTAAAATATTTGAAACCATCTTCGAGCGACTATAGAGGACAAGAATTGAGTTTAAAAGTCTCTTAAAAGAGATGATCTCATCTAAAAAATCATCTTTTCCTTTATGAAATCGTTGTGTTTTCAAGATAGAAACAACCAACGCAACTTCCTTTTTTTAAAATTTTTGTTTCATTATTGTGATGACCCAAAATGTCTTCTTTAAATTAAATAATTATCTCGGTATTTTAAGACCTTGAAAAGCGGTATCAGTAATTTCTTGACTTACGTGCACAGTCCATAAAACTTTTCTGAAAGGTTTTTATGTGAAAAATTGATTAAATTGTGAATTAGAGCTTTAAAATTCAACTGAGTTGACTTCGGTCAATATTTTGAGCAAACGAGCCCGGATCCAAGTTTTGACCATTTCGGTAGTTTCGCATCGTGATTTGGGACTTGGTCATATGCCCGAAATCGAATTCGGAGATCCCTAGATCAAATTATTGCCATTTAACGAAATCTAGAAATCTAAGGCTAAAGATTTCTTAAGTTTGACCGGAGATTTGACTTCTGAGTAAACGACCCCGGAATGGAATTTTGATGATTCCAATAGTTTTATATGGTGATTTTGGACTTAGGAGCATGTTCGGATTTGGATTTGGAAGTCCATAGGACAATTCAGCGCATTTTGGCTAAAGTTGAAAAATAGAAGATTTTTGGAAAAGTTTGACCGAGAGTTGACTTTTTGATATCGGGTTTGGGATCCAGTTCTGAAAATTTTCATAGCTTTGTTATGTCATTTATAACTTGTGTGCAAAATTTGAAGTCAATCGGATTTGATTTGGTAGGTTTTTGCATCGAATATAGAAGTTGGACGTTCCTAGTTTCATTAAGCTTGAATTGGGGTGTGATTCACGATTTTAGCGTTATTTGATAATGTCACACCTCCTTTTTCCGTACCCGAGAGGTTACAAGGGAGTTTTTTCCAATTAAAGGACAATCGAAACGGGATTGGTTTGTTTATTTCAGAGTCGCCACTTGGGAGTTTTAGGGTGTTCCAAGTCACTAATTTTAATCCTGAATCGAGGAAAAGAATGAATCCATATTACAGTCTGCGTACCAGAAATCCGAATAAGGAATTCTGTTAACCCAGGAGAAGGTGTTAGGTATTCCCGAATTCCGTGGTTCTAGCACGGTTGCTCAACTGTTATATTCGGCTTGATTATCTGATTTTATACAAATATGAACTTATGTGCAAATTTTAACTTTTTACCGCTTTCATAATTGTTATTATTATTTTCTACAAGGAATTGCAACGTTGTGAAAATATATCCCGAACCGCGTTACAATCAATGTACCCGTGGTCGTCGACACATTTTGACTCTATTGAGATTTGGATTTGGGTCACATCAATGTGCACCCGTGTTTAAGAAGGTTAAATTATTAAAGGTGCGCCTAAAGCAACTAGCGTATTGTTATTTTGGGAAGGCCGTAAAATTCGCTAAACGGCCTGTCCCGAATTCTAAGTATTTTAATATATACATTTAGAGGGCCCCACAGCTTGTGCATTTTTGTTTGTCGAGGCTCGTCTCATTTTTATTTAAAAGGATAAACCTACAGTGACTATATTTTCCTATTAAGTTCGTCTCTAAAATAAAAGAAAATCTCTTAATTAATTACATGCTAAAAACATAACTTATTAATTATTAGTTTACGGCTAATGCGAATGGAAAATTGCGACCGAGTTTGTACAAAGAAAAACTGCTTTCATTCTATATTCTATTATTCAATAATACTAAAACGTGAGATTGACACACCATAATATCAAAACAGATTAACTATTCTTTGATTAATTTAAACTAACATTATTAGATGAAGAAGTTATACATATGTGACATCGTTACTAATTTAATCAATCAACTACATTTTTATACAAAGAAAAGAAAATTATATTCAACCACAAATCTAAACAGGAGGAATTCAACAGGAACAAAGCCTGATTAATATTTCATTTTTGCTTCAAGCCGAGATTGTACAAATGTGTACCTGGAAACAGCAGTACAAGAACAAAAGAAGGAGAAGTCAGCAGCAGTAATAACACAGCAACAGCAGATTCAGCAACACCGCAAACCAGTACAGTATAAATAGCAGAAAACCCAGGAGACTATAAACGACTCCAAGTATAGAGAAGAAGTAAAAGGCAGGAAGGTTCTGACTATTTCAGATCTTAAGCGAGGCAATGAAGCAGTAATTATTCTTTTTCAACTTCAAAACTCTCCAAAATGAATTCTGCCCCTGTATATTCAGTGTATCCAGAATGTATATCAGAAGTATACTTCTCTCTCCGCCCCCTCTTTTTTTCTTCTCTCTATCTAGTTTTTCCTCTTTTTTTCAACCCCTTCTTCCTAAATTTTCTCTTCTATTTATAGCAAAATTTTCGAAATTTTCAGATTTGTTTTTTATTATTTTATTATTTTTTAATTAAAAGAAATCCCACTTACAAATTGCTTTTATTTTTTTTAGAAAAACAAATCCCACCTTTATTTACTTTTATTTTTAAAATTCCAACTTTAATTACTTTATCTTATTTAAAATCCCACTTTTTATTTTTTTTAAAAGAGAATCTCACTTTATTTAACTTTTCTTTAAAAAACAAACCACTATCTTTTCTTTTTCTTTTAAAAATGCTACTTTCAATTACTTTAAATTTTTTAAATTTTCAGATACCTTTATATTTATTTTTTAATTCCAACCTTCTTTTACTTTTAAATTTTTTTAAAAATTTCCACAAAACTTTTTATTTTTTTAAATTTTCTACATTCTTTTACTTTTTTTTTAAAAGAGAATTTCACCTATTTTTCCTTTTATATTTTTTTTATTCAATACTTCCCTTTTTCTTAATTTTTTTTTTAAATCATTCCCGAAATTATTATATATTTTTTTAAAAAATAAAAATAAAATAAAATAAAATATTTTCGGATTTTTTATATATAAAAAAAACAAAAAATAAAACTATTAATAGTGATAATTCACCTTTTATTTTTTATTTTTTTGGTTTTGTTTTGTGTTGGACAAAAATGAAGAAGGGGTGTTGGGTTAATGGAGCGGACCGGGTCGACCCGGTTTGAAGTGGACCGGGTCTTGGGGAAAGTTGGGCAATTATTTTGGCCTGTGGTTTGAAATTGAAGAAGTGGCCCAATCCGATTTTTCTTTGTATTTTTGTTACTTTTCTTCTTTTATTTTTCTAAAACTAAATTATAAAAGTACTTAAATTATTATTAAGAACTAAATTAAGTTATAAAAGCGCAAATTAACTTCCAATAACAATTAACGCACAATTAAGTAATAATTAAGCATAAAATTGTTCATTTGGACATTAAATGCTAAAAATGCAAAAGATGCCTATTTTTGTAATTTTTAATTTTTGTAAACAAATTTAATTACTAACAATTGTAGAATTAAATCCTACATGCAAAATGCGACATATTTTGTATTTTTTTTATTAATTTAACAAATAAACATGCATAGACAAACATACAAATAGTTACACAAAATATCAAAAAATATCACAAAAATTGCACACCAAGAAAAATTATTTTATTTTTGAATTTTTTGGGAGTAATTCTCATATAGGGCAAAAATCACGTGCTTACAGCTGCCCCTCTTTGCCCGGAGACACGAAGGGTTTTCGTGCAAAGATAAAGCGAGCGATTTTTGCCCATCCGAGTACTCCGTGTGAAGCATTTTTTTTTGAAAAAGATTTGACCGAACCTTTGCTTCAAAGGTTTCCTACATATCCTGGGCTAAACAGGAATCAGGTCAATGTAGTTCGGGAAGTTTTTGGTAGCTGGGACTACCGTGGGACTGCGATGTTACTGCTGTTGCATGCTGTTATCACTGCTTACCGATCTCCTTGTTACACCGTGCTTAAAAGAAAACAAGAAGCTAGGCTAGACTAAAATTTGTTCTTGTTGCCTTGCTTTCTTGTCGGCTTGTGTTTCCTTCGGTGCTTTTCTTCCTTGAATTTTGGAATGATACTGGCCCTTTGCTTTTCTGAATACCAGTTTTCATCATTTTGCTCGGTCCGCTGGGGACATGGCTTTCTTCATCAAGCTTTTCGGCGGTTCCTCTGGTGGGTACCCAGTATGTCACGACTCGAATTTCCCACCTTCGGGGGTCGTGATGGCGCCTACTAATGTGAGCTAGGCAAGCCAATCCTTAATTACTTGCTACGGTTCCAAACACAAGGCGATAACCTGCTAATAACAGACTTTAAATAATTAGCAGAAGTCAACAATTAAATATCTTAAGTCTACATCTATTACAAATTTTAAAACCTCCAATACCCAAAACTTGGTGTCACAGTGTCACATACTTTCTAAGAGTTACTACATACAGGGTCTGAAGAAATACAGTACACTGTTTCTGAATAAGAGAGAATGAAACAGGAAGTACAGATAGAGGGAGACGCCAGGGCCTATGGACACCTGCAGTCTACCTTGGGTCTCCGGGTGGACTGAAGGAAACACTCCAACTACTGTCCGAAAGCTGGTCCTGGATCTGCACACAGTGTAGAGTGTAGTATCAGCACAATCGACTCCATGTGCTGGTAAGTGACTAACCTAACCTCGGCGAAGTAGTGACAAAGCTAGGACCAGACCACCAAATAAACCTGTGCAGTTCATATATTTATACAATGGAAAAGAAATACAGAAATAACCAATCAATGTGGGAGGGGAAAACATGTTGTGGGGGAGATAATAGTTCCGAATAGCAAGGCATCAAGTAAGGAAAGAAACAACATAACTAGAATATCAACATGGAAGCAGAAATCAACAATTTACACGGCATCACCCTTCATGCTTTTACTCTCAACCTCACCAAAGCAGTTATATAATAAAATGTGCACGACATCACCCTTCGTGCTTTTACTCTCTTTCTTCACCATATAGTCAATAGAATCGGCACGGAATGGTATGTCGTGTGGTACGACATCACCTTTCGTGCTTTATACTCTTTCCTCACAATAACAAACAATGCACGGCATTACTTTTCGTGCTTTAACCCTCTTTCTCACCCAAACAATAATCACAAGCAAAGGGGCAAGGGAATAAACAAAATAGTAATAGAGATCCCGGCAAGGGAACAACAGTAAACAATTAAATCCCGGCAAGGGAACAATAATTAAACAATTAAATTCCGGCAAGGGAACAACAAATAAATCAACAATAGCCCGACAAGGGTGACAACATAATGATCTCTTCTCTTTCTCAATTTTACTTCACAAATCGAGCCAATGATCTAGAGGTTCGATTATTACTTATACTTTCACAATTCATTTCACAACTCGAGCCAATGCTCTAAAAGTTCAATTGTCACTTATACTTTCACAATTTCGCTATACAACTTGAGCCAATGCCCCTCAATGTTCATAGGTCACAATTCTTTCCACAAACTTTATACGACAATTAGAAATCTTCACCAAGGCATGAATAATACAACAAAATCATGAAAATTACAATATAAGACTCTCGGTCATGCTTGACACCAACATATAGATACTCGTCACCATGCCTATACGTCGTACTCGACAAGAAGCAAATAGCAAATAAGACACAACTCCTAATTCCTCAAGCTAATGTTAGACCAAACATTTACCTCGATGCCTTGAACACCACTCAAGTCTCAATTATAGCTTTACCTCTTGATTCCACCACCAATCCGCTCGAATCTGGTCACGAGTTACTTAATTACATCAATAAACGCTAAATGCATCAACCCCAATGCATGAAAATGAGTTTTCCAAAGTTTTTACCCAAAAAGTCAAAAATTGCCACCGAGCCCACGTGGTCAAAACCCGAGGTTCGAACCAAAACCTGATTACACATTTACCCACGAGCTCAAATATATAATTTGTTTTGAAATCAGACCTCAAATCGAAGTTTAAATCCCCAATTTTTGAAAAACCTAGGTTCTACCCAAAACAACCAATTTCCCCCATAAAAATAATTGATTTGAAGTTGAAATCATGTTAAAAGATGTTAATGATTGAAGAAAACTAGTTAAAAATGACTTACAATTGATTTGGAGAAGAAATGTTGTTTGAAAAATCGCCTCTTATGTTTTTGGGTTTTTTGGAAAAGTGCAAAAATAACTGAAAATCTCGCCTATTTATACCCTTCTCAGACCCCCAGTGTGGACTGCACAAAATGGACTGCGGCCGCACAGGTCTTCCTGAGGTACTACGGTCCAGTGCCCTGTGCGGACCGCACGAAATGGACTGCGGCAGCACAGGAGCCCACCGCGGACCATAAGAAATCGAGCGCGTCCGCGAAGGCTTGGCCTTGCTCACCACAGATTGCACAAATCCCACTGCGGTCGCGGTGCCCCCACCGCGGCCGCGAAGCTTCCACCGCAGACCGCGAAACCTAGCTTCAAAGACCTGCAACTTCTGGTTTTAAGTCTAAAACATCCCGAACCTACCCGAAACTCACATGAGCCCTCGGAACTCCAAACCAAGTGTGCATACTAACTCAAAAACATCATATGGACCTGCTCGTGTAATCAAATCATCAAAATAACATTATGAACATCAAATTAAGTATCGAGATCAATGAAATTTTCTCCAAAACTTCTTTAAACATAAATTTTGCAATTTAAGCCTGAATCACGTCATATGACATCCATTTTTCACCAAATTTCATAGAAATGTCTTAAATCATATATAAGACCTGTATCGGGCACCAGAACCAAAATACGGGCCTGATACCGTCATGTTCTAATCAAATTTCATTTCAAATTTCTTTAAACAATTCCAGAAAATAATTTCCTTTAAAAAAATTCATTTCTCGGGCTTGGGACCTCGGATTCGATTCCGGATATACGCCCAAGTCCCATATTTTCCTACGGACCCTCCAGGATCGTCAAATTATGGGTCCGGGTCCATTTACCCAAAACATTGACCGAAGTTAAATTTATTCATTTTATAATCAAAACTTATCATTTTTCACAGATTTCACATTTAAGCTTTCCGGGTACATGCCCGGACTGTGCATGCAAATCGAGGTGACTCTAAATGAGGTTTTCAAGGCCTCGGAAACACATAGTTTAGTTTTAAAAGCAAGTGATGACCCTTTGGGTCATCACATTCTCCACCTCTAAAATAACCGTTCATCCTCGAACGGACAGAAGAAGGAAGTACCTGAGTGGGGGAAAAGATGGGGATAACGGCTCCGCATATCGGACTCGGACTCCCAGGTCGATGTCTTAGGAGGCTGACCTCTACACTGAACATGAACAGAAGGAAAACTCTTTGACCTCAGCTGATGAACCTACCAGTCTAGAATAGCCACCGGCTCCTCCTCGTAAGACAAGTCCTTGTCCAACTGGACAGTGCTGAAATCTAACACGTGGGATGGATCGCCGTGATATTTCCGGAGCATGGACACATGAATACTGGATGCACGGTTGATAAGCTCGGCGGCAATGCAAGTCTATAAGCCACCTCTCCTACTCGATCAAGAATCTCAAACGGGCCAATGAATCTAGGGATAAGCTTGACCTTCTTCCCAAATCTCATCACGCCCTTCATAGGCGACACTCGGAGCAGTACCCGCTCACCGACCATAAAAGCCACATCTTGAACCTTGCGGTCTGTATAAGTCTTTTGCCTGGACTGAGTTGTACGAAGCCTATCCTGAATAATCCTGACCTTATCCAAGGCCTCCTGAACCAGATCTGTACCCAACAACCGAGCCTCTCCCAGCTCAAACCATCCAACTAGAGACTGATACCGTCTACCATATAATGCCTCATAAGGAGCCATCTGGATACTTGACTGGTAGCTGTTGTGTAGGCAAACTCCGCTAAAGGTAAAAACTGATCCCACGAGCCTCCAAAGTCAATAACACAAGATCAGAGCATATCCTCAAGAATCTGAATAGTCCGCTCGTCTGCCTATCCATATGAGGATGAAATGTTGTGCTCAACTCAACCTGCATGCCTAACTCTCGCTGAACTGCTCTCCAGAAACGCGAGGTAAACTGCGTACCTCGGTCAGAAATGATAGACACAGGCACACCATGAAGACGAACAATCTCCCAGATATAGATCTCATCCAACCTCTCGGATGAATAGGAGACTGCCACAGGAATGAAATGCGCTGACTTAGTCAGCCTATCAACAATAACCCACACTGCATCTAATTCCTCCGAGTCTGTGGGAGTCCAACAATGAAATCCATAGTAATCCGCTCCCACTTCCACTCGGGAAGCTCAATCCTCTGAAATAAACCACCAGGCCTCTAATGCTCGTACTCAACCTGCTAACAATTCAAACACCGAGCCACATACGCAACGATGTCCTTCTTCATTCTATGCCACTAATAATGCTACCGCAAATCCTGATACATCTTCGTGGCGCCCAGATGAATAGAGTACCAGGAACTATAGTCCTCCTCTAAGATCAACTCTCGGAGTCCATCCACATTAGGCACACAAACTCGACCCTACAATCTCAAAACTCCATCATCATCTAAGGTAACCTGCTTGGCACCTCGGTGCTACACCGTGTCTCTAAGGACACACAGATGGGGATCATCATACTGCCGATCACGGATACGCTCCAATAAAGAAGAACGAGCGACCGTGTAGGCCAATACAGGACTAGGGTCAGAAATATCCAACCTCACAAACTGATTGGCCAAAGCCTAAACGTCCAAAGCAAGCAGTCTCTCACTGACTGGAATATAAGCAAGACTGCCCATACTGGCTGACTTCCTACTCAACGTATCGATTTACCACATTGGCCTTTCCCGAATGATACAAGATAGTGATATCATAATCTTTCAACAACTCCAACCACCTCCTTTGTCTCAAATTCAACTCCTTTTGCTTGAACAAATACTGAAGACTCTTGTGATCCGTGAACACTTTACATGCCACGCCATACAAATAATGCCTCCAAATCTTCAATGCGTGAACAATGGCTGCCAACTTCAAGTCATGAATCGGATAGTTCTTCTCATGAATCTTCAACTGCCGCGAAGCATAGGCAATGACCTTGCCATCCTGCATCAACACTGCACCAAGCCCAATACGAGATGTATCACAATAAACTGTATAAGGCCCTGAACCTGTGGGAAAAGCCAACACCGGTGCCGTAGTCAGAGCTGTCTTGAGCTTCTGAAAGCTTGCCTCACACTCGTCTAACCATTTAAACTGGGCACCCTTCTGGGTCAACCTGGTCATCGGGGCTGCAATAGATGAAAACCCCTCCACAAACCGATGATAGTAACCTGCCAACCCCAAGAAACTCCGAATCTCTATAGCTGATGCTGGTTTAGGCCAGTTCTTGACTGCCTCGATCTTCTTCGGATCAACCTGAATACCCTCTGCTGACATAACATGACCCAGGAATGCGACTGAATTCAACCATAACTCACACTTCAAGAACTTAGCATATAACTGACTATCCTTCAGAGTTTGGAGAACCACTCTGAGATTCTTCTCGTGCTCCCTCTGGCTGCGAGAATATATCAAAATATCATCAATGAAGACTATCACGAACGAATCCAAATAAGGCCTAAACACTCGGTTCATCAAATCCATAACCAAGAACTCATAATGCTCGTACCGAGTGCAGAAAGATGTCTTAGGGACATCGGATGCCCTAATCCTCAACTGATAGTAGCCAGATCTCAAGTCAATCTTTGAAAATACCTTGGCACCCTGAAGCGGATCGAACAAATCATCAATCCTCGGCAATGGATAGTTATTCTTGATTGTAACTTTGTTCAATTGTCGGTAATCAATACACATTCTCATTGATCCATCCTTCTTTTTAACAAACAACATCGGCGCAGCCCAAGGCGAAACACTAGGTCTAATGAAACCCTTCTCAAGCAAGTCCTGCAAATGCTCCTTCAACTCTTTCAACTCTGGCGGGGCCATGCGATACGGCGAAATAGAAATGGGTTGAGTGCCCGCAGCCAAATCAATGCAGAAGTCAATATCCTTGTCGGGTGGAATGCCCGGCAGGTTTAAAGGAAAAACCTTAGGAAACTCACGAACCACGAGCACACAATCAATAGAGGGGACCTCAACACTAGAATCACGGACATATGCCAAATAGGCCAAACACCCCTTCTCGACCATACGCCGAGCCTTCACATACGAGATAACACTGCAGGTAGAATGACCAGGAGTCACTCTCCACTCTAAATGGGGCAAATTCGGTTAGGTTAAGGTCACAGTCTTGTCATGACAGTCCAAGATAGCGTGGTAAGGTGATAACTAGTCCATCCCCAATATAACATCGAAATCGACCATGTCTAGAAGCAACAAGTCCACACGAGTTTCAAGACCCCCAATCACCACAACACAAGAACGATGGACTCGATCTACCATAATAAAATCACCCACCAGTGTAGACATATAAACAGGAATACTTAATGAATCACTAGGCATGACCAGATACGATGCAAAATAAGATGACACATACGAGTAGGTAGACCTTATATCAAATAACACTGAAGCATCTCTATCACAAACCAGAATAGTACCTGTAATGACTGCATCTAAAGCCTCAGCTTCGAGCCTGGCTGGAAGGGCGTAACATCGGGGCTGGGCCCCACCACCCTGAACTACATCTCTAGGACGACATGCAGCTGGCTAGCCTCCACCTCTGGCGGCCTGAGCTCCACCACTAGTACTTCTACCTCCACCTCTACCCCACCTCTAGCTGGCTGGGCGGGCTGTGGAACACCTAGAGCCTGTACCATAACACGAGAACCCTGATGCTGAGAGCTACTCGGTGCTCGAGGGCAAAACCTGGCAATATGACTCGTACCACCACAAGTGTAACAAGCCCTCGACTGCTGAGACTGCTGGCCCTGACGACCTGAATGACCACCCCGAAAACTCTAAAGCAGCGGTGCACTGATAGGAGCTGGTGGTGCATTGTAGGACTACTGATCGGGATACTGCATCTAGGAACCATGACCACCTGAAGTACCGTGAGAAACTTGGAACGCTGACGAAAGGTCCTAGGAGGATGGCCTCTACCATATGAATCTCGACCTCCGGATGAGGTACCACTAAATCGGCCTGAATGACGGGGCCTCTTGTCTGACCCATGACCGCCTCCCTGTGACAGAACCATCTCAACTCTACGGGCCATATTGGCCACCTCCTGAAAAGTAATCTCACTCCTAGCCTCTCTAGCCATCTGAAAACGAATCGGCTGATTAAGGCCGCCAATAAACCTCCTCACCCTCTCTTTCTTGGTGGGGAGTATGATGAGAGCATGGCGAGCTAAGTCGATGAACCTGGTCTCATACTGGGTAACAGTCATGGAACCCTGCTGGAGGCGCTCAAACTGCCTCTGATAGGCCTCTCTCTGAGTAATAGGGAGAAACTTCTCTACAAATAACACTATAAACTGCTCCCAAGTCAAGGCTGGCAATCCGGCTGGTCTCGCTAAGCAATAATCCCTCTACCAAGTCTTGGCGGATCCAGACAAGAGAAATGTAGCAAAATCGACCCCATTAGTCTCCAAAATGCCCATGTTCCTGAGAACCTCGTGGCAACTATCTAGATAATCTTGGGGATCCTCAGTAGATGCATCGTTGAAAGTAGAAGTGAAGAGCTTGGTAAACTTATCCAGTCTCCACAAAGCATCGGCGGACATAGCCGCCCCATCACCAGTCTAAGCTACCATACATGGCTGTACTGCTCCAACCGGCTAAACCGCTGGAGTCTAAATCTGAGGAGCTACCTACTCCGGAGTGTGAGTAGCAGGAGTCTGGGCCCCTCCTCCAGCCTGAGAGATGGATGGTTCTACAGGAAGCAAGCCTGCCCGGGTGACACTCTCCATGAAGCCCACTAATCGGACCAGAGCATCCTGAAGAACCTGGGTAGCAATAAACCCCTCTAGGACCTGAGCTAGGCCCACCGGAACTGCTGAAGCCGGAACCTCCTCATCAAAATCAACCTGAGGCTTCGTCACTAGGGTTGTTGCTCGGGGCTGATATCTGCCCCTACCTCGGCCTCTAGTACGGCCTCGGTCTCGCCCTTTAGTACGGCCTCAGCCTCGCCCTCTGCCTCTCGTGGGAACTGTTGTTGGGGGCTCGGGCTACTGAGCGGAGGATGAGAAAGCGCGTGTTCTCGCCATCTGCGAAAGAACAGAGTAGAGGTTCAATTAGCATTGAGAAACAAAACCGCATGACGAGAAAGAACAAATGTGAAGTTTTTTCTAACTCTATAGACTCTGGGGGATAAACACAGACATCTCCGTACCGATCCCTCAGACTCTACTAAGCTTGTCTGTGAACTATGCGACCTATGTAACCTAGAGCTTTGATACCAACTTGTCACGACCCGAATTTCCCACCCTTGGGGGTCGTGATGGCGCCTACTAATGTGAGCTAGGCAAGCCAATCATTAACTACTTGCTACGCTTCAATATTGCTTCATTTTTAAAAAACACAAGGCGATAACCTGATAACAACGGAACTTTAAATAATTAGCGAAAGTCAACAATTAAATATCTTAAGTTTACGTCTATTAAATCTTTTAAAACCTCCAATACCCAAATCTGGTGTCACAGTGTCACAGACTGTCTAAGAGTTACTACATACAGTGTCTGAAGAAATACAATACACTATTTCTGAACAAAGAAAAAAAATAGGAAATAGAGATAGAGGGAAACGTCAGGGCTTGCGGAAGCCTGCAGGTCTACCTTGGGTCTCCGGGTGGACTAAAGGAAACACTCCAACTACTGTCCAAAAGCTGCTCCTGAATCTATACACAGTGCAGAGTGTAGTATTAGCACAACCGACCCCATGTGCTGGTAAGTGTCTAGCCTAACCTCGATGAAGTAGTGACGAGGCTAGGACCAGACCACCAAATAAACCTGTGCAGTTCATATATATATACAACGGAAAAGAAATACAAAAATTAAAACATGTTGTGGGGGAGATAATAGTTCCGAATAGCAAGGTATCGAGTAAGAAAAGAAACAACAATAAAATCACCACAATACAAGAACGATGGACTCGATCTACCACAATACAAGTACGCCATATAAGTAATGCCTCCAGATCTTCAAGGCATGAACAATGGCTGCCAACTCGAGATCATGAACTGGATAATTCTTCTCGTGGATCTTCAACTACCTCGAAGCATAGGCAATGATTTTCCTTCCTGCATCAACACTGCACCAATCCCAATACGAGACGAATCACAATAGACCGTATATGGCCCTGAACCTGTGGGCAAAACCAATACCGGTGCCGTAGTCAGAGCCGTCTTGAGCTTCTGAAAGCTCGCCTCACACTCGTCCGACCACCTGAACTGGACACCCTTCTGGGTCAATTTGGTCATAGGGGCTATAATAGATGAAAAACCCCTCCACGAACCGACGGTAGTAACCTGCCAACCCCAGGAATCTCCGAATATCCATAGCTGAAGCTATTCGAGGCCAGTTCTTGACTGCCTCTATCTTCTTTGGGTCTACTTGAATACCTACTGCTGATACGACATGACCCAGGAATGCGATCGAACTCAACCAAAACTCGCACTTTGAGAACTTAACATACAACTGACTATCTTTTAGGGTCTGAACCACCACGCTGAGGTGCTGCTCATACTCCTCCTGACTGCGGGAGTATATAAGAATATCGTCAATGAAGACTATCACGAACAAGTCCAAATAAGGTCTGAATACTCGGTTCATCAACTCCATGAACACTGCTGGGGCATTAGTCAATCCGAATGACATGACCAAAAACTCATAGTGCCCATACCGAGTGCGAAATGCTGTCTTAGGGACATCAGACGCCCTAATCCTCAACTGGTGGTAGCCAGATCTCAAATATATCTTTGAAAACACCCTCGCACCCTGAAACTGGTCGAATAAATCGTCAATCCGCGGCAGTGGATACTTGTTCTTTATCGTCACCTTGTTCAACTGCCGGTAATCAATGCACATCCTCATCGACCCATCCTTTTTCTTCACGAACAACACTGGTGCACCCCAAGGTGATACACTGGGTCTAATGAAACCCTTATCAAGCAAGTCCTGAAGCTGCTCTTTCAACGCTTTCAACTCTGGCGGGGCCATGCGATATGGCGGAATAGAAATAGGCTGAGTGCCCGAAGCCAGATCAATACAGAAATCAATATCCCTATCGGGCGGCATACCCGGCAGGTCTGAAGAGAAAACCTCGGGGAACTCCCGAACAATAGGAACAGAGTCAATTGATGGAACCTCTGCGCTAGAGTCGCGAACATACGCTAGATATGCTAGACACCCCTTCTCGACCATACGTCGAGCCTTGATATACGAAATAAAACTGCGGGTGGCATGGCCTGGGGTCCCTCTCCACTCAAGTTGGGGCAAATCTGGCAAGGCCAAGGTCATGGTCTTGGCGTGACAATCCAGAATAGCATGATACGGGGACGACCAGTCCATCCCCAATATAGCGTCAAAGTCCACCATATCTAAAAGCAATAAGTCGACACGGGTCTCAAGACCATCAAATACCACCACACATGAACAATGCACTCGGTCGACCACTATAGATTCACCAACCGGTGTGGAAACATATACAGTAATACCCAAAGCCTCACTAGGCATGATCAAATAGGGTGCAAAATAGGACGACACATAAGAATACGTAGATCCCGGGTCAAATAACATAGAAACACCCCGATCACATACCAGAATAATACCTGTAATCACAGCATCTGATGACTCGGCCTCTGGCCTAGCCGGCAAAACATAACAACGGGGCTGACCCCCACCTCCCTGAACTGTGTCTCTGGGGCGATCGGCTACTGGCTGACCCTTGCCTCTAGCGGTCCGAGCTCCACCTCTACGGTCTCTCCCTCCACCCCTATGATCCCTACCCCCGCCTTTTGCTGGTTGGGCGGCCTGTGGATCACCTACTGCCTAAATCGTAGGGCGAGGACCCTGCTACTGAGAACTACTCGAGGCTCGGGGGCAAAACCTAACAATGTGACTCGGGTCACCACAACCATAACATGCCCTCGGCTGCTGGGGCTGCTGGCCTTGTCGACCTGTATGTCCTCCCCTAAAGCTCTGAAGTGGCGGTGCACTGATGGGGGCTGGTGGTGCGCTGAAGGTCTGCTGACCCGAATAATACTGCTGAGGACCACCACCGTCTGAAGTACCATGAGAAACCTGAAGTGCCGACTGGAAGGGCCTCTGAGAGTGGCCTCTGTCATATGAATCCCTACATCCAGACGAGGTGCCACTAAATCTACCGGAATAACGGGGCCTCTTATCAGGCTCATGACCACCTCCCTGAGCAAGTGCCATCTCTATCCGGCGGGCACCATCTGTCGCCTCCTGAAATGAAATCTCACCACCGGCACTCATGGCCATCTGGACACGGATCGACTGGGCTAACCCATCAACAAACCTCCGCACCCTCTCTCTCTCGGTGGGGAATATCACAATGGCATGACGAGCGAGATCAATGAACCGGGTCTCATACTGGGTGACCGTCATAGGACCCTGCTGGAGACGCTCAAACTGCCTGCGAAGAGCATCTCGCTGAGTAACTGGAAGGAACTTCCCCAGAAATAACTCTGAAAACTGATCCCAGGTCAATGATGGCGACCCTGCTGGCCTGGCTAAACAGAAATCCCTCCACCAAGTCTTGGCGGATCCTGCCAGGCGAAAAGTGGCGAAATCGACCCCATTGGTCTCTACAATGCCCATAGTCCGTAGAACCTCATGACAGCTGAATATGAAATCTTGAGCATCCTCTGAGGGAGTGCCACTATATGTAGTACTGAAGAGCTTGGTGAAACGATCAAGCCTCTACAAAGCATCCGCGGACATAGCCGCAATACCTGGCTGGGCTGCCACAGCTGGCTGAACTGCCACGGCTGGCTGAACTGCTGGAACCTGAGCCTGAGGAGCTACCGGCTCTGGAGTACGAGTATCGGGAGTCTGAACTCCTCCCCCAGCCTGAGATGTGGCTGGAGCTACGGGAAGCAAACCCGCTCTAGAAATGCCCTCCATAAAGCCTACCAGTCGGACCAAAGCGTCCTGAAGCACTGGAGTGGCTATGAAACCCTCTAGGACCTGAGCTGGGCCCACTGGAACAGCTGGGGCCGGAACCTCCTCCTCAAAATCGACCTGAGGCTCCATCGCTGGAAATGCTGCTCGGGGCTGAGCCCTGCCCCGGCCTCTGGCACAGCCTCGCCCTCTGCCCCTAATAGGGGCTGCTGCTGGGGGCTCAGGCTGTTGCGCGGTAGAAGAGGAAGCACGTGTCCTCGCCATCTGCGAAAGAACAGAGTGGAAAGACAATCAGTACTTGAGAAATAGAATCGCACGACAAGAATGAACAAGGTGAAGTTTTCCTAACTCGGTAGCCTCTGCGGGATAAATACAGACGTCTCTGTACCGATCCCTCAGACTCTACTGAGCTTGTCCGTGAGTTGTGAGACCTAAGTAACCTAGGGCTCTGATACCAACTTGTCACGACCTGAATTCCCCACCGTCGGGAGTCGTGATGGCGCCTACTGTCGGAGCTAGGCAAGCCAACCTTAACATACCTTTTCAACTAATTTTCAACAAGATAATAAATAAAACAATAAATTCAAACGGAAGCCTTAATTTAATATTAAATGAACGAAAATTCGGAAAAATTAACATCATCCTCTACCCAAGATTTAGTGTCACAATACTCACGGACTACTATAAGATACTACAAATAAGAGTTTGAAAGAAAATACATAAGGAGTCTGCTTCGATACAATGAAAACAAACAAAAATAAAATAGATGAGACTCAGGGCCCACACACGCCAGCGAACTACCTAGGAGTCTCTGGACTGAAGGCACGCTCCCAATCTACTGCTACTGCGGTCCGTAAGCTACTCCCGAATCTGTGCACAAAAAGGGCACAAAAGTGTAGCATCAGCACAACCGACCCCATGTGCTGGTAAGTGCCTGGCCTAACCCCGGCGAGGTAGTGACGAGGCTAGACCGGACCTACCTCAAATAACCTGTACAAATATATGTGCAACAACGGAAAGATACACAGAATTTAAACAGATAATATGGAGGGGACATGCTGTGGGGTGTAACAATTTAGATATAAGACCAACAAACAGAGAGATGGAAACTGAATAATTAGCATCTATGAAAGAGAGCAAGTGAATCAACAACTGCACGACACCAACCTTCGTGCTTTTACTCTCAATTCTCACCAAAACTGTCAAATATAGTGCACAGCATCACCCTTCATGCTTTTCCTCACATAACTCTCACATCAAGGCACGGAATGACCCTTCGTGCTCAAATAATTAGAGACATGGCACGGAAAGACCCTTCGTGCATAAATAATTAGAGACATGACACGGAAAGACCCTTCGTGCATAATTATCAAAACATGGCACGGAAAGACCCTTCGTGCATAATCGCTCTTCCTCACCCAATCATCAGTCGCAACCAATCGGGGAAAGGGAATATACAACAAGATTAAACATCCCGGCAAGGGAGAACAAATCAACAATAGGTCCCGGCAAGGGAAAAATACCACACTTCCTTCTTTAACTCATCTTCTTCTCAACTATCACTTCATAATTATATTAGCAAGTAATTAGCTCAACTGTTTCACATCTTTCGAATTTAAAAGCAACTACGACTCACGGTCATGCTAGACTTCGGTGTATAGATAACCGTCACCATGCCTATACAACGTACTCCACAGTTAACACGTAGCAAATAATATCCAAATCCTAATCCCTCAAGCCAAAGTTAGAACAAACACTTACCTCGAATGCTCCAAACTCAACTCACGCTTCTAGTATAGCTTTACCTCTTGATTCCACCACCAATCCGCTCGGATCTAGTCATAAGTTACTTAATCAAATTAATAATTACTAAATGAATCATCCCCAATGCATGAAAATAGATTTTTCAAGGTTTTTCCCAAAAAGGTCAAAAATACCCCCGGACCCACGTGGTCAAAACTCGAGGTTCGGACCAAAACCCGGTTACCCATTCCCCCATGAATCCAAATATATGATTTGTTTTTAAATCGGACCCCAAATTGAGGTCCAACTTCTCAATTTGTAGAAAACCTAGGTTCTACCAAAAACACCCAATTTTCCCCATGAAAATCTTTGATTTGAAGTTGAAATTATATTAAAAGATGTTAAGGGATAAAGAAATTAAGTTAGAAATCACTTACCAATCGTTTTGGAGAAGAAAAGTTATTTGGAAAATCGCCTCTTAGGTTTTGGGTTTTTGAAAAGTGAAAAATGACTGAGATTTCCGAACTTGTATACCTTTCTGAGGACCTGGCGCGGACCGCACAAAAATGTGTTGCGGCCGCGCCGAGTGGGAAAAAAATTGGGGCTTCTCTGAACCCTTCCAGCGCGGACCGCACTGTTTTGGTGCGCGACCGCGCTGGTTGACCTGAAACCCTAGCCCTCAGACTCAGCCACGCGGACCGCACAGAAAGGCATCGCGGTCATGCGTCTCCAGCGCGGACCGCGCGGAAATGACCGCGGCCGCGCTGGTGTCTGCAACACCTGAACCTGCATTTTCTTAAGTCCAAGACCTCCCGGGCCCCATTCAAAACTCACCCGAGCCCTCGGGGCTCCAAACCAAACATGCACACAACCTTAAAAACATCTTACGGACTTACTCGTGCGATCAAATCGCCAAAATAACATTATATACATAGGATCAAGCCTCAAACACATGATTTTCTTTTCTTCAACTTTCATAACTCAAATTCTCCATTTTTAGTCCGAAACACGTCATATGACGTCCGTTTTTAGCCAAACTTTACAGATAGTGCTTAACACATATTTAAGACTTGTACCGGGTGTCGGAACCAAAATACGAGCCCGATACCTATATTTTCTAACTCCTTTTCATTTCAAATTTTCATATCAAATTTCAGAAAAACAATTTCTTTCAAAAATTCATTTCTCGGGCTTGGGACCTCAGAATTTGATTCCGGGCACACGCCCAAGTTCTATATTTTTCTACGGACCTTCCGGGACCGTCGAATCACAGGTCCGGGTCCGTTTACCCAAAATGTTGACCGATGTCAACATTATGCATATAAATACCAAAATTCATTAAATGTTTCACATAATTCACATATTCTAACATAAAAACTTTTCGGCTACGCGCCCGAACTACGCACGCCAATCGAGGCAACTAAAAGCGAGGTTTTCAAGGCCTCGAAAGCGTGGAACAAGGAAGAACTACGGTGATGACCCTTCGGGTCGTCACAGCTTGTTGCACTTGGGCCGTAAGGGGCCCCTCCAGTAGTCGGTACACTCCTATTGAGCGCGGGTACCTAGTGAGAGTGATATGATGTAGCCCGAAGGGCTATTGTTGTTTCATGTTGTTGCCCGAGCGGCGGTTATTTATTCATGTTATGCCCGAGGGGCTAATTACGAGTGATTGTAAGGTAGCTCGAGGGGCTGGTTCTATTCATATTATGCCCTAGGGCAGTTTATGGTACATGTTTTGCCCGATGGGCTGTTTATATTTCTACCCTTTTCTCACTATTTTCATCACTCGATTGAAACTATTGAAAGATGTTATAAAAGGAAATGGTTTTATTGAAACTGAGCTATTTTACGAGAAAAAGGTTTATGTACTATTTTTGAGAAATGTATAGTATTTGTTGTAGTGTTATGATGTGAAATTATGTGTTTTCTTTCTGCTCAGCTTTCATTTACTTTTATTACTTACTGAGTTGGCGTACTCACATTACTCCCTGTACCATGTGTGCAGATCCAGGAGTTGCGGGTTACGATAGTGAGCATTGGTTGTCCATTTAGCAAGATTTCGGAGTCGACAAGGCAGCTGCATGGCGTTCGCAACCCTGTTCTTCTCCCTCCTATCTTCCCTAGCTTTAGTTAGTATGGTCTTCCAGTCTTGTTTAGACTTTATTGTATTGAGACAGAGATGTAGTTGCTCGTGACTTGTGACACCCCGGTGTCGGGCTTGTATATTTGTTCTGCACTGGTTATTTAGACATATACTATAAGATTTCTTGTTAATTAATGGCTTAAAACGACTGTTATAGAAAAATGGTTAGATTTAGGAATTGTGTTGGCTAGCCTAGTTCCACGATAGGCGTCATCACGACCGGGTCTGTTCTATGTAGCACGATTACATGTATTTTAAATAGCACGATTGCATGTATTTTAAATTATTGAAAAACATACTTTACCATTCAAATAAAATTGAAGAATTTTTTCCATTCTAAAAATTCCTCCAATGACTATTCAATTTTGGCATTTGACATAAGGTCAAGGGGGGTATTCTATCCCAATTCAAAGATGAAGGGCATATTTTTTTCTAACACGTGATGATAAGAAAGTTAAAATCATTTTAACAAAGGAATTAAAAGATGTTATTTAAGACGTAAAGCATTTCGCGATACAAATAACTTATTAAAAATATTTGGTATATATCTCAACGCATAAGCTCGAATTAGAAGAATGTCCGAGACTTAAAGATTTAATCTCATGAAATTTTTAATCCTTATTATCGTTGGGTGAGTTGGGTGAGTTTGACTATTCTTTTAAAACCTTAATTGTTATATATATTTTCAGCATAGTATAAACATATAATATTATAAATTAGATGTAGATTAATCCTGAGTAATCAATACTTAACCTTTTGTAGTTTTTTATGGCTATAGACATGATCAAATTAGTTTTCGAATTTTTTAATCGGTTTGATTTGACTTTTCAATTTGGTGCGGCTTTCCGATTCAGTTTGAACACCCCTACTTGTCTTTGCATAGTTTTGATTCAGCGTAAAATATGTTGTGTTATTTAGAACCACACTCCTCCATCATTGTACTTATTACGCTTCCCTGTATATTCACAACATGCACCCCATAACCTGTGTTGTTTTAGCAACCCTTTTATGAAAACTCAACATCAACATGCTCTGTAGTCCCTCTCAACACTCTTTTCCCTCAACAAAAGAAACACAATCCCCTCCTTCCCCTCACAAAAGAAGCACAATTCCCTCTCTCCAATCACATAAGAAGCACAATCCTCACCCTCTACCACAGAGTGACACTTTCATCCGTTAATCATCATCCTATACTCCAAGATATCAATGGCCACAATTTTAACCCCTCCACAACCCCAAAAACCATAAGCTCTATATAATAATGTCCACTTGCCCACAAAATAGTGTGATGTATTCAGGAGCTCTTGCATTCTTGGTTCAAAGTGCTAATCTCTTCTCCTGATCTTAGAGAAGAGTAAAATAAATTTGGGCCAGGACTGCAAAAGCTACTCAGTGCACTTATTACACTTCCCTGTATATCCACAACATGCACCCCATAACCTATGTTGTTTTAGCAACCCTTTTATGGAAACTCAACAACAACATGCTTTGTATTTTTTCTTTTCCTCTACTTTCTCTCTAATTTTGAGAAATGGTGTATCTATGTAATTTGCTTTAAGATCGATGTAAGATTCATGAATCAATAATATGTTCTTTCTGATGTTAATATATGTTGGATGTATAGTAAAAGTCAAAACACATATAAATGCATACATATCGTTGAATAGTTCTGAAAGAGTTTTAAGGAATATGCCAATTAGGAACGCTCAACAAATAACAATGCTAAAAATAAAATTTGGTAGTTGATTTTCACTAAAGGAAGTGATAAAAGCAAGAACCCTAAATAAGAAATCATGCAGGAATTCATGGCAATACGTAAGAACGGATCTTTTGTTTTTCTTTTAAATATATTAAACCATCTTCAAGCGACTATAGAGGACAAGAATTGAGTTTACAAGTCTCTTAAAAGAGATGATCACATCTAAAAAATCATCTTTTCCTTTATGAAATTGTTGTGTTTTTCAAGATAGAAACAACCGACCCAACTTCCTTTTTTTAAATTATTGTTTCATTATGTGCAAACTTCTTTGGCTGTATTTTAATTTTTTTTATCTGTATTATAATTTTACATTCTTTTTTATGTAAGGAGAAACATTCGAACAAGATTTAAAAAAAAGAGTAAACTTAGATATGCATATATTAATTAAATAAAGACATTTATTATTATTCTATTAAAAAGAACATATATTTCTTAAACTTCTTCAACTTTTTACAAAATCAGAGAGATAATTGATTAAGAAATATATATCAACTTTACATATACAGATTAATCTCTTTATAGTTGTGGGAATAATTGTATCATTCCATGAGAAACTTGTAATATGTATACTGCTGAAAGTATGAATAAAGCAACCGTAGTGTCATTGAAAATGCTTAATATTTCTGATTTTATTTAATTTTTAAAAATAAATTATATGTATCTATATATATATTTTTAATGACTGGCGAAGCGCGGACAAATACACTAGTTTTGAAAATAAAAGAAAACTAAAATTGAAAAGGAGATGCTTGTACTTTAGTTTCTATATAGCACGATTGCATATATTTTAAATTATTGAAAAACATACTTTACCATTCAAATAAATTGAAGATTTTTTCCCCATTCTGAAAATTCCTCCAATGACTATCCAATTTTGGCATTTGACTTAAGGTCAAGGGGGTATTCTATCCAATTCAAAGACGAAGGGCATATTTTTTTCTAACCCGTGATGATAAGAAAGTTAAAATAATTTTTAACAAAGGAATTAAAAGATGTTATTTAAGACGTAAAGCATTACGCAAACAAATAACTTATTAAAAATATTTGGTATATATCTCAACGCATAAGCTCGAATTAGAAGAATGCCCGAGACTTAAAGATTTAGCCTCATGAAATTTTTAATCCTTATTATAGTCTCAAATCTTTTAGAAATCGACTTGTCTCAAAGAGTTGGGTGAGTTTGACTATTCTTTTAAAACCTTAATTGTTATAGACAACATATTTATCAACATAGTATAAACATATAATATAATTTAAATTAGACATAGATTAATCCTGAGTAATTAATACTTAACCTTTTGTAGTTTTTATGGCTATAGACATGATCAAATTAGTTTCTGAATTTTTTAATAATTTTGATTTGACTTTTCAATTTGGTGCGGTTTTCCGATTTGGTTTGAACACCCCTACTTGTCTACATAGTTTTGATTCAGTGTAAAACATGGTGTATTGTTTAAAACCACACTCCTCCATCAGTGCACTTATTACACTTTCCTGTATATCCACAACATGCACCCCATAACCTGTGTTATTTTAGCAACCCTTTTATGGATACTCAACAGCAACATGCTCTGTAGTCTCTCTCAACACTCTTTTCCCTCACCAAAAGAAACACAATCCCCTCCTTCCCCTCACAAAAGAAGCACAATCCCCTCTTTTCCCTCACAAAAGAAGCACAATCCCCTCTTTCCCCTCACAAAAGAAGCACAATCCTCACCCTCTACCACAGATTGACACTCCTATCCGTTGATCATCCTCCTATACTCCAAGATATCAATGGCCACAATTTTAATCCATCCACAACCCCAAAAACCATAAGCTCTATATAATAATGTCCACTTGCTCACAAAATGGTGTCACGTTTTGATGTATTCAGGAGCTCTTGCATGCTTGGTTCAAAGTGTTAATCTCTTTTCCTGATCCTAGAGAAGAGTAGAATATAAATTTGGGCCAGGACTGCAAGAGCTACTCAATGCACTTATTACACTTCCCTGTATATCCACAATATGCACCCCATAACCTGTGTTGTTTTAGCAACCCTTTTATGGAAACTCAATAGCAACATGCTCTGTATTTCTTCATTTTCTTCTACTTTCTCTCTGATTTTGAGAAATGGTGTATCTATGCAATTTGTTTTAAGATCGGTGTAAGATTCATGAATCAATAACATGATCTTTCTGATGTTAATATATTTTGGATGTATACTAAAGGTTAAAACACATATAAATACATATATATCGTTGAATAGTTTTGAAAAAGTTTTAAGGAATATGCCAATTTGGAACACTCAACAAATAACAATGCTAAAAATAAAATTTGGTAGTTGATTTTCACTAAAGGAAGTGATAAAAGCAAGAACCCTAAATAAGAAATCATGCAGGAATTCATGGCAATACGTAAGAACGGATCTTTTGTTTTTCTATTTTTTTAATATATATTAAACCATCTTCAAGCGACTATAGGGGACAAGAATTGAGTTTACAAGTCTCTTAAAAGAGATGATCACATCTAAAAAATTATTTTTCCTTTATGAAATCGTTGTGTTTTTCAAGATAGAAACAACGAACGCAACTTCCTTTTTTGTTAAATTATTGTTTCATTATGTGCAAACTTCTTTGGCTGTATTTTAATTTTTTTTATCTGTATTATAATTTTACATTCTTTTTTATGTAAGGAGAAACATCCGAACAAGATTTAAAAAAAATAGGAAACTTAGATATGCATATATTAATTAAATAAAAATATTTATTATTATTCTATTAAAAAAAAACATATATTTCTTAAACTTCTTCAACTTTTTACAAAATCAGAGAGATAATTGATTAAGAAATATATATCAACTTTACATATACAGATTAATCTCTTTATAGTTGTGGGAATAATTGTATCATTCCATGAGAAACTTGTAATATGTATACTGCTGAAAGTATGAATAAAGCAACCGTAGTGTCATTGAAAATGCTTAATATTTCTGATTTTATTTAATTTTTAAAAATAAATTATATGTATCTATATATATATTTTTAATGACTGGCGAAGCGCGGACAAATACACTAGTTTTGAAAATAAAAGAAAACTAAAATTGAAAAGGAGATGCTTGTACTTTAGTTTCTATACAGCACGATTGCATGTATTTTAAATTATTGAAAAACATACTTTACTGTTCAAATAAATTGAAGATTTTTTTCCCATTCTGAAAATTCCTCCAATGACTATCCAATTTTGGCATTTGACTTAAGGTCAAGGGGGGCATTCTATCCCAATTCAAAGACGAAGGGCATATTTTTTTCTAACCCGTGATGATAAGAAAGTTAAATGAATTTTAACAAAGGAATTAAAAGATGTTATTTAAGACGTAAAGCATTCCGCGATACAAATAACTTATTAAAAATATTTGGTATACATCTCAATGCATAAGCTCGAATTAGAAGAATGTCCGAGACTCAAAGATATAACCTCATGAAATTTTTAATCCTTATTATCGTCTCAAATCTTTCAGAAATCGACTTGTCATATAGAGTTGGGTGAGTTTGACTACTTTTTTAAAACCTTAATTGTTATATACAACATATTTATCAGCATACTATAAACATATAATATTATTCAAATTAGACATAGATTAATCCTGAGTAATCAATACTTAACCTTTTGTAGTTTTTAATGGCTATAGACATGGTCAAATTAGTTTCTCTTTAAGTTCAAATACGGAGAGTTTCAAAATAATTAAATGATTCAAACTTCAAAGTATTCACTAGATTAAATACTGTAAAATACGATCATATCACGTGGCAAACATAAGTAATCAACACGTGGCGAATATATCTTAGTCAACATCGGCTTAAACAAGTCGATTTTAATTAGAGGCCGGTAAGATAACTGATGAGTACCTCTAAGAATGGTTCCATCGGGACCAGATAGCGTCGCCTCAGAGGAGATCTTCTGGAGGGTCGCCAGTATTCGAACAAATTGATCCTTAATTTAACAGACTCCAAAATATTTGAGATTTGGCATTGACCCCTAAGCAGTTATAAATTAACCAGGCATAATGCATAGAACGAGCCAGAAATGCCCATAATGTGCATGCGAGATTCTACGGGGCAGTTACACTAGATTAACACTTATGTTTATAATATATATATATATATATACATATAGAAAATATGCCATATAATAGACATCCTCTTCCCCTTCTCCACGATTATATCTTATTAGAAATCACATACTATTATTGTTATTGTATGGGTCAAAATATGACATAATGATATTCAGCACGAAATGGTATTACTAGAAGTAATTTGGCCGAGGTCGACTAATGACTAATGGATCTCACCGCCGAGCAGGCAATAATGGCCGAGGTCAAGTATCAGAAGGAGCAGTAACGCCTAATTTTGTAAAAAGATCTTTAGAAGAATATTCCAATGAATATTCTCTATATTTCTACTTTCAGGTTTGATTAGGGGTGTCTTCTCTATAAATAAGAAAGGGGGATAAGGTGAAGGGCAGGCAAGATTCTCTAGATAAATACAAACATCACCTTTTTAAGGAGATTCACTTGTTGATTATTCTATAATGTTCCCATCAGATCCAAGAAAGTCTCCAATATTCTCATAGTTATTTGTCATTCATCATTGTCATAAGAGAGAATTATCCATCTCATTCAATATCGGATGAATCATTCTCCTTATTTACATTTATTGTCATTTATTATTATTTAATACTTGTTATTCCTCTTCCATTATTGACCTTGAAACATTAAATACAAGTTACATTAATTCTGTTCCGACATTATTCTACATCATCCACATGGGCCGATTATAGATCTGAAGTTATTATCTTTAACTAGGTTTAACCTCTCATATATTAAATTAATTAGTTTAACCAAAGATTCATATTTTTTGGTCAAACAGTTATTATACCGAATTAACTATTGATTTTGTTCTAAGCATTTCGAATCGCTTGCATTCCTCAACAAATTATCAATAAAAATTTCTTTTATCTGTTCTTTATTGCTTTTACATTGTTCATCTACAATTGTTTGATTCATTCGTCTTCTTTTTTACTGTAAAAAATCGACTTTGTTTACCCATCGAGTAACAATTAAACTTGTATTGTGGTTTTTAAGGACAAGTGATTTCGCTTAATACCAATTGACTAATTTTAAGATAACCGACAAATTGACTAGAATATAAATAAACTAGTGCTTAAACAGTGCCCTCAAGCTGATGAACCCTCGAGAGCAGTAGGATAATGACAGTTAAAGAGCGATAATTGAAGAATAATAGTAAAAAATGGTAAGCTGATGAGCAAAAGAAAGAAATATTATATTGCTTGATCTATGTGAATGTAAAAGATGGGCTACAAATGATGGGGATCCCTCTTTATATACTAGAGGAATCCTAATTGTAGTAAAATTCTAATTACGGAAGTAAACCCATGATTGATACAAATAACCGCCCATAATTTGATCCGTTCCGAGATTTTTGTCGTGATTTCTGACCGGCTACGGATATTTTGCCTTTTCGTTACCGCGTTCCGCTCAAAACTGGTCATATCCAATCTCGATCATTGGAAACCTCGATCTCAATGGGTGCCCGGTTCTCGAACTCGACACTTCTCCGTGTTCAAGCCTGATTCATAACGAGGCTGGCCCTTGATGCAGTTCTCTGATCTCGAAATAATGGCAAAATCGGGCCCGTATACAGATAGCCCCCTCGTTTCTTGGAGTGTGACGAGAAGAAATGAACTGAGTCTTCGATTTAGTATAATGACCAATTATGACAGCATCCTCATGACATAAGCGATGAAGGTGACCGAAACGCGGCGTCTGCACAGTTTTCAAAATAATTTAATGAGCGTCAGTCGATGGTCAGCCTTAGGGTTTCTTAAACCGTTATTGTAGCCTTATAAATAGATCTTCTCCTTAATTTCTTCAATCTTTGTTTTCAAAGATTCTCATAATCTCCTAAGTTCTCTCACTTTCTTCAAGTTTCTCAACTCTGCAAATTCTTCGGAATTCGTTTGTCAATCCTTTCTTAAAACAACAAGCTTCATTTCGTTCTTTCTCTGAACTTATACAAAAATGGCGAAAACATCAAAAACGTTCCTCAAAAGGAAAAGGCATCTTTATCGCGGCTGGCCGGCGATAAAAAGCCGGTGGAGCCACGCATCGAAGAGTTCATTCCTGGGTCGTGTGACCTTACTTCTGATTTTAAGGTCGAGAAAACCTCGTCGGTCCCTGGCCGATGTGAGCCCATGTCGAGGTGCATATGCTCGATAACTAAGGGCGATCTCGATCAAGTAAAGAAAGATTGCCACTGGGAAGGCAAGGAGGTGGTGATTCCTACCCCCGAGGAAGACATCACTACTTGTGTGGAAGGGTTTTTAAGTGTTTACAATTACCCTTTCACACTGGGTCCTATCGATCCCGTAATCATCTACTTCTGCCGCCAATACCAAATAACTCTAGGCCAAATATATCCTCCCTTTTGGCGCATAATGATTTTATTCCGATTTTTTGTGACTAAGGTCGAGGGGATGCCTTTCACCCACGACCATCTCATTAGATTGTACAACCCCCGTCTCTATCGAGGCGGATTAATAAGGCTTCAGTGCCGGGGCACAAATATGGTGTTTTCGAGTACAAAAGAGCCCAAGGATCGGGGATGGATGAGTCATTTTGTCCGAGTGAGGACCTCCGACATAATCCCGGCCGAGAAGATGCCATTCCCCGAGGAACGGAACATGAAGCATAAGTAGACTACTCATAGTTTTTATTTGCTATTTTATCTCTTTTGCTTTTCTTCATCCACATCCCTTTTTATGATGTAATAGTTCCTTGGGTGCCTGGTGCAATCCCAGACCTCGAAGTTTGGGTTCGGAGGCTGGTTTCGACATCTTCGTACTCCGAGCGCTGTTGGCGTAATTTGGCAAGGGGCCGATGGGAGGCCACGAATCATGATAAGCTTACCTTATACGCTGTTGGTGCACTTCTTCACATCGTCTCTTTCCACTTGTACTTAATCCCTTTTTGCATAGGTTTTGGGGATATTGCCGAGATGAGGTCAGCCCCGCCTAGGGAAGAGAAGGCCCCGAAACCGGCTATGGATAAAAAAAGGAAAGAGGTCTAGATATCCGAGACTCCAAAACCCAAAAAGAGCAAGACCCGTAAGGCGAAGAACGACGCCGCTGCCTTGTTTGAGGATGTAGTTTGACGGCTACGAGATGAAGAGGAAGAGGAAGATGTCTGCTTCAAGCTGGTGGCTCGAAAGAAAAGCGCTGAGGTCCCCAAAGCCGTTGAGCCGGCAATGATTAAAGAGGTTCAGCCTCGGGCTGAGGAGGGCTTGGTAGATGCCCTGAGCAGAGTCCTCAAGTTAGCGGGGGCTGACATTACCTTCCACCGAGATGCGCAATCGGGGGAAGTATCTGAAGAGGCCAGTTTTGAGGCCTTTCTAAATGAAAGGAATGCCTCAAGTGATTTGCTCGGGGAAATAGACATAAATGATTTTCCACTGATCCCCTCATTCTCCGAGGGGCAGATTGAAGAAGCTCAGTCAATAGGGCCCCTCGATGCAGGAACGATCCACGGAGGGGAGGACCTTTTTCGAGGCTGCTTCACGGGGGTCGAAGATGCTCCCGATTTGGATGTACCGAGCATATTCAATGAGGCTCATCGACTCTTGAGCCAGGCAAGCCTTAGGTCCCTTTATCAATATCATTTTTCCTTTATCAATATCATTTTTGTTTGATTTTTCTCTTTCTTCATAGGCCTTGACGCTACATCGGGAAGCCTTTTCTAAGTCTCGGACTGAGTTGGACCGGTGTGATGCCGATCTCAAAAGGATCACTGAGGAGAAAAATGCCCTCGAACTTCTTAGCAGGCAAAGAGAAAAGGAAATCAAGGGCCTCCGAGCTGCATTGGCAACAACTCACAAAGAGCAAACCGACTTGATAGAGCAGGTAGTAGGAAGTGTTTATAGATTTTATGTGCCCATTCGGGGATAATTACTCATACTTTTGATTCTGCAGGTTCAACAGAGGGCCGAGAAGATCGAGAAACTTCTCGAGGCAGACAAGATGAAGGAGGCGGCGACTTTCGGGTGGAAGCAGAACATGGACCGTCTTGCCTCTGAGAAGGAAGCTGCTCGGGCCCAACTGTCTTCGACCGAGCGTCAGCTCCAGAACATGAAGGAGGAAAACTTGGTCCGAACCAAGAAGATTGAGGAGATCGAGGCCCGACTAGCCAATGAATTTGCAAAGGCCTCATATGAGGCGAAAAAGATAAAGGCCGATGCGGAGAAGGTCGTGGCTGTCTATCGAGCTGATGTTGAAGCCGCTCATGCTCGAGCAAAAGAGATCTCTGATGCCGCTCAGGCTAGAGCGCTTCGAGTTGCTGAGCATACCAAATTCCAATCTCGGATAGAGGCTCTCGAGGAGATCCACGCTCGTGGTTTTGACCTCGCTGACGAGATCGAGAGAGCGAAGGAGCTGGAAGCCAAAGCCGAAGCCTAAGCTTTGCTCTCTGATGATGGTGACTCTGAGAGCACGAGCGGTTCCGAGAGCGAAGAAGATGAAGACTAAGCATTTAGAACTTTTTCTTTCTTTGTTGGATTTTTGTGTAAGGCCCTTGCTAGTTCCTTGTACATATTTTTTACATATAAAGAAAAATTTTCTTTTGAATGCCTCTTCAAATTTTGTCTTCAATCATGCTTCGTGCCTTGTGAAATTTTAGCACATTTTTATGCTTTGAACAATATGTTTGAGACTTCGGCTTTAAACGATTCGGTCGAAGCCATAACATTACTGCTTTTATAGTCGGGTTCGAGTGAAAACCCGAAGTCGGAGCTAAAGGCCCCTTAGGTTCAAATCGACTGAGAACGTGTTCTCGAACTCAAAGCGCGTTGGCCCTTAGGCTCTTTGTATTGAGCCGATATGGCCTCGAAAGAGTGGGTTTTTCCCTTTTCGGCTTAAAAAGATTAATTTAATAAATATTTGTTATGCCTTAGCATAAGTTTGTTCGAGAGTTCGAACAATTTAGTACCCTTTAAGGTTTTTGAGGGTTAATGTTATCGAAACCCTTTGTAATTTTGCCGAGGGTAGCCTTGTTTAACCCTTTTTGCAAAAATATTTGAAAGCCTGTTTTATTACAGAATTCGAATGTCTCCGAACCGCGTTAGTTTGGTCGTATCCTTCGGGTATGCCTCTTGGGCTTGTTCCCCAATAACACTTCGAACTTGTTCGAAGTGTTAGTCCACGAGAATGGCGGCCTTGGCCTATAGATCGGGGGATGCCTCTTTGAGGTCTTATGAATTTGAGTTTAGATAACTCGAATATGTCGATTGTTGACGACTGTCCCCGAGTGTTCGAGGCATATTTGTGCTTGGCCCTTGAACCATTTCTCATAAAATCATAAGTATGGAAATCGCGTAGCAGAAAATTCTTTGAGACACAAGATGTTTGATATAAAAAGAATGCTTCTTTGAATAATTTATACATGTGTACATGTTTTGTCATTGGGGCTCGACTAATATATATGGGCACGGTTTATTCGACCGTTTGGCCCGTTACAAAGTTTCCCTATCGAGATCCTTTGACACGAAGTACTTTCCTCGAAAATATAACATCAGAGGATGATGCCCCCGAGTATTCGAGGTTGATTGTAAAAAAGCCTTGGATACTATTGAATTTTCCTCAGGTAGCACATAATTGTTGCCTCGTTCAAAACCTCGTCGGAAAAACCCATTTGGGATAAAAACCGATCTAAGGAAAAAAGAGTGCAACGCGTGCTTTAAAACCTAAGGTCCTCGTGTTGAAGAGCTTCTTGATGTCTTTTATCGAACACCTGCAATAAGTTAGTACCAAATATAAATGGGAAAGGGAGAAGTCATACCTTAGCAATAATATCGTTTGAGGAGTGAAATATTCCAATTATTTGGCAATTGTTTGCCGACCATCGTGCCTGTCATGACCCAAAATCCACTAAGGGTCGTGTGGCGCCAGGCACCACTGCCACCGCGGAAGTATTAATAAATTCTCATTTTATCTAATTATTTTGAAATAATTTCCCTTAAACAAATAAATAATAATTAATAATCTCCACTGAATAAATGAGGATGTCTTTACAAAATTTAACTACTGAAATAAAATCACGTGATCATCCCAGAACCCGGTGTCACAAGTGCATGAGAAATTACTAAGGAATTGAATAAAGCACAACAACTGTCCGGAATACAAATTGGACAGAAAGTAAATACAATACACTGAAAGAGACTGTACTGGCTGCGAGCCGCCTCGAGGAATGCAGCTCGCCTAAGTCTCCGTATCAACCAATGCTGTTATGCCACTAAGCCACTAGCCACATATGAACCTGTGCAACAAAAATGCACAGCAAGTGTAGTATGAGTACAAAAATAACGTGTACCCAATGAGTATCCCGTCTAATCTCGAAAAAGTAGAGACGAGAGGTTCGACTTCAACACTTACTAGTGGTCCAATAATGTTATATCAATAATATAGTAAATCTGGGGTTTTTATAAACATGATTATAATTCAATGGAATGAAGCAAATAAGCATTTCTTTCTTTAATAGAAAATTTCCAAATTTCTCTTCATCATTTAAACATAATCCCATAAGTCGGGGAGAAGGCAACAACAACTTCAATGAGTTTCAAAGCAAGCAATACAAGCATGCGCAAATCATGTCGAGGTCGTATGGCCCGATCCAACAATTTAAACTGTGCACTACCGAGGGTCGAACGGCATGAACCATAGATGCATCTATTTAATCTGCCGAGGTGTTCGGCTCGTTCCAGAATTTAAACACACACAGACAGTCACTCAAGAAGTCAACATGGAACAATTACCCAAAGAAAAGCCAATTCTCTTTTAACAATTTAAGAAAATGAAGTTTAAATCTGGTTAGAAATTCATTTACTAGTTTGATGTGATTTAAGCAATTCAAGCTGTCAATAAGTTTACAAATAATCCAAGTACAATATGCTTTTGGGTCCTAGACTACCCGGACAATAGCATAATAGTAGCTACGCATGGACTCTCGTCACCTCGTGCGTACGTAGCCCCCACAAATAGGAGTACATAATCAATTAACTCACCTATGGGGACAATTCCCTCTTACAAGGTTAGAAATGAGACTCACCTCGCTCCGAAGATCCATAACCGACATTCCACGCTCATCCGAAGACTCAAGTTGATGCACAACGCTCCAAAACTAGCCAATAATTATGCAAATCCATTAATATACGCTCAATTAATCATAACAATCCAATTTATAACAATTCCTAACCCCGATCAAAAAGTTGACAAAATTGCCTCAGGCCCACGTGTCCGGATTCCTAAATTTTTCGAAGATATAGTTTACCCATGAACTCACGAACTCAAATATATGATTTTCTCTTAATTCCATACCCAAAATCGTGGTTAAATTCCAAGAATATACATTCTAGGTCATTCTACCAAAACCCCCAAATTTCTACTAATTTACATGCTAAAATCCATACATAATCGATGTATTTAACTCAAGATGGATGGGATTAGCTTACCTTATTGTTGATGATGAAAAATCCCACTTGAAACTCTCCCAAAAATCGACCAAGACAAGAAAATATGAGAGAAAATGGCCAAATCCCGATTTTTAAAACACCTCTCTGCCTCCAGCACTTTCCGCACCTGCGGTTCCTCGACCACTTCTGCGGTTCTGCAGGTGCGGCCCCACTACCGCATCTGCAGTCCTTCCCGGGCTGCCCTTTTTCCACTTCTGCGTCTTCTCCACCGCAGGTGCGGTCCCGCATCTGCGAAAAATGACCGTATCTGCGGTCCCTTCACTTCTAGTCCAAAACCGCATATGCGGCTCTTCTGGCCGCTTCTGCGGCTCCACACCTGCGGCCCAAATCTCGCAGGTGCGGTTATGACAGCAACTTCAGCCTTCCAAAAATCCCATTTTTGATCTGTTAACCATTCGAAATCCACCCGAGGCCCCCGGGACCCCAACCAATCAGGCCAACTAGTCCCAAAATACATTACGGACTTGCTCGAAAATCACAAATCATATCAAACCACGCTAAAATCATGAATCGACCTCCAATCCAAGCTTTATGAACTTTAGAATTTCAAACTTCAACTTTCGATATTTAAACCTATCAAATCACATCCGATTGACCCCAAATTTTGCACACAAGTCATATTTGACATTACGGACCTACTCCAACTTCCAGAATTGGAATCCGACCTCGATATCAAAAAGTCTACTTCCGGTCAAACTTCTCAAAAACCTTCAAATTTCTATCTTTAGCCAAATGACTTCAAAATGACCGACGGACCTCCGAATTCACTTCTGATTGCGCTCCCAACTCCAGAATCACCATACGGATCTATTCCCAGACTCGGAATCCTAAATAGACATCGATAACACTGAAATTCACTTCAACCCAAACTTATCAAATTTCTTCCAAAATGCTAACTTCCACAATAGGCGCCAAAACGCTCCCGGGTTATCCAAGACCCGACCCGGACATACGACCAAGTCCGAAATCATCATACAAACCTACTGGAACCTTCGAATCCTGATTCCGAGGTCGTTTACTCAAAAATCTAATCTTAGCTAATTCTTTCAATTTAAGGCTTCTGAAATGAGAATTTTCTTTCCAAATCAATTCCGAACTTCCTGAAGTTCAATTCTGACGATACGTACAATTCATAATACCTAAAGTGAAGCTGTTCATGGCCTCAAACTACCGAAGAATGGGCCAAGGCTCAAAACGACCGGTCGGGTCGTTACAGTGCCGAACTTATAAGATCCCTTTCCCACGATGTTTAGGACTTGGTAGGGTCCTTCCCAATTTGGGCCAAGCTTCCCTTCATTAGAATCTCGAGTGTTAATGGTGACCTTCCTCAGGACTAAGTCCCCGACTCTGAAATGGCGAAGGTTGGTTCTCCTATTGTAGTATCTTTAGATTCGTTGCTTTTATGCAGCCATTCGAATGAGTGCGGCTTCTCGTTTTTCATCCAATAATTCGAGGCTATTATTCATAGCCTCGTGATTTGATTCCTCTGTTGTATGCCAAAATCTGGTGCTAGGTTCCCCGACTTCCATTGGAATCAAGGACTCGGAGCCATATACCAAGGAGAACGGGGTTGCCCCTGTACTAGACTTCGATGTTGTTTGATACGCCCAAAGGACTTCAGGTAGAATTTCTCTCAATTTTCCCTTGGTGTCGTTCAACCTTTTCTTTAGATTCAGAATGATAGTTTTGTTTGTTGACTCGACCTGTCCATTTCCACTTGGGTGATATGATGTCGATAAGATCCTTTATATTTTATGCTCTTCGAGAAATTTCATTACCTTGCTGCCAACGAACTGCGTTCCGTTGTCACATACGATTTCGGCAGGCATCCCAAATCGGTATACGATGTGATCCCAGATGAAGTTTATAACTTCTTTCTCTCTGACTTTCTCGAATGCATGTGCTTCTACCCATTTAGAAAAGTAGTCGGTCATAAACAAAATGAATTTAGCTTTACCTGAGGCCGATGGTAGGGGGTCGACGATATCCATCCCCCATTCATGAATGGCCATGGCGATATGACTGAATGAAGTTGTTCCCCGGGCTGATGGATCATTGGTGCATACCTTTGGCATTTATCACACTTTCAAACAAATTCCTTAGCGTATTTTCCCATACTATCCCATTAGTAGCCCGCTCTGATGACCTTGTGAACTAGTGATTCTGCACCGGAGTGATTCCCACAAGTACATTCATGGACTTCTCGTAAAACATAATCGGTGTCTCCTGGTCCTAAACATACTGCTAATGGTCCATCGAATGTCCTTCTGTATAGTATTCCACCTTAATCTAATGTGAATTGAGCAACTTTGGTTCGTAGGGCCCTCGACTCTTTAGGGTCCGATGGGAGCTTTCCATTCTTCAAGTATTCAATATATTTATTCCTCCAATCCCAGGTTAAGCTTATAGAGTTTATCTTGGTATGACCTTCCTCGAACACAGATCTCGAGAGTTGAACGACAGTCTCTGAGCTGATGTTGTCCTCCTCGACTGATGACCCCAAATTTGGAAGTGCATCGGCCTCACTGTTTTGTTCTCAAGACACATGCTACAAAGTCCATTCCTTGAAATAGTGCAAAGTTACCTGTAGCTTGTCTAAATACCTTTGCATTCTATCCTCTCGAACTTCGAAGGTTTTGTTTACTTGGTTCACCACCAGTAAAGAGTCAAACTTCGCTTCAATAACTTCTGCGCCCAAGCTTTTAGCTAGCTTGAGACCTGCAATCATGGTCTCGTACTTGGCCTCATTGTTAGTTAACCTAGAAGTTTTGATAGACTGCCTAATAGTGCTGCCCGCGAGCGGCTTCAAAATGATGCCTATCCCGGACCCTTCACATTCGAAGCACCATTTGTGAAAAGGGTCCATACCCCTGATGATGTGCCCGACTTTAACAAGAGTTCCTTTTCAACTTCGGGTACGAGGGTTGGCGTGAAATCGGCCACAAAGTCTGCTAGAATTTGAGACTTGATGGCAGTTCGGGGTTGATACTCGATATCATACCCACTGAGTTCAACGGCCCATTTGGCCAACCGACCCGATAGTTTGAGGTTGTGAAAAATATTACGAAGTGTGTAAGTGGTTAACACGCATATGGGGTGACTTTGAAAGTATGGTTTTAACTTTCTAGAAGCGCTTATCAGTGCAAGTGCCAATTTCTCTAAGTATGGATATCTAGTTTTTGCTTCTCCTAATGTTCGACTCATATAATAAATGGGAAATTGCGTACCTTTCTCTTCTCGAACTAGGACACCACTTACCGTGATTTTCGATACTGCCAAGTACAAGTAAAGTTGCTCTTCTACTTTTGGAGTGTGAAGCAGTGGTGGGCTTGACAGGCATCACTTTAATTCCTCTAATGCATGTTGGCATTCCGGGGTCCAAGCGAAATCGTTCTTCTTTCTGAGTAGAGAGAAAATCTGTGGCTTCGATCCAACGACCTCGAGATAAATCAGCCTAACTAACCATCCAGTCAGCCTCTGCACGGCTTTTACGCTGTCCACGATGGAGATGTCTTCGATGGCTTTGGTTTTATCGGGGTTTATCTTGATCCCCCAATTTGACATCATGAAACCCAAGAATTTGCCTGAACCGACCCCTAAAGCACATTTCTTAGGGTTGAACTTCATGCTATATTTCCTCAAAATCTCAAACGCTTCTTGAAAATGAGCCAAATGGTCCTCTACGCGCAGGGACTTAACTAGCATGTCATTGATATAAACTTCCACTTACCTATCTGTTCTTCGAGCATTTTATTTACTAGGCATTGGTAAGTAGCTCTTGCATTTTTTAGCCCGAAGGGCATTACATTATAACAATATGTTCCATACTTGGTGATAAATGAAGTCTTTTCCTGATCTTCCAGGTTCATTCGAATTTAGTTGTACCTGGAATGTCGAGAAACGTAAGGATCTCATGGCCAACCGTGGCGTCGATCATGCGATCGATGTTAGACAGTGAAAAAGAATCTTTGGGGCATGCCATGTTTAAGTCCTTATAATATATACACATCCTAAGTTTGTTTTTTTAGGAACTACGACCACATTGGCTAACCATTTAGGATATTTCACCTTCCGAATGGAACCTATTTTGAGAAGTTTAGTTACCTCGTCCTTTATGAATGCGTGGTTTACCTCGGACAGAGACCTTCTATTTTGTTTCACCGGTCTGAACCTTGGGTCCAGGCTTAGTCGATGTGTTGTTATCTCCAGCGGTATTCCTGTCATGTCTCAGTGGGACCAAGCAAAATAGTCTATGTTATCGATAAGACATTGAATAAGCTTATTCCTGAGTTCGGGGATTAACTTCGTTCCTAGGTATACCTTTCGCTCGGATAGGTGCTCAATTAGTATAACTTATTCCAGCTCTTCGATCGTTGACTTCGTGGCATCGGAATTATCGGGAACTACGAAGGTTCGAGGTATCATATAGTCGCCATCCTCGAAATTTTCCTGCTGCACCGATCTGGTCAAGGTTGGTGACTGTGGTTTCTATTTGACTCCTTGCTTTCCTTTCGACTCTGATCCCTTCGTTGATGATAGTGCCAATAATGGTATTACCTTATCGATTGCAAACATCTCTTTGGCTACGGGCTGCTTGCCGTACACCGTTTTGATCCCTTCTGGTGTTGTAAATTTCAATACTTGATGAAACATTGAAGGTACTACCCTCATATTACGAATCCAAGGCCTTCCGAGCAGCGCGTTGTATCTCATATCGCCTTCGATTACATGGAACTTCGTTTCCTGAATAGTTCCAGCCACGTTTACTGGCAAGATGATTTCCCCTTTAGTGATTTCACTCGCCATGTTGAAGTCATTGAGTGCTCGGGCTGCTGGTACAATTTGATCCATGAGGTCGAGTTGATCTACAACCCTTGATCGAATAATATTTGCCAAGCTACCTGGATCAATCAACACACGTTTAACTTAAATTTTATTCATAAGGATAGAGATTACCAATGCATCATTGTGAGGCTGTTCGATCCCTTCTGCATCCTCATCATTGAAAGATAAGGTATCTTCTGGTAAGTAGTCCCGTGTACGCTTTTCCCTTGTGATTGTGACTTTGGTGCGTTTTAATATCGAGCCTTGAGGAACATTGACCCCACCAATGACCATATGAATCACGTGTTATGGTTACTCCTGTTCATTTTTCCGATTTGCATCCCTTTCTATGAAGTGATTTTTAGCTCGGTCACTCAAGAACTCTCAAAGGTGACCTTCGTTGAACAATCGAGCTACCTCCTCTCTTAATTACCTGCAACCCTCAGTTTTGTGGCCATGGGTTCTATGGTACTTGCATATTTGATTGGGGTTTCTTTGGGCCGGATCGGATTGAAGGGGTCTAGGCCACCTAGTATCTCTGATTAGTCCAATGGCCGATACAAAACCTGATGCGTCGATGCCGAAGTTGTATTCTGATAATCGTGGCGCTCCCTTGGGCTCGACATGTTTATCGAAGCTGCTCTTACTCATGAGCCCTCACAGCTGGATATTCGATTAAATTCTGCTTCAGCTGACGCGATGCTATTGAACTTCGCTCATTCAAACCTTGAGTGAAGGCTTGAACAACCCAATCATCGGTGAATGGCAGTAGGTCTATGCGTTCTATTTGGAACCGAGATATAAATTCCCTTAGCATTTTGTTGTCCCTTTGTCTCGCTTTGAAGAGGTCCGATGTCCTAGTTGCGACCTTTATCGCCCCTGCATGAGCTTTTACGAACGAATCGGCAAGCATGGAGGAAGAATTGATGGAATTAGGTGGCAAATTGTGGTACCACATCATTGCCCCCTTTGATAGAGTTTCTCCAAATTCGATTTCATCATCTTCTAAATTATTTCCTTTTATTGCGCACGTATAAGAAGTGACATGTTCATTAGGATCAGTAGTTCCATTGTACTTAGGAATTTCTAGCATGCGGAACTACTTTGTAATGGGCTTCAGAGTCGCACTTGGTGGGAAAGGCTTCTGTACGAACTTCTTCGAATCTTAACTTTTTAGAATCGGGGGTGCCCCCGGTATCTGATCGACCCTTGAGTTGTATGTCTCTACCTTTTTTATCATTAGCCTCGATTTTATTTTCTCCTGATTCGATTCGTTTGGTGAGTTTCTCGAGCATTTTCATGATGGAGGGATCTGTTACCGATCTATTATCGTTTGATTTCTCCGGTTCGACCCTGTGAATCACTTCCTGTGAGGTATCAAGCTCGATTCTGTTTGGTGCTCAATTCTGATTTTACAGCTGCGCTATTGCAGCTTGCTGAGTTTGCAATATTTCAAATATCGTACGAAGGCTAATTCCGTTTTCTTCGCCATGTTGTGTGTTCTGATTAGCCGCTCGAGCATCTTTGCGAATGTTGTTTTTGGGATCTGCACCCAAATTTCCATAAATTGCAACGTGAGAATTGATATAGGTTGGATCCACAGCTTGTGGTTCATCAGGATTGATTGAAGGTACTCCATTTCCCGGGGCGACCACGTGTTCGTTTTCGCCATGAAGACCAGGCCGGTATCTGTGTGAGTAGGTACTGCTTGAAAGTTTGACATGTTGATTCTTGAAATAAAATACACTTACAAGAATAAACGTAAAAGCAGTATGTGTTATGGGAATCAATATTAAGCAATCACTATTATCCTTATCCCCACGGTGGGCGCCAAACTGTTTACTCAGAAAATCGAGTAACAATTAAACTTGTATTGTGGTTTTTAAGGACACGTAATTTTGCTTAATACCAATTGACTAATTTTAAGATAAGTGACGAATTGACAAGAATATAAAACAAACTAGTGTTTGAACAGTGCCCTCAAGCTGATGAACCCTTGAGAGCAGTATGATAATGACAGTTAAAGAGCGATAATTGAAGAATAATAGTAAAAGAACGGTAAGCTGATGAGCAAAAGAAAGAAATATTATATTGCCTTGATCTGTGTGAATGTAAAAGATGGTCTATAAATAATGAGGATCCCTCTTTATATACTAGAGGAATCCTAATTGTAGTACAATTTTAATTACGGAAGTAAATCCCATGATTGATACAAATAACCGCCCATGATTTGATCCATTCTGAGATTTCCGACCGGTTACGGATATTACCTTTTCGTTACCGCTTTTGCTCGAAGCTAGTCATATCTGGTCTCGATCGTCGGAGACTTCGATCTCGACAGGTGCCTGGTCCTCGAACTCCGCACTTTATCACCGTGTTCGAGCCTGATTCATAACGAGGCTGACCCTCGATGCAGTTCTCTAATCTCGAAATAATGACAAAATCGGACAGGCCCGAGGCCCCATTTTACCCGTATAGCGATTCAATTGAAGTGAAACAATTGCTTGTGGCCTAATTCTATAAATTTAATTCATTAACTTATTATCCAAATTTTAGGTTAAACAATATTCTTTTCAATTAAATTGAATATTTTCTTTAATTTTGAATATTTACTTACGAAGCTGACGGGACGCGAGTATCAAATATCAAGTACTCCTCAAAGGCTCGAGTACTGGTGCAAGGAACACTCTCCTCAAAAACCCTAGTTTGGGTGTCCTCCCAAACCCCAGAAAACACGAAACCAAAAGGAAAATGGCAGAAACAGGACAAGACGAAGAAGAACACACATTCCCAGTGAAAAGAAAGCCCCAAGATATTCCTGCTGCTGCAAAAGAAGAAGTTATTTCCAAATCCCAGGAAGACGATGATGTAAACAAGAAGCAAAAACTCGCAAGTACTGATTCGAACAAACTCGAGGAAATTGACGAGGAGGACGAAGAAGAAGATGAAGATGACTATGAAGGTGAGGAGGATGAGGAAAACGATGATGATGACACGGAGGAGGATGATGAGCAGTCCAACGGAGAGGCCGAAATCGATCGTAAGGGTAAGGGGATTTTAAGGGATGACAAAGGTAAGGGAAAGTTGATCGAGGAGGACTCCGACGACGATGATGATGATTCGAACGATTTTGGAAACGAGTCTGATGTTGACAGTGATACTGACCTCTCCGACGATCTACTGGCTGAGGTCGATTTGGGCAACATTATTCCCTCCAGGACTCGACGGCGTACCTTTCACTCTGGTCTTAAGATTTCTGATGATCCTGCTAAAGGTGATAAACCCTGATTATAGCGATGCTTAATTCAGTTTTTGAGCTTCCAAAAAGCTATTAAAATGATTAATTGAATCTTAGCAATACTAAGTCTTTCAGCTCATCCCTCCTCGTAGTAGCAATGTGGTTAAATGGTTGCATTCCTCTTGTATTTTGACTTGGATCTACATGTCTAATGTAGTTGGGGAATTACCTTATCCTTAACCAATTTTATTAATCTCTGTTTCTCTTGCAATTGTTTTTTTGCTTTTGCTTATTTTCCCTGATAGTTTGCTTCGAAAGTTGCTATTTGTAGCAAGTGCGGCATCTTCTATCCTTAGGCTTTGAGATTGGCTTATATGAATTTGGTGATAGGCTAATATCGGTAAATGAATGTTCCCTATCTAAGATAGGAACTGAATAGTTTAACAGATGCTTAACGTGCTGAGGTTACTCTATGATCATGTTTAAGATGGGTACCGAATTGTCTAACAGATGTTTATCATGATGTGGCCATGTTTTTGTACATGCATTTCTAAAGGAAGAATTGGTCTCTGTTTAATGCAATCGTTGCCCTTTAATGGCAATCAGGTTATTCTGCATTGCAAGAACTAGGCTTTTGGATGTAATATAATTCTTGATGCTTAGTAAATTTGTTTACCAAGCTTTATCTGCTGCTTGTCATCTCATTTCCATTTCACGCGTGAAAAATTTTGATGTTAATAATGTTATTTTTTTGGTTGTTCAAGGAGCCAGCATCTGGCAGAATAAAGTGTTCTATCTGCATGACCTAGCTCGCCTGCTAATCAGTTTTGGTTCATTAGCAGTAAGTTGAAAATGGCCCTCTGCCTGGTATATGATCTTTGTTAGGAAAAAGGAGTAATTCATCATATGATAGTAAGCGTTCGGAATTTGAAACTCAGCAAAAATCTTCAAAAAAGAGGGCATACATGATCAGTTTATGGCTGATTGGCTGTAGATTTTGTGCCTAATAGCCCTAATCTGAATCTTGGGCGGATCACTGTTGTTGTTTAAATCACTTGACAACTTGTTAGGTATCAAAGTAATCACATGACAGCTTGGTTTAACATAACAGTCTATACTCTATTGATTTGATAGACAAGTTTGTCTAGGGGAATAAGATTTTCATCAAATAGTATCTGTTTTCAACAAAATGTTGACCTTCTGGAAAGGTAAAATTGAAGATTGGGGGGGGGGGGTGGGGGGTGGATTATACTCCATTTAGGACACTCTGCTTAAGCAAAAGATTCATTTTTCTAGTGTCTTTGCAGTGACATGATGGATTTTATAGTGCAAGTTGCTGTTCTGTTCTAGTAATAAAAGTTTGAATGTATATGTAGAAAGTGAAGTAGTTATGAGGAACTAATGTGCATTAATCTTTAAGAGATGAGAACTGACCATTTTTTGCCAATGATGGAACCCCTCTTTCATTCACCAACTTCCACGTACCTTCATTCTTTTGCTCATTTCTCGTGGCGTTGTATTATTACCAGTCAATGTGGCTAGATATTCTTGCGACTGTGAGAGTGGCGAACCAAGTCACTCTTCAGACCATAGTATTCAACTGTTTTCTTCTTTATCTTTAATTCCTCCAGTGGATGGTTTAAGGGCAAACAAATGCCTAGTATTGGCAGTTTTGGTTGCATTGTCCTCCTTTTATAACAGATACCTGTAATTAAGTGGAGTAGTACTCTGCTTCTTTCTTCTCACCTTCTGATTAACAGAAGTAGAGAGAAAAACTGCAGTTCAGATCAGGCTTTTTTGCACTTTACCTTTGATCATAGTGGCTTTAAACATCACTTTGTTACTGTAATGTGAGTCGTTAAATAGATTTGTGTACTTTGATGATCCAAACCCCAGGGCAGCTGGTTAATTGCTGTCAATTGTCGTGCTATAGAACTTGGACATGATTGAGCTTGGAAGTTGGATTGGGGATCTGAGAGCCTTTCAAATTGGGTGACTTTTCTTATTCTGAATATTGGGTGACTGATGACTGTAGGATCTTTTTTTCTGTGTGTGTGAGAGATTAACCTGCAGGCAAGATGAAGAGTCCAATAATTAAATTCAAAATAATGAATTCAAAGGTCAACTGAGGGAGCTTTACCAATTAAAGAGCAACATTTAACACTCGAGCCGATGACTAACTTTGCTGATTAAGAAAACTGCACGATTTGTTGCTGATATATTTATTTGTGAAGTCGTCAAAAATTAGATTAGGTGACTGCACGTCAAACTTAAGTCAAGTCCCATTATTATATAGTACTACGATTAAAGCATGGAGGTGCGCATAAAATTATCCTTAAGCTAAGGTGGGGTTCCTCTGAAATGTTTTTTTTTATTTTTAATTTTTAATAAGAAAAGTTCTTGATCACTCATTGTGTCAGTTCCGATACCAAAAACGTAAAAGGAATCTTCTTATAAAATCACTTGAAAAAAGTAAAAAAAGAACAGTTAACTCGGAGTTATTGAGAACTTGTTTATCTCTATTACCAGTATGATTGAATACTCCACGTTAATAACAAGTGATAGAAATAAATATTACTCCCTCTGTTCCAATTTATGTGAACCTGTTTTTGGTCTATTACAAAAAGAATGACACCTTTCTAAATTTGGAAATAATTTAGCTTAAATTTCCAATTCTACCTCCAATGAGAAGTTTTTATAACCACACAAATACTCTGGACCCTTTATTGACTTGTTTAGGGCCACAAATTCAAAATATTTTTATTTTTTCTTAAATTTCGTGTCCACTTAAATAAGTTTACATAAATTGGAACGGAGGGATAGTACTAGTAGATAAATGGACCATAATGGTTTGTACAATGCTATAAACCCAAAGAGTTGCACAATATTGTAGTCTGCAGAGGCTGTAGGGCAATCTATACAAATTTAAAAATTACTCCATCAAACCAATATTTTTATCGACAAATGGTCAAATATGTACTTTCGAAAAAGGTTTAAATATACCCCTCATTATACTTTGAGTCCAAATATACTATGATGTTATACTTTGGGCTCAAATATACCCCTCATTTAACGGAAGGACACATGGGATTGTTTTACTGGCCAATTTTAAATATCTCCTAATTAATTAAAAAGACTCATATCCATACACGAAGAAAAAGATGGCTTCGTTTTATTATATTCTTTCTCTTGATCACAGCTACCTGCAGTCGCTGGCATTGAGTGAAATACTTCTCTAATTGCCATAGCTTATTTCTTCTTCGTCTTTTTTCTTCCTTTTTTCAACCTGTGAAATACCCAAAAAAAAACTATTTTTGTCCTGTAGTATGGTGATGGGAATTCACATCCAAAAGGCTGAAATACTTTTGGACATCCTCAGCAGGTTACCGGTGAAGTCACTTCTTCGTTTTAAATACAACAACAACAACAACAACCCAGTATAATCCCACTTAGTGGGGTCTGGAGAGGATAGTGTGTACGCAAACCTTACCCCTACCCTAGGGTAGAGAGACTGTTTCCAAATAGACCCCCGACATCCTTCCCTCCAAGAACTTCCCACCTTGCTCTTGGGGAGACTCGAACTCACAATCTCTCAATTGGAAGTGGGGGTTGCTTACCATCAGAAACCCCTCTCGGTTGGAACTCACAACCTCTCCAAGAACTTCTTCGTTTTAAATGTGTTTCAAAATCTTGGAATACATTGATCTCTGAACCTTATTTTAAGAAAAAACATCTCAATCATGCTAAGCACCAACCCCATTCCCAAAAATTTCTTTTTTCCCAATGGTCCAATAAGGATAAAAAATATTACTTCTATTGTTCTTCTTTAACCTTGGTTGGCGCAACAGTGTTGGGAGGAAAGCTTTGTGTTTATTACACGGACGAAAGAAGTTTTAATTTATGGGTGATAAAAGACTATGGTGTTAAAAGAGAATCTTGGACAAAATTTTATTTATAATGTGAGTGCATAGAACTTAAACTCATCGGAAACAATAATCAATATCCTTGTAGAATCTCAATAATATATATAATCACCAAATCAGCAATAATTTCCTAGTAATGCTTAAGCGGGGGCTTGCGCTTGACAATCCTAAAAGAACCCAACTTTTCCAAAAGGTGCATCACCTTTCTACAAAATGTTTTCTATAAAATTAATTCTTTTGGTAGTATGATCACCGCCCAAATACTCTATAATAATGTGTTTGTTCCTGTCATATTACAGGTCAATTTCCTACATCCAAATTAATCTGATAAAGATCCACGAATATATATATCTACAAAGAGAATGTAGATTTTGCACTACTCAAGGAAGGGTTGTATTCTTGGCACTTAGCAGCAGGGGCGGATTTAGGGGGGCGCAAGGGTGTTCACCCGAACACCCTTTCGCCAAAAAATTACATTGTATATATAAGGCGAAATCTGTTTTTTATCTCTATATATTAAGTTTTGAACACCCTTAACACGATTGCATATATTTAGTTTAATGGTCAAGGGGGTTCAAAATCTACATAAGGCCATGAGTTCAATTCTCACTAGCTAAAAAAATATTTTTTTGAACCCCCTCCGTGGAGATCTTGCCTCCGCCACTGCTTAGCAAATGGCAAGCCGCATTGATCAATTTGAAGTAATAATATTTGTGGAGAAGGAAGACATAATAATTTGATGTACATTACGTCTCCATAACATATTTTTAAGACATTCAAAATAAAGAAATATGCATTACTCGTGAGCATGAAGACATAATATTTCCAAAGAAATCCGTGCTCAAGGGTCAGTACTGGTTGACTATAATATTACTAGCAAGCCAAAAAGCTCTCGGCATATGATAGAGTGCTAGTGCTATTGTGCGCCATATTCACCGGAAAATGCCACGAGGTCAACTTCGGAGATATGCAATAAGTGTGGAATTGAAGTAGTTACCATCGAAGGGTTCAATCAGGAAGTCAGTAGAGGAATTAGATGAGGCAATTACGGTTATAGCTGAGAAAAAACCAATGGAACGGTGGACAGCCCTAACAAAAAGGCTTAAGATCCCGCCGATAATGGAAGCTCAAATCAGTACAATCTGTGCAGAGTAAGAGTGCAACTGCCATAATTGAAGGACCTAAACAACCAGGAGGTGAAAGGGGAATGGAAGATTCTGGAGCTCAGGAAATTGGAGCTACCTGCTCAGCCAGCTGTAGCGACAAAATAGAAGAATCTATTTGCTGAGAACAAGATGGCTACTAGAGTCTAGAGGTATGAATCTACATTACATAGCTCCTACGATTAAGAATGGAGTTAAAGTGGCCAAATTAGACAAAGAGGTGGTTGAGAGAGCTACCGAGCGATGGAAAATGGCTGTAATAGTGTATGTAGTGGGTGAAACTCCTACTATTGCTGCATTTGAAAGATTTGTCACATTCCAATGGAATTTTGTTGCTAACCCTCAGTATACCTTCATAATGATGGGTATTTTGTGGTAAAATTTGTTGCTATGGAGGATGGAGATGATGTGCTGTATTCAGGACCTTATACAATGAATAGCAAACCAGTTGTGGTTAAAATGTGGAATGCTGCTTTTGATTTTGCAAATGAAGTACTGAAGACCATCCCACTATGGATTCAACTTCCTAAGCTGTCACTGAATTGCTGGGAGGATGACTCGCTGAGTAGAATTGGTAGAACATTGAGGAGTTCCTATATATGTTGATGCTTGTACCACTAAGGTTGAACGTATATCATATCCTAGAATTTTGGTCGAGATGGATGTTACTAGACCTCTCCCAAGACAGATCATGGTGGAAGATCCAAACGGAAGGGAATCCGAACTAGAAGTTTGGTATAATTGGATGCCTATGTATTGTAATAAATGCTTGCAACTAGGACATGTGTGCCAGGAACCACAGAAAGAAGCTCTGCCAAAACAAAAGGGGAAAAACCAGAAGCCTCAACAATTCTGGAAGAGAATAGGGCATGAGGAAGGGGGATCAGGGCATACAAAGGGATGTTATTCCACAAACTCAAATACAAGATGAGAAGCAGAAGGAAATTAAAAATGTACAGCCACAGAACTTTTCAAAAAGTCCAAAAATGAATACAGATGGTGAAGGTTGGAAGATGGTTAAGAACAAGTCTGTGTCAAAGGGCTCAAGAAATGTGGAAAAGAACATAGGGGTGAGCACATCAAATGGTTTCAATACCCTTGATCCCTCAAGTTCTCAGGTGCCTGTACAAGTAAGCTTGGGGCCTAGCAGTATGAATAGGTGTGAATTGATGCAGGAGACAGATGATCCTTTTATACCAAGATGAATATAGTATCATGGAATGTTAGAGGCTTGAATAAAGTCTATAAACAAAGAAAAATAAAGCAGTATCTTAGAGACAATAAAGTAGTTTTGATAGCAATAATTGAGCACGAGGTGAAACAACCTATGGCAGGGAAAACTATCCAAAAAATCTCTAGGAATTGAAAGTGGACAGATAATTATGTGGCTAGTAACAGAGGGAGAATATGGATCTTGTGGGATCTTGGAGTACTGGACTTTACCATTCATAGTTGTTCTGAATAGTTAATCACTGGGAAGACTATCATACACCAAAGTCATAAAGAATTCTAGATGACAGCAATATATGATTTGCATACCATTGAACATAGAAAGGCCATGTGGGAAAAGTTGGAACAGTTGCATAATGAGCTACAAGGACCTTGGATTGTTATGGGAGACTACAATGCCATTCAAAGTTTTGAAGATAGGTATAATGATAACCATGTTATGGAGGCAGAAACTAGAGACTTCTCTGAATTTCTAGAGAACGCAGGAATGACAGAACTTAAAACAGTTGGCAGAGAATTTACGTGGACAAACAGTCATATATATAGCAGAATAGACAAAGCTTTAGTTAATGCTAGATGGATGATGAATATGACACAGTTAGAGGTGGTGTTGCAGGATCCTTTCTTCTCTGATCATACCCCTATTTGTGTTTGCTTTGAACATGATCACCAACCTATGCCTAAACCATTCAAGTTATTCAATAACCTAGCTGAGCATAAGGAGTTCCAAAGGCTAGTCAAAGAAACCTGGGAAGTTAACATGCAGATCCCTGCTATGCAAAGAATTTGGATGAAGTTAAAGAGGCTGAAAAAAGGACTGGGCTAGTTAAATGTTTAGGAGTATAGTAGAATTCCTGAAAAGATCCAAGTTATTCGAGAGAAACTACAACAAGTACAATTGGAAATGAAAATTCCTAATCACTCGGAGGGATTGAAGAGCAGTGAAAAAGACCTGAAAGAGAAGCTGGAGAAGTGGATTATGGTAGAGGAAAGTATACTCAAGCAGAAGTCCAGAATTCAGTGGCTAAAGCTTGGTGATTCAAATTTTGCTTTCTTCCATGCTAGTATCAAGAATAGAAATGCCCAAAAGAAAATCACTAGGCTGCTCACTCAGACAGGGATGCATACCCAAAATCAAGAGGAGGTGCAACAGGAAATCATTTAATTCTACAAACAGCTTCTAGGATCAGCAGCAGAGAAAATTTCAACTATTGATCCTAAAGTAATGAAGAGGGGGAATGTGTTGGCAATAGATCAGCAATTGAAGTTAATAGCTCATGTGACTAAGGAACGGATGTACCAGGCTCTCCAAAGTCTAGAATATTCCAAAGCTCCAGGGTGTGATGGATATAATGTTGTATCTTTTAAGAAGACATGGGAAATTATAAGTGATGAATTAGTTGAGGCAGTCCAAGAGTTTTTCAGAACAGCTGAGGTTTACAAGCCAATTAATTGCACCACAGTGACTTTGATACCAAAAGTGCAAAATCCATCCAGAATAGCTGAGTTCAGACCAATATCCTGTTGCACCACTATATATAAGATCATTCCAAACTCATCACTAGCAGACTACAAGAGGTAATGGATTATCTAGTAGATGATAGTCAGTCAGCATTTGTTCCTGGAAGGGTAATATCAAATAATATTATACTAAATCATGAACTAGTTAAAGGGTATAACAGGAAGTCTATCTCTCCAAGATGCTGTATGAAGATTGATGTGAGGAAGGCATATGATTCTGTGGAGTGGTGTTTTCTAGAACAGATTTTAATTCAACTGAATTTCCCAGAGATCTTCATTCACTCGGTCATAAGTGTGTCACTACAGTATCCTATTCCATTTTCATTAATGGGAATCCTATGAAGCCATTCCCAGCAAAGAAAGGACTCAGACAGGGTGACCCTATGCCCCCTTTCCTATTTGTACTAGCCATGGAATATTTCACAAGAGTTCTAAAGGGGCTGAATGAGAATGAGTTCAGGTTCCATCCAAAGTGTGCAAAGTTGAACATAGTATAACTTGGTTTTGCAGATGACCTTCTACTGTTTTGTAGAGGTGATATGGCTTCTATGAAAGTTTTGTATACATGTTTTCAGATGTTCTCAAGAGTGTCAGGTCTGGAGGCAAATGTGGAAAAAAGCAATGTTTACTTTTGGTGGAGTTAACTAGCAATTACAACTTGATATACTTGACCACCTAGGTTTCTTAAAAGGAGAACTTCCTATAAGATACTTAGGGGTGCCTCTTAGCACAAAAAGACTGTCCTCGGCTCAATGTAAACCCCTAATGATAAGATAATAGGCAGGGTTACAAGATGAACATCTAAGCTACTGTCTTATGCAGGGAGACTTCAGCTAATCAAGAGTGTCCTCTTTTCAATCCAAACATTCTGGTCTCAAATATTTACCTTACCAAAGAAGCTGATTCAATTGGTCGAAAGTGTATGCAAAAGATTCTTATGGACATGAGGAGTAGATAATTCAAAAAGGACACTAATTGCGTGGGATAAAATCTGTATTCCAATAGTTGCAGGGGGGCTAAATATCATGGATATTCAAGCTTGGAACAAGGTTGTTATATGCAAACTACTTTGGAATGTTTGTACCAAAAAGGATAAGCTATGGGTGAAGTGGATACATTGCTACTATGGGAGAAGAACCACATTATGGATGAGTCAACCTAAGCAAGCATCTTGGATTGTACAGAAGATCTTAAAAGCAGCAAAATGCCTGGAAGAAGTGGGACTACAAGAGAGGGAATTCATACTGATAAGGAACTTTTCTATTTGAAGAATGTACAGGAAGATTCGAGGTGAGTTCCCTAAATGTTCTTGGAGAAGACTGATATGTGACAACTACGAGGCTCCTAGATGGGTTTATACTGTATCTAAACTTACAAGGGAGATTTCAAACAAGGGATAGAATAGCTAAATGGAGTCAGATTGAAGACTTGACATGCCCACTGTGTGCAAGAGAACCAGAAACAGCTGAGCATCTATTCTTTAAATGTGAAATGACATCACAAATGTGGGAGAGATTATTAGAATGGCAGGGAATCAAAAAGAGAGCTCTGAGCATCTATTCTTTAAATGTGAAATGACATCACAAATGTGGGAGAGATTATTAGAATGGCAGGGAATAAAAAAGAGAGCTCAAGGATGGTCTGAAGAAGTTCAATGGGCAGAGGTTCATGCAAAAGGACAGTCAGCAATGGCCAATATGTACAGACTATGCATGGCAGCGCGTGTCTACCATATATGGATGGAAAGGAATTTAAGGATATTTCAAGGCAAGTCCAGGACAAAGGAGATCATTTTACGATTGATACCACAGGAAGTCCATAGTCAAGAAAATCTGCATAGAAGCTAACTAGGAAGTTGCAAGCTATGAAGTGGTACCCTAGAGATTGAGGATAGCCTAAGTTGTTTTCATTCTTGTACTCAATGATAGAGTCTGATGAGTATAGGACTTGGGGCATGATGTCCAAGTTCCTAGTAAAACAAGTGCTGTAATGTTATATTTGGTTTGTGAAATAAAAATTTACTTACCAAAAAAAAAATATTACAAGCATCCTGAAATGATTAGAACCTTAATTAAACCCGGTTGCCTTTGTCAGTTAAACAAATCTTATTGATCCATCATCCGACCAAGAAAATATTTCGCACATAAAATGGAAAGGCACAGATGGAAGTGTAAGAAAATAAAAATCGTTGATGCTCAAGAAGCATGGAAACCACAAACAGGAAAGGGCAAAAAACAAAACTTAGGTATTTAAGTAACCCAGTACAAAATTCTCATAAAAGTGAAAATCTTAGCTTAGAGATCTGCCGAAGACTAACATCTCAGTCTAATTACCTGCTTGGATGTTGTTACAAAGTGTAAAAGTTAAAACTGGTAAATAAACTGATGCTTGACTAACGAGGAACACAAGATAAATCCTGAAGGTTCCAATGGATTCTTGCCGGAATAATGACCAAGACATCTAATTTGTATTCAGCGTTTCTTTTTGCTTGCGGACTTTGAAGGGCTCGCGATCAGGTAGACAAATAGAACCACGATTGAGATCACAGAAACCAAGGAGCCATATTTTGCCATCAGCCTCTGTAAACAAGGGAAGATAAAAATGAGGAAATATTTCCACAAAGCGCATCATACTCATAGAAAAACCATACTGCTTTATGAAGAAGGCAACACGTGGGACATGTAAGATACAGAAATTCTAAATTTAACAACACGTCTAACTTAGGGGTGCTCTCAGAGAGATGTCAAATAGGATAAGTTATCAATGCATGTAGTTCTCATTCTCTCTAAATCAGATATGCTTTTTCTATATCAGATAATGATTGATAACCTAGAAACTTGTTGAATTCTCCACTTTCTGTACGTAATCTTATGTAACAGTAAGCATTATCAAATCTAACACTATACAGGAAGATGTCATACCTTTGCCTGTGAATATTCACCAAGAATTTTGGACAATCCATGCAAAAAAAAGGAAATTGTCTTAGCAAATACAATAAACAGAATATATGTGCTGTAGTTTGTAATAGTGTTCAAGCTTACCCAGTCGAACTTCTTCTCCGGAGGCCTATCAGCTAGTATGTCAAGTGGGAGGATTGGAGTTGAGTATGCCTCCTAAAACGAAAACATTATAGATCAATGTCGTCCATATCAAGCATACTAAGTAGAACCATACAAGCAAGAATGTGAAACCTGTAGAGCAGCCTTTGTGGGAATGCGGAATGTTATAACCGCTGGTGCACCATAAAATACTGTTTTTTTCGTAGCCTCCAACTCAAAGGAATGGGAGAGAGCGGCCCCACTGACATCAAACAGGTAAACCTTTATGAGAAAGAGATAAGATATAGAAATCAAATTGTTAGATGTCACCAATAATATGAGGACTCACGCGTCCAGCCTTTCCCATGACATGGATGTGTTACCAGCGACGATGGTAAATACATCTTGAGACCAGTTGTCATCATAAAGACTCACATCATATGCCGTCCTGAACAAAAAAAGCTTTTTCATGTCAAAGGCACATCATTGGTAAATGATTATACAGATAGCATATGACAGAAATCTAGAGGTAGATCTCTGGGAACAATTTAGAATGAAGTTGGTTGCACAAGAAAGGATAAAAAGAATCATGCAAGTCATTTCTAAAAAGCTTGTGAATTCTTAGATTCCTTAACTTTTCACCAAATTGAAGCCAAGGGAATTAGTCTATCCCACAGACGGTTCAGGAATGAGCACAAGGTTTGAATCATGCTGATGTACCGAGAGATTGCTAACAATGTGAAAAGAAAGTAAGAACACCGTATTATTCAAAAGGAAAATACTATTTTGACCAAAAACAATCCTCAGCAATCCTCTGGATGGTTGAATCATGTTGAACATTGTACACAATAATTTTAGAGTCCAAACTATCAGCCTCCTATTATCAATCAAAGCCTGGAACTATAACGTTTAACCCTCCATTTAATTCATCTAGGTGTTAGTTTATCAAGCATTATAAAGTTTACTCAACTGTTACCTGTTGGTGACAAGTCAGTGGCATCAGACAAGAATTCCAATCCCAAGCGTTAAGAAGGATCTTACTACAACCATAGATGATAGATAAACAACTATTCTAAACTGCAAATATTAGATGATAATAGACACAAAACTAAAGATGAAAGCTAATGTAAAGTGTGTTTATATCTTTTACTCTTTCTATCCCTGGTGATATACAAGTATAATGTTTAATTACTGAGGATGGGAGGTAAAGTCGAAAAGGGATTCCAATCTCTTCATTTGTAGTTTATTTGCTCATATTCCACGGATGCTTCACCTTCAAGAAGCAATAGAAAATCTTTCCGTATCAAAAAATAAATAAAGGGAAAACAATAAAAGATCTAATAGGGATTTCAATAAGAAAGGAATCTGATTTCCTGATCTGAAATTGCGATTCTCAATTAGGTAACAAGGATAGAAAAAGAGAAAAAAAACAAGTAAGAAAGAAGATAAACTGATTACATTTAGTAACCCAACAAAACAATCAGATCGAGAGAATTCGCATTCCTATTTGGAAATGAGACAAAAGAAGACTGAGATTACACTAGCATGCATCATATAAAAATTTTCCTTACCAATTGAGCAAACTATTGTTGTACTTATTTATTAGCTTTGACTCCATAAATACGCCTCTTACTATTATAATCAATGCTAATTACTCTGGATTATCTATCTAATCCTTTTCCAATTATGGAAACAGTATACCAGCTCAGATTAAAAAAAATCATGCATAACATAACTATTTACCCAACCAACGCGCGGATCCTAACAACAGAATCTTCAAGGAAAGCAATTAATAGACATGCATATTTATTTAGCAAATAATCGATGAAAAAGCTAAAAAGAGGGAGTACAGGATCTGATTTTTAAAAAAAAAAAAGGGGGAGAGGGACGGAAGACATACGCAGATCCTTGATTGTAGATGTCGATGGAGACGGAGAGACGTTCGACGCCGGATTTGAGGCGAGTAAGAGCCGCCTTCTTGTGTGCGACGATGAATGGCCCGTCGGAGCCGGCGGCGATGGTCCACGAGAAACATAATACAGCTAAGACCGTAGCTAAAAGGAACTTCCTCGTCCAATCCGCCATGTTTACAATCAGCTGCAGATTCAGATTCAGATACAAATGATAAAAAAGAGTCTTCAGCTGAGGGTCTTTGCATTTGGCATCGGAGATGGGCCACATGTCCGTATTTCATTGGTCTAGTCGCTCCCGATGACGCTGCTCTAAACTGGACTGGGCCTACACTGACATGGGTTAATTAGCAATGATGGATTAGGCCCAATTTTCAAGCCAGCCTTGTATTGAATTCGGGTTCCTACAAATAGCCCCTTTTTACATTGCTCTTTAAGGTGCAGCCACTTTTTGCAAAGCTTTGCAAGGGGCGGCCACTTTTACAAAATCAGCCCCAAGGACTGTAATTGGACTCCATTCAGAATCGATTCAGGTCTGGAGCCTTTTTAATAGAAAAAAGGAATTAGCTAGAATGATCATTTTGGGGGTCAGTAATGAGTTTTTAGCCACTATTTAAAATGTAATGAGAAAAAAAATACTCTTTTTTGACATTAAATAATATTTCGACAAAAATACCCCTAACTAGAACATAGGAAAAAAAAATCATACAATGACTATTGAAATTTGGAGATTTCTCAGTAACAAGTACTGGAGTTTGCTCTCAATGATTACAACTTCATACGGTAACCATGGAATATGGCTTTCACCGAAGGCAAAACTTATGGTATTGTAAAACACGAAAACAAAAATCAAATATCATCACAATAATTCTTGGAGTTTGAATTTTAAAATGTTCATAGTCCTTTGTGTAATTTTCCATGTTTCAGCTCAAATATTTTTCTGCAAAAAAATAGCTAAATGCTAATACCCTTTAATATACTGGCTAAACTCTAATAACAACTTGTTTCTGATTTCTTCACTAGTCCCTTGAGTAAGAACTTGGCTTAATTGCTGGTTGATGTCCCTACAAACAATCAAAAGATGAAATATCGTGTCATTAAAGGCTTGTGATGGCATGTTGGGACCTATTTAAATTAGTTTAATCATTGTAACAACTTATTTACTATTTTTTCTAGATTATAAACTCATACTACTTATTAAGAACAATGGAAAGGCCAAAACAATGTAAAACACAAACAAAATACGTGGAAGTGAGGTTTGACTCACAAGTCATCCCAAAGAGAGAGAGTTTCAAGTACCTAGGATCAATTATACAGGGAGATGGGGAGATCGACGGGAATGTCACACACCGTATCGGGGTGGACTGAATGAAATGGAGCTTAGCGTCTGGAGTCCTGTGTGACAAGAATGTGACACCGAAACTTAAAGGTAAGTTCTATAGAGTGGTGGTTAGACCGGCCATGTTGTATGGGGTTGAGTGTTGACCAGTCAAGATTTCACGTATTCAAAAGACGAAAGTAGCAGAAATGGGGATGTTGAAGGAGCCTAGATACCCCGGTTATGAGGTGTGAGCGGTTGGTTTTGGCTGGTACGAGAAGAGGTAGAAGGTGACCTAAGAAGTATTGAGGTGAGGTAATCAGGCAGGACATGACGCGGATTCAGATTTTCGAGGACATGGCCCTTGATAGGAAGATGTGGAGGTCGAGCATTAGGGTTATAGATTAGGGGGTAGTCGAGCAGTTCTCCTCGTTGGGCCGGTAAGCTGATAGTGTTTCTTCTAGGACTGCTAGCGGTTTTTGTTTGTGTTTCACACTGTTTTGGCCTTTTTCATTTATTTGATGTCTTTTACGATACTAATACTATTTTTCTGGTTTCTGTTGTTGTTACGGATCTATTGTCTTTGAGCCGTGGAAATAGCCTCGCTTTCCCTCCGGGGTAGGTCTACGACCTACGTACACTCTACCCTCCCTACAGAGGCGGATTTAAGATTTTTAAAACATGGGTGCACCACTGAAGAAAAGGAAAAAAAAATACTACGTGGGAATTGGTCATTGTTCCTTTAGGTAAATAACTCAATATTCAATTAAGTGCACCATTCAGGCTTTGTGAAGCATGGGTGCTAACAAATAGTATTGGACTAATTCTAGAAAAAACATACATAAAATATCTAATTTGGCGAAGAAATCATGCGTTCACATACCCCGTAAACTAATCTATACATCCGCCTCTGCCTCCCTAGACCCACTAGTGGGATTCTGCTGGTGTTGTACTTGTTAATAACAATACTCCGCTTTCAAATGTGAAAAGATAGAAGGATTTTGTCCACTCAGCACCACAAGTTAGAAAAGAAAAATCATTTTAATATCTCTTTCTTCAGCATGGTTACCATTTGCATTTGGAAATTCCCTTTCCTTTGCAGGTTTGGAAGGTGTGAGCTAGAAAAAGGGCGAAGGGAAAGAATTGGGGAAAATTCCAACTTTGTTCACACTTCCAAAATGTACGATAACAACTCCACCATTAAGTTACTACCTTTCAATTTTTGTCATGAAATTTGCCACTTTACATGCATAATAATTGATTGTAAGTGTATTCCTCTGTTAATTGTTGAGTTTTTGTTTAAGATGAAATAGTCTTAAAATTAGAGTGAATGGGAAATGGGATTTGGATTCGGATTTGGTCAAATGATCGATCGATTGATTAATTTTTTGGACCAAATTTATTTGTTAATAGTGAATATTAACGTGATATAATCCGTGTTTGTAACGGATGTTTTCCAATCCGTGTATTGTGTTGCAACACTAAGCAACAATGCAGCCTAGTGCACCTCCCACAATGGTGCAAGTGCTCCTCCCACCAAGCAAGTGTATATACCACCATGTAAGTGCTTTCTCCATGATCTAGTGCTTGTTGCACCATGGAAGGGGCGGATTTCTCTCAAATAACTGCTATAAATAGAGCATAAGTTGGAGAGAAAGAAGAACACATCGGAAAAAACACTTGAAACACTCTGTATACACTTAATATACACTCTGTATACACTGGATATACACTCTGCATATACTGGATATACACTCTGTATACACTGCGTATACACTGGAAAAACGAATTGCAATTTGATATTCTCTTCAGTAAGAATTCAACATTGGCTATGCTTTGCATTCCTTCCTTTCAGAATTTCCATTCGACTTCTGAGTTGTCCTCCTTATTCTGCATTGTTTTTAACTACAAACAAAGCATCCATAAGTATGATTTGTTGCCGAACTTTGTGTTCGCTGAAACACTGGGGTTTGAAGTACCGCTACACTAGTGTGTAATTCGTTCTATCCTGGGAGGAAATAATCTATAACCTTGGGTACTAGGAGGGGATTAAATTCCTTAAGGAAACACTGTGAATTCAGTGGGCTCGAATTAATTTCTGTTTTTTATTTATATTTACGTTTATAAGCTAACGTCTAATTTCCAGAATCATTATTTACAAGTACAGAGGATCAACATTAATTACAGTGTTAGCTACTAATTCATTTTTGTTTTAGATTGACTTACTCCTTAGTCATTTCTAAAGTTGGCTTCTTCTCTTAAACAAAAGTTTTCTTTTTTTTTCTAACAGTTTATACTAATCCAATATTACTAACCAAGCTAGAGTTGTCTGTTTAAGATAACCATTGGTTTCTTACTCAAAGTGCACAAATGCCGGACGCATGCTCCATGCACCGTCCATTCACACGTATCCAATGAATGAAAGAAACAACTTTCGTATAATTTTCCAAGTAAATAATCAAATTTGTGGAAACATAAATCTAAATTACGTCGAGAATCATGGTCTAAAAATTACAAACGTCACTACTAGAAATCTGGGTTTTAACGACCACAAAAAGCAACCAATGTTGATCTGTTTATGCAAAATACCGACCAGAACCCATCCAAACAGACTTGATCGCTATTTTAATGGTCGCTTTTTGTATACCGACCAAAGTTGGTCAGTAAATTAATTTTAAAAAAAAAGAAAAAATTGCAAAAAAAAGGACCAAGGTTGGTCGGTATTTTAATTATATAACCAAAGATTCACCATTTGGGAATCGAACCGGGGTGTGTACTGTGGCAGGATACTATTCTACCACTAGACCATTGGTGCATTTTGTTTTAAGATTTCTTTTTATTTATTTATACTCTTTAATTGTATTTTCGCACGAAAATAACCGACCAAAGTTGGTCGATTTTATTAAAAAATAAAATTACCGATCAAAGTTGGTCGGTTTTTTAAAATGACCGGCCGATTTTACCGACCAAAGTTGGTCGATTTTTTTAATATTAATTTTTATTTATTTTAATTGCAAAAACCAACCAAAATTGGTCGATTTCTTAAAAAATAAATTTCGCAAGACTCAAAAATAGTTTTCCGCATTTTTGCGCCAAAGAAAATCGACCAAAGTTGGTCGGTTTTGTAAAAAAAAATTAAAAATTAAAATATTTTGAAAAACCGACCAAAGATTTTTTTACGGATCAAAATTGATCGGTTTTTCTTGGTCGATTTTTGCCGAATTTCTAGTAGCGTGTAATCTTATTTTGGCCGTACTTTAACTACTCTGAAATTCGAGCTTTTGTACCACAAGTGGAAGATTAAAAAACTTCTCTTATGACTCTAACATTGGTAGCTTACAAGATATGTTTTTGTGTATAAAGACAAAATTTGGTAAGACCATAATTGGTTGGCTTATCACTCGAGTAGCCAAATGTGAAACTCACAAAAGGGAATGCCTCCTTATTTGCCGGGCCAGTTTTCTCTTATGTAAAATCCGGAGTTATGCCTAAAAGAAATAGTAATACTCACTCTTTTAGTTTATGTGACACTAATTTTTATTTTTTTATATTTAAAAAATTTGCACTTCACATTTTATCCTTAATGATAATTTTTATAGTCACATAAATATTATATAGTCACATAAATATTAAATTGGAACAGATGACTTCTAAGTTCTAATTCTTTTTTTATTTTCCTTCTCTTTTTTTTCTTGTAGTAGAGTAGTTAGAAGAATACTATAGGAAGTAATTAATTTGCAGTAAAATCATTCTTCTGTGTGCATATGTGAAGATTTACAATCACATAATACACAAATAATGCTTAGGTTGTTTGCAACCTAAATGGTGTTTAAATTACAGTTTTCGCAAACACAGAGTGAGACTATCCAGTTAGGAGTTAGACTAGGAATGTCATTGATCGTCTATCGATGCAGGGCTTTACCTTCTAGTTGTACTATACCAGCCATCTATTTCGTATTTTGTATTTCTGTATTTCATATTTCATATCTCTTATATATTGTTGTTATTTTTAATATGCATTTTTATGGTACTAATATATCATCTCCTATTGCCTTTTGTGCCGAGGGTCTCCTGAAAACAGCCTCTCTACCCTTCGGGGTAGGGGTAAGGTCTGCGTACATATTACCCTCCCCAGACCCCACTTGTAGGATTATATTGGGTCATTGTTGTTGTTGTTGTTGCATATTATATCTTTGTATTAAATTCGAGCTAGGGTTTACTTCACATACTTTTTATAGATAACCCTTTAATATATCAAAATCTGGATGTTCATTAGTGTGTAAATGAAATAGACAACATCATTATTATAGCTATCAAGTGGGTAAAATTCGGGAGAAATTCAAAAATAGCCAGATTTACCAGTGGTCATTCAAAAATAGCTACAATTGCAAAAGTCATCGAAATTTAGTCGTTTTTCATGTAAAGATAAATCTGAACGAATACACTATTCAAAATTGGGAAAATACTCCAGCATAATATACTGGAGTTCCAATATTTTGCTGGAACTCCAGTATATTATACTGGAGCCAGCAAAGTATACAGATCCAACATAATATGCTGGAAGTTCATACACAGGTGCACCGAACTCCAGTATATTATGATGGACCGGTTTCTGTTACAGCAAAATAGTGGCTATTTTTCAATGACTTGACAAATGTTGGTTATTTTTGAATGATCAGTCCGAAAACTGGCTAGCCCGTACTATTTTGACGTAAAATACGAATTTATCCGAATATGCTTCATTATAATCTATTTTAAAATTTATGTTGGATAAGTATAATCTAATTTGCTTTCTTATAGGCAAAATATATGTTGTTATAATGAAGAAAGTCGTTTTCCAATACGCAACAGAAGAAATTACGTGGCATACAATAACTAGACACAACAATTCACATAAAGCAGCCTATTCATCCAAATTAATTACAACCAACTGCATTAACACTAAACATATGTGTATGAGCTAATAATGGCTGGCTTAAACTTCACCAAAAGTTTTAAGAAGTGATTAAGTGGGGCTGTGGGGCAGGGGCGAAGTTACATGTACTTGATCAATTTTTCGTCGAATTACATTGTATATAGAGATAAAATATTAGATTTTAGAGTTATATAGCATAATTGAACGCCCTCGATTGGAATTTTTTTCCCCTCTTATTTCAGATTTGAACACCGCTAAGAAATTTGTGACTTCGCCACCGTTGTAGGGTCCAGAACATGTCTGTATATATTGTTAGTCATGAGACCATTATTGATATTTTATGATTGTTTATTTCAGAACCCCAATAGAATAACTAAAAGTCAATATATATATAAAAAGAAGGTGCAAAGATATAACGAGCTTTCCATTTCAAAACTAATTGTTCTTACATAGTGCAAAAGCTTATCGGCATTTTGATTTCTGTCCATGGCGGCTATTCCCACTGGCGCTTACACGGCGGCCGGTGCCTCGCCGCAGCTCCATCCAAACTCATGGCTCCGTGTCACCTCCGCAAGATTCAATTTTCGGGTGCGTGCATCAGTAAGTACTGCTGGGGGATCAGCCGCCACCACCGGCGAGCAACCGCCAACGCCTCCTGCTCCGTTGAGCAACAACGGAAGCTTAAGGAACAACTCCACTACTCATGAGCTAGAGGAAAAAACTTTGACTATAAAGGATTACATGGAATGGAGCAAGGATATGATTGGATGCGGATCCGAGGGTGGGCCACCACGCTGGTTTTCGCCCTTGGACTGCGCTTCTCCAATCAAAGACTCGCCTCTCTTGCTCTACTTACCAGGTGAGTTAAAGGACACACCGAGTTATTTCTTTTCTTTTCTTCTATTACTAATAAATATCTAGAATTGAACGGACGATAGACCAGAAGTTAAAGAGAAGAAAAGGCGATCTGGATTAGGACATGCCAGTATTATAGTGAACTGCTGGAGTAGTAATTTATTACTGCTACTTGTAGAAGTAGAAAGTATCGATTGGGTCTTCTACCTATCTAACTGTCCACGTTTTCCCTGTCATCATCAAACACGTAGTAATCACTGATAACGTAGCTGCTACGAGCAAAGGATGCAGATATATCTACTTTTTACTTTTTCTTTTCTTTTAAGTTCTTCGGCGTCTGAACCAGATAGCATAAAAGACGAACTTTATGAAAAAATGTTCGAACAAGAAAAATAAAGAGCATTAACTATGTGCTGTTTATACTCCCTCCATCTTTTATTTTACGCTATTTAACTAAGTACAAAGTTTAAGATATTAGTATAACTTCTTTGTATAAAAGTAGTAATGAAAGAAAATAGTAAAATAAAAAATTAGATATAAGTTGAATAAGAAAATATCGCATCTGAACTTAAAGTTGAATGGTTAATAGATTTAAATTTTAGAAACTTGTGAAAAATGTATAAAATAATACTCCATTGTTAGTAGAATCTTAACTATTTCCATAATTCCATCACACACTATGTGATAAATTTTTTAATCAACTTATGTTGTTATCTTAACTATGTTTGGTTTTACAAAATGATCTCAACAAATATAATGTTGCTGGACATAGTAATGAGCTCTAGCTTATTGATCCTCTTGTATAAAAACACTAACATCCTCTCAAATAGCTGCAATGGCAAAATTTATAAGTGATTGCATTGTTCAGTAGTGCAATTATTTCGTTGTGAACAAAGCCATAGTGCAAATATTGATATATGGCACACACTAAACAAATATCCTTCTCTGTATCAGCGTCTGTGAAATATTCATACATTGATCTAAATAGCTAAATCTGTAAGTTAATTAAGCAATTCTCTTTACTCGGAACATTGCAGGGATTGATGGTGTTGGACTTGGCCTTATAAAGCATCATAAGAGACTTGGAAGGTGAGTTTGTTAGTTGATCTTTCCGGCACAATGCTGGAATTTAAAATGTTTGATTTTCAGTATTACTATTGTCCTTAAGATGTTTGTGTTGTACTAGATAACAATATCCTGTTAAGTCATCATCTTCTTTTTCTTCTTCTTTTCTTTTCTTTTCTTTTTGGGTGGTGCTATCCATACATGAAGGATCTTCAATATGTGGTGTCTCCATGTTCCAGTTACAGATCGAACATCGTTCACAGGTCTCTCCTTCCTCATCTCCCTGTTGTATTCTTAGGCAAAACTGCTTGCTAGAATTTTAATAGATGGAAACCAAACAGCTGAATAGGAATATTTAAAGAGTGGAAATGGTAGTAAGTGCCGCTGCCCCTAAATTTTGATTCATTGTATGATTCCATATGAAACTTTAGAAGTTATGATCTGAGGATGTGTTACTACTATTATCATATACTGAAGTCGAACTCTCTAAGTGTTGCATAACAGATACAGATCTTATGTAATTTTGCAAAAACGGCCCCTTTAGGTTCAGCTGAATCACCTAATAAGTGGGAGCAAGCGGTGCATAAAAGTCTTTCAGTTATTCTTTAAACATTACTTGCACTTCACTTTAAGACCGGTCCTTCAAACAAAGGCTTAGTAAGCACAGATTCCCTAATGTCTATGCCGTGATATCTTGTGCTTTTTGCATTTCTTTGTAATGTGTAATTTAATTCGTGTTCACTTTACAATTTGAACAATGTGACTAGACAAATCTGTCGTGTTCCATCTTAAGCATTTTTTCCCTTTTAAACTGGTGACTTTGTGTGCTGGTTTTATCATTTGAAATGAAAGTAACAGCGGGATATGCTTCCACTTAATTGTCTTCCAGACCTGGTGCACCTGGTTGAAGCAACTGTTAGGTCAGAGCATCACCATGCACCAAGACGGCCCATCTATCTTCTTGGAGAATCATTTGGGGGATGCCTAGCACTTGCTGTTGCTGCTCGTAATCCTCATATTGATCTTGCACTAATTTTGGCAAACCCAGGTTCAGAAGCTTGTAATTTTATCTTAGAAGATTTAATATTGCCTGAAGCATTTCATAGTTCTCATTGCAAAGATGTGTCTCAGCCACGCGTCTACGTGAATCTCAGCTGCAAAATCTGATAGTGTTGTCAGAAGTCATTCCTGAGCAACTCCATCCAAGCATGGTTAAAACGCTAAGTGTGACGACAGGTTATTGTTAACTTCACTCTCTAATTTGTGTATAGTAGTTCAACTTGATGGAAATTTGACTTGGCGAACTAGCATTATGATAACAATTCTGAGTTGTATATTTATGTGGCATTTGTTTTGAAGTTACCAGAAACTGAGTTTTTTTAGAAAGTGTTTGTTTGAATGATTTTTCCAGGAAAGATTAACTTCTTTTGAAGATTTCCCAACTCATTTTTTCCCGAAATCTTCCAAAAAAAATTACTTTTCCTGCATGTCCTAGATTACTGTGCCAGATGAAATGTGAACTGTTTGGTTTGGTGGATAAATGAACTAGCTTAGGACTATTATTTATCCTGAATCTTTTTGATTAGAAATCTTGCTGACTAGAATTGTATGAGTTGCTTTTTTAGACTGTAGGAGCAAAAAGCATGCTAAACATGCTCTCCAGTTACATTTTAAGATGTTTGCTTGCCGATCTATTACCACACATCTTGCTTTACATTGTATCTTTCTCCAAAATATGTGCGTATCAGTTGAGGCAACATATACTTCATCTAAGTGTGCTGCTACTTATTCTGGTCATGTTTGTTCTAACTTGCACCACAAATCCAGTCAACTCGAACAGCTTGACTGCTGAGCCAGAATAAACCAATGACTTGAAGAACTTAATCCCATTTTTGAACAAAACATTCAGATCTGCTTGCTCTATGCATAATTCTTTAAGAAGCAATAGATTTGGTAAAACACCTCACCTTGTTATTACAGCCTGTCCTTTAAAATTCTCTTGATAAAGCATGTATGTTCATGTTCATCTGATTTATGATGTCAATAAATCATCACCTAATCTTTTAGCGCTTGCACGAATAAATTTACATTTGGTACTTCTAATTGTAATGTTGATTGGGACTAAACCCCTCCTTAATATTGGACTATGATGGGCTCAAAATGGAGCGACATGAAGAGTGAGGATTCATATAGCCGACCAGACTTGCTTTGGATTGAGGCGTAGTTGTTGCTGATTAGGACTAAATAACATTAGTGATACGTGCCGTTTTTCTTGCTTAAATTGGTTAACTGAGTTTACTTTGTGGTAAACTTTTAGATGAACTGACAACTGACGTGTGAAACTCAATTACAATGATTAGGTCTTCCTGCAAGGGTGGCAGTGGCAATTCCTGGTAACGGGCTTCCTCTGCAACAAGCAGTAGCTGAGTTATTTCGCGGTGATGTAGCATTTTCATCCTACTTATCTGTAAGGTTCAATAGTCTTAATTCAGTAGGTTAAATGCAAAAGTCATCCCTCTAACTCTTAAAGTTTTCACCCCCTTGATTTCTTTTTTTCTTTTTCTTTTTTTGCATTTGGACCTTTCACCAATTTATTCTTTGTGACATCTCCTTAGCATTGATAAGATTTCCTTTCAGTCACAAGTTTATTCCTGTTGAAATCTTCTTTTTCCGCTCTAGCTTTGGTACTTCAATAGTTTCAAAGATTTTAATTTAGAGGTCCATTATTAGTTGAAATATTCAGTTTCAGTTTTTTCATGTAGTCAGTTTGAGCAAGAAAATGATGAAAAAGGTCGCAGGTGCTGGCTGATGTTTTACCTGTAGAAACACTTATCTGGCGGCTGAAGATGCTCAAATCAGCCGCAGCTTTTGTCAATTCTCGCCTCCATGCTATCAAAGCTCAGACTCTAGTACTTTCTAGGTAATGCTTCAGAGTTCCAGCGTGTCACTGGTAAAATTTGATGAAAGAGAGATTTTTTAACCCCTCCCCCCTCCCGGGAAATCGTTGATTTTCTCTCTCTTGCCATCTTTACTTGAAGTTTATTAGTGTACACTAGAATTGTTGTATTCTCTTCTCTTTCTAGACATTTCGAGCAATATCTAATTCAGGTTAGCTTTCATGGCTGTCACTACGCATGACTAAGTGTTCTATTGCTATGCAGTGGAAAGGATCACTTGATACCCAGCCCAGAGGAAGGTGAGAGGCTTCGTCACATGCTTCCAAACTGTGAGATCCGGAGATTTAACAACAGTGGTCATGCCCTTCTCCTGGTAGGCTGTTCTTCTTTTCCAAACCCTTTCAGACCCAATTCCTTTTTCCAACCTCCACAAATGACTTCTGTTCTGTACCACACCCAAAACTGCTAATGCAAATGGTAATAGTTCAAGGACTTTCTTTAGAGAAATCTTTGTCAACAAATAGTAAAACAAAGAAGAGAACTTCTTGATAGACTATACATCAAATAGGTAGAATTACCAAAAATCTTGTACATGAAGTTTCGTTGAGGTTTATTTAGTTATAAAAAAGAAAATAAAAGAGAAAATGCTTCTTAATCAAATGGAGCAAAGAGAACATGCCTCTTAGTGAATGAAGAGGTTTAGGAATAAGTGAAGTAGGAGACAGAATCTCAAGGATCAGATGCATAGTGAGGCAAGATGATAGCGAGCCCTCTGTCTTTGGCAGAGGTGGACCAAGGATTTGAAGGTTACAGGCGCACTTTTGCATTCAACTAAAATTTGTTTTGTATATAAGGTGCTACTACTAATATATCACTATTTTTGAGTAGACATATATGTATATGTATACATGTAATTTTTGCCGAACTTTCCGGATGTCGGTGAACCCTCTCTTTACAACTTAGGTCCGCTTCTGGTCTTTGGTACTTGCAATTTCCTGGTAATAGTGTGCTTTCTAGTTGCTTACGCAAAATACAGATCCTGGTCATTCATTTATACGTTATTGATTATTGGGATATTCCCTGAGCTCTTCCAACTTGGAATTATCCATGCAGTTTGTATACCAGCTGAAGTTTGTAGCTTTTTCTCTCATTTTCTATTATCTGCTGTAATTTAGGATTTCAGGAATGCTACAATCCTGATATAGCACTTTTCTACTTACTTTTTTTTTTATCTTCGAAGCTTGAAGATAAAAAGTACCAACTTCAGCGTGGCCTTCCAACATTACTCTATCAATATAATTCCATAATAATGTCACACAGTGGCATATTACATGCATTACTTCCTACTGAAATAATCAGTACCAATGGCAGTTTATATAATAGGCTTATAGTAAGTGAGGATTCATATAGTTGTTGTAATGGCAGTTTATATAATAGGCTATATAGTCATGCAGTAGCCTATGCTGTAAGTGCTGCTTGCATGTAGGTGCTTACTTCAAGTCCCCAAAAATATATACTCCCAACTTTTAAAGCATTCATACCAAATCTTATGCAACAACAACAACTACCCAGTAAAATCCCAAATCTTATGCCCCCCCCAAAAAAAAAACTTTGTTGGGGTACATGTTGAGTTGCAGTTTTTGTGCAGGAAGATGGCTTTGATTTGGTAACTGTCATAAAGGGTGCCAATTTTTATCGACGTGGAAGGCACCTTGACTTTGTTAAAGATTTTGTGCCGCCAAGCACTTCTGAATTTGACAGTGTTTATCAACCATACAGGTATGTTGTCCTGTACTATGTTGGAAGACACTAACCAGTCTTTAGGGGACTGTAGAGCCGCATTATTTGCTTCCTGGTCTCTTACAGTTGTATATTGTGCTCTATGTGCATACATAGGATATCTAGTTAATGAGGTTCCATGCTGAAAAAATATTATTGGCGGGTCTTGCTTCTTATAAGATGCTACCTTTGAACTACTTAAACAGGGTTAAGCTAGTCAGGAACTCTTATTGGCATAGTGAATCAACTCATCTGCATCTGCTATTCAACCTATACTTAGTTCATTTGATAAATAACACAAAAACTGTAAGTTTATTTAATTTTTAGTACTTGTATGACTGATCAAAACACAGATGGATGGAAGTTGCCTTCAACCCTGTAATGATATCAACTCTCGAGAATGGAAATATTGTTCGGGGTCTGACTGGAATTCCTTCTGAAGGCCCGGTCTTACTCGTAGGTTATCACATGATGCTTGGACTTGAGCTAGTTCCTCTGGTGTCCCGCTTGTGGAATGAGAAAAAGATTGTCCTGCGAGGCATAGCGCATCCTATGATGTTTCAGAGACTAGGAGAGGGGAGAATGCCTGTGTTATCGATGTATGATGATTTCCGTTTTATGGGTGCAGTTCCCGTGTCAGCAACTAACTTCTATAAACTTTTATCATCAAAATCCCATGCTTTGCTGTATCCCGGGGGCATGCGGGAAGCTCTTCACCGGAAGGTATTATTTACGTAAAACGTATTGCTTAGAAATGCGCTACTCAAAATATTTCTATATTTCATTTTAAGAATCTAAGGGTTGCATCTCTTAAAAACTTTGTGATTAATTCGTGTGATTTTTCCGTGCTGTACTTGAAGCATAAAGTCATGTGAAACAGTTAATGAGTTGATCACTAACCTTTTCTTTCTTTAAAACCACTGCACCATCCAGCAGATCAGTTGATTCCGTATCTTAGGCTCAACATTAATCTTATTAATGTCATCTGGTAGGAGCAGTTATCTTGTATATAAAGATACACATCTCTCTCTTTCTTGCTTACTTATTTTGGCATATATGCATGTTTTTAAAGATACCAATAATTATAGGAAATTGATTATTCCAGTTTGGAAACTGAATCTGTCATCTGTAAGCATTTGATATTACAACTATATATATGAGCAAATTTAACTTTGTAATATCTGGACCCCATCACTAAATGTAGAATTAGATGGTCATTATTCATATTGATGAAACAAAAGTGAAAATTACAACCTGTTGATTTCTCAAGATGCAATGTTATCTGTTGTTATATGTGGTTCTAAGGAAAGTTTGATACAGTGTATATCTAATGAGAAGGCCAAAATTAAGTACTGAAGTAAGTTGTTGGAAGATATTTCTTATGTAAAGGGAATTGACTTAGAACAATAGCAGTATTCTTTATAGTTTTAAATGTTGAATAAGGTTATTACATAAATAGCTAATGAGCAGAAAATAAAAGCCTACTGCTCTTCTAACAGTTTGGTCTTCTAACTTCAGGGGGAGGAGTACAAATTATTCTGGCCAGAACAGTCTGAATTTGTCAGGATGGCAGCTAGATTTGGAGCGAAAATTATACCTTTTGGTACGGTGGGAGAAGATGATATTGGCCAGGTAGTCTCATGAGTTTACATTCTTTGAATAATTTAAATCAGAACATGCACATCTATTCTGGTCCATGTGTTTCAATACAAAAGTTGAGCTTGTTTTGTTTGGGATGCACAAGTACATTTAGAAATATAAATATAAAAAGAAATGCTTAAAGCAATGTTGAATACTTATGACAATCAAGATGGAAAATCATTGTTGAAAGGCAAATGGAAAACGTGTGCAGGCACAAAACAGCTTGTGGCTTCAGTGCCATAACAGTGTTTTATTAATCAAACTGAATCCTTAGGTTTTTTCTGGTGCTGAGGTTACACAATTCTCATTTTGAAAGGGAAAAGAAACAGAGTTTACAAATGGATGTATCGAAACTTGTCTAGTAACTACCATAAGTAGATTGTAAGAAAGCAGCTCTTGTAAGCAGAAAATTTAGTCATTATTTGGCTGGTCATGATTTTTTGCTCAATATAAAAAGACTTTCATCTACTAATTGATGTCCCTCCAAAGCTCAGTTTAGCATGGAGAAAATGTTCTTTTGCTTTTATGTTGAAAGATAAAATTGGAAAATTTTGTTCAACTACGTCGACAGATCTGACTACCCCAAAGCTCTTTCTTGAAGAAGGCATAAAATGAATATGCTTTTCTATGGTGGGTTGTTATTCTAACTTTTGATCTACTGCGAGTAACATTGAGAGCTTTCCTTATTGGAGGAAATTTAGCAACTTTTTTATCATTAGAATTCATCCTCTTGTTGACTCACCAACCTTCAAGTTTCAACAGATGCTCCTTGATTACAATGACCTGATGAAGATTCCCTATTTCAAGGCTGGGATAGAGGAGTTAACTGATGAGGTGGAGAAACTAAGGTATCAAGTTTGTTCTTTCGTTATTTTATCTGACTTAGAGTGTGTTTGATATGATGGAGGTCAATGTTCATGGAAACGGTGTTTCTGATTTGTTCTGGTGTTTGGTTGGTGGGTGGAAAATGTTTTATGAAAAAAAATGTATATTAAAGATTTCATAATAATATTAGCACATAGGAGAATGGTTTGATGAAATTTTGAGTAGTAAAGATCAATAACAATGTCCAAGTGTTAGTTGAAACAATTAATATGAAGTTTAAATTTAGCAGAAAATATTTTTATGAAAAATGACTTCTCATACTAAACATACCATTAGTCTCTATATTGTGATAGTCAATGGACCTTTGCTTTGATAGTTGGAAACTTATTTGCTGCATGGAGAAGGTAGTTGAGCTAAAAGCCACTTTGCGAACCACATGATTGAGTGACAGTTAAATATCACCTGGGAATGTTGTCTTGTATGTGAATACAGAAATGACATTGAAGGAGAGGTTGCAAACCAAGATGTACATCTTCCAATCATTCTTCCAAAACTTCCCGGCCGTTTTTACTTCTACTTCGGCAAGCCAATTGAAACAGAAGGTAATTCTTAAAGTACATCACAGTATTAACCTTCCATGCTGGGGAAAGCCTGGAGGTGATATTTGATGGCATTTTATTTGGTGTTGCAGGGAGGAAGGAGGAATTAAAAAGCAGGGAAAAAGCACATGAATTATACTTGGAAGTGAAGTCTGAGGTTGAGAGATGCATTCATTTCCTGAAGGAGAAAAGAGAGAATGATCCATATAGGAACATAATGGCCCGAATAGTTTACCAGGCTAGCCATGGTTTTGATTCTGAGGTTCCCACCTTTGATCTATAGTTATTCTTCACGTATCTAATTCTTTGCTTTTGTGCTGCGTTTTAACCAAAAAAAATAAAAATAAAAATTCTTTTCTTTTCCTTTGATAAAATATGGCACCTTTCGTCTTTGAAAGGAAAAACAAAAATAAAAAAGGTGCTACCTTCTTTTCTGTGTTTGTATCAGAAGAAAACAATGATTTGATTTACAAGTTCTTTTTCTGGAATATTTTGTGTGAACAATCTTAAAAGAAGGAACTCTAAAAGCTCTTAGCAGTTTGCTGCGAGATGATCAACCTTTACATAATATAATGTGGCATGGGAAAGGTTTAAGGAAATGTTTATATGTTAGGTGGGCCCTTTCATCATATCCACATCAATTACGTATCCTTAATCTTTAGGTTAATCCCCTTCCCCCTCCGATCACCTGACGTAATAAAAAAAAGTTTTGTTAAAAAAATCTTTAGATTAATGTTTGAGTTGAGCTATTTGTTGACGTGTGGGAAAGTGAAAGCTAAACGCACATAAAACAGAAATTGATTTTTCGTTATATCTTGTTTGGATGATTGTTACCTATTGTATTGTATTGTTACTTTAATATAGTCTTTATTTTAATAGTTACTTAAATTTTATTATATCGTATCGTTAATTTCATTATTTTGGTGTGGTCGCTTCGTTACCTTATTTTTTCCTCTCGTTCTGCCTTTTCTTCTTATTAAATAATCATATTTTATCCTTTATCCTACCTTTTATATAATAATTTTACCTCGTACCATACTGTTTCTTTGTAATATTGCAAGTTTATTGTTCATATTGTTGGTACATGATATCATGCAACGACGGTAAACAATACAATTTATCCTTGTATTCGTAAAGAAAAAGTACAATACAATATAAGGAAGATACATTATGAAATAACATGTAACAATCATCCAAACAAGCTGTTAGTAATAGCCAAATGCGCCGAGAGCCTTGGTCTGTGAGTTGCGGGCATATTACCACCCAGGGGCGGATCTAGCGTGTAGTATACGGGTTCCCGGGAACCCAGTAACTTTTGCGTAGACCCTGTATTTTTGTTAAAAAAATTATTAAATATCTATTTGTGAACCCAATTATTATTGTATATTAATTTGAAATTGCGACAGAAACCCATAAACTTAAAATCCTGGATCCGCCTATGTTACCGCCCTATATGGCCACCTCAAGGACAGGGTTATCAAAAACAAAATTAGACATTTTCTTGCAAGTTTGCTCTCAACAAAATATAAAAATACAAAGTACTTAAAAAAAAGGACCAAATTTGATTAGGCAAAAGACGTTTAGGTGGTGGTGGTCCCTCCATCGATTGTCCCAAGTATAGTAAGAGAAATCAGTCAAAAGCGATTGTAGCAAGTCTAATGCTAATATTACATATGCCATTATATGTAGCATGTTTTTTAACTACGTAATAGTAATTAATTTCCCTATTTTGGAGGTAGCGGTAGTTAATGTTGTGTTGCAGAGTATAATATAAGGTACTATTTTAGAACTAGTATTGTGTACATTAAGTAATAATGGGAATCAGAAGAATGAACAAATTAGGAATGGTTTTATATTGTAGTAAAGTAATAAAAAGGGGTTGGTTTTGAAGCTCAACAGAATGCTAACTTTGTTGGGGCTACACGACAGCAGAATAAATTAAATGGGAGTATCTCACTGTATTAATTATGTTATCCACTCCAGAAAACACCAGTATAATTCCACTTAGTGGGGTCTGGGGAGGGTAGTGTGTACGCAGATCTTATCCCTACCTTAGGGTAGAGAGACTGTTTCCAAATAGACCCCCGGCATCCTTCCCTCCAAAAACTTCCCACCTTGCTCTTGGGGAGACTCGAACTCACGACCTCTCGGTTGAAAGTGGGGGTTGCAGAAAACACACGTAAAAATTAATTATACTAACTAGTACTTAATCAATAAATAAAGACAAAACCACCTATTACTTCTTTTACTCACTTTTCTGCTCCATAATTGAATAACATAAGTAGTTAATAAAGACATACAATATCACATTCTCATTAATTACACATTGCTTGAACATCAAAGAGTATATATATCTTCTGGACTATGCATGCATGCAACTATAAATAACTACTACTACTACTGCACATACTATTCCTACTCAAAATTATGATATTATCCATAACAATCAGTTTTCTTGATATATACTCTATTCACACCCAAACTAAAATTACTAATCGATTAACTGAATTTAAAATTTTAATAAGTGGGAGCCACCATCACTTTTTCAGCTTTACAGTTTTCTTAACCCTCTCCCCCCCTACCCAACCCTGGCCTCTCCAAAACATAGTACACATATACCACTTGTTTACATATTGGATAAGCAGTTCATTTGGAGCTTTCAACAAAGAGGAGACGAAACATTAGCTGAATTCACAGAATTTGCTATGGTTTAATTACGATAAATACAAACTTGAAATGACAAACAAACAACAAACAACAACGACCCAGTATAATTCCACACGTGGGGTCTGGGGAGGATAATATGTACGCATACCTTACCCCTACCCCGAAGGATAGAGACTGTTTCCAGGAGACCCTCGGCTCAAAAAAGCAATAAACAAACTTGAAATGAAAGGAAAAAAAAACCAGTGCGCTGCACTAAGTTCCCGCTATATGCGCGAGTTCGGAGAAGAGCCGAACCACAAGGGTCATCGTACGCAGTTTTACCTGCATTTCTGCAAGAGGCTGTTTCCACGGCTTGAACCCGTAACCTCCTGATCACATCATATCAACAACTTTACCAGTAACACAAAGCTTCCCTTCAAACTTGAAATGAAAATGAAAAGAAGCTCAACAGAATTCATGATATTCATCTGTAAAACTTTTTAACTACAGGGAATTAAGACTACTTTAGTACGTCCTATCTAGCTAGTAGTAAATGAACTAGATCTGACGCCGGCCATGAGTGTAACTGCTTGAGTTGCTCGTTCTATTCTTTTAAAAAAAAACTCAATACCCTGAATTTTTTTTCGAAAACTAATGCTTAGTAGCTCGCTAATATTCTAAAGACTAAAACTCGAATAAGACTGAATTTCTTTTTTCTCTTACAAAGACTAGAAAAAGGAAAAACGCAGAGCATCACCCCACAATACCCAGCCAATTTCTCTCTTACAAACGAAGGGTAAGGTCAAGATTGAGCTGGTGATTATCCATAGAAGACAAATCCTGTGCAGTCGAGAGAGTAGCATCACCGCTAGTAAAATAGACATGACGGCCGCCGAGTCCAAGAGTCGGTACCGGAGGAGGATGAAAAACGTCAGAGGAGGAGAAAGGGTTAAAGACGTTGATATTGTTTGAAGCTGGTGTTTGGAGCTGACCGCTACAGTAATTAGCATAGGGGTTACTATAAGTAGTAGTAGTAGTATGATTAATGTTACCATTAATGTCGATGATGTTTTGTTCAGGCAGCATCTGGCCGGTCATCAGAGGATAATTATTCAAACTAGGCTCCAGCTGCTTGTCGTTGTTGTTATTTTGAAGAAAATGGAAGTGTACCATATTACGGTTGTCGGAGTCGGTGCCGGTGACCGGGAACATAGTACGACGAGAAGCGGCTCTTTCACGCTTGTGAGCATTTTGGTGACCACCCAAAGCTTGAGAAGTGCAAAACTTGCGAGAACAGTAAAGGCAGGAGAACATTCTTGAAGGTTGTACCTTTGGCTTATTGGGTTTTGGGATAGGAATGGGTTGCTGCTGCTGATTCAGATGAGAAGCAACATTGATATCAGACATCATCACCATTTCAGTGGAATTAGAGTACTGCTGTTGGTTCCAGAAGTCGTAAACTAGGTTGGGATCGGCCATTGTTGCTGTAGCTAGAGATACAAGAAAAGAGAGAAATGTATGTGAAAATGATGAGAATGGAGTATTATATATAGAGAGAGTAGTGATCAGAAAAAGTGGAAGGAGGAGAAGCAGTACGTAGTGAGAGCAGGGAATTGTTGCAAATGGTGACAGATTTTGGCAGAGCAGAGAGAAATAGAGAGTGTTTCTGCCTCTGTTTAATTTGTTTGTATCTATCTATCTCTACCCCACTTTTCTACAGTTGTTCAATTAGGGGGGCACTTCAACACTTTTTACTAATTTTGTCATCATCAAAAGCAACCCCCGCTTCCAACCGAGAGGTTGTGAGTTCGAGTCTCCCCAAGATCAAGGTGGGAAGTTCTCTTGGAGGGAAGGATGCCGGGGGTCTATTCTACCCTAGGGTAGGGGTAAGGTCTGCGTACACACTACCCTCTCCAGACCCCACTAAGTGGGATTATACTGGGTTGTTGTTGTTGTCATCGTCAAATTGCATGCATGTAATCACTAATAATGATAACTCATTATTAGTGTACTTAATTAATAAGTTGTATTAATAATAGATTTATCACTTCACACGTTCTCAATCCACATTTATTATTATAAAATAGTTAATTTCATTTATTTGGTTTTTATGTACTCTAATATTGTGAAAGCTCTTAATTTACATTACAAGTTTATAAAATCTACCTTTTTTGGCATTACATAAAAGGGCAGCACAGAGCACTAAGCTCTCGCTATGTGAGGGGTCCGGGGAAGGGCCGAATTATAAGGATCTATTGTGCGCAGCCTTACCCTGCATTTCTGCAAGAATCTATTTTCACGACTTGAACTCGTGACCTCCTAGTCACATAGCATCAACTTTACAAGTTACATAAGGTACATTTTATAGAGTATGAAATTAAGGACATATTCTATTAGAAACTGCATCTCTATTCCACCAGGGTAAGGGTTATGTTTGCGTACATATACACTATCCTCCTCAAATCTCACTTGTAAGATTATAGTGGGCTGTTAAAATTAAGGACATTGGGGTGGGGTGCGACACACTATTTGTCGCGCATTTAATTTGTTAGGACTTTTATCATGCTAAATTTGACCTAATTAACAATCGAAACGAGTGTTGTTCAACGTGTAGATTCCTCATCATTTAGTTTCTTTTATCCTATACATATAGTTGCAGTCCTGATTCTGTTAAAGTTATAGACTCACTAGGAGTAACACTCTTTAAGAGGATTAGGTTCACACTGGTTCGGTTTAAAGGATACATGGTATATATGAGAACCTGGAAACAGCCTCTTTGCCCCTCGGGTAGGGGTAAGGTCTACGTACATATTATCCTTCCATACCCCACTTATAAAATTATACTGGACTGTTGTTATTGAGGTATATATAAACTTGTGAGATTATACTGGGTCGTTGTTGTTGTTGTTGAGATATATATAAGAAGTACGTGAAAAAAATAATTCTTTTTTTTAGGGGGTGGGGGGTGGGGTGGGGTGGGGTTTAACAACTTTCATATCTTTAAGGAAAAGAGGTGATTGACAAGATGAATGTGAGGATATGTGTATCTGCATTCAACAATTCCTTGTATATTATAATTCTGACACACAAAATTAAAGGGAAGTCTAATCACATTTAACTTTGAATTCAAATAAATCACTAAAATAACACCCTACCCAATATGGCTACACTACTAAACAATCCTAAAATGGAGTCCTACTCCTATTCTAGAGGTATGGTGATACACACCTAAGTTATGTCAACTAGTACTACTCCTGAATGACTATTTCAGAAACTACACTTAGACAGGAAGCCAAATAGATTAAAATATTTTGTGTTTTGTTTTTTCTTTGATGTAACGATTGAAAGACGGGAGAAATTCAAAAATAGCAAGATTTACAAGTGATCATTCAAAAATAGCCTCAATTTTAAAAGTAATCGAAATTTAGCCACTTTTCATGTAAAGATAAATCTGAACGAAAATATTATTCAAAATCCGAAAATACTCCAACATAATATATTGGACTTCCAGCATAATATACTGGAGTTCCAGTATAATATACCGATCCAGCATAATATGCTGGAAGTTCATACACAGGTGCACCGATCTTCAGTATATTATGCTGGAACTTTCCGTGTTGCAGCAAAATAGTGACTATTTTTCAATAACTTTGCAAACGCTGGCTATTTTTCAACAACCAGTTCGAAAACTAGCTACCCCGTGCTATTTTAACTTGAAAGGCTTATACGATGACGCACATAAGGGGGAAAATTTAAAAAGAAAAGCTAGAAATAATTAGAATTATAGTAAAGAGATGTGATGTGGAGTACTAATTAATTAACATGATCGGTGGTTCATTATCCTGGAAACAGCCTCTCTACCCTTCGGGGTAGGGGTAAGGTCTACGTACATATTACCCTCCCCAGACCCCACTAACGGGATTATACTGGGTCGTTGTTGATCGGTGGTTCATTATAAAAGGAACAAAAAAGATATGAAATGTACCAAAAGGACAGGAAGGGGAGAGAGACTGAGGAATCACCCGGCCACTTACTTGGCTGCAGTGATTGTTATGTCGTACAAACGCACCCCAGCAATGCTGCAGTTTGTTTGTTACAGTAGATGACAATTAAGAGACAAGTGTCAAAGAAATATAAGTTAAAAAAGAAACAATTGGTTTGGTGATATATGATGGAGACTTGGAGAGGAGGGAACTAAACTAGAACTGTACTGAATAGAGGAGAGTGGGAAGTATGAGCCTATCATTATCATCATATAATTCCTGTCGGAGTTTCCAAAACTGCTCTTTATTCCCTCTCACTCGCAACTGCCCAAGCTAAGATAGACTACCAAATTAAAGTAGGCGTCTGAATGTAGATATGACTTATGTGTATTGTGCTCACTCACCAATGTATATAAATACACTAAATAGTCATAGTAATACTTCATCGAAATCCCAATTTTTATCATACTTTTCGCTTTTCGAAAGTTAATTTGACTAATAAGCTAACCGGGAGTTTGGACATAAGAATTGTAAAATTCCGAAAAAAAGTGAAAAAAAAAATTCAAGTGATAATGGTATTTGAAAATTAGAATTGTGTTTGGACATGAATATAGTTTTGGGTTGTTTTTGAATTTTTGTGAGTGATCTGAGTGAAAATTTTAAAAAACGGTTTTTTGGAGTTTTTCAAATTTTTGAAAAATTCCAAAATTCATTTTCAAGTGAAAATTGGAAATTTTATGGCCAAACACTCATTTAAAAAAAAAAACCCAGAAAAATCCCACAAAGCATTTGTCATTTAAAAAAAAAGTGAAAAAAAAATCATGGACAAACGGGCTCTAAATTGGATAAGATCAACTCAACATTTTAAATTAAAATTTGAATATTTAAAAACTATACGAAAAGTATTACTATAAGTTACTACAAATCTTCTCATAACAATATATATATATAAAAAAGTATTTTAAATCTTGATTAAAATTCACATAGTTTGAATTTTAGGAAGCAAAAAGTGAACATAAATGGAATAGGGAAAGTAATAAAGAATTCAAAAGGATTGGTATCAGCAGTCAGCACATGGCTGTGTGGCCTCTGCATAAAATTTTCAGCAACTGCGTCATCCTCGATAGCTAGTCCGATCCAACACTCTTCCCTTTTATGGAACGTACTAGGATATATGGCCTTCAATCTCCTTTTATTTCGACAACCAAACATCACTTCTACTTTCACCCAAAAGAAAACATATAAAATCACAAAGAGAAAGAGAGGCAACCTTGTAGGTCCAATTTGGACGAGCCTTTCCTGAAATGGATTAGGACTGCTTCACCAACCAGTTCAAAGCTAATCTAATATCAAGTTATATGTTTGAACAAAACAGACTTGGCACCTTTCACCATTGATTTGACTGCTCCATTCAACATTATACAGGACCTAAGTCTCTCGAGCTTTAACAACATGCCTAATTAAAACATAAAACTACTAGACTTAGTATATATCTACCCAGGCACACAGCTGTGTCTTAATTTATTTGTTCTAATTAAGCACTGCATTGATATTATTAGCTTTGCAAAATTTCGATCCCTCCTTCCCTTTATAACCAGTTCACCCTGGATTAAACGTCCCAAAAGTATTATTGTTCTGATAAGGCCCAGATATATATATAAAATTGAGTGAAACTCAACTACAGAAGAGGTCAGATTTTGAGGATTTAATTGTAAATAATCTGAATGATTTGAAACGCATATGTGAAAATGCTACGTCTTCACCAACCCCTCCAAAACCTGAGGATGAATTTTCTAGTGTCATTTGCTAATGAGATCCAGAGAATTATTTATTTTATTTTTTTGATTCCTTTATCCAACATTGCATTATGCGCTGCCCATTCAAACCCGAGCATGTTACAATTAGGGCTCGTTTGGTACGAGGGATAAGGAATAATTAATTCCGGGATTAAATTTGAGATGAGTTTATCTCACATTTGGTTGGGATAAAATCATGGTAGAACTAACCTTAGGATTAGTTATCCCAGAATTGTAGTATTTTTAATACTCATGGGAGGGTGGATAACCAGGATAAGTAATAATGGGATAACTTGTTTCTCAATCAAACGACCCCTTAGAGGCAAGGGAATCGGTAAGTGTGAGTTGTGTGCTTCTGATTAAGAATAACCAAAAAAGGTCAAATAATATTACGCAAAACTAAATATTGAAATTTGTCAAACGAATTTAGCCAACTTCTTGCTTAAAACACACCATCTGAAGGACAATAGTATGTATAGCTGAAAAATTTACAAGCAGCGTGTCGTACCCTTTTTATTATTGAAAAAAAAACAAAGGAAAAACTGAAACAACAAAAATATAGGTGTATGGTTACTATATAGAACAAGGCTGTAGCGTTAACTGCATATAAACGGAAGCAAAAGATTTGGAGGTGGGAGTTGCTCGGTTGCTAAATGTTTAACTATTAAGTATTAGGTAGTTGAAACTTATTTTGCAGATTGGCAATTAGAAGAGTTTCATCCGACCACAGTAAAATACAAATGTGCACAAAAGTACAATATTAACAATACTCACAATATACATGCCGCTTAAGAATTACACTCACAATACTAGAAGTCATTCAATTGCAAGAGCTTCAAGTATTGCCATCTTTCTCCAACTTCAGCACAGCACTTAAGGCTCCAAACAATAAATGTTGATTCTGCACATAATAATTCGAATAATTTCAAAATCTTTCATTTGATATTCTAATAATAGAATCGTCGCATTCAATTGTATGTTTAAGACTTTTTTGTTATAAGTCACAGTTGTGCATCTAAGACTTGTTCAATATGATTATTTTGGTCAACAATATACTGTTTTCTAGTCATTCTTAAGTTCATCGGCATTTTTTAATGGAACTTTTAAATGACTAATGCAATTAGTAGGAAGTAACACTGATTTTTCTCTGTTTTCCCCTTGAAAACAGACATCCTTCTTGGGCAGCTTCGTCAAAGCATGTCTTTGCTGTCAAAACCTCTTAAGTGCTTCCATTTTTCCTCCCTACACCCTTCCTTTATCTTCTTCTTAGTCTTCCCTCTCGAACTCCCCACATCATCTTAGTCAAATCCACAAATGTAACTTCAGGATTCAGCATCTCACTCTCTGGTATGTACTATTTTATTTGATCTAATTCTTTTTCCACATGAAGATCCATATACCACAAGGTTAGATGCAGCTAATGTATTATCACCGACACTGGTAGAAGCAGAAAATATATGATGAATGAAAGGACCGAGTGACTTGATAGTTTGGTTGCCGTAGGTTGCCTGCATCAAGAAGAGCAAGCCTAGCAAGAGGTATGACACATCAAGAATAATCTCAGGTTTTCTAAATGATAACGGCATATAAATCCAAAATCTAGTTAATTAGCAGGATGAGATTAAAAGAAACTATCAAACACCCCTTGGAACAATGCTGATAAGAACTAACCTAGATAGTCGGCATTGGTTGTGATCGAAACTAAAATGGCCTGGCAGCTTCTTCCATCAACTTCTTTACTCTCATCAATCTCTCTATCTCCTTCAGAGTCTAAAATCACCATAAAAAATAGAAAGTCTATTTACCTTACACGGTCAATTAGCGGAAAAAAAAAAAAAAAAATCCTCCCACTTCATGGGGAATTTTTAGTTTACCTCCAAAACCATATCCTCTGCGGTTACTGCATCTAATGTATCATAGCCTAACCGAGAAGCAACCTCTGCAAATGTAAAATAAGCTGTTAAAAATACAGCAAAAGAGACGTTAGTGCTACTGACTATGAAGCAAATAGCAAATTACTCTGGAGTGCAATAGTTGTATCAGCTGTAGCATATCCCTTACGGCTTTCTTCATAAATAGCAGTTAATTGAGTCAACACCTGTTACCATGGTAGGCTAAAAATCAGCATAGCCCAACAGCTGAAGAAATCCACAAACAAGAGGCACCATTAGGTTAACAGAAGGAAGATTAACAAGGAATATGAGCAAAATATTCGGGTTTGTCTAACTTTTTTGGGTGGAAGTCATCAGAAAGACAGAAATAGACCTCGGGATATGATCCTTGTATTGTTTCAGCAGCAGGAGGTTGAAAACTCTCCTCCACAATTTCCTTGGCTACCATATCCAAGGGGACGTCGATCCATATTGATATGCCGTGTCTCATAAGCGCCCTACAAACATCAAGTATGATCAAGAACAAGTGATTATTCTTTTTTCCTCTTCCTGTTTGACAGGGGAGAAAAAATACAACTAGCAGCTGTCCTACAGATTAGCTGCACGCTGAACCGCACCATTCCCAGCACCAATAACAAGGCGACCCATGGACGATAACTGCTTCAGTACCTCTGTCTGCATTGCAAAGTGTATTTCGGTCATAAATCTCAACACAGAAAAGCAGTAAAAGACAGGAAAACACTGCATATGGACATTAGAAAGTCACTTCTGAGTCTCGAAAGCCCTTCAAGTCTGTCTTCACAAATGACCTGACAGCATCCTTTCCTCCCAAAGCTTCTTCAACGACACTGTCACTGCAACAGATTAAGGCAACAACTTTAGTTACTAGACATGGTTATTATTGTAGCACTAGTTCCCGCAAGCAACTTAAATGTATAACCTGTCAAAATAATAATAGCGCAGTGCATCTGCAAGAAGTTTTCCCGAGTTGGATTTGATGGAGCTGTTTAAGCCTGTAAGTTCAAAGCAACACAAATTGGATAAGATAAATCTGCATCAGTGACTTTCGCAAAGCATAACCAGTCTGAAGCCTGAATAAAGGAGGAGGGTTGCAGTAGGATGACGAGCTAGCTAAAGATATTCCAACTATGATAAATACGAGGGATTTATATATCTAACCCCAGCCAATTTGGGATTGAGACACAAACTAGATAAAATTAGACAAGAAACAAAGAGAATGCTAAAATGGAGGCAGAAAAGTAATGCCCACCAACAAGGAAGATACAAGTTCCTTTCATGTCTGGAGATATTTCTGCTGCTTTCCTCTGAATCACAAGAGAAGAACTACAACTGAGTATTTAAAGGAAAAAAAATACAAATAACTAATATCATTCAAAGTTTGGTTTTCATTCCCAGTCCTACCTTCACGGTTAACGAAAGATCAAATTGAGTGGCCTGGGTTGTGGAATCTGAAAAAGCGCAAAAGACAAAGTAATTATGGCCAATATTTTGGCTAATGGATTCCATCATACATAAGCATGTTTGCAAAGTAGACTTTGTTGGCAATATTTTTGGGACCCAAAAATATTGCATTATGTGGTGGACATCATTTGTACAAGTTGTATCTCTTCTTTTACACCTAAGAGAGCCAAGACTTTTTTGCCTATAAAGGGGAAGACTATTAGTTCATTTCAAATACACCAACCAGACTTGAGTATTCATTTCTTGTTTCTTCTTTTCTTCCTTTTATTAAGAGTGTTTTGTATGAGAGTTAAGTGTTGGGAAGCACTTGTGTGAACCCTTTCTTTGGAGTGATCTTGTGAGGTTATTCTCTTGGGGTATTTGGAATTAATTAGAGTGTTTACTCTAATTTTGTACTCTTATTGGTATAGTGAAATTACTCTTTTCCGCTTGTGGACGTAGGTCAATTTGACCGAACCATGTTAAATTTGTGTCTTCTTTATATACTTTAATTGCCGTTGTTATCAATTTCCATTGTCTTTGTTATTGTCATTACATCGTTGTTTGGCTAAATTCCGCACTACCCGGGTTCCCGATCCTAACAGACAGGTTACGTAACATTTCTTTTTCCCCAAATTAGAGCGTGAAATCAACATCGGGAAAGAACTAGTGGTGAATTGGATGTGGATGAGCTCATCCATGCACTGCTTTGAACTAGACGAACTCTATATATAAGTAAGACAATTTTAAACAGTTACTTACTTTGCACCCATTACTACAATTGAGTAACGCATAATGTACTATAACACTGCTAAGTATATAAGATTTTCGAATCTGCTTTGAGGGAACCAATATCAAGCACTTGGTATGCGACTATAACGGAAAGAAGAGAGAAGGAATGAAAACTGTATAGCTCACCGGAAGCACCAGGGTCGGAAAGTGCGAAGGTGCGAATTTTGAGCCTGAGAGAGGGAATTGAATAAGGAAGATGAGGAGGCTGAGAATGGCGGGACTTGCCGGCGTATGGTTGTTGCAGCCACAATTGCTGAGGCAATTGGAATAGTTTCATTTTCTATGCCCAATTGTTTTTCGCTCCTATTCGCCTCTTTATCTTCACTTCTACATTCCTCCATCAATTTTTACAATTTTATTTTTTCCCCTTTTTGTCTTTTTCCGGCCTAACTTCAATGTAAGGTATAGTACAAGTGAAAAAGTAGGCACATAAATATTTTTAAATTTTCTATTAATGACATTACTGAGTGGGCGTTTGGACGTATGAATTGTAAAATTCAAAAAAAAAAAGTAAAAAAATAATTTCAACTGAAAATGATATTTGAAAATTAGACTTGTGTTTGAACATGAATATAATTTTGGATTGTTTTTTAAGTTTTGTGAGTGATCTGAGCGAAAATTTTGAAAAACAGTTTTTCAAAGTTTTTCAAATTTTCGAAAAATTTATATCAAGTGAAAATTAAAAATTTTATGGCCAAACACTGATTTCGAAAAAAAACAAAAAAAAATCGAAAAAAGTGAAAAAAATTGTATTTCCAAACGGGCTCTGACCTATTCAAACTTTATAGATTATACTAGTTTCTCGGCACGTGCGTTGCACGTGTATGCCGAGTCATGATATACACAACTTCATAAAATAATATTGATATTATTATAACAAATCTTTGAGTATATAAGTATACATTAATGGAAAAAATACATTTTTTTGTGATAGATTAATGTGAATTGTCGCATATTGATTTTTTCGTCGAGGTCAAGATGATTGGATATCATTTGAACCTATGAAAATGAATGATCAAAGTTTAACTAGAGAAAATATTCCTAAAGTATGCTCGTTTCATCTGTTGTTAGTTTATCATGACCAGGACTCTTTTTGTCGACATTGATAATCCTCTTGAAATTACTATGTAAAGGTGCTCATGTGAGAAGTGCAAAGCCGCGTTTAACCAAGGAGTGTCAAGGAAATATTATATTGTTATTGCTCGGTAATTTTTTTTTCGTTTACACATGTTTATTGTATTTTGAATCTCCTTGGCTTTTTCATGTGTTTAATTTTTTATATTTTGACCCCCTTGTTGAAAAATATGTTAAGTTTACATATCCTGTTCTTGACAGAACTAATTGGCTAGAGAGTTGCTTGTTTCTATTCCTAGCAATCCTTCAAATCTAACACTGAAAAATAGATGATGGACGTAAGAGAAACTGAAACCTAGTATGCTCTGTAGAAATTGCATGCAAATCTAGAACTTTATTTTCGCAAAAAGGAGAATTTATGTGGTGATCCATCAACACAAAAGAGAAAAAAACAACAAAATATGAAGTGCTTAATCTATCAAGAACATATGAAGTCTAGTAAAGTTTATCAATTTGGCTAATTCAAATTAATTACATTATCATTAGCACGACAATATAGATATTTATGCACAATATATATATATATATATATATATATATATATATATATATGATTTAGACGGCATCCGATGATGAGCTATGGTATTATACGGTACCATAGTTTACTGTCCATTTAAATTTCTTTTTTATTCTTTTATTAGTGAATTTCTTTCATATTTTGATTTCAACAATAAAAGCTCAAGTGTCTAATTAGGAAAATGTGAATGTTGGTACTCTTAGTCCACATAAATTTCATGTAAAATGATTACTCGCATCTAGTGTGTATAAAGTCGAGGTATATTTTTGCAGGATTAACACAACAAATACATTTAACCAATATCTTTGACTTTTATATTCAATAATTGGCCGATTCATGGAAGGTACAATTTTCTAAACTGATAAAAAAAAATACAATTTCAAGAAGACAAGAACAATTAAAACACGAAGTGCATGCCAACTATTTCTTTGCAAATAAAAATAAATATTAAATATATAGAATCAAGAGGAGAGAAGAGTGAATTTTGATCAGGAAAGAAATAGTTGAGTAGAATACATGAATAGTCTTAAATTGGAGTATTATCTACATGATTATTGAGTACTATTAACTAAGTGATATCCAAAAGCAAATAATATATACACTGGCGTCAATTTTCAAGGAAAAGTTTCATCTCTACTGACCAAGACAATTTTCGAATGAATGTTCATTCCGAACTTACGCCAAAATCTAAAAGTTCGCTCCTAACAAATGCCTCATGTACAAGCTATGGCAAGTATCTCATCTTTGATGGTATTTATATCTATTTCTCGTTTGAAGCACTCGTTTTCTTTCTAATTAATGAGATTATATGTCTTACTTGGGAATTCTCATCCACAATATATTGCCCATCACTTAATATTCTTTCATTCTTTGGTTGTCTTTGTTATATTTCCACTCCCAAAGAGCACAGAGACAAACTTCAACCTAATACTTCTATTAGCAAAAAAAAAACTAATACTTCTCATTTGTCATTTTTTAGGGTATTCATTTATATACATGGTTCTCAACTTATAGACTATGACTATAGTAGTTTCTACAGCCTTATTCTAAAATCAGGATCAGTAGAAGATCTATTAATGAGTTAAGTTGTAATAAAAATCTTAAGTTATTCCAAAAATTTTGCAATGATCAAAAGATAGTAATAAAATATCATCACTTATGAGCATTACATAGAATCAGATAAGGACACAAAGAAATTGTACAAAAAACACATAGAGAAGCATGCTCTCAATTTGCATAATACCGTAGGACATGATCTATTCATCTTATCAAGAAATTAAGAAATTAAATCATTTGTTTTACCTCATCATAAATAATCAGTAACGTGTAATTTGGTGAACATAAGTTTATGACCAACAATAAATGATTTATATTGGCAGAAAACACAAACAAGATAATAAAAGGCAAAAGTCTAAAGTAGCAAAGTTGAAGACGTGATTCACCGGAAGAAACTTCCCTTCTCTTTTATAAAACAAAGCACCACAAAATCTTTAAATAAACTAAAATGGTCGAATATCCCTATCCAAAAGAAACTGTCACAATAGACTAATATTAACCAGTGAGTCATAAGAAGTTTGGTTAATTAGGCTAATAACATGGGCAATTAAGTAATTAAACTTTTAGTTTAGAGGATTCCTGCTTTTATAGTAGTATAGATACTCGTTTTCGCTTTCAATTTAACCCTATGTTGCATTTCTTTTTACTTCCTGTCGGAAATAAACTGCCTTGTGCTCAGATTTACCAGTTAAACATTATACTACTAGTTTTCCTTTCACAACAATGGTGTTAGAACCAGTTTATGCGTCCCCACTAGTCTACTTGTCATCTCTCATCGACCAGATATTGAATAATTACTGGACTACATACCTTATTAAGAACATAACTGAGATTTATTCTTAATCTGATTTTTCCTTTTCAAGGCTTCTCCAAACGCTAGAAAGGGTGGAGAAGGCAGTGTAAAGAACACTCCGGTATCAAACACCACGAGATCAAAACTGAGACAGGGAGCTTCCATTACATTCGTGTAAGATATATGGAGAACGTCAAATGGACAAAAAATAAAAACTTACATTAATAACATATGTACAAATCCCACTCCCGCAACACCAGCTTGTGGGGAAAAAACTCTACACCCCGAACCCAAAAGAAAAAAAAAATGTCACTTTTTGCAAAGCCTTACGTAAATCAGCTCCTACCTGCATCCACCGACATTTAGATGTCAAAAGACAAGGGGGGAAAGGAATAAATTGAGCAATCAACACATAAAAACAATGCATTCTCCAATCTGCCTCTATGATATATCCAGAGCCTCCTTTAGCTATAGAAATACTTAACTACTTATTGACCATTCCCCTTACTTGTAACCCTTTCTTTTTCCATTCCAAAGGTGACTCAGGCAGATCTTCATAATCAGGTTCACAGATAAGAGGTTCACTGTAGAATTTATCATTTGCTCGGAAAAAGAAATAATCCATCTGGAAACAATATAGTTGCCAAGTTAATATAATCAAGATATTTTACCTCTGATTTGCCCAGAATTTGAAGCGTTTGAAAGAGATATAGGTGTTAATGGAGGAGAGCACATTACATCACCCTTGCCCTTTCTTTGAGGAGACTCTAGCAGCTGGGCTACATGTAGCGCCATTGCTCTCTGATTGTTGGACGGTATAGAAAAACTTCGAGGAATGGTTAGTGGAGGAAGTGGTAGTGGAGAACCCGTATTTGATGCCAGCACAGGACTCTGATTTGTTGGAGACATTTCTCGATTTCTGTTGACTAGGGGCGCAGAGTGCCCAACTGCAGTTGAACTTGATGGCTTGGAGGCCAATAAGCCAGGAGGCTGCGGGAGCTCATGAAGCTCACTAATTTTTGGTGAAGAAACAAGGGGAGGTGAAGCACTGTAGGATACATCTAGAGTTGATGGTGGCTGAGTTATTGGTACTCCAGAGGCCAATCCAGGTTCTAGAAGAGGCCGTTCAGCCAAGCCAATAGGTCCGCTGGCAGATAACAAAGGCTTGCCCGATGAAGGTTTACTTGATAATGGACCTGAGAAAGCAAGTCGTCTTATTTTTCTAGCATCAAGTCCATTTTGTACATCATATTGTGGGAAAGAAGTTCCCTCAGCAAGAGGCGGGGGTAGTGGGGCGGAGAGATTATTAGCAGTGGGTTGGGCTTTTGCAAGAGTGTCCGTTGACAAGTTTCCTTCTGCAAATTTAGAATAATTATCCATATTAAGCGGGGAAGAATGCCAGGGATTGTTGGTTCCTCCACTAGGATTTGTAACACTAGAGTGAAGGGAAACACTTGTCCTTGTACTCAAACTTTTCGCATCAGCTGGAGTTGGTAAAACGTATGTGTGAAATTTGCGGACAGATGTCTGTGCTTGTTTGATTCTATCAGAAATATCCAATTTCTCCGCAAATATTGGAGCAGAATGACTGCCTGCACGAGGTTGTCTAGTAAAAGTCTGCTCTTGGTTTTTGCCAAAATCCAACTGCAAGATGAGTCTTCCAAATTAAATAAGTTAAGTCGCACAAGTTGATAATCTAAGCGAAAATCTAAGGCAATGTGTGAAGTAGCTCAAAACAGTAATAAACCTCTTTCGAAATAAATTACAGAACCCACATAGGACAATTATATAGCTGAATATATGTATACTGAGTACCAGTAACAGTAACAGTAACAGTAACAAGAACAGAATGTTACCTCCCCTTCCTCCATCCCAGAGGTTAGTAGGGCACTTGGAGCATCCGCCGGATCAAACTGCCAAAGTCAGGCATATTAGACCAAAATCCAACATTTAGCAAATTAAACAAGTTCACCATATCAAACCAAAATTCAATAATGCCTATATCGCTACCAAGACAGATAATAACCACCATTCTCGGCTCTCCCTTTTTGCACGGACAAATTAACAGGCGGATGAATTCAGATGTGCATTGTATGAGTACAAGAAATTAGTCAAGGGATGAAATACAATTGAAGGACAGAGGCAGTAATAAAAAGGCTTAGCTAGCCTTAGTAATAGTGGGATAAGACTCAGTTTGTGTAGAAATGCATAGAGAAGATTAGGAAAACCAAAAGACAATTTTTTCTGCTAAAAGCAAGCACCCTATCGCTTTACACAATACGACAAAAAAATGGATATAGCATCGTGAACTAGAACATATTTACGTCAGCCAGTTTTATTGTGTTAATTACAAGCAAAGGGCAGGCAACAGGATTTAAGAATTGACACGCCGCAAAAAGCTGCAACAGTCAAGATCTCCAGGATAAACCCGAACGAAGGCAGTTCATAATCTTCCACAAAAGAAAATAGAGGCATGACAACAATATGGTAATTTACCTCCATTGAATCCCTCAATGGGAAAGGATCATTTAGTTCCTGCTTATTTTGTCTATAATCAAAACTCAATTCACCACCATCATTAGCCTCATAGCTCTTCCCTCCATCCTCACTATCATCCAATTCAACAAGTTGGTAGTCAATGTGTTGCTTTTCAGCAACTACCCTTATTTGTGGTTCAACAGCTTCAAGAGATTTCAGTCCTTTGCGAAAGAAATTCAACTGCTCCAGAAAAAGAGAAATTAGGCAAACAAATCATTAACCGATCCAAGACAAAGATGGATAACCTATAATGGGTCAAATGGAGCCCCAAAAAAAATGCAAAAGGACACCTGTGCTCCATGGTGACGAACTGCTTGGGTCAAAAGGCTGCGACATTGCCCTTGCTTCAGAGATTGTACACGGAAAATGCAAAGTCTTGCCATTTCCTCATAGTCTTCCCGGGCCGCCTGTAACTGCTGAGAAGTAAAGTTCTCCCCTTTTCCACCCTTTCCCCTTTTTGCCATATACTCGTACACCTCCCTGTAGATCATGCCTGATGTTAGCAAGACATAAATTTTTTAAAGAAAAATAGATATCTGCCAAAAGACATGTGAAGAGGGATACCTTTTCTCATCACACTGCAGTTTCATTTCCTGCATCAAGGAAAAGGATACTACCCACTGAGTAACGAGGAAACATGCAAAAATTCTTACATAGAAGTGTCCTATATGCAACTTCCTGAAGAATCCATTCATATAACTGACTTTTGGCGGTTGATGCAAATTAATAGGATCTGTTTTGTTTGATCAACCAAATTGTTTTTGGTCATCTGATTGACTGGTTATTAGATTGATTTAATTAACCGGTCACAGAAGTATTAGCTGTAAAACCGGTCACAGATTTAGTTATTAGCTGTAAAAGTTGATGTTTTATAGGATTAGCAAAAACTACTCTGATTAAATAAACCAAATTAATGAGAAAAAGAAATCAGCAAATTAATTGAATTAATCTCAACCAACCAAGCCCTTATATTTATAGGGATTGTTGGTGTAACAATATTGTCGATAATTTAATATCTATCAGAGAGCAAAGAAGCCACAGTTGTGGTGCATCTACAAGCAACTCCAAGCACACCCAATTAAAAATTTATCACAGCACCTAATGCAGGACATCTTCAACTAAGGCGGCAAAAGAGATACACTGAAGAAGTGAAGATTATCAAGTAACTGTAACATAAGCTCATGTTATACCTAGGTGAAAGGCATTAAGAGATCATCAAATTTGTCTCACAACTTGTCACTAGATTCGAATGACCATAACCGTAGACATTTCCTTATTCTATCCCAATTTAGCTCTTTTGGCAATAACAACAAAGAAAAGGAAAAGAAACATCATCAAACGATATTACTTTCAAAAGTTTCAACCAATTAACGAGAAACAACTATCAGTCAGGACAAAGAATTAGCATGGCTTATTTATAATTAATAGTTTCCAAATTGTTGGAGTCAAATGAAACTGGCAATGAAGATCAATAAAAACCAACCTGCATTAAAAAAACCATAGAAGCAATGGCTCAAAAGAAATGAAAACAAGATTAAGAGAAATTTCAGGTAGCATGCAGAACAATTTCGTTTTGGTTCTCTCCATTTTCTTGGTACTTTGACATCAGAGTTGCTGAAACAATTTGGCAACCATTAACCTCACTACATCTCATTTGTTTCAGGAACATGTTAGGCTGAATTAGTATGACAAAATTGCTCAGATCCAAAAACTCTTGGTTATTTAATTGGTTGCAGCACATGATTGGTACAAGTGGGGTTATTGAGGAAGAGAAAGGAAGGAAAAGGAAATCCTTTACTATTGAAAAGGTACAGCTCATTTAGCCTTCTTACTATCTAAAATGTGGATAAGAAAATAAAGCGCATAAATATCAAAACTGATACAGTTAACAATCAATAAAGAGAAAGGGGAAAGCTGAGAAAAGTTACAAATAATTATCAAATAATTGATAAAATTAAGAAAAGTGCCTTTTTATCTTACAATTCATCAAATACAGAAAACAATCAAAAATTTTGAAAAACGCCTTTTTTGATTAGGATGGAAATGAATGAAAAAATATTAAATCGTCCCATATTGAATCTGGAATTTTGGTTCTTCCCAGAATTTGTACCACTATCAGGAAGATGTAGAGGTGAATAACAGAATCACAAAAGAACAAACCTCCACTTTCCGAAGTTCACTAAGAAGAGATTCAGATGGATTTGTGATAGTTAGGATGATATGCGAACGCTGCAATACAAAAAGCAAAAGTCATAACACATTCAATATAATTTGGTACAATGATTATTAATGAGAGAAAGAATGGCACTGACATAGCAGTCGACGAGTTTCTGAAGTTCTAATTGTACTCCTCCTAACATTGACAATGCCTTGCCTGCATATAGATAGTATTTGACAAAGGAAATAATCACATAACAGAACGAGGAATTATGGGCAAGTTCATTAAAACTCAGCAAACAAAAAGGGAACGGAAATGGATAGAAAACATTTGTTATACATGTGCAATCAGATTTTCGAGAAGAGAATAATGGAACAGATATCATAAATTTACTACAGCAGACACTGGAAAATACTAAGACAAGAATGTGTGACTCTTCTCTTTTTATTTGGTACTACTTTATTCTACTCCATTTTCCTTTTGCTGCAATGTGGGTGGGCCTGGGAAGACACAGCAATCAGTGGGAAATTAACACTTTTTACAGTGCCTGATATCATTTGACCTGGAGGGGAGATCGTGATCAAAGACAATCTTAAATACCAAATAAAAGACTGCAAACCAATGAAACCAGGTAGAGCTCCTACATGGTAAAGGTATAACAATGCGAAAGGCGTAACATTCACTCAGGCATTAAAAAGGGCAAATCCAATTTTTTCTTTTCTTACTGAAAAGTTCAAAGGAATTAACAAGAACTGGTAGCACAAAAAGTGGGATCCAATCTTTTATTTCAACTTCTATATTCACCTAATATCTAAGCATACATTAAGCAAGGATGTTAATGCTTAAATACGCTTTGCACGGAAGCACAGGTTTAGCTGATAACTTTATTTGAGCAGTAGAAACGATCCCAGCCTAATTGTTCAAGCATAACCCAACAAAGAAAAGAACTATAGAATTATATAAGGAGACCCAAACATGGATTCACTGACCATTTTCCCCATCACCATTCAGTGCAATTTTCTCCAATAGGCAGCTGCCCATTTCCATCAAGGATTCTGAAAACTCTGCAAAAGGAAAAGACAAAATTGATACTTTGATGAGCTAAAGATGGGATTCTTTTTACGAAGTAACTAAATACGCAATTTACATTCAGGTTTACAGATATAGATCATCTAGAAAGACTAAAATAAAGGTTTTGGGGGGGAGGGGGAGGATTACATTTGATGATCCTGTTACACACTGCAAATGAAGTGAGCTTTCCCATATCTATAGGGCACTTCTTGTTATCAAACTCTCTTTTGACAAACAGGGAAGTGAACTTTAGATGCTTCCATACAACCCGTTTCAAAAGCGATGCTACTAACAATTAAGATGAAAAATATAGCAGATAAAGTGTGTACCAAATGCACTATTAGCTGCAGCTGCTGCTGCAGATAGTAAGCTGTCATAGGAATCTCTCATGTCTTTCATATCCTGCAAAAAGAGGAAAAGTAAGAAAACTTTAAATTAGACATAGCACCACGGAGCTAAAAATTTAAGTGCCAATGAAACAGGAAAATGCTGTAAGAGGAGTTTAATAGTTGACTGATAAATCAGATTCGTAACTTGAACGGAGATGAATTCGGAGCAGCACTACCACAAGTAACAGAAGGAGAATCATTAAAAAAAAAAAAAAAAAAAAGTGGAACTAAATGGATACGGGTCGGGTAAAAGCAAAGGAAAGAAAGAGGAATCGGAAACCCTAATTGGGGAATGGTGGAAAGGGAGTGGGGAAGAAAGCGGCAAAGAAGAAGAAACCTGAGAAGCCTGAGAGAGGCCATCCAAATGCAACAAAATCTGAGGATCCTTCTTCTCCTTATTGTGCAGTGCAAATTTCTTCAGCTTCCCCAAAGACGACTTCATCTCTAAATCAGATTTACTGTTTCTTTCAATTCAATGATCTCTCTCACCTAAACACGCGCGCGCACAAACACAAACACACACACACACACACACACTCTTCTCTTTCTCTCTCTGTGGGGAGTATAATTTTGACGGGCTGCAGTATGCCGGAGAAGAATTTAGATTTTATTAGAATCGAAATAAAATAAATTAGTAGTATAATTTGCAGTAGAGAGGAAAAAAGGAGCTTATTTTAGTTTTACCAAAGAAAATTCTAATGTCATGCGCCCAAGTCAGAAAGGCAACTGTCTCTCTTTGCTAACACGTCTCTACTTTGACCCATCTTTCTAATTTCGTCTCCGCTTCTACTAGGTACAGTTACTGCATAGTAGTTACGGGGTTACTCTGATGGTAAGCAACCTCCACTTTCAACCAAGAGGTTGTGAGTTCGAGTCTCCCAAGAGCAAGGTGGGAAGTTCTTGGAGGGAAGGATGCCGGGGTCTATTTGGAAACAGCCTCTCTACCTCAGAGTAGGGGTAAGGTCTACGTACACACTACCCTCCTCAGACTCCACTAAGTAGGATTATACTGGGTTGTTGTTGTTGTTGTTGTTTCCATGGTTAATTACCTTTTCCTTAAAAAAAAAAACATTTCCCCTTTTATTTTCAGGTAGAATATACCGTTTGTTCCGAATATTTTTATATATTATAGCGAAGTGTTGTTATAAAGAACATATATTATAACATAACATGAAATTTGGTTTCGGAAAAGCTTGGCTTTTATAGTGAAGTATTGTTATATAGGGATGTTGTTATAGAGAGGTCTCGCTCTATATTTAAAGTTGTATGTTTATATTTATATTTTGGCAATTTTAATGAATTATCACACATAAATTTTTACTTCTCGTCAAATGGTATGGATTCAATTGCACCCTTCGTTAGCATACTACATCCGGCTCGGCTCTTATCTAAGCATAAGAAACTTCTTTCTATATTAGTTTTTGGACATAGATTTGCTTGAAATTTGAAAAAAAATAAGTTTTTAAAGTCGTATTGAAAAATAATTTTGAAAGTTGAAGTTTGGACGTTATTTTACTTGAAAAAAACTAGAAGTTTTGTGAGTGGATAAAAAAAATTCACGTTTTTGTGAATTTGTAATATTTTTTTAAAAAATAAAATAAAATTGATCCAATTACATGAACTAACATGTTTTCGATTTTTTTTTTTTTTTTTGAAAAAGAGTAGCCAAAACGGGTCCATAAATTTATATTTGTTATAAATAGAATTGTATTTAACGTGAATAAGAGATTTTAGGGTTTGTTATTTGGTGGCTAAGTAACTTTTTTCCTATAAATAAAAGATTCTTTTTCATTGTGATTCATTCTAAATCAATAAAAAAAAAATATCTCCCTACTTTTCTCCGCAATATTCTGCTTTTCTTTATTGTTTCATAACAATATTCATATTTCGATTTAAACTGGTGAAATTGAGGCATAGCTATTATTCTCGTAATTTTCAAACTTATATACCAACAATAATTATATAGTAGAAGAAATCATTCTTAATAAAGAACATTTTAGCATCCATAATTGGCGTGTTGTAGCTACTAATATAACATGCGGTACATGCTACACGTGATTAATTTAGAGAGAGATGGACGGATGAACAAGTCCCATAAGAAAAGGCCCAAATAAAGGAAAAGGAAAATGGACTTATAGCCTGTTTGGCCAAGCTTTTTTTTGGTCGAAAGTATTTTTTTTTTTGCCAAAAGCATTTTTGACCAAAAATTAAGGTGTTTGGCCAAGCTTTTGGAAGGAAAAAAATGCTTTTGAAGAGAAGCATAAGTAGTTTTGGAGAAGCAGGAAAAAGTAGTTTCTCTCAAAAAGCACTTTTTTGAGAAGCACTTTTGAGAAAAATACACTTAGAAGCAGTTTTTAAAGCTTAACCAAACACTAATTGCTGCTCAGAAGTGTTTTTCAAACTAATTAGCCAAACACAAACTACTTCTCACCAAAAGTACTTTTGAGAAAAGCACTTTTGAAAAAAAATATTTCTCAAAATAAACTGATTTTTGCAACTTGGCCAAACGGGCTATTTGGCCTCAGATTTGGGTAAGTGCACAAACAACCATTTTTAAGTATGCTAATTAGAGATTAACTAGTGATTATTTTGTCCTACAATTTTGAACTAAAAATCTTAACTTCAGGACAATGCAGAATATTTTTGTCCTGAAAAATATAATTGAAAAACTGAAATTCAGGATGCACTGACTAATTTTTAAATACTAACAGCCTTTAGAGTGGCTACCTGTGTCATTTCTACCTCAGATTTGGTGAGTGAATTTACAGGCCTCAATGGTATTCAACTTGGTGGAAAGTTGAGGATCCCAGCCCTTTGGGCTTGGGCTTCTTGCTCGTTCTACTCTCAAATAAGCTAGCCCTACTTCAGGTTTTTCAACGGAAACAATTCGAGACAGGAGGATTTTAAAGTTTGGATTAAGGGTGTGTTTGGTATAATGGAAAATATTTTTCGGAAAATGTTTTCTCATTTTCCACTGTTTGGTTGCACAAAAGAAATTTGAAAAATATTTTCTAAGGTATCACATTTTTTTGAAATTGGAGAAAAATTACTTCCCTAAAAAAGTTAGGAAAATATTTTCCAAAAACTCCACCTACCCTCACATCTAACCCCGCCCCCCTCTCAAAAAAAAATTCTTTTAGATTTCAGTTTTTTTCTTTTCCGTCACCGTCCACCCTGTTCTCCCCCCCCCCCCAACCCCACCCTGCAAAAATTATTTTTTTTTTACTTTTTTTGTATTTTTAATTTTCTATTTTCTATTTTTTTGTTTTTCTGCACCACACACCCACCTAACCCCTCCCCCCCCCCCCAAAAAAAATATTTTTTTATATATATTCAGTTTTGGTTTTTTCATTTTTTCGGTTTACAGGTTCGAAATTTTACGAGTTCCAAAGTTATGAGTTGAGAGGTTTATGTGTTTGGAAGTTCGTGGATTTAGAAATAATAGAGTTTACGGGTTCGAAAGTTTAGCGGTTCAGAAGTTTATGAAATTTGTGGGTTCGGGAGGTTATTGGTTCGAAAGTTTATAGCTTCATGTTTATTGTATCTAAATTATTTATGAATACTCTTGAGAAGTTATTTTTCTTATTTGTGTACCAAACACCGGAAAATGAGTACTTGTTTCCCAAGAAAATATTTTTCACGGAAAATATTTTTCGTTATACCAAACACACCCTAAATAAATAAAAATTAGTTAACAAAAAGATCATTCAACTTATAGTTTATAATTTTTCCTCAACTTTCATTATATTTTCTATAATATCTTTTAGGAGTTTAAACCAAAAATTGGTGAAGTCTTGGGCGAAAATCATACTATCTATCTATCTATCTATACTATATTAAAAGCACGAAGGCCCTTAGCGAAATATCGTTCGCCTTTTTTACCCTCTAAAAATAGAATTTACATTAGACAAAAAGTCTTTTAGTTATTTTTCTAATATTTAGGACTTTTAAACCAACTATAATCTTTACTATTGAATCTATTTCCTTATTTAAATTATGTAAGAATCCTAAATATTTAAGAATTTGAAATCAACTAAACTTTTCCATATTAATCTTTTACTTATTCCAACTATAACCAACTATGCACTAACACGCTTTGGCCTAAGTATTCTCATACCAAATAGAAAATTTTCACTATTTAATCAGTTTCCATTTGAAATGCTTGGACTAAAATAAATTAAAAGATAAATTAAAATTAAAGAATTTATTTAATTTATCTATACTATATTAAAAGCACGAAGGCCCTTAGCGAAATGTCGTTTGCCTTTTTTATCCTTTTAAAATAGAGCTCACACTAGACAAAATAGTCATTTAATTATTATCTTAATATTTAGGACTTTAAAAGAAACTAAAATTTGATTATTAGATTTTTCCTTATTGAATTAAATAAGAAACCCCAATATTAAGGACTTTAAAATAGATATTGTTTAAGAGAATTAATTAAGAGTATTACATTTCTTTTCCTTGTATACTCACGTGATTTCCATAGAAATATGTTTACATTGATTCCTCTTATTAGGGAACCTATAATTCTAACATTACCTAATTAAATATTTGTTCTAATTATTAAATGTAGTTTTCAATATTACATAAAATCGATAAAGAGAATAATATTATGCTCGAGTAGGAGAATAGTTTGAAAATAATTTGTATCTTCTATACTATCAAAAAAGCATAAAATCTCAACAAATAATTAAGTCTTTGAATTAATAAAGCAACGGAAAAGTCAATTCAATTTTGTTTTAAAATTATTATGTAAGTAAACTTATTTGTCAAGTTGATAAAACTCTTAAGGTACACAAATTATTTTACACAATAAGAGCAATTGCCGTGAAAGAAATAAGAAAATAGAGAAAAATTTATTATAATATAGTATTAAAAGTTAAATTGCTAAAATGTTAAGTTGAAGCAATAAGGATATAACCCAAGACAAAAAAAAATCACAAAAATTACCCTTATCATTTTTCTTTCTTTTTATATTTATTTTAATAAATGTAGCTCCTTATATTTTTCATATCGTATTACATCATTTTTTATAATTCAATATTAGCTATTTCATACTTTATATTGTTATTTATCTTTGGGTTTCTAGGAGCTATAGTTCTATCTCTACACTCACAAATTTCTAAAAGACCCAAAGATTCAAATTTTTCAATTTATTTTATTATCCTTGAATAATTATTTTAAAGTATTTTTTTGTTATTTGTTTATAGTATTTGGTAATAAAGATAACAATAATTTTCATAAGATATATATTATCTAAATCATAATAAGATATATAAAGACTTATGTGGCGCAGCATTTCTTTGTTTAATGAGCTAGCTTAGTGAGATTAACATTCATTATATTTAAAAACTTACTTTTTCTTTCTTTGATATTTTTTCAATAACTAAAACACATTATTGAAAAATATATATATAATTTTTAAAAATTATATATTTATTGATATAGGTACACGCGCAAAGCGCGTACCCTAATACTAGTATATATTAAAAGCACAAAGGCCCTTAACGAAATGTCGTTCGCCTTTTTTAGCCTTAAAAAATCAGGTTCATATTGGACAAAATAGTCATTTATTTAATTTTCTAATATATAAAAATAGTCATGTAATTAATTTTTATATATATATATATATATATATATATATATATATATATATATATATATATTTGAATTAAAAGATAATTTTGAATTTATAGATAAAGTTCTAAAATTTGAATTTAAATTAAAAATAAAATTTATCTTTTTGTATCATTTTATCATACTTAATTCGGTTAATAATTATATGCAATCATGTTAGGAACTTTTGTTTTTTTTTCTAATTATTTAAATACTACTTCGCGTCTAGCAACAAAAAAAACTACTTCATATAACTATAAAACTCTTTCACATTTAAAATCCTATAAGTATAGTTCTTTAAAACACTATAGCTAGATTTAAATAAAACAAAATTATTTTAAAATAAATGTAATATATATGGTACATGTCTATGTTTATCTAAATAACAAAAAAGAGTTTACAAAATCAAATAAAAGTTTAATTACATATATAATAAAGTAAACATACATACTGGAAAACAAACATCACAAAATTAGTCAATATTAAAAAAAATGTTGTTTTTTTTTCTTGAATAATATTTGTATGAAGAGTCAATTTGCATAAACGGACATCAAACAAATAAGAAAACTTTAGTTATACAATTGCTATCATTAATTTCAATTTAGCACATTCAAGGAATTGAAGGGTATAAGCTGAAACCTTTTCATTTAGCTGTAGTCAAGCCAATATTGCAAGGGTATAATATTTTTTTCGTTGAAGAATATTAGTTTTGAATCACTAGATTATGTGAAAGTTTTTTTTTTCAAACTCAACAAGAAAGAAATTGGTTTCTAATTGATAGTTTCTATAACGACTTTTAAGTATAACAAAGAGTATATATAAAGAAAAAATTGGTATGACGTGAAATATTTTTTTTTAAATGTAAACAAATTATTTCAAAAAAACTCTTTACTTTTTTTAATTCAAAAATAATAAAAAGTTAAGATATTTTTGAACATTAGTAGATAACTTTAAAATTATTATAAGAAGTTATATTATGGATAAACTCCAAAAACCGAAATCTTATGAATATTTACATAATATCCGACCATATTTATTGTTTACTTTTTATAGCTAATATAAATAGATGATATACCGACAATACACGATTATACACATATTATATATGGTTTATATATAAATTACACATCATTCAATTTTTTAACTTAATTCCACCTAGACTATTGATCGTGGCCAACCCTGTACTACTATTGAGTAGCGAGAGAGGTCGAAGCAGCTTTTACCCGATGAAGGTCGGGATCGATTTCCATAGAGAGCTAGAAGTTGGAGTCGGGTGTCTATCTAAAGTGGAAATGTGTATTTGCTCTTAATTGCACTTCTAAACAATTTGGGTTTTGATTTACTTCTAATTGTATAGAACTACAATGATCAATTAAACTAAAATAAGCTAAGATTAAACTATTGCGAGTTGTTCAAATGGATAAAAGGCACTAGGGTAGTGACTTTCGCCTAGGTGGTCAATTGACGGATACTTGAGTCTAAGGCATGATTGTCACATTTGGGGAGTATGATATAACCATTGCACGATTATACTCACTCTATACCTCTCGGTAGTTCGAGTGATTTTGCCCGAATTGACTTTCTCAAGACTAATTGGGTATGCAAATTTGCACATGCAATCAAGGTTCAAGTCGGGTATTACTATTGTCACACCTCCTTTTTCGCCCGCGCCGCCGCAAAGGGGCGCGGAAGGGAGTTTTTTCCAATTAAAGGACAATCGAAACAGGATTTATTTATTTATTTCAGAGTCGCCACTTGGGAGATTTACGGTGTCCCAAGTCACCGGTTTTTATCCCGAATCGAGGAAAAGAATGACTTTGTTTAAAATTCCGCGAACCAGAAACCCGAGTAAGGAATTTTGTTAACCCGGGAGAAGGTGTTAGGCATTCCCGAGTTCCGTGGTTCTAGCACGGTCGCTCAACTGTCATATTCGGCTTATTTATCTGATTTTATACATGTTGAATTTATGCGCAAATTTTAACTCTTTAACGCTTTCATTATTATTATTATTATCTTACAATGAATTGCAACGTTGTGAAAGTGTATCTCGAACCACGTCATAATCAATGTACCCGTGGTCGTCGACACATTTTGACTTCGTTGAGATTTGGATTAGGGTCAGATCAATGTACACCCGTGTTTAAGAAAGTAAATTATTAAAAGGCACACCTAAAGCGACTAGCACATTATTATTTTTTTAGAAGGCCGTGAAATCTTGCTAAAACGGTGTAAGCACGTGATTTTTGCTTCACGGACAAGCACTCCAAAAGAAAACAAAAATAGTGACCACTGACCTCGCTTTACAAATTTTCCAATTTTTTCATGACATGTACTGCTAGTCATTTGTGGTTCATCCCATTTTTTTTGCATTTTTTGATCTTATCAGTCAAAACACAAGGTATGTCTGTCATAGTAATCAAACCGTAATTCAGTAGTTAAAAGAAAATTCAAAAATATATGTGCATTGTTCGTTCTAGGTTGTGATTTAACTTACTTGAACATTTTAATTTGGTGTGATAATGGTGTTGAAGTGTTACATTGTTGATTGTTTTAATTTCGTTTGTTTTACTATTTATTTATTATTTTTCATTTTTTTGTTTTAAAATTAGAAAAAAAACAAAAAAGAAAAGAGTTGAAAATCGGTTTGGGCCCAAGAATGAAACGAAATAGGCCCAAAATCGGCACTCAAGTCCAGTCCAAATCCGGCCTGCCCAAGCACCAATTCAAACGACGCCGTTTCAGGCAAGTCGATCTGAGCCGTCTAAGCCTCTTGATCCAACGGTCCACATCCGCACCCGTGACCCGACCTGTTTAGCCGGTCCAACCCAATCCATCACTTAAACCCAAACGACCCCGTTTTAATACCAAACGACCTCGTCTCACCCCTCACCATCAGATCCAAGCCGTTGAGATCATCTGATCCAACGGCTCAGATCTAAACCCCTAGACCATATATAAGCTTTCTATCACACCCCACGCCCCCTAGTCGAACCCCCCCTTCACTCAGCTCCTTCCTCACCAAGCCCTGAAACCCCCCGAAACCCTAGCAGCCGCCCTAGTTTCCCCTTCACCAGAACCCGGCGGCATGAACGCCGGTGACCACCTCCTGAACACCCTAGGACCCCCTCACTCTCCTGAACATGGATCTATTACCCCCTAGCCTCGAATCCCCTTCCTTCATCTCGAATCTTCATTTGAAGATTCGAGTCGAACCCGGACCTATACCAAACCTCACCATCTTCATACCAGACACTCCCCTGACCCCCCTCGTGACCAAACCAGGCTTGGTTTGGTCCGAATCTACCCACAACTTCTAAAAAACCAGATCTGAAAATCCAGACCTTAGAACACATGAACCTGGGGAATCCGGCTAGCCTTAACGGGGGTTTGAGGTCTAATAGACCTTAATCAAGGTGTTCTCATGTGAGAACACCCTGATTAAAGTTTGTTCGGCCTCAAAGGGTCAGAGTTGAGTCAGATTTGGATCAATTTTGTTTGGACATTTCTCGGTAAGTTTTTCTTTTCCTTTTTGTTTTATTCAACTGCTAATTAAGTTGTCAGCATGTTTCGTTGTGTTTGTTTGTTATTTTTGTTATTTTTTTCATTCGGATTTCTTCCATCTCTGTCAAAGACCTTTTATTTGGTCGATTGTTTTCTGTGTGTGATTTGAACGTATCCTATGATAAACATGTCCGATTAGGATAGTCGTCGCATAAATAACTTATATAGGTTCCCAGTGATTGACCAAAGTTGTCTGAAGCCCTTCAGGTCCCTGTATGTATTGGTTTATATGAACGACTGATTGTTACCTGTTATAATTAGTATAGTCGACTTGATAAATGTCGTCGATTAACTTCCTACGACTGAATGTTCAAATATTCTAATTCGTACAACTTCACGTAAGTGAATGAACCTGTTGATTGTTAATTGGATGCTTGACATTAGCTGTGACTACTAGCTTGTAACTGCATTGTAAACAAATTAAAAGAATCAGGCTAGGGCAGTCTTGAATAGAACTTTCAGAAGTTCAAAATGCCCTGATGCTGCAAGGGGTTTAGGGCAGTAATAATCAAGGTTAACAAGGGTAGTCTGGGGTTCGAGAAAAACAGGAAAAAGCTTAGTTTAAGTGAGCTGACAAGTAGGGTACTAATTTAGGATTAAACTAATGCAAATGGGGAACAAGACACAAGAGTATGGGGGTTTAAAATGAATACTCAAATGAACCCATAATTCTTGATTAAAGAATAAGGCCAAGCGTGGGGAACAAATGGCTGGCATCAAAAAGATGCTTAGGCGTGGGATTTAATAGGTATGGGCAGTCTGCAAATTGGCAGGATCCAGGCAGCTTGACTGCACTGGTTGTTTGGCTTATAAATAGGCCATTTCAGAACTTAAAAGTGGCTGGAAATTTTAGTCTTGAGGAGAGGTCTTGTGAGTTGAAGAAAACTGGAAAAAAAACAGAAGGAAATTTCCAGAAATACTGTAATTGAACACTGTCCAAAAACTGCACAAAGAAACCATGTTGGCTATCCTAACTGGGATTGTTATTTGTTCCATTAAGAGAAGTCTGTGTTCTTCTGCTGTGATTGTTACTACACTGAGCTTTCTATGTACTGTTGGTTTGAGTTTTGACTATCGGAACTGTAGTGGTTATTTGTTGAGCTTTTGGGGTTATTGGGATCACGGGATTGCTATTACATTCAACATTTTGGGCTGTTGTTTCCTGCTCTGTTTTTCTGGGATTGTCTGTCCATTGCTCGATCACTTGTTGAGCTTCTCCATTGTGGCTGTTTTGGTTGTTGCTGTGTTGTGTTGTTTACCTGCTGCTGTGCTTGCTGTGTACCACTCAGCTGATCATCTTTCTTCTTCTTTTGCTCCTCTATACCAGGTACACAAATATACTACCACTGTAACTTGAAAGGTTTGAGCATGAATGTAAAAGAGAAGATCTGCAGATGCTTATATATGCATAGACTATTATGTTAGGCCTCATATAATGTATAATAGTTTACATTCTTGTTTTGGATACTGGAGATAGTCCTCATGCCTAATAAATGTCAATGTATGGTAGTTGAATGTTAGACTGTGTATATAGGTTGGTGATAAAAGTATGCCCAATGCATTAGGTTGTATCTTAGATTTAGCTTACTGGTGTAGTATAATTCTGTAATGTATGCCAAGCATTAAAATCGTACACTACTAGTTAAGTTCTTTCCCTTCTGATAAGCTGCTTCATATAACTGGTAACATAGAGCTTGCAATCTCAACCTCACGAAGGTCGAACCCAGGTCGAAACAGACCAAGCAGGCCCGCATCGAACAAACAATGGCCCAGGTCTGGTCCATCACGCATGGGCTGGATTTGGGCCCTTAATTTTTGCTCGGCTGATTGTGTACGTGGCCGTGCTTCTGATTTTGCACAAGCACTCGGAATTCTGTTATAAATAACTTGCAAGCATGTAATTAACTAGGGCTATCTACTGTTTTCAATTAGTAGAGACAAGCGCGACAAGAAACGTAGTTGCTATAGGATATCCCTTTAAAAACAAGGATGAGACGAGTCTCGACGAACAAAATGTACAAAAGTTGCGGGGCCCTCTATTGTATGCATATATCAAAGTGTTTAGAATTCGGGACGTGGCGTTTAGCGAATTTCACGGTCCTCCCAAAATAATAACGCGATAGTTTCTTTAGGTGCGTATTTAATAATCTATTTTCTTAAACTTGGGTGTGCATTTCATGCGACCCAAATCCAAATCCCAAAACGTCAAATAAAATATGTTCCGGATTGTGGGTGCATTTCATGTGACGCAGTCCAAAGACATGTTTTTTTAGCGATGTTCACATTCCTAAAAAATAATGATAATAAAGCGGTAAAAGATAAAATTTGCACATGGTTCATAATTGTATTTAAAATCAGATAAATAAGCCGAGTATAACAGTTGAGCGACCGTGCTAGAACCACGGAACTCGGGAATGCCTAACACCTTCTCCCGGGTTAACAGAATTCCTTGTCCGGATTTCTGGTACGCGGACTGTAATATGGAGTCATTCTTTTCCTCGGTTCGGGATTAAAATTGGTGACTTGGGACACCCTAAAACTCCCAAGTGGCGACTCTGAAATAAATAAACCAATCCCGTTTCGATTGTCCTTTAATTGGAAAAAACTCCCTTGTGCCCGCGCGGGTATGAAAAAGGAGGTGTGACAAACGGCCCATCTGAAGTCTAATTAATTATTAACCATTTATTGAGGGCCCCGCAGCTTGCGTTTTATTTGGCGAGGCTCATCTCATTTTTTATTTTAAAGGGCAATCCTAAAGTGACTACATTTCTATTAAGTTCATCTCTAAAAGAAGCGAGAAAAGTATTTATTAATTACATGCTTTGACAAGTAGTTATTGGATTACAGTAGATGATAACGGTAATTTACACTCGAATTCGTAAAAATGGAGAAATGTTTCGTGCCTTTATTCTATAAGTAAACTACTAAAGCTGAAATTACGAAGTGCATACAAAGTTGTCAAGATATTCAAAACTAACCATTCTCCAAATTGATTTAAACTAGCATTCCTAAAATTGATTTAAACTGTTGGAATTAAAGGTTAAGAAATGTTATCAACATGGATTCGAATATTGGCCTATATGCTGCCTAACGGAATCAAACACTGCCTATTTAAAATCTGCCTCAAATACCCAAGAAAGCTAAAGATGAAATATGGCAATTTATCCCTTAACTGATTTGTTCATTCTACAAATTACATGTTTAACTATATGGAATCTGTAGCTGACAACTACAAACTATAGTTTGAAAACCAAACAGTTCCCGTTAAATACAAGGTTACGTCATGCATTCCAGTTGAGCTATAAAACTAAACTATATAAATACACATATCTTATTAAACTATAAATACAACAATAATTCATCAAACAACCTAGCATTTCATTTCATTTTCCACATCTCACAGCCACATCAGTATTGATTCGAAAATATACCTGATATTGGATGCAAAAGAAAAGGAAGATCAACAGAAATGTAGTAGCATACAACAACAGCAACAACAACCCAGAAACAGATTAAAACCAGCAGAAATCCAGCAGACAACCAATGAAATAGTTTTAACCAACAGCAAATTCAGGACCACAAGTTGCAATTTCAGAAGTACCAAACATCAACACAGATACACCAGAAACCCAGGAATAAAACCAGAAATACCACTAGCAATCACATGCAGAAACAGAATGTATTCAGAAATGCATAGAACAGTAGATTTTCTGGTTTTCAAACACTCAAAGAAAAGAAGCTTGAAGCTTCAATGATACAGTAGCAAACTGGCACTGATTTTTAACAGTGGAAGAAAGACTTCACTTTTCAGTTTTGTTTTATCTCTCAACCCTCTCTTTTAACTTTCTCCAATTACTGAAAAATTCAGCCTATTCAACTCTAAAATTACTGAATTCTGATGATAAAATCCAACAGGTTTTTAACTTGAACTATGAATATTTTCTCTTTCTTCAAAGTTCAGCTTTCATTCACTCTTAAACTCTCCAAAATTCCTCTCTAATATTATTCAGAAGATAGCTTTTTAGTCTTCTTCCCTCTTTTTTTCTTAGTTCTCTTTCTGCCTTTTTTAGTTCTCTTTCTCAAATTCTCTCTCTTTTTCTCTCTCTGCTTTAAAAATCAGTCCCCAACACCCTTTTATACAAATCTGCCCCCCTCTCAAACATACTGTCTGACCCTTTTCCTTATTCAAATCAGAATTTTCCAATAAAATCTGATTTTTTCACTTTAAATCCCACTAAGGAAGCTTTTCCTTATTTTCAGCCCCCCCATTCCCTTTTGTTCCCCATTAGTGTATTAATTAATACCCCACTAACAAAGCACTAATACTAAAATATAATCCTAACTATTTCATTCCTAAATCATCCCTGAAAACCCCTTAATATTACTGCCTCCTAATACAATTATTTAACTGTATTAAAACCTTAATTGTGAAATCTGTTTAACTAGCAATTAGCCAAAACTAATTTGATTAACAACTATAACCAATTCTCTTAACAAACTGAATGATTAAGGTTGAGTTCCCCTTGAATCTCATGGACTGAATTTGAATCACAACATAGAACTCAACAGAATCATTATAACTGAAATTGAAACTAAACCAAAAATGAGCATGAATGCAGGTAACATGAATGCAGGTTCATTGTCAGCCTATTGACAATGCCATGAAGCTAAATGTCCATAGATCAAGCACACACAACATTCGACCTTAAATCATTTTACGAAACTACTGATAAAACTAGACTTAATCGATGATAACTGATTAAACGATTGCCTACAACAATTGACAGTAATTACTCAGAAATAGATAATCAGGCCATTCAAATAGCAATGACAAGAACAAGGATTTATAATAAAGCTAAACTAATCGACGAATTTATTCGAATCGACTATACAACCTATAATTAACAACGAACAGAAACAAATTCGACCAAATAAAAGGTCTGAGGGAGAGGAACTGGACAATCGACAGAAGAAATTGAAAACCCAAAAAAACTAAACTAAACAGATAAACAGATACAAAACGGAACCAACTAGAAAAGACAAATACCTCAAGAACTCGGACACTAGACAATCTTGACTTGAACTCTGACTCGTACCCTTTTTTGAGGTCGAACGGACTTTAATCGAAGTGTTCTAAACTGAGAACACCTCGATTAAGGTCTATTAGACTCCAACCCTTCATTTAATTGGACATACCCCAAGGTTCTGAATTTCTAGGGTTCATACAGTCAATTTTGGGCTTGAAGGTTTCTGGTTAGATTCGAACCAAACCAAGCTTGGTTTTGGTTACAAGTGAGGTCAGGGGAGTAACTGGTATGAATTTGGGGTGGTTTGGCATGGATTGGGTTTTGGCTCGAATCTTCAAATGAAGATTCGAGAAGATGGGGATTGATTCGAGCCAAGGGAGTAGTGGATTCGTAACCAGGGTGTTAAGGTGGATCTATGGTGTTAAGGAGGTGGCCGGCGGCGTAGTTACCGCCAGGTTTCAGGCGAAGGGGAGCTATGGCGGCTAGGGTTTGGGGGAAGGGCTTCGTCTTTGAGACGATGATGAATAGGGCAAAGGGGGGTGTTTGGTTTGGGGGCTGGGGTAGGATATTAAGTTTATATAGGAGAGGGGTGGTTTGATCTTGACCGTTGGATCAATCACAATCCACGGCCTAGATCAATTCACTTAAAGAGGACGACACCGTTTGGTCTCATTCAGAGACTGGGTCAACCCGGGTCGAAATTGACCGGGTTGTGAGGGAAGCTTGGGACTGTTGGATCAATGAAGATGGATGGTTTAGATTGACACGCCTGAAACGGTGCCGTTTCAGTTATGCAGGGGCTGAACTGTATCGTTCGATCCAGTTTGATCAACGACTCAGATTTGAGACGCCAATACGGCGTCGTTTGGGGTTATCGGAGATTAACTGGACCAGGCACCATCAAAACGACGTAGCTCTTGCCCTATACTACGTCGTTTGGTGGTCTTTGGGTTGACAGACCTGGGCCGGGTAGGGCGTGTGACTTTTGGGCCTGAACTCTCTTTTAAAAACTGGCCCAGTCCGAATTTTCTTCATTTTTTGAACTCTTTTCCTTTTCCTTCTTTAATTTAATTTAAAAACAATTCCTAATTAAATTTTAAAATCAAAATACAACTACACAAATAGTAATTAACACTTACAACAATTAACACACAAATTAAAACCTTAAAATAAAATCACACAATGACAACAAATAGAATAAAACGCATATTTTTGTGATTTTCTTTTTTAGAGCCAAATGACGGTTTAATTAATTCCTAAATGCATAACTAAATCCTAAATATGCATACAACATGTATTTGTTTTTTGTATTTTTCAATTAACTACAACAGGGGTAAACATTTACGGACAAAACACAAATAATTATCAAAAATGTCACGCAAATCCTAACAATTGTACACCAAGAGAATTTTGTTTTATTTTTTGATTTCTTTCGGAGTAGTTTTCGTGAAGCAAAAATCACATGCTCACAGCTGCCCCTCTTTGTCCGAAAAAACGAAGGGTTTTCGTGCAAAGATAAAGTGAGCGGATACGAGCGATTTTTGCCCGTTGGAATACTCCGTGTGAAGCATTTTTGAAAAAGATTTAACCGATCCTTTGCTTCAAAGGTTTCCTACATATCCCTGGCTAGAAGGGAATCAGGTTAATGTAGTTCGGGAAGTTTTGGTAGCTGGGACTACTATGGAACTGCAATTTTGTTGTTAATGCTGCTGCATGCTGTTGCTACTGCTTACCGATCTCCTTATTACACCGTGCCAAAAGAAAATAAGAAGTTAAACTAAACTAGGAATTACAAAATCTTATTTATCTTCCACTTGCTCTAGTTGTCTTGCTTTCTTGTCGGCTTGTGTTTCCTCTGGTGCTTTTCTTTCGAAAACTGCTGGGGATGACACTGGCCTTTTGCCTTTCTGAACACAAGTTTTATCATTCAGCTCTGTCTGCTGGGGACACTGCTTCCTACATTAAAGCTTGTTATACTGGGGATTTTTGTTGTAACCCTCCTCATTACTGACTTCTGATTTGATCTTGAAATGTATTCCTCTGTTCTGCAGGCGGGCTCCTGACTCCAACTTGACTTTTGAAAGATGACACAACCTCCATTCTCCAGGCGGGCTCCTGACTTCTCCAACTTTTTAAATGTAACACCTTCATTCTCCAGGCGGGCTCCTGACCTCAACAACTTTTTGAAAATAATCCAGCCTCCATTCTCCAGGCGGGCTCCTGACTTCTTCAACTTAAAAATATAACAACCTCCATTCTACAGGCGGGCTCCTGACTTCTCCAACTTAAAATAAACAACCTCCATTTTACATGCGGGCTCCTGACTCCAACTTAACATTTAACAACCTCCATTCTACAGGCGGGCTCCTGACTACAACTTAAAATAAACAACCTCCGTTCTACAGGCGGGCTCCTGACTCCAACTTAACATTTAACAACCTCTGTTCTACAGGCGGGCTCACGACTTCTCCAACTTAAAATAAACAACCTCCGTTCTACAGGCGGGCTCCTGACTCCAACTTAACATTTAACAACCTCCATTCTACAGGCGGGCTCCTGACTTCAACAACAACTTAAAAATAATTCAGCCTCCATTCTCCAGGCGGGCTCCTGACTCCAACTTAACATTTAACAACCTTCATTCTACAGGCGGGCTCCTGACTTCAACAACAATTTAAAAATAATTCAGCCTCCATTCTCCAGGCGAGCTCCTGACTTCAACAACTTTAAAAATAATTCAGCCTCCATTCTCCAGGCGGGCTCCTAACTTTAACAACAACTTAAAAATAACTCAGTCTCCATTCTCCAGGCGGGCTCCTGACTTCAACAACTTTTAAAAATAATTCAGCCTCCATTCTCCAGGTGGGGTCCTGACTTCATCAACTACTTCCTTCAAAACTGGTGTTTTATTCCTCCAAAAACTGCTGGGGACTACACCGGTATTTTATTCACAACTATGTTATTTTCCTTTTTCAAAGACTACTTCCTTTAAAGCTGGTGCTTTCACTTCCCTGAAACCTGCCGGGAATAACACTGCTGGGGAATTATCTTCCTCCTTTTAACAATGATGGGGATGATATTGATTCAAAGGTCATTGCTTTTACCACTTTGGGTTATCTTGCTTCTTCCAAGATTGCTTTTCTTTTAAAACTTGTATCTCCCTTTTGTATACTGTTGGGGATTTTATTTCCTTCAAAACTTGTGTTATCTTCTCTCTTTCCCAAATGGCTATCTGATTTCAAGAAAATTTTCGTATTGAGAGAATTTTTTTTGCCCCAGTTTAATAATCTTCTTTGCGACCCTGTCTTCCTGCGGTCAATAATATTTCCTTTCCATGCTTTAAATCAAAGAAAAATTTGTTAGTTTAAAACGGGGCGAGTGGTCGTGCCATTTCTGCTAGGTATGGTTTTTCCCTTTTCTTTTCCCTGCTTTGCTATAAAACTTGTTGGGGATGATACTGTTTGCTGGGGCTGATATTCCTGCTGGGGATGGTTTTTTCGTTTCTTTTTCTTCCCCGCTCTGTGTTGTCTGACCATTGTGGAGCTTGGTCGAGAATCTGTCGGAGTTGTTCCTGTATCTCGCAAATCTACTGGGGATCCTCTTGGAATTTGATCCCTAACTTTTTAACTATTGTTCTTTCTGTTTTTCTCCGACTTCCCCTGGAAATTTGGTCCTCTTGGGATCTAGACCCATTCGTCATTTGGTCTTTTCGCTTTGTCGCCTTATCTTTGGCCTGTCCTATTCGCATTTTGCTTTTCACCATTTTGGCAACTGGTAGTAAACTCTGAAAATCCTTTTCAAAAACAAACTGCTATGGAGGTAAAGTCTTTAAACCAAGAAATGTTAAAGTGATGATTTCAAAAATAGAAAAAGAAGAAGTCTTTCTGAACAAATGCTGGGGAAAAAGAAAGAAAAGAACTTATCTGAGATATAACTGATCCCAACGATCATGTCGTGCATTCCAGATTGATCAACCCAGTCTATTCGTATCAATCAATCTTTCGGATGGCCTCATCTTGCTGGGAATAAATAAACACTCAACTCTTTGCCAAATGGGTACCCTTTCCACCAATCTTGCCTTGTCGCCTCATATTGCCCTTCGAGGGGTTTTCACTAATAAAACTCTCTCGTTTCTCTCAACTCCCGTCGTCTTACGATGCCTGTGAAGGTTTTCACCGATAAGACTCTCTCGTTTTATTTCTCTCATTTTTCGTCGCCTTATGGTGCCTGTGAAGGTTTTCACCGATAAGACTCTCTCATTTTATTTTATTTTTCAGCTGGGGATTGGAGTGTTGCCGATATGACTCTCTTTGCTGGGGATTCTTTCGGCTATCAATTCATTTCCAGCTTATGATCTTCTTCTTTGTTGGGGATTAGAGTGTTATTCCCGATTTCCATTTGCTTGATTTGGCACTTCTCGGAGGCTGATCGGGAGGTCTTTTTTTGGACATCAATATGTTTTTTTTTGTGTATGGCTTAAAGAAAAGGGGTATCAAGAGGGTTCAAAATCATTTTGATGGGTAAAACATTACAACTCTTGGAATCGAACTTTCTTTCCAAAATTACAAATACAAACTTCTGCCCCAGTTTTTCTTGCTTGGGGATTTTTACTTTTTTTGTTACATTATGACCGAGCCGTGAGTCGCCTACGTATCCTTCTTGAGGAATCAGGTCAAACGTAGTTCCCAATTCCTTTGTTTTTTTTTCTTGTGACTTTTCTTTTGTCTTTATTATCATTATTTTCTTTTTCTTTTTCTTTCATTTTAATTACTGATTCCAAAAGAGGGATATAAAAGAATAAATAAGGCTCAAAAGGGGAAGCAAAGGTTAAAGTGTTTGGATAGAAGAAAGAATTGCCTCCTTCATTTCATTCTCCGATAAATGTCAACCACAAACAAACAATAATTACAATCAAAAGAAATCATACATAATATCTCTTAACTGTGTCAGAATTGATAGCCATGTCGACGCATTTCCCGTCGATATCTGTTAAACATAAAGCGCCATTGGACAACACTCTGGTTATAATGAATGGTCCTTGCCAATTCGGGACAAACTTGCCTTTTGCTTCAGCTTGATGTGGCAGGATTCGTTTCAACACCTGCTGCCCTACCTCAAATTTTCTGGGGCGCACCTTCTTGTTGTAGGCTCTCGCCATTCTCTTTTGATATAGCTGGCCATGACACACAGCTGCCAATCTCTTTTCATCAATCAAGTTAAACTGCTCCAAACGGGTTTTGACCCACTCGTCATCATCAATCTCAGCCTCAGCGACAATCCGAAGGGATAGAATTTCAACTTCCGCCTGTATTACTGCTTCAGTTCCATATACCAACAAATAAGGGGTTGCACCTACTGAAGTCCGAATGGTAGTGTGATAACCCAACAACGTAAATGGTAATTTCTCATGCCATTGTTTGGATCTTTCTATCATCTTCCTCAGTATCTTCTTGATGTTCTTGTTTGTTGCTTCAACCTCTCCATTCGCCTTGGGACGATATGGTGTGGAATTACGGTATGTAATCTTAAACTGTTGACACACCTCTTTCATCAAATTGCTGTTAAGATTAGCACCACTATCTGTGATGATCACTTTTGGGACCCCAAATCTACAGATGATATGGGAGTGAACAAAATCCACCACTGCCTTCTTGGTTATTGACTTGAAAGTTTTAGCTTCAACCCACTTAGTGAAATAGTCGATGGTCATCAAAATGAACCTATGACCGTTGGTAGCTGCCGGTTCAATAGGTCCAATAACAATCATGCCCCAGGCAACAAATGGCCATTGTGCTGACATTGTATGCAATTCTGTCGGCGGAGAATGAATCAAATCTCCGTGTATCTGACACTGATTGATACAATCACGCTCCATAGTGAGCCAATAATACCCTGCTCGAAGAATCTTCTTCGCCAATACATATCCGCTCATATGTGGCCCACAAACTCCAGCATGTACCTCTGTCATAACTGTCGTGGCTTGACTAGCATCTATACATCTCAACAATCCCAAATCCGGGGTTCTTTTGTACAACACTCCTCCACTGAGGAAGAATCCACTCGACAATCGCCGAATGACTCTTTTTTGATCTCTGGTGGTCTGCTCCGGGTATATCCCCATCCTGAGGTACTCCTTGATGTCATAAAACCATGGCTCGCCATCCACTTCTTCCTCTATCATGTTGCAATAAGGATGCTGATCACGAACCTGGATGTGCAACGGGTCAACATGAATTTTGTCTGGGTGGTGCAACATCGATGCTAAAGTGGCCAATACATCGGCAACCTCATTGTGAACTCTTGGGATGTGTCTGAACTCCACTGATCGAAATCGCTTGCTCAGATCGTGCAAACATTGTCGATATGGTATGAGCTTCAAATCCCGTGTTTCCCATTCACCCTGAATTTGATGCACCAGGAGGTCCGAGTCTCCCAAGACCAAAACGTCCTGGACATCCATGTCTGCAGCAAGTCGCAGACCCAAAATGCATGCCTCATACTCAGCCATGTTCTTGGTACAATAGAAATGCAGCTGAGCTGTAACAGGATAATGACGTCCTGTTTCAAAAATAAGTACCGTTCCTATTCCAACTCTCTTCGCATTTGCGGCTCCATCAAAGAAAATCTTCCAACCCGGTTCCTCAGGTAATTCCAACTCATCTATATGCATTACTTACTCGTCAGGAAAATACGTCCTTAACGGCTCATATTCTTCATCAACAGGATTCTCAGCCAAGTGATCGGCCAGTGTTTGGGCTTTCATGGCCGTCCTCGTCACATAGACGATGTCAAACTCCATGAGTAATATTTGCCATTTCTCTAACCTCCCTGTGGGCATAGGCTTCTGGAAAATATACTTTAGTGGATCCAAGCGTGAAATGAGATAAGTAGTATATGAAAACAAATAATGCTTCAATTTCTGGGCCACCCAAGTTAGGGCGCAACATGTCTTCTCGAGTTGAGTGTACTTAACCTCATACACTATAAACTTCTTGCTGAGATAATAGATGGCTTGCTCCTTCCTTCCTGTAATGTCGTATTGCCCCAACACGCAGCCAAACGAATTCTCCAGGACCGTTAGATAAAGAATTAACGGTCTCCCCGACTCAGGTGGAACCAACACAGGTGGATTTGATAAATATCCTTTGATCTGGTCAAATGCCTCCTGACATTCTGCCGTCTATTTTATCGCAACATCTTTCTTTAGTAGCCAAAAAATGGGTTCACAGGTTGCTGTGAGTTGTGCAATAAACCTGCTGATGTAATTCAACCTTCCCAATAGACTCATTACTTCTGTCTTGTTCTTCGGCGGTGGCAAATCTTGGATAGATTTTATCTTTGACGGGTCCAGTTCAATACCTCGCCGACTGATGATGAATCCCAATAGCTTCCCAGATGGAACACCAAATGCACATTTGGCCGGGTTGAGCTTAATATCATACCTTCGAAGTCTTTGAAAAAACTTCCTTAGGTCTGCTACGTGGTCTTCCTGATGCTTGGATTTTATGATCACATCGTCCACGTACACCTCAATTTCTTTGTGGATCATGTCATGAAACACAGTGGTCATCGCTCTCATGTACGTTGCCCCAACATTTTTCAAACCAAATGGCATTACCCGATAGTAATAAGTTCCCCACGGTGTAATGAATGCCGTCTTTTCCGCATCTTCTTCATCCATCAGAATCTAATGATACCCAGCATAGCAATCTACAAAAGATCCGATCTCACGTCCGGCACAATTGTTGATCAAGATATGGATGTTGGGTAAAGGAAAGTTATCCTTTGGGCTTGCCCTGTTCAGATTGCGGTAATCGACACACACCCTGATCTTCCCATACTTCTTCGGCACTGGCACCACATTAGCCAACCAATCAGAATATCGAGTGACACGAATAACCTTTGCTTGCAGCTGCTTGGTTACTTCCTCTTTAATCTTCACACTCATATCCATTTTGAACTTCCTCAACTTCTATTTGACGGGAGGGCATGCCGGGTCGGTAGGCAATTTATGAACTACTAAATCCGTGCTTAACCCCGACATGTCATCATATGACCATGCAAAAACATCTTTGAACTCAATAAGTGTTTTGATTAATTCTTCCCTGATATTTGGTGCAATGTGGATGCTTATTTTAGTTTCCCTAATATCGACTGCATCCCCTAAATTGATGGCTTCTGTGTTATTTAAGTTGGGCCTGGATTTTTCTTCAAACTGGCTTAACTCTCTGTTTATCTCTTCGAAGGCTTCATCCTCATCGTATTCCGATTCACTATCATAATCGACCTCTTGTATGATTAGTTCGGAATCAGATTGATCTTTTAGACTAGGTTGAAGATTCGTTGTGCATGCCATGTCGTTAAGACCAGTATGAAAAGAACTGTTCAGAAAAAGAAAAGAAGGAAACAAAAATTAAAAATAAAAATAAAATAAGGAATGAAGAAGAAGCTTTTATTTTATTGAATTATGTGATAACATGGTTTCATACTTTGTTGAGCAATAATAAAAATAAAAAGGAATCTGGATTACAACCCTGGAATAATCCAGAAAACAAGAAGGAAAATCAGAGCCAACTACCAGGACTCCCTCCGAGTAGGAAAAGGAGTAGCTGTCCAATTGTTGACATTGGCCCTAGGCCCCACAAACTGTATGTCTGCCTTACTGGAACCCTCTCCAGCTTCTATCATGTTGACATCAGCGAATATTCTTTCAAAGCCCTCATTTAAATCTCCATCTGGCCCGATCAGAGGTTCGAGAACTTCCGGGACCGACAACTTTCTGAACCCTGCTTTGACAAATGATCTGGATAGGCGCGGGATTGGCTTAGGAAGGACCCAAACTCTTTTCTTCAACTTGTGGGCCCACTTTACATCCGCTGCGGTAGGCTTGAATCCCAACCCAAAAGTATCCAGGTTCTTGGGCAAAGAAACTGGCTAGACCATTCCCTGCAAATCAATCCCCAAACCTTTTCCTGGTACAAACCCGCTGTTCAACATCTCTGAGACTATCATGAAGGTTGCAGCTGTGATTCTGGGAACTGGAAGGCCCCCACCCTCAGGAATTTTGTCTACTGAGACTGCGTCAAAAACCTGATAAACCCATGGGCCCTTGTCATCGTCGGTTTCTATGAAGGACACAATGGCATCGCTAACGGCATGTGTACCGTCATCCCCGTGTACCACAATCTCTTGTCTATCCCATTCAAATTTGACCATCTGATGCAGTGTAGAAGGCCCTGCTTTGGCTGCGTGGATCCAGGGCCGTCCTAACAGAAGATTATACGACACCGCCACATCTATCACTTGAAATTCCATGGTGAACTCGACTGGACCAATGGTTAATTCTAGTACGATATCACCCACTATGTCAGTACCGCCCCATCAAAACCTCGGACGCAGATGATGTTCTTGTGGATCCTATCATCAGCAACCTTTAGTTTGTTCAGAGTGGCCAAAGGACAAATATTGGCACTTGACCCATTATCAATTAGTACTCGAGTGACCACCGAGTCTTCGCATTTTACCGTCAAGTAGAGTGCCCTGTTGTGTTCTGTACCCTCTACCGGTAACTCATTGTCAGAGAATGTCACTCGGTTTACTTCGAAGATTTTGTGCACTATTTTCTCCAAATGGTTCACTGAGAGCTTGTCCGGGACATGGGCTTCATTCAGAATCTTCATTAAGGCCTGACAATGATCGTTTGAATGGATCAATAAGGATAGCAATGAAATCTGGGCTGGGGTCTTCCTCAACTGCTCTATAATTGAGTAGTCTTGTGCCTTCATCTTCTTCAAAAACTCCTCTGCTTCTTCCTCTGTCACTGGCTTCTTTATTGTTACAGGATTGGCCCTTCTCAATTCTGCGGGAACAAAACACCTTCCCGAACGAGTTAACCCCTGGGCCTCGCATACTTCTTCCACAACCTCCTTCCCCTTATGCATCACTGCCACTTGACTGTAGCTCCACGGCACAGCTTTCTTACTTGTTATCGGCAACTGCATTACTGGCCTGATAACAACTGGTTCTACATGAACCCCTTTCACCACTAACACTGGTGTGTTTGATACTCCCTGCAGCACTGCCTTGCCTGACTCTGGCTTCTCCGCAGCAATAGACGAACCTTTCCCCACTACCACAAATGGCTTGTCATCTACCTTTCCCAACTGTACCACTGCCTTGAGCTCTAAGGGAGTCATTTTCTTGGGCTGATTTCTTTCTGTCCCCTTCATCGGCTGCGGTCTGAATTTCTCTTTCAAACTGAAGATCTATGACCTGCTGCTTCAACCTGCCTATTGTGGCCCTTTATTCTTTTTCCTTCGCCAACCAGCCCCAATGCTCTTGTGAGAACTTGGAAAATTCTTGAATGTGAGGTCTTTTAGCCGACCCTCCAGACGACACTTCCCCTTTGTACCAAGCCTAATATCCGGGTGAAACTTCCCATTTTGCCCGATTCAGTACACAAGTATTTGCCTCCAAGTATTGACATTGGCTCCAAATCTGGCGGACCCTTGCTTCAGGAAACTGGCCATCGGAACTGATCTCAATTACTTGGGTGCTCAGGTCCTCATCTTTCGGCACTATCTGACACCTCCCAAGCTGCCTCAAAACCTGATACGGCGCATAAGGTTGAATGCTCTTGAGTCCCATCAATAGAAAATGGGGCCTAGCTGCTGGCATATATATGACTTCGTCGATTGGTAACCATCCCAGTGTCCACTGTATTTGACTGGCGTTGAGGGTCTGGAAGTATGAGGTCCATGTCGAGACTCCTTCAGGTAAGCGGGCCTCATTAATTCTGGTGTAGAACTCCTCTATGCAGGGTTTCTCAGAAGATCCATGGCTCAGGAACTGGGCTCGGTGACATAGGTGTTCGGTCATCCACATTTGCAATAACAAGTTACACCCTTCGAAAAAGTTCCCTCCGGCTTTGCAGGCCGTGAGAGCTCGGAAGATATCAGATACAATCATGGGCGCAAGCGTGCTGTCATCTTGAGTGAGCAAAGTACTAATGAACCTAGCTATCTTTATGTCAATATTCCCGTATTTTCTTGGGAACACTAAAAGCCCTAAGAAGTTTATCATGAAAGCGACCCGTCAATGTTCATCCCACTTTCGACGGTTACTTTTGCTGCACAACTTGTTTTCTGGCTTGTCGAATCCTCCTATGTGGCTGTATCTTTGGTATATGAAGCTCAAGAGTGCAGAAACCTTTTGCCAAGTCTGGGTTATGGATCGTTCTGACTATCTTTAACGAGTCCAAAAACCGGTGCACCGCTACGGCTCTTGGAGCAACCAGGTATTTACGCCTCAACGGAACCTCAGCACTGCCGATGTACCCTGCTATTTCCTCTAAAGTCGGGGTGAGTTCAAAGTCCGAGAAGTGGAAAACATTGTGCGCAGGTTCCCAGTAAGTGACCAATGCCCTTATAATATCCCCTCGAGGCCTGATACCCAACAAACCCGTGAGACCTTTCAGATGTTTCTTGACTTCGTCTCGCCCTTCTTTGCCTAAATCATTCCACCATAGCCGCAATTGGAGGGGGATTTTATTCATGATTGAAAAAGGTTCATTTTGAGTCGTGCTCATTCTGCACATTTATTAATGTAATTAAACAAAAGAAAATTTATTTGACTCAAAATGATTTGATTATTTTTCATAAAAGAAAGACCAGATTTTCCGAACACGACCTTTCAGCACTTCAGGGACGAAGATTTTAAGGTTGTGTGAGTCAACCGATCAATAATAAAAAAATGACAGAAGTGGTCGTTTATACAAAGTCAGCCTTCCGGCGTCCCTTTTGGGAACATTCGGCTATTTTTGATAAAAACGGCATCACCCGACTCTATGACGAAAAATTAAAATTTTTGACATTTTTGGGCTATTTTTTTTCAAAATGGGAGGTTGGACCCGACGAGGGTTGCCTACGTATCTCACGCCCTGTGAGAATCAAACCGGCATAGTTCGCCCAACATAAACTAAACTTTGTAAACAAGACTCCTTTCTTTTCCAATAAATCAAACTAAATTTTTTTTTTCAAAATTTCGGTAGGGTTTTGACACTACTTGGATATTGGTTTTATTTTTTCTAAAAAAATAAGTAGTTATCTCCCTACACTGCTATATTTTTTCCTTTTTTTTCACAATTTTTTCAAAAATTCACGATTTTAGAAGCCGGTCAGCATGCAGATCTGAAGCAAATAAATGTGCAAAACAAACAAGATGCAGCAGGATGGTCTCTTTTTTTTTATTTTTTTTTATTTCAGGTTGCTTGTCCTAGACGGACCCAACCTCTGTGTTGAGTCCCCTAAATCAAATGCAACATGATGCAAATAAATGTTCCTACTAGGGATCTGACATGAGGTCAAGTTGTTCTAGGTTCAACCTAGGTATATGTTCTAGACAATGTACCCGAGCGGACAACTCGAGTTGAGGAAGGAGCTCCTTTCCGGGAACCAAAAGGCCAGCCGGCTTAGAAATTTTCCGAGCCTCTTTTATTTCAGGGTATGACACTAACAGAATAGGGAGTCTCAACCAGTAAGCACATCCCCGGAGGTAAGAGGAGAAGGTTTCAGCATAGTTTATATGTACATTTCAAATAATATCAAAGCAGTAAAAAACATCATTTTGCACATTTAGGCTAAAACATGTAATAAGATCAAATAATAAATAAAGCCAAATATAACAATTCATCTAAGCTCGAATTCTGAACCCTGAACCAGAGATTTTGGGTTCGGTCCCCAGCAGAGTCGCCAGAGCTGTCACACCTCCTTTTTCGCCCGCGCCGCCGCAAAGGGGCGCGGAAGGGAGTTTTTTCCAATCAAAGGACAATCGAAACGGGATTTATTTATTTATTTCAGAGTCGCCACTTGGGAGATTTACGGTGTCCCAAGTCACCGATTTTTATCCCGAATCGAGGAAAAGAATGACTTTGTTTAACAATCCGCGAACTAGAAACCCGAGTAAGGAATTCTGTTAACCCGAGAGAAGGTGTTAGGCATTCCCGAGTTTCGTGATTCTAGCACGGTCGCTCAACTGTCATATTCGGCTTATTTATCTGATTTTATACATGTTGAATTTATGCGTAAATTTTAACTCTTTAACGCTTTCATTATTATTATTATTATTATCTCACAATGAATTGCAACGTTGTGAAAGTGTATCTCGAACCACGTCACAATCAATGTAACCGTGGTCGTCGACACATTTTGACTTCGTTGAGATTTGGATTTGGGTCACATCAATGTACACCCGTGTTTAAGAAAGTAAATTATTAAAAGGCTCACCTAAAGCGACTAGCACATTATTATTTTTTGAGAAGGCCGTAAAATCTTGCTAAAACGGCCCATCCAAAGTCTAATTAATTATTAACCATTTATTGAGGGCCCCGCAGCTTGTGTTTTATTTGGCGAGGCTCGTCTCATTTTTTATTTTAAAGGGCAATCCTAAAGTGACTACATTTCTATTAAGTTCGTCTCTAAAAGAAGCGAGAAAAGTCTTTATTAATTACATGCTTTGACAAGTAGTTATTGGATTACAGTAGATGATAACGGTAATTTACACTCGAATTCGTAAAAATGGAGAAATGTTTCGTGCCTTTATTCTATAAGTAAACTACTAAAGCTGAAATTACGAAGTGCATACAAAGTTGTCAAGATATTCAAAACTAACCGTTCTCCAAATTGATTTAAACTAGCATTCCTAAAATTGATTTAAACTGTTGGAATTAACGGTTAAGAAATGTTATCAACGTGGATTCAAATATTGGCCTATATGCTGCCTAACGGAATCAAACACTGCCTATTTAAAATCTGCCTCAAATACCCAAGAAAGCTAAAGATGAAATATGGCAATTAATCCTTTAACTGATTTGTTCATTCTACAAATTACATGTTTAACTATATGGAATCTGTAGCTGACAACTACAAACTATAGTTTGAAAACCAAACAGTTCCCGTTAAATACAAGGCTACGTCATGCATTCCAGTTGAGCTATAAAACTAAACTATATAAATACACATATCTTATTAAACTATAAATACAACAATAATTCATCAAACAACCTAGCATTTCATTTCATTTTTCACATCTCACAGCCACATCAGTATTGATTTGAAAATATACCTGATATTGGAAGAAAAAAAAAGGAAGATCAGCAGAAATGTAGTAGCATACAACAACAGCAACAACAACCCAGAAACAGATTAAAACCAGCAGAAATCCAGCAGACAACCAATGGAACAGTTTTAACCAACAGCAAATTCAGGACCACAAGTTGCAATTTCAGAAGTACCAAACAGCAACACAGATACACCAGAAACCCAGGAATAAAACCAGAAATACCACTACCAATCACATGCAGAAACAGAATGTATTCAGAAATGCGATAGAACAGTAGATTTTCTGATTTTCAAACACTCAAAGAAAAGAAGCTTGAAGCTTCAATGATACAGTAGCAAACTGGCACTGATTTTTAACAGTGGAAGAAAGACTTCACTTTTCAGTTTTGTTTTATCTCTCAACCCTCTCTTTTAACTTTCTCCAATTACTGAAAAATTCAGCCTATTCAACTCTAAAATTACTGAATTCTGATGATAAAATCCAACAGGTTTTTAACTTGAACTATGAATATTTTCTCTTTCTTCAAAGTTCAGCTTTCATTCACTCTTAAACTCTCCAAAATTCCTCTCTAATATTATTCAGAAGATAGCTTTTTAGTCTTCTTCCCTCTTTTTTTCTTAGTTCTCTTTCTGCCTTTTTTAGTTCTCTTTCTCAAATTCTCTCTCTTTTTCTCTCTCTGCTTTAAAAATCAGTCCCCAACACCCTTTTATACAAATCTTCCCCCCTCTCAAACATACTGTCTGACCCTTTTCCTTATTCAAATCAGAATTTTCCAATAAAATCTGATTTTTTCACTTTAAATCTCACTAAGGAAGCTTTTCCTTATTTTCAGCCCCCCATTCCCTTTTGTTCCCCATTAGTGTGTTAATTAATACCTCACTAACAAAGCACTAATACTAAAATATAGTCCTAACTATTTCATTCCTAAATCATCCTTGAAAACCCCTTAATATTACTACCTCCTAATACAATTATTTAACTGTATTAAAACCTTAATTCTGAAATCTATTTAACTAGCAATTAGCCAAAACTAATTTGATTCACAGCTATAACCAATTCTCTTAACAAACTGAATGATTAAGGTTGAGTTCCCCTTGAATCTCATGGACTGAATTTGAATCACAACATAGAACTCAACAGAATCATTATAACTGAAATTGAAACTAAACCAAAAATGAGCATGAATGCAAGTAACATGAATGCAGGTTCATTGTCAGCCTATTGACAATGCCCTGAAGCTAAATGTCCATAGATCAAACACACACAACATTTGACCTTAAATTATTTTACGAAACTACTGATAAAACTAGACTTAATCGATGATAACTAATTAAACGATTGCCTACAACAATTGACAGTAATTACTCAAAAATAGATAATCAGGCCATTCAAGTAGCAATGACAAGAACAAGGATTTATAATAAAGCTAAACTAATCGACGAATTTATTCGAATCGACTATACAACCTATAATTAACAACGAACAGAAACAAATTCGACCAAATAAAAGGTCTGAGGGAGAGGAACTGGACAATCGACAAAAAAATTGAAAAACCAAAAAAACTAAACTAAACAGATAAACATATACAAAACGGAACCAACTGGAAAAGACAAATACCTCAAGAACTCGGACACTAGACAATCTTGACTTGAACTCTGACTCGTACCCTTTTTTGAGGTCGAACGGACTTTAATCGAAGTGTTCTCAACTGAGAACACCTCGATTAAGGTCTATTAGACTCCAACCCTTCATTTAATTGGACAGACCCCAAGGTTCTGGATTTCTAGGGTTCATACAGTCGATTTGGGGCTTGAAGGTTTCTGGTTAGATTCGAACCAAACCAAGCTTGGTTTTGGTTACAAGTGAGGTCAGGGGAGTAACTGGTATGAATTTGGGGTGGTTTGGCATGGATTGGGTTTTGGCTCGAATCTTCAAATGAAGATTCGAGAAGATGAGGATTGATTCGAGCCAAGGGAGTAGTGGATTCATAACCAGGGTGTTAAGGTGGATCTATGGTGTTAAGGAGGTGGTCGGCGGCGTAGTTGCCGCCAGGTTTCAGGTGAAGGGGAGCTATGGCGGCCAGAGTTTGGGGGAAGGGCTTCGTCTTTGAGACGATGATGAATAGGGCAAAGGGGGGTGTTTGGTTTGGGGGGAGGCTGGGGTAGGATATTAAGTTTATATAGGGGAGGGGTGGTTTTATCTTGACCGTTGGATCAATCACGATCCACGGCCTGGATCAATTCACGTAAAGAGGACGACACCGTTTGGTCTCATTCAGAGACTGGGTCAACCCGGGTCGAAATGGATCGGGTTGTGAGGGAAGCTTGGGACTGTTGGATCAATGAAGATGGATGGTTTAGATTGACATGCCTGAAACGGTGCCGTTTCAGTTATGCAGGGGCTGAACTGGATCGTTCGATCCAGTTTGATCAACGGCTCAGATTTGAGACGCCAATACGACATCGTTTGGGGTTATCTGAGATTAACTGGACCGGGCACCATCAAAACGACGTAGCTCTTGCCCTATACTACGTCGTTTGGTGGTCTTTGGGTTGACAGACCTGGGCCGGGTAGGGCGTGTGACTTTTGGGCCTGAACTCTCTTTTAAAAACTGGCCCAGTCCGAATTTTCTTCATTTTTTGAACTCTTTTCCTTTTTCTTCTTTAATTTAATTTAAAAACAATTCCTAATTAAATTGTAAAATCAAAATACAACTACACAAATATTAATTAACACTTACAACAATTAACGCATAAATTAAAACCTTAAAATAAAATCACACAATGACAACAAATAGAATAAAACGCATATTTTGTGATTTTCTTTTTTAGAGCCAAATGACGGTTTAATTAATTTCTAAATGCATAACTAAATCCTAAATATGCATACAACATGTATTTTTCGATTAACTACAACACGGTAAATATTTACGAACAAAACACAAATAATTATCAAAATGCCACGCAAATCCTAACAATTGTACACCAAGAGAATTTTGTTTTATTTTTTGATTTCTTTCGGAGTAGTTTTCGTGAAGCCAAAATCACGTGCTCACAACTATCTATAGGTTTAACCCTTTAATTGGGGCTATCAATCTCTTGAGTACGCCCCAATTACTTGTTGGACCAATTTCATAGACTTCGGCTCTCTTTCTCAAGAAGAGCCAAAATCAACTAAACACAAACTAGTGTTTGCAACCACTAATTCAACAATCAAACATGAAATTAATCCAAATATCAAACACCCGTGGTCGATCAAGCCCTAAAACACAAAACCCATCAATTACCTACACTAGGGTTGAGCCACAACCCTAACTTATGGGTCTAGCTACTCATAATTAGAGAAGAAAATAAAGAAATAGATGAAGAAAAACTCATATTAATTAATTACTAAATTAAACTTGAAGATTCGATGATGAAATGAAGCTAAAATTACTCAAAATAGCTAAAAATATCGGAGTCACGAGCGCAACCTTCAGTAAAAACTATCTGATGATGTAAAAATGGGAAAATAAGCTATTTATATTTTATACTAAGATGAAAAATCTGGACAAAAATACCCCTGCGGGGTTAGTGCGAACCGCACAAAATCACGTGCGGCTGCACTATGTCTCTGAACTTGAATAAACGACTCTCTGAACTCGGGCAATGCGGACCGCACAGAATCGAGTGCGATCGCGGTGACCTCTAGTGCGGTCTGCATGAAATGGAGCGCGGACCGCATTTGGCTTCAAACATGGAATTGGCAACTCTCTGAACCTTGGCTCTGCGGATCGCACTAAATCGAGTTCGGTCACATTGATCCCAGTGCGGACCGCACAAAACCTAGTGTGACCGCATTGATAAACCTAGTAGAGAGTTTTAAAATTATTACAATAGAAGTTATATCATGGATAAACTCAAAAAACCGAAATCTTATGGAATATTTACATAATATCCGATCATATTTATTGTTTAATTTTTATAGCTAATATAATATCTCGATAACACACGATTATACACATATTGTATATAGATTATATATAAATTATACATCATTCAATTTTTTAATTTAAGTGGTCGGGTGAACATCTATTTAGGCTGATTAGATAAAGCCAAAAGAAAAATATGAAATAATTTCAACCAAACACTAAAAATATAATTAAAGTTCATATGTAGACAATTTTTATTAAAACTCATCCTTTTATAGTGAAATAAATTAATTTTTTGTAACTAAAGAAATAATGACATAAAAAATAAGATAAAATAAAAAAAATATTGAAAATAAATGTTAGAAAAATCTAAAAACGAGAAATAAAAGATGACAACAAATTTCCTCTTATGTTTTATCTTTGTTGAGTATAAAAATTTGAAAGTTAATCTCATCGATTTCAAATATTTTTTTTCAACTCAAATACATAGATTATAAGATAAGGATATCTTAGAATATTTTTTTTAATTTACATTATGTGTCATTTTAAAAAAAATTACTATTACTAACAAACTGATATAATATTCGAATTTTAATTAGAATGCAATTTGAGTAGTTTGTATTGAGGTTAAGCCAAGTATGGTATCGAAAAATAAACTATTTGACAATTTTAAGACAATATATGCAATGTTTTATAATAATAATCAACTAATTTAACATTTAATGATTCAAAGAACAAAATTTTTGTATATATAAGGTATTAAAAATTCAAATTCAGGAGCTAGAGATATCGATAAATAAAGTGGAGTCATACTGAAATAAATCCGGCCAAAGAATCATTTAAATTTTTAGATAGCCGATTAAAGTAAATTTTAAATTAAGGATAATATCTTCACTTGCATCATTATAAAGATAATCATTATTATAATATATATAAAGTTTTAGAAATTGAAATTTAAATTTCAAAATAGAAATATTTTCCGAAAGATAAAATCATACCAAATAAGAGTTCAAGTCATAGTATAAGAGTCACGACGTAATCAGAGAATAGTTTATATCGTGTCAACCTTTGTGCTCTGTCATAATATGAGTTATTATTTCACTTTGTGGCTATTTTTAGGTTCCAACGACACATATTAGAATAGTGCAAAAATAAAATTATCACTACGAGAATTGAGAAATTGTTAGTCTTTTTTCATGTAGTGTTTCTTAATTAATATCTGGCGATTATCTAAAATTATTTAGACTGTTTAAATGTTAAGGTTATTTACATATAATTCAAATAACTCATATATTTAACACGGTTAATGTCAAATATTAAAATGGAGTAAAAAAAAATTCACAAGCTAAAGACTTTTTTATATTTTTAGATAGCCAACTAAAATGAGTTTTAAATTAAGAATAATATTTTCAATTAGATTATTATAAAAATAATTATTATTGAAAATGTTTTAGAAATCTGAAATTTTAAGAAAAAAATATTTTTAAGAGATATCAACACACCAAATAAGAGTTCAAGTAGTAGTAATAGAGTTAAATCTTATCCAAAGAGTCATTCATTGTCTCAACATTTGATTGTTTTGCCATAAATATGAGTTATTATTTTTCTTTCTCACTATTTTTAGAATCTAATGACACCAGCAAGAATGGTATAAAAAAATAGAAGAAATGGTTAATTTTTTTCATGTAGTTAATATCCAATGATTATCTATATTTACTGAGAAAATAAAAATTTTAAGATTATTTACATACAATCCAAATAACTTAAATATTTGACATGATTATTGTCTGCGCATCTGCGTGGGTACTAATACTAGTATTTACTTAAAAGGAAGAAAGTCAGCCATGAGATTTTGCCATGTGTCACATGCATAAAATGCCATATAGCATTTTTAGGACAAATTAGTTAATTTAGGTAAAAATAGTCTCTCTTTTTAAATTTTGACTTTGAAAATAATTAATTAGGTATTCTATGTTTTAAAGAAAAAGTAGTTTCTACGTTTTTCTAACGATCCTTCCAAGTTGTGTGTATAAAAAAATAAAGGGAAACTTTATTTCCTTGGGGTTGATTTTTTAAAGAAAACGCATAGGTTTATAGATTTTGAAAACAATTTAATAGTTATATAGTTATTTTTTAAAGAACGGCAATTGGGAAGGCCATTTTCCCTTTTTTGCCCTAAAAATTTCATCCTCCAAATTTGGCATTTCAATCCCACAATCTCTCACCACGGTTTCAACTCCTCACCCACAAACTCTTTCCAGTAACATAATTTACAGTATATAGTTCTATTCTTTCTCCATCGTATGCATATCAAACAACAATTTTGACTACAAGAGTGATTGGTATGATTTGTATTTCATGAACAATCTTTACTACACTTGAGATTATATTTCTGTAATAGATAATTTTCGCGAAGTTTGTTCACGGCGTATGTTATATATAAAAGATCCGGTATCTATGGCAACTGTTGTTTACCAATCTTGGGACATACCACATATTATTGCTCATGTACCATGGTTGCCTTTCACATATATTTTTTTGGAGAATTATCAGCAAAAAGTCAATTATTTCAGATATCGGATTGCCTCATATGTGTTTCTGTAAGCATTTTGTTGGAGCTTTTACTTATATTTATAAATACCTTTGTTGATTTCAGGATTTAAAACTTTATAATTACTTTCTATTTATCATTTTTTACTTATGTGTAAGTATATTACATTCATATACGGAATAACTTAATCATTTTAACTAATTGAGTTTTTTTGTTGGGCGACTGCATTCACGCAAGTATTGACAAGTCTTTTATCCAAAGGTTCAAACAAGAAATTAAGGAAATGGGTTTATACATCATGAAGAGTTTCGTGGTTTGTCCTAATAATATGAAGCTGAAGACCAAAGACCACAAGTTTAAGTTGGCGTTCACGCATAAAACCACTATTGACGAAATACATGATCCACATTTCAACATACGTATTTTCAAATTTAGAACGTATGAGCACCTGTCAAATCCCCGAGAATTTGATAATAATGAGCTATTCGGTAATTAAATTTCTCTCATTTTTTCCAGTTTCATTTTACTTTGCGTTATTTGTTTTCTATATTATGAGTGCTGAATACTAATTACACTAAATAAGGTCAAAGATTAAATTTTAGATTAAAGCTGAATTTCTGTACATTTTTAAATCCTCTATAAAAAATCATAATATGATTTCTAGAAGGCTTTTATAGGCGTATGGAACTAAAGAAAGGTTGGTACTGTACCATTTCTCTGATATCTCCAATACAGGGGTATAGTCTTGGTACTACTTTACATAATATTTACAGATAGTATTTCAGTGGTTTTATTAAGGCCCAAGGTTAGCTTTTGATCTATTACTTCCATAGGTATCTGATGGAGTTCATGCCCACAATTTCTTTTGTATTCTATGAAACCTTCCCTTTTAACAAAGCTCAGAAAAATTGATACCTGCTGCCTTTGGAATATACATCTAAATGTTTAATTCTTTTACAATCTTCATTTATATTGTCTATAATGATTACTAATTTTGCACATATTTCCTTGGTCAATGTTATTGTAGATGTCATTGGCGAAATTGTGAGCTATGAGGATGTACGGTCTACCAAACAAGATGATAACATCCGTATGTATATGAATATTGAGATACAAGATTATGAGTAAGCTCGCCATAATTTATTCAACTAAGTAAATATTGTGACTATGCAACTTTTAAATACATTTGCCTAGGCCTACCCATTTCTCGACAACTTCTACTTTTGCTAGGCTTGAGCACTCCGATGATTCAGTGTTATCAAAGGTGCGCTTAAGCCCTAAAGCGAGGCTCAAAATATGTTGAGCGCTTCGCCTTGCTTAGCGGGCGCTTCAATATTGTCATCAAGGCTCTAAGACATACTTTTCCTTTCTAATGAGCATAATCTTGAAGAGGCGACACTAAACAATTGATATTTCACTTTATCGTAAATTTTCTTTAATTTCTTTATCCATATATTTGGTATTCATGCATATCGATGTTAACTTGGACTACGCATTTATATTTGTAGTTTTTCTTCATTAGCGTCTTTCTTCATAAAAGCCCACGTTTTCTTTTGGGCTTAAGGCCCCAATAGACTTTGGAGCTTTTTGCACTTTTCGCCTTTAATAACACTACGATGATTATGAAGATATTAATAGATCAAATTGAATGAGAAGAAGAAACATCTAATACTTCATTAATGTATTTTCTAATGTGTTTGTCGAGTTTAGTTCTTTTTCTTGCATTAAATTATTCTATGATCCATACAGTAAGAAATGTAAACTTCTTCCTCTAAGTGGAAATTTTTGTGATACATTGTAGAAACTCCCCTTTTATAATCTGATAGAATTAGTATCTGCGTGATTAAAGCTCACAAAAATTATAAACTTCAATGTGAAGCTCAATTTTTTGCATCAATGTGCTGCAAAGGGAACCAAGTGATACAAAATTTGTGTGCGATATTGAGCTGCAACTTTGGCTACTCTGGTCCGACATGGAGTGTGAAGACCAGCAGCTTGTGTCACGATCCGGATTTTTCACCCTCGGGAGTCGTGATGGCGCCTACTAGTGAAAGCTAAGCAAGCCAATCATTCCAAATACTTTACCTTTTTTCCATTTTAAATCCTTTAACAGTTGTGATTTGACATTATATAAACAATGGAAATAAATAAGCAGAAGAACGAAATGCAACAATTTAATAATAATTCCAATACAGATCCATAACAAAACTACCCAGAATTAGTGTCACAATATCACAGACTGTTTAGGAATACTACAGATAAGGGTCTGAAAGATAAATACAACGCCATCTTTGAAATAGATAAAAGAAATAGAATGGAAAGATAGAAGGAGACGCCAAGGCTTGCGGACGCCTGCAGGACTACCTCGGGTCGCCTGATGGACTGAAGGCAGCAACCTTATTGCGGTCTAAAAGCTGCAACATCGGGATCTGCACATAGTGCAGAGTGTAGTATCAGCACAACCGACCCCATGTGCTAGTAAGTGTCTAGCCTAACCTCGACGAAGTAGTGACGAGGCTAGGACCAGACTACCAAATAAACCTATGCAGTTAAATCATATACAACGAAAAAATAAAAGCAGATATTTACAGTTAAAGATGGAAGGGGGAAAACATGCTACGGGGAGTATCATATAACAACAGAATACCAATAAAGGAAATGTAAAGAAACTACAATTAAATTGCCAACAAGAATAAGGAAGACAAACACAATTTTCACTTTCATTTCTTTCTTGTTGCGGCATGCAACCCGATCCCAAATCATGTAATACCATTGCGGCATGCAATCTGATCCCATTTCATATAATACCATTGTGGCGTGCAATCTGATCCCATTTCATATATTATCGTTGCGGCGTGCAACCCAATTCCATTTCATATAATATCGTTGCGGCGTACAACCCGATCCCATTTCATATATTACCGTTGTGGCGTGCAACCCGATACCATTTCATATAATATCGTTGCGGCATGCAACCCGATCCCATTTCATATATTACTATTGCAGCGTACAACCCGATCCCATTTACAATTCAACATCAATCATAAAAGAATTCCAGCAAGGGAACAAGAGTATAACAACAACATCCCTGCAAGGGAGACAATTTCATAAACAATAACATCCCCGCAAGGGAGATAATATTATAAATAATAACATCCCGGCAAGGGAACCAACAATGAAAATCATCATATTAAGCATGAATAATTCACAATGGAGTCATAGCAATTACAATACGAGACTCACGGGCATACGTGACACCGACGTATAGATACTCGTCACCATGCCTATACGTCGTACTCCACAATTAACACATAGCAAATAAGACACAACTCATAATCCCTCAAGCTAAGGTTAGACCAAACATTTACCTCGATGCCACGAACACAATTCAAGCCTCAATTACCGCTTTACCTCTTGTTTCCACCACCAATTCGCTTGTGTCTAGCCACTATTTACTTAACGATATCAATAAATCCTAAATGAATGAATTCTAATGCATGAAAAATAGGTTTTCCAATGATTTCCCCAAAAAGTCAAAAATTAACCCCGAGTTCACATGGGCAAAACCCGAGGTTCGAACCAAAAACCGATTACCCATTCACTCACGAACTCAAATATATAATTTATTTTGAAATCAGACCTCAAATCGAGGTCCAAATTCCCAAAATTCGAAAATCCTAAGTTTTACCCAAAACACCCAATTTCCCGCATGAAAACCCTTGATTTTGAGTTGAAATCAGGTGAAAAGGATGTTATAGATTAAAGAAAATGAGTTAGAAATGACTTACAATCGATTTGGAAGAGTAGTTGTCTCTGAAAAATTGCCCAAAGATGTTTTAGGTTTGAGAGAGTTTGAAAAATGAGAAATATTCGACTAAGTTATGATTTAGCAGGTCGCAGATGTCGCAATTGCGATCAGGGTTTGCAATTGCGAACCCCTTCAGGACCTACTATCTTCGCATTTGCGATCAGATGTTCGCAATTGCGAACTCGCATTTGCGAAGGGGTTGTCGCATTTGCGACAACTGGGGATTTCTGAGGTATTCGCAGTTGCGAAGAAATGCTCGCAATTGTGAGCAAGGCTGGCCAGGGCTTACTTCGCAATTGCGAAGAGCCCCTCGCAATTCCCAAGTTCACATGCTTCAAATTTGCGATCCCCTGATCTCGCAATTGCGAGATTAGAGGCCAGCACCGTACCTGCAACCTGCAACTATTTTCCTTAAGTCGAAATTCACTCCGTGGCCTATCCAAAACTAATCCGAGCCCTTGGGGCTCCAAACCAAACATGCACACAACCCTAAAAACATCATACAGACTTTTTCATGCGATCAAATCATCAAAATAACATCAACAACTATGAATTAAACCTCAAATTCATGAAATCACTCAAGAACATCAAATTTCCCAAATTCTCAACTTTAGGTCCGTTTTATACCAAACCAACTCCGATCTTTACCAAATTTTATAGATTTGTCTTAATTATTATTTCAAACTTGTATCGGGCTCCTGAACCAAGATACGAGCCCGATGCCATCAAGAAAATGCATCAATTCGCTTCTAAAAACTTTCATATTTTTCAGAAAATAATTTTCTTCAAAAATTCATTTCTCGGGCTTGGGACCTCGGAATTCAATTCCGTGCATACGCCCAAGTCCCAGATTTTACTACGGACCCTACGAGACCGTCGGATTACGGGCTCGGGTCTGTTTACTAAGAATGTTGACCGAAGTCAACTTTATTCGATTTTAAAAGCCAATTTCCATATTTTTCTTAGTTTTCACATAAAAGCTTTCTGGGAACGCGCCCGGACTGTGCACGCAAATCGAGGTGAGACAAAAGAGATTTTTAAGGCCTCGGAATACAGAATTTATTTTCGAAATAAGTGATGACCTTTTAGGTCATCACAACTTGTGTCATTGAGTGCAACACCTTGTGTGAGACGCATCATTTGACACAAAACTTAATGAGAATATTGGCTCTTACCAACAGGAGCACCAACATGAACCTAAAATTACAAATAACCAATAAAATATGTTATAAAGTGAAAAAGAAAAGGGAATTTCTAATGGCTAGACAAACTCTGAAAAAGGACAAAGATCAGAGCAAACGGTGTAAGTTTTTTTTTTGCTTTGCCAATTTTTTTCTCTGTATCTCTAAAATTGCGCAACAAAGCACAACTACATGTTGTATGTTACAGATGAATCACTTTGATTTTACTAAAGCCAAAAGCTTAAGCTAAGTACAATAGTATTTAATTATAATGATAAGTGCAGTACTTTGAATAATTTTGAAAAATATGACGAATGATGCAATAAGCTTTTTGTTTATTTACTTTTTGTTTATACTTTAGTTAGTTCTAGTGGATTAACAAAATTCTATTCTTTGAGAAAGTGCATTTATCGAGGATGATGGAACAGAATTGGCGTGAGTAAAACTTATTTTTTTAATAAAGAAGTACTCGAGTGAGTTTTTAATTATTTCAGTGTGTTCTTTTTTGCATATTATATTATTTTATACAAATTCTCTCTATTGACTATTCAAAGTGCGGTATTAGCACTTGATGCTCATTCTGTTGAGAGATTGTCAATGAATAGAACTACGATTACCGAGTTTTATCCACAAGAAGAGGGTGACAGAGTTGAGTTACTGATTAATTAATTCTCCAAATAGTCGATTGATGATTTTATCCACAAGGAAGCGAGAATTTATGCAATTTATTTTTGCATTAAACTATTGATTAGAGGTGAAACCTTGAGCATGTCTTTGTTGATTGCTTGATTTCTTAAGAATACGGTAATTCCCCTGTATCGGATGCAACAGTCTGAACAAACCTAAAGATTTTTTCTTCTTTTTGATTTTCCTGCAACAAACAAAAATACAGATAGTAAACCTTATATCATTGTTTCTACTTTTCTTTCCGGGGCTTAATGTTCTGGTATTGCTTGGGACATTGACATATGGTTGTCATTACGTGCTAATGTTCGAGTATCAAGTGTAGCAACACGGTTTACTAGAGAGGCTTTGCAGGTTCTTTTTTATTTTCACTTTTCAAAGTAATGTCAACAAGAGCAATACTGGGTCCTTTGTTGTATAAATTCACTTGAGATATATCTGATGTAGATAGCTATTCGTGTTGGTGGACTCTCAACATCAGTATTCGTTAGAATGGTTGTAATAGGTGTTACCATATTTCTATGCAACTATGTATGTGCGGTTGGGGTGGATTCATCTAGAGCAATAAAGGCAACATATTGTTCATAAAATCTTCTAATATTTCACATTCTTTTGTTTCACTAAGAGTGCAAATGTTCTATATTTCTTTCTACAGGTAAGAAAAGTTACCTTAAGTATGAAACAGAGAACTTTGCCTCAGCTGTAAAGGAGCATGTAGCTTCTAATGAAGATGTTTTCGATTGGAACAACAACATCACTGCTATGTCTATAAGTGACATAAAATCTTGATGATAATTAATGTTTTTAATGTATGCATTTCGTCTAAGACTTAAAACTGTTATACAGATTATGTTAACAAGGATTAAGTATTTTCAAGATCTTAGTTAACCATATGAGTCGTCGTTTATCATCAACCAACATGACTGCCTTGCTCATGTTCTCATATACTTCTGATCCAAAGTACACCACAACAAAAAGGTGATTTCTTAATTATTGTGAATTACACATATGTATAACTGTTTTTGTTTTTTCTGATCATAACTTGAGACAAAAATTTCTGTTTTTCAGGTGGACTAATCTTTTTAAAGCCAAGTGCTTCTATAGCATTACTCCAGTATGTTGTAACAACTAAGCTATCCAAATTTACATAGAAATTGCTAATTTAGTGTAGAAATGATGTAATTAATAGTAAAAATTGAACGCTGCCTTCTATCGCATGTATGTTCTCTTGGATTTGGTGTTCATCGAAATTGACTATAACAAAACTCTCGGTTATTATATATCTACTATGAAAATATGTTTGATTATTGGTTGAGATTTTGTGTCATTATATTATTTTCCGTGCAACTATGGACAATGTGTATATGAACAGTGAATTTTGGGAAATCTACTTTAGCTTTTGGTTTATTACAGTTATCCAACCTTCTCTACTAATCATGTTTCTGTGCATAAATATTGGTGGTCCCTAACATAGATACAATCCTATGAACTTCATATATTTATTTTTTGATTTACTTCTTTTGAATGTGATCGCTAAATTTAGTCTACAATAAAGACCTGTTTCTACTATATCATTTTTTTTCCTTTAAAACAATCCGTACATCGCGCGGGTACGTATACTAATTCCGTTAAAGAAACAAAAAAGCTTCCTGACCCAAATCAACACATACTCCGGAACCCAATCCATGACATTAAAAAAATCCAACTCAACCCAAGTTAGAAACCTATATGTAGGGATATAAGCTTTTAGATTTTTTATGCATTATAACGATAAAAACATAATGATCATTTCCAGCTTAGACGTGGGGAGGAGGCGTTGGGAATTTTGCTTATTGAATCAAGGAAACTACATATGGGTTATTTAACTTGGATTTGGGAGCTTTGGATAAATTTTAGGATAGACAAGAAAAGTTCTTATTTTTTCTTTTTGTTTGTAAACATAACAAAAATAAATAAGTACATATTATAATGTGTGACACTAATTTTTAATTTTCACAATTACATAAATCAGCAAGGGAACCCAACTGCGCAGCACTAAATTCAAGCATCTTGAATTGATCAGTGAGCCACACGATAAAGAAAATAAATTTCATGTCTCACTCAATTGAAAAGTTAGTTATGTGGAGTATATATTCAATAGTATATAAGAAGAAGATTACAGCATTCGATCAACCAAAATGTAAAACTCTTCTCTCTTTTTACCGCATACATCCAAGACTGGACATAAGCAATGCAGGTAGGGGTGGGCATTCAGTCGGTTTGGTTTGGTTTGAAGAAATTCGGTTCGGTTTTCGGTTTTGTGAAAGTAGTAACCGAAACCGAACTGAAATAAGTTCGGTTCAGTTCGGTTTTTCTAATTTCGGTTTGGTTATTTCGGTTCGGTTTTCGGTTTGAATATTATCATATCGGACTCCTTCTATGTAATAATACGACCGGTGAATTTGTTGATTTTTCTCAAAATTTCGAAATTGTTGGAAATATTGTGTTTATAGAAAAAAAATAGATTAAACTTTGCACACTATTATGGATTATAAAATTCAAACATAGTGTAAATTACAACTCTGTGTGAAATTCTCCCGGTATCTATCACATATGCTATGGAAGTTTTAATAGAGGGAAAGTCTTTAAGATTGGAAAGTTGATGGACTTACTTAATTGGGTTGATTCTTTGATAGATTAGACCTAATAGTATTAATTTATTACCTATGGGCTTAGCCTATATATAACTTAAATAACATATATACTAATAATTCGTTTTTTCGGTTAACCGAACTAAAAAACTTAATAACCGAAAACCGAACCGAAAAACTAAAATTTTAAAATTTTAAACCGAAACCGACCGAACAAACCGAATAACCGAAACCGAAATAAAAATAAATTCGGTTCGGTCGGTTTTTTCGGTTCCGAAAGAAATATGCCCACCCCTAAATGCAGGTGACTTATACTGGAGTTCAACATTAAACACGAAAAACATGAATGAGTTTGCTAGTACTTCTCATTGTCGACTTTTATCTTCGATTTGGATATAAGAAAATTTTCACTTTTTTTCGATTTTTTTTTGAAATCAGCGTTTGGTCATAAAATTTCCAATTTTCACTTGAAGGTGCATTTTGAATTTTTTAGAAAATCTGAAAAACCCAAAAAAAGGCTGATTTTCAAAATTTTCACTCAAATCACTCACAAAACTTCAAAAACAACCCAAAATTATATTGCCGTTTAGTACTGCCTACTATACTAGTTTCAACCTATAAACTACTCTACTCTATCATTATCTTCTGTTTTTTGGCCTAGCTAGTTATCTAACCAATTCAGAAACTTGCCGAGAATTCACACGTCTGAAAAAAAAGCTGTAAATAATAAGGTGTGCTATTTTGAGAGTAAATGAGGAAACAAACAAATGTAACCCAAAATCTTCTTTCATCTTTCTTCTCTATTGCAGTGCAGATTTGCAGTTTTCTTTTTTCCCGTTACTTTGTCCTTTCAGCTTTGAGCAGACACGTACGTTGGCTGGGCAAAGTGCTGATTTCTGATCCATCTCTGTAATTGTCTTTATTTGTACTCCCTCCGGTTCATAATAAGTGATTTTTAAATTTTTTTTTATGGTCCAAAATAAGTGATTTTTTCAGTTTTTAAGAATGAATTAATCATTTTTTTCTACATTGCCTTTGGAGTAAATAATGCTGGAGTATATGTTAGGAGTGTTTATGTGAGATAATAAAGGTTAATATGATTAATTTCATTGGATTAATATTAAAAAGAGGATTTCTTAGTCCGATAAAAACAACCAAAAAATCACTCATTTTGGAGCGGAGGGAGTATTAAATGCCACTTCTCACAAGTTACGACAACCAATAAGGCAAAACTATTCTGATAATGTGAAAAGTGCTTAGTTTCTACTTTCATTAATTAATTTATTGCACTCTATTCAGAGAGACTCGTTTGTCTACCACTCTGTCTTCTGGAGAGTCGAGAATAGTGCTACTATCTTTATGATATTTGACTTTCCTTGTCTGGCAAATCGTAATTGCTTTGCTTTTCAAAATATTCATATTTTAAGCAACTACTTAGTCAGGAATTCAAGATGGGTGACAATGGGAATCTTGAGCTGTTAAATAATACAGAATTGGTATGTTATAAGTAGTTTTGAACTACTTTAGTATTAATATAAGTATTCCCACTTCTAAAAAAAACAGAATTGTAATTGCTTTTAACTCGACATGAAAAAACAATCATCTTAATCCCTTTTATTCTTAAAATTTAATCTAAATCCCAAGTGAAAGTTGCTATAAAATTAGATAGGAAAACGCAGAAAGAGAGATTGGATATTCTTAACATTAATTTAAATCTCGTTCATTAGCTAGCTTTTGATCTACTAGCCTCAATTTGCGAACAAAGGTGTCTCTACGAGCCTAACTAGGGGTGACAAATGAGTGGGTCAGGTCAGATACGGACGAGTCGAAAACTAGTAATGCAAAAATGGCTAAAATATCCTACCCAACCCAGTTAGGCATGCTGTCTTTTTTCTAAAAAAGTGCTCCCATCGTGTAACAACCATACAAGAAGAACCGAAACCAAATAGATACTATAAGACAAGGCCAAGTGCTGCCAATTTTCTCTTTGTTGTTACTCGAAAATAAACAACTAAACCAAGCTTTTGTGGATGCTCACTACTAAGCTGGCCCAAGAATAAAAACAAAATATAAAATCTGAAGTATCAACTGGTAACTTGTTGATCTAATTCCAGTAATTGATTAGAAGAGATGTAAGTGACTGCTAATTTTGAAGAGTAATAGCCTAAATGGGAACCTCCTTCTCTTTTAACACTTCATTGAGAGGCCTCTTTCGGGTATTTGTCTTGATGTTACATTGCTCAGCAAAACCATTAGACTTGGTCCTCAAATTCTTTGATATTAGTAATTTCTTCTGGTATACGCGAAAGACGCTCCAATCTCCTACTTGCATCATGTTAACATTCTGCATATCGACGAACCAAGTTAACAACAACAAGCCCATTAATTTCTCACAAGTGGAGTCCGAGGAGGTTAACCCCTACCCTAAAGGGAGAGAGACTGTTTCCGATAAACAATGAACCAAGTTAAGTTTATATAAATAACACAGATATGAGGCCGATCATAGGAATTAGGAAATGTCAGTGTTCATACCTGATCAGAGGGGGAAATTGTGACAAGGGAATATTGGTGCATAATCCAACGAGTTCTTAAACAGTCAGAACGCGTTGTTTGGTAGAATCGAAGGACTTTTTTCATCCCAAGAAGTAGCCGCTGTTGTTGTTGGTGGCTTATCCCAGTAGTTGCAGAACCCGAAATTGGAACCACAATTAACTGGCCTTGGCCAACGGCCTTCCAATAGCCAGAACAATCTTTGCCACTGATCAATCTGCTGCACCCCTTGCTGTTTATATCTCCATTTGCTTTGCTGAAGAAATACCTCTTCTCCCTCAAGTCCCCTGCTATAAATAGTGATTCACTAATAGTTTTTTGCAACATAAAAAAACTGACAATGACATCTATTCGAATACATGTAAAAAAGTTAGTCCGGTGCACTAAGCTCCCGCAGTACGCGGGTTCAGAGAAGGGCTGTACCACGAGGGTTTAATATATGCAGCCTTCCGCTGCATTTCTGCGAGAGACTGTTGCCTCGGATCGAACCGTGACCTCCTGGTCACACGGTAGGCCCTTCAAATAAAGCCTACAAACATGCACACAACTAAAGATGAAAAAAGACTTAATCTTGTTCAAGAAAAGGGGTGACTGTAATTTACCAGGCAAGTCAGAAGGAAAGGAGTCGAAAACATCCAGTATTTCAGGTATGATTAAGGCAGGCAAAGGCATGGAAAATATCTTTCTACTCAAGTAGTGAATTAATAGCTCTTCATCAGTGGGACGAAACCTAAATCCAATGGGCAGATTTAAGCTCCCAACTGCGCCCTCTGTAGGTTTTGCACACTCCTTCTGCTCCTCCATACCTGTGGACTGACTGCTGGAGTTTGAAATTGTTTCTCTTAAATGGCAAAGGACTAGGCATTTAGGGGAGTGGGGGGAGGTTTGTCTTATATATGTCTTAAGGAATAGAAAAGAAATAAAGTTGAAAGTTGTACAAACACGGACTCCATGACTATGACCATAACTTATCATCTCCAAAATTGACTAGTACTCCAAAACACGGAGTCTATTCGTTTCAATTTAGATAGGTAATTTGACTCGATACAAAACTTAACGAAAATTATAGTCTTAAAAGCTTAAGGGATAAAAGCTTTGTGTGGTTATAAAAGTTTTTCACTATTGTAAAATGGATAAAATAAAAAGTTAAAATTGAATTATTTTCAAATTTAAAAATATGTTATTTATTTTAAAATAGACTACAAAATAAAATACATCATCTAATTTGAAACGGTAATAAATACGTAGACAGTGGGAAACGTGTAATAAAACACACCAAACCCCAATTAAAGAAGTGCTAGGGTCAATGTTCAACAAGCACCGGCCATCGCCCCAAAGTATTGTGTCATGTGCTCTACTTAGATTCCCCTATTCTCAATAAGGAAAATGGTAAATTATTAAATAATCTGGTAGGTAGTGTGTACTCCCATGCCATTAAAAGTTAAAATAAAATATGAATTAATTCAAAGGTAGTTCCTTAATGGAGCTGCCATTTGTTAGGGCCGTTCCTCAATGTAAAGGCCTGCTCAACTTCTAAAGGCTGAAGCCCAATATTGATAAACTTACTTTTCCTAAAGCCTTCTTTTGTAGACTCTTTGATTTGGTTTATCTAGTTACCAACCATTTCATTATGAATTCACATAACGTTATTTTTTGGGAGAAATTTAAAAATAGCCAGATTTACAAATGGTCATTAAAAAATAACCACATTTTTAAAAGTTATCGAAATTTAGCCACTTTTCATGTAAAGATAAATTTGAACGAAAACAATATTCAAAATCCGAAAATACTCCGGTATAATATACTGGAGTTCCAATATAATATACTGGAACTCCATTACACTTTGCTGGAACTTTAATATATTATGCTGGAGTTCCAGCAAAGTATACTGGAAATCCAGTATATTATACAGGAGTTCCAGCAAAGTATAGTAGAACTCCAGTATATTATACTCTATTATCAAGTTTCCATCACCTTGTTCTTACTCAAATGCACTACATAACTCACTTGAACTTCATAATTGGAGAGGGAGCGGTAGAATTACCTTGTAGTAGAAAAACCTAGCTTTTTCCCTCTTTTGAGTTCTTGAATAGTTTCTTTACAAATCTAGGATTTCAATGTGTTGGGTGTTAATACTTGTATTAATGAATGATTTGATAACTTACTACCCCTATTTACATCCTGTTGTTGTTTATAAGAGTAGAATATTTTTCCTGATAAAAGTTAGTAATAATTTGATAGATCACAGATTTGTTAAATTACATCATTCCTCCAATACTATGGCCAGAAATACAAATTACTAGGGACACATCACCCACACTTTTGACAAGTTTTACATTCAGTTCAAAGATAATTTTTGATCAGTTTCAGTTCAAATTGCTCTGCGATTGACTACTATCATATGATGCCAAATAATTTTCTTTCTTTCCGTTCCTTAAGGGTAAAATAACAACCATCTCCCCTCTACTTTTGTCGGTAGAAAAGTCACATATAGCTCGCGATCGACATCCATTTATCCTAACTTAAATTTGTGTCCTCCTCATTCTTGCTTTCTCGTGAAGGTAGATACAACAACAACAACAACCGTCCAGTATAAACCCACTTAGTGGGGTCTGAGGAGGGTAGTGTGTACGCAGACCTTATCCTTACCCTAGGGTAGAGAGGCTGTTTTCAAATAGACCCCGACATCCTTCCCTCCAAGAACTTACCACCTTGGTTTTGGGGAGACTCGAACTCACAACCTCTTGGTTGGAAGTGGAGGCTGCTTACCATCGTGAAGGTAGATACGTCATTTGAAAATAAAGAAAACGATGCACGGGGATAATTTATTTTGCTATTCTGTGATTTTACAGCCCTACCCATTGTAACATGTACATTCGTCTTTCACCATTTCTAGAAAATTTCTCCATATGCCAATAGGCTGATGTTCCCTTTTTTATTTTTAAGTTCCAAAAATTTTTAAACGACAATTTTATTTAGAAGAATTTCTCTTTGCAAACATGAAAATATAAAGACAAATACTTTTGTTAGTTAAATGGTACGTATAAATTGGACTAATGTCAGTTGATACGTTGATAACTCGTGGTCAACTACCTTAAGGTGTCAATCTTAGCCAACAAAAGTGTGTACACACAACTTTTCCGAACGATTCGGCTGAGAATACATATATTGATAGGTCAGATTGGGCAAAAATCCCAATTCATCCATCTAGCGTTTGGCTTTTATTTTTATTTCTCTACACTTTCACACACTCTCTACGAAGAGAAAAAAGTTAGTTTGGTAATTAAACAAATTATAAAAGATAAACAAACAAATGGAAAAGAATATTGGCAATGATAATTGCTTAACTCAATTAACCTAGGCAAACTTTAGAGATGTTCAGTCAGAATCATTCATTAACTCAACTTGTTCTGATCCATGTAAAGTTAGCCCAATTCGTTTGTTTATTTCATTTAAATTGGTCCAATTCAACCACTTAACGCCCTAGTGTTCATAAAACTGTTATCAAAAGACTATTAAGAAAATAAACAAGAAAGAATTACAAAAAATACACATGACTTCACCCATAACAAAAACTGGCCCATATTTTTAGGTTTTACCCGACCTTGCCCACATTGTACATATTTTGAAAACAGTAACAAATTCAAAATTTGTGTTCTTACAACCATTGCTTCTAAAAGCTATGGAGTTAAATCTGTGTTCTCACAACCATTGTTTTCGCTCTCTTCTTCTCACATTTTCTACATATGCTTCAAGAGGCCGTGTATTTTCTGCTTCTCCTCTTGTATCACCTGCTTGCAATAAGAAAATTGAAGTATAGAAATCCGCAATTGAAGACCATTCAAAGCTTTGCTTTCGAAAATGACTTTTTTGAATTTGTTAGTTGTTTGAATTTGGTGTTGTTTCAATTGATTAAAAATATCAAAAGGAGTTCAAAATTTAAATTTGAAGTGATTTGGAGTAGATTTGAACAAGATTTGAGTTAAATTTCAGAAAAGAAGCAAGGAAGAAGACAGTCAGGTTTTTGTATAATTATGTATAATCTTGTATAATAGTGTATATGAGTGTAGAAACACACTTTATATACTATTATAAACTTTTATACACATTTATACAAGCGTCTGTAGACGAACTTCTTCCACAATTTTCAGTTGCAATTCTTGTTCAAAACCAGTCCAAATCTCCATTAAGTGACTTCAAATTTTATATACAACCTCCTTATTCTATTTCTAACAAGTCTAAATAACATTCACTCCAAATTTCTCACAAAATCAAATTCGGAATTTAAACCCACATATTTAAGCTTGTTAAAAATCTAATTTTCACCATCCAAATAAATTTGGTTTGTTGAACTAATATTTGAGTCACAGTTACTAATTCGAAAATCAATTAAAAAGCTTAAGAAATCTCTTTTAAAAATTAAATAGTACTTTTGAGAACCTATTGGGATTGAATGATGAATCTGTGCCTATTTTTTTTGTGCTAGTTAATTGTAATTTAAAATATGGGCTATAAAATTAAAAAGTGGAGAACCCTATTGTTCTAATGTGAAATTTTCCCAATAAACAATAGGAGTAGCAACTATAGATATGAAACCGTCGCTTCTTTATCTCTGGTTCAAAGATATTGTACAATAGTCGATTACAAAGGACCCGGCATGGCCAGAAAAAATGACTGAACGAGAGGTAGTAAAGGTTACAAAGAAAAAAGAAAAAATGAAAAAGTTGAAGGTCCTACCTAAATTTCTACACTAAGTATGACAATCCCAGTGAAAAGGGTGAGTACTCATTCACGCTTGTAAACTAGTTAAATTGCTTACAAACACTATCTACAATAACCAAACGGTGGGGAATGTTTGAATGCTTTGTTTTGACACACTAGAAATACAAGCATAAAGTAGTGAGCAGGCATGTTATTGTATCAATTCAGGGATAAGCTTGAGAAGAAAAGACAATTCCCTTTGTGAGAATTGAGGTCTATTTTGAACTTTTTCCTCCCCTTCCAGCAAAATCTCATCTTCAACCTCCTCTGGTTTCTTCACTAGGTTGCTCACAGCCTCTGTTATTTCTTGAACCAAATCCACTATCACCCCATCTATTCCCATTAGATGTTGCATATATACAGCTTCAGGCACGTTACTGAGACACGAAAAACAAAAAACGGTTAGCGTTCCTCGTTCATAGATCAAAAAGGGCAACCTGGTGCACTAAGTTCCCGCAATGTGCGGGATCCGAGAAAGGGCCGGACCACAAGGGTCTATTGTACGCAATCTTACCCTGCATTTCTGCAGAGGCTGTCTTGAACCCGTGACCTCCTGGTCACATGGAAGCAACTTTACCAGTTACGCCAAGGGTCTCTCCTTCACGGATCATTGATTAGTAATAGAGAAACAACATGTGAATCAATATTGATTACTCACTTCAGTTTGCCATATGTCATAAGAGAGAGTTTAGACTCTTTGATCTTGTTAACTGCTCCTGGATTCCTAAATATACCTTTCACTTCTGAAACAATCCCTTCAAGACCACCCTCTAAACACAACTCAATGGCCTCCTCCAATGAGTTCCTTCTAACATCATAGTAAATTTCTGTTCCTCCATTTGTGAGGAAAAATACCTGCAAGATTGGAATGCAAAAAGTCAAAATCAATTGAAAATAGTACTTGAAAAAAGGGCAGTCCGGTGCACTAAGCGCCGGCTATGCGCTGAGGTCCAGGGAAGGGCCGGACCATAAGGGTCAATCATACATAGCCTTACCCTGCATTTCTGCAAGAGGCTACTTCCGCGGCTCGAACCCGTGACCAGGATGGCGGCAACTTTACCAGAACACCAAGGCTCCCCTTCTGTAAATAGTACTACTAATTGAAATCAAAGTTTTACATCAATACTAAAATGGAACATACAGGGTAAGTAGTCTGGAGTTTCTTGACAAGCAGAGCAGCATCAGGCTGGAAACTTGAGAAGATAATTGGTCTGCCTTTAGCATGCTCTGAGATAACATGTAAAATGGCTTGAAGAACGCGGACGAGGTAGTCTTGCTCATAAACAATGTGGTCATCAAATTTGAGTTCAATGTTGAAGCCTACAGAAGCGTTCACTTTCTCGAAAGCTTCTTTTAAGGTACACGCTGAATCATCGGTTTCAACTGTCCAGCTAACAATCTTTCCATCTTTTGTTTTCCTCAGTAAAGGTTTTCCAGTGACACTCTCTTCTCTTTGAGGTCCATAGCTAAGAAATTCAGCAAGCGTTAATTCGGTTACTCTTCTTTCATAGATTGTACCCTGCATAAATTACATAATTGCAACCATGAGAATCAAGCTCAACGTACATAAAAGGAAAAGGTAAAATCATCATATAGAATTTTGAAGAGTCTTACATTTTCTTGAGTGAGGATGAAGTTGTCGTGAAAAATGATCGGGCAATCATCCTTTGTCACCTACAAAAAATGACATTTACTTCTTTACTTTCCCGTCAAAGCCCAAGGGGCTCTTTACTCCAAGTAATCAGCAACTTTTTTCATGATACTCTTTACACATCTATTAATTTGCAATCCCAAAAGATAGCAGAAAAAAAAGAGAGCCAAATCAGTATCATTATAGAATATCATTGTAAATTTACTTGTGGTGAATATGGGAAAAAACAGCGGGTTTAAACTAGCATATTAATTTTTTTTTACCTAATTTTCGTTTAGCCTACTGAATTTTTCTCAGAATCCTCGGGCAGGATCCAATCTTTAGGGTTTTGGAATTAAAGTAAATTGTCCAAAATCCCAGTTTCAACAGTTACTCAAAAGGGCTAATAAAAAGACGGACTTTTACCACCAAAGAATATGATGATACTGCTCTTTTCTTAAGTAAAGGTCTCGAATTCGACACTTGGGTATGAAAAAATATTTGCTTTCTCCGAACGATTCTACGCGGCAGATATAGTCGGACTCCATGCGGGTACTGGACGCGGGAAAGCAAAAAAAAAGGACTGGACTTTTTTCGTTTTTTTTTTAAATTTGTCGTAATTATTACGGAGAAAAGTTTATTGATTTTCGGGCTTTTCGGTTTGCTACAGTGGATAGAAAGAAAAAAACAAATATTGCACGCGGCGCACGGAACAAAATATTCGCCGGAAAACCCCCCAAAAAAAAAAGAAACAGAGAGGAAAACATTGAAAACACAATGGGGGAAGAAGAGATAGTATATTCCTACCTGAACGTCAAACTCGATAAAATCGATGGGGTAATTAGCAGCTGAATTGAATGAAATAATAGAATTTTCCTTAACAGCCTTCATTCTCCGGTCAGAAGACTGCAAAAAATTCATCCCGTTCCCTCTATGGCCAACGACTAAAAATTTCGACGGCTTAAACGATGTTCTTCCAATTTCAACCCCTGCATAAAATCAATATTCCGTCAAATTCTCTACAAATCCACACAATGTAAAACAACTGATTCAATCAAAATAAAAATAAACACAAAACAAACCTTGAGAGAAGCGGGTGGAATATATAGCTAAAGATGGTTTCTCAGGGACTTGATCTAGATTGGGAACATCAGAAACATGAACGGCTTTAAGAGCCATTGTATTAGAAAAAATAATGAGAGAAAACGGGGAAGAAATTTTGGACAAAGAAAGAAGAAGGAAATTGTAAGAAAAGTTAGGAAAGATGTAATGTACAACAATGGTATTTATGGAGGTGGAATTGGAATAGGATCTCCATTGACACGAAAGAATATTCCCAATCCACAACGGAGTTATGCTTTTGGATATTCCTCTTTATCAATTCTCACGTAGATCAGACGCGTCCTCAACTGTTGAATTTCCTTCGTCTGTTCTCATGCTTAATGTTTTTTTTAATTATTTTCCTTGGTGATCAAGAGGATTACTGTGATGGCAAACAACCTCCACTTCCAACCAAGAACCAAGAGTTTGTGAGTTCGAGTCTCCCAAGAGTAAGGTGGGAAGTTCTTGGAGGGAAGGATGCCGACGGTCTATTTGGAAACAGCCTCTCTATTTCAGGGTAGGGATAAGGTCTGCATATACACTACCCTCCCCGACCCCACTAAGTGGGATTATACTGGTTTGTTCTTGTTTGTTGTTGTTGTTGGTGATCAAGACATAAATTATAAATTAATACAAAAGAAAACAAATCAAGACTTAAAATGTACCTAAATCAGTATTAAGCCACCCATCAACTTTATCCCTCTAGTTTTGCCACGTCATGCTAACTTCATTTTTTTATTTCGTACAATAATGTAGTATTATTTTAATGCACAAAAGGAAATAAAATAAAATCTAAAGAAAGGAATAGCATTATTTACGGCCTAACTGTTGTAACATAGTTTTTCCAGAGGCATCAACATTAACTTTTGTATCAATCTCACAAGAAATATGTACCTTTTTATGAATTATTTCCACCATACTATTAAGAAAATATATTTACTTTTTAAGTTTATTTTGTTTTCTCCTAGCCATCAGGCATTTGACATGGCTGAAACTTTTGTTATTAATATGCATCATAATTCAGACCAAGGTTCATATCTAATCATCCACATACCTATTCCCAGTTTAACTGCAATTTATTTAAGTAGTTTACATTTTGAATTGCCCTTAACTTTAATGCAAATATGCAATACCTTTTTCAACTAACTTCTCTGTACTATTACAATTTTAATTTTAATTAATTTAAAATTTTCCAAAATCAATATCACATTCAATAATTGGTTAAATTTTCCAGGAAAGTCAATTCATGTAGAATAGATGAAAAAAAAAATCAAGGAGAACATAATGATTCACCGCTTTCGGCTATGCATGCATCAAGCCTGGCACAATAATTCTTTTTGGTAAATTGTTTTAGTAATTTTCTAGAGTATGATATTACTATTGTTAGGCCACTCACTATAAAATGAAATGTAATTGTGTTGAATGTCATCCATATTGGTTGGTCGAGTCACGTCTATGGATGTGTTTGATACGAAGGAAAATGTTTTCCTCGAAAATGAGTTATTTTGTTATTTATTTTTTAATATTTGATTATGTGACTGAAAACTTTTTTAGTGTTTGATTAAAAGTGAAAATATTTCTTTCGAAAAATAATTTTTTATGCTACTATCCTGATTTCTTCCACCTCCCAAATATCCAATATTTTTAGGACTATTAATTTAGTTATTCTTTTAAAAATACACACAAACCCAAAAAAATTAATGTGTTTGTTTTGTCTCTAAAAGTTGTCTGGATATTCGTAGCGCACATTTACAAGGAAGAATATGCGAAATATATTCCAAATGAAGTCTGATTCTATTTTTAAAAGGATAACCATAATTAATACTCTATCCGTTTCATTTAGGTGATTGGCTGATTTAAAGAAGAATAAAAATAATTTTTAAAATTTATGGTCTAAAATAAATTTTATAAATTTATGGGACTATAATCGTCTTATTAAGAATTCATAAATAACAAAGTATAACGTTCTTTTTTAAATAAACTAAAAGGCAAATTATAAATCCAAACAAAATTCTAGTATTGAAAAGGCAAAACACCTTAAACCACCCCTAAACTTGGCTCAAATTATTAGTATCCTCCCCAAACTATTCCCGATCTTAATTACCCCCTCAACTTGGCCTTTTGAGAGCCATTACGCCCTAGACGCTAATCTGACAAAAAGTGTGAGTGCACTCACCTGCCACGTGGATTTTCTGTCTATGTGGCATTTTTTTTAAAAATAAAATATTTTTTTTTTACCTTTTTAAGAATATTACTTTTTAGATAATTTTATTCGAATACAGTTTATAATAAAACTTGGATATAACTACATTATTTAGGCTGAATATTTTTATTTGGCCAAAAATAATAAAGTTTTAGTTAATCTTTTTTTGAATTTGACCTGAAAATAAAGATTTATAAAATTGAAATAAATACTTTTTAGATGCTTTGACTATTTATTTCAATTGTATAAATCTTTATTTTCACGTCAAATTCAAAAAAGATTAACTAAAACTTTATTATTTTTGGCCAAATAAAAATATTCAGCCTAAATAATGTAGTTATATCCAAGTTTTATTATAAATTTTTTTTGAAATAATTATCTAAAAAAGTAATATTCTTAAAAAGGTAAAAAAAAAAATTTATTTTTTAAAAAATGCCACATAGACAGAAAAATCTACGTGTCAGGCGAGTGCACCCACACTTTTTGTCACATCAACGTCTATGGAGGTAATGACCCTAAAAAGGCCAAGTTGAGGGGGTTAATTAAGATCGAATATATTTTCGGAAGGATATTAATAATTTGAGCCAAGTTTAAAAGTGGTTTAAGGTATTTTGCCTATTGAATTGGTCACCTACCAGCTAATTGCTTTCCTTTGGTAGACTTGGAGATGTAGGTAGATGTAAACGTGCTGCGACTGGAAGAAAATATGTTATCCTGTTATCCATCCGATTTGACTTGTCGTCACGTTTGTATCACGTGAATATCATTACTAGCTCTTCTTCTAGATCAATAAATATTGATCGAAGAAAAATAAAAATAAAGACGAGATTGATTTAATTTGAATCCCATCTGACAGAAGCAGCGATCCAATTATTCTTTTTCTCATTCCCATATTATTGACGAAAAAGGAAATCATCTTTTTAGTTTTCTTTGGCTCAAAAACATACAAAACATTTACTCCATTCTTTTCTTACAGAGAAATTAGAATTAGAGGTCGTTTGGTGGAGTGTGTTAGAGAAAATAATGCATGCATTAGTTTTGTGTATTAGTAATGTTTTGTTTGGTGCACTTTTTCAACTTATGTATAATTAATACAAGTATTAGTTATACACTCTATTTGGTATTATCCTATGTATAGTTAATGCATAGAAAACCATGACATTAGCTATACAAATGCTATTAATGCATGCATTAGCATGGTTAAAGACAAAATTATCCTTAAAGTTCCTTAAGTTAAAGAATATGGAGGATATTTTTGTAAAAAAATAAATTTCTTAAAAATTATGCAATGCATTTTAATTTTTAATACATCACACCAAACAATGCATAAGAAATAATCTTTGTAGACTACTGCTTGCATTACTAACCCTTGCATTACTAACCCATGCATTACTAATACATCTTATTTAGCATTATTCTTATATGCCCCACCAAACGACCCCTTAGTGATGTAAGGTACAACAGTACGATAAAACAAGCAGCTCTATCTTAGTATTCCTTTTAGTTCAATTTATATGACTTTTTTTTATTAGTGTATTATTTTGAACATGACATCCATTGTAAATTCTAGTAGACTTGGAGATATGGATAAGAGAAATAATTTAACTTATATAGTTTGCACGGCCAGGAAATATAATGAGATGGATGAAAGGAGTCGTTCCCTCTAATAGGCCTTACGAACAACAATAACAACAACAACAATCTAGTATAATCCCACTTACGTAGCGCATGAAACTTTTCTAATTCAAACGTCCAATTTATTAACGTCTATAGACCATACAGTAAAAAACAAAAGAGTATAAATTTGAAGAAGAGACTCCTAAATTATACTATATATTATTTCAATCTATTACAGCATAAACTAAGGCCCCGATTGTCTATAAATTTTGCCAAGTTTTTTCCAAATTTTTTTTTTGACAAAACCTGTTCGTTTATAGATTTTATCCAAATTTTTGCAGATTTTGAAAACAAAATTTTTAAATCCCAAAACTAGCTCAACAACTTATTTTTGGCCCAAAATATTACATTTGAATTTTCTAACAATTTTAAAAATTACCCCGAACTTTTGTATTTTATAAAAAAACCTCACCATCTATTATGACCCAACTAATCCACTAGCTAGTTACTATAATTTTTTTTGGCTAATGGATCTTGTAATATTATTGCATTTGACGAATTGTAGTAGCTAATGATTGTGTTATACAGGACTAGTAAGTTTGTTTGTTTGGTATTGTTGGGTATTTTCGATAAAATTTATGAATATAAGTCACCTTTCATGTTTTTTTAAATAAAAAAGTAAAATACGTTTTGCAAATAATGTCCAAGCAAATTTTTATCTACAAACTAAATTTCACCAAAATCATAATTTTTAAATAAAGAATCTATAGCCAAACACTAACTAAATGTGTTTGGAGATGTTATTTCGTGTGGATACAATAACCACGAGGTGCTGACATGTATGGATAGGAATATGAGTACGCAACGCGCACTCCGCAATTCTTGGCAGCCAAAAGCAGCGCTTTGAGGATTTGTCTAATTTTGCCAGCCACGTCTGTGATGCCTTCTATCCTTTGTATGCTATTACTAGTACTATTTTTTATCGACAGCCAGTGTTTTGAAACTTGTATTTATTGGAATCTGGTTGCCTCTCGAGAGGATAGCACTCATTTATTGCTATTCTGAGTTAGAGATGAGGTGGATCCACCGTTACATACGGATTATTTTATATACAAATGGCCAAAAAATATCGCAACTAGGATAATGCCAGTACATCATATAAGTTAGGTAGTTGGTGACTTGGTTCTGCTGCATTATATTACTTGTATTATTGTGACTCCATTGCTTCTGCGGGGAAGCGGATCCAAAATTTTAAGTTTTCGATTTTGGATTGCAATTTCTTTTAGTAATTGAATTTGGAATAACTTTTTTTTTACATATAAAATGAATTCCCAAATATAAATACAAGATTTAAATTAAAGTTATTAAGTTTTGTTAGACTGTACTTCTATTGTGAGTCCGTTCCTTGTATGAGTCCAAATTTGGACGACCACGGCTACTGACCAATACAACAAAAGATGAGATCTTTACAACATGACGTCATGTCGAAGATGGTGATGACTGGCGAGCGGATAGAGGACACATGACTTTCGCAGTAATGTGGGTCTAATAGGAGGCTTTAGGAATATACTTCGAATATTCCCTATGATATGTTTTCTAGGGTTCAGAAAGGGGTTGTCCCTTATATATAGTGAGGAAAAAACCTTGTAAAGGGAAGGAACTTTTGATTAAGAGCATCCATTACAATATTTATTCTACATTCTTGGTGATCGTTCTTTTTACGCTTAATCATTCGGTTCCACGAGATCAATAAATATTATTTACCTTTTGCATCCCTTATATTCCTCATTCTAGAGTTTATTATAATTGGCTGAGATTTTCCCTTTCATCTTGTTGTTGCTGCCAAACGCAAACGCAAGTATACGTGGTCGACAAGTAATATAGGATTGTAAGTTCAGATATCGTACCCACATGGACTTGTAATTAAATATCAACTAAATTAAACCAAACAATTAATCTATTCAAGCAAATCCTAAAGTATGAATATTTAACTTAAATTAATCTAAAGTAACAAATTAAGAGATCAAAGAAAATAACGACAAGCTTAACGGAGAATTCAATGTGGGTGAATATTCTAGAGTTATGGGTTAGCTAACAATCCCGTTGAGTTTTCCACTTAAATCATCTAATTAATTTATCTGGTTTATTGGTTGACAGAGTTAATATTGCTCGTAGCCTTCTCCCGAAGTACAACTCGCCTATTCAAGCTAACCTAACGCCTATATTCCTATGGAATTAGGATTAACAAGAACGCATTTATAATTCCCGTATAATAAGCAAGCAAGACGATTAGGTATATTCCTATCCTAACCGCAAATCCGCCTCCCTAAGAGTTAAGATCTTGCTCTACTCAATCTTATATGCAATCTAGAATTCCCTCTCCCGAGTTCAATCCTAGATTCGTAGATAGTATTCAATTGGTGATCAATCAATCAAATAATTAAGCGCAAGATTGAATAAATAAACTAATATGATAAAATAATAAGAACAATTCAAGTTTCAAACTACAACGTTCATGTAACGCCCAAAACTCTAGAACTAATAAACTATGAAACTAAAAGAAGAGAAGAGAAGAAAAACTAGTTAGAAGTCTCCTCCAAGCGTGGTTTGTGTTCCTCCACGTCCAAGATGTGTCTCTAGGTCTAAGATCTGTCAAAAGTTTGTTAGATTTCCTCAAAGTAACATTTTTCCATGTATATGTACCAAGTAGGGTCGGGCCCAGACGAAAACACCTTCTCCTGCGCGAAATAGGACTCTGGCTCTATAAATTTTGTACAGCCGCACCGCACCATGCAGCGCGCCATGTGGCGCGCTAATGGAAATTATCACCAGCCTCAACTTTTCGCATCAGGCAGCATTTTACACTACTGCACCGCGCCTTGCGGCATCCCATGCGGCACGACAATGTAATTTTCTCAGAGTGAACTTATTTCATCCTCTTTTAACATCCGGATTTGGTTTACAACCTCCGAACACGATCCCGGCTTAATGTCTTGGGCTTTTACTCAGACTTCAAAACTCCAAATTACTTGAATTCATTCCATAACGCCTACATAGATCGGAATCACTCCTACAAGGCATAAAACACATATTTAGTGCAAAACACTAGCGATTAAAGCTCAAACTCAATTAAAGTGCAGTAAATTAGAGTGTAATAAGCGACTAAAATACACAATTATAGCCTGTCATCAACACCCCACACTTAAACCATTGCTCGTCCTCGAGCAATCAAAATACACTTTATATAGACACAACCTTCTTAAGCAATTCTCCTAATTCATCACACCAAGAATATTTAAAATAGACTAAGCACAAGAGCGTAACATCTTAACCTGAAGATTTTACTCACAAGTACCACGCATTATTCGCAACTCACCCACTTACTCTAACATAGAGGTCACTGACATTACCTTTCCTTCATGAATCAAGTGGCCTCACACAACAAAAGAGAATAGTTCCACACACTAAAATTTAAAAACAATTAGGAACTCAAGATAGAAAGAATTCACTCACTCTCAGAAATAACATTCATATGCCACAAAAGATGCACCATAGGCTTGCCCGTAGTGTATTACTCTACTAATCGAGCTCATTCAGTCTAAGATCAAGTAGGACCTTATTTGGCTGTAATGTAGGCTGTGGGATGAGTATGATCCATTTAGATATAAGAGTGACTATACCTCCCTAAGTACTTTAATACATACACTTTAACATTGAAAACCACACACTTATGTCAAACCATAACTCCACCTTCACATCAATGTATATTAACTCCCCACTTCTTTAAGCACAATTACATCAAGAGTCACCACCATCACATATTTTCACAGCAATACAACTAAATTTTTTCCTTTTCAATTCATGTGGCTCTTACTTTTTCAAAACGATGCACCTTTCTCCTTATTTCATTAGTTCCACTCAAAAGCCAAACCAACCACCCACACTTTAATTTTTACAAAGTTCATAACAATTCAAGTGCTCATGAGAGGTGAAAAGATTCAAATAGATGGTTAATTCAAACAAATAGGTAAAACTTGTAATGTGGTTGCCAAAGAAACATGATTACAGGCTCAAAGGGGTTAACTATGATACATAGCAATTAGGCGAGTAAAATATATATATGGCTCAACAAAGAAATGCCTATATCACTTCCAAGACTGAACAAAACTACTATTTCGCTTTACAAACACACGGGGCAAGTTCTAGACATCAAATGCAATGCACAGAATAACACAAACCTTACATACACATGGTACATAACTCACTCAGGATTGGACTCATCAAGACACTCTAGTCAAAGAAGTTAAGCAAAGTTAAGATCATACAATTTAAGGTACTTATACAAGAGTAAAAAATTGAGCCTAAGCAACACCACAAAAGTACTCACTATTCTCAAGGCACGACAAGGTTAAAAGAGATTGCTTCAATTCAAAACATAGCACAAGACTTCCTATTTCTAAAAAATAAAAACTAACTATACCCGGTTCAAACAAACCCCTTGGAAAAGAACCGTGACACAAAGAAAACCCAAGAGAAAATTGTTACACTACCTACAAAAAAAATCTTTTTGCCCTTTTTCTTTAGACTTAAATCCCTCAAGAAAACTGTCCAGGAAATCCATCGTCGGGAAAAGTCCATTTTTCTTTTTAATATTTTTTTAACAAAAACTCCTACACTAAGAACGAGTACTACAACTAAGCTAAAATACCACAGAAACTCACCCCAGCAATCTCCTCACCCCACACTTAAAATTGTGCAATATCCTCAATACACACTATAAATAACAAGAGGGTAAAAGAGACTCCCTAGTAGGCCAAAGGCCGAAGAACTAGCAGTTCACGGGATACTCAGATTTCTCCCAGGTATGATCCTTTGTGCGGGTACCTCACACTTAGTTTCAACCACCTGCTCGCTTTTGCACATGCCTATTGGCTATGACTCCATGCTCCTACTCCTACAAAATACAAAAATAATACTACAAAAAAAATAACACAGTAAAAAAATGTAACACAATAAAATATATAAAAAAAATAAACAAAAGAGAAAAAAATTGGAATTGGGTTGCCTCCCAACAAGCGCGTTATTTAACGTCGCGGCACGATGCCATCACTTTCACCACTTTTCTTTCCACTTTGAGGATATAAATTGCGCTCCCAATTTTACATCAATTTTTCTGTCACGTTCCTGGGGCGGTGGTATGAATATAAAGGAACCAAGTAATAGATATCGCATCTTGCATTTATTGGCCTTTAAGTGAGGGATGCCGTTTTGTCTTTTTGGCATCACAAATTTCGGAATATAAACACTTTGTTTCTCATCCATTGACTCCTCCATATGCTCGATTGGATCAATTTCCATGTCACCAACCAAACATAATGTTGAAAAGTATTTAGAATGAGGTCCAATACGCTCCAACTCCAAAATTGCATTATTTTTGACATCCTCAATTTTGCACTCTTCGTCAACCTTGGTATCATGAATAATTTGGCCGAATAGTTGGGATTCCTCTTTTTGCTCTATAAGTTGACCAGTATCCACAATAATTTGTTGTAGGACATCAGACGCCTCAACCTTTTTATTCAATTAAGCCTGCATGTCATGGATATCTGAGCCAAATTTGTTTATCTCTTTCCTAAGCTCAGTTCTTCCGTCTATCAGTTGTTCTATCATATTTGAAAGACCATCACGGAGAAACTCATGAGATTTTATCAGTTGAGCTTGTTCCTCTAGCCAAGATTGGCTCACTATATCTGCTTCTTCTAAATTATCTTCTGGTGGGAACTCTCTTTCTTCAGCCACTTCCTCCGCCTCGACCATCATTCTGATGATTGATTCACTAATTCTTTGTATAACCTTTCGAATTTCATCCTGTTACTCGGCTATTTGCCTTATCATGTCCATAATACGAGCCATGCTTTCCATATCCTCCACTTCATTGCTCCTATCAAACACATAAACATTATAATAAGAACTCTGAGAAGGATAATACAAATTAGGACAACCATTCCAATGGCCATCTTGACCACCACATATATTACAAATATTCCACTCAAATAATTGAGATTGTGCGCACAAATCGCTCCCGGGAACATTCTGACAATTTTTCCACCAGTGAGGTCCTCCACAATATGGACAAGGATCAATATAATAAGAATAACCAATATTCGACCAATTATCATTCCAAGATGCCATGATAACAAAGATAGTAAATATTAACCTAAGATAAAATTTTAAAAAAAAACTTGAATAGACAAAGAGTAAAAATCTAATCTTGTAGTCTAGTTAATTTCTAAGTCCCCGGCAACGGCGCCAAAAACTTGTTGCTCTCAAATACACATGCAAGTATACGTGGTCGACAAGTAATATAGGATTGTAAGTCCAGATATCGTACCCACAGGGACTTGTAATTAACTATCAACTAAATTAAACCAAACAATTAATCTATTCAAGCGAATCCTAACGTATGAATATTTAACTAAAATTAATCTAAAGTAACAAATTAAGAGATCAAAGAAAATAACGACAAGCTTAATGGCGAATTCAATGTGGGTGAATATTCTAGAGTTATGGGTTAGCTAACTGTTGCGACCAAAACACTCACGCAAGTGTACGCGATCGACAAGTAATATAGTAGTAAGTAGAGTATCGTTCCCACGAGGAATTGTGATCAATTTATCGACTTATGTAGACTCAAACAACTATCAATTCAAGCTAAATTATCATAAAATATATAAAGAACCAATTATAATTTACTTAATAATTAAACAATAATTCAATACAAAATTACTACACCAATTACACAATATTTTGAAAACAATTTGGGTAAAGATATTCCAGGGTCATGAACTTGCTAGAAGTCATGCTACTATTTTAGCTTAAGATTGATTTATTGAATTATCCGGGTTATTGATTATAGGGTTAATAATATTCATAAGAATCTTTCGAGTTCTTATGCATCTATTCAAGTTAAATTAATACTTATATGTCTATGGTATTAATATTAACTCAAATACATTTACAAATCCTATTTCTCAACCAAGCAAGACAATTAAGTATATTTCTATCTTAATTGCGAATCTTTCACCCGATGACCAGGATCCAGATCTTGCTCTATTTGATTCTATATGCAATCAACAATTTTCTTTTTCAAGTTTAATTCAAGATTCGTAAATAATATTTTACTGTTAGCTACGCAGTAAAATAATTAGAAGTAGAATCAAATAAACAACCCATAACGATAGATTCAAGATCTTCAATCTAAGCTTCAAACAACAAGATCATCTAACATCCATGACCCAAGAATCTAGAGTATTTAGCTACTCATAATCATACAAAAATCAACAATAAAAGTTTTAAGCATAATATTAACAATCAACAAGAAGAAAGTTTGAAAGAACTCTTTAAATCCTTCTCCAAGATGTTGTTCTTCTTCTCCTCTCTTAGCTCCAAGATGAAACTCCTCCTTCACTTTCTCTCTCAAGGATGAATAGTATTTTTGCACTTACTCCCCTCCAAAATCTGATCTTGTCCATAATGGAGTTCTTGCTTTATGTAAGTTGAGTGGGATTTAAGAAAGAATTCCGATTTTACCCCTAAACAAAGTCTTCTCCGGATAGGACCCGCGTGAACTATCGCGTGAAGTTTCAAAGTTAGCGCGATAGTTCGCGCGCTTCAGTAGCTTCCAGGCAGAAACATTCGCGAACTATTGCGCGAAGTTTCAAACTTCGCGCGATAGTTCGCGCGCTTCAGTAGCTCGATTTTGGTGATTTTTTCCGTCTCGTCCTTGCACACACTCGACTCCTAGGGGTTATTCTTGCTCATTAATCATTCCAATCTCCTCTTGAAAGCATCATTAAGTTTCTCATCCTGCAAGGTATGCATATTTTGAGTAGAGCCTGTTTTTCCATCAATTATCCATAATATGACATTGGAATATAATCAAGCAGAAGCATAAACAATAGCTAAATCACCCAGATTTCGCCTATTATCAATACCCCACACTTAATTCATTGCTAGTCCTCGAGCAATCAACTAGAGAATTCTTTACTCAACTCTTTCCCTTAACGCCTTACACCTAGAACAATGTACATGTATTACGCTTAGCAGTGAACAATCCTAGCCTCAAAGTCGACTCTCAAGTGCCATGCAATATTCACACTTCCTCAAAGTACTCTAGATAGAAGTCAAGACTTGCTTTTCTGTCACGAATCATATGCCCTCACAATTATATCAACAAAAACTTAGTTCAATCCATCACATTCAATTCATATGTTCACATATATCAAGGAAATCACTCACTCTCACAAAAGAGGTCACATGCATGCAATTGGTACCATAAGCTTGCCCTTAATGTAAATCTCTACTAATGTAGGCTAGCTCAATCCAAAATCAATTAGGACTTTTTCATGGTTGTAATGTGGGCTAAGGGACGGGTAGGATGTATTTAGGAATAGTGACTCAACCCCTAAGCACTTTAACACATCACACGAGCAATTTTCAGCATAAATTCTTCAACCCACTTCTCATTTATACACAATATCATCCCAAAAATACGCCCTTCTTCTTTAAGCACTCTATTAATTCATTCCCACTAGCTAGAGCAAAACACAATGTAATTTTTCTTGTCACTCAATTTCTGCTAGTGGTGTATTCGTTTACAACATAAGTGCCCTTTCATCCTTTTATTGGTTCCACTCAAAAGCCACCCCACACTTATTTCCTTCCTACTTCTTTTAGCTCTCCTCTCATAATTAACGTGTTTTAAGAGGTAAAAGGATCAAGACAATGTCAATTAAGAACAAAAGGGTATAGACTTGTAATGCGGGTGCCAAACAAAAGTCTAAAGGCTCAAAAGGGTTGACTAGGGACAAATTTTATTTGTGATAAGCAATTAAGCTAAAAAAAATCAAAGAAAGCCTAACATCATTTTTCAAACCAAGCATCACCTCAAATTTCGCTTCAACTCACATACCAGGCAAGTTTTAGACGCAAGTACAATGCATGAACTACACAAATACTCACCACACATGGCATATAACTCATTCCAGATCAGCTCATCAAGACACTCCATTACGAGCATTCAATTCAGTACAAACATACAAATTAAGGCACTTTTAGTGATATTCAACAATTAAGACTAAGCGCGTTACACTCTAGGCTCTATTGTGTTCAGGTGTGTCAACGCTATGGGTTCACTTTTCTATAGCTTATAACTCCTTATTTTAGTCTACCTATCAAAAAAAATGAAAACAAAAATTAAAAACTACATATGCCCGGTTCAAGATAAACCCTTGGAAAAGAACCACGGCTTAAAGAAAAACCAAGGGGGATTTGTTATACTTACCTAAAAATAATAATAAAAAAAATAATTTTGTCGTTTTCTTTAGACTCAGTTCCCTCAAGAAAATTCGTCTAAAAGATCCGTCGTAGGGAAAAGTCTAATTTTTTTCAATTTTTTTTGGATATGTTTAAGAACAATTACTCCAACAATACTACAATTACTAACAATACTAAATCACCAAAACATTTTTCAAAGAAAAGTGAAATAATCACGCAATCCCAAAATATTATATATTGTACCACACCACCAAAACATTCCAATAATCCAAAACAATTTAAACAACTTAAAAAGTAGTAATTATTACTAATAATTACTACCATCCTTTCCACCCCACACTTAAAGCGAGACATGTCCCCATGTATTTCATTATAAACAAGAGATGAAGCAGAAGTACTTCCCTGAGGAGTCACTCTTGATCGAACACAGTTTCGGGATTCACGTTGCACGCACGCCCCAAAGCTCGCAGCCAACCCATGAACTTCTTTTCCGACTTGACTTGTCGGTCAGCTATTTTGTCCACACGAGTATTCAAATCATGCATAGAAGTGCGTATATCAGCCACCTCTTGTTCCAATGTGGTGGATCGGGATACTCTGGCACTTCTTGAAGAGGATGCTGCGCGTGATAGTGCTGCAGCTGATCTTCTGGGTGCTTGATCCAGTACTTCTCCCTCCACATCCATATGCTCTTCCTCCTCCGAAGCATTCGAACCACTTTCATTCTCTCTACCTATCTCTGCTGCTGGAGCTGCCTCCATGGTGTTCGGGCCAGGTCTTATCTTGTGGCTTTTTCTTACCAGCCCATCCACACGAATGTTTTCAGGCACCTGCACATTCCTGCAAAGTCTAGTCACCAAAGAAGGGAAAAAGAAACCATACTGGCGTTGGGGACATCTGATGAACATCTCGTCATGTATCACTTTGGCCATGTCGAAGGGAAGGCCCATGATGAAACACCAAATCAATGCAGCCCGGGGTCCATTCACCTCTGTAGTATTTGTGGAGGGAATAAGTCGATTGTTGATCACATACAACCAACACTTCGCCTCTTGAGTTAAGACGGCTGAATGGAACTTCTCTCCAAATTCTAGCCATTCTACTGTTTTCCCTGGTTCACAAATTTCATCAAAGAAGCGCTCCAACTTGGCATCGGTTGGATGGCGCCCATATTCATAGAAGTTCGAGTTCTCAGGCAGAGGTCCGGGCAGTTGATAAGCTGCGCGTATCACCTCAATGGAGGCATCTACCTCCTTCTGGCGCACTGTGACCACCTGGTGGACGTGCTCGGGTAGATTGGCATAGAATTCTCGTACCACCATTTCATTAGCCTCCCCTGGCTCGTCAATGAAAGCTTGTAACCCCCGCTCCATCAACTCATTGAACATGTGGGGGCATCATTCCTTGACCTTGTTGATGTTGATGCCCCTTTCAGCAATTGCCTTCTTAACCGCCTTTGCTATAAAACGGTTATGAGCCTCAAGGGAGACAAATTTGGTGTTGTCATAAGAGCGCGCTGGAGCAACCCTTTGGCGGCTTGATGATGGACCTGTGGCTTGGCGCTTTTTCGTTGGTGCCATAATACCTGCAAAACGTGGACATATTAACTCAGCCCAACAAAACAATTATGACTTGCTGCGGTTACTCAGACTTCACACGCAAAATTGGTGTTAATTATATAATCATGCTCATTAAGGCTTTTTCACAAACACCTTGTGGGCAGTAGGTTCTCACAGCTTTTTTCTAATGGTCTTGCAACAATGGCTTCTCACAAAAGTTCCTTCATCACCCAATTCAAGTACTACGCACCCCACATTTACAACAAACTAACCCCACAATATATTTTACCAAGTTTGAAACCCGAAATAACAAGATACAACTATATTAATAGCTTAACATTCAACAAGAAACTTAAAATCTAAAAATAGCCAAAGGAAATCATAAAACTAAAGAAAACTAAAACTAGTGTTCATACCTTGTTAGAATTCGTGAGGTGAAGCTGCTAATGATTTTAGTGAAGAAACCCTAAGTATTTTGAGATATGAGATGAGTGCTTGAAGAGATGATTGTGTTTTGGGGGTTTTGGGTTTGGTTTTAATGGAAGGGGAAGGGGTATTTTCTATTTATCTCACTAAAATAAAAGAAACAACAAAATAAAACAAACACAAAACAGAAAATAAAATACCTGAAAGTTCAAGTCTTATAATATCGTCCAGGCGCACGAAGTTTCGCGCAAACTATACTTCGCGCGTTTTAGCGCTCTCAGGCAGAATGGTGCGCGAACTATATAGTTCGCGCGATACTTTGCGCGTTTCAGTTACCCCCGTATATATATTTTTTTAAATTCATAGCATCTGCCCTTGTTCACCTGCATTTATTAGTACATAAAAAATTATATATTCACAAATACCACAATCGTTGGGTTGCCTCCCAACCAACGCCCTGTTTTACGTCGCGGCACGACGCCATATTGCATTATACATCAATTAAATCTACTGAAGTTTTGTGACGTTGAATGTCACCACCCCAATAATGTTTAATTCGTTGCCCATTTACCAAGAAAGTACCACTTGAATTTGTATCTCGTAATTCAACTGTTCCATAAGGAGTCACGCTTACTACAACGAAAGGGCCTGCCCAACGAGACTTAAGCTTTCCTGGAAAAAGCTTTAACCTTGAATTAAACAGAAGAACTTCTTGACCCGGCACAAACTCACGATGTTGGATGTGCTTATCATGCCACCTCTTGGTTCTTTCTTTATATAACTTGGCATTTTCATAAGCATGCAACCGAAACTCATCAAGTTCATTGAGTTGTAGCAGTCTTTTTTCACCGGCTAAGTCCATATCCATATTTAGCTTTTTGATTGCCCAATAAGCTTTGTGTTCTAGCTCAACAGGCAAATGACATGCCTTTCCATAAACCAACCTGTATGGAGAAGTACCTATTGGAGTCTTGTATGCAGTTCGGTAAGCCCACAATGCATCTTCTAACTTACCGGACCAGTCCTTCCTATTTGCGCTCACAATTTTCTCCAAAATCTGTTTTACCTCCCTGTTTGACACTTCAACTTGACCACTCGTTTGAGGATAATATGCAGTAGCAACCTTGTGTCTCACACCATATTTTGCTAGGACATTTTTCAATAATTTGTTGCAAAAGTGTGTTCCTCCATCACTTATCAACACTCTTGGAGTTCCAAAGCGTGTGAAAATGTGCTTCTTTACGAAACTTACCACTACCTTCGCATCATTAGTAGGAAGAGCAATGGCCTCAACCCACTTAGACACATAATCAACTGCAACCAAAATATATATGTGCCCATTAGAATATGGAAATGGTCCCATGAAATCTATTCCCCAGACGTCAAAGAGTTCTACTGCCAAAATATTTTGTAAAGGCATCTTGTGCTTCTTCGTGATCGTTCCGGTTCTTTGGCACCTGTCACAATTTTTAACAAAATCATGTGCATCTTTAAATAATTTTGGCCAGTAAAAACCTGATTGCAAAACCTTTTGTGCAGTTCTGTCTCCCCCATGATGACCTCCATAAAGAGAAGAATGACAGTCATGCAATATTGCATTCATCTCCTCCTCAGGGACACACCTTCTTACCAATTGATCTGCGCATTGCTTGTATAGAAAAGGCTCGTCCCACATGTAGAATCTCACATCATGTAAGAACCTTCTTCTATGGTCAGCTGTGAATTCTGGTGGAGTCACTCCGCTTGCAATGAAATTCACATAATCAGCATACCACGGGGCTTCATTCGAAGTGATGGCTAGCAAATGTTCGTCAGGGAATGTTTCTTTGATTAATTCTCCTTCAGTGACATGACCTCTATTTTCCAGCCTGGATAAATGATCTGCAACCTGATTCTCTGTTCCCTTTCGATCTCGAATCTCCAAGTCAAATTCTTGCAAAAGAAGAACCCATCGAATTAACCTTGGCTAGGCATCTTTCTTTGCAAATAAATACCTTATAGCGGAGTGATCTGTGTAAACTATGACTTTTGTCCCCACTAGATAGGATCTAAACTTATCAAATGCCCATACTACTGCGAGCAACTCTTTTTCAGTAACAGTGTAATTCATTTGGGATGAATTAAGAGTTCTACTCGCATAGTTAATCGAGCAAAATATTTTCTCTTTCCGCTGCCCCAGAACAGCTCCAATGGCTATATCACTTGCGTCACACATCAATTCAAATGGAAGTTTCCAATCTGGAGAAATGATAATCATTGCAGTAACCAATCGTCGTTTCAGCTCATCAAATGCTTTCAGACAAGCATCATCAAACTTAAAAGATGTATCTTTCTCAAGAAGCCTATACAAAGGAGAAGAGATTTTTGAAAAATCCTTGATGAAACGACGGTAAAAACCCGCATGGCCTAAGAAACTGCGAATGCCTCTAGCTGATGTTGGTGGAGGTAATTTTTCAATTGCTTCCACCTTTGCTTTATCCACCTGCAATCCATTCTTGGACACTTTATGCCCTAAGACTATGCCTTCTCGTACCATGAAATGACATTTTTCCCAATTTAGTACCAAATTTGTTTCTTCGCACCTAGAAAGGACTTTATCAAGATTCATTAAACATTCATCAAAAGAACATCCAAATACATAAAATTCATCCATGAATACTTCCACAAATCTTTCAACCATATCAGTGAAAATAGCCATCATACACCTTTGAAAAGTCGCAGGTGCATTGCAAAAACCAAATGACATTCTTTTAAATGTATATGTCCCATAGGGACATGTAAATGTGGTCTTTTCTTGATCTTCTGGGGCTATAACAATTTGGTTATATCCAGAGTAGCCATCTAAAAAACAGTAGTATTCCTGCCCGGCTAACCTATCGAGCATTTGGTCAATGAAGGGAAGGGGAAAATGGTCTTTTCGGGTGGCATTATTCAATTTTCTATAATCTATACAAATCCTCCTCCCAGTAACAGTTCTAATGGGAATCAAATCATTATTTTCATTTGTTACTACAGTCATTCCTCCTTTTTTTGGAACACATTGGACTGGACTTACCCATTTGCTATCAGATATTGGAAATACAATACCTGCATCAAGCCATTTGATCACTTCTTTTCTTACCACCTCTTTCATGTTCGGATTTAGGCGGCGTTGTTGTTCTATGCTTGGCTTGTGCCCTTCCTCCATAAGAATTTTATGCATGCAAAAAGCTGGACTAATACCTCTTATGTCGGACATTGTCCACCCAATTGCTCTTTTATGCTCACGAAGTACTCTTAACAATTTCTCCTCCTGCAATTCAGACAAGTTAGCAGAAATAATAACAGGTAACGTTTCAGAACTACCCAAATAAGCATAATGAAGATGAGAAGGTAAAGGCTTTAATTCTAATTTGGGAGCTTCTTCAACTGAGGGCTTCAGAGGAGGATCATCTGGCCTGTTCAAAGGTTCAAAGGGATTAAAACCTTTTATATATTCACATGTTGCATGCAAAGTATGTTTCATCTCCTCAACCTCATCATTAATCTCCAAACTTTCAATCAACAAAATTGCTTTTTCTAAAGAATCCTGCAAATATACACTTGAGGTGACAAGTTGTTCATCAATATCCATGACAGATATCATAGATAATTCTTCATACTGCCGCGGAAGTTGAATTGCTTTATATACATTGAAATCAGCTTCCTCGTTGTCAACTCTCATGATCATTTTTCCTTCTCTTACTTTAATTATAGCATCACCTGTAGCCAAGAGAGGTCTTCCCAGTATAATAGGAACTTTTTCATCGGCCTGAAAATCCAAGATAATGAAATCAGCCGGGAAAATAAATTTCCCAATTTTCAGTAGTACATCCTCTATCACCCCCTCCGGGTAAGCTATGGACCTGTCTGCTAGTTGCAACATCACAGTGGTGGGTTTTGGAGATCCTAAACCCAATTGTTTGTACAAAGACAATGACATCAAATTTATGCTTTCTCCCAAATCACAAAGTGCATGGCCTACATCAACATTGCCTATTCTCACAGGGATAGTAAAGCTGCCAGGGTCCTTTAGCTTTTGAGGAAGCTTATTTTGGACCCTTGAAGTGCACTCTTCAGTAAGTGCAACTGTTTCAAATTCAATCAGTCTCTTCTTGTTAGCCACAATGTCTTTTATGTATTTGGAATATTTTGGAATATCACAAATCGCATCTACCAACGGAATATTCAATTGAATCTGACTCAACATAGAGAGGAATTTGTTGAACATGCGATCATCATTCTTTTTCTACAACCTTTGTGGAAATGGTGGTGGTGGTCTTGGAATGTTTACAGGTGCTGGAATTGTATCATCTTTCTTTTCCTCTTGTGTTGCTTTGGGAATCAATTCACCCTCATGTACAAGCTTGCCTTTTCTCTTCTTTAAAACTTCTTCTAATTCCCTTCCCATTCTAAGTGTAATTGCACTCATTTGAGGATTTTTTTCTGTATCACCTGGAAGAGCCCCTACAGGTCTAGTGTTTTGATTTGCAGCCAGTTGTCCCATTTGCCTTTCAAGACTTCTGAAGTCCGTTCTGAGTTGCTGATTGTCTTGCAACAATTTTTTCAACAAATCATTTGTACTTTCTTCTGCCTGCTGGGGTGGCCTTTGTGGTTGATTAAAATTTCCTTGGGGTCTATATTGATTCTGATTTGATTGATTTCCGCCCCAAGAGAAATTAGGATGATTCCTCCAATTTGCATTGTAAGTGTTCCCATATTGTGCCTGTTGGTTCATCAGCCCTCTGCTTTGTTGCCCAACATAGTAAATAGATTCAGGATTCACGGGGCACATGTCACTGGTGTGATTATCGCCACACATTTCACAACAAACTGACATTTGTTGAACCTGCTGCATTGGTTGTGATGGTCCCATTGTCATTCTGGTCATTTGATTTGCCAACTTTGCTAAATCTGCTCTCATGGCGGAAATGTCATCCAGTTCAAGTAACCCTGCTTTCTGTTTCATTGCTCTTCTTGGTTCTCCTTCACCTTGCCAATTATGATCATTAGCAGTAAAGTTATTCAGCAGAAGTTGTATTTCACTGTATGATTTTTCCATGCAACTACCTCCACAAGCTGAATCAAGATTCATTTTGGAAGTTTCGTCTAATCCATCAACAAAATTATGGCCCAATACTTCATCAGTTTGACAATGATGAGGACAATCCCGAAGTAGTTTCTTGTATCTTTCCCAAGCTTGGCGAAGAGTTTCACCATCCCGTTGTTGAAACCCAAGAATCTGACTCCGCAAAAACTTTGTCTTTTTGGTGGGGAAAAACTTGATTAGGAATTTCTTTGCTAAATCATCCCAATTGTGGATTGAATTAGCTGGCTCTTTTTGCAACCATTCTCTAGCATCCCCCAATAATGAAAAGGGAAATAAGGTCAGCCTGACATAATCCTTGGAAACATTTGGATAATTGTAAGTATCCGTTATTTCCAAAAAATTTTGAATGTGCCTTTGTGGGTCTTCATGAGATAGACCAACATATTGCCCAGTGGACTGTATCAGCTGCACCATGTACTGTTTAAGCTCAAAGTGACCGGTGATTTCAGGCTTCACAATGGCCTGAGTCATATTAGCAAGGTTTGGCCTTGCTGCTTCTATCACCGCACGTTCTTCATTACCTCCCATCACTGTTGAATGTGGTTGAATTTGAATGTCCAACTCTCTTTCTGTTTTGTTTCTAGCTTCCCACTCCTTCCTTGTTCTATGAATTGTTCGTTCAATTTCAGGATCAAAAGGGAAGAGGTTGTTTGTGCTTCTACTCCTCCGCATTCAAGAGAAGAGCCTGCGCAACACAAACAAAGTAGATGGAAAATTTAGGTTTTTATTAACAGCTAATAAAATCTTAAAACAGTCAAGTAGCTAATTTTAATTCCCTGGCAACGACGCCAAAAACTTGTTGCGACCAAAACACTCACGCAAGTGTACGCGATCGACAAGTAATATAGTAGTAAGTAGAGTATCGTTCCCACGAGGAATTGTGATCAACTTATCGACTTATGTAGTCTCAAACAACTATCAATTCAAGCTAAATTATCACAAAATATATAAAGAACCAATTTATAATTTACTTAATAATTAAACAATAATTCAATACAAAATTACTACACCAATTACACAATATTTTGAAAACAATTTGGGTAAAGATATTCCAGGGTCATGGACTTGCTAGAGGTCATGCTACTATTTTAACTTAAGATTGATTTATTGAATTATCCGGGTTATTGATTATAGGGTTAATAATATTCATAAGAATCTTTCGAGTTCTTATGCATCTATTCAAGTTAAATTAATACCTATATGTCTATGGTATTAATATTAACTCAAATGCATTTACAAATCCTATTTCTCAACCAAGCAAGGCAATTAAGTATAGTTCTATCTTAATTGCGAATCTTTCACCCGATGACCAGGATCCGGATCTTGCTCTATTTGATTCTATATGCAATCAAGAATTTCCTTTTTCAAGTTTAACTCAAGATTCGTAAATAATATTTCACTGTTAGCTACGCAGTAAAATAATTAAAAGCAGAATCAAATAAACAACCCATAACGATAGATTTAAGATCTTCAATCTAAGCTTCAAACAACAAGATCATCTAACATCCATGACCCAAGAATCTAGAGTATTTAGCTACTCATAATCATACAAAAATCAACAATAAAAGTTTTAAACATAATATTAACAATCAACAAGAAGAAAGTTTGAAAGAACTCTTTAAATCCTTCTCCAAGATGTTGTTCTTCTTCTCCTCTCTTAGCTCCAAGATGAAACTCCTCCTTCACTTTCTCTCTCAAGGATGAATAGTATTTTTGCACTTACTCCCCTCCAAAATCTGATCTTGTCCATAATGGAGTTCTTGCTTTATGTAAGTTGAGTGGGATTTAAGAAAGAATTCCGATTTTACCCCTAAACAAAGTCTTCTCCGGATAGGACCCGCGTGAACTATCGCGTGAAGTTTCAAAGTTAGCGCGATAGTTCGCGCGCTTCAGTAGCTCGATTTTGGTGATTTTTTCCGTCTAGTCCTTGCACACACTCGACTCCTAGGGGTTATTCTTGCTCATAAATCATTCTAATCTCCTCTTGAAAGTATCATTAGGCTTCTCATCCTGCAAGGTATACATATTTTGAGTAGAGCCTGTTTTTCCATCAATTATCCATAATATGACATTGGAATATAATCAAGCAGAAGCATAAACAATAGCTAAATCACCCAGATTTCGCCTATTATCACTAACAATCCCGTTGAGTTTTCCTCTTAAATCATCTAATTAATTTATCTGGTTTATTGGTTGACAGGGTTAATATTGCTCGTAGCCTTCTCCCGAAGTACAACTCGCCTATTCAAGCTAACCTAACGCCTATATTCCTATGGAATTAGGATTAACAAGAACGCATTTATATTTCCCATATAATAACCAAGCAAGGCGATTAGGTATATTCCTATCCTAACCGCAAATCCGCCCCCCTAAGAGTAAAATCTTGCTCTACTCAATCTTATATGCAATCTAGAATTCCCTCTCCCGAGTTCAATCCTAGATTCGTAGATAGTATTCAATTGGTGATCAAACAATCAAATACTTAAGCGCAAGATTGAATAAATAAACCAATATGATAAAATAATAAGAACAATTCAAGTTTCAAACTACAACGTTCATGTAGCACCAAAAACTCTAGAACTAATAAACTATGAAACTAAAAGAAGAGAAGAGAAGAGAAACTAGTTAGAAGCCTCCTCCAAGCGTGGTTTGTGTTCCTCCACGTCCAAGATGTGTCCCTAGGCCTAAGATCTGTCAAAAGTCTGTTAGATTTCCTCAAAGTAATGTTTTTCCATGTATATATACCAAGTAGGGTCGGGCCCAGACGAAAACACCTTCTCCTGCCCAAAATAGGACTCTGGCTCTATAAATTTTGTACAGCCGCACCGCACCATGTGCCGCGCCATGCAGTGCGCTAATGGAAATTATCATCAACCTCAACTTTTTACATCAAACAGCATTTTACACTGCTGCGCCGTGCCTTACGGCGCGATAGTGTAATTTTCTCAGAGTGAACTTATTTTATCCTCTTTTAACATCCAGATTTGATACACGACCTACGAACACGATCCCGGCTTATTGTCTTGGGCTTTTACTCAGACTTCAAAGCTCCAAATCACTTGAATTCATTCCATAATGCCTACATAGATCGGAATCACTCCTACAAGGCATAAAACACATATTTAGTGCAAAACACTAGCGATTAAAGCTCAAACTCAATTAAAGTACAGTAACTTAGAGTGTAATAAGCGACTAAAATACACAATTATAGCCTATCATCACTTTCCAAACGATTTAATCAAAAAAGTTTCAAAATCTTTTGGGTCAAACAATTTGGCACCGTCCGTGAGGATTTCTTTAGCTAAGATTATAGTTTCATCTAGACTCTTGAAAGGGATAATCACTTCTTCCGAGCTTGGTACAGACCAACAATGGCAGGGAAAGGAGATGCAAGGCAAAAAGCCATAGTAGGCGTCACAACCAACCTTCTAGACATCATCAACGAGGATAGTAGAGAGGATCATGAAAATGAAACACCTAACATTACACCCGGAGGAGACATTTCACCTCCCTCGCACGAAAGCGTGACTGTTTCACATGAAAGGAAAGCCTCCACATCTGCAACAGGAGAGGCACCACCGGTAGTAAGAAGACTGCTGGAAGAGTGGCTAACAAGTGCTCTGAACACCATCCTTGATAAACCTGCCCAAAGGGATGATAGAAATGTGGCACATGCAGATGTCACGATAAACGAGGGTGAGCAAGACGCCCCCCATACAGGTAACACTTATGTTGTTAATAACGCATGCAATAATACGTTTACAGTCGTTTTCAAGAAAATGGAGAGGATGGAAAATGAGAATAAGGCATGACGTGACCAAATGAAAGAACCCCAAGAGAGAGTTGACAAAATACCAGGCGCTCCAAAGTTGCTGCCAAAACGCGATGTTGGTCAATTCATCGAGCAACCATAGAGTGAAGAAGCGCCCGCCTACACCATTCCAAAGAACTTCAAAATGACGCCCTACTTAAAGATATATGATGGTACTACCGATCCAGAAGACCACATCATCCACTATGATATAGCCGTAAAAGGCAACGATCTCTCAAAAGAATAGGTACCATTAGTGCTGTTGAAAAAGTTCAGCGAAACCTTAACAGGAGGAGACTTGACATGGTACTCTCAATTACCAGCGCACTCGATAGTAACATTCAAGAAAATGGCAGACAAATTCGTCACCGCCCATGTAGGAGCCAAAAAGGCAGAGGCTAGGGTAAATGATATATTTGCCATAAGACAGATGCACGACGAGGGACTCAGGGACTTCTTAGCTCGGTTCAACAAGATGAGAATGAGCTCGCCAAATGTGTTAGAGGGAAGGGAAGTAACGGCCTTCCAGAACGGATTAAATAGAAACGGGTCGAGAGCGACCAAAAAATTGCTAAGCAGGCTCATGAAATACCCTCTTGGGAAGAAATCCATAACGCCTACTACGCCGAGTTATGAGCCGACGAGGACGATCTAAATGGCCCGAACCAACGGTTGACATAATTCCAAACCGAAGCAAGGAAAGATCATTGCAATGAGGGTCGATGAGATCACTTGGGGCCTTGCTCCAGTCGGGAAAGGCATCAATCCTACATTAGGACGTTTGCCCTACCTCCACCATGACACACGGATGCTCATCAACATACGACACCATATCGACACAAGAAGATATGCCTCCACTCCTATCCGCTCATAATTTTTGTGTTTCTCCTTCAAAAATAGTGTACGCCCTGGAGAAACTCGGACCAAAGGTGCATTGGCCATAAAAGATGAGGTCAGATCCTAACACCCAGAAATCAAGCGATTTCTGCCAATTTCACCAAGAAAGGGGTCACAAGACCAAAGATTGCATAGGATTACGATAGGAAGTAGTACGAATGCTAAACCAGGGTCACCTAAAGGAGTTGCTGAGAGACCGAGGGCGGACTAACTTCGCCCGAGGATGCGAACAACCCCAAGGACCTCCAAAACTGCCTTTTCCCTCTCTCACCATACAGATGATCATCGGGGGGAGGGGGAGGAGGGGTGATGGCGCAACGATCAATCATGTCAAATTCACCACCACACATAAACTCAAACAATCAATCACTCACAAATGGTATGATGACCTCGAAGACACTATCATCTTCGATAAGTCGGATGCTGACGGTTTGTATTTCCCTCACTATGATGTGTTATCACTTTACGTATCGCAGATACTGATGTAAAAATAATAATGGTAGATGACAGGAGCGGCGAGTGTATTATCCATCCTCGAGTCCTCGTGCAGATAAGACTCGAAGATAAAATAATATTGCGATGTATAACAGGTTTTAATAATGCAGTTGAACGGACTTCTGGAGAGATAGTGTTACCCGTCCTAGCTGGAGAAGTTACCTTGGAAACGACATTTCACATTATGAACCAGGAAACAACTTACAACGCCATCATAGGGCGCCCATGGATACATGATATGCGAGCAATCCCTTCCAGTCTCTATCAAGTTATCAAGTTTCCTACCCCATGGGAAATATTCAACATTCAAGGGGAGAAACACACCACACAAGAATGGTATCACACCACCCAAGATTGCGCGCACGCCCAACAACTCAAAGTAGCAAATGTGGAAGCATAGCAATCAGCGATGTCGGGAGTCAAACATAATGTGCGGACCGACATTATCAAGGACCCCGACATCGTGGAAGAATCCAAATCAACGATAGAAAATCTTGATCTTGTCCTGCTAGACGACAATGACAACACAAAAAAGGCTTATATCGGGCACAATCTCTCAGAACCAGGTAAATTTCATAAGTTCTTGACTGTCCATGTTGATCTTTTTGCATTATTCCATGTAGATATGCCAGGCATCCGAAAAGATATCGCCACCCACAAGTTAAATGTCGACCCCTATATCCGCCAGTGCGGCAAATGAGACAAAAGTTCAACATCACAATCAACGAAGTCGTCAGCGAAGAGGTCGATAAGATACTCGCAAATGGCTCCGTCCGAGAATCGAATATCCTTAATGGGTTGCCAATATGGTCATGGTGAAAAAGAAAAACGAAAAATGGAGAATGTGTGTAAATTTCACGGACCTAAACAAGGCATGTCCGAAAGATTCTTTTCCATTGCTACACATCAACCAACTCATCGACGCAATATCAGGACACGAGTTGCTAAGCTTCTTGGATGCCTATTTGGGTTACAATAAGATCCTTATGGAAGAAAAGACCAGGAAAAACCAGTTTCATCACTCACTAGGGGACATACTGCTATAAAGTGATGTCATTCGGACTAAAGAATGCGGGGGCGACATATCAGAGATTGGCACCAAAATGTTCAAAAACCAACTTGGTAAAACATTGGAAGTCTACATCGATGATATGTTGGTTAAGTCAAAGAGGAAAGAAGATCATATCGGTCATCTGAAGGAAGCCTTCAACATATTGAAATGGTACGACATGAAACTAAACCCCGAAAAATACACCTTCAGCGTAAGCTCGGGAAAGTTCCTCGGTTTCCTAGTGTCACAAAGAGGCATCGAGGTCAACCCGGAACAGATTAAGGCCATCAAAGGAATACCCGTAACACTGACCAACAAAAAGCAAGTACAAAATTTGACTGGACGGATAACAGTGATGTCGATGTTCATCTCACGGTTATCAGATAGGTACCATAAATTCTTTAATGTATTAAGGAAGGACAACGAGCTCCAGTGGAATACAGAGTGTGTCGACGCCCTGAGGAAACTAAAAGCATACTTGTCTTCGCCATCCTTACTCGCCAAAACAGACCCAGGCGAGTGCCTCTTAGTTTACCTAGCCGTACCCGAAGTCGCGGTAAGTGCAGTTCGTCACCAATTTCAGCATAGAGATACTGCCCGAAGTTGAGCAAGGACCGCTTCGCACTTCATCTGAGCGATCCAACCTCTGGTTACTCTACACCGATGACGTGTCCAACACATCGGGATCGGGACTGGGACTCGTACTCGAAGTCTCAACAGGAAGAGTAATTCGTTAGTCTGTACAATGTCCTAAAAGGACTAATAATGAAGCCGAGTATGAGGCCGTAATTGCAGGATTAAAATTGGCCCTTAAGTATGGTGCTCGGAGGGTCATCCTCTACTGTGACTCTCAACTCGTTGTGAACCAAGTTATCGGGACTTTCCAAATTAAGGAACAAAGGTTGTAGAAATACCAGACCGAAATCCACAAACTGTTGTCGGAATTCGACGAATGCCGATTCGAACAAATACCCCAAGCATAAAACATCGAAGAAAATGTTTTCACCAAGCTGGCAGCAGCAACTAAAAACATCACCAAGGAGAACAGGATCACCCTTCTCCACTCATCAATAGACCAAATTGAGGTACATTCTATAAATTTAACTTGGGACTGGTGTAATAACATCATATCATATCTATAGGAAGGAACACTCCCACAAGATAAAAAAGAAGCCAAAAAGCTCCGAATACAAGCGGCCAGGTACAGTCTCATAAACCACGACCTTTACAAAAGGATGTTCGGTGGCCCGTTAGCCAAATGCCTCGAACCCAATCAAATAAGGCGTGTGCTCGAAGAGGTACACGAAGGCCACTGCAGCGCCTATACCAGCAACTAGCTCGTTAGGTGTCTTATTCATGCAGGATACTACTGGCCTACTATAAAAAAAGAGGCCGTGGAGTACGTCAAGAAATGCGAGCAATGTTAGAAATACGCCCCTATGATACACCAGACAAGGGAACTCCTGCACTCCGTCACCTCTCCATGGCTATTTATAAAATGGGGGATGGATATTCATCGAGCCCCTCCCAGTAGGGCAAGGTAAGATACGTTTCCTTTTAGTTTTAACTGATTATTTTTCCAAATGGGTGGAAACAAGTGCGTTCACTCAAATACGCGAAAAAGAAGTCATCACGTTCATCTGTAAAAACATCATATGCCGTTTTGGCATCCTCAAAGAAATCAGTTGTGACAACGGACCCCAGTTTGTCTGGAAAAAGATAACTGAGTTCTTTGAAAAATGGCATATCAAGCGGATACTCTCCATGCTATATCATCCTGCCGGCAACGGTAAAGTGAAATCCTCTAATAAAATAAGATTAAGCATATTAAAGAAAAAGTTTGAAGATGCCAAAGGGCTATGGCCGGAACTACTATAGGAAGTGCTATGGGCCTACCGCACAACGCCAAAGACCAACACAGGTGAGATGCTGTTGTAGACATGTGATTTTTGACCCTCCCCAAGATTTTTCATATTTTAGCTCGTAAATATTTAATTTAGTCCTAATATCGCTATTTCAACTAATTTTGACTCTTTTACTTTATTTTATTACAAGAAAATGAAAATTACAAAAAAATAGTTTCATTAATATTTTGTAGTCATTTTTAATCTTGAAAATACCAAAAATAGTTTTGTTTTCACGGCCAGTCTCGTTTTAATAACTATTTTACTTAAGGAGGATTAATTAATAAATGATATCGCATTTAAGTCTCGTTCGCGGGGAAAGAATAAAACTTGGGCTCGAGCAACCCATTTTTAGGCCTAATTTTTGGACCTAGCCCATAATTACCAAGCCCATAATTCCTAGGCCATACCTCCTAACCTAAAACAAACCCTATAAAAACAATACAAGACCTAATAGACTCTAAGACGTAGGGACTCTAAGATCTGAAAAGGGGCGCCGTTTTTACATAGATTTCGAACCCCCTATGAATCTCGTCTCCTTCAACAAGAGAAGAAAAGCCATTTCATTGGCTTCTTCTTAACAAAAGCACCCCTAGCTTCACCTTCTTCAACCATCAGCACACCCATTGACAACACCTCTTCTTCTTCACTTTAAACACAAAGCAACGACAGAGAACAAGGACCCCTGACCGCCGTTCATCTCCGACTAGATACGACCATTCACGACCAGCCGTTGAACACACACCGCTCCCTAATCAACTCCTCATCTTATCAAACTAGGAGCTCACACACCAGCAACAAAACAAACACAAATCCCCTATCGTCAGTGTCGAGGCTGGTTGTATTGGGTTCATGTTATTGGAACCCGGTGCATTTTGTGATTGATATGGTCCTGAGGGTGAAAGAGAAGTGAAGTAATTGCATAGAATCACACGTTTCTCTCTTGTGCCTCTTGATAATTCCATAGAACCACCCATATAAAAAACTTCAACCCAAAATTGATATTCTTCGATATCCGAATTGGATCCGATTCTGCTGTGATGTTGGCGCTCAAGAAGCATCTATTACCTGGTGTCTGTTATAAAAATGTTCATGTCCATCAAGTTTAGACTTCACATGGAGTTGGGGTTACTGGAGGATAGCTTCCTGCATTAGGTCCGAATCTGTTTGTACTGTCTATTGTATGTTGGTTCTAAAGATTGTGTTTGATTGAGGTCATTTTGGTTTCGAGCTTTCCGGTGCTAATTCAAGTTCTGTCCGCGATTAGTCACATTTTGAGTGTTAAACATTGAAACAACCAATTTTTCGTTTATATTGAGGTCCAATTCTATCACCCTCGATCCGTTTATTCAAGCTTAGTGTTAAATGTTTGTTTGGCGATATGATCGTGTTGTTTGCGTAGTTGTTTTTCTTCATATCTTTGAATTTGTTCACTTAGTTATCTGCTCGTATGTTTACTCGAATTGGTTATAACTAAGCATGATTTTGTCACAGTATAGAAATCGGGTTGCTATTCATCCACTAAACTACGTCAAATTAGATTAAAGGGGCTCGGGTGTGCATTTCATGTGACCCTGCCAGAATTTGGAATAATAATAATAATAAAAATAAACATGTTATAAATCCGGGTGTACATTTCATGTGACCTGGTTCTTATTTCCAACAAGGTTAAATAGAACGTGTCGTTAATCACGGGTGCTTTTCCTGTAGCGTGGCTTACGATGTGTTTTAAATAACCTTGAATTTTCCTGAAATATTTAAAGCGGTTAAAAGGTTTAAAAATGCACGTAGGTTTAAAACATGTGATTAATCAGATAATAAGGCCAATAATAATAGTTGAGCGACCGTGCTAGAACCACGGAACCCGGGAATGCCTAACACCTTCTCCCGGATTAGCAGAATTTCTTACCTGGATTTTTGTGTTCGCAGACTATAAATAAGAGTCATCTTTCCTCGATTCGGGATTTAAACCGGTGACTTGGAACACCATAAATTATCCCAAGTGGCGAATCTGAATCTAATATTTAATCCCATTTCGATTGTCACTTAAATTAGAAAAAACTCCCTTATGCCTTTCCGGGGTAGTAAAAAGGAGGTATGACAACTCTGGCTACTCCGCTGGGGATAAGAACCCAAAACTTCTGGTTCAGGGTTCAGAATTCAAGCTTATAATACCTGTTATAGTTGGCTTTATCTATTATCTATATGTTTGAACCTAATGTACTAAATACCATTTTTTTACCGCTTTGATATTGTTGAACTATATATAAATTAAGAAACCCTCTTCTCTCTGGGTTTTCTAAATCATCTGGGAAGTGTGCACTTCATGTGACTTTTCTTCTGTTAGAGTCATATCCCAATTGTAGAACGAGGTTCGGACAAGTTGCAAAGCCGGTGAAACTTCTGTATTCTAGTCCTGTTCTAATGGTTTGCTCTTGGTTTGAGTGTTCGAATAATTTCGAACTCAGTTTTATTTTTCTTTTATATCAATTTCAGGATCGATTGTTAGTTTTTCGGTTTTGTTTTTTTTTAAAAAAAAAATTTAATTACGGTTAAATTGCTGCATTTTATTTTTTGGTTATGGCATGATAATTATTAGCTTATTTAGTCTTGGTTGAATTTTAGTTATTTTGTTTGTTTCTTTTAGCTTTGGGCTGATTGAGATCATTTGGCTTTGAGGTCTGATTAAAATTGGATATGCTTTGCTATCTTTCTCTGAATTGTAGTTGGACACTGAAATTTGAAGCTCAAGACCTGGGCTATACATACCCACACCAAGTCAATTTGGGTCAATCTGACCCATGTTTGGTCTATTTTCTGAAATAATAACAGGGTCATGGGGGGTAATTTAGGTAGTCTAGCCTAAGAAAACCTCAATAATTGAATTAGGTGGCTGCTAATAAGTGATAAGGTTTAGAAAGGGCACTACTGAATTAAATAATAATCACTAAGTTAGTGGATAGTTAAAAATGAAAAAGTTGACTGGTAGTGGAGAGAATACTAACTTAATGCCTATTTCAAGGGTTGTTGGGGACAGAAATAAAAGGACAGAGTTTAGAGGTGAAAAAGACTAAAAAAATTTGGAAAAGAGAACTTAAGAACATAGAGAGAATTCACTGGAGACACTGATAGAGATAGTTGAAAGGAAACTGAAAAGAAAACTCCGAAATAGCCTTAAGTTTCCTGCATTTCCTTGTTGAAAGCCACTCAAATTCTGTTTGGTTTTTGTGTTCTTGGTTACTTAGAATTTCCGAAAGCTTCAAAGATCCTGCATCTGATTTAAGATAGCTCAAATTCCATTATTTCTAAAATCTGATTTCGAGTTGTTGCTACTACTGTTACATTGCTGATCTGTTGTTTCGTATCCATTGACCCTCATTTACTTCTTGTTTTCCTCTTATTTCTCAGGTATATTACTTAATTCCTCCTAATGTAAAGTTTGCTTCATGTTTGATATGGAAAACTGGAAGTTTAGAGCATAATATCAACTTGTTTATTCTATTATAGTGTAGCTTTACTTTTTATGAAACTATGAGTGGTTGGTGCATATTCTCCCTCTTGGTGATAGCACTCATTGAGAGTTGAATTTGGTTCAAGAATTAGCAAAGAAATTCAATGTTCTGTTTAATATTTCATAGTTAAAGTTTGGTATTGTATAACTGAATCTTTTCATGATTCTAAACTTTTATGGCGGTTCGTTTAACATTAAGTTTAATCAAGTTTGGATATAACTTGTATCCCTTTTGCTTGGACTCTTAATTGAAGTTGTTGTCAGCCTTTTTCAAATGCTGAAATTGGGTTTTGTTTGGATGTGAATGATCCTAGAGTGGTTTAGACTTGGTGGCATCAGTAATAGATAAGGGTTCTGGTTTGATTTAATTAGTTAGAACTGTTTGGCCTTCAGTTTATGTCTAAATGCATCTCAATATAGATCTTTGGTTTAATCCATTTGGTTCAAGTTGGTTTTCTTCTAGTAATCTTGCCAAATTTGCTCTGTTCAGTAGCTTAGTTTTATTTTAGTTTAATGAGTTTGCCTGGTGCATTATATCCTGCTGAGTAATGTCAAAAATCATGTTGAAAGCTGTATTTGGTTTTATCTGATGAGGGATCAGTCCTCTAGCAAGTATCTTAAGGTTAAATGTTGTGTAATTGTAAGTCTTCTGGGAAAGTTGGGTGCATAGGTTATTTGGTTGCGTACGTAGTTAGATCATGCCAAATGGTATAAATTGTGTATGTATCTTCTTGCTAAGCAATGCATATGGTTATTACAATATGTTACCTTGTAATTCAATAGTGCCATATTCATGTAATGAGTGATCAAATTCTTTTTAAGTAGTAATCAATATGACTCATGCTTAGAATAAAGGAAAATGATCCAAGTTGCCTTAAAATACGAGCTATGCATTGATTCATTTGTAATGCAGAAATGTGTTAGTTTAAAATAGACTTTAGGACTTACATCTAATGGATAGACCCATAAGATTCTACTTAACATTACGCATGTAAATAGGCTCAAATTATACTGAGAATCTCACATAACTGTCCCTATATAATTAACCGAAGCAATTGTCAAAGGGTAGTTCGTCAGCAAAAGCCATATTGGGTTTGTATTCTTAATTTGGTATACCCTTATGTCCTTGGGACGCAGTCTTCTGGTTAATAACATATGCTGACCAAGGTCCATCAGCTATTAAACAGGCTTGAACTCTTGGTAAAAAATAGTAGAATCACATTAAGCCTCTCCTTAATCAATTAATTGTTTTTTTTTTAAACATAAAATTGAGGTGCGTCGCGCCAAATATAATCCCAAATGCGTGGTCCTCACTTAATTATATTCCTTAAAATTCTTAGAATTTGAGGCGTGCCATTTAGAAAATTTCCAAGGGCCTCGCAAAATTAAAAACGCATAGTTACTTTAGGCGCACTATTTAATAATTTACCTTCCTAAACTCGGGTGCGCATTTATGTGACCCAAATTCAAATCTCAACATTAGCTGAAATGTGTTGTGAACTGCGGGTGTATTTATGTGACGTGGTTTGAAACATATTTTAAATGATGTTGCAATCTTCCTTTAATTAATTAAATAAAAACGGTTTAAAGTAAAAATACACATAAGTTTATAATGGTTTTAAAATCAGATAATTGAACCATTTATAACAGTTTAGCGACCGTGATAGAATCACGAAACTCGGAAATGCCTAATACCTTCTCTCGGGTTAACAGAATTCCTTACTCGGATTTCTGGTTCGCGGACTGTTAAACAAAGTCATTCTTTTCCTCGATTCGGGATTTTAAACTGGTGACTTGGGACACCATAAATTATCCCAAGTGACGACTCTGAATTTTAATAAATATCATCCCATTTAGATTGTCACTTAAATTGGAAAAAACTCCCTTACACCCTTCGGGTGTATAGGAAAAAGGAGGTGTGACAGTCACCAACTCATTTCTCGAAATGAGGATATGACCTTTGGCCTATACTCTATTATTGCCTCAATGTTTGTCACCTCTTGTCTTTTCCTTCACTTGACTATAGACTCTATTATCGTTTCATATTTTGATTTATTGTTATCACCCATTTATCACATCTTACTCATAATACATTATTTACTCTCTTCTTATTCTTCTGCTAATATTTCTATTTATCTCTTTATTCTGAAAACTTCAACAAAACATTCTTACGCTTTTAGCTCCCCTTGCTCCATCCACTGGATCTTTGGGTCGCCTAACATTCTCTCTTTCACTAGGGACGAGAGCCATACAAAGGTAAATATTTATCTCTTCTAGGATTGTGGCGATCATCTAAATTTTCTAGACATTCTAGTATTTCATATCTAAATGTACTATTCTAGAGTGCACCATCGAGCTTGTCACAACCCGGATTTTCCACCCACGGGAGTCGTGATGACGCCTACTAGTGAAAGCTAGGCAAGCTAACCAACTAAACTATTTGCCTTGTTTCCCTTCTAAATCCATCAACAATTAAGAACCAACAGCTACCAATCAACAAAATTTACTAAGCGGAAGATTAAATTTCAAGTTTAATAATACTGCAAATACCATTCCATAACAAATCTATCCAAGACTGGTGTCACAACTTCACAGACTGTCTAGGAGTACTACAAATAAAGGTTTGAAAGAAATAAATACAACACTATCTCTAGAAATACATGAAAGAAACATGAATAGTAGATAGAAGGAGATGCCAAGGCATGCGAATGCCTGCAGGACTACCTCGGGTCGCCTGATGAACAAGAAACATCAATCTCACTACGGTCTGAAATCTACAGCACTGGGATCTCCATAAAAGAGTGCAGAATGTAGTAACAGCACAACCGATCCCATGTGCTGGTAAGTGCCTAGACAAACCTCGGCGAAGTAGTGACGAGGCTAGGACCAGACTACCAAATAAACTTGTGCAGTTAAATCATATACAACGAAAATAGAAGCAGATAATTACGACTAAAGTTGGGCGGGGGAAACATGCTGCGGGGAGTAATAGATAACAACAGAACAATAGTAGAGAAATGTAAGGAATGCTATAAATCAATTACGAGCAAAGATAAGGAAATAAGAAGAACAAGTACACATGTAATACTGTTGCAGGCGTGCAACCTGCTCCCATCTCATATAGTACCGTTGCAGGCGTGCAACCCGCTCCTATTTCATATAATTATTGTTGCAGGTGTGCAACCCGCTCCCATTTCATATATTTCCATTGCAGGCGTGCAACCCGCTCCCTTTTCATATGTTACCGTTGCAGAAGTGCAACCCGCTCCCATTTCACATGTTACCGTTGCAGGCGTGCAACCCGCTCCCATTTCACATATTACTGTTGCAGGCATGCAACCCGCTCCCTTTTCATTTGTCAATACCAATCGTAATAGAATCTCGGAAAGGGAACAATAATATAACAACAATATTCCGGCAAGATGACAATACTATAACAACAACATCTCGGCAAGGGAACAATAATATAACAACAACATCCCAGCAAGGGAACAACAATATGACAACAATATCCAGGCAAGGGAACAATAATGATAATCCTCATATGAAGCACAATAAACCTCAACGGAGTCACAAAAATTCAATACAAGACTCACGGGCATGCTTGACACCGACGTATAGATACTCGACACCATGCCTATATGTCGTACACCACAACTAGCACATAGAAAACAAGACACAACTGCCTATACGTCGTACACCACAACTAGCACATAGAAAACAAGGCACAACTCCTAATCCCTCAAGCTAAGGTTAGACCAAACACTTACGAGCTGATTGGCCAAAGCCTTAACATCCAAGGCAAGCGGTCTCTCACCGACCGGAATATATACAAGACTACCCATACTTGTTGACTTTCTACTTAAAGCATCGGCCACCACATTGGCCTTTCCTGGATGATATAGAATGGTGATATCATAGTCCTTTAATAGCTCCAACCACCTTCTCTACCTCAAATTTAGCTCCTTCTGCTTGAACAAGTACTGCAGACCATTGTGATCCGTGAACACCTCACATAACACGCCATATAGATAATGCCTTCAAATCTTCAGCGCATGAACAATGGCAGCTAGCTCCAAATCATGAACCAGATAGTTCTTCTTATGAATCTTCAACTGATGCAAAGCATATGCAATAACCTTGCCATCCTGCATCAACACTGCACCAAGTTTAATACGAGATGCATTACAATAAATTGTATAAGGCCCTGAACTTGTGGGCAAAACCAACACTGGCACTGTAGTCAAGGCTGTCTTGAGCTTCTGAAAGCTCGCCTCACACTCGTCCGACCACCTGATCTGGGTACCCTTCTAGGTCAACCTGGTCATCGGGGCTGCGATAGATGAAAACCCCTCCACAAACCGACGATAGTAGCCCACCAATCCCAAGAAACTTCGGATCTCTGTAGCTGATGCTGGTCTAGGCCAGTTCTTGACTGCCTATATCTTCTTTGGATCAACCAGAATACCCTCTACTGATACAACATGACCCATGAATGCAACTGAACTCAACCAGAACTTGCACTTCGAAAACTTGGCATACAGCTGACTATCCCTCAAAGTTTGGAGAACCACTCTAAGATGTTGCTCATGCTCCTCCCGGCTACGGGAATAAAGACTATCATGAACGAATCCAAGTAAGGCCTGAACACTCGGTTCATCAAATCCGTAAAGGTTGTTGGGGCATTTATCAACCCGAATGACATCTCCAAGAACTCATAATGCCCATACCGAGTGCGAAAAGCTATCATAGGGACATTGGATGCCCTAATCCTCAACTGATGGTAGCCAGATCTCAAGTAAATCTTCGAAAATACCTTGGCACCTTAAAGATGACCAAACAAATCATCAATCCTCGGCAATGGATACTTATTCTTGATTGTAACCTTGTTCAACTGCTGGTAATCTATACACATTCTCAACGATCCATCCTTCTTCTTAACAAACAACACCGGCGCACCCCAAGGTGAAACACTAGGTCTAATGAAACCTTTTTCAAGTAAGTCTTGCAACTGATCCTTCAACTCTTTCAACTCAGGCGGGACCATACGATACAGCGGAATATAAATGGGTTGAGTGCCCGGAGCCAAATCAATGTAGAAGTCAATAGCCCTATCGGGTGGCATACTTGGCAGGTCTGAAGGAAATACCTCAAGGAACTCACAAACTACCGGCACCGAATCAATAGAAGGCACATCAGTGCTAGAATCACGAACATATGCTAAATAAGCCAAATACCCCTTCTCGACCATATGCCGAGCCTTCATATATGATATAACGCTACAGGTAGAATGACCAGGAGTTCCTCTCCACTCAAGACGAGGTAGACCCGGTAAGGCTAAGGTCACAGTCTTGGCATGACATCCAAGATAGCGTGGTAAGGTGATAACCAGTCCATCCCCAATATGACATCAAAATCAACCATGTCCAGCAGTAATACGTCTACTCGGGTCTCAAGACCCCCAATCACAACTACACAAGAGCGATGAACATGATCTACTATAATAGAATCACCTACCGGTGTAGACACATAAACAAGAGCACTCAAAGAATTGCTAGGCATGACCAGAGACGACCACATAACAGTATGTAGACCCTGGATCAAATAGCATTGAAGCATCCCTACTATAAACCAGAACCGTACCTATGATAATTGCAATGGAAGCCTCAGCCTCAGGCCTGGCTGGAAGAGCATAACATCGGGGTTGGGCCCCACCACCCTGGACTACCTCTCTGGGATGGCCTGCAGCTAGCTGGCCTCCACCTATAACGGTTTGAGCTCCACCTCTAACACCTATACCTCCACCCCTAGCTCCTCTACCTCCACCTCTGGATGGCTGGGCGGGCTCTGGAACACTCATTGCCTAAATAATGGCATGAGAACCCGAATGCTAAGAGTTGCTCGATGCTCGAGGACAATATCTAGCAATGTTCCTCGTGTCGCCACAAGTAAAACAAGACCTCGGCTACTACAGCTAACGACCCTGAAAACTCTTAAGCGGAGGTGCACTGATAGGAGCTGGTGATGCACTGTAGAACTGCTGATCGGAATACTGCATGTGAGAACCACGGCCACCTGGGGCAAAGTGAGAAGCCTGATGTACTGACTGAAAAGGCCTTGGAGGAAGGCCTCTACCAAAAGAATCTCTGCCTCCAGACGAGGTGCCACTGAATCTGCCTGAATGACGAGGCCCCTTGTAAGACCCCTGACCACCTCCCTGCGACAGAACCATCTCAACTCTCCTGGCCATATTGGCCGCCTACTGGAAAGAAATCTCACTCCATGTCTCCTTATCCATCTGAAGTCGAATAGGCTGTGTAAGCACGTGATTTTTGACCCTCCCCGAGAATTTTCACATTTTTAGCGTGAATATGTGAAACTGGGTCTAGTATAGCTATTTTAACTATTTTTACTTTATTTCGTTGCAAAAAGAAAATTTCAAAAAATATATATATAAATTTTAGTTTATGTATTTCTCATAAACTTGAAAAATACAAAAAATTGCACTTTATTTTTGTACCTTATATAATTTCGAAAAAATACAAAAATAATAATTCTATTAAAGTTTTATAGGCATTTTTAACTTTGAAAAAATACAAAAATATTACCTCATATTTTATCTTAATATTTTAAAACGAAAATTATACAAAAAATAGTTTTATTAATATTTTGTAGCTGTTTTAAACCTTGGAAAATATTTAAAAAGATATAGTTTTGTTTAAATACTAGTCTTATTTTTGGTAGTTATTTTGCTTACATAGGACTAGTTAAGCAACATGTTCCTATTTCTCGGGTCCGGGCAAAAGAATAATATTCGGGTTTAAACTACCCGGTTTTAGGCCTAATTTTCGGACCTAGCCCATAATAAACCGTGTCCAGGACACGTGGGGAACCCCACCACGCGTGGGGGACATATGCCTCGAACCCCACCACGCGTGGGGCTCATTTTCATGGGCATTGAAACACGGACAAACACAAAGAAAGGGGGGACCAACGAAAAAGGGATTTTAAAAATTTTGGGAAAAGGGGTTACTGTATAAAAAAGAAAAACGGACGAAAGAGAGGGGGGGACTTTTTGAAAAAAAGTTGAAAAAAACTGGAGACTTTGGAACATACTACTGTTCCTCTTTCTTCTTAAAAGACAAAAGGGAAAAAACGTTCAAAAAGAGAAAAAGAAAGGAAAAAAAAAACGAGAAGGCATTTGGAATTTTTTGGAGGATACTACTGTTCAGCTTCTTCCTCTTTGAAAGAGAAGCAACAAAAACCCTAGGTAAAAGAGAAACCAGCAAAAGAAACACCCTCCTCCTCCCGTCCAAAACACCTACCCGAACCAGCTTCCCCCGACGCCTGAACCGCCGGACCCCCGTCGTGCAGCGGCTGGCACTGCTGCGGCTGTGTCACGTTTCTTCTTCATCCTCAACCCTAACCCAAAACCACCCCCCCATAACCAGCCTCACCCTCCTCGTCAACTAACCACCCACCAGCTGCCTCGTCGACCACCGACGTACACCACCTTAACCCAAAACCACCAGTCCGTCAACCAACCCCTTCGCTGCCTCCTCGCCGGAACTCGAGCAGCTGTGGCTGCGTTGTCAAGCTCTCCACCATGTCCGACGACCATAACCCAGAACCAACCACTCTCTCACGTCCGAGCTCCAGCCATTAACCACTGCCCAAATGACCCTCCATAACCTGTTCCCTCCTCATATCCAAACGACTCCTTCGGTTTATCTTCACGTGCATGCTTCGTCGAGAAAATCCAGCAGCAGCCGATATCTCGTGCGTTGATAGTTTTGGCCGAGCTCTCTGCCTCCCTCGAGGTCGTCGTTGTTCCGTGAGGTCCGGCTTGAGTTCCGTCGGGGTCGTGTTTGCCGTTCTGAGGTGGTCGAGGTTCGTTTTTCTAATCTTTGATTGAGTTGTTATCGGTTACTATCGTGTCCGAGCTTGAATACATGTTATGTTGAAGATTTTGCTTAAATCCGTCGAGTTTTAGTTTTATGCTTATGTCATTGCTATCTCGAATGGGCATGCTAGACGAAAGTTGTCCAAAAGTTTTCATGTTCGTGACTAGTTTGCCGAATGGGTAGTCGGATCGATGTAATAAGCTCTGTTATAATTTTATTAGTCATTGTTCAGTTGTTCATCATATGGTTTAGTTCTAAATGTAGGCTCATGTTTAATTGTAATTCGTCAAAGCTTGAGATACTCTTCATTAGCCATGTACCCTACTAGCTTCCATTGTTCGATTAATAAATTTGGATTTCTTTTTTAGAAACGAACTTAATAGAAAATATAGTCGTTGTAGGTTTACCCTTTAAAATAAAAACGAGACTAGCTTCGCCAAAAAAATAAAAAATGTATAGATTGTGGAGCCCTCACAAAATATATGTATTAAATACTTAGATTCCGGGGCGGGCCGTTCAGTAAATTTCACGGCCCCACCCAAAATAATAATGCGCTAGTTGCTTTAGGCGCGCCTTCAATAATGTTATCTCCCTAAACTCGGGTGCACATTTATGTGACCCAAATCCAAATCTCAACGGAGTCGAAATGTGTCTCTAGTCACGGGCGCATTGATTGTGGCGTGGCCCGGGATGCATTTCCATGACGTTGCAAACTCTTTTAAAAAAAATAAGAATGAGATGAGCCTCGCTGAATAAAAATACAAATTGCGGGGCCCTCAGTAAATACTTGTGTAAAATTGCTTAGAATTCACGAGGGTCGTTTAGCGAATTTCACGGCCTCCACAAAATAATAATGCGCTAGTTGCTTTAGGCGCGCCTTTAATAATGTAATTTTCTTAAACTCGGGTGTGCATTGCGTGCGACCCAAATCCAAATCCTAAAACATCAAATAAAATATGTTTCGGATTGTGGGTGCATTTCATGTGACACAGTCCACAGATATATTTTAAGCGATGTTCACATTCCTAAAAAATAATGATAAAAGCGGTTAAAAGTTAGAATTTGCATATAAGGTCATACTTGTATAAAATCAGATAATCAAGCCGAATATAACAGTTGAGCGACCGTGCTAGAACCACGGAACTCGGGAATGCCTAACACCTTCTCCCGGGTTAACAGAATTCCTTATCTAGATTTCTGGTATGCAGACCGTAATATAGAGTCATTCTTTTCCTCGATTCGGGATTAAAATTGGTGACTTGGGACACCCTAAATCTCCCAAGTGGCGACTCTGAAATAATTAAACCAATCCCGTTTCGATTGTCCTTTAATTGGAAAAACCCCCCCTGCGCCCCCTCGGGCGCGTAAAAAGGAGGTGTGACAGCTCTGGCGACTCTGCTGGGGACTAAAACCCAGAACCACTGGTTCAGGGTTAAGAATTCGAGCTTAGATAAATTGTTATATTTGGCTTTATCTGATTTTTACATGTTTTGAGCCTAATGTGCTAAATGCTGCTTTTACCGCTTTGATATTATCTAAACTGTATATAAATTGTGCCGAAACCTTTCTCTTCTTACCTCCGGGGATGTGCTCACTGGTTGAGACTCTCTATTCTGTTAGTGTCATACCCTAAATAAAAGAGGCTCGGAAAGTTTCTAAGCCGGCTGGCCTTTTGGTTCCCGGAAAGGAGCTCCTTCCTCAACTCGAGTTGTCCGCTCGGGTACACTGTCTAGAACACCGACCCAGGTTTTGAACATAGAATAACGTGACTTCATGCCGGATCCCTAGTAGGAACGCTTATTTGCATCACGTTGCATTTGACTTAGGGGACTCAACACAGGGGTTGGGTCCGTCTAGGACTAGCAACCTGATATGAAAAGACCATCCTGATGCATCCTATTTGTTTTCCGTGCATTTATTTTGTCTCGCTGACCGGTGTTTGAATATTATGAATATTGTGAAATCGAAAAATAGCGGTTAGGGAATTGATTGTTTATTTTTGAAAAAACCAATACCCCAATACTGTCAAAACTCTGCCGAAATTTTGAGAAAATAAGAATGTCTTATTAGTTTGTTTTATTAAAAGCAAAGGAAAAATAGAAAAAAAAAGAGTCGTGGTTCTGTCTTGTTTTTTCAAAAAATAGAAAAGAAAAATAATTTGTCTTGCCATGAAAATAAAAATGAAAAAGAGTCTTTCATTATTTGTCGCAAATATATATATATATATATATATATATATATATATATATATATATATATATATATATATATATATATATATATATATATATAAATCCAATTTTTTTTTTATTTCCGAAAGATATATATATCTTTATTTGCTACGAAGGGTATTTGTCTTGCCAAGAAAATTCAAAGTAAAATTCCAAAAAGATATGTCTCGCAAAAATAATATAAATATCTTTATTTTCCATTGTTGATAAAACAAAAATAATAAAAATGCTTTCTTTTTTTAAAAAATAAAATAAAAAAAATAAAAAAAAATCCGAAAATATTTTGATTCTTCTTTCAAATTGAAAAGAAAATTCAAAATTCAAAAAATACTTTTTAGAAGCATTTCTTTTATTAAAAGTAAAATTCCAAAAAATATTTTCTTTTTTCTTTAGAATAAAAACAAATTCAGAAAAACAAATATCTTCCTTTTACTTTTGAAATTCTCAAAGTTCAAATCAAAAGAAAAGGAATTTTTACAAGTCTTTCTTTCAAAAGAAAATCAATAAAAAAAAAATACTTCCTTTCTTCTTTTGAAGCAGTTCTTTCACAAATTTCAATTAAAAAAAATGTTAGTTCATTTACTTATTCATGATCAGACCGAACTACGCGGGTTTGATTCTCACCGGATGTGAGATACGTAGACAACCCTCATCGGGTCCAACCCCCACCTTCTCAAAAAGAAGGAATGTTTTATGTTTTTCGTTAATTTGTTTGTTTGTTATGAATGAAAAATAATAGTCTATTTGATTGTTGTGGGAAAAATAATAATAAAAAAAAAATATAGAAAATGGAAAAGGGTCCTCTCAAAAATAGTTTATTCGCCCGAACTACGCGGGTTTGATTCTCACCGGATGTGAGATACGTAGGCAACCCTCATCGGGTCCAACCCCATCTTTTTGCTAAAAATCCAAAAACAAATAATAATGAAAAACAAAAAAAACATGTCAAAGATTTTCAATTCGTCGTAAATAAGTCTAGTAATGTCAAATTTTAATTTCATAAAGAAGTCGGGTGACGCTGTTTTATCAAGACATAGCCGAATGTTCCCGGAAGGGACGCCGGAAGGCTGACTTTGCATAAACAGCCACTTTTGGGTCATTTTTAAGACTTGGTCCAGTTGACCCCCACAGCCTAAAAATCTTCGTCCCCGAGACGTTGAAAGGTCGTGTTTGCAGTATTGACTTTCTAATTTGAAAAACGATGAAAAAAGAGTTATAAATAAGTCAGGTGATGCTGTTTTGTCATAAATAGCCGAATGTTCCCGAAAGGGACGCCGGAAGGCTGACTTGGCATAAACAGCCACCTTTGGGTCATTTTGAGATATGGACCCACACAGCCTTAAGAAAGCTTCGTCCCCGAGACGCTGAAGGGCCGTGTTTTGCAACACCAAGTTTTTATCATAATTTAAAAAAATAAAGAGTCAACGGTCGGGTGAATGCCGTTTGGATGTTTAGTCAAAAAAAAAATGAAAACAAATAGCCGAGCCAGCTTCGGCCGCGTCTTAAACCGTTCTTGCCGAAATAGCCTTAGAGTATCTTTCAGTTGTCGAAAGGTTATTTTCGTAAAAGAATGGACAAGTTTGTAAAGTGTCAAAATAATCCTCCCCGGCCTCAAAATTCATGTGAAATTCGGAAGGGGCCACATTCGCAAAAATAACCATTTGGTTAAAATTAGCAAATGGAAGAAGGAAGTCGGCCATTTGTTTTGAAGTTTGTAAACCTTTTGATTAAAATAGGTGGGTTGTTTGATTTTCAAGTTTGTAGGTCATCTTTAAACCTTTGAAACCCAGTTTGTTTTAATATGAAAGTGAAAAGAAAAAATGTTCATTATTGTTTATTTTTATTGGCCCAAACTACGCAAGGTCTGATTCAAGCGGGGGCATGATGCGTAGGCAATCTCCATAAGATTCGACCACAACAAAAAAAATAAAAAAAAAATAATAAGAAAAAGAAAATACGAATAGAATAAATATAGGGGTTCCCAAAGTACTTCAAAGGGGCAAATAAGCAAGCCGGGATGACGCATGTTGTTTGAAGCAAAGCATGTTAGAAACGGTTAACTGCCTAGGGGCATTGCATCCTCAATGTGTTGTTATCAATTCTGTTACACTCTAAACGCTAACAAGTTTGCTGTTTTCCGAATATCAAACAGTTAGTTGTTAAAGAATTCTGGCAACACACCCTTACCAAACTAGATCCAAAGGACCGATAACAACAAGCATGACTACTTCAGAGAATAGTACTGAGGAAGAAAGGCCGATGAGCCAGTTGTTAAAGGAAGCGATGGGAAAGATAGAAAGGATGGGACTAGATATGAATGCAATGCAGCTAGCTCTAGCCAAAGCACAAAAGAGCCCTGAGCCATTGGGGTACATGCCGGAATACCCTCACTCCGGCCCTTCAACAAGCCTCCCAAATCCCCGTTACCATCAAGAAAGAAGCCCTCATGATTCCCAGGCTCCACCACCCCATCAACCTCTCCCCACACCCGATATTCCCACTTTTGTGGGACCCACATCAGCCCCCTTGCACAGAACGACCAGTGAGCCATTGTTTCAGGCTCACGATACGCAATACTATCCCTCTGAGCCTGCATTCCATGCCCCCGAACCACATGCTTACAATCCACACTTGGAGGTACCGGCAGAGATCGAAAAATCGTTTAAAGCCCCTGAACAGGATGAGGTGTTGAGAAAGTTCAAAAGCCTGGAGCAGTCCTTCAGGAACCTGCACGGTTTGGGCAACCAGGTCAGCGTGGCCTACAAGGATCTATGCCCTTTCCCGGACGTCCAACTCCCGGCTGGGTTCAAGATGCCTAAATTTGATTCATATGAAGGGCACGGTGATCCCATGGCGCATTTGCGGGGATTCTGTAGCAAAATGAGAGGGGCAGGTGGCAAAGATGAGCTGCTGATAGCTTATTTCGGCCAAAGTCTGAGTGGATCGGCACTAGAATGGTATACCAGGCAGGATTCCAGCAGATGGTATACTTGGGATGATCTGGCGCAGGCTTTCGCAGGTCATTTCCAGTACAATCTCGAGATAGTCCCTGACCGTCTCACATTGCTGAGGACTGAAAAGAAGCTCGGGGAAAGTTTTCGTGAGTTTGGTTTCCGCTGGAGAGAACAAGCGGCCAGAGTTGATCCTCCCATGAAAGAGGGAGAAATGGTGGACTACTTCTTGCAAACACTTGATCCAACTTACTTTGGTCACTTGGTGACAACGGTTGGGAAATCCTTCAATGAAGTGGTAAAGATAGGGGTCATGATAGAGGAGGGCCTAAGGTCTGACAAAATCCTAAATTACTCAGCGCTCAAGGCAACGACCCAAGCTATTCAGAGCGGCGCGGGAGGTGTGCTCGAGGTCGCATCAGTCGAAGCAGGTACTGGGTCCAAATTCAGAGGTCCTTCCCCTCACTACCAGCCCAGGCCCCACACTCCATACAACCTTCCACAACCCTACTATCCACCATCAGAGCCACTCTTTTCAGACCATCATGCCCAAGCCTGCCCCCGAGCTCCATATAATCCGCCTCAATATTATCCTCCGAACAAGGTCCGGTCGCAGGGTCAACCATCAGGTCACCCCCGCTGGCGAGAGCCAGCACCACGTAATGCATTCTTGCCTTCACAACGTTTTCAAGCACCCAACGACCCTAGAAAACAGGGGCATGGGGGAAAACAAAGGCAAGGAAACAATTTCACGCCAATTGGGGAGTCCTACGCGAGTTTGTTTGAAAAGCTAAAGCTTTCAGGACTGATTGAGCCGCTCCTTGGCTATACTCCAGATCCATATGCAAAAGGGTTCAATCCTGCTGTACGATGCATGTACCACTCTAATGTCCAAGGATATAGCATTGAAGATTGTCGTTCTTTGAAAAAGGAAATCGAAAGAATGATTCAGGAAGGGGCAATTGTGATCGACGACAGTGACAGGGAGCAGGCGAATCATCTTGAGAACTTGTTGATTGATGTTGATAATACTGAAGTTGGGGATGGTCTTGGCAATGTTGATATAGAGCTCAATGGCTAAAATGTCATGCTTTGCAGTTGGAAGATACTCCATTTTGGGTCAGCCGGAGATGTCGTGCTTGGATAGTTGGAAAGACACTCCATTTTGGGTCAACCGGAGAGGATCTTTGATGGTCTATTTTGTTGTCATTTCCGTTGTTCGGATTATTAGGATTGTAATTCGGATTTGTTTTGTCAATGTCTTTCCGCGTATCTTTCCGTTTTGTCATAGCGGTTTGTTTAAGTTTTGTCCAAGTTGTTTAGGATTTTATTCCGGTTTGCTTTGTTTTTTAAAACCATTTGTTCAGTCCAATGCAAAAAATTCAGTCTTTGATTATTCCCAGTCATCTTTCTGTTTAGTCATTATGTCATTCTTATTCAGCACCGATTCTAGTGACATGACATGCGCACACAGTTTGGGCCTAGTCTTTAAAGTTAATCATAAAACCCCAGAAAGGCGATCAGACCATTTAAAGAAAATAAGGACGGTTTGAGATTATTCAGAGCCCGAGTCATGTGGAACTGGGGCGAGTTAAACACAAAGAAAACCGTTAAAGAAAGATTCGCCTAAATTGGCATGAGGGTCGTTCATAATAATGAGAATGAGAGTGTCGCCCAACGTTGCTTTAGAAGTGACAAATGAACAAACAGATGTTGAATCTAATTGTCAAGTCCAGCACCATCAGAAGAGACTACAAATTTAAATCGTGTTGTTTGCATTTGGCATATTTTGAAGACTGGAATGACGAAGGCATTTTGTTCTGCTACCCAAACACTTTATCCTTCGTTAGCCCTTTGCGCCTTATTTATTTTCTTATATACCCCTCATTCGGAATTAGTAGCAACGAATAAAATACGCAAGCATGGCAGGTAAGAGAAAAGAAAGAAAAGAAAACAACAAAATGGAAAAAGAAGAATAAAAGAAAAAGAGAGAAAGAGAAAAAAAAAACGACAAAAAGAAAGGAGAAATGAGAAAGGAAAAGAAGAAAGAAAAGAAAAGTGATAACAAAAAAAAAAAAAGAAGAAGAAGAAGAAAGTCAAATAGAAAAGAGGAACTGGGAACTACGTTTGACCTGATTCCTCAAAGAGGATACGTAGGCGCTTCACGGCTCGGTCATAGTTTTGAAAAATGAAAAAAATCAATTAAAATATCCCCAAGCAAGAAACTGGGGCAAAAGTTGCGTTTGATGTAAATAAATCTAATTCCGAAGGTTGTAATTAATAACCCAAAATTAATGCATTTTTTTGAGCCTTTAATACCCTTTCTTTCTAACCCTATCCAAAACCCACATTACGGTCCAAAGAAAGACCTTCCGATCAGTCTTCAAAAGATGCCAAGTCAGACAAATGAAGAGTCTTACCGGCGAACATAACATTCTGTTCCACAGCAGAAAGGACTCTAATCTCCAACAGAAAGAGTCATACCAGAAACACTCCAAAATCCCCAGCTGGAGAGAGATATAAAACGAGAGAGTCTTATTGGTGAAAACCTTCACAGGCACCATAAGGCGATGAAAGCTGAGAGAAAACCAAAATGAGAGAGACTTGATAGTGAAAACCCTTCGGGCACTACAAGTCGAATAAGATTGAGAATCAAAGGGGGAATCGCCAATGGAAGATCTTAAAAGATGATTGACGGTAAAAGATGGGCCCATATGCATGCCATGGCCATTAGAGTCGGTATCTGCGTTTGATAGGTTTTTATTTATAGTTTCTTTTGTAAAAGAGTCGTCGTTTCCTTTGTCTTTTATTTTGTTTCTGTTGTCTTTCTCCTTTCATAAAAAATTCCCCAATAGAGTCTGTCTGGTCAGAACAAGTATGAAATGACTTCGAATAGGCCATCAGCTTTCCAAAATGAGATCTGACTAGTACATCCAAGTGGTATAGTCAGCGAGGAACAAGCGCGAGGCCAGTGTCAAAATATATATCCCCAGCAAAAGGCCCATGAACAGAGCAAGGAGAGCAGTGAGCATGATTTGGCAAAATCCATACTAGACTAAGAGGTCGGGGAAATGCCAGTTTCCAAGCTATGCCACAAAAGAAGAGGGATATCCCCCAGGAGAAAGGGATTATCCCCAGCACATAATATCATCCCCCAACAAGTTGTGCAACGCAAAGCAAGGAAGGAAAAAGGAAAAGCCATCCCAGCAGGAGTATCACAACCAACCACCATGTTTTAAACTAACAATTTTGTTTGATTTGAAACAGGTAAGGGAAATGGCATTGAGGCAGAAACGCATGCCGCAAGGGATATTATCAAACTGGGGCAGAAAATTTTCCTTCCATTTAGAAAATTTTCTGGAAGTCAGGTACCCCCAGCTGATAACATTTTACCGCCAACAGGTAAGTAAATAATTCCTCAACAGTGTTATCCCTAGCAGTTGCGAGGGGTCCAACACAAGGTTGGAAAGTCGGTAGCCTCAGCGGTTAGACTTCAAAGGAGGAAGCTAATAATAATAATAATAATAAATAAATAAATAAACAAATAAATAAAAGAATAATAAAAATAAAATGGGGAAGGTAGAAAGGGAAATCCATCCCAATCCCCAGCAAGTATTCGGGTCTTAAGGATATTTTTGGGTTCATCCGCCCTCGAATAGGATATTTTGGGTTCATCCGCCCTCAAATAGGATATGTTGGGTTCATCCGCCCTCAAATAGGATATGTTGGGTTCATCCGCCCTCAAATAGGATATGTTGGGTTCATCCGCCCTCAAATAGGATATGTTGGGTTCATCCGCCCTCAAATAGGATATGTTGGGTTCATCCGCCCTCAAATAGGATATGTCGGGTTCATCCGCCCTCAAATAGGATCTGTTGGGTTCATCCGCCCTCAAATAGGATATGTCGGGTTCATCCGCCCTCAAATAGGATATGTCGGGTTCATCCGCCCTCAAATAGGATATGTTGGGTTCATCCGCCCTCAAATAGGATATGTTGGGTTCATCCGCCCTCAAATAGGATATGTTGGGTTCATCCGCCCTCAAAAAGGATCTGTTGGGTTCATCCGCCTTCAAATAGGATCTGTCAGGTTCATCCGCCCTCGAATAGGATATTTTGGGTTCATCCGCCCTCGAATAGGATTTTATTTTCAAAGTTATTGTTAAAGCCAGGCGCCCACCTGTATAATGAGAGGAATACATTCAGTCTTTACTTTTAGGTGTTGAAGCCAGGCGCCCACCTGTATAATGAGAGGCATAAATTCAGTCTTTACTTTTCAAGTGTTGAAATTGGGAGCCCGCCCAGATAACAGAGGCATAAATTCAGTCTTTTTATTTTCAAGTGTTGAAATTGGGAGCCCGCCCAGATAACAGAGGCATACATTCAGTTTTTTTACTTTTAAGTGTTGAAGTTGGGAGCCCGCCCATAATAACAGAGGAATACATTCAGTCTTTACTTTTAAGTGTTGAAATTGGGAGCCCGCCCAGATAACAGAGGCATACATTCCACGTCTTTACCCATAGGAGATGCATTTCCTCCTAAGTTTTAGTTTTACCCATAGGAGATGCATTTCCTCCTAAGTTCAGTTTTACCATAGGAGACGCACTTCCTAAATTCAGTTCTACCAATAGGAGACGCACTTCCTAAATCCATTCACCAGTAGGAGACGCACTTCCTAAGTTAAGTTTTACCAATAGGAGACGCACTTCCTAAATCCATTGTACCAGTAGGAGACGCACTTCCTAAAAAGTTTCACCAGTAGGAGACGCACTTCCTAAGTTTATTGCACCCAATAGGAGACGCACTTCCTAGGCAAGTTTTACCAGTAGGAGACGCACTTCCTAAGAATAGTTCACCAATAGGAGACGCACTTCCTAAGCAAGTTTCATCAATAGGAGACGCACTTCCTAAGTTAGTTTCACAATAGGAGACGCACTTCCTAAAGTTCAGTTTCACCATAGGAGACGCACTTCCTAAAGCAAGTTTCACCAATAGGAGACGCACTTCCTAAGCAAGTTTCATCAATAGGAGACGCACTTCCTAGGTTCAGTTTCACCAATAGGAGACGCACTTCCTAAAGTTCAGTTTCACCATAGGAGACGCACTTCCTAAAGCAAGTTTCACCAATAGGAGACGCACTTCCTAAGCAAGTTTCACCAGTAGGAGACGCACTTCCTAAGCAAGTTTCACCAGTAGGAGACGCACTTCCTAAGCAAGTTTCACCAGTAGGAGACGCACTTCCTAAGCAAGTTTTACCAGTAGGAGACGCACTTCCTAAGATAAGTTTCACCAGTAGGAGACGCACTTCCTAAGTTTCGGTTTCACCAATAGGAGACGCACTTCCTAAGATATGTTTCACCATAGGAGACGCACTTCCTAAAGTTCAGTTTCACCATAGGAGACGCACTTCCTAAAATTCAGTTTCACCATAGGAGACGCACTTCCTAAGTTCAGTTTTACCATTAGGGGACGCACTTCCTAAGAATAGGTTCACCAATAGGAGACGCACTTCCTAAGTTGATTTCACCAATAGGAGACCACTTCCTAAGCTAAGTTTTACCAATAGGAGACGCACTTCCTAGATCCATTGTACCAATAGGAGACGCACTTCCTAAGAAAAGTTTCACCCAGTAGGAGACGCACTTCCTAAGAACAGTTTTTCCCAATAGGAGACGCACTTCCTAAGTTTATTGTACCCATAGGAGACGCACTTCCTAAGTTTATTGTACCCCCAGGAGACGCACTTCCTCAAAGTTCAGTTTCACCAATAGGAGACGCACTTCCTAAAGTTCAGTTTCACCATAGGAGACGCACTTCCTAAAGCAAGTTTCACCAATAGGAGACGCACTTCCTAAGCAAGTTTCACCAGTAGGAGACGCACTTCCTAAGCAAGTTTCACCAGTAGGAGACGCACTTCCTAAGCAAGTTTCACCAGTAGGAGACGCACTTCCTAAGCAAGTTTTATCAGTAGGAGACGCACTTCCTAAGATAAGTTTCACCAGTAGGAGACGCACTTTCTAAGTTTCGGTTTCACCAATAGGAGACGCACTTCCTAAGATATGTTTCACCATAGGAGACGCACTTCCTAAAGTTCAGTTTCACCATAGGAGACGCACTTCCTAAAATTCAGTTTCACCATAGGAGACGCACTTCCTAAGTTCAGTTTTACCATTAGGAGACGCACTTCCTAAGAATAGGTTCACCAATAGGAGACGCACTTCCTAAGTTGATTTCACCAATAGGAGACGTACTTCCTAAGCTAAGTTTTACCAATAGGAGACGCACTTCCTAGATCCATTGTACCAATAGGAGACGCACTTCCTAAGAAAAGTTTCACCCAGTAGGAGACGCACTTCCTAAGAACAGTTTTTCCCAATAGGAGACGCACTTCCTAAGTTTATTGTACCCATAGGAGACGCACTTCCTAAGTTTATTGTACCCCCAGGAGACGCACTTCCTCAAAGTTTAGTTTTACCCGTAGGAGACGCACTTCCTAATCGAGATTTTATTCATAGGAGACGCACTTCCTAGTTTCTAGTCACTAAAGTTTTCACCCTTAGGAGACGCACTTCCTAGTTTAGCTCATTCCGATTCAACCATAGAAGACACACTTTCTAGTTTGAGTCGTTGAGGTTTTTATTTTAGCAGACACATTTGCTAGCAAGAGTTTTGGTTTTACTCATAGGAGATGCACATCCTAGCCTAGTCTTTAGTTTACTCTCATCATTGCATCAGTAGTGTAAGTAAGTTACGATTTTGCTAACGACTCACAAACCTCCCCAGTGCAAACTGGGTTAGGAAATTTTGTTTGTTTTGTTTGTTTTGATTGCCAGGGACCCGCCTGTAGAACGGGGAAACATTTTTCAAGATCAAGCAATGACCCGCTGGAAAGCAGAAGGTTACAACAAAAATCCCCAGCACTCAATCCAAGATAGAAGCAACAAGAAGCTCGCCCCAAGAATGCAAGTCAACAATTTGGGATGATCAACAGAAGCTGGTCACAAAAAACAAAAACAAAAAAAAAACAAGAGAAAAAAAAAGAAAAAAAAAAGAAAGAAAGAAAGAGAAGAGCCCAAAATACGGAAGTGGAGAACAAATGTGGTCTGCTCAAGAACTAGCACCTACAACTAGCATGTATCAAGGTTCAGATCCAAAGTCTGTATGAAGCACCATTCAAGACTCAAGACCAAGTTTCAGAAGACTTAAGAGATAGGAATCCTTGTAACAAGTAGCTGATAGGCTTAGTTAGTCTTTTTCAGTTTTCATTTTTGTTGTAATAACAGGACCGCGGACCGGAACCTCGACGGAACGGCACCTCGATCGGCTCTCCACTTCGGTACACCTCACTATCTCTCTCATATCCCGAACTACACGTGGCCTGATTCCTGTATAACCAAGGATATGTAGGCAGCTCAGATACCAGGGCTCGGTCACAATCCCTCCCTTTCCTTAAGTGTAGTCCGTCCAAGTAATGGTCGGGTCAAAAACACGTCTAGTCGTTCTTTGTCGGAAAACTCTTCGTGTTTCCAGTCAAAGAGGGGCAGCTGTAAGCACGTGATTTTTGACCCTCCCCGAGAATTTTCACATTTTTAGCGTGAATATGTGAAACTGGGTCTAGTATAGCTATTTTAACTATTTTTACTTTATTTCGTTGCAAAAAGAAAATTTCAAAAAATATATATATAAATTTTAGTTTATGTATTTCTCATAAACTTGAAAAATACAAAAAATTGCACTTTATTTTTGTACCTTATATAATTTCGAAAAAATACAAAAATAATAATTCTATTAAAGTTTTATAGGCATTTTTAACTTTGAAAAAATACAAAAATATTACCTCATATTTTATCTTAATATTTTAAAACGAAAATTACAAAAAAATAGTTTTATTAATATTTTGTAGCTATTTTAAACCTTGAAAAATATTTAAAAAGATATAGTTTTGTTTAAATACTAGTCTTATTTTTGGTAGTTATTTTGCTTACATAGGACTAGTTAAGCAACGTGTTCCTATTTCTCGGGTCCGGGCAAAAGAATAATATTCGGGTTTAAACTACCCGGTTTTAGGCCTAATTTTCGGACCTAGCCCATAATAAACCGTGTCCAGGACACGTGGGGAACCCCACCACGCGTGGGGGACATATGCCTCGAACCCCACCACGCGTGGGGCTCATTTTCATGGGCATTGAAACACGGACAAACACAAAGAAAGGGGGGACCAACGAAAAAGGGATTTTAAAAATTTTGGGAAAAGGGGTTACTGTATAAAAAAGAAAAACGGACGAAAGAGAGGGGGGGACTTTTTGAAAAAAAGTTGAAAAAAACTGGAGACTTTGGAACATACTACTGTTCCTCTTTCTTCTTAAAAGACAAAAGGGAAAAAACGTTCAAAAAGAGAAAAAGAAAGGAAAAAAAAACGAGAAGGCATTTGGAATTTTTTGGAGGATACTACTGTTCAGCTTCTTCCTCTTTGAAAGAGAAGCAACAAAAACCCTAGGTAAAAGAGAAACCATCAAAAGAAACACCCTCCTCCTCCCGTCCAAAACACCTACCCGAACCAGCTTCCCCCGACGCCTGAACCGCCGGACCCCCGTCGTGCAGCGGCTGGCGCTGCTGCGGCTGTGTCACGTTTCTTCTTCATCCTCAACCCTAACCCAAAACCACCCCCCCCATAACCAGCCTCACCCTCCTCGTCAACTAACCACCCACCAGCTGCCTCGTCGACCACCGACGTACACCACCTTAACCCAAAACCACCAGTCCGTCAACCAACCCCTTCGCTGCCTCCTCGCCGGAACTCGAGCAGCTGTGGCTGCGTTGTCAAGCTCTCCACCATGTCCGACGACCATAACCCAGAACCAACCACTCTCTCACGTCCGAGCTCCAGCCATTAACCACTGCCCAAATGACCCTCCATAACCTGTTCCCTCCTCATATCCAAACGACTCCTTCGGTTTATCTTCACGTGCATGCTTCGTCGAGAAAATCCAGCAGCAGCCAATATCTCGTGCGTTGATAGTTTTGGCCGAGCTCTCTGCCTCCCTCGAGGTCGTCGTTGTTCCGTGAGGTCCGGCTTGAGTTCCGTCGGGGTCGTGTTTGCCGTTCTGAGGTGGTCGAGGTTCGTTTTTCTAATCTTTGATTGAGTTGTTATCGGTTACTATCGTGTCCGAGCTTGAATACATGTTATGTTGAAGATTTTGCTTAAATCCGTCGAGTTTTAGTTTTATGCTTATGTCATTTCTATCTCGAATGGGCATGCTAGACGAAAGTTGTACAAAAGTTTTCATGTTCGTGACTAGTTTGCCGAATGGGTAGTCGGATCGATGTAATAAGCTCTGTTATAATTTTATTAGTCATTGTTCAGTTGTTCATCATATGGTTTAGTTCTAAATGTAGGCTCATGTTTAATTGTAATTCGTCAAAGCTTGAGATACTCTTCATTAGCCATGTACCCTACTAGCTTCCATTGTTCGATTAATAAATTTGGATTTCTTTTTTAGAAACGAACTTAATAGAAAATATAGTCGTTGTAGGTTTACCCTTTAAAATAAAAACGAGACTAGCTTCGCCAAAAAAATAAAAAATGTATAGATTGTGGAGCCCTCACAAAATATATGTATTAAATACTTAGATTCCGGGGCGGGCCGTTCAGTAAATTTCACGGCCCCACCCAAAATAATAATGCGCTAGTTGCTTTAGGCGCGCCTTCAATAATGTTATCTCCCTAAACTCGGGTGCACATTTATGTGACCCAAATCCAAATCTCAACGGAGTCGAAATGTGTCTCTAGTCACGGGCGCATTGATTGTGGCGTGGCCCGGGATGCATTTCCATGACGTTGCAAACTCTTTTAAAAAAAATAAGAATGAGATGAGCCTCGCTGAATAAAAATACAAATTGCGGGGCCCTCAGTAAATACTTGTGTAAAATTGCTTAGAATTCACGAGGGTCGTTTAGCGAATTTCACGGCCTCCACAAAATAATAATGCGCTAGTTGCTTTAGGCGCGCCTTTAATAATGTAATTTTCTTAAACTCGGGTGTGCATTGCGTGCGACCCAAATCCAAATCCTAAAACATCAAATAAAATATGTTTCGGATTGTGGGTGCATTTCATGTGACACAGTCCACAGATATATTTTAAGCGATGTTCACATTCCTAAAAAATAATGATAAAAGCGGTTAAAAGTTAGAATTTGCATATAAGGTCATACTTGTATAAAATCAGATAATCAAGCCGAATATAACAGTTGAGCGACCGTGCTAGAACCACGGAACTCGGGAATGCCTAACACCTTCTCCCGGGTTAACAGAATTCCTTATCTAGATTTCTGGTACGCAGACCGTAATATAGAGTCAATCTTTTCCTCGATTCGGGATTAAAATTGGTGACTTGGGACACCCTAAATCTCCCAAGTGGCGACTCTGAAATAATTAAACCAATCCCGTTTCGATTGTCCTTTAATTGGAAAAACCCCCCTGCGCCCCCTCGGGCGCGTAAAAAGGAGGTGTGACAGGCTGAATAAGTCCCTCAATGAACCTCCTCACCCTCTCTCTTTCTCTCTCTCTCTCTCTCTCTCGGTGGGAAGTATGATAAGAGCATGACGGGCCAAGTCGATGAATCTGGTCTCATACTGAGTGACAGTCATAGAACCCTGCTGGAGACGCTCGAACTGCCTCTGGTAGATCTCTTTCTAAGTGATAGGGAGAAACTTCTCCAAAAATAGCTAAGTAAAATGCTTCCAAGTCAAAGCTGGCGATCCGGCTGGTCTAGCAAAGCAATAATCTCTCCACCAAGTCTTGGCTAATCCAGATAAGCGAAAAGTAGCAAAGTCAACCCCATTCGTCTCCACTATCCCCATGTTCCTAAGAACCTAATGATAGCTGTCTAGATAATTCTGGGGATCCTCAGAAGATGCACTGCTAAAAGTAGTAGTGAAGAGCTTGGTAAACCTATCCAATCTCCACAAAGCATCGACAGACATAGCTGATCTATCACCGGTCTGAGACACCACACCCGGCTGAACTGCTCTAATTAGCTAAGCTTCTAGAGTTTGGAACTAGGGAGTCATCTACTCCGGAGTGCGAGTAGCAAGAGTCTGGACTCCTCCTCTAGCCTGAGAGACGGTTGGTGATGCAAGAAGCAAGCCTGCCCAGGTGACACTCTCCATAAGGCCCACTAGATGGACCAGAGCATCCTGGAATACTGGGGTAGCAATAAACCCCCCTAGGACCTAAGTTGGGCCCACCGGAACTGTCTGGGCCAGAACCTCATCATCAAAGTCGACCTGAGGTTCTGCCGCTAGTGCAGTTGCTCTGGGCTGAGCTCTACCCTTACCTCGGTCTCGCCCTCTACCATCGTGGGAGTTACTGCTGGGGGCTCGGACTGCTAATCAGCAGATGATGAAGCACGTGTTCTCAGTATCTGCGAAAGAACAGAGTAGAAAACTAATCAGCATTGAGAAACCAAACTGCACAACAGAAAAAAATAGATGTGAAGTTTCTCCTAACTCTGTAGCCTCTGGGGGATAAATACATACGTTTCTGTACCGATCCCTCAAACTCTACTAAGTTTGTCTGTGAATTGTGAGACCCATGTAATCTAGAGCTCTGATACCAACTTGTCACGACCTGGATTTCCCACCCTCAGGAGTCATGATGATGCCTACTAGTGAAAGCTAGGCAAGCTAACCAACTAAACTATTTGCCTTGTTTCCCTTCTAAATCCATCAACAATTAAGAACCAACAGCTACCAATCAACAAAATTTACTAAGCGGAAGATTAAATTTCAAGTTTAATAATACTGCAAATACCATTCCATAACAAATCTACCCAAGACTGGTGTCACAACTTCACAGACTATCTAGGAGTACTACAAATAAAGGTTTGAAAGAAATAAATACAACACTATCTCTAGAAATACATGAAAGAAACATGAATAGTAGATAGAAGGAGACGCCAAGGCCTGCGGATGCCTACAGGACTACCTCGGGTCGCCTGATGAACAAGAAACAACAATCTCACTACGGTCCGAAATCTACAGCACTAGGATCAACACAAAAGAGTGCAGAGTGTAGTATCAGCACAACCAACCACATGTGCTGGTAAGTGCCTAGCCTAACCTCGCGAAGTAATGACGAGGCTAGGACTAGACTACCAAATAAACCTGTGCAGTTAAATCATATATAGCGAAAATAGAAGCAGATAATTACGACTAAAGTTGGGCGGGGGAAACATACTGCGAGGAGTAACAGATAACAACAGAACAATAGTAGAGAAATGTTAGGAATGCTATAAATCAATTACCAGCAAAGATAAGAAAAAAAGAAGAACAAGTACACATGTAATACCGTTGCAGGTGTGTAACCCGATCTCATCTCATATAGTACCGTTGCAGGCGTGCAACCCGCTCCCATTTCATATTGAACCGTTGCAGGCGTGCAATCCACTCCCATTTCATATATTACCGTTGTAGGCATGCAACCCACTCCCATTTTATATAATTACCATTACAGACATGCAACCCGCTCCCATTTTATATATTTCCGTTGCAGGCGTGCAACCCACTCCTTTTCATATGTTACCATTGCAGGCGTGCAACCCGCTCCCATTTCACATGTTACCGTTGCCGGCGTGAAACCCGCTCCCATTTCACATGTTACCGTTGCAGGCGTGCAACCCGCTCCCTTTTCATTTGTCAATACCAATCGTAACAGAATCCCGGCAAGGGGACAATAATATAACAACAACATTCCGGCAAGGGAACAATACTATAACAACAACATCCTGACAAGGGAACAATAATATAACAATAACATCCCGACAAGGGAACAACAATATGACAACAACATCCCGGCAAGGGAACAATAATGATAATCTTCATATGAAGCACAACAAACCTCAACGGAGTCACAATAATTACAATACAAGACTCACGGGCATGCTTGACACCGACGTATAGATACTCGTCACCATGACTATATGTCGTACTCCACAACTGGAACATAGAAAATAAGACACAACTCCTAATCCCTCAAGCTGCGGTTAGACCAAACACTTACATCGATGCCATAAACACAATTCAAGCCTCAACTATTGCTTTACCTCTTGATTCCACCACCAACTCGCTCGTATCTAGCCATAAGTTACTTAATAATATTAATAAGTGCTAAATGACTCATTTCTAATACGTGGAAATAAGTTTTCTAAAGTTTTTCCCAAAAAGTCAAAAATCGACCCCGGTCCCGCTTGGTCCAAACCCGAAATTCAGACTAAAACCCGATTACTCATTCACCCCCGAGCCCGGATATATAATTAGTTTTGGAATCCAACCTCAATTTGAGGTCTAAATTCCAACTTAAATATTCTTAGGAATTACCCAAAATTCCCCAATTCCACCATGAAAACCCTAGATTCTAGGATGAAATCTTGTAAAAAGAAGTTAAGGAGTAAAGAAAATGAGTTAGAAATCACTTACTAATGTTTTGGAGAAGAAAGGTTGTTCGAAAAATCGTCTCTTATATTTTTGGGGTTTTAAAAAATTAAAAATAACTGAAAATCCCGTTTAAATATACCCCTCTCAGACCCCCTGTGCGGACCACACAAAAAGTAGTGCGGCCGCGGAGCTCACAAGGTTGACTGCACTGTTATGCTTTAGTGTTTTGACCATAACTTTCTGTACATTTGTCCAAATTTTGATTTCTTTATTTTTATGGAAACTATACATGAAGGGCTACAACTTTCATTTTTGAATTATCTCAAAATTCCTTGTAGATCAAAAGATATAGGCTTCCAAAGTCAGACGAGTGAAATTCTTGCTCACCGCAGACCGCACAAAAAGGAGAGTGGTCAGCACAAAATCAATGCGGTCAGCACTGGTGGGTTCAGAGATCTGCAACATCTCTGGACTTGCCACAACTATGTTTTAATCCTAAAACATCCCGGAACCTACCCGAAACTCACCCGAGCCCTCGGGACTTCAAACCCAAACGTGCATACTAGCTCAAAAACATCATATGGACCTACTCGTGCGATCACATCATTAAAATAACATGTAAAATCATGAATTAAACCTCAAAACTCAATATTTTCATCAAGAACTCTCAAAGTTCATAATTCTTCAACCGAAAGTCCAACTCACGTCAAATAAACTCCATTTTTTACCAAATTTCACAGTTATCTTTTATATACTATAACAAATTTGTACCGAGCTCCGAAACCAAAATACGGGCCCGTTACTAATGGTTCCAAACAATAATTTCTTTTCTTCATTTCTTAGATAATTCAGCAAAATAATTTCTTTCAAAAATTGATTTCTAAGGCTTGGGACCTCGGAATTCATTTCCGGGCATATGTCCAAGTCCCATATTTTACTGCGGACTCCCAGGATCGTCAAAACACGGATCCGGGTCCTTTTTTCTCAAAATATTGACCAAAGTCAACCATAATCAAATTTTAACTCTAGAAATTTCTATTTCTCATATTTTCACATAGAAGGCTTTCCGGATATAGGTCCGAACCACGCTCGCAAATCAAGGTGAGGTAAAAAGGATGTTTTTAGGCCTCGGAACACTGAATTTACTTGCAACACAAGTGATGATCTTTTGGGTCATCACAGAGTTGTATCACAAGGAGAACTATTACCACATTTGCAATATCCTTCGGAAATGTCAGCTAATGCTAACAATCCATCCACCATTTTGGGTTACTCTAACTCTAACTAGATCCTGATATCCCATATTTCTCTTAACTAATATCTGTTAACCCCCATAGGGCATAACTGAGATGGGTGTGGCCAATTGTATAGATCTTTGTTATTGTTGAAAGTAACTCTTAATATTTATGTTTCTCTGTCTAAATTGTAAAAACTGATAATCTTCACTAATTGGATACCTCGTACCCTTCTTCACCTTACTTCTTTTACTTGTTGAAACTTGTATTTACCTTCTGATTCTCTTGTTGCTTTTTACCATATGGGTGGATAGATATTCATGCTTTAGGGCTTCTTATCAAGAAGCTTACACATCTTAGTACACACATAATCTACTGGGCAATGTTCCTTTGTCAAGTAGGGAAAACTTAAAATTTTGCTTAAAACTTTTATTTTCCTCCATTTCTCATTCACCCTCTTTTAAACCATATTAATGCTTAAAATCCAACAATCCCCCACATGAATGGGGTAGGTCTATATCGTGGAAATATGTATGAAAAATTGTGTGATTCACAAGCAAGGATTAATTGCATCTGGATAAGTAGGTTTCCCTTTGAACTTTTCGTAGTAAACTTATGTCGGATATACTCGGTCAATCGGTAGATTTGATATCTTTGAACCGTCGAACTTTGGTGTATACCTAAACAACTATAAGTCACACAATCAACTCTTAACCGTCTTTGATTCTCATTGTTGTGTTCGTTTTAGCCATTAACACCGCTTGGTTTAATAAATGCATAGAGAACTGGCCTTACAAAATTCTCCTTGAAGCGACTAACATTTCACACTTACATAGGTGATTCCTAAATGTGTCATCTCGTAGATACACTATTGATATACCCTATATCAAATTTAGAAATCATTAAAAAGTCTTAATGTTTTATCCTTGGTACTGAACATTATCTCATCGCGAGAATGGAACAAAATTTTAGTTGACAATGTTGAACCGTCATTAATGACTTTGTTAGATCTCCTTGAACCTAGATCTTGGGATCTCCAGTCTTCTAGGTAGAGTTACCGCCATAGTGACTTTTCTCGGCCATAGTCCCATTCCATTTGATGATTTCTCAACTACCTCTCTAGTTAGGCCTTTTGTAAGTGGATCCAACACATTATCACTTGACTTTACATAACCAATCATGATAATTCCTCTAGAGAGTAATTGCCTAATGGTTTTATGTTTTCGTCGTATATGATGAGATTTACCGTTATACATAACATTTCCAGCCCTTCCAATTGTCGGTTGACTATCACAATGTATGCATATTGGTGCCAACGATTTGGGCCAAAATGGAATGTCTTCCAAGAAATTCTGGAGCTATTCAGCTTCTTAACCAGCTTTATTTAAGGCTATGAATTCAGACTCCATTGTAGAGCGGGCAATACACGTTTGTTTGGATGACTTCCAAGATACCGCTCCTCCACCAATAGTGAATACATATCCACTTGTGGATTTCAAATCAGCTGAACCGGTGATCCAATTTGCATCACAATATCCCTCAATCACCGCAAGATATTTACTGTAGTGCAAAGCCAAGCCCTGTGTATGTTCTAAATATTCCAAAACTCGTTTCATTACCATCCAGTGAGATTGACCTGGATTGTTCGTGTATCGACTCAATTTATTTATAGTACAAGCTATATCTAGTTGTGTACAATTCATGATGTACATTAAGCATCCCAACACACGAGCATAATCCAATTGTGATATACTTTGGCCTTTGTTCTTTGCAAATGCAATATTCACGTCAATTGGAGTCTTTGCAACTTTAAACCCTAAGTGATTGAATTTTTCAATTACTGTCTTAATATATTGAGTTTGTGACAATTCCAGACCTTGAGGAGTCTTATGGATCTTAATCCCCAGAATTAAATCAGCAACTCTCAAGTCTTTCATATGAAACTTGCTAGTTAGCATACGCTTAGTAGCATTTATGTTGGCAATGCCATTACTCATTATCAGCATATCATCCATATATAAGCAAACAATGACTATGTGATTTGGAACATTTTTAATGTACACACATTTATTACATTTATTTATCTTAAAATCATTTAACAATATTGTTTGGTCAAATTTCGCATGCCATTGTTTGGGTGCTTGTTTTAGTTCGTAAAGAGACTTACCAAGTCTACATACCTTCTTTTATTTACCTGGAATCACAAACCCTTCAGGTTATTTCATGTAGATTTCTTCCTCCAAATCTCCATTCAAGAAGGTCGTCTTAACATCCATTTGATGAATTTCAAGACCATATACTGCATCTAATGCTACTAACATCCATATGGACGTAATTCTTGTAACTGGAGAGTATGTATAAAAGTAGTCAAGACTTTCTCGTTGTCTATACCCTTTGACTACAAGTCTTGCCTTAAATTATCAATAGTGACATCATCTTTCATTTTTCTCTTAAAAATCCATTTAGAACCCAAACGTTTATTTCCAGGAGGAAGATCAACCAATTCCCATGTATGGTTGTTCAATATGGATTTTATTTCACTATTGAGTGCCTCTTTCCAAAATAATGATTCTGAAGAAGGCGTAGCTTCTTTAAATGTTCGAGGCTCGTTTTCCAATAAGAAAGTCACAAAATCTGGTCCAAATGAAGTAGACGTTCTTTGACGTTTACTACATCTTGGATCCTCCTGATTAAATGTACTTTCTTTTGTTTCTTCCCGAAGTCGTTTAAATCCTTCACCAATCGACTCGCATTCCTTTTTATATGGATATATATTTTTAAAGAAATCAACATTATCTAATTCTATAACCTTATTATTATGAATGTCGAGATTTTCTGATTTATGAACCAGAAATCGATATGCTTTACTATTGGTCGCATATCCTATGAAAACACAATCAACGGTTTTCGGTCCTATTTTTACCCTTTTGGGTTTAGGAAATTGTACTTTTGCCAAACACCCCCACACTTTAAAATAATTCAAGTTGGGCTTCCTTCCTTTCTATTTTTCATATGGAATGGATTGTGTTTTGCTATGGGATACTCGATTTAGTATCTGGTTAGCCGTAAGAACGGCTTCCCCCACAAGTTCGGTGGCAACCCAGAACTTATCAATAATGCGTTCATCATCTCCTTCAATGAACGATTCTTTCTTTCAGCAATCCCATTGGATTGGGGCGTGTAAGGGGCCGTTGTTTGATGAATAATTCCATATTCTAAATATATTTCTTCAAAAGGAGATTCATATTCACCACCCTTATCACTTCTTATCATTTTGATTTTCTTGTTAAGTTGCGTTTCAACTTCATTTTTGTATTGCTTGAATGCGTCTATTTCTTTATCTTTACTATTAAGTAAGTAAACATAACAATATCGAGTATTATCGTCAATAAAAGTTATGAAATACTTCTTTCCACCGCGAGATGGTATTGACTTCATGTCACAAATATCTATGTGAATTAAGTCTAAAGGATTTAAATTCCTTTCAACTGACTTATAAGGATGTTTAACACACTTAGATTTCACACATATTTGACATTTTGATTTGCCGTATTCAAACATGGGCAATACTTCCAAATTAATCATTTTCCGAAAGGTTTTAAAATTGACATGACCCAAACGTATATGCCATAATTCATTTGACTCAAGTAAGTTAAGACGAAACTGAAATTTTATTATTATTCTCAACAACCATTACATTCATCTTGAAAAGGCCCTCAGTGAGGTAACATTTTCCTACAAACATTTCATTCTTACTTATTACAACCTTATCAGATACAAAACCTCACTTAAAACTGCTCTTAACAAGAAATCCAGCAGAGACTAAATTCTTCCTAATCTCGGAAACATGAAGGACGTTGTTCAAAGTTACCACCTTACCAAAAGTCATTTTCAGAAAGATCTTCCCACATCCTTCAATCTTGGCCGTTATAGCATTTCCCATAGAAAGCGTCTCTTCGGGTCCAATAGGAGCATATGTAGCAAAATCTACCCTAACAGCACAAACATGGCGAGTGGCTCCAGAATCAATCCACCACTCCTTAGGATTTCCCACCAGGTTGCATTCAGAAAGCATAGCGCACAAGTCATTAACATCTTCATGTTTTTCAACCACGTTTGCTTGATCTTTCTTTTTGTCTTTCTTCGGAACACGACACTCCGTAGATTTGTATCCAGCTTTCCCACAATTGTAGCAATTTCCGTTGAACCGCTTCTTGCTTGGGTTACTTTTCGGTCCAGAAGTCTGCTTCCTCTTTCTCTTATTTTGAGAAGTATCATCAACAATGTTTTCTCTCATTATTGTTAAGTTTCCACGGCCTCACTTTTCAGCAACTTTGTTGTCCTCTTCGATTTCCAACTGAACAATGAGATATTCAAGCGACATCTCCTTGCATTTGTGTTTCAAATAGCTTTTTATGTCTTTACACAAAGGAGACAACTTCTCAATCATCGCTGCTACTTGAAATGCTTCACTGATGACAAGATCTTCAATGAAAATTCTGTTAGTAAAAATACAAAAATTACTACTTTCAATATTAGTATTAATTTGATTTATACTTTCAGGAGATCGTGAATAATCACTTGCAATTCGTGGACTTGAGTAAAAACAGATTTGTTATCTACCATTTTGCAGTCCAAATCTTAGCGGCAACGAATTTTTTCAACCCAGCATCTTCAGTTTTATATTTCTTTTCAAATGCAGTCTACAACTCTTTTGACGTCTCCACGCCACTATAGACGTTATGCAGATCATCCTCCAGTCCGCTAAGAATATAATTCTTGCACAGAAAATCAAAATGCTTCCATGCCTCAATCACGAGAAAGTGTTTATTTTCTAGAGTTTCATCGGGCAGAACAGGAAAATCTTCCTTAATGAACTTCTGCAGACTTAAAGTAGTCAGGTAGAAGAGCATCTTCTGCTGCCACCGCTTGAAATCAATCTCGAAAATTTTTCCGGGTTTTTTGCTGGTGCCAATGCCGGTGTTCGGCTTGTCGACGCATTGGCAGTCACCATTGGAACAGCTTGGTTTCCGTTATCACTAGTCATTTCTGTAAAAAAAAAATGACACAAGCAAACGTTAAAATCACGTAGATTTTAATCTCCAACGGAGTAGAAAACCACAAAGGTTTTAATCTCCAGAATAGTGAATATAACACAAATACAGAAAATATATTAAATTCCTTAAGCTTGTTAGAAAAATGTATTTGAAAACTAATTCTGGAAAAGATAAAATAACATATAAACAGAAAATGTAAACGAAACAAAAGTTAATCCGAGCCCACTGAATTCATAGTGTTACCTTAAGGAATTTAATCCCCTCCTAGTACCCAAGGTTATGGATTATTTCCTCCCAGGATAGAACGAATTACACACTGGTGTAATGGTACTTCAAACCCCAGTATTTTAGCGAACACAAAGTTCGGTAGCAAATCACACTACTGTTGCTTTCTTTGAAGTTAAAAGTATGCAGAAGAAAAAGGAGAAACTCAGAAAATCGTATAGAAATTCTGAGAGAATATAATGGACTTGTATTTATAGCCAATGTTGGGCTGAAAATTGAAGATGTGCAACTCTTCAGAACGGTTGTTTATGCAAAACGGCCATAGCATAAATGCCATAACATAAATGGCTAATTTATGCAATAATAAACCGGGAATTGAAGAGGGAGATTAATTTTCAGTTACACAACTGAAAAACTGAAAACCGATAAATTCGAATGAGAAATCGAAGTCGAAACCGAGCAAGCGACGACGACGACGGCGCGGGGCTTCCTTCTTCTCAGCTCTTTAAGAGCTAGAAGAAGAGAAATTGCTTATATACCTATCAAAAACCTCTTCCTTTTCCAATATGGGACAATGTCCCTTTGTCAAGTAGGAAAAACTTAAGATTTCACTTAAAAAGTTTATGTCCCTCCATTTCTGATTCACCCTTTTTTACGCCATATTAATGCTTAAAACCCCAACATCATCGTCATCACTACAAGAGTCATCATCATTATATCCCAACTGTATTAACAATTTTGAATGGGGAAGTATTGTTGATTCTCCCACAAGTGCTAGCTGTGATCCAGAGAAATCTATATATATATAAAAGAGGGAATAGAAAAGGTGACCTGACACATCTCTTGGACTAGGATTGCTATTTATCTTTTTTATCATTTTTTTGATATTTTTCTTTTTCATATTCAATTGTTTAGGCCTCTTTAATAACATAATCTCATGTTCTAGCAATCCTAAAATTCTCAATATCCAAAACCGTGTCAGTTATCATTTTCAGTATTCTAATCACTAAATTGAATTGCATATTGCAATTAAAACAAAGGAACTCACTAATTCCTCATCTCTTCTGTTACGAATTTGGATACCTAATTCCTTTAATGTGTATATATATTGTGGATCAATTACTATTTCTTTACCTCTTGTGTTCCATGTAGTTCTCTTACTCAGTTTTGTTTCGCTCTAATATATTATAATTTCTTGAGTTGGGTCTAATAAATATTCGATATTTGTTTATCTTCATTTCAAATTTTACTTTGCAATTGTGCACTTTTCAATTCTCAATTACATCATCTCACGTATATCTAGATTAGGGGTGGCAAAATGGTTCAAAGAAAACAGTTAATCATCCATATTATCCACTAAGAAATGGGTTGGATAATGAACTTTTTAAAAACGGGTCAAATATGATAAGAAGCATATTATCTATTTAGGAAATGGATAACCAATGGGTCTAACTTTTACATTTGTAAAGCCTCAAATTGAGGGTTCCTCAAGTTAGGGAGACTAAGAATTTTCCCAAAAGTGATCATATACAAGAAGTCATGGATAATATGAATAACCCATATTATCCGTCAGTTAACCCATTTTTTATCCGTATTAAATATGGGTTGGGTCGGATAATTAATCCGTTTTTTATACCCATTTTTGACCCGAACCATATCCTATACGACCCGCCCATTTGCCACTCCTAATCTAGATATAATATTGGAATTTTTACCTCCTATAGCAAAAGTTGATACCTTATTTATTTTAAATAAATACCCTTTTAAAAAATTATATTCTATAGATACCTTTTGATTTTTATAGCCAAATATCTATTTATGGTTACCTCCTACTCTTAAGCCATAAAATACTCTTTGTATTATTTTTCTCTCATTCTTTCAGATTTTTCTCTACCCTCTCTCTCTCAACGCCAGTATTTCTCCATGGTTATCTCCTCTCTCTCAACAAATGTGTATGCATTAAAGGGAAAAAAAATACTGATTCTGATCGGAAAACGAAGTTGAATTTGGTTCAAAATCAAGAAACGGAAAAAAAGTTGGAAATTGATCTCTCGCAACAGCGATCTCTCGAAACTGATTTGGTTCAAAATCAAGAAACGGAAAAATGAGGTAGCCCTGTGGATTTGCTCTACACAACAGTGATCTCTCTTTTGATTTGTAAGTCCAATAGCTTTGAGTCCACTATTTACGTTATGTCCATCAGCAGTAGCCTTATCAAGAGCCTTTGCCATACAGATCCTCACACTTTCCACAATCTCCATTAGGTCGTGTTTTTACTACCGGCTTACGGTGAACGGCGGATTCGCCGGAAATTAGGGTTTGTTCTTGAACAAAGACGACGGAGTTTGGGGCTGAGCAACTTGATTTTCTGTTAATATATTTCAATGTATTTTCATGTATTTCATTGTATTCATTGTCTTTTTTTTCATTGTAATTCAATGTATCTCGTTATATTCCATGTATTTCATTGTATTCACTGTCTTTTTTTCATTGTATTTCAATGTATCTCGCTGTATTATATGTATTTCATTATATTTACTGTCTCATTATATGTCATGAATATATTCATATGTTTTTTTAATTAATATAATTTATGTATTCAGATGTATTATATAATTTCTCTGAAGATTGCTATGTTTGGGGTATTTTTCGGTTGAGAATATTTTTTATAACTGAAAATACAAAATTTATGTGTTATAATTGAGTTTATTGAGTTATATTAGTAGTTTATTATGTTAATTGATTCATTTTCCGTTTTAAAAATAGTGTAATCCCCTATTTCACGTCGTGAATACAGTCGAATATAGTTAAATACAATATTCTGTCCAGTTGTAATCCCATGTTTCACTCCATGAATAAAGTCGAATACACTCGAATACAACAACTGATTAGCTGGACTTCCCTGATTCACGCCTATTTTTGCTACTGTATTCATGAAACAATAGCTTAAATACATCAAATACATCTTATAACCATACAAAAGGTATCTATAATCCGTAATATAGCAAATCGTATCTATAGATGACTAATTAATACTAAAAGATAGTGCTTATGAAAATTTCTCTATAATGTTTATAACTTCTTTTTCCTGACCTGCATTTTATATTGGTATTTTCTAGAGGTGTAACTTTGGAGGTAAGTATGTTGCGATGTCCTCTCAACAAAAGAAGATCTATCAAGCTAATAATTTCATTCGAAGGTATGAAACTGTTGGCACTTGGATTGCTCCCTCTTAGAAAGCTGGTAAATATTTGAAATTAAATTACCTATTTAGACCCCTCTTCGGGCTTTCATGTTTCTCATTCATTAGGATATTATAACATAGAAACTATTATCTTAATATAGGTGAAGCAAAATCAGGAAAACAAATTTATGACATAATTGATGTGCTGCGGGAAGGTATGTATGATAAATAGCTTCATGTGGATAATTTTCATCATTGTGTTCTGAAGATCAGAATTGCATGTTATAATTTTTACCTGTAGTAACTTTTTTCCTTTAAATAAACTTTATTACATTGCATCTTATTGAATTAGTTTCTTATAACTTATATGTTTTTATACAATTTGGTATAATGCTTTTTGAAAAAGTTTATAACACTAATATATAGAAAAAGCTAAAGGTTATTCGAATAGTCTTCTGTAACAAAATTAGAGATGCACAAGTGTTTTCTAATTTAAATATATGATGATCTAAAATTAAATCTTGATCGATAGTTATGTTGCATTATATATTTTATTCTACATTGAACATCTTATTATATAAGTATCTTAGTTTTTGTTGTCCGCTATTTAGGTAAACGCTAGACTTACCGGGAAAAAAAATGTGATTTAATCAATTTATAGAATTAATTTGTATGCATGTATATGCAAATTTTATCTTGATATCGATTACTTTTACAAATAAAAAATTGTAATATAATATTTTTTATGACCGCGCAAAGTGATAAATTTACTAGTATCATATAATGATGTAATACGCGTGGGTAGGGTTAAGCATATATAGATCTGGTGATTCTATTTATCAGATGGATAAACGAAGAAGAAAGGGGGAAAATGAAAAATAAGCCTAAAAAATAAAAACAATAAAAGAGAAACAAAAAAATAGATTCTTTTTGAAAATAAAAAGCTTAATTAGCTGTTGATAAGGCTTAGGCAGGGCAATTTTAATGTATTTTCATCTTTTATGTATTTTTTTGCGAGTTATCCTACATAATATTTTACATAATCAACTGAATCCTTTGGATGAGAAGAAACTCTTACGTCCGGTTATTGTCGTAAAGATGGAATTCAAAGACAACTAATTAACCCCAAAAGAACCATATTCCATTAACAACACGGAGGAAGAATGAAGGGAATATCTCATCAAGAAAATCATATTTCTTTCAATAAACATGCTCTTCAGGCATTTGAACCAGTTTGGATTACTTCTAGGCAAATAGAAGCAAGCCGACGGGCAATTCTACGAAATGTACCTCATGGTAAAAAATATGGGTACAATTGGGTTCAAGAAAAAGATGCCCTAAATATTGGGAGTTGTTGTTTAATCGAGTCGAAAATTTTATCAAATGAGTGGAGGAGTTTTTTTCTTCTTCTAATATTTTGTGGAATATTGTTCCGGACGCCATTATGGATTTCTGATAGTTTAAGAAGGCGTTTGGAATAAATTCCAATTTTTTTTTTCAAATTTAAAATTTCATTAAAATTTGAAGTTTGTGTTTGGTTATAATTTTTGCAACATATTTGAATGTACTTTTTTACAAAACCCTGAAACATGATTTATAACCCACAATTTGTAAAAAATATCAAAAGCACCCCCGACTTAATTATCCCACTTGAAACAAACAATCAAACATACTGATTATTTAATTGTACGAACAATCTCAAATAGAAGTTGTAGTGGCTCATTCAGGTAAAAATATAAATTGTAGATCTCAACAAAAAATATCAAAATATAGTGCAAGGCCAATCAACCAGATGGTGGGTAGTTGTAGGTGTTACTTAGGTTTAATAACTGATTGGGATCCTTTTATAAATTTAAAAAATATAGGGTAAATTTATAAAACTTAAAAATACCAACTTTAAATTTTCAATTGAAAAACTAGTTCTCAACAATTTTTCAAATTTGAAAATGCATTTTCAAGTTGTATTTGAAAAGAATTAAAAGTTTCATAGCCAAACATTGTTTTGAAATTTATTTTTGAAAAGAAGGAAAAATTTCTTATGTCCAAACGGGTTCTAAGTAGATAATTTGCAAAAATGGGTGAAATTAAAAAATAGCCAGATTTACAAGTGGTAATGAAAAATAAACACCGTTTCAAAAGTAATCAAAATTTATTCATTTTTCATGTAAAGATAAATCTGAACGAAAGAAAACATCGTTCAAAATCTGAAAAATATTTCCAGCATAATATACTGGAGTTCCAGTATATTATGCCAAAACTTTCCGTGTGTTGGAGTTCCAGCATAATATGTTGGAAATGCATATACAAGTGCACTAATTTCAACTTTCTATGTTGCAGCAAAATAGTAGCTATTATTTAATGACTTTGCAAACGCTGGCTATTTTTAATTACCAATCCGAAAATTGGCTAGCCCGTACTATTTTTACTGCAAAAGTACATTAATGGTCTATTAATCTCAATGATATCTTGGATAAAAGCTATGTGGCTGTTTAAAATTTTAATGGTTTGGATTCGTTTGAAATTTTCACAATGTTGTATAGACAAATAAACTAACAGATTTATACCTTAACATCATTTCTATAAAAAAAAAAATATGTGCATTAGACTAAACAACCAAGAATGTTAAGAAAGAAAGAAAAAAATCAGTAACACAACTATTAGAAGAAAATTATACATACTCCGCTTTTCTGATTTTCAAAATTGTTCCAATCATATATTATTTTATTTATCTTTTGTCATTGAAATATATGAGTAAAATAACGCACCAACTTTACAGTCCTCGATCTGCTATTTATTTATTTTTTGTGAAAGAACCCAAAGGGTGTATTAGCTAAAAAAAAACATTGTCACAATATTCATATGCATCCAAACCAGTAAAATTATAAGCAGTTGTAACTATTCGACCGATCATTTTGTGCAATTGAGCCTCGTTTCCCCTTTTGAAGCTTCACACATATGTATTTGTGATTTTATGACTTGCAGGGATGGTTAGTTTCATTCCGGGAAGATTTGGATTGATTTTTTTGGTTTTTCACCCGGTGTTCGGTACTCACATTGGGGCCCGACTAAATCCGTATTAGTGTCGGGAAGTCCCACATTAGGGGTAAAGCGCTCCCTAACAAAAGTGACTCCATACCCAAGGGCCCGAACTCGAGACCTCTAATTTGAACCCTTTGATTCTTGGCTTAGAAGATTAAGTTGGAAATATTGATCAAAGTTTGACTTTTGTGAAAACGACCCCGAAATGGAAATTTTGATGGCTCCAATGGATTTGTATCGTTATTTTGGACTTGGGTGTATGCCCGAAATAGAATTCGGAGGTCCTTAGGTTGATTTAACTTGTTTTACTAAAAGTTGGCAATTTGAGGTTTAAGAATTTTCTTAAGTTGACCACAGGTTGACTTCATGGGTACCCCGTACGGATTTTGCTTTTGTGACATGGAATAGGTTCGTCTTGCTATTTGGGTTTTGTCTGTAAAATTTGGTGTAATTTGGTTAGACTCTTGGTTGCAATTCTAGAAGTTCTTGAGTTCTCTTTTGAAATTCATGCGTTTTGATGTCCGATTCATAGTTCTCAATATTATTTTGGTATTTTGATCGTGCGAGCGAGTTAGTATGATATTTTTAGAATTGTTTGGATGTTTGGTTTGGAGCCCCGAGGGCTCGGGTGAGTTCCTGATGTGTTTCAGATTGGATTGAACAGATTTTGAGGTTACTCGTGTGATGATGCAAAGTTGTCGCAATTGCGAGCACCATCATCTCAATTGTGAAGAGGGCATGGGAAGTCCAGATGTTGCAAATGCGTCCCTCTTCGTATTTACGAAGACAGTGTTGGAAGGTTCGCATTTGCGAGGGTTCGCATTTGCAAACTCAAGGTCGCATTTACAACATTTGCAGCTGATTAAAAGGGTTGGAAGTCGAGATTTAGGTCTCATTTTTCATATCTTTGAACCCTAATCTCGGTAGGAGGTGCTTGGAAGAGGGATTTTCACATACAATCATTGGGTAAGTGATGTTGATCAATTTTCAACTTTATTACATGTACTTGGAAACAACCTCTCCACTTCAGGATAGGGGTATAAGGTTTCTTCGATTGCTTATTCCAAATGATCCAATAGATATTATCCTATTTACAATTCTTATTGTTAAATTAACTCTCATGCTGAGTAGTACTTTATCATCTGAAAACTTATATATGGGTCTGATATCACGAAACCCGTTACTTGTTATACTGAAAAACTTCATCCAAGAGTCTTTAATACCATAATCTTTCATTGCCCATAAACTGAAAGTGTCCTCGTACCTATACCAAACACAAAGCATTCCTCCCAACTCTGAGACGCCCGCATCAAAACGAATGCGATTCAACCAGCAGGTTGAAGGGAGCGACCACAGCATCTCCGGCAATGGTATCTCTCCGTATACCTCATATGATATATTAAATGAAACCACACAAAACCTTGATAAGATACCAAGCCAATGAAATGCTCCATGTACAACTGCCACATCTTCCCCACCAAACAACAAACGACTATATGCCTTACCAGAGGTTTTATCATCAATTCTTCTCCAGGAACAACTTTTCAATGCCAAAATTTCATTTGCATTATTGTCATCTCTAGAAAGGTCAATCCTAAGGACTTTATAGTCGTCACTAGTAGAGTCATATCCCAATCCATAAGTACATCCCCAATTATCGTCATCACTACATGAGTCATCATCATTATATCCCAACTGTTTTAACAATTTTGAATGGGGAAGTATTGTTGATTCTCCTGTGGAGGGGTTCCATATCAATAATATTGAAGGTTGTTCCCGACCAAGTTCACTCCAAATACCGATGAGAAACAAACCATCACAACTAGAATAGAGTTTTACACCATTTGCTAAATCAAAATTTGAAGGACAATCAAATCTAGGGATATCCTTAACAAGTTGAACCAAGGATAAAGAAGAAGAATAGAAGTGAAAAGTATCATCCTTTTTGGACCATTTTAAAAAAAGAAATTTTTGGGAATTGGGTTGGTATTTAGCATGGTTGAGATGTTTCTTCTTAAAATAAGGTTCAGAAATCAATGTATTCCAAGATTCTGAAACACACTTGAAACGAACAAGTGACCTCACTGGTAGCCTGCTCAGAATATCCATAAGTATTTCCTCTTGGACGTGAGTTCCCATTACCTTATACCAAAACGCTTTAATAATTCACAGGTAGAAAAAAACGAAGAACAAAGACTGATAAACTAGAGAAAGCCAACGACGCTGCTAGCTGTGATCCAGAGAAATATCATATAATGATGTAATACGCGTGGGTAGGGTTAAGTATATATAGATCGATCTTGTAATCTATTTATTATAAAACTTTGTCAAAGAAGTAGTAGAATCTAACTAATTAAGCTCCTTGTAGAAATAGAATTTGGTTCCTAATAGGATTGGACAACCTTTTTTGTTTGTCACTGTAAAAGAGGATTCCACGTTCTAAAAGGAATGCTCACTTAACCTAAATAATTCATTATTTAATATTAGTTACAAATAATAATAAAAGAAGTTGATATAATGTCTAAATCGATGACTACAAATAATAAGAACGTTTAGGTATTTTTATTCCTTGGAAGAATAAAAGAAAAAAAAAGTTCTACATGCCAAATATAAAAGGAAAACGACGTGGAAAAGAATACTAGTACTAGGTACTTAATTATTTTGTCCAGTGGATGGACTTCTTTGCAGTAATACCAGTTATTTGTGCCAAAAAAAAAAAAAAAAAAGAAGAACAAAGTTCCTAATTGGCCCAGGATGCTGAACAACATGTGATAAAATGAGATAAATTTGACTTTACATCATGTATAATACAACCACACACAAGTATCACGTCAAAGAACAAAGAAGCGTAATTGATCCGTTGACTCTTATACCACGTCAATATTTATTGCAGAAATGATAAAATTTCTATGAGAAAATAAGATAAAATTTCTATGAGAAAATAAGATAGTTTGTTTCGATGTACCTGTAAAAGCTTGTTGCGGCTGGTTCGAATTCGACTAAAATGCTACTACCCATTGTCCACAATAATCTCTGCTCTTTCTATTTCCATTCTCTCCTTATAGTTTTGGTTCGTCACCTGCAATTATCACTTGCTAGCAGGCATAACTGTTCGAGAATATTAAAGGGCTTGAAATGTCAGTTCATCTTTCATGTCTTAAATGTTTTCTACATTAAGGGTCTGTTTCGAAAGTCGTCGGGTAATTGGAATTGGTGTAACTACTAAGGTAATAATTACACAACCTAGTAATTATATCGTTGTGTAATTACGACGACCTATTTGTTTGTCATAGTGTAATTACAGTATAATTACAAGTTTACTGTTTGGTTACACAAGTGTAATTACACAGTTAGATTAAATTTTAAATAAAAAAATTATCAAAACTTAAAAGTTAATATAATAAATATATGCCTATAAATTTTTATAAGTATAAATGATATTATATTTGTTATTTAAGATATATATTTTTTTTGTGACTATACATTAATTAGTAATCATATATTCACTACTAGAAATACAACATTTTCCCACCGAAATTTTCCATGGATAAATTATTTGTGTCAATTCTCACCGAAACTAAGTGAGAAAAGTGAAATTTCTTTTCCATGAAAAAATAATAATGTTTCCCATTGACTATCCGTGGGAAGGTTTTGGCGCAAAAATGTGCGCAATTTGCTTCCCTCTAATTCTGTGGGAAAAGTTATTAAAAAAATAATTATATAAAACTAAAAAGATTTTCTGGGGAAAACAGTGGGAAAATATAAAACAATATTTTTAAATATTCCCCCAGATTCCGCGTGAACGAAAATTTTTTGATATTGAATTTTCATGTTTTATTGAAAGAGATTTCCTAGGGATGTAGTGGGAAAGTTTTATTATTCGCCCCTCCCCCCCCCCTCTCTCTCGGAGTCGAGCAGTAGAAGAAGAAGCTGAGCAGTGAAACTGTAACAGAAATCCGAGATGGCAGCTGATGTGGCAAAGTTAGTTAGAAGTTAGTTTACAAGCTGTACTTCTAGAATCTTCAGCTAAGCATATATAGTTGAATCAATTGTAATGGATTGATACTTTTGGAAGTTAATAAAATCTATTCTCTCTAAATTCTTCTCTCTTGAGCTATATTCTCGCATCTTGCTTGACATAGTCATCCCCTTCTTCGAGCTTAAGCTCCTAGATTGACTAATTTCCCCTGCCTTCTGCTACATTGTATCATTTGGTATCAGAGCTTCACGTCCTTGGCAGCTTCAGTCATGACGCGCAGCAAAAATTCAGAGAAATCTATTGAAGAATCGGAAGACAAACTGACAGCCATTAACGATCAATTGCAAAAGTTGATGGATGGAATGATGATTATAAACGAGCGTAATGTACAAACTGACAAGGAATTGTTGGAATTGAAGGAGTATATGGGAGCTATGAATCAGAAAGGGAAGGAAAAGGAACAAGTTAGAGCACAATCTTCTAATGGTCGATGGTTCAATGGATATTCAACAAGAAGGAGAATCAGAGATGGTCATCACGGTGCAACTGCTAATGGTAATTTTTTTTACTCGATACTCTAAACTTGATTTTCCCCGATTTTCTGGTCACGATTTGAAGAATTGGTTGTATAAAGTGAACCAGAAGATATGACACAAGAATTACTGGTGGACACAAATGAGTTCATGGCCATATCTTTACAAGCATTTATAGGTGCAGCAGGTTATCAGACTATTAGAGTTACAGGATACCATGAGAAGAGGCCTTTACAAGTGTTGATAGATACTGAGAGTACTCACAATTTTATTGATGAGGAAGTAGCTTCAAGATTAGGTTGCAAAGCTTATTCTATTCAGAAGCAATCTGTCAGTGTAGCCGATGGAAGAAAAGTGTAGACCGCTTCAGTTTGTAAGGACTTGCAGTGGTTATTACAAGGTACCACTTTTTCCTCTGACTTCTTACTACTACCATTGGGAAATATAGATATTGTTTTGGGTGTGCAATGGTTGAATACCTTGGGAAGGATACTGTTTGATTTCAAAAAGAGGACCATTGAATTCATGTATCAAGGAAAGAAGCATGTTCTTAGGGGTGCAAATGATTAACTTAAGGCTGCTAAAGCTAAAAGTTTGGCAAGGAAAGAGGGAGCAGATGCACAATTCTTCATGATGTCATTAGTAGCCAGTAGAGATGAATACATTTATTGCCATAGTATACAAGCTACACCAAGAGCTGATCCCTTGCCAGACTTAACAGACTTAACAGCTCTTATTAAACAGTATGCATGTATCTTTGAATTACCTACTACTTTACCACTTCACAGGGGGTCTTATGATCACAGAATACCTCTTAAGAAAGCCTCTAATCCTGTTAATAAGAGACCTTACAGATATCTTGGAATCAAGAAGGATATAGTTGAAAAGTTGGTACATGAAATGCTAGAACAAGGGGTAATACAACATAGTACCAGTCCATATGCATCTCCTGTAGTGTTAGTTGGAAAGAAGGATGGTAGTTGGAGGCTTTGTGTGGATTACAAGAGTTTGAATCAAATGACTATCAAAGATAAGTTCCCTATTCCCATGATTGAGGATTTGCTTGATGAATTAAGTGGAGCTGAGATTTTTTCCAAAATAGATCTTAGAGCTGGTTACCATCAGCTAAGAATGGCTGAAGGAGACATCAACAAAACTGTATTCAGAACTCATGAGGGACATTATGAATTTTTGGTAATGCCCTTTGGGCTAACCAATGCACCTTTTTCATTTCAAAGTTTAATAAATGTTGTTTTTAAACCATTATTAAGGAAGTCAGTATTGGTATTCTTTGATTATATTTTGATTTATAGTAGAAGTGTGACTGCTCATGTGGATAATGTGAAGGTTGTGTTTGAACTGATGAAGCAGCATCAACTATATGCCAAGATGTCAAAGTGTGCATTTGGAGTGGCTAAGGTCGAGTACCTTGGTCATTTTATCAGTGCTGAGGGACTGTCTACAGACCCAAAGAAAATTGCTGTTGTGCAGGAATGGCCTATACCTGTTAATATCAAACAGCTGAGGGGATTCTTAGGTCTTGCAGGCTATTATAGAAGATTCATTCAAGGTTTTGGGACTATTTGTAGACCACTTCATGATCTATTGAAGAAGGATAGCTTTGTGTGGACTGATAAAGCTACCACTGCTTTCAACAGTTTAAAGCAAGCCCTAATTTCTGCCCCGGTGTTAGCTATGCCTGATTACTCTAAACCTTTTACAGTGGAGACAGATGCTAGTGGCAAGGGCATTGGAGTTGTATTGATGCAGCAAGGGCATCCTATTGCTTACATAAGCAAATCCCTAGCTCTCAGGCATCAGATTCTATCAGTCTATGATAGAGAGTTACTTGATCTTATCTTTGTTGTTACTAAGTGGTCGTATTACTTATTGGACAATCATTTTACTATTAAGACAGACCAAAAAGCATTGAAGCATTTATTGGAACAACAGGTGCATACTGACTTCCACGTGGCTGGCATTTCCAAGTTAATGGTATTTGACTTCATTATTGAGTATAAGAAAGGGTCGGAGAACAAAGCTGCAGATGCATTATCAAGGAAACCAGATGCTGAACTTTTAGCTATTTCTTTACTCACTCCTAATGATTCCCTATATGCACAGATTAAGTCATCATGGAGCAATGATCCAATTCTACAGGAGTTAATAGCTAAATTACAAGTTCAACCTTACAAGGCCTACACTTGGTTTAACAACCAGCTTAGGTGGAAGGGCAGATTAGTTGTGGGCAATGATCCACAGTTGAAGAAGAATATCATTACACTGTGGCATAATACTACTCAGGGAGGTCATTCTGGTATGGATGCTACTATTAAGAGGTTACAATCTTTATTTCATTGGAAATCTCTTATAACAGATGTTAGAGATTTTATAAATAAGTGTGATGTCTGTCAAAGACATAAATATGATGATGCTGCTTCATCTGGCTTATTGCAGCCCTTACCAATTCCTACAGGTGTTTGGACTGATATTTGTTTAGATTTTATTGAAGGCCTTCCAAAGTCACATGGCAAAGAGGTTATTCTGGTAGTAGTAGACATATTAACTAAATCTGGGCATTTTTTGAGTTTGCAGCACCCTTATACTGCCCAAATTGTAGCCCAAAGCTTCCTAGATCAGATCTTCAAGCTACATGGTATGCCTCTTACTATGACCAGTGATAGAGATCCAGTTTTCTTGAGCTCTTTTTGGCAAGAACTTTTCTCTCTTCAAGGAGTACAATTACAGAGGTCCACAGCATACCATCCACAGACAGATGGTCAATCAGAAGTGTTGAACAGAACCTTGGAGACATATTTGAGGTGTTTTTGTTCAGATAGTCCTAAGGATTGGTCCAAGTATCTGCCTTTGGCAGAGTGGTGGTATAACACTACATATCATTCCACTATCAAATGTACTCCTTATGAAGCCTTATATGGCCAGAAACCTCTCATACACCTTCCTTATCTACATGCTGATATAGATGTGGAAATGGTTGATAGGTCTTTGGAAGCAAGGGAAGCCATAATTCAGTTGTTGAAATTCCATTTAGCTAGAACTCAACAAAGGATGAAAGATACTGTCAACCAACACAGATCTGAAAGGTCTTTTGAAGTAGGAGATTGGGTGTATCTTAATCTACAACCTTACAGACAAATTTCAGTAGCTACCAGACCATTCAATAAACTAGCTGCTAAGTATTATGGGCCTTATCCTATTACAGCAAAAATTGGTTTAGTAGCCTACAAATTACTCATGCCTGTTAATGTCCTTATTCATCCCACTTTCCATGTCTCTCAGTTAAAAAAGTATCATGAACTACCTGCTATCATCAATCATCCTCCTATACTTCACTTGTCTAGCCATTATTGTCCTCAACCAGAATCCATACTAGAAAGGAGGTTAGTCAAACATGGTAATAAGGTTGTATGTCAAGTTAGAATCAAGTGGACAGGACTTGATGCTGACTCTGCTACTTGGGAGTATCTGCAGGAGCTTCAGACAAGGTTCCCTTCTTTTAATCTTTGAGGTCAAGGATTCTCTTTAAAGGAGGGTATTGATACAAGTTAAAGGAGTCGAGCAGTAGAAGAAGAAGCTGAGCAGTGAAACTGTAACAGAAATCCGAGCTCTGATGTGGCAAAGTTAGTCAAAAGTTAGTTTACAAGTTGTACTTCTAGAATCTTCAGCTGAGCATATATGGTTGAATCAATTGTAATGGATTGATACTTTTGGAAGTTAATACAATCTATTCTCTCTAAATTCTTCTCTCTTGAGCGATATTCTCGCATTTTGCTTGACATAGCCATCCCCTTCTTCGAGCTTAAGCTCCTAGATTGACTAATTTCCCCGGCCTTCTGCTACATTGTATCACTCTCTCTCTCTCTCTCACACACACACACACCATCTCCTTTTTCGATTATGATTTTTTTAAAATTTAGGGATTTTCTGCTATTTCAAACCCTAGGTTTGAAAAAATGTGATGGTAATTATGAGAGTACAACAACAACAATAGTTTGTTCAACTAAATGCATACATGTTTAATCAAAATAATATTGTTGTTTTACATCTGAATTACCGTTTTGATTTTCATGGCATGTGAAAACAGAGAGGTCCTGAGTCTTCTTTCGTGAGAAGTTAGTATAATATCTCTGCTTATTGTTATTCATGCGCTGTCAAGATCTCTTTGGTTGTTTAATTAAAGCAATTGTAATAAAATGGTTTTGACTTGTAGAAATCGGATGCCATATACTTTTTGAACAACTAGCATCTTGCATGACTAAAAGTAGGGGTGTTCAATCCTAACCGGAAAACCGCACCAAACCGAAAAACCAAACCAAACCGATTAAAAAACCCGATTAGGTTTGGTTTGACTTGGTTTGGTATTGAATAAAAAAACCCGAACCAAACCGACATATAAATATATAAATTTTATTTATATTTTTAAGAGTTTATAGTGATTTTTCTTTAGAAAATGTAGAAATATTTGGGATCCTCTCATGTATTAACCCTGAAAGCGTAAATTAATGAAAAATTATTGTTAGACGACTAAGAAAATAACTATCATGTGTTACTAAAAAAATTCTCCCATTAGAATATTTTATAGATCATATGTTTGTCAATTTTTTCCATATTTACTAAATATGTATTCACTTATCAAAGCTTTATCTATAATTTTAAGAAAGTAAGATTGAAGTAATATTCATGTAACAAAAAACCCGAAAAACCAAAAAACCCGACAAAACCGAACCAATCCAAACCGATATAGTTGGTTTGGTTTGGTTTTGGTAAAAATCAAACCAACCCTATCCATGTACACCCCTAACTAAAAGCAATGAATGAACAACCACTTCTTCCTCAGTTTATTATACACCAGAACAAAAGTGATGGGATCTATGCTTTACAAAATCATATCCAGAGCTTCTAGTTGTCGATTTCTTGATAAAGAATCATAGTTGTTTATAGTAATCTTAAAGCAGTGTTGTCAAAGGCTCATTTAAGGTGCGCTTAAGCCCTGAAACTTAGAAAAGCTCAGACAGCTCGCTTGAGTTGTGCTTCAGTGTAGGCAAGGCATTAAGGCGTGTGCCTTATTGCCCATGAATTATATCTTGAATTGGGCAGTACTAAACAACAATAATAATCGACAAATAAGTTTATTAGTTATTAAGTAAAATATTATGAGTGAATTTATTATTCTTTTTTCTTGAATTACATAAATATTTATTTTATCCTTCATTGCGCCATTTTTTACTAAAGCCCACATCTTAATTGCGCTTAAAGCTCCAATGGACCTGGAGCGCTTTTTAGAGCTTTTCGCTTTTAACAACACTGATCTTAATAGGAAACCATGAATCACTGTGAAGGTTAAAATAAAATTGTTTACAATTTTGGTCAATGCATAAGGCTTTAGTCAGCTTTCTTATTCTCCCTTCTACTGACTTGAACATTGAACATGTGAAAAGGAATTCTTATATCAGACACAAATATGAAAAGTATGGTTTTCTTTATAACTTGTCTTAAAAGAAGAATTACTTCTGAGGAAAGAAGAATTGCTCTTTTCCTTGAATCAAATTTGTTTATTCTGTGGATAAAGGAATATACTAAATGATGAGTAATTCAAGTAAGCTATTGATTAACGTCCAAGGAATATACTAATTTGTTTATGCAGATTGTAAGTAGTTGTGTGGAATTCCATAAAGTTGAGATTACATCTTTACCAATTTATTTGATTACAAGACATATATAATTTCTGTTGAGAGCCATGACATTGATACAAATACATGATATGTCTGTTAGAATCTTGGTTTGACTTACTGTTTCTAACTTGTATGTTATGCATTTAAATTTTTTCTAAACATATTAACATATTTTTTCTTATGCTTATATTGTTTAGATGGCTCCTCGAGGTAAAGGCCGTTCAGAGAGTGTTGCATCGGAGAAGGGTAAAACAAGGAAGAAAATAAAAGTTTTTGGTAACTTAGATATCACTACCTCTCCCCCACATGTACCTTCTAGTTCCATGCCGACAACGGTGGCTCTATGCACAGGGGGGTTCAATTAGTATTGCGGCCCATCGAAGAAGATTAGTAATGTGTTTATTATATTTTTCTTGATTTATAATTGTTTAGTTATCATTTTTTTAATATATTTTATTTTGCAGGAAAAAGGTTGTTACTCATGATGAGGTGTTTGAGACCCACATGAAGAGGTTGAAGGATGGAACAAAAACAACTTGGGTCGAGACGCGCGATGAGACAACCCATGTAAGATTAACAATATTATTCACATATATTTGTTAACATAATAAACAAAAGAATTATAAAAATCAGGCAGAAAGTTCTTTCAACACTTGGAGGCTATGTGTGATATACGTGTATTGCGTATTCTGCCATATTTGTGTTGCACCTGTGGTATTAATGTCGCGTGAATGTGGATTTTTCATTGTATTCACTAATCTGAGAAGAGTTTCAGACAGATACAAGTCTTATAATTTTAATTGATTATAAGAGTTTCGGATGATGACAGTTTCTTAGTGATTTTGGAATCAGTATTTTTATGCTCTGTATTGGCAATGTTAGATTTCATGAGTCATGTTGAAGACTCAATTAGAAAACTCAGAAGTTATTTCTACTTTCTTGAGGTATTTTTTCCGTAAATCTTGATAAAATAGCCAAAAAAATTCTTTCATTTAACAGAAGTTAAACGATATCCGGTCGAGTTATATAGTACACATGGTATGCAATGAAATACTTCAAATGTGGTTATTTATATTTATCAAATTTGATTGCGAAATTAGGAAAGAATTCTGTAGGGATCTTTTTTTCTTTATCTTATTGCTAAGGAGTTCTTGTGGTGGCAGAAAAATTGGTAGGAAAATGCTGTCCCGATAAAGTTAGAGGTAAATTTAAGTAGAGGCCTCCATCTTATTCTCTGACATTATTCCAATTTTCAAAAGCTTTAGGAAGTTTTACATTTCAAAATAATATGTTCTTTTGGTAAATTACATCCATGTCTCTAGAAAGTTTTTGCATTAGAAGCGTAGTGACTGTGAGCTTTAGTAATATGATTCAGTCATACAATAGTAGTTCTTGCTTGAGCTTCTATCAGTTCTTGAGGAGTACTGCTGAAAAGACACACAGTAAAGTTTGTACACGTGCATGTGTTGGTAAATTAATATAGCTGTGTGAGAAGATATTCATCACCTACCATGAAGTTTATGAACATAACAACACGCTGATGAAAGCTATTACACTAACTATTCCACACATAGAATACAAGTTTAAGAATGAAAAGCACCGCTCGTATCACACAACAGTTCACTTCCTAAAGCCAACAACCAAAGCAACATCTTCACACCCGTCAACACAGTCCCAGATAATACACAACATTATCGTGCAAGTTGAATGACCACATATCACGCCTCCAAGAACCACTAATCTATTCAATCCAGTTTCATACTATCTGTTAATCACAAGTTTTGATCTGTTGGTTGGGCTGTTGTAAAGCCACCACCGCTACTCCCACCAGTTCGATTAGGTTCTCCCACTCTTGATGCCAAAGCAAGAACTTCAGGCGACATCTCCCAGCTTCCGCTTTTCCTTCCCCAACTGGATCCTCTAGGATGTATTCCCGCACGATCAGCCTCATCTACCGTAGTTCTTATCTCGGGAGACATTTGTCCTAACACACCATCTTTAACGTTCAGGCCATTGTTGTCGCTAAATTGTCCTTCATTATCTACTCCTCCCCCTACTTCACTCCAAACCGCTTTCCTGCCCATTTCTATGTCCTCCACGACCTTTCCCATGTTTGGACTCACAAAACCTCCACCTGCAGAACGACTTGGCATCTTGGGTTCCCTGGGCACCTGCGCACGGAAGTTGTTCTTGGATGGAGGAATAGTAGTACAGAATATCTCCTTGAAATTCTGAATCACTCCTTTGTTGTAGGGGTTGGCACGCCAATCATACCGGTATCTAAAATTCTCATAAGTAGTCTGCAGTACCCAGAAAATAGATGTCACCCACAGTACACATCAAAATCCCAACCACTTTAGCTAAACAAAGGGAAGCATACAATTAGAATCCAAGATCATACCTGATTAGTACTGATGAGGTATAGATGAAAAGCAGTAAGACCTCCAACAAACCACACTGATATAAAAGTGTATACTATCAGAACAATGGAGGCAGGTGTTTTGATCATTGCTTTCCATATGGTTTTGTCTTCTAGAACCATGATTCTCTTAATGTAGACCCAGCAGAAACCAAAAACATATATGCAAAGAAGTGTTGTAGAGAAGACAAACATGAAGAAAAAACGGTAGTTTCGCTGCAATAAAAGATACAAAAGTTTCAGACGTCTGCGCAATGTAAAGCAAGAATGCAAAACATTAAAACTAGATGAACCATTTCTAAAGATGCATTAGTTACACAAAACTATTAGTGTAAGGAAATAAACTAAAGATATTTCCAGAAATCTAATGTGGAGATTGAAGTTGACTGGTAAAACGACCAGCCTGACCTCATACCTTCATAAATCTGAGAGTCAAGACAGTTGTAAGATAAGAACTTAAACATGTGGATATGTGTACTAAATCCTCTAACTTATTTCCACTGCAGAGATCTAGAGCCCTAAATATTTTCCTAAAACTAGAAACATACAAAATTATAATTGTCTGCATGGTGGCCCTTTAAACTAAAAGGTTAGTTACAAAACCTTTGAACTTCCTCCGGTTACCAACAGCATTAATGGTTAAAAGATTCTGATTCATACATATAGTATTAACTAGTTAACATCATGATATACTTGAGCTAAATTCAAGGTGTTTTGAGGATCTAATGCTTCAGATCCACAGCATTTCTTCATGAAGTCAACAATTTTACGAGTTATCTTTAGACATTTTACAGAGTTTACTTGTTTTCTCAAATTGACATTAGAGTGAATAAGTTTTAAAACGAAAAAAGAAGAAATAATCAGTTTTTCAATTTTTTTATAAGCAAAAATATCAGTCTTTCATTAGTATCTTTTTTTGAGATTTCCCTGCAGAAACGAAGAGTGTGATTATGAAAAAATAGGTCCGATAACACTTCATAGCAGAGTTTATGCAATAGTTCATCAGATGTATCAAACAGTGAAAAGTTAACTGAAACGAGAGAGCATATCAGTTACTAGTGCGGTACTACCAACTAAAAAATGTTAAAAAGATAAAAAAATATTACCAGCCCAATGCATTGCCCTACCCAAGGGCAGTGATGGTCAAATCTTTCAACGCAGTTATTGCAGATTGAGCAATGAGAACAACGGGGAGGTCTATAAAGCATGCAGGTGTCACAGTATTTGATCTTCACGGTAATGCCATTAACCAAAACTTCTTTAATGCGGGGCAAACGTAATTGAGGAGTTTGTCCACCACCTTCCACAGTACCTTCATAACCTTCTGGTTCTGGAGGGTGTGCATTACGAGGAATTATTCCTGGATCCCTTCCAGATGTGAGAAGGAGTAGAACTAAAACCTGTAAGATTTAAATGTGAAACTCTTAGCAGTGCAACTTGGAAGAGATCTTGCACAAGATATGCAATAAGGTTGTCAATCCTTTCCGTTGTGAGGACAGCCACTTAACAGTACTGGCACAACCAAGCCAAACTTACATCTTTGAAATGCAGTGCCAAGTTAATATCAGATCAACTAAGGTTATTGATTTTCTAATACTTGGAATTTTGCAACGGCAGCATCAGATCAATAATTATCTAATACTTGGAATTTTGTTTCCAGTAATCGTGAGATTAAATAAAGACAACTTTATATAGCTATTATGTTCTCTGAGATTGCAATCAAAAACTGCTGGTAAGCTTGTTCTGTAGAATATTAAATCTTGGTGATGAGGATGTTACTATCAACGAAGACAAGGGAGAGAACTTACATAGAATGTGAACACAACGACTACAACCATAATCAATATCCCCAGATGATTTGAAAAATCATCCATCAGCTTTCTAGCAACAAAGACACAGAAAACTGAGACAGGGGCCACTATGAGAAATATAGTCAGTGCTAGTGATCTTGCGTCTGGCCCAAATATGAACCTTCCTTGAAAGAAAAATATCTGCTCAGAGAAAAGAACGCTAAAAAGTAAGAAACTAAGGAAAAGAAGTGGCAAATATTATGTTTGCAACGTGAAACTCTTCTCACGGAAATGTTTCTTTTTCTTTTTGTAAGGAGCAAAGTAAAGAGATAACTTATCCCTTTTACACAGGAAAATCATATAAAGCATATATCACTTTGCAGTAAGTCAAGAACTGGTTTATCAACATATGAACAGCTGGAAAAGATATCGGAGGAAAGAAAAGTTTTTCAGTTTTAGATGAACGCATGATAAGGATTAAGACTACCGAAGACGTTTATCCTAGAATTGAGACTAAAAATAATCTACATATGCCGTACTCTAAGTAAAATCTCATTCTGAGAAGTAGAATTGCACAAGCCAAAATACTGGCAATGTTACTACAGTAAATGTGATAACATAACCTAGAATGAGCACATCTGGTGTACTCCTCCTACACAGTTGTTTGGCGCTTCCACGGACAGTAAAAACTTATAAGCACCATTAACTAGGATGCAGAATCTTCAGGTATTTCACTTTATGACATATAAGCAGATACCTCGTATTCTCACATTTTTTGAGGAAGCTATATTTCTAATTCTTGGGTCTTTTTAAAGCCAGGCTGATGGTTAAAAGTTTGTTATGCAATATCAAGTATGATCAGCAGACTTATGTATAGTTCATAGAAGTTCTAATAATGACAATAAGCTAACGGAAAACAGGTAAAGATTGAAGCTTTAACATCTTATAAAAAAATAAAAAATAAAAGATTGAAGCTTTATCAGGTGGTACGGCAATAGAAAATAATGGCAGAGCTAAACCCTAAGAGTAAAAGTGCAAGGATATACTAACATTGCTTCCTTTCCATGCCTGGTAAATCCGCAAATCATCCGACCCATTCATGGATCCAGATAATGGATCGGATCGTTTCGGAGGAGGTACCACATACATCTCCGGGCAATGAATATCAAATCCGGATCTCTAGCAGAAAATCAAGTACAAACGCTCCGGCAGCAGATAATGTTAATTACACAAAAAACAAATAAACACTTAAATGAGTGAACTGAGAGCTATCATTATGAGAGTGTGAGACTTCCCGGCGATAAAAATTTGCCGGCAACAAAGTCAGGTTTCCGGTGAAGAGAGGAGTAAAGTTTTGGGTTAAATTGGGCCGACAAGGCATGAGGGTAAAGAGAGTGGAAAAAGGAGAACAAGGGTTTGGTAGAGTGTGTTGTGGGGGCCCATTTCTAACTTTACAGGAGGGTCAAACGGACGTGGCGAATTGCTGTTGGGCAAGCTTGTGAAAGGAGGACCCGTTGAACTTTTGTTGTGGACCGCTTGGCTTTTGTCCTTCCCTGAAAACGACGTTTCATTGCAACACTTGGATGCCCTGGCACTCGTTTTTTGGTCCCTAAATTTTTGCTTGGGATAAGGGGTCTAGGGACGACAACAACAACAACGACCCAGTATAATTCCACAAGTGGGGTATGAGGAGAGTAATATGTACGCAGACCTTACCCCTACCCCGAAGGGTAGAGAGGCTGTTTTCAGGAGACACTCGGCTCAAAAAAGCAACAAAAGCCGATATATTAATACCATAAAAATGCATAATAAAATAACAACAATATAAGAGATATGAAATAGAGAATACGAAATACGAAATAGATGGCGGGTATAGTAAAACTAGCAGGTAAAGCCCTGCATCAATAGATGACCAATGACATTCTTAGTCTAACTCCTAACTGGTTAGTCTCACTCTATTGTGCTGTAGAAATATTCACAACTTTCCCTAACCTACAACCTTAATGCTCGACCTTCATAATTCCCTGTCAAGGGTCATGTCCTCAGTAATCCTAAGTCGCGTCATGTTCTGTCTGATCACCTGTTCCCAATACTTCTTAAGTCGCCATCTACCTCTCCGCGTGCCCACTACAGTCAGTCGCTCACACCTCCTCACCGGTGCATCAGTGCTCCTCCTCTGAATGTGCCCGAACCATCTGAGTCTTACTTCCCGCATCTTGTCCTCCATGGGGGCCACACCCACCTTCTCTCGAATATCTTCATTCCTAATCTTATCCATCCTTGTATGCCCGCACATCCACCTCAACATCCTCATCTCTGCTACTTTCATCTTCTGGATGTGTAAGTTCTTTACCGGCCAACATTCAATTCCATATAACATGGAGCAAATTGCTTTTATATTTTTTTCTTCCACTTCTAAGTGAGTTCATCAATAGAAGGACCCGAACAAAAATCAATAGAAGGAGAAAAAGGAGAAATTTTTATGACTTAAGAGATATGAAATCTATCTACACTTAAATAATGTTGATTAGATTCTTCACCTTATTCATATAGGATGTCGACTACGCTTTTAATTATTGAGTCAATTGACTAATCTTTAAAGCTAAATTGTATTAGTTTAACTTAATATTTTAAAATTAAAATTTGTATATTTAAAAATTACATGAAAATATTGTATATGAAACTCTTTTCATGTTAATGTAATGAAAAAATACATCTTAAATTATTGGTTACAATTCACATAGTTTAAATATCACAAAACGAAAAATGACACATAAATTAAATAAATCGAATATTATTTCAGACGAAAGATAATAAAGAATGTACTCTTTTTTTTCAATTTAAACTCCATTTTTTTCGTGCCGGAAAAATCAGAAACTAAAGAGAATCAACGTGGTTTAAGCCGTTAAGTTAAAACAACTTACTGAAGCACAGCATCATCTGGTTCTATGGTGTAGAGGTTAGCACTCTGGACTTTGAATCCAGCGACCTGGGTTCGACTCCCGGTAGGACCTTCCCGTTTTGCTTTTTCGCTTTTGCATTTACTCCCTTTGTTGATCATATGGGTGGTATGTAAAGGATTGTTTTGTTTGGTACAAGTTTATCTTGGGATCATCTTTCCACATGCAGTATGGAAAAGATGATACCAAAGATTTTGGTATAAAATTTATAACATTATTAGCTAATACCATTAACCGTGGATGAATTTAGTCCCAAATTTTATACCAGAATATTATCTTTAATCAACCGACCCCCAAGGGTTATTCTTGAATCCTTAATCAACGTAGATTATCGGCGGCCACGCCTTTATTTAAATTGGTTAATGCAACATAAATTTTCCAACAAACATGAAACATGATCTTATTTATTTGGTTAGTAGTTAAACAAGATTTCACGTGTCAAAGAGAAACAAACTATAACGGTCAATTTTGCTATTTAATCGAGACCAGGGGATCGCGTCGGGGGCCGGCCTCGTAATGGATCGGGCCAGAGTACGAATAGCCAGTTAGGCCAAGCTTCTTTTTGGCCAAAAGTGTTTTTTTTTTTTTTGTCAAAAGCACTTTTGGCCAAAAGTTAAGGTGTTTGGCCAAGCTTTTGGAAGGAAAAAAAGTATTTTTGAGGAGAAGCAGAAGCAGTTTTGGAGAAGCAGAAAAAAGTAGCTTCTCTCCAAAAGCACTTTTTTGAGAAGCACTTTTGAAAAAAATACACTTAGAAACAGTTTTTTAAAGCTTGGCCAAACAGTAATTGCTGCTCAGGAGTGCTTTTCAAACTAATTAGTCAAACACAAACTGCTTCTCACCAAAAGTACTTTTGAGAAAAGCACTTTTGAAAAAAAAACACTTCTTAAAATAAACTGATTTTTGCAGCTTGGCCAAATGGGCTAGAAGACAAGGTGTCAAATTCAAGAATTGAGGTGCCTATCGAGATCAAGGCCAGCAGCGATCGAAACTAAGTATGACTGACTTCGAGTGAAGTGCAATAACGGAAAGGCAAGATATCCGTAACCGGTCGGAGATCACAGCGGAAATTCCGGAACAGATCAAATCAAGGGCGGTTATTTGTACTGATCATGGAATTTACTCCCATAATAGACTTGTACCATAAAGGATTCCTCTAGTATATAAAGACTTGTACCTTCCATTGACAGATCAAAGGAATATACTAATATTCTCTCTTTAACTCGCGTTTTCTTGTTCATCAGTTTGCTGCTTTTTAACTGTTCTTGCTCTACTAGCTCAAGAGTATTCCAACTCGAGGGCATTGTTTAAAAACTGGTTCGCTTTTTATTATTGTCAATTTCTATTGCTTATCTTCACGTTTCCCAATTGATATTAAGTGAAATTACGTATCCTTAAAACCACATTATACGTTTAATTGTTATTCAATTTTTTAAGGTAAACACAAACCTAGTTATAATAATGATAAATGTCATCCAATGTTATGTTGTCCAACCCATCTCCAACTAATGATACTGCTTCACATGCATGCAGCAAAATAGCCTCATTTCAGGATATAAGCAATGTAGATGTTCACAGCAAAGAATCATATAAGCTGCCTAAGTTGTTCACACTATACTGCTGAAAGAGTCAGCTTGATCACACTATTTGGCGCGCGGCATCCACTGCTTTTGAGAACAAAGACATAGTTCAGCAAAGGAGAGGCATGCAAGTTTGACATTACCTCACTGTTGAGTGCCGCAGAAGAAGCAGTCCCACGCTTTTCTGGTTCTATTGACGTGGCCAAAGCTCACGGAGGAAGGTCCTTGAATGTATTGGTTCTGTGGCTTAAAACTAGTAGCATAGCATGTGGAAGTTTTGATTTCCTCCAATACTCTTCGAAGTTTGAAAATCCTATGCATTTGCTCCACCTAGCTAGTAGTTTCAACTCTCTCAGTTAGTAAATGCATGAAGAAACAGGTGCTAATTCGTCATGAGATGAACAAATGTTACAAAATCGATCGCTAGGGGTATGAAATTGATAGTTCGACATTGCTTGCAGATAGTTAATGTAATCGGATAAGATGCAATAAAACCTATAAAAAAGGAGTAGGAAAAGAAAAAAATATATATAGTAGGTGTTTTCTTTCCATCTAGCAGGTATCTAATGGAATAGTCGAGGTGCACATAAGCTGGATCCATATAAAAAAGAAAAAAATTGGCTTATAAGTTTAATGAGAATAACAACCGGTTACACTTCTGTTGTTTTTTTCCTTTTGAGTTAGGTTTCATTATTCTAATGCATCATTTTGTCGTTTGACATTAAAAATGTCACCTGCTCCACTGATGACGCGCCTCAACTTCTTATATTAATCCTTTACCTTGTCATTAAAAAGAAGATTTAGCAGAACTCATTGGAGGAATAGTCTATAGTAATCCGCATATTTCTAGAATCACCACCAGTCTAAACCAAAATAATGAAAAGAAGATAGAGAACTGGGACAATTTCTATATTGGTGGCTCGCTTAGATCTTCCTTTATACCCAACATGACCAAGAAAAAGTGTGTGATAGCTGAGAACCTTGGTTGACTTGGTTCATTTGCTTGCAGGCAGGGGCGGATTTGGGGGACGGAAGAGTGTTCACCCGTACCCCCTCGCCAAAATATTACACTGTATATGTAAGGCAAAATTTGTTTTTTATCTCTATATATTACGTTTTGAATCCACTTGACACAGCCCAAAGCATAACTTAGTGGTCAAGGGTATATCAAAGCATAAGAAAACGACCATTGCATACTCGCATTTCCATACTAAAGTCTCACATAAGGGCAGCACCTAACGAAGAGCCACTATGGTGATCTGAAGTTGCTTCACATGAAACAAAATAGTCCTGAAGTAACATTTATGGTAATCTCATAATGCAGCAACTAAAAACTCTGAGGTTCTCTGAAGGAAACTAACTTGTAATCACCACCTTGATCTATAATCAAAATCATCTTCCACATTCGGTTTCCTTTTGTCTCTCCAGGTCTCGCCCCACTTCTTGGCCTCAACAACAGCTCGTTCCCGTTCTTGATCCTTGCTCGAAGCTCTCATTTCCTTTACAGCGATTCCAGCACGATTAAAATCAACAGGGCTTGCAGTTCCTTGTTCTTCTCCCTGGAATATCCTCCCATCTCTCTGAGATCCAATCAGATTTGACTGAGCTGAAGGTGAATCGTGCTTTTGGGATGCAAAGTAGCTCAAAGCAAGCACAATGTCTTTCGTGTGAGGTCGAGCATGGGGATCATCCTGAACACACATTAATGCCAGTTCTACTGCCCTCCGGAAAACAGATTGTGGAAACTTGCCTCTTAAGTTTGGATCTGCTAATTGCACATAATTATTGCGGTCTTTCAACATAGGACGTGCCTGTGAAGAGGCAAACAAAGCTCACTATTAGCAGGACAAAACTGAAGTGCACAAACATGAAGTGCTGAAACAGGAGACTAGGGTTATCAAGCTCAACACTTATCACTCAAAAAAACAAACGAAACGATTTAGCTTATGATATATTTCATGACAAGTGGTCAGAACGGTGAAAAGATGGTAATTCAAATTATTATAGAGCAGACGTTTCGCGAAATACCTCTGACATCATGATAAAATTATTGAATACTCAGATAAAACCTTTTGCTTCAAACTAACGTACTAGAAGGCAGAGTCAAGAAGTGACACATAAACATCTTTAAGTAGTGAAACAAAAACTTGCTACAGGAATTGATTTTCAAAATTGGATTCTGTTCTAGCTTGCTAAGTATTGAATTAATTGTCATCAGTGAGTGAAGTTCATTACCCAGTCAACAAGCATTTCTTTTCCATGTTCATGAGTGTCATCCATTGCTCTACATCCAGTAATTAGCTCCAACAAGAGCACACCAAAACTATAGATGTCTGACTTCATAGTCAGCTTTCCAGTTCCCGCATACTCAGGTGCGCAATATCCATGAGTGCCCATAACCCGAGTTGAAACGTGCGTATTGTCTGCACATGGTCCAAACTTTGCAAGACCAAAGTCAGAGAGTTTAGGGTGGAAACCCTCACTTAATAATATGTTTGCTGACTTAAGGTCCCTGTAGATAACCGGACGATCAGCTTGACTGTGAAGGTAATCCAGCCCTTTGGCGGCGCCAGATGCTATTATCATCCTGGTATCCCAATCCAATGGCTCCATGTCAGGCGTCATATCTGCACATTACCCTCTAAATCATCACAATTCAAACTTTAATGGCTGAGTGCACATATTAGCTGCATCCTCTGATGCCTGTTCAATTGAACAAAATTCTACAGAAAAGAGATAAGTTCAAATCAAGTAAGGTAATGCCAGAAAATTTCCCACCAAATCTAATACTCACATAGTAACAACTTTGGAAGACATATTGTAGACAAACACTAATAGGTTCAGCAAATTTAACGCACAGTAAATACAGTTAGGAGTTAAAGTAGGGTAGTTGATCATTTTCACGGCGAGAAGTGAAGTGAGAAAAAAGATATCCATCAAATTTGGCAATGCAGCTCTTCTGCTAAACAACACAAGCTTAGTAATTTTAAACAAAGTCAGAAGTCTGTGTCGTGCTAAAGGAACCACCGGATCTATTTTGGAATGCGTATGTCAGACAGAAGCAGTGAAGACTTCCTTGGTGAAGAACAAAAATTATTGAAAATAGAAGTGGATGAGTATTTATAGTGTGATAATAAGACCTTCATATCTTCAGGGATCCTGAAAATGAACTTGTTTCAAACTTAAATGAGTTACAGCAAGTAATGAGTGAATCTACAGCTTCAAAGCAGACCAAGACAGGAACGAATGGTATTACTGAAGCATAACAGATGGCCGCAGGTAGACAAATAAGAATCTATTAATTTTTATTTATTTTGTTTCCAATCCAAATTTCATAACATGTGTAAGTGAGAATTGCCTATCAGCTGAAACTATGTTAACTTTGAAGCATTACCATGGATATGATATTCCAGAGATCCTAGAGGCATGAATTCATAGATAAGAATGCGCTGGTTTCCTTCAATGCAGTAACCAATTAGATTAACCAGGTTAGGGTGACGCAGCAGTGAAAGCATGTGAACCTCCACAAAGAACTCCTTATCCCCTTGAAGACCTGAATGATTTAGCTTCTTAACAGCCACAACCTGAATGGATCATTCCAGGACCAAAAAGTATGATGAATATGAAATGAACAAGACATACTTCCTTTAACGTGAAACTGGATAAAGATTTAATGTAGTGAAAATTACCTGACCACTTTCAAGCTGCCCTTTGAATACTGGCCCAAAGCCACCTTCCCCAATAATTGATTCTCGCCTGAAATTGTCCGTTGCCGCTGCAAGATCCCTGTAAGAGAAAGTTGGAAGGTTGCTTTCCGAAGGAGAACTGTCTTTTGATATTGGTACTTGTTGTCTGGGCTCCAAGAGTGTGCTATATTTGACTGCATTATCTGGCAGGTGCATATAAACCAACAAAGAAAGAACAGATGAATTATTACACCAGGGGATTCATGACTATTCAAGCTTCTAAAAGCACAACTTAATATCCTTGTAACTATAATATGGGATTTTACACCAACTTACCGGTCTCAACAAATGAAGTGCAAATTAACAAAAAGACAACTTCAGCACCAAGGAATTTATCAATAAACAGTTCGTCTATGTCAAGCATGGGAAGCTTTGTGAGAATATCACTGTAGCTAATCCATTTACTAAAAGCTTAGAACAACATAAACAAGATGGAACCTACATTAACTGTGGAAGATCAGGTTAATTCATCCAAACTTGTTATTATCTCAACTTCAAAAAGGCACGAATATTTGGTGTCAAAGAGAGCACATGCCTCGGTGTCCTTACACACAGCTTAAGGATTCGCAATTACATTACAGGGTTATCCATCCTGTGCATCATAAACCACTTTAAGCAATTAGTATAACTTGGTATTGAAAAGGCTTGACAAGATAAAAAGCGTGATTAACAGTTTAACGTTTAGGCTTCAAGATACTAATTACGTTCATAACATTCCACTGGTCTCTAGACAAAAGTAAACATCTCTTCATAGTCCCAACTCCCAACAAGGCAATTTAGGAAGTGAAATCACAATCAACAATTTGTCCTTTTATATTACCTTTTAAACAAAATGAATCAACAGGTTGTCCTTTGGCTCCATTTTGAATTACCTACCCAAGATTATGATGTTGAAACAGCAAAAGCAATTCTCACTGATGTGATTTTTTTTCTTATTAAACTAACTTATCAATTGTCACTTCAGTATTTTTTTTGTTCATCACGAATAAAATGGCATGCAAGTAAACATTTAGTATTCTGAACATGTGTTCAGTTAAACACCCTCATATTAAATGGGACACAACTAGTGCAGACTATTTCCTACCAAATTTAAAATACTAATTAATAATACTATAACCAGGTATATTAAAACGAGATAGAGAAGCTAACTGCAATCAGGCTGGAAGATTTGGGTAAGAATCATTCAAATGTATTTTTGCATGGTGAGTCATTGGAGGTGCAACAACTAATTAACTTGGACATCTAAGTTGATCGTAGATAAAAGTATAGTAACATTTTATTTTTCAAGTAGAAGCTATGAAAATTCCTGAGCCGAGGGTCTACCGGACACAACCTCTCTGTCTTCTTAAAGTCTTAAAGGCAAGGGTAAGGTCTGCGTACACTTTACCTTCTATATACCACACTTGTGGGATTACAATGAATATGTTGTTATTGTTGGTGTTAAGCTATAAAAACAGAATGCAAGCGGAGCTAATTAATATATAGCAAGCCTGTTGAACATTACAAATTTAAAAGAAACAAGATTAAATCGACGGAATAGACGAAGGGGGGAAGGAAAAGAAGTGAAGCAAACCAAGATCAGACTTGATGGGCGTAGTAGGGGCGCCTTCGATAGGAACGTAACTGTTGTTGAGCTTGGTTTTCAAGTTGATCCCCTTTTTTTTCCTACGAAAACATGGGCAATACCCCATTATATTCTTCTTTTAATTTCCTCTATATAATGATCAGATTATCAAACAACTCTCGAAGTTCTCTGCATGCATTTGGCCGGCGCCTTCGTGTTTCTTTTCTAGGTTTACCAAAATTACCGTATGCATCTCCTGATATTTCAAATACGTGGTTTGGATTTGGATGACAAAGTGATCATGACCGATCCACTCGTTTAAATTTAACGAGCTAGAATTAAGATGAGCTTTGTATAAGAAATCACAAGTTAACTATTTTGGATAAGGTGGACGACTTATACGTTTATTAAAATTAATAATTAGAATAACATTAGAACTCGAGGTTTTTCTTTTGACAAGCAAAGATAAGTACTTATATAGAGTTAAGTAACATAGTTCATTACATCATCCTCAGTGATAGTAGAACTGAGAATATTCATATTGCCCAGACCGACAAGATCAGATAAAATAATAGTAGATAATTTCTTAACTAGATAAACTTGGTCAAACCTATCTGCCTCTAGCTTATTTATGATATTACTAGGGGGCCTAATTATTAGTTGATGATCGGAGAACTTTTCCGGTGCTTCCTTAACCAGTCCATGTGCCACTTGATTACCATCTCTGTAGTTATGGATTATTTTCGCCTCCCTTAGCTGGTGCATTAGCCACCTGCAGTAGTTGACAATCATATAGGTAGATTTGTTGTTGTTGCTAAGTGATTTGATTACCTTCGTAGAGTCCGTTTCTATCACCAGAGAATTGAAACCATGAGATAAAGCTATTTGTAGCCCTTCCTTTAGAGCTTCCAGTTCACCCTGAAGTGGAGTTGAAGCTGGGCAATGATGTTGATATCCCAGAATCCAATGGCCATGACTGTCCCTGAAACAGCCTCCCAAACTTGCTAGGTTATGGTCTATACTGAAAGCACCATCTACATTGAGCTTCAACTGACCCGCTACTGGCTTGTGCCATGTGATCTTTATGGCATGCTTCTTATTAAGCGTTTGATTTTTTTGAGTTAGCAACTTATATTCGGTGGTCAGCCTGACAGAGCTTTTAGTAGAGAATTTCAGAGAGGTGTTATTCACATTATTATTATGACGATTTAGCCAGATGTTCCAAATGACAAAGGGAAAAAGGTCAGCCCAGCTAAGTAGCTTAGGGAGATTTGGCGGATGAAGGTCACGTAAGGAAGTTAACCAGTGGTTCGAGGTAGAATTAGAGCTACTATTAAACTCTATTCTATTCCAGACTTCATAGACAACTGGGCATTTAATAAAAATATGCTCAATATTTTCTGTACCAGATTTGCACATAGGACATATAGGGTCAATGTTGATCCCTATATAATTGAGGTAGGCGTGAGTTGGTAGCTTATTGTGAAGACATTTCCAAAGGAAAAATTTAATTTTGTTTGGGCAGTCGAGTGCCCAGATCCAGTCAAAGTTTTCCATAAACAGGTTGGTAGAATTTAGAAGGTTATAACAACTCCTCAAAGTGAATTTACCATCACTAGACAAGGCCCAGGGGGTTGTGTCCCTAGGGTACAGCTTTGGATTGATTGAGAGAATACTATTTTTTAAAGAGTCAGGGAGGGTGAAGGGTAATTTTCCAAAGTCCCAATTGTTTTTAACCCAAATATCCCGTATTGGGAGATTAATAAATTCTTTAGTGAGGGGACCTATTAGAGATGATCTAAGGTTAAAGAAGTGAAGAATCCAATTTGAGTCCCAAACACCTAGGTTAGAGTTGGTATTGGTAATCCAGTTTATACCCTTGTGACATACTTCCGAACCTTTGACAATACATTTCCAAACAAAGGAGCTAGTTTTTGTATTTGAGTTATGACCATACAAGGAAGATAGGGTAGATACCCACGGTGATTGATTTTGTTGGATTAATCTCCAAGCTAGGTTGGCTAAGTTAACCAGATTTTTATCTTTTGCTGCCTGAATACCTAAACCTCCTTGGTCTTTTGGTGAGCAAATAGTTTTCCAGTTAATTAGATGAAGTTTCTTTTTACAATTTGTGGTACCCCATAAGAAGTTTCTTTGAAACTTATCAATGTGTTTGAGAATGTTAGAGGGTAGCATATTATATTGCATAACATGGTTTGGCAAGCTATTTAGCACAGATTTTGCTAGGGTTGCTCTACCTGCTATATTAAGGAAATTCGATTTCCAAAGGGCTAGTCTCTTATTCATGTTATCCAGGATAAATTGATAGTCCGATAATTTAGGCTTGGTATTGGTTATTGGGAAACCCAAATACTTTCCAAAAGACCTACTAGTTTTGATGCAAAATAGGTTAGATAGGTAAGTAGATGTAGTTGTTGGATAGTATTGAGACACAACTATTTTTTATTTTAGATAATTTACTTTTTGACCTGATAAGGAGCGGGAGTGAGTAAGGCATGAGAGAATGGTTGTAGGAGAACTCCTATCTATGTTACACATTAGAGTTAGGTCACCTGCATAGAATAGGTGAGAAATTGGGTATATGTGTTTGCCAAGTTTTATTGGGGACCACAAATTGATGTCTACCATATAGGAAATTCGAGTAGAGAGCATGTTCATACATAATATAAAGATATATGGGGACAGTGGATCACCCTATCTTATACCCCTACTGGGAGTGAAGTATGAGCTAGTGTTACCATTTACTAGAACGGAGATTCTACTGGTCGTCACACAAGTCATTATGAGCTTTAGGATCTTGGAGGGTAATTTAAAATGGCAAAGAGTCTTGTAAATAAATGACCATTCTACGCGGTCAAAAGCTTTTTCAAGGTCTATTTTTAGGATTATATTTGATTTGGAGCTTTTATATTTGTTCATTCTTAAAATAAGCTCTTCGATAGCAATTGCATTATCACTAGCTCTTCTGCCCTTAAGGATAGATTGGTAGGGCCTGATGATTTTGGCTAGGAAAGGCTTTAATCTATTTGCTATGATTTTTGTGATTCCTTTGTATATTGTATTACAAAGACCTATGGGGTAGAAATTTTTTAGATTGTTGGCATTTGGAATCTTTGGAATGAGGCACAAGTATGTGTCATTTATCCCATCTGGCAGAGATCTTGATTCAAAAGCTTCATGGTAGATATTGACCACTGATTTGTTGATCGCATGCTAGTATTTTTGGAAAAAGAAGGGATGTAAACCATCCGGACCAGGAGATTTAGTAGATTTAAAAGAGAAAATGGTTGTTCTTATTTCGTTGATATTCAAAGGGCTATCTAAGGAAGATAGATCAATTAAGTTGTGAATAGCAGTATCATTTTTTATTTCATTCCAGCTGGAGGACATATGATTGGTCTTAAAAATATCTTGGAAATAAGAGATAGTATGGTCCATAATTTTTGAAGGGCCATCTATCCAATTCCCCTCAGAATCTTTAAAAGAAACGACTTTATTAATCCTTCTTTTGTTTGTGGCACTTATGTGAAAAATTTAGAGTTACAATCACCGTCGTTAAGCCAATTGATTCTAGCTCTGAGTTTCTAATAGTCTTCTTCCATCCGGAGACAATTATTAAAATCAAATTTGAGGTTAGCCTCTAGATTGGTCAAGAATTCACTATGACCATATGCTTAGAATTTTGGATACCATTAATCCTGGCTAACAACTTATTTTTCATATTAGATAGGTTACCAAAGGTGATTTTATTCCATTTAATAATGAAAACTTTAAAGGAATTTGCAGCCTCAGTAAAAACTTTGTTGTCCCAGCTTTTTTTACTATAGATGCAAACTCTGGATGGCCTGTCCAAAAAGTTTCTAACCTAAAAGGCCGAGGGACATTATAATTACTTTTAGGGAGTAATTATAGTTTGATGGGATTATGATCAAAGTGAGTTTTTGGGAGGTGAATGATCGCTGCCGACTCGACACTACACTATGGTAGGAAGAGCGGATCGCAATAGCTTTTACCCGAATAGAGGTCCGGGATCGAATTTCTACAGGGAGTTAGTAGTGGAGTTGTATTTTCTGTCTAGCCTAGAGTTGCGGTTGTGCTTCTAATGTCACTTCAAGCATCTTTTGAGTTTTTGTATTTATAACTACTATTATAAAACTACGGATTAAAGCTAGATTATGCAAGGAGAATATTGCTAAGTTGTAAGTATTGGGAAGGAAGAGCACTAGGGTCGTGGCATTACCTTGGTGGCTAATTGACGGGTAGATGTTACTTAGGTTCGATTGACTTATTTGGGGCTTATGCTATAACCGTTGCACAATTTTACCCACTCTCACACCTCTCGACAGAGAGAGTGATTTTTCCCAATTGACTCTCTCGAGACCAATTGGGTTGGCAAATTTGACCAAGCAACTAGGGTTCAAGTAGGGTGATTACTATCTCGAGATTTAACCCGTTAATTGGGACTATTATTTCTCATGAGTCCATCCCAATTCCTTGTTGGGTCAATTTTGAGGTCATAGGCTCTCTTTCTCAAGAAGAGTTAAACCCACAAAGCTTGAATCAGTGTTTGCAACCATCAATTCTAAATTAAATCATAAAATCAACCCAAATAACAAACACGCATAGTTAATCTAACCCTAGATGGCAATACCCATCTAGGGTTGAGCCACAACCCTAGCTAATGGGTTTAGCTACACATAATTAAAGAAGAAACTGAAGAAATAGATGAATAACTACACATATTAATTAATTACTAAGAATAAACTACAATAATCTATTGTTAATGGGAAGCAAATATGCCAAAAATGGCTACAACACCAAGCGCAACTGTTCTTCTGTTCTCAGATCTGACCGCTTAAAAAAATAGTAAAATGTTCTATTTGTACTAGGCTGGAAAAATTGGACAAAAATACCCCTTTGGGGTCAGTGCGGGCCGCACAAAATGGACCGCGGCTGCTCTGGCTCTTGGGCTTCAGTTGTTTGATGACTTGAACTGGGGGATGCGGACCGCGTGGGAGTGTACCGCGGCCGCGAAGGCAACTGGCGTGGTCCGCACAGACGTGACCGCGGACCGCGTGAGGACAAATGCCCTTTGCTGAACCCTATGAACACGGACCACACAGAGCAGGGGTGCAGCCGCGAAGCTTCTCCGCGGGCCGCGTGAATCCTACCGCGGCCGCGTGACCTTAAACTTGAAAATGTCCAGTCTCTGAACCTCCTAGTGCGGTCGCGGTCATTGTTACACGGTCCGCACTAGGCCCCTTTTTCTTCACTTCTCTTGGTCTTTGATACTTGAGCAGGTTTCACTCCTTTTCGAGCCGATCTTTGACATTTCGTCACTTTGTCAATCAACCTTGCAATCAAGCACAACTTGTGAGCATTTTGGGACTGTTTTTGTATCAATTTATACTCAAAGCATAGGCAAGTAGGGACATAAACACTTTAAAATCCTAACTTATCAACTCCCCCAAACTTAAACCTTTGCTTGTCCTCAAGCAAACAATATAAGACTCACCCCTTAAAGGAACATCCAAGTAATTCCAGTTATCCTAAAATAACCTCAACAAGCATCAATTGGGACTAACAATTGCCCTCAATACAAATGCATCATTAACACATTTAAAACTTTGAAAAATATGGATCAAGTGTGACACAAGAGCATCAAGAGTTGACACATTTCATCAAAGAGCTTTTCTCACTTACTTTGGTCATTGTGGAACCCAAACTCTCACATCCTCAACTCTCCCTAAGCGAACCTCACCTTTTAAATATTGACACACAAATTGAAGCAAATGAAATTTCACTCACCTCTCTCAAAAAGGAAGGTCACAAGTCCGGCTCTAAGTACCATATGCTTGCCCCTTATGTAAGTATCCACTAATGTAAGCTCCCTTCAACTTGAGATCAAATAGGGCTTTTGTGGAGTCATTATGAAGGCTTTTAGGCAAGGGTATGACATATTTTTATTCACATGGGTTCAATCTTCCCTTAAGCACTTCTTTTGATTCATTTCAGCGCAACTTTCTTGGCTCTTTTTGAGGATTTCACTTCTTCACAAGGGGTTAGAGAAATACATTGTCACTCTTTCTTATACAATTCAAAACATTTCTCCTTTTTCTACTTTCTCCACACCTTTTTCACTTTTGTTTTCCTTGAATCCCTTTTTATTCTTGTTCACATGGGACTTTCTTTTTGTCATTTTTCTTTTCTTGCTTTTTCATTGTCTTCTTTTCTTTATTTTGTACCTTACTGCTTTGCTTCCTTTCTTGTCTTTCCCCCCAAACTTAGATTTTTGTCATTACTCAAGGGAAGATTTGGGTGCCAAGAGAGGGTAATTGTTTAGAACGGGTATAGGCTTGTAGCATTGGTTCTTGAAAGAAAAAGATTTAAGGCTCAAAAGGGTTAACTAGGGATTATTTCATTAGAAGGCTATGAAATTGTTCAACTTAGCATTTGGATCAAGGAGAGCCTATAATCATTTCTCAAGTCAAATTTCACCTAGGATTTCGCCTCAACAGACATTCAGGGCAAGTTCTAGACCATTGGCTCGGGACTTGGACTCAAATTTCAATTCCTCACCACACACGCTAGGGATTTGCTAAAGACATTGAGTCGAGGGCCCATAACGACCTTAGTTACGATTTAAACACACAATGGTCCAAAAAGACCACATGATGATCGTTTTGTCAACGCAATAGTCTCAAAGCCAGGACTTTCACTATCCTGAACACAACATTATGTCTTTGACCATGGGATCAAAGGCAAATGTGCTAGGCCCAAGTGAAGCTTTGCTTGAGGTGCCTTTAACTACGCTATCAAAAACAAAAGAAAAATCAAAGAAACGGACTCAAACCCTTAAGAAGGTTGTCACACCATCTATCATTGGGAAGAGCCACCCGGTTCGCACAATATTCCACCCTTGGAAAGAACCGTGGCATTAAGAAAACCAAGGGCTTATTGGAAATGCCAAAATCAAAACAAGCGGCTACGAGCCTAACTACAAAGCTAAAAATGAAAATTTTGCGAAAATAGAAAATAGAATGAATATGTACAATAGGGGAGTAGAATATACAACAGGGATGAATATATACAGAAATGTAAAGTTATATACAGCCCAAAGTAAAAAAAATACAAAATCAATAAAAATAAACTAAGAATCTATATATATACAGTCATCCAGAAAAAAGTAGGGCGCACCCCATGAATAAAAGCTGGCATTGTCCTCAATGCCAACTACCAAATAAATATCAAAACAAAAGAAAGGATATAGGATCTCCCTAGGCCTGGTCCGTCTGCATGGGATCATCAGTGGTCCCCAAGTCCTCTATATGTATGCGAACCTCAAACTGGTTCCCAATCTCCTACTGCTCAACTGTTGGGACTGGGGCCTGCTCCTGAACCGGCTGACTGATAGGTGCATCACTGGAGGGGGTCTCCTGTGGGTCTGGTAGCTCAATAACTGCACCAACTGAACTGGGGAGCTTCCTCTTCTTTCTTGGGGGCATGGGTGCCTGCTCCTGCTCCTGCTGTGGCACTGGTGCTGGTGCTGCTGCTGGGGCTGGATCCCCGAATAACAAGTCTAAAGGCATCTGGTCTGCCAATATCCTGTCCACATCAGTCTGTAGCACTCTCACCGACTCCTTGGACGCCCTTGACTTCCTCATCTTCTTGTGCTCCTTGGCAAGCTCCCTCAAAGCATTGCCATGTGAATCCACCGCCATAGTCAAGGCGTCCTGAGTCCTCATAATCTTCTCCTGATTTTCCAGGAGCTTCTTCAGTGTGTCCTCAATGGACTGAGGAAACTGAGTAGTGGAAGGTGTTGAATAAGCCTCAACTATAGCAGACAATGTAGACAACTTGGATGTCACAGCTGACATCCAGTTGTTCAAACTGGCTAGTGTCCGGCTCAACTGCTGGGCCGTGAAAGGATGAGTTCGGGAAGAAGGGACCCCCTTGTCAACTGAAGTACTGGGGCCAGCAGAGGAGGAGGGTCGTAGAGGCAAATCATCATTCAGTGGTGACAGTAGGCATGGTGGAAGGCTCTGTGGGGGGCTCAACCGAAGACACTACCGCCACTGGCTCCTCAGACTGGCCAGCTGGAGTAGAGGAAGGCGGCTTGTAACTTTTGTCTTTGGGGTTGTCTGGCCCCTTCAAACTGTACCAGGAGAATGGAGCCACAGGTTTTACCTTGACGTCAAACGGTCTCTTCTCCACCTCCAAGTCCCGGAAATACATAGTAAGGGTGCTAGGAAAAGGGTAGTTCCGGTCATGCTCAACCCCTACTACAGAAATGGTGCGGGACATCACATTGCCCACATTGATAGGATAACCTGTCATAATAGAAGCAATAAAAACCGCCCGGGCTAGTGGAATAGTCCGATCATGAGTAGTCGGGTCGAGCCGACTGCATACAAAGGTCAACCACCCTCTAGCCTCGAAGTTGAAAGTTCTCCAAAGTATTTTGGTCCCTGCTTGTAACCATTCTGGAACTGTACCCGGGATTGCCAGGTACGAAGCTAACCACGGACAAACCTTCTCGCCCATTGTTAACTTTTCATTGTACATGGACTCATCTTCGTCAACGAACCCCAAATACTCATTCAACTCCTTCTCGGTGAAAACCACATTTTTGTTTCTCACTTTCGCCACTTTAGTGCCTTTCAAGATATTAGCCACATTACTGTAAAACTCCTTGACCATATGCTCATTTGCCTTCAAACAATTCTCTTTAAAGAACTCCCAATCCACTTGAGCTTGGAACTGTCTATGCACATTGGGGTTTAGGGGTAAAAGGTCTTTGTCAATAAAGCTCCGCTCAAGTATCAACTTCTGTGACGGCCACCATTCTCTAAATTTGTAGAACGCCACCTGGCTGACAAATCGATCTTCCCAAACTTCAGGTTTTCTAGTTCTCTCAACACCCCCAACCTGGGGCACCCCACTGTCTGGTACCTCATTATCACTATTAGTCCTGCCTTCGCACTCTCTCCAGATACTGAAACTGTAAGGGAGGTGGAGTATTCACCACTGCCTATTGCTGAGCCATCAGAAGACTCAGAAGGTATACGTTGTGGGGCTTGGGCAGTATGTGAAGCCGGGACTGCAGTAGCTGGACTTGAATCAGAAGAGAGGTCCTGAGAGGGTACGTACTCACTCCCCGATTGGTCGTTTATAACAATTTGTTTCCTTGTTTTCAGTTTAGGTCGGGAAGTGAGTTTAACTTGTTTCCCTTTTCCTCCCCGGGAGGAGTCACCTCGGTCGGGTTGTTTAGCACCTCTTCCTCGTTGTTTTACCATTGTCTGCAAGCAAACACATCTAACATTGTAAGTTGAAGCACAGATAGTGAAACATGTGACTGAATTAAAATTGCAGAAGCAAAATGAAAGTTGCAGACACTGCTACAGAACCAGGCACCGCGGACTGCACCATCAGGAATGCGGCCGCGTTGGAGGCACCGCAGATCGTGCTAAGGCGACTGCGGGCCGCACTGAACAAAACCCCAGGAAGGGTCTTCTCTGAATCTCACACTGCGGGCCGCACAAAATGGGGTCGCGATCGCGGTGGGCCAGCGCGGACCGCACAAAAGTTATTGCGGTCGCGCTGGACACAAGTTTTTCCTCAGTCATTCAAGCATCGCAGACCGCGTGGAAGCATAACGCAGACCGCGTTAGGGCACCGCGGACCGCGCTAAGGTGACCGCGGGCCGCACTGGGTTAGGTTCAATGAGTAAGCTAGGGATTGCATGCTTTTGTTCTATTTTTGTTCAACTTTTTACCCATACTTGTCCCTACTCATGTACCCAATCGTTAGTTATTTCAAACTAACATGGAAGCTACCCTAGACTAACAATTCGAAGACAATTGTGAAGGCAAAGAAGTTACAGACCACTGGCAAGCAATTAAAATAAAAATAAAAGAGTAATAATCAAAAATGCATGAAATGTTACCAGGATTATGAAGAATGAATGCAATCTATCCACACAAGCAAGAATCTCAGTCTTGGACGGGGATGAACAGTATAATTAGGGTTCTGGGTTTCCAATTTGCAAAAAGGGTAAAATTAGACCCTTGGTCTCTATTTATAGAGCCCCAGTAGGACCCGTACTTACCTACCAGTGCGGCCGCACAAAAGTGACCGCGAACCGCACTGGGTTTATTTGTGTAACCCCTTATGATGAAACCTACGCGCGACCGCACAAACGTGTAATGCGGCCGCGTCAGCCCACCGCGGACCGCACTAACTTGACCGCGGCCGTGGTGAAGAACTTTAGAGAGTCCCCCTTTTGACTCATGCCAGCGTGGACCGCACAAAATGCACCACGGTCGCGCTGGCAATCTTCAAAGACTATGCCATTTTCCAACTTTGTTTTGCACTGCTTCAACACAATCCCTGCAACATCTCATAAACAGTTAGCTCAAAAATCCTAAGCTACACATGGGTTGCCTCCCAAGAAGCGCCTGATTTAACGTCACGGCACGACGCATGTTACCACTACATCACTTTAGATGAAGAAGCGCCACTATGTGGCTGCCATCAAAATTTCCGAGATAATGCTTGACCCGGTGACCATTGACTCTGAAGACTTACCATTTTTGTTTTTTAGATCAAGAGAACCAAACGGCGTCACGAACACAACTTCAAATGGCCTACTCCACTTTGACTTGAGCTTACCCGGAAACAGACGTAACCGGGAATTAAAAAAGAGAACCATATCCCCAACTTTGAACTCCTTGCCTCAAGCATATTTGTCGTGAAGGTACTTCATTTTGTTCTTATACAAGGACGAGCTGGAGTATGCATGGAATCTAAACTCATCGAGCTCATTAACCCATTCTAAGTTCAACTTCCTCAAGGCTCACATAGACTTGTGCTCCAATTCCACCGGAAGATGGCAAGCTTTCCCAAACACCAACTGGTACAGGGACATACCAATCGGAGTCTTGTAAGATGTCCAATAGGCCCAAAGAGCATCATCCAATTTTTTCGACCAATCGGTCCTATTTGCATTTACAGTTTTAGACAAGATACTCTTAATTTCTCGGTTGGAGACTTCCACTTGATCGCTAGCTTGAGGATGATAGGGGTGGTTACTTTGTGATTAACTCCATATTTGGCTAGCAATGAATCAAAAACTTTGTTGCAAAAGTGAGATCCCCCATCACTAATGATAGCACGGGGAGTGCCAAACCTCGTGAAGATACTCTTTTTAAGAAATGTCACAACACTTTGGGCTTCATTGTTGGGCAAAGTCACTGCTTCAACCCACTTGGAGACATAATCTACCGCCACCAGAATGTAAGTGTTTCCACAAGAGCTCACGAAAGGACCCATGAAGTCGATGCCCCAAACATAAAAAATGTCTACCTCAAGAATTGTATTGAGGGGCATTTCATCCCTTTTTGAAATTCCACTGGCTCGTTGGCATTTATCACATCTTTTGACCACATCACCAGAATCTTTAAACAAAGTAGGCCAATAAATCCGCAACTAAGCACTTTAGAAGCTGTTCTCGCCCCGCCATGATGGCCACCATAGGGTGAGGAATGGCAAGTTTCCAAAATACCCAATTGCTCTTATTCCGGGACACATCGTCGAATCACACCATCGGTGCAAATCTTAAACAAATAGGGCTCGTCCCAATAATAAACCAAGCTATCCCGTTTGAGCTTCTTCCTTTGGTTAGAAGAAAGCTCACATGGGATGATTCCTGTAACAAGATAGTTTGCAATATCGGCGAACCACGATATTCCACTCATTGACACCGCAAGGAGTTGCTCGTCGGGAAATGTATCACTGATCTCAAGGCCGTCACAAGGCCTCCCCTCCTCCTCCAAACGGGACAAGTGGTCCGCCACTTGATTCTCGCTACCCTTCCGGTCAACAATTTCTAAATCAAACTCTTGAAGGAGAAGAACCCATCTCATCAATCTTTCCATTGAATCTTTCTTGGTCATCAAATACCTAAAGGAGGCATGGTCGGTGTGCACAATAACTTTAGCCCCCATAAGGTAAGGACTGAACTTTTCCATAGCAATAACAATAGCTAACAACTCCTTTTCGGTGACTGTGTATTTCCTTTGAGCCTCATTTATAGTCTTGCTTGAGTAGTACACCGGATGGAACATATTGTTGATCCTTTGGCCTAAAACCACCCCCACCGCAACGTCACTCGCGTCGCACATGAGCTCGAATGGTAAGCTCCAATTTGGTGTGGTGATGATGGGGGTAGTTGTCAACTTTTGTTTAAGTAGCTCAAAAGCCTCCATGCATTTCTCATCAAAAACAAACTTGGCATCTTTCTCTAGCAATTTGCACAACGGGTTAACTACCATAGAAAAATCTTTGATGAACCTCCGGTAGAAACCCGCATGCCCAAGAAAACTCCTCACCCTTTTGACAGAAGTAGGGGGAGGAAGCCTTGAAATAACCTCGATCTTGGCCTTATCAACTTCAATTCCTCGCTTCGAGATCTTGTGACCCAACACTATACCCTTTTCTACCATAAAATGACACTTTTCCCAATTTAGAACAAGGTTGGTATCTTCACACCAGGCCAACACTCTATCCAAGTTTACCAAGCACTCCTCAAAAGAATCCCCAACCATGCTAAAATCATCCATGAAGACCTCCAAGATATCCTCCACCATGTCGGTGAAAATAGCCATCATGCAACGTTGGAAGGTCGCGGGAGCATTACATAATCCAAATGGCATTCTGGAGAAAGCGAATGTGCCATAAGGACATGTGAAAGTCTTCTTCTCTTGGTCCTACGAGGCAATGCGAATTTGATTGTACCCCGAGTAACCATCCAAAAAATAATAGAAAGCCCAACTCGCAAGACGATCAAACATTTGGTCAAGGAACGGCAATGGGAAATGATCTTTTCTAGTCACCTTGTGCAGCTTTCGGTAATCCATGCAAACTCTCCAACCCGTCACTATCCGAGTTGGAATAAGCTCATTGTTGTCATTGGTCACTATAGTCATTCCACCTTTTTTCGGTACGCATTGCACCGGAGAAGTCCATGAACTGTCAGAAATGGGATAAACCACACCTGCATCAAGCCACTTGATAACCTCTTTTTTTACCACTTCTTGCATAGCCTCATTTAGTTTTCTTTGATGCTCAAGTGAATGCCTCGCATCCTCCTCCAATATGATTTTATGCATGCAAAAGGCGGGGATTATACCCCGAATATCAGCTAGAGTCCATCTGATTGCCCTTTTTTGCTTTTGAAGAATCGCCAAGGTGACCTTAACCTGCATGTTAGTAAGGCAAGAAGAAAGAATGACAGGTAAAGTAGAATTTGAACCCAAGAATTCATACTTGAGGTGTGGAGGAAGTGGCTTCAACTCAAACATCGGTGGCTCCTCAATCGATGGCTTCGTTGGTGGAGTTTTGCGATTTTCAAGATCTAAAGATAGCCTTCTAGGCTCATAAGAATATGAACCCATACCATGCAATGCATTCACGCACTCCACTCTACTAGCATCATCATTGACATCCATGTTAAGAAGCACGGCCTCAAGAGGATCTTCAACATTGATCATGGAACTTGTGTCATCCACTATCACGGCTGTGACAATGTCCACAAAAGAACACACCTCCGTGCTATTTGATTGTCTCATTGATTTGCAAACATGGAATACCACCTTCTCATATCCCACTCGGAATGTCAACTCACCCGCTTCAACATCAACTAATGCCTTCCCCGTAGCTAGGAAAAGTCTTCCAAGAATAATCGGTACTTCAAAATCCACCTCACAATCTAATATGACAAAGTCGGTCGTCAATATGAATTTATCAACACGGACAAGAATATCATCGATTATGCCCAAGGGTCGCTTCATCTATCGATCCGCCATTTGAAGTCTCATTGAGGTAGGTCGAGGTTGCCCAATTTCCAAAGTCTTGAAGACCGAGTACGGCATCAAATTAATACTAGCCCCCAAGTCACAAAGGGCTTTAGCAAAATCCGCACTTCCGATAGTACATGGGATAGTAAAAGCTCCGGGATCCTCAAGCTTGGGTGCCATTGAATGCACTATGGCACTCACTTGATGAGTCATCTTAATTGTTTCACACTCCATCGACCTCTTCTTTGTAACCAAATCTTTAATGAACTTTGCATACCCCGGCATTTGCTCAAGTGCCTCAACCAAAGGGACATTGATTGTGAGGCTCTTCATCATGTCAATGAATTTTTTGAATTGATTGTCACTCTTTTTCTTTGCTAACCGTTGAGGATAAGGTGGAGGTGGCCTAGGCAAAGGTGCCTTGGCTTTTTGTACAACCGGCTCGGGCATGTCAATCACGTGTTCTCTAGATGGGTTCACGGCATCTTGAGTCTCTACCTCGGCCTCATCATTAATATCAATCCGCACATCATTGTTAGCATTTTGATTAACCACATCATCAACAATCAAAGGTACATCATCATCCCGCAACTCAACATCTTCATCCATAACTTGCTTTTGCATTGAGGCATTCACATCACCGCCTCTCCCACTTCTTGTTTTAACCGCCATCACATGATTATTATTCCCACCCTTCGGATTCACCACCGTATCACTTGGTAGCGGACCCTTGGGACGAGTATTCAATGCTTGAGAGATTTGGTCTAATTGCACTTCCAAGTTCCGGATAGATGTGTTATGCGAAGCTAGTTGGGCCTCGGAATCTTGGTTCTTTTTCATCATTTGCTCAAACATGCTTTCAATTCTCCCCATATCACTTCCGGACGAACTCGGACCTTGAGAAGGAAAGGGGGGTGGGTTGTTCGGTTGTTGGTACATGGGGGGCCTTTGAAAGCTTTGCCCCCGATTACCTTGGTTCCCGCTATTGTTCCACCCTCCTTGATTGTTGTTGTTGCCACAATTATTGTTACTACCATACCAATTTCCTTGGTTGCTTTGATTACCCCAATTGTTATTTTGTTGTTGTTATTCCAATTACCTCCGCCTTGTTGTTGATTGCCCCAATTTCCTTGAGGACGCCATTGTTGATTTGAAGAGTTACCTCTATTCCATTGGTAGTTGTTGACATATTGGACCTCTTCGCTTTGATCATCATAGCACTCATTTGAATAACCACCACCGTCATTGTTGTTGTCATATTGTTCACAATTACCTTGAGGTTGTTGTCCTCTTTGCCTCCTTTTCAACATAGAAACACCTTCCATTGAATTGACTTGGCGCGGGTTTTGGGCTTGTTGGAATTGCACCTTTTCCAATTGATTCATAGTTGTTATAAGCTCGGCGGTGGCTTGGTCATGATCATGTAATTCCTTATGCAAATGGATGACCGTGAGGTCACCATGGGGCATATTTGCTCGGCTTTGCCATGCCGAAGAGGTGTCGGCCATTTCATCAAGTACATCACATGCCTCTTGGTAGGAAAGTTTCATAAAGTTCCCTCCGGCCAATTGGTTCACAATGCATTGATTTGTGGTGTTGATGCCCTGATAAAATGTTTGTTGAATCATAGCCTCGGTCATGTCGTTATTAGGGCATTCTTTTACCATTGTTCTATATCTTTCCCATATCTCCTGCAAAGGTTCCGTTGGCTCTTGCTTGAAAGCTAGAATTTCATCCCGAAGAGCTGTCATATGACTTGGAGAAAAGAATTTGGCAATAAATTTGTCCGCCAATTCATCCCATGTTGTAATAGAATGATTGAGGATCCTTTCTAACCAATCCAATGCTTTACCCCGAAGAGAGAACGGAAAAAGCCTCAATCTCAATGCATCCTCGGACACGTTTGTCTACTTGCTACCCCATCATGTATCTACGAACCCCTTCAAGTGCTTATAGGCATTTTGATCGGAGGCACCCATGAAATACCCGCTTTGCTCGAGCAATGTCAGCATAACATTTGTGATTTGAAAGTTCCCCGCCCGGATTCAGGGAGGAACAATAGCACTGGCATATCCTTGATTTGGTAAAACTCTGGGAGCCACTCTCGGTGGTACCGGAGAAGGGTCTGGAATGTTGTTGTTCTCATTTGCATTTACATTGACATGTCGGCCTCTCCGTGGAACTTGAGGTAAGACCTCATCTGGTTCTAGATCCTCTACCTCCTCCCCCGCTATCACATTGCCGAGAGGGTCATTTGCATTAAGAGCCATTGTACCTGATTGATCGACACAAACAAAATTAGTAAACAAGAAGGAAAGAGAAGCAAAACACAAAACTAACTAAACAGATAGTCAACACCGTAAGCTCCCCGGCAACGGTGCCAAAAAGTTGATCGCTGCCGACTCGACACTACACTATGGTAGGAAGAGCGGATCGCAATAGCTTTTACCCGAATAGAGGTCCGGGATCGAATTTCCATAGGGAGCTAGTAGTGGAGTTGTATTTTCTGTCTAGCCTAGAGTTGCGGTTGTGCTTCTAATGTCACGTCAAGCATCTTTTGAGTTTTTGTATTTATAACTACTATTATAAAACTACGGATTAAAGCTAGATTATGCTAGGAGAATATTGCTAAGTTGTAAGTATGGGGAAGGAAGAGCACTAGGGTTGTGGCATTAACTTGGTGGCTAATTGACGGGTATATATTACTTAGGTTCGATTGACTTATTTGGGGCTTATGCTATAACCATTGCACAATTTTACCCACTCTCACACCTCTCGGCAGAGAGAGTGATTTTGCCTAATTGACTCTCTCGAGACCAATTGGGTTGGCAAATTAGACCAAGCAACTAGGGTTCAAGTAGGGTGATTACTCTCTCGAGATTTAACCCGTTAATTGGGACTATCATTTCTCATGAGTCCATCCCAATTCCTTGTTGGGTCAATTTTGAGGTTATAGACTCTCTTTCTCAAGAATAGTTAAACCCACAAAGCTTGAATCAGTATTTGCAACCACCAATTCTAAATTAAATCATAAAATCAACCCAAATAATAAACACCCATAGTCAATCTAACCCTAGATGGCAACACCCATCAATTAACCACACTAGGGTTGAGCCACAACCCTAGCTAATGGGTTTAGCTACACATAATTAAAGAAGAAACTGAAGAAATAGATGAAGAACTACACATATTAATTAATTACTAAGAAGAAACTACAATAATCTATTGTTAATGGGAAGCAAATATGCCAAAAATGGCTACAACACCAAGCGCAGTTGTTCTTCTGTTCTCAGATCTGACCGCTCCCTTAAAAAAATAGTAAAATGTTCTATTTATATTAGGCTGGAAAAACTGGACAAAAATACCCATGTGGGGTCAGTGCAGGCCGCACAAAACGAACCACGGCCGCACTGGCTCTTGGGCTTCAGTTGTTTGATGACTTGAACTGGGGGATGCGGACCACGTGGAAGTGTACCGCGGCCGCGAAGGCAACTGGCGCGGTCTGCTCAGACGTGACCGCGGACCGCGTGAGACAAATGCCCTTTGCTGAACCCTATGAACGCGAACCGCACAGAGCAAGAGTGCGGCCGCGAAACTTCTCCGCGGGCCACGTGATTCCTACCGCGGCCGCGTGACCTTAAGCTTGAAAATTTCCAGTCTCTGAACCTCCTAGTGCGGCCGCGGTCATTATTACGCGGTCCGCACTAGGCCCCTTTTTCTTCACTTCTCTTGGTCTTTGATACTTGAGCAGGTTTCACTCCTTTTTGAGCCGATCTTTGACATTTCGTCACTTTGTCAATTAACCCTGCAATCAAGACTTGTGAGCATTTTGGGATTGTTTTTGTATCAATTTATACTCAAAGCATAGGCAAGTAGGGACATAAATACTTTAAAATCCTAACTTATCAGTGAACAACACTAGTTTTGGGGAAGAGGTTGATCCAAGAGTCATTTGTAAAGATTTTGTCCAATCTTTCTATAATACGACTCGAATTAAATTTTCTATTATTTGGTATATTTTGGCCCTTTGAAGCCTAAGTCTATAAGATTACAGTAATTAATTTCAAATTTTTAAGGCACGATTCCTATTGAGTGGATTACCACCCCATTTTCCATTAGTATGTAAGACATCATTGAACCCCCCCCCCCCAAAAGCCAATGGCCTTTGTAGTTATCAAAAATGTCACATATATTATCCCATATTAAGTTTCTTTTATTAACTTTAGTACTAGCATATATGGATAAAAAAAGCCAAGAGTGACGAATTGGAGGTACCTCAATTAGGGCATGTATCTCATTGTTCTTTCTAACAAAGTTGTGCGCGTTGACCATAGTTGTGTCCCATAACACAGCTAGCCCTCCTGATTGACCCTCAAAAGGGACCTCGATCATGTCAGAGAAGCCAAATTCATGCGTGAGGCTGCTATTGGAGGTCATCCTAGTTTCAAGAAGAGTGACCATGCATGGATGATGAGTATTGATCAACTCGCGAAAGTTCATTTTAAAGTCGTCGTTATTGCCTACCCTAATGTTCCATATGATGATAGTCTTAGCACACTTCATGGGGAGGAATTGGGGTTGTTGGTGACCATTCACTATGTTTCCTGCCCGGAATACTGGATTCCTTCTCAGGCTTGGCACTAGGATCATTGCATTCTTCCCTAATATGGGATCCTGAGGTGGACGAATGTCCATTGTACATTTGAAGAGTGAATTTGGGCAGGCTAGAATAAGCCTCTTCTCTCTCATCTCCTTGAAGAGAAAGACCTTGACTTCGTCTAGGTTTGATGATTCAACTATCGATTCTCCTATTAGATCTACCTGATCTACCATCTCCCCCCCCCCCATCTGATTTTCTTCCTCTTGGTGAATGGGTGGTTGCTCCATATTCCCCACATTTGTGGGCATTTGTGGTTGTTGGTTGAGAACCATTGGATCCTAAACCATCAGGACTGGGTTCAGAACAGTTAGTTCTTGGGGTGGGAAGAAAGGAAGGTCTAGGCCCATATTCTTAGGTAGGTAGGGGTACTGATTAAATGGGAGTGGAAGATTCCACTAGCCATGCATATTTTGGAGGAGATTGTTGTTCATGCCCAGGGCTAGGGGTTGCATTATGTTGTTGGCCCAAATTTGGTGCATATAGTTGTTCATTGCTAGGTGTAGACCCTCGGCTACTAGTTGAGCAAGAAATTGTGGGTTTTGGATTAGGATTATGCTTTCTTGGCCATTTAGGTTGAGTTGGAGTGAAACTGTCCTCCCCATTAGCCCCAGATCCAACCAAGATGTTGGGTGATGATCCTGGGAGAGTGGGGGTTGAGCATAGAAGAGAGGAAGGTTTTGATGATGAGGAGGGAAGGGGGAGATTGTTCATAGTGGTTGGACGATGATTTCTTAGGATTTGTATTAGCATGTAACTCCTTCTTGGGTTGAGAGTGATTCTGGGCATTGTGAAAGGGATTATAGATGGGGTTTAAAGGGTCCGAGGGGTGAGGGCATGGAATGATTGTTTTAATTTGCATGCAATCTGAAGCAGATAGCGTTCTAGGTTTAATAGGGAATTTGCATGGATTTGCTTGGGCACGTGTCCCAAGGTGTTAGACAAATGGGTCTTGTCTATGGAGTTCTTGGTTGTTAGTGGTTAAGCATGCCGATTATCTAGACTAATTTGGATATTGGTTGGTTGAGTAGTGTTTTTAGGCTCGTTGTTACTGGTACTAAGATGCCTTGTGTCGGTTGATAAGGTATTATTGTAGTTAATAGTTGTGTTAGGTATAGGGGTACCATTTTTGTCCTTTAGTGAAATTTCAGGTGTATGCATTTGTTTTGCAGCGTGGGATGGGTTCATGCAAATCGGGTTTATTGAGGAAAAGTTGGTTTATTGGGTGGTGTTGTCTAAAACCATTTGATGGTTTTCTGAACTAAGGCTAGAGAAGCGGTTTTTGCTAGTGAAAATATTTTTATGCTACTTGGTTTCAGAGATTAAAGGATCATTAGTAGTAGTCGAAGTGTAATTTGATGAGCCAACTAGAGAATTTTTGGCATTGTATTTTAATTTTTTGGTGATTATATACTTACCTGTGACAGCATCGAATAATTTTACCTCAATACTAGGATCTTTATTGGTGGAGGTGTCTGCCTTGCCTTTCCTTTGATTCTGCTTCTTTTTGCTCCTTGAAAAGGATATTGTATGCCAATCATTGGATGGAGTTGGGATACAGTCACTGACTTGGGGATTTTGGGGTTGGATTTCCTTAGCAACTTCTTTAATATCCAAAATTACAGAGCAATTTTTTGTTAGGTGTCGTAATCTACCACAATTTTTGCATAGAAAATGATCAGCCTCGTAGAGAATGGTCTATTTATGAGTGCCAATGTAGATAAATTTTAAAACTGGAACTCCTAAGGGTAACTCTATACAAAGCCTAACATATCTTCCTCTCAAGGAAGATGAAGTGCATGCATCCACCTTAAGGAGTCTCCCTATGGTGCTGCCTATTTTTGTAGCAGTTGACCATCGTAGAATTCCGTGGGAAGTTGAGGTAATCTCACCCATACCGCTGAGTATGCTTGAGTGGCCTCCGATGCTACAAAATTTGGTTGCCACCTTTGGATTGATAGGAAGTAGCCAAATACAAAGTATGGTCCATTTTGAAGAATAGAGATCACACTGTCCTCACTTTGTAACTTGACAACAAAATAATCATTCCCTAAGTCTATGAGTAGGAAGTTTTCGTGTAGTTTTCAAAGATCTTGTACTTTACGTTTGAGGATATGGTGAAAGGTTCTTTTGTCTTGGAGCTTAATGATTAGAGAAAATTTCCACGGTTCATAAATTCTTAGTCTATCCTCCGATGAAATATGGACCATGATCGGGCTAATTCCTCCTCCTTCTTCTGAAGAGGGAATGGGCATCTCTTGGTCTTGATCAATAATAAAGGGTGGGAAGTGGTTTGAGAAGTTAGTGTTTATGTCGATATGATCCCTTTGTTCTTGGAGTTTGGCCTAGAATGAAGTAGGGGATGTGGGAAGAGGTGATGAATTATTGGTTGGTCTATCCAGTTCATGTATTGTTTTCATGTTTTGGTAATTCAAACAGTCCGATGGTTTGGGAGGTGTCCACACTTCTGTTAAACTTGTTGTCACACCTCCTTTTTACTACCCCGAGAAGGGTATAAGGGAGTTTTTTTCAATTTAAGTGACAATCGAAACGGGATCATTTAAATTAAAATTAGAGCGCCACTTGGGATAATTTATGATGTCCCAAGTTACCGGTTTAAAATTCTGAATCGAGGAAGTTTGACTCTATTTACAATCTGCGAACACAGAAATTCGGTAAGGAATTATGTTAATCCGGGAGAAGGTGTTAGGCATTCCCGGGTTCCGTGGTTCTAGCACGGTCGCTTTGATCATACTTGGCTTATTAAATTGTCTAATTACTCGTTTTGGAACCTATGTGCTTTCACCCCTTTTAATTAGGAAAATATCTTTAAACAGGTCACGCACAAGTGTACCCATTTATTCAACGCGTAAAAAATCATGTCACGGGAACGTATCCACAATTAATAATGCTTTATTCTTAAGAAAGTTTTAGCCGAAGTTGCGCGAACGCATACTCTGATTTTGTTTTCAAAATCGTAATTATGTCACGCGAACGTGTACACAATCATAGTTATATATTAAATCGCACCTAAAGCAAGATACGAACATTATTTTGATGTTATTAATTTATCATAAATGGTGTTTCTACCTATTAGACCTATATGTAATTAAACTATGACACAACTCCAAACTAATGTGATTTAATCCAAACAGAATAGTCTCGTCGTTATCTTTATCACTCTTACATGTTTTAAACATTAAACCTTCGTCTCAAATTAGTTGTTAAGGCATATACTTATTCTGATTCTACACAATGAGAGTTAATTCACAGAAACAACCAAATATCAGTAGTTAAGGCATATACTATTGATGATACACGTTATTATAAAACAAACGTTCATGAAAATGAAGCAGATCAACTCAAATTTGTCAAACACATATATACAAATGCTCATTAACAACATTACTTCTTTCAACATGCATTACAAAATTCAGAAGTTCTATATCAATCAAGGGTGAGGCCAAAAATGAATCCTTACATGAATCTGAGACTCGACACTGACCTCGACCGGAAAATTTACTGACCCTCGACGGAACTACGACCAGACCTCGAAATTCGCTAGATTTCTCGTAGTGCTGCGAACCTCGGTGGAAACTGAAATAGTTTCTTCGATAGTATTTTACCACTGGTTCAACGCCAACATGTTAAACTTGCAGCGACAAATGAGAAACAAAGAAAGGGAGGAAGAAAGAATCGATGCCGGCCGTCGCCGGCGATGAACTTCGGCAGATGGCAAAGAAGAACAGCGGCAGTGGTCTTTCGCATCCGTTTCTTTCTCCCAGTGTGTGCGTGCCTGCTGGTTCTCTTGTGTTCTAGGATGTGTGGAAGAGGAAGAAGGGGTCGTTGGTTGTGAGTTGCAGAAGCGGGGACGGCTAGAAAATGGGTATTTTGGGTGTGTTCTTGTCGCTACTGAGATGTGAAGAAGAAGAGAAGTCTAGGTTGGGGTTCAGATCCTAAAAACGGCTGAGGCTTCTCTTTTTATTGTGTGTTCAAGCTTCAGAAGAAGCCATGGAAATGGCTACTTCTCCTCTCACGAAGAAGATCAGTTGCTCGGGGTGGGGGGTCGTTTATTGTGTATTGCGGTGCTGCTTTTTCATATTTTTCCTTGTCAAAAACGGTTGTTCCTAAAAGTGTATTCACGGCTCTTTTTAATTTTAGGTCTTAGGGTTTTCTTTTATTTTGTTCCCAGAAGAGTCTAGAAGGGTCCCTAGGTTTAGATTAATGGGTATTGGGTATTGGGCTTGATGGACTAATCTGAATTGGACCAAAAATTGGGCTCTAAGACTCCTAAAATGGTGGTCCAACACCTTAATTGACTCCTTTTAATATAAGATAAAAATACTACACAATGTAAAAACTAATCCTAATTAATTAAACTAAACTATATTAAAACATGAAATTATTTTTATTTTATTTTTTGTATTTTCAAGATATTATAAAGATGAAAATTATGTACTATTTTTGTATTTTTTTTAAAATATATGAAAGGTACATGAATTAGAAGTAACTAGGTAAAATATTTTGTAATTTTTTATTTTGTTATAAAATACCATAAAATAGTTAAAACTAGTTGAAATAGCGATATTAGGCGTAAACAAAATATTTACATGCTAAAATATAAAAAATCTTGGGGATGGTCAAAAATTACATGGCTACAGCTGCCCCTCTTTAACTGGAAACACAAAGTATTTTCAGACAAAGAACGACTAGACAGGTTTTTTGACCCGACCCTTATTTAGAGAGACCAAAAGCTAAGAGAAAAGAGAATGTGACCGAGCCCTGGTATCTGAGCTACCTACATATCCTTGGCTATAAAGGAATCAGGCCACATGTAGTTCAGAACTGAATGAGGTGATGGAGTATACCGAGGTAGAGAGTCGATCGAGGTGCCATTCCGTCGAGGTTCCGATCCGCGGTCCTGATGTTACATCAAAATCAAAAAATGAAAAAGACTTAACTGAGCCTATTAACTATGAGTTACAAGATTCCTATCTATAAGTCTTCTGAAGCTTGATCTTGAGTCTTGAATGGTTTTTCATACAGACTTTGGATTTGAACCTTGACGCTTGCTAGTTGCAGGTGCTAATTCATTCTTCTTCAGCTTTTCGGATCAAAACCGGACATACCATGCTTGTGACTTCAGTCATGTATTGAGCAGCCCACATCTTTCATCAGCTTCTGCATTTGGATTCACTTCTTGCCTTTCTTTTTTTTTATTCTGGATTGCGACTAACTTCCGTTGATCATCTCGGATTGTTGACTCGCATTCTTGCCGCGAGATTCTTTTGTTGTTGACTTGAATTGCATTCTGAAGTGAATTCGCTTATTCTCCAGGTGGCACCTGATTGCCAACATTTGAACCGTATTCCCTTGTTCTCCAGGCGGGCGCCTGATTACCAAAACTTGAATTGTATTCCTTTTGATACCTTAAATTGTTTTCCCTCGAAACCTGTGTTGTCTTCCTTTGAAACTTGAACCACTTTCCGTGTTCTCCAGGTGGGCGTCTGATTGCCAAAACTTGAACTATATTCCCTTACTCTCCAGGTGGGCGCGTGATTGCCAGAACTTTAACTGTATTCTCTTGCTCTCCAGGTGGGCGCCTGATTGCCAGAACTTTAACTGTATTCCCTTGCTCTCCAGGTGGGCGCCTAATTGCCAAGACTTTAACTGTATTCCCTTGCTCTCCAGGTAGGCGCCTGATTGCAAAACTTTAACTGTATTCCCTTGCTCTCCAGATGGGCGCCTAATTGCCAAAATTTTAACTGCATTCCCTTGCTCTCCAGGTGGGCACCTGATTGCCGAAACTTGAACTGTATTCCCTTACTCTCCAGGTGGGCGCCTGATTGCCAAAACCTTAACTGTATTCCCTTACTCTCCAGGTGGGCGCCTAATTGCCAAGACTTTAACTGTATTCTCTTGCTCTCCAGGTGGACGCCTTATTGCCAAAACCTTAAATGTATTTCCTTGCTCTTTAGGTGGGCGCCTGATTGCCAAAACTTCAACTGTTCAACTATATTCCCTTGCTCTCCAGGTGGGCGGCTGATTGCCGATACTTTCAACTATTTTTCCTTGAAACTTGAGTTATTTTCTCTTGTTCTTCCAGGTGGGTGCCTGATTTCTAACACTTGCACATGTTTTTCCTTGAGACTTGAACTACTTCTCCTTGTTCTCCAGGCGGGCGCCTGATTTCCAACACTTGCACTATTTTTCCCTGAGACTTGAACTGATTTCCTTTGTTCTCCAGGTGGGCGCCTGATTGTTCTCCAGGTGCATTCCTTTCCCCTGAAACTTGAACTGCATTCCTTTCCCCTGAAACTTGAACTGCTTTTCCTTGTTCTCCAGGTAGGTGCCTGACTACAACAAAATAGACAAAACAAAAGAAATTTTTCTGCCCCAGTTTGATATTAGGAACATCTGTGAATGTTAACCAATTCTTGTTATCAAAATAAGTTCTAAGCTAAATTCCCTTACCCTGAAAAATTTCAAACCAAGTCTCATCTCAAAAGTGAAAAACTTAAATGCTAAATTATACTTCCCACAAGTAAACTCTCGTCAGACCTTGTCACTTGCAAGGGTCTCAAAACTTACTAAATCCCGTTATCCAGGAGGGTACTAGAAACTTACTGTCGAGCATGTCTGGCACCTGCTTTCCTCACGGAGGATTTCTCCGGAAAAAACAAAATTTCCTGCCCCTGTTTTAATCAAAGAAAAATTGTGAGTTTAAACATGGTGGTTGGTTTGAGGCCTTGACTTTGAGGGTGATTGCTCCTTCACTTCCCATGATAATTGCGATTTCAACTTGAAAGACCTTGCCTGTTTATTGACTGACCACTTTCTCTATCAACCTTATCACAGAAAATACCTTTGATCTGTTCACCCAACATCCTCTATGTGTGGCATTGTTCATGAATTGACATATACCAAACCTTTGTATTTCACATGAATCCCAAAGCACGTTGATTGTTACCAGCTCAGTGCGCGCGCTGTTCTTTCCGGACTTATGCCACATTGATGTGCTAGCCAGATCCCGTTTTGTGCAATTAGAAAGCTGGTGGCAAATTTTGAAGTCATTTCTCACTTGTTCTGACCAAACAGACTCAGGAAGAGAAAATAAACAAGACAAAAGGAACAAAGTAAAGGACAATGGAAAGAAATGGTTCCTAACAAGAAAACTACAAAGTAGAAACTTATCAGATGTGGATACCAACTCTAACGACCATTACATGCGCCTTTGGATTAAGTGGCCTAATCTGTTAAGCAAGTCTAATGTTCAAATCTTGTTGTACCTCTTCGCCATGAAACTGGGCTTCAATGCTCCGATTATCCTATCTGATTCACAATCCTTATTCGACTTGTAGTGCCCGAAGGGTTTTCACCATCAAGTCTCTCTCATTTGTTCTTTCTCCCAACTTACCGTCGCCTTATGGTGCCTGTGAAGGTTTTCACCGATAAGACTCTCTTATTTTTTTTCTTTTCTTCTTCTTTCCTCCGATTCTGTAGATGACAAGGCATTGGCCATAATAAAAACATCATACGCTCCTGGCATGGCTAACTCAGCACTATCAAAGATTATCTGAGAGATCTTTTTGGACTGTAATATGGCTTTTGGACAGGGTTAGAAAGGAAGGATATCACAAAGGCTCAAAATAACTAAGATAACAGGGTTAATTTATTTACAACTTTTGGAATCCATTTTAAAAACTTTGCCCCAAATTTGAAACAAGGGAATTTGACTCTTTTTTTCTTCTTTTTGAGATGGAATTTCTAAGAAAGACTGCCTCACTCTCGACTTCATGGGATTATAAAATATTTTATTTGGTATGACCGAACCATAAGGCTGCCTACGTATCTTGCGTGACAAGAATTAGGTCAAACGTAGTTCACAAGACCACTTTTTATTACTATTTTCCTTTTCTTCTTCTTTTTTTTCTTTTTCCTTTTTTTTTCTCCTTCTTTTTTTATCTCTATTTTTTCTCCTTTTTTTTGAATTTTTCTTTTGGAGTGAACTTTCTAAAATAAACCTATGGGGACATGAACTTTCTTTTTTTCCGTATGACTCTAACTTGATTCCAAAAGAGGGGAAGTCAAAGAATTCAACACAGGCTCAAAGGGGACAAAATGGTATAAGTGTTTGGGTAGATGAAAAAGGGCCTCCCAATCCCTGAAAATGCCAAGTACGACACGTTCAACTTGAGAATGAAAAAAAAGACCATGCACAACATTTCTTTTGCAGCTTCGGAATGGATATCACTTATATGCCTTCCACCTTTTTTTAGTGCCTTGTCAAGTACAGAACTCTCGTTGGGTTATTTCTTCTTCACAATGGATACCCTCTGTCTGCTTGGAGCAAAATCCCTTGGCTTTAACTTGTTACTTGAGATGCACTTGAACTCAAAGTTGCTCGCTTCAAATTGTCGGGAATCCACTCTCCTTTAACGAATTCTTGTCATCCTATTAACTTCCCAAATTATTTGCCCTAGTTTCATACAGTTCAGGCTTTAAATGATCTCAAAAGGCCATTACTTATTTCCCTCAAATGTCTCTATCATCTTCAAAATTGTTCATCGCTTCATGATTAAACTAACTTTTAAGACCAGACCTAGAATTATGCGTGCAAGTCATGTCACTAGAGCCAGCAAGAAAAGAACTATAAAAGGAAAGAGCGCTAAACAGAAATGACTAGAAATAACAGAAAATAGAGAATTGCGTTAGACAGACAGTGACAGGGTTTAAACAACAAAACAAGCAAAATACACTAGGGTTACAACCCTGGAAAAACCTAAGTAACACTAAACGAGCTGTTACGACTAAACAAACTAGGCAAAATAAAAGGATAGAAGGGTTTGAGTCACAAGACAATATCTGGATTACAACCCTGGAAATAACCCGGACAACAGAAATGACAACAAAATAAACTACCAAGACTCCTCCCCAGCTAGCCAAGAGATGGCGCGTCTTTCCAATTACCAAGCACGACATCTTAGACACTGAGTTCCACATCAATATCACCAAGACCATTACCAATTTCAACATCAAACTTCACCAAGTTTTTCCTATCTTAAAAGAAAACTTTTAAAGAGGTACTAAAAAAATTCCTTTTTTTAGTCCTAATACACTAAAGGAAATATAAAAATAATTTTTATTTTAAGTTCTAGATATTAATTGGCTAAAGGAAAAATCACCTCAAATGATTTTTTTTAAATTCCTAGAATTAGTATTCTAAAGAAAACTTCTAACGGAAATATAAAAACGCAAAATTTCTTTTTTCTGATTTTTGATTTATAACACATCTTTTTTCAAATACAAAATAGAAAATAGAATAACAAAAGACTCGACATTACTGTACAAAACTAGAAAGTAAAAGACGACATAAAAGGAAGACAGACTCAAAACATAAAAATAAAAATAAAAAAATCTCCTTAAGCAACTCTTGAATGAGCGATCCTGATTGGATGGTCTCGGGGTGTCTGTCATGCTCAAACTCCGATAAGTAAGTCCACACCTGTGTGAGAAAATTAAGACCAAATAAAGTTAAAGACCTAGAACGCTATGTGAGACAATAACCCTTCCTGTTGGACACATGCAAGACATGATTGTGACTATTTTTTAAAATTAACCTATGTGGCTAAAAGTGGCTAGAATGCAAGATTTGGCTAAGACCCCGCGAAGCCAAGAACCTAAGATTCGCTAGGAAGACCGGACTCTATGTGGGTTGCCTACGTATCAAGCCCCGAAAGACGAGAATCAGGTATGCGTAGTTTGGGCAGGTCGGATACGAGCGAGAATTAAGAAAATAACTAATTTAGAGAAAAATATTTTAGTGTCTTTTTTTTTTGAAAAAAAATGATGAAACCTGTAAACTCTTTTTGGATTTTCTTTTCATTTTTTTTTATTTTTTGATTTTCGGAAAATGATGAAAAAGTGCAAAATCTTTTTTTTTTTGAATTTCACATGTTTTTTTTTTCTTAACAAAGATGTGACAAGAAACATAATTGGGCCCTACTTACTTTATTTTCACACTTCACTCTCTCTTTTTTTCTTTTTTTTTCTTTTTTCATTTGCCCTCAACTATCATTAGTCCGCCAAATGACCCTTTTACCCTTGAAAAAATGCAACATGTAGCACATAGGATGTATCAAGATGGTCTGTTATTTTGGGTACACCTGTCCTAGACTGACCCAACCCCTGTGTTGAGTTCCCAAAGTCAAATGCATGTGATGCAAACAAACGTTCCTACTAGGGATCCGTCATGAGGTTGTGTTATCTTAGGTTTAAACCTGGCTTTGTGTTCTTGACCGGGCTTACCCGAGCGGACAACTCGAACCAAAGAGAGGGCAACGTACCGGAAGCATTAAAGTCTACCCGGCCTTGTTACTGGCCCAGTCTCTTTCTATTTGGTATAACTTCTACAGAAAAAGCGGGTCACGCGAACGTGTGCACCATTTTTAGAAGACTCAGAGGGGTGACATAAGAAGACAGTTATATACAATTCAAATAATATTAAAGCAGTAAACAGATAGCATTTAACACAAAAGGTTCACAGAATACAGTAATAATAATAATGAATGAAGCCAACTAAAAACCATATTAACAAGCTCGAATTCTTGAACCCTGAACCAGAAGTTTTGGGTTCTTATCCCCAGCAGAGTCGCCAGAGCTGTCACACCTCCTTTTTACTACCACCAGAAGGATATAAGGGAGTTTTTTCCAATTTAAGTGACAATCGAAACATGATTATTTAAATTAAAATCAGAATCGCCACTTGGGATAATTTATGGTGTCCCAAGTCACCGGTTTAAAATCCCGAATCGAGGAAGTTTGACTCTATTTACGGTCTGCAAACACAGAAATCCGGTAAGAAATTCTGTTAATCTGGGAGAAGGTGTTAGTCATTCCCGGGTTCCATGGTTCTAGCACGGTCGCTTTGATCATACTTGGCTTATTAAATTGTCTAATTACTCGTTTTGGAACCTATGTGCTTTCACCCCTTTTAATTAGGAAAATATCTTTAAACAGGTCACGCGCACATGTACCCATTTGTTCAGCGCGTAAAAAATTATGTCACGCAAACGTATCCACAATTAATAACACTTTATTATTAAGAAAGTTTTAGCCGAAGTTGCGCGAACGCATACTCCGATTTTGTTTTCAAAATCGTAATTATGTCACGCGAACGTGTACACAATCTTGGTTATAGATTAAATCGCACCTAAAGCAATCTACGAACATTATTTTGATGTTATTAATTTATCATAAATGGTGTTTCTACCTATTAGACCTATATGTAATTAAACTATGACACAACTCCAAACTAATGTGATTTAATCCAAACAGAATAGTCTTGTCGTTATCTTTTATAGTCTATTTATCACTCTTACATGTTTTAAACATTAAACCTTCGTCTCAAATTAGTTGTTAAGGCATATACTTATTCTGATTCCGCACAATGAGAGTTAATTCATAGAAACAACCAAATATCAGTAGTTAAGGCATATACTACTGATGATACACGTTATTATAAAACAAACGTTCATGAAAATGAAGCAGATCAACTCAAATTTGTCAAACACATATATACAAATGCTCATTAACAACATTACTTCTTTCAACATGCATTACAAAATTCAGAAGTTCTATATCAATCAAGGGTGAGGCCAAAAATGAAACCTTACATGAATCTGAGACTCGACACTGACCTCGACTGGAAAATTTACTGACCCTCGACGGAACTACGACCAGACCTCAAAATTCGCCAGAGTTCTCGTAGTGCTGCGAACCTCGGTAGAAACTGAAATAGTTGCTTCGACAGTATTTTACCACTGGTCGAACGCCAACATGTTAAACTTGCAGCGACAAATGAGAAACAAAGAAAGGGAGGAATAAAGAATTGACGCCGGCCGTCGCCGGCGATGAACTTCGGCAGATGGCAAAGAAGAACAGTGGCAGTGGTCTTTCGCGTCCGTTTCTTTCTCCCGGTGTGTGCATGCCTACTGGTTCTCTTGTGTTCTAGGATGTGTAGAAGAGGAAGAAGGGGTCGTTGGTTGTGAGTTGCAGAAGCAGGGACGGCTAGAAAATGGGTGTTTTGGGTGTGTTCTTGTCGCGACTGAGATGTGAAGAAGAAGAGAAGTCTAGGTTGGGGTTGAGATCCTAAAAACGGCTGAGGCTTTTCTTTGTATTGTGTGTTCAAGCTTCAGAAGAAGCCATGGAAATGGTTGCCTCTCCTCTCACGAAGAAGATCAATTGCCCGGGGGGGTCGTTTATTGTGTATTGCGGCGCTGCTTTTTCAGATTTTTCCTTGTCAAAAACAGATGTCCATAAAAGTGTATTCACGACTTCTTTTAATCCTAGGTCTTAGGGTTTTCTTTTATTTTGTTCCCAAGAAGAGTCTAAAAGGGTCCCTAGGGTTAGATTAATGGGTATTCGATATTGGGTTTGATGAACTAATCCGAATTGGGCCAAAAATTGGGCTCTAAGACTCCTAAAATGGTGGTTCAACACCTTAATTGACTCCTTTTAATATAAGATAAAAATACTACACAATGCAAAAACTAATCCTAATTAATTAAACTAAACTATATTAAAACATGAAACTATTTTTATTTTATTTTCTGTATTTTCAAGATATTATAAAGATGAAAATAAGGTATTATCTTTGTTTTTTTAAATATATGAAAGGTACATGAATTAGAAGTAACTAGGTAAAATATTTTGTAATTTTTTATTTTGTTATAAAATACCATAAAATAGTTAAAACTAGTTGAAATAGCGATATTAAGCCTAAACTAAATATTTACATGCTAAAATATAAAAAATCTTGGGGTGGATCAAAAATCACATGTCTACAGTTGGAAATTGCCTCCGGAAAGAAACAAAAAGAGATAGTTAATGTGGGGAAGTGAAGAGTTATTAGAACTCGAGTTAGGAGAATGGACTGGGCCAGTGTGCTCTTATATTAGGGTCAGTGACACGAATGATCTTAAAAGGAGATGGTCTTGAATTTTTTACCTTTGGTATACATATGGATAAAATTTCAAGTTTAACAAGGGGTAAAACTTTTGATTTTTTACGGACAAAGTACAGCAATAGCCACTTTTAAGTCTGTTATTGAAAATATATCCATAATTTTCAATGTATTTAAAGATTAGCATATTCACCATAAATTAGACTTAGTGTCCTGAATTTTGAACTGCTAATTTGCAATTATATCTTGAAATTCTGAACTACTAATTTAAAATTCAAGACATAAAATTCGAATTTCATAACATAATTTTTGAACTTTAGGACACGATGCCTGAAGTTTGAATCTTGAGGTTTAAACTCTAGGACTCTGTGTATTGAAGTTTGAGCGAAATTGGGTAACCTTTAAATAAATTATAAATTGTGGATATATTTTAAACAAATTGCTTAAAAGTGGCTATCTGGTGTCATTGTCACTCATACTTGCATTTCTCCTTCAGAAATCATTTATTAAGGGGTTATTTTACTAAATAATTCTTATTAATGATTATTAAAGTTATAACTCTTATAGATTTAGAAACTATGAGTACTTTATACTAAAGGTAATATTGATAAAAAATCAAAAAGAGTTGCTCAATTTAAGTTAAGTTCAATTGAAGGTGGAAAAGAAATTGAAGATTGAAGGTGGGGGTGTAAAATTTAGCCCACAATATATAACTCTTCTAACTTGTCTAGACCTTAGCAGGTGGGGTTGGTTATATATTCAAGTGTCAGTCCTTTTAGGCGTAATTCAAATTGTTCACCTAAAAGTTTTTGCGTTGATTTGGGTCATATATGTCGTCCAGATTGCCGGAAAAATAGCACGAGCTAGTCAGTTTTCGGACTGGCCATTCAAAATAGTCAACGTTTGCAAAGTCATTGAAAAATAGCCACTATTTTGCTGCAACACGGAAAGTTTCAGCATAATATACTGGAGATCGGTGCACTTGTGTATGAACTTCTAGCATATTAGGCTGGAACTCCAACACGCAGAAAGTTTCAGTCCAATCTCTAGTATATTATGTTGGACCGGTATATTATACAGGAACTCCAGTATATTTATATTGGAGTTCCAATATACTTATGCTGGAACTCCAGTATATTATACTGGAGTATTTTTCCGGATTTTGAATAGTGTTTTCGTTCAAATTTATCTTAAATTTCGATTACTTTTGAAACTGTGGCTATTTTTAAATGACCACTTGTAAATCTGGCTATTTTTTAATTTCTCCCCAGATTGAACCATAAGAGAAGTTATCAAATATTTATTTTAAAAAATACTTATTCTTTGATTTGTTTATGGGGTGACTCTGAGGATTTTCCGGTTGTTATGGGGTTACACCAAGGCTCTGCGCTCAGTCCATTCCTATTCGCCTTGGTGATGGACGCATTGACACATCACATTCAAGGGGATGTGCCATGGTGCATGTTATTCGCCGATGACATAGTTCTGATTGATGAGTCGCGAACCGGTGTTAACGAGAGGCTGGAGGTTTGGAGACAGACTCTTGAATCTAAGGGTTTCAAGCTTAGCAGGACAAAGACGGAATACCTGGAATGTAAGTTCAATGCTGAGCAGAGGGAAGTGGGCGTGGATGTGAGGCTTGAATCACAGGTCATCCCGAGTAGAGGCAGCTTCATGTACCTTGGGTCGGTTATCCAGGGGGGAGGGGAGATCGACGAGGTTACACACCGCATTGGGGTAGAATGGATGAAGTGGAGATTAGCATCTGGAGTATTGTGTGACAAAAGAGTGTCATTGATACTCAAAGGTAAGTTCTATAAAGCGGCGGTTAGGTCGGCCATGATGTATGGGGCTGAGTGTTGACCGGTTAAGAAATCACATATCCAGAGGATGAAAGTAACAGAAATGAGGATGTTGAGGTGGATGTGTGGGCATACTAGGATGTATAAGATTAGGAATGATGATATTCGGGAGAAGGTATATGTGGCTCTCATTGATGATAAGATGCGGGAAGCAAGGTTCAGATGGTTCAGACATGTTCAGAGGAGAAGCCCAGATGCTCTGGTAAGGAGGTGCGAATGACTGGTTGTGGAGGGAACGAGAAGAGGTAAAAGACAACCTAAGAAGTATTGAGGGGGTGATTAGGCAGGATATGGCGAGGTTGCAGATTTTTGAGGACATGGCACTTGATAGGAACATGTGGAGGTCGAGTATTAGGGTTGTAGGTTAGGAGGTAGTCGAGTATTGTCTTATACCATAACCTTGTGAGACTAGTTTGGTAAGGATACTATTTTGATTTTGCTTTGCTTTGTATCATTCTTTTTGATTTCATGTTGTTCCTATTTGTCATATTTGTTTCATATTATTTCGGTGGTGTTACTAATATTGTCTTTGTTAATGTATTATAGTTTGGTTTGGATAGGAGTGTATCTAACAACAATTAGATAGAGAGTAGGAGTCTTATTGTTATCTCATTGAAGAGTTTGATTATAACTTGTACTGTGTATCATCTTATCAATAGCAATACAACAAAGCGCAAAGGTGCGAAGGTTATTTCTCAACATAGTATCAGATAGCCTTCAAGATCCTCTCTGAGATCCATCTTCCCGATCACTTCCATTGTCTCTTTATTCTCCATATTTGTCTTTTATCACCAAGTCTAATTCAATATTTATTCTGGTTTTTCTACTCATGGCTGCTCAACCTCCCAACAACCCTTACTCAGTACATATCAAAGACTTGGTTCCTGTTTGCCTTGACAATTCCAACTACATGAAATGGAGTCACCTTTTTCTTCCAGTTCTTGATATCTATGAGCTTCAGCATCACATTGATGGTTCTAGCACTGCCCCTCCGTCTATAATAACTGATTCAACTGGAAACAATATTCCAATCTCGAGTATTCGAAATGGCACCGACTAGATCGTCTTATAATGACTTGGATCAATGCAAGTATCACATGATCTTCTTCCTCTCCTCTATGCTGCAGATTCTGCTCACGCAGCATGGGCTATTCTGAAAAGTCATTTTGTTAACATTACTACTGCACGCGAGATGCAAATCAAATACCAGCTTCAATCTCTCAAAAAGGGTGATCTATCTATTGATGCATATATGGGTAAAATAAAGGAGTTAGCTGATTCTCTTCAAGCTATTGATCGTGTTCTAACTGATTCCGAGCTTCTGCTTTATGCCTTGAATGGGTTGCCACCATCATATGAATCCTTTGTCACCATGTCTTCTAATCAAATACCCCCTCCATCATTTACAGAACTCTGGAGTCGACTTCTAACATAGGAAACACGTCTTGAACAGCTTCATGGTGTCCCAGCTTCTTCATCATCAACCGCTCTTGTTGCAACCAATATACCAAAAGCTAAAGTTTCTTCGGTCATTCCATCCTTTTCTCGTGGTAATGGACGATCAGGTCGCGGGGGACGTAATGGTGGTCGTTGGCAGAATCGTGGTCGAGGTTGTGGTGGTAGGTTCTCTAATTTTGGTCGAGGATATAGTGCACCAGTTAGTAATTCTACAGGTTCTCCGTCTTTCATGCCTTGTCCAACATCTGTTCGTGGATTACTTGGACCTCCACCCTCTCAAACCTCTGTTATCCCTTCCTTTGTTCATCCTAATCCCACACAAGCCCAGACACAATGTCAAATCTGTAAAAAATTTGGTCACGTGGCGTTGGATTGTCCTCATCGTCACAATTATTCATATACATCTTCAGATTTTTCACGACAATTTGCAGGTTTTTCTCTTCAATATTCACCAGACCGGGCTTGCTATATGGATAGTGGTGCTAGCTCCCACATGACTTATGATCAGGGTAAGATAAAATCACCCTCTATGCCTTCTAATTCTCACTCTATTTTTCTTGGCGATGGTAGTACTATACCTGTCTCTTCTATCGGTTGTTCAACAATTGTTTCTCCTAATCGAACATTTCATTTAAACTCTATTTTACATGTTCCTTCCTTGCATAAGAATCTTCTATCTATTAAAAAGTTTACAAAAGATAATGACTGTTTTATTGAGTTTCACTCTTGGGGTTTCTTTGTGAAGGATTTGAAGACTGAGAGACTACTTCTCACATGCCCCAGTGATAGTCCTATTTATCCCCTGGTGATTTCTTCATCAAAGTTCAGTCCATCCCCTTCCAGATTCGCATCCTCGTCCGTCCTCTTCGCATCTCGTGAATCAATTGACACTTGGCATGCCCGACTAGGTCATCCTGGAATTGCTGTTCTAAATTTCTTGCTTTCTAGTAAATTTATTTCCTTTAGTAGAAATAATGAAAGGCAATTTTATTGTCCCTCTTGCGTAGCTTCAAAACATGCTAGTTTGCCATTTCCTGTTAGTCACTCTAAATCAAACTATTATTTAGATTTAATTCATTCCGATGTATGGAGCTCTCCTTGCTTTTCTGTTAGTGGCTATCGTTATTATGTAATTTTTGTGGATGATTTTTCACGTTTTGTCTGGTTTTATCCATTGCGCTTTAAACGTGAAGTTTTTGATTGTTTTCAAAAATTCAAATCTTTAGTTGAAAAATAATTTTCTACTAATATCAAAACTTTTCGCTCTGATGGTGGCGGTGAATACACTAACACCAAATTTCTTAACCTTCTTTCTACTCAAGGTATTCAATTCCAGGCATTGTGCCCTCATACATCCCAACAAAATGGCGTGTCTGAACGAAAACATAGACACATTAGTGAAATGGGACGCACAATGCTTTTTCATGCTACAGCTCCTCATAGTCTTTGGGTTGAGGCGTTTTCTACTGCTGTCTTTCTCATTAATCGATTACCATCTCCTGCGTTACATAATAAGTCACCATATGAGTTGGTTTTTCATACCCCTCCTAACTACTCCTTTTTTCGTCCTTTTGGTTGTTTGTGTTTTCCTAATCTTCAGGCTTATCGCTGTCGTAAATTAGCTTCTCTATCTGCTGCGTGTGTTTTCCTTGGTTATAGTCCTAATCACAAAGGTTACAGGTGCATGCATTTAACTACAAAGAGAGTTTATATTAGTCGTAGAGTTAGATTTATAGAGCATGTATTTCCATTAGGTTGTGGCTCGAAAGATATTCCTTTAGTCACCCCTTCTTCTTCCCATATTTTTCCTGCCCCAATTATGGATATAGATAATCATACTTCCTCCTTTTCAACTTCTCCAACTACTTCCTCTATGCCTCAATCTTCCACTGATACAACTAATCCAAGTTTAACAACTATAGATTCTCTGCCATCTAATTCATCTACCTCATCTCTACCTTCCTCTTCTCATTCCATGATTACGAGAAGTATGGTAGGTACTCACAAACCAAATCCCAAATATGCTCTTCTTACATCTCACCTTGAGTCTCTTCCCATTGAACCCACTTGTTTTTCCTCTGCAATTAAAGATCATAAATGGCGTGATGCAATTGTAGAGGAATTCAATGCCCTTCTTAAAAATCAAACATGGACTCTTGTACCCTATCATCTACATATGAACGTAATTGGAAATAAATGGGTTTATCGAGTCAAACAAAAGGCCAATGGGTCTCTTGAACGTTATAAGGCTCGTTTGGTCGCAAAGGGTTATAATCAACAAAAAAGCATTGACTTTAGTGAAACTTTTAGTCCAGTTGTTCGTCCCTCTACTATCCATTTAGTGATTTCCTTAGCATTATCTCGCGGCTGGGATCTTAGGCAGTTAGATGTTAAAAATGCATTTTTACATGGTTTTCTCAATGAAGAGGTTTATATGTCTCAACCTCAAGGTTTTATAGATCCTAATTTTCCTACTCATGTTTGTAAATCAAAAAGCTCTTTATGGGCTTAAACAAGCTGCGTGCATGATTTTCTCGATTTAGCTCATTTCTTCTATCTTATGGTTTTTATAATAGTCGTGCAGATACTTCCTTATTTGTATTTTATCATGACTCTCACTATATTCTTCTTCTTTTCTATGTAGATGATATTATTGTTACAGGCTCTAATATAACTCTTCTTAATCGCTTTATTCATATCTTAAAGTCTCAATTTTCTATGAATGATCTGGGGCCTCTTCATTACTTTTTGGGTATCCATGTTACAAAAACATCAAATGGACTTCATTTATCTCAAAGAAAATATGCTCGTGACCTCCTTTCTCGAGCATCCTTACTTGGTTGCAAGCCTGTCCACTCCCCTACATCTGGTTCTCGACCATCTGCCTCTGAGGGGGATTTACTTTCTGATCCTTCGGAATATCGTAGTTTTGTGGGTGCTTTGCAGTATTTAACTATAACTAGGCCTGATATTTCTTTTGCTGTAAATACTGTCTCTCAATTCATGAGTACTCCTCGTACCATTCACCTTATTGTCGTTAAACGAATCCTTCGTTATCTAGCTGGCACAATATCTCTTGGCCTTTACCTGAAGTCATCCTCAAACTTCTCTCTCACGGTATACTCAGATGCTGATTGAGCTGGATGTCCTGATACTCGTAGGTCTACTACTGGTTTTGCTATTTTCCTTGGACCAAATCTAATTTCTTGGAGTTGTAAGAAGCAGCCTACTGTTTCTCGCTCTAGCACTAAAGCTGAATATCGAGCCTTAGCTCACACGGTAGCTGAATTATCATGGCTCCAACATCTGCTTCGTGACTTGGATATACCTCTCTCTGATCCTCCTTTGGTGCTATGTGACAATGTTAGTGCTTTGTATCTATACACCAATCCCATTTATCATGCTCGTACTAAGCATTTGGAGATTGATTTCTATTTTATTCGAGAGCTTGTTGCTGCTGGTTCTATATTGGTTCGCTACATCTCTATTGACATGCAGCTTGCAGATATTCTCACTAAAGGTTTATCTTCTCACCGCCTCTCAGTTCTTCGTGACAAGCTTCACATTTCTCCTAATCCATGTTCAGCTTGAGGGGGCCTGTTAATGTATTATAGTTTGGTTTGGATAGGAGTGTATCTAACAGCAATTAGATAGAGAGTAGGAGTCTTATTGTTATCTCATTGAAGAGTTTGATTATAACTTGTACTCTGTATCATCTTATAAATAGCAATACAACAAAGCGCAAAGGTGCGAAGGTTATTTCTCAACAGTCTTCTTTTGTCTTTTTGTCTTCTTGAGCCGAGGGTCTTTCGGAAACAGCCTCTCTACTCCTTCAGGGTAGGGGTAAGGTCTGCGTACACACTACCCTCCTCAGACCCCACTAGTGGGATTTCACTGGGTCATTGTTGTTGTTGCTGCTTTGTTTAATATCGTCATGATAAATAAAAGATAAATCATTTATTTGTTTGGTTGGTCAAATATTCCTTGAATCTAACATGGTTCCCAATCATTGGTTTCATTAACCATAGCATGACAAGCACCACATGCCAAATGAAAACGGTAAGATGCAATATCTTTTCCGTTTGAAGAAGACATTGTTCCGAAGAATAAATTGAACAGGCAGATGTTATTATATAGTAGAAAATTTTAAGGGAAAACTATTGTGAGAAACAAAAGAATAGGAGAAGAAATTGAGAAAATCAGTGAACATCAATATCTCACGTCTAAAATCTTTTTATATGCATATTTTATAGTGACCGTAAATCTATTTACCTAATGTAGAATATTAATGCAATATCACATCAAGTATGACTATTTATCCTAGTTTTTTAACAGTACTTTATTTATGATGGTTTTATCACAAGTCGAGTGTACATAGTTTGCTACATCAGTTATCTTGTTTTTAGCCCATTTTCAATGTACCAAATTAATTACCTCTACCTATGTCAGTTGTCAAACCATATCAATCTCTTTAGAATGACATGATTCAAGCTTAAGATTGTTTATCAAATTGAAATTTTAAGTTGCACATACTCCTTTTTCCCCCTGATTTTTTGTCAAATGATTGGTTTTAATAAAATAGAAGGCACTACTATACATTATATATACAACATAGAAAAACCAAAGACGTGAAATAAAAAACGCTCCTTCCCACTTATTTCATCCAAAAAGTAAATATTTGTTCTTTTATTTTAACTCGACATTAATATTATTCTCAATCAATTAATTATGTCTTTGTACCAACCAAAAGAGATCAACAGTATGAATCACATACTATATATTATTCTAATATAACAAATCATATTAGAAAAATGTAATATTCTTACAATTCGGGGGGGGAGAGAGAGTATAAATACTAGAGTACTATTATTATGGACTAGATTCAAATCGGCTATGGACATGGTCAGTGGTTGAGGCCCTCCTTTATTCGTGCAAGTTTATGGCAATTAAAATATTAGATGTAGGAATGAGGAGATTAGTGAAATTGCAGCAGAAGTTTCCACGAAAAGCTCTCTCCTAACTAATTTTACGTTTTATTCTCTCACCCATTTGTATTCAGTTTTGACCGCACACTTCATTTCTCTCAGGCATGGACATTTCAATTTTCCAAACAATCTAATACCAGCATATCCGAAAATAATATCATCATTTCACAAAGACAATTACGCTCTAGTTTACAGTTTTTTTCCGGAGAAAATGAGCAGAATGAAAGGTCAATTTTCCTAGACTATAGCGTTGCATGTTTTTTTGCCTTAGCTCTATTACCATTGCACAAAACAAACCTAAAAGTTTTTCTTTCATACCATTTTTGTTTGAGTAGATAAATTCTAAGCTGAAAATTAAGCACATTTGAGTTAGTCACACAATCATGGATGCAGAGAAAGTAACACAAAATTCTGAAACAAAATCCCATGACAATAATCCCAGTGACAAACAACAAGAAAATCCTGACCCATTACCTCTGAAAGTTGAAACTGAAAATCCTTCGCCGCCCGACGAATCACAATCTGCAGAAGCAGAGATTGTTCAACAACTGTCAACAGATGATGGTGTCAAGACAACAGATGATGGTCTTGTCCAAGAAGATGATCCCAACAATGATGAGGTCAAGGTTGAAGATTGTTCTCCTTTACCTCCTGATCTCGGTAAGGTTTCCGAAGAAATTGATCAGTTTATATCTGATTTGTCAAACTTAAAAGGAGATAATGAATCTAAGCCTCCCGATGTTCCTGTCTTTGTGGAACAATTTGCTGTTCTTGTTGAGGCAAAGATTGAAGATTACGACGGCGGCGATGCACCCATCAAATGGAGCCAGCTCTCTCAGGAAGACGCCATGTCTTTTTTGGAATTTGTTGATCGAATCTCAAAGCTATTAAATTCTCTCTGTCAATTCTCTTCAGAGTACAAATATGCTTATTCAATCAGCCGCGTTGATGGTGTTCTTCAACGCGCAATGTCCTATATAGAGGAGGAATTCAAGTCGATCCTCTACGATTACAAAATTCCTGATTCAGATTTCAATTCAGACACTTCTACCAAGCCTAATAAGGAAACTAATTCATCGTCAGACACTAATCAAGATGCAGAACAAAGCTCTGTCGCTGAATCCGCGCCTTCTGAAGATAATAAATTTCCAGGATACACTGAGGAAATTGTGACAACAATGAATAAATTATCTAAAGCTTTGATTGCAGGAGGATATGAAGTAGAATGTTGTCAGGTGTATTTAATAGCACGGAGAAAAGCATTGGAGGAATGCTTGCATAAACTTGGATTTGAAAAACACAGCATTGACGATGTGCAAAAGATGCATTGGGATTCATTGGAGAGAGAGATTACTGCTTGGATTATAACATTCAAACATTGTACTAATGTGCTTCACTCCAGCGAACGCAAGCTCGCCGATGCTGTATTTGCTGATCAACCATCAATTGCTGAGAAAATCTTCAGCAATTTGTCTCGAGGTATGATGATCCAACTCCTTAATTTTGCTGAAGCTGTTGCCATGACAAAGCGCGCTGCTGAAAAACTCTTCAAGTTTCTTGACATATACGAGACTTTGCGCGATCTGCTTCCGTTGGAGGACAAATTGTTTGTTGTTTCTTACGCTGATGAACTCAAGGCTGAAGCTACATTGACCCGGAGCCGCTTAGGAGAGTCCATGGTTTCTATCTTCTCAGAGCTCGAAAACTCAATCCAGGCCGATTCAAACAAGACTCCGGTTCCAGGTGGTGCGGTTCATCCATTAACTCGTTACATCATGAATTACCTAAAATATGTAGCCGAGTACAGAGATACCTTAGAACAGGTCTTCAGAGAACATCAAATGATAGAAAGAGCTGATTCAACCACCGGATCGGATTTCGACTGCCAAAATCCACAAGCTCAGAATGAGACATTGAATAAGCTATCGCCTTTTGAAGCGCACATGATGAAAGTCATGGATCTATTGGATGCAAACCTGGAGGCAAAATCAAGACTATACAAAGACACTTCACTCAGCTCAATATTTATGATGAACAACGGTCGATACATTTTGCAGAAAATAAAAGGATCACCAGAGATCAATGGATTAATGGGGGATCAATGGTACAGAAAGCGATCTTCGGACCTTAGACAATACCACAAGACTTACCAAAGAGAAACTTGGGGTAAACTGTTGCAATGTTTAAACCACGAGGGATTGAATGTGAATGGGAAAGTGAATAAACCAATTTTGAAAGAGAGGTTCAAGAGTTTCAATGCATTGTTTGACGAGATACATAAAACACAAAGCAGTTGGGTGATTAGCGACGAGCAACTGCAATCGGAGCTGAGAGTTTCAATATCAAACATGGTTATACCGGCGTACAGATCATTCTTGGGAAGGTTTAGTCAAACATTTACTCCAGGACGGCAGACGGAGAAGTATGTAAAGTATCAACCTGAAGAAATTGAAACACACATTGATGAGTTATTTGATGGAAATGCTACGCCATGGGGGAGGAAGAAATTGTAATCTTAGTAGTACTTAATAACCAGAGATCAGATCAGTTGATGATCAATAACGTTGTTTGGAAGTTGGATCCAATTCTTTTTTGTCCGTTTTGTGTTGTAACTTTTGTTTCTTTTTGTTATTGTTCGTGTTTGTAGTGGTACGACGTATAAACTTACCTTTCAATTTCTCTTTTAATTTAATGAGAGAGAAGCTTTACACAGTATTTTCAAGTTGGGAACAACCTTATATTAACTTTTTATATTCCAATTCTTTGATTCATGGTTGTCATGTATCAATCTTCACAAAATTTACTACAAGTACATACTATTTTTATATATTCGACAATGTCACACTTTACATGGGATGATATATGTTAAGTGGTGATGGAAATATCATGCAAAAAGTTCCTAGAAAATACCACCTTTTTGCTACCGTACAAGGAAAAATGAAATAATATACTGCAGTATAATAGATTTAGAGACTAAATTTCCAGAAAATCTTTCTCATTGTATTGATAATGCACTGTACATCCCTTTTATACAAGTTTGTAATGTAAAATAAATAAATGAAAAAGAAAATTCTATTTACACTTGTCCTATTCTGATTCAATGAAATCTAACTATACTAACAAATTATATTCTCTCCCACATGCCAAAGAATTGATCACGTGTAAGCATCTTCTAGAAATATTCTTTTCTGATTGCTGGCCAAGGAAGTATTTGGAGGGTCATGATTTAATCCATCAACAATTTGTTTGAAGGTGAGGATTTGTCCACGTGTTCCTTTGTTTGTCTGAAAAGACCAACATTGACCAGAACATATTTTAAAGTTAGGTGGCTTCACTTTACCCTTTGTAGTCGATACACACGAAGCCTCACACGACCCCTCTTTCTTTGTGACGACCAAAAAGATCATTACTTGTTATAAGAACAAATTTCATATTTCGAGGCCTTAAAAACCTCTTTCTATCTTACCTCGATTTGTGTGCGCAGTCCGGGTGTGTAGCCGAAAAGCCATTATGTGAAAATCTGTGAGAAATGATGAATTTTGACTTTAAAATGAATTTAAGTTGACTTCGGTCTATATTTTGGGTAAACGGACCCGGACCCGTGATTTGACGGTCCTGAAAGGTCCGTAGGAAAATATGGGACTTGGGCATATGCCCGGAATCAAATTCCGAGGTCCCAAGCCCGAGAAATGAATTTTTAAAGAAAATTGTTTTTGAAATATTTATGAGTTTTTGAAAATGAAATGTGTCTAAAACTTGATGATATCGGGCCCATATTTTGGTTCCGGCGCCCGGTACATATCTTATATGTGATTTAAGATAAGTCTGTGAAATTTGGTAATAAATGGACTTGAGATGACGTGAATCGGATCGTATTTGAAAAAATTGAAAAATTCAAAGTTCTTAAGAAATTTCATGATTTTGATGCTAAATTCATAGTTGTTGATGTTATTTGAGTGATTTGAATGCACGAGCAAATTTGTATGATGTTTTTAGGGTAGTGGGCATGTTTGGTTTGGAGCCCCGAGGGCTCAGGTGAGTTTTGGATAGGCCACAATGTAGAATTGGACTTAGAAAAATTGCAGGTTTCAGTTGTTCTATTGCAGGCCTGGATCGCAAATGCGAGTTCGTAAATGCGAGGGTTGGGTCGCAAATGTGAACTAGACCAGGCCAGCATTCCCTCGCAAATGCGAGTTTCCTGTATCACAAATGTGACTTCGTATTTGCGAGAGGTCTATCGCAAATGCGAAGAAGACCAGAAAATAGACTAGGTCGCAAATGCGACATTTTGTTTGCAAATGCGAAGGTCTCAGAATTCTAAAGGGTTCGCAATTGCCAACCCTGGTCGCAATTGCGATATCAGAGACCTGTAAATTCACACTTAGATGCATTTTCAACCATTTTTTACATCTTCTCAAAACATAAACTCTCTTGGGCGATTTTCCAAAGAAAACTTCTTCTCCAAATCAATTGTAAGTCGTTTCTAACTAGTTTTCTTCAATCCTTAACATCTTTTTCACATAATTTCAACTCAAAATCAATGATTTTCATGGGGGAAATTGGGTGTTTTGGGTAGAACCTAGTTTTTCAAAAATTGGGGATTTGGACCTCGACTTGAGGTCCGATTTCAAAACAAATTATATATTTGGGTTCGTGGGGGAATGGGTAATCGGGGTTTGGTTCGAACCTCGGGTTTTGACCATGTGGCCCCGGGGGCAATTTTTGACTTTTTGGGTAAAACTTTGGAAAACTTATTTTCATGCATTAGAATTGATTTATTCAGCATTTATTGACGTAATTAAGTAACATGTGGCTAGATACGAGCGAATTGGTGGTGGAATCTAGAGGTAAAGCGATAATTGAAACTTGAATTGTGTTCGTGGCATCGAGGTAAGTGTTTGGTCTAACCTTAGCTTGAAGGATTAGGAGTCGTGTCTTGTTTGCTACGTGTTAATTGTAGAGTACGACGTATAGGCATGATGGCGAATATCTATATGTCAGTGTCAAACATGCCCGTGAGTCTTGTATTGTAATTGTTATGACTTCATTTTGGTTTATTGCGCTTCACATGTTATTATCATTATTGTTCCCTTGCCGGGATGTTATTGTCATATTATTATTCCCTTGCCAGGATGTTTGTTTTGATATTATTGTTCCCTTGTCGGGATGTTGTTGAAATATTATTGTTCCCTCGTCGGGATGTTGTTATATTGCTCTTGTTCCCTTGCCGGGATCCTTTTGTGAATGTTGTTGATTTGTAACTGGGATCGGGTGGCACGCCGCCACGAAAATATATGAAATGGGAGCGGGTTGCACGCCTGCAACAAGATATATGAAATGGGAGCGGGTTGCACGCCTGCAACAAGATATATGAAATGAGAGCGGGTTGCACGCCTTCAACGAGATATATGAAATAAAATCGGGTTGCATACCTGCAACGAGATATATGAAATGGGATCGGGTTGTACGCCTGCAACGAGATACGTGAAATGGGATCGGGTTGCACGCCTGCAACAAAATGTGAAATGAGAGTGAATTCTGCATTTGTTTCCCTTATCCTTGTTAGTAATTGGATTTTGGTTTCTTTATATTCCTCTTGATATTCTGTTGTTATCTATTAATCCTCGAATCATGTTTTCTCTCTCCCATCTTTAACTGTAATTATCTGCTTTTATTTTTCCATTGTATATGATTTAACTGCACAAGTTTATTCGGTAGTCTGGTCCTATCCTCGTCACTACTTCGCCGAGGTTAGGCTAGGCACTTACCAGCGCAAGGGGTCAGTTTTGCTGATACTACACTCTGCATTGTGTACAGATACTGGTATCGGAGCGTTTGGACCGCAGTGAAGTTGCTGCCTTCAGTCCAACAGGCGACCCGAGGTAGTCTTGCAGGCGTCCGCAGGTCTTGGCATCACCTCCTATCTTTCCTTTATCATGTTTCCTCTACTTATTTCAGAAACAGTGTATCTTTTATCTTTCAAACTTTGTATGTAGTATTCTTAGACCATCTGTGAACTTGTGGCACCAAATTCTGGGTAGAATTGTATTTAGACTTCCGTAGTTTGTGTTAAGATAAATTATCAGATTTTGTCTTCTGCCTAATTATTTCCACTATTTGTATGATATCTACTCATCACTGATAACAATTTAAATCTGAAAAAGCTTAAGTAATTAGAATAATTTGGTTTGCCTAGCTTTCACTAGTAGGCGTCATCACGAATCTCGAGGGTGGAAAATCTGAGTCGTGACATTCTTCTTCATCTTCAATCCTTTGCTATGTGACTCCATAGCTTGATTTTTATGTAATCCATTCTGAGAATCAAAATCAATTTTATCATGATTCTCAATACCCTCCCCTCTCAAGTTGGAGGGGAAGGAACTGATACCTAACTTGCAAATAATAGATCTGTGAGAGGTCCCGGCTAGAGACTTGGTAAAAAGATCGGCGAGTTGCAAGGTCGATAGAACATAGGAAAGGGAAATCAGCCCTGAGAGAAGCCGTTGGCGCACAAAATGGCAGTCCAACTCGACATGTTTTGTACACTCGTGAAAAATGGGATTTCAAGCTATGTGAATGACTGCTTGACTGTCGTAGTGCAAAGGAATTGGTAAACATGAAGGTAGAGAGATCCTCAAGCAAGCGATTCAATCAAGTCAACTCAGCAGTGACTTTCCTCATCGATCTATATTCAGCCTCGGTAGATGAAAGTGAGATGGATGGTTGTTTCTTCGACTTCCATGAGATAGGAGAGCCTCCTAAACTGATGTAAAAGCCACTGACAGATCGTCTAGAATCTGGGCATGAGGCTCATTCAGCATCACAGTAAGCAACTAAGGAGAAAGATTGTGATCCATTCAAAAACAAACCTTGACCTGGATCAAGGCGTAGATAGCTTAGAACTCGAAGAGCAGCAGAGAAATGTCCCACACAGGGTCTTTGCATATACTGACTTAAAATCAAAACAACAAAAGAAAGATCAGCCCTTGTGTAGGTAAGATAGTTTAATTTGCTGACGAGCCTTCGATAGAGGATGGGATCAGTTAGTGGAGGGTCTGAATCAACAGATAACTTGGAACAAGGATCAAGAGGGGAAGAAGTTGAAGGCAGCTAATTACAATCAAATTCTGCCAGCAAGTCTAAGGTAAATTTCCTCTGACTTATTATAATGCCATTGTTTTCGTGTAGAATCTCCATCCCCAGAAAGTAATGTAATTCCCCGAGGTCCTTGATTCGAAATTCGGCATGCAAGAAAACTTTTAGTTCTGATAGTTCTGTAGGATTGTTTCCTGTGAGTAGGATGTCGTCCACATACACTGCCACAATAGAAACAAGATCCCCTATCTTCTTAAAAAATAATGAAGAATCATTGAGTGAAGAAGAATAACCTTTAAAACTCAAAGCTTCAACAAGTCTGGCATACCACTGCCTAGATGCTTGTTTCAATCCGTATAGAGATTTTCGTAATTTGCACACAAGATTGGGACTAGAAGGTGTGAGACATGCAGGGAACTTCATATAAACTTCTTCCTGTAGATCACCATGTAAAAAGGCATTGCTAATATCTAATTGTGCAATGCTCCAGTCTCTTTTGACTGCAATAGCCAACAAACACCTGATTGTGGTCATTTTGACCACTGGTGAGAAGGTCTCGTTGTAATCAATTCCTTCTCTCTGAATATCCCCTCTAATCACCAACCTGGCCTTTAAACGCTCAATTGACCCATCTGCATTATGTTTTACCTTGTATACCCGTTTACAAGGCAAAACTTTCATCCCCTTTGGTAAAGGCACTACCTCTCAGGTTTGATTTGTTTGTAAATACTCAATTTCTAAATCCATAGCTTTCTTCCATCCAGGATGAAGTGATGTTTGAGTAAAACTAGTGGGCTCAGTCACAGTAGCAATAGACTTCAATAATTGTTGATTCTGAAATGATAAGGCAGTAAAAGAAAACCTGGAAGGTCGTGAGGGTTGTGTGAAATAGGCAGAGGACACATCTATGAGGTAAATGATGTTGGAAACATAGTCTTTCAGATGTTTAGGGAATTTAGTCACCCTTTCTGATTTTCTAACTGGTAAAACAGGACAAGGAACTAGACTGCTAAGAGGAAGGTTGAGAAGGTGAGCTAGGAGAAAGTGTTGGGCTGAGTTGAGCAGGGGAAGAGGGAGGCAGTGAACTAGGAGAAGATTGGTTAATGTAAGATTATATGAGTCCACCAAACTATAGAGTACCTGGTCCTCTATGAGACTGATGCGTAGAATGTAGTAAAGACTGAATGTAAAAAAGGCAAGAGATTTTATACGTGGAAAAATCCCACACAAGGGGATCAAAAAACCATGACCTATTATTGTAGGACTTTAACTCTACTAACTTGTAATCTACCTATTACAAACCACTTTTCAATACCATATTGCAAAGACTTCAAACTAACTTGTGATGCAACCACCACAAGCCACTCTATAACTCTCCTGGTTACAAAGGATTTAACTTATGACTATCCCTAGTCACAACATAAACTCTGAAGTTTATGAATTTGGTTTATTCCTAAGACAACGCATTTATGAAAGTCAAACTAGGAATTACAATGACGAACAAATAACAAGATTACAACTCAACTATGGATGTACATAAAACTCGTTTAGAAACTGATTCTTAGTGGAGTTGTCTTCTTGTTCTTGACACACCAGTGACTTCAATGTTGGATGAATGCTTTTGCTTCTTGAGAGAATATCACTGAATGCACAAAGAATGGTGTGTCTTGCACCAGGTTATTTTATTACAAAAGATAGCACAATAGGTAGTGATGTCAACTCTTGGTGTGCGCTTCTTCCCAATGAGAAGTGACTGATGTACTGTCTACACAGACACTTCTGGGCAGTTATGTTCCAGCTGGATAGTGGACTTTGTACTTCTATTAGAGAACTCTAAGGGAGCAAGTCTCTGTTGTGTTCCTCTTTATATTGATGTACTGTTGTGTTCCAATGAGAAGTGACTGATGTACTGTCACTAACTTGTTTGTGTCGGAGAACCCCCCGGTCTCTGTTGTGTTCCTCCATGTGGTCGTTCATCCATTTACTGACAAGTTCATATGAAATGTATCTTGTGGGACAGGTTCTATATCTAGTTCTTCACGACAAGTTTGTTAGATCATCAAAATATAAGAAACATAAGGCTAAGACATTGAAAACCTATCAATTTCCCCTATTTTGATGATGACAAACTTAGGCATGGAAAGTATTTGTTTAGAGCAGAATTAACCATATGAGATACCAGTTTCCCCTTAATCTTAGATCTCACTCCTTGTGATTTTTAGTTCCCCCTCAATCTCAGACTTGATTTTTCCCTGATCACAGGCATAGTACCTTCATATTACCCCCTCAACCTCCCGCTTCTTTTCCCCCTTTTGGCACCATTAAAAAGAACAAGTATGACGAAGAGCACAAGTAGGTAATAAGCATAAAAAAGTCTAACACAGCTAGCTCATGCCACATATGTGCAAACAATATGACAGAAAAGAGAAGCCAGAGGAACACAGTTTTGTACAAACAACGAAAGGGGAGCTGTTTTATTAATGTTTACATTGGACAGAGCAATTCAGGAGCAGTAATGGTTAAGTTTAACATGCCATCACAAAAACAAGCAAACAAAAGTAAAACAGCAGCCATAGGATGTTGGAGCAAAAATAGCTTGACAGAAAAGAGGATCCTAGGGAACACTAAAGAAAGGAGGCTTGGAGGAAGAGACAACAATGGTTTTGAGAGCTAGGTCCAGCCTAGCATTTGCAGACAGTTGTTCTTCAAGTAATTGAGCCCGAAGCCTCTCATTTTCCTTTGTCAGTCGGGCAGCCTCCTCATGTACAGAATCAGGTCCTTTAGCTGCTTGACTGACCTGAGTTTCCAGTATGGCATTTCGAGCCCTCGGCCTTCTTATTTCCTCAGAGGCTATATTTTGAGCGTTGATCAGCTGAGAGATGGTCGAGATGTTTCCACCAACTTTTTCTATACGTTCACATTCTTCTAGAGTGGTCTTAGAGAAGGTCTACTTGCGTGTGCCCACTCTGGGATTTCCCAAGGGGACCTTATAGAATCTGAACACCCGAGTGAGGAGAAAGCCATAAGGTAACCCATGATTTCCACCCTTAAAATTTGCCAACTTCTACATATGATCTATCATGATTGCTGGCAGATTGATTGGTACAAACTCATCAAATGCTTCCATCAGGACCAAATCCAATTTTGTAGCAATGGAACGCCTCTCAGAGCGTGGTAAAAGTACTTTATTAACCAGTTCAAAGAGAAGCTGATACTCACGAAGCAATACCTTCTTATGGACTTGTTCCCCCTGTTGAATAGCTTCCTCTTTCATGATAGCTTTCCGAAAGTTTATTTGACAGACATCCTTAACTGAGGACACACCTTCACACGGAATTCTGAGAACCTTTCCCAATGTTGAAGCGTCGAGTACAATGTCCACTCCATTTACAAGCGCATAGATGTGATCCCCCCCAACAGTGAAAAGAGATGCGTAGAAGGTTTGTACTGCATCTTAGTATACCAGAGGCATGCTCCCCTCAAACAGGTGTTCCCATTGTTGAAATTCCACAATCTCCAGAATTTGCATGCTTGCCATCTCCGAAATTGTTGGATCAAATGTTCGGCCCCACAACACTTTTTGAGTTCTTAATCTCTACTGCCACAGAACACCATCACAAGTCATGGACCTTGTTGAACTAGGTTCCTTAGTTGTTTCCCCTTTTTGTTTGCTAGACCTTTCGGCAGACTTTCCTTTCTAGCTTGTTGTCCCCACAGTATTGTCTAGGGCTGGGCATAAGTTGGTAAATACCGAATTACCATACCGAAACCAAATTTTTGGTATTTGGTATATGGTATTTAGTATGGTATTTGTTTAAGTTTCTAAAAAAATGGTATTAGGTATGGTATTTGGTATTTTAAAATAAAATACTGAAATACTGATACCATGCCGAAATATATATTGTATTACACAAAACACATATTATCAATTATAATATAAATATAAAAAATTTAAAATTTTACTTTCCTTTATTCTTAAAGTTCATCAATTAACACTAAACAAGTAACAAGACATTTCTACTGATCAAATATTTTTAATGTACAATTTTTTCTATTTGGGTTGATATTTGCTAGTTTTGGACAAATTTTTTGTCAACAAATATTTTTCAGTTTTGTATTTTTGAGTACTTTAATTAAGAATATTAGAGTGTATGGCTCTATGCACTAGTTAGTGTTTAAATCGAATAAACTGAAGTTATCAAACCGAATAACCGAAACCGAAAGGAGAAAAATATAACCATACCGAATTTAATTAGGTACGGTATTGGTATAGGATTTTAAGAAACCGAATACCGAAAATACCGAACCAAAATATCTAAATACCATACTGTACCGACCGATGAACACCCCTAGTATTGTCCTCAAACACGGCTAGCTCAGTTTGACTCCGTTTAGACTTGTTGTTGTACTTCACGGATGAACCTTTTTGTTCCTCAACAATTTCCTTAATTGTCATAGATTGTTTTACTAAGGAACCAGGTTCCCTAGAGGCATCTTTGTCTGTTCGGTTTACTGACACAATCTTGATGAAATCCTTTGGATTCATTTTTCTCTTTTTCTTTGTCTTGACACTCCTCTTACTTTTCTGCAATGAGGATTCAAAACTCTTTTGCTGTAGTGACCTGGTGGTGGGTGATTTGGAGGAAGAATTTAAGATCTTGGAGCGAACAAGAGGTGCAGGAGTGAGTTTGCATGGAAGTGAATCAGGTTCATCAGAAGGCTTTTTTGAGAATATCTCATGAGCCAAGGACTCAAGGAGTGTTGTGGTTCTTACATCTCCTAGGAATGGAATTTCTCCCCCTGGTACTCAGAAGAGAGATATGTTTCTTCATTCATCAGACTCTCAACAGCTATAGCCATGATGTTATGAGCTGCTTCTTTTTCTGGTGACTCCTTGAGAGTCACTGAGTCCAACATGGAGGAATTCATATACTGGTCAGGATCATCCTCAGGGGCTTCTGATACTCGAGGAGTAAAACCTCTTGTGTGGTCTTTGATAAGATCGTAGGATTGACTAGACATAGGATTCTCAAAATAGTGATAAATAGGGTTTATCAAAAATGAAAAACTGTAGGAGTAGAGGAGGAACCAGAAGTGGGTAAGGTGGTAGAAGGCGTGAAATAATGATGCTCTGGGAATGATTTCAAGGATAATGATGAAGTGGGAGTAGTGTTAATGGCGGGAGAATGAAACGATTGTTCGATCGCCATTAGATGAGTACTTGGTAAACGAGTAGAGAGAGAAAGAGAGAGATGGGGAGAATATCCTAGCTATACAAAGGAGATGAATGTTCATGACTTGCCGTAAGAGAGAAAGAAAGTTTTATTGGATGAAGGACTAATGATGAGTGGAGAGAAAAACAGGTTCTAAATAGTCTTGAAAATGGTGGTAGGTTTGTGGGGAAGTGTTACCGTGCAGAGGGGATGAAAGGATTTGAAAGACAAGATATGACACACAGATGTTGAAAAGTCGGATGATGTGGCAGCTGAATTACAAAATAGTTATATGTTTTTTTTGGAAAGGGCATGCAAAATTAAGCACATTACTATTAACCTGAGATACATGAACTTGATGCCAGAGCAATCTTTTGAACAAGGTTTTAGCAACTCCCCTCGCGCAGTTCATAACTGTACCTTTAACTTCTATGATCGTCATGCGTGTTTACCTACAACAGTATTGATGTGAGTTAGGCTTGGTCAGAAAACACTTTAGCTACCTTTACCTGACGGTGTCTTACATAGCCAACGGATGGAGGATCAGGTTCTTCATTAGTTTCTTTGTGACCCCTATCTTAACCTTGATTTATCCGGGATGCTCTCTGCTTGAAGCTTTGATGCAGATGTCTAGAGTTTGGTCTTCTGTTCTGCATTGCTTTCCACCGATAAATCCCTTCTTCATATTGACCCTCAGAAGAAAATCTCACCGTTCAATGTGTTTGATCCTCTTGTTTGAAATTTCTCTCCAGATGCTGATGAGGCCATTCCGTTTTGCTTCCTTGTCTCCCAGAAGTTAAGACATGAAACATGACAGGTGAACCGTTCCAAAAAGCACTTTTCTTTTCCATAGGACAACATTCTTATCTAGCTCTAGAGTGAAAGGGAGTGATTGACGTGTTACGCAGATGGGAACCTTGGGTTTTCCAATTTGATACAGAAATTGATTGAAGAGAGAGATGTGGAGGTTAGTTTAATTTCCCCACACTTTGTGTTTTGTTGCTTGTGCAGTGCCATGAGCTTCATCTTTACTCTTCCTTCAGCTTCAGTGGTAGTAGGTAACGTACCAGGTTCTTTGTGAGATGTGGAGGATGATATTGCATTGTCTTTCGCCAGTCTCTTTCATCTTGCTCACTTCATTATCCTTTCTTTTGAAGCCTCAGATATTTCTCAGAGACAGGGTTGGTTCATCACATTGATCCTCACTGTTTCTTTCTTGGCAAGGGAGATAGTCTTGTTGAATACCCCATAAGCATCTCCTACCATTTGGTGTGACATTTGTTGGAGACTTTATGGCCTTATTTTGTGGATTGTCCCCCAGAAGAATTCCTTTGCTCATCTTTTTGCATTGAGCTTCCCAAGCTGATCCTTCCTGTTGTCAAGGACAAGGCATTTTATTCTATTAGGCAGCTCCTGGTGGGTTTTGATTTAGAGAGGACCTGGTTCGACATGTGTTCTTAAAGTAGAGAGTAGTATTCACTCCTTTTGCCCAGAATTTCTTGGCGATTCCATAGGCGATGAGCACTGTCCATGCAACATTTTCCAGTTCCGTTCTTTCTTTCAGCTACACCATTTTGTTGTGGAGTCCTTGGTGTTGAGAAATTGTGTGTGATCCCTTCTCCCCCTCCTCCATCATTTTGTGAACTCATGTCCAGGTGACACTTGAGTTTGGCAGACCACGGACCGGGTCCGGCTAAGTTAATTTATTCGGAGGTGAGAAGTTAACATATACCAATCCTTCATGCCATGGTTACGACTTCACTAATTTCATACGGCCAATTTGTGGAGATTCATGATTAGTTGAAGTTAATGTTCTTGCTTCCTTTGTCCACTAAGACCACTTGGCGAGTTATCAGATTGGTGGTCGCACTTTTTAGTCCATTCACATAGTGCTCATTCCCACTTGAGTGCCGAAAAAACCTTTCTACCTTTTCATTCACTGAGAATGTACCCTTTACTTTCTTCTCAAGGATACATTCCCTTCCTACAGGGCTTTCAGTGAGAAGAAATTCATGATGTTTTCAGCTGCGTGCTTTAAGCACCCACTGTCCATAGTCCACCGCAGTCATTTTCCTCTCACTGTTCCCTGCATATGCACATCAAGGATTAGATTTAGGAACCCAAACTAGTTTGGGTCCCTTGTTATTATAAAAAGAATGAATGATGGATTTCCTAGTCCATACAAACAACATCCTCTTTTTGCGAGTGGTACCTAGTCCTTTGTTAGTAGTCACTCTATCAGTAAACATCTTATTCTTCTGAGCAGACTGAACCCTAGCCCGGCAATTTTCTTTAAAATGCCCATTGTTCCCACAGTTGGTACATAACCAATTATCAGGTACATTGACATACATGTTGTGCAGGTTATAGGGAATTTTCTCCCTTTGGAACCCGATGCCTTGCTTGTTCCCACTATTGTTGAGATACATGGCAGTGACAACATCTGAGGACCAGGTCCACTTCAAGGATTTCTCAAGATCATTTCTTACTTTCTCCAACTCAGTTTGGAGTTGTTGATTCCTCTCGAGTTCACTGTAGAGACTGGTTTTTACAATAGTTAACTCATTTTCAAGCATGATGTGTGACTCACTGGCTACTTCCTTCCCTTTCCCAAGACTTACATTCATACGTTCTTTATTGAGTCCCTCAATGGTTTCCTCTAGATCAGTGCATGTGACTAGTAGGTCATCCCTTTCCTCTTCAGTAGATGCAATATTTTCTTCTAAAGTGTGTTTCACATTGCCAAGACCTTTTATTGTTTCTTTTAGATCAACAACTACTACCATCAGATTGTCTCTCTCATTTTCCACACTAGTTATTCTTTCATTCAAGGCCTCCTTCTCTTGTTCAAGATTAGCTGTGGTCTCATTTAAGTTCACTACACAGACCATTAGATCATCTCTAGATTGTTCGGTCTCTCCTAGTTCTATGGTCAGAATCTCCTTATCATTTACAAGGCTATAATAGGCATCAATTAGGACATTGGATAAAGACCTTAGTTTATTAGAAGAATAGGATTTCAGATTTATATGAACATCCCTGAAGTTTACCTCATCTTTTTCATCATCATCATCTGACTGTGCCATCAACGCGAATAGTGAATCATACTTTGTTACTTCAGTTTTCACTGTCATCATGAAACTATTTTTTGCATCTGATTCCCTTTCGGATTCACTTGAGGAGTCACCCAAAGCAGCAAGATCTTGCTTAGCGATATTGTCTGTAGCACTTATTTGATTGAATCTTTTCTTTGGAACCAGGTTCCTTTTTCCTGCTTTGTCGGGATTTTGCTTGTATTGCTCTTGTTTCGCGGGTGGGCAGTCCTTGATAAAATGCCCTGACTTTCCACACCTGTGACAAAGATCGTTGTTCTTTGTTTTACTTGAACTGCCCCACTTTGGTATGCCACCATTTCTTCGAACCATCTTTTGAAATCTCTTAGTAAGATAGGCCATGTCACTATCTTCATCACTTGAATCATTGCTTTCAACCTTAAGCACCAGGTTTTTTTTCCTTCGTAGGCTCTTTTTTTTACCGTCTTTCTTTCTTTTCATCTCGTATGTTTTCAGATTACTAATCAATTCATCCATGGTCAGAGTCTGTAGGTATTTAGCTTTAGTAATGGCATTTACCTTACTTTCCCAAGACCCGGGTAGAACACTGAGAATTTTCCTTATAATTTTGTTTCTGGGAATGACAACTCCAAGTGAGTAAAGCTCATTTATGATGGAGGTGAATCTGGTGTGCATATCTTGTATGGACTCCTCATCCTTCATCCTGAAGAGCTCATATTCAGTGGTTAGCATGTCGATCTTGGATTTTTTGACCTGAGTAGTTCCTTCGTGTGCGGTTTGTAAAGCTTCCCATATTTTTTTGGTAGTATCACAAGCTGATACTCTGTTGTACTCATCAGGTCCTATGCCACACATCAAGATTTTCTTGGCACGATAGTTCTTTTCTATAACTTTTTTGTCAATTTCGTTGTACTCTATTCTCCTTTTGGGCACCAATGGTCCTGTTTCTTCAAGTTTCTTCATGGGAACATGTGGACCATCACAAATGATGTCCCGCAGCTCTGAATCTTTTGCCATCATGAAATCATGCATCTGGGTCTTCCACCAGCCATAGTATTGACCATTAAATCTAGGGGGTCTATAGGTTGATTGTCCTTCTTCAAAGTTTGGTGGAGCAGCCATTGAGGATCCTTCCTAGGTGTTAGCCTGATAGGAGAAACCTACTCTGATACCAATTGTTAGATTATATAAGTCCACCAAACTATAGAGTACCTGGTCCTCTATGAGAATGATGCGTAGAATGCAGTAAACACTGAATGTAAAGAAGGCAAGAGATTTTCTACGTGAAAAAATCTCACACAAGAGGATCAAAAAACCAAGACCTACTCTTGTAGGCTTTTAACTATACTAACTTGTAATCTACCTATTACAAGCCACTTTGCAAACACCCTATTGCAAAGACTTCAAACTAACTTGTGATGCAACCACCACTAGCCACTATATAACTCTCCTAGTTACAAAGGATTTAACTTATGACTATCCCTAGTCACAATATAAACTCTGAAGTTTACGAATTTGGTTTGTTCCTAAGACAACACTTCTAATAAAGCAAACTAGGAATTACAATGATGAACATATCAAGATTACAACTCAACTATGGATGTACATAAAACTCGTTTAGAAACTGATCCTTAGTGAAGTTGTCTTCTTGTTCTTGACACACTAGTGACTTCAATGCTGGATAAATTATTTTGCTTCTTGAGAGAATATCAGTAAATGCACAAAGAATGATATGTCTTGCACTAGGTTGTTTTATCACAGAAGATATCACAATGGGTAGTGATGTCAACTCTTGGTGTACGCTTCTTCCCAATAAGAAGTGAATGTTGTACTGTCTGCACAACCACTTCTGGGCAGTTGCGTTCCAGCTGGATAGTGGACTTTGTACTTCTGTCAGAGAACTCTAAGGGAGCAGGTTCCTGTTGTGTTCCTCTTTATATTGATTGCGTACAGTCACTGACTTGTTTGTGTCGGAGAACCCTAAGGGACCGGGTCACCAGGATCCTGTGTGTTCCTCCCTGTAGTCGTTCATCCATTTGCTGACAAGTTCCCATGAAATGTATCCTGTGGGACAGGTTCTCTATCTGGTTCTTCACGACAAGTTTGTTAGATCATCAAAACATAAGAAGCATAAGGCTAAGACATTGAAAACTCATCAGTCAATGTTTTGTGGTTCATGAACAAGTAATGTTGGTAAGGGAAGGTTTTAAGATTTTGAATATTTGGGATCCAGGTGGAGTAGGAAAGATGTTATGAGGTTTGGGTGCTTGATTGTGAAAAGGAAAATTAGTTTCATGGAACTGTACATCTCTAGACACCACAATATTCTTGTTGTCTAGTTCCAAAAGCTTGTACCCTTTCTGTCCGGGAGGGTACCCTAAAAACATACATGCCTTAGCTCTTGGTTCAAACTTCCCTCTGTTTTGTGCTAAAGTAGACACATAACATAGGCAACTAAAAGTCCTTAAAACTATGTAATCAGGGAGTTCTCCAAAAATCACCTCATATGGTGTCTTTACTTTAATCACTCTAGAAGGAATCCTATTAATCATATGTGTTGCTGTTAGCACACATTCTCCCCAACAGGCTGTAGGCACCTTCGACTGAAACATTAAGGCCCTTGCTATTTCTAGCAAATGCTTGTGTTTTCTTTCAACCACCCTATTTTGTTGATGGGCGGCAACACATGATGTTTGGTGTAGTATGCCTTGAGAGATCAAGTATTCAAAATGTACAGAACCTTCCCCTAATTCCATTGCATTATCTGACCTAATCACCTTCACCTTTACATCAAACTGTCTTTCAACCATCTTTAAAAAATGTTGTAGGACACTGAATACATTACTTTTTGCAGTCAACAAGTATGTCCATGTTGCCCTACTAAAGACATCAACTATAGTCAAAAAATATTTGTATCAATTATAAGTAGAAGCTTTGTAAGGCCCCCAAGTATCTATGTGGATTAGTTCAGATATTCGTTTTGTTGAAGTATGACTTAATGGAAAAGGTTTTCTAGTTTGCCTTGCCAAATGACATACATCACAAGAATAGTCTGAATTAGGAAAAAAATAAATAGTACTGATATTTTTCATTGCATGGAAAGGCAAATGCCCCAACCTATTGTGCCATAACATTACATCAGATACTAATTTAGCAGAAGAAACTGAAACTGAAACTAAATTGTTCTCTTTAAACAGTAGAGAAACATTTGATTGAAAGATAGTAGAAGAAACTAAAACTGAATTGTTCACATTAGACAGTAGATAAACATTTGATTGAAAGAAATTCCTAGACTGGGTACTACATGGCCTAAGCAAATATAGTCCTTCTTTGACTTCACCAAAAGCTTGAGGTCTCTTCATTAAAAAGCCCTGCAAGAGACATTCAGTATGAGTAAAAAGTACTGAGCATTTAAACTGGTATGTGAGTTTGTGAACAGAAAATATGTTAGACTTGAAACAAGGAACATGTACCACATTTTATAGGACAAGATCTGAAAAAATAGGTACACTACTTGAATGAGTAACTTTGAACTGATAAGAGTTAGACAGATTAACAATAAGAGGCATAAGGAGCGGAGTTAAGAACTTAAAATCTTTAGGATCATAACACATATGTTCTGAAGCACCTAAATCTATGATCCAGATATTAGTGTTATAAAAGGGCAAACAGAAACTAAGTTATTGAAGGCAATACCAGCTGCAACATTTGCACTAATATCTGCTCTAGTACCTGTTGAGGTGTCCTGATGAACCTTAACCTGCTTGAGCAAATTCACAAGCTGAGAGAACTGATCCTTGGACAGGTTCTGTGTTAAATTAACTCCATCGATCTCCATTGGTTGTTGCTCTTCCCCTGATGTTGCTGCATTTTCCCTTATTGGTCCCTGAAACTTCTTGCTCTTGTTGAACTTGTAATCAGAAGGATATCCCACAAGTTTGTATCAATCTCCTATCACATGATTTGTCATTTTGTAATAAGTGCAAAATTGCTTTGGTTTCTTTCCTTTGTAGTTAGAGTTCCCTGCACTTTGTGGGTAGTTCACTGAATTTCCTGTAAACTTATGTGCTGACTGTACTTGATTTCCATTTGGCATAGAGTATCCTTGACTTCCTGCCATAAAAGATGAACTTCCTGAGGAAAATTGATTGTAAACAGGGGTTTCCCTTTGATTCTCATCTTGCAATAATCGAAAGTAAGCATGATTAACAAAGGGAAGTGGCTTAATCATCAAGATGTTACTCCTCGCTTGAGCGTAGGTCTCATTCAATCCCATAAGAAATTGAATGAGCCTCTCATCCTCCAAAGATTTGACCAATTTCTTCTTTCCTCCACACATACATGCACAACTGCAGTTTGTATGAGTATTAAGAGAATCAAGTTCATCCCATTACTTCTTAATTTTTGTGTAATAGCCTGCAATATCATTAGTTCCTTGCATTAAATCATTTAATTCCTTTTGCAGATGGAACAACTTAGCACCATTTGAGTGTCCAAATCTTTCTTCAAGATTAGTCCATGAATCCAAGACTGTTTTGGAATAGATAACAGATTCAGCTATCTTTTTTCCAAGAGAGTTCTACAACCAAGATGTCACAATGTCATTGCATCGATTCCACTGTTGGAAATCCTTAGAGGTGGCTGCTAGTGCTAAGCAAGTCCCATTGATAAAGCCCAATTTGTTTTTGGCTGACAAAGCTATGAGAATAGATCCACGCCAAGCCTGATATCCTTTGCCATCAAAATGGGTTTCACCAGGTTCATACCTGGTGCATCAGATGAATGCAGAAAATAAGCATGGTTGGAGTCATACTGAGCTCCAATTCCAGCTGTTGTTGCTGCAACTTCAGTGTTATCCGGCATGGTTTTGTTATAAGTATCGAAGGAAGGAAGGAAGAAGAAAGGAGATTCAAACAAGAAGCCTTCAAGGCTCTGATACCATAATAGATTTAGAGACTAAATTTCCAGAAAACTTCTTCCTCATTGTATTTATAATGCACTGTACATCCCTTTTATATAAGTTTGTAATGTAAAATAAATAAATAAAAAAGAAAATTCTATTTACACTTGTCATATTCTTATTCAATAAAATCTAACTATAATAATAAACTATATTCTCTCCCACATGCCAAAGAATTGATCACGTGTAAGCATCTTTTAGAAATATTCTTTTGTGATTGCTGGCCAAGGAAGTATTTGGAGGGTCATGATTTAATCCATCAATAATTTGTTTTAAGGTGAGGATCTGTTCATGTGTTCCTTTGTTTGTCTGAGAAGACCAACTTTGACCAGAACATATTTTAAAGTTAGGTGGGTTCACTTTATCCTTTGTAGTCGATACGCACGAAGCCTCACACGACCCCTCTTTCTTATTCATCTTCAATCCTCTACTATGTGACTCCATAGCTTGATTTTTACGTAATTCATTATGAGAATCAAAATCAATTTTATCATGATTCTCAACACACTATATACTCTGAGATTATGACAAGAAAAACCTATACCTTCAAGTTCTAAAAATGAAAAAGGGTTCAATTTGCCTCTCTCCTTCCATCTAAACAAAAATACATTTTGATTGTTGTGTTTGTACAAAGAAACATCTATATTGAACTACAAGAAAAAAGAACCTAACATATGTACACACGATATGAACACTCTCACATATATCGTATTTATTTGTACTATCATATACATTTATACTGCGCGTGCGAGTATATACTATGTTTATCTAATTTGTGTTGCATTCTTTGAACAACTTTTTTTCCACTTGATCTCATCGTGTGAACTTAAAAAAAATGCTTTAAAGGTAATATTTGACCATTACATGTTGAACAATTATTCATCAAGTCGACTACATAAATTAAATGATATAATGGTTGTTTCACCTAGACACAAGGTCCACTTTTATTTCATTGAATAATGTTAGTTGAGGAAACTTTCTTTTGTTCTGAAAGTAAAAAGTAGGAGGAAAAATGAAGAATTTCTTCCTCCATTAAACCAAAGTGCCAAGAAAAAAAGGCGGAAAGAAAGATAGTACTCGAAAGTAGTGGTGGCAAAATGGTTAAAATGAAATAGTTATCCACTTATATTATTTATTAAAAAATAAATTGGATAATCAACTTTTTAAAAACGGGTCAAATATGAAAAAAAAACTATATTATCCACTTAGAAAATGGGTAATCAATGGATAACTAATGAGTTTAATTTTTACATTTATAAAACCTCGAATCAGGAGTTCCTCAAGTTTGGGAGACTAGGAATTCTCCCAAAAATGATCATATTGAAGAAGTCATGGATATCCATATTATTCACCGATTAACCCATTTTTTACGGTATTACATATGGATCATGTCGGATAAATTATCTGTTTTGACCCGCCCATATCCCATGCCACCCCTGCTCGAAAGGAATAAAAAAACACTATCCATGAACGGGATTAATACAAACATCAGCAATCAAATGGAGATTTTAATTTTTGTTTAGTCTAAGTTATTAGAATCAATCTCCAAAGTCCAAAGTTGTAAAAAAAAAAAAAAAAAAAAACATAATTCAAAAGAAAAAGGAAAAGAAAAGGAAAGCAATAGAAAGGTAATTAAACTGAAAAGGGAGGACAATCGCGGAAATTCGTAATAGTCAAGGACACACCTTCACGAGCGGACCTGCAGCGAACCTAAACCCAACTAAGGAGATGGGCTTTTAGTTCTGTACTTGGTTCCGGTTGCAACTTAGAATTCGACCGCAGACAATAATCAAAACTTTTCTCTGGCTTTTGTATACTGATTTTCGAATTAGGGAGTATATTAGTCCAAAATTTGTTCGCTCCAATTCCAGGGGATAATCTTATAATTCCTTCATTCACCGCTATCCTGTTCTGCTGCATTCTCCTTGAACTGGTTTGTCTTTTTCTTCCCTTTTTTTTTTTTTTTTTTGAACTACTAGAAGAAATTATTTTAATTTTCGTGCGCAGGCATTCGTTATTCTTATTCTAGGGTTAATTCTTTTTCCTATTTGTTTGATATGTCTTTTTTTTTTTTGAGTTATTTCTTTCTTTTATTGTTTGGGAACTTGTTGAACCCTGGAAACCTAGGAACTGAACTGACACGCCAATTCTGCTTTGTTTGTTCTTGCTGCCGTATTAATTTTCCCTCTTTTTAGTTTCGCCTTGTTTAGAGAGAACTTATGTTTGTATGCCTTTGATTAAATAAAAGAAATGCAATGTGTGCGGTTTTATACGGCTAAAGATTCAATGTTCTTTAACTGCTAGGCCAATATATTGACACCATTCGGATGGTATCTAATAAATACTGCCACCAGCCATATATTCTAATGGTAGGACTGGGCTGGGTGGTGCTTTTTTTTTTTTTTTTTGAGAAGGTAACATAGTGGTGTTTTAATTGTTTTATTTTGTATATCTCGAGTTTAGATTTCTCCTCATGTTTTCCCCTTGTTCCTTTTATCTGGACATTGAGATATTTATGCAAAGCACATTTTTTTACATAGGGTACAATTTTGGAAGCTAAATGGTATTTCAGTTGTTGAGCCTACATAAAAAGATGGGCAAAAGTTATTTGAGGGATTGAGTGTTTAATTAGTTCTACTTTTCAAATATAAGAAAATTTGTTTTTTTTCTTCCCTTTTGTGAGGGTGGTGTCCAGCCAGCATGCACGCACCTCGACTTTTCCACCAGATACCCACTACCTTCCACCAATGTAGGTGCCGGGTGATTTTGCCCACCATATGCTTAGGCAGATGAAAAGAAATTACCTAGTGTTTTTTGCCTCCGCTGAAATTTGAATCTAATACCTCATTATTCTCCTTCGATTTTATGAACTACTAGGCCACACCCTTGGGCAAAGACACATAAAATTGCAGATGTTTGCTTTTATTTACAGTTATTAGCATACAATGTGAGGATGGAATCATTGAATTAGTTGCAACGGCAAACATGGGATAATATTAAGTGTCAAACATTATATGGTGGATATGTAGCGCAAGTGTGCTTTATGAAAATTGTGTAGAGTACCAATATGATCTGAATTAGTAGCATATAAATGCACACTTTATTTACTTGGTAGTGTCAAGTAAGAGTTATCTTACTTGGGTCATCTTTGTGCAGTGACAAAGATGGAAATATCTTACTTATATCTTTTCCTCTTTCTCCACCTTCTATTACATCTATGCCATCCATTATTATATCTGAAGATATATATATTTGGTAAATGTATCTGAGTGTACACAATTGGCACATGCTGGGCATGCCTAAATGATTTTCAACTAATCTAAGATGTCAATTAAGGAGTGTAAATATACTCGACTACTTATTTAATTTGTGTCAAGACATTCTTGTCCTCTTCAACAGGGATCTTATGACCCATAGAAGTGTTTGCTCTTTTCATGTTTGGCATCTTTCTCATGTCTATACTTCTGATATCATAGGATTTGCCTGCTAAATTATTAACTCTATTTCACTTTATCTGCTGCCAGTCCCACATATGTGATCTCGTACTTATTTGGTTTTGTTTCTCTTGCTCAGGGTGCTTTTCTCTTAAGGGTCTGCCAAGGGGTTTACTAGTTGGTGAAGTTTGTGTCCAAAACCATGGGAACCACATTTAATACGCAAATTTTGGTGGACAAGCTGGCAAAGCTCAATAGTACGCAGCAAAGCATTGAAAGTATCCGTCAACATTTAGCTGCTAAATTGATGATTGTTTGATCTTATTCTATTTTTCAGGAAATGCATTGGTTGGGCATGGGAATTAATTTCATGTTTGTAAACTTTGGGAAGAGAGAGAAACAAAAAGAAATTAGAATGAGCAAAAATAAAGTTATTTTTGCCCCTTTGTTTAGTTTGGTGGATAAAGAAAAAAAGAGGAAAAATATAGGACTTTCCATTATCTTGAATTTGAATTTGTGGCTAAAGAGGAAAAATTACTGTTCTTCCCTCAGTTTCTACTCAAACCCAACAGGAGAGGGAATTTTTTTTGAAGCATTTTCTTTTATTCTGCTTTTTTCTCTAGTTTCTACACAAGCATAAAGTTTATTGACTTGTGTACTGTATTTTTGGATAATGAAATTGTGAGAATTAGCACGGGAAAAGAATATCATTGATGTTCATTATAATACAATGAACCCTATTTATAACTCTTAGAAACCAAAGAAGTTCTATATTTCATATCTAGAAGAGAAGATTACAAGGCCTATTTATAATACTAATTCACCTAATCTATTAGTTGCCATACACCTAATTACACCTACTATACAACTCATATACATGTGCTAGCTATGATGTAGTACATGTGTATACATGTGCTACACAACTTGTATTACACCTACTATACAACTCATATACATGTGCTAGCTATGATGTAGTACATGTGTATACATGTGCTAGACAACTTGTATGTCAACACTCCCCCTCAAGTTGGAGCATATATATTCATCATGCCCAACTTGTTACAGACATATTCAACTCGAGCTCCATTCAAAGCTTTTGTGAAAATGTCTCCCAATTGATCTCCAGTTCTAACATGACCTGTAGAGATGAGCTTTTGTTGAATCTTTTCACGAACAAAGTGACAATCTATTTCAATATGCTTAGTCCTTTCGTGAAATACAGGATTAGAGGAGATATGAAGAGCAGCTTGATTATCACACCACAACTTTGCTGGCAATGTAGTTTGGAAGCCAACTTCACTTAATAGTTGATGTGCCCATACAACCTCACACACAGATTGTGTCATAGCTCTGTATTCTGCTTCCGCACTAGATCGGGATACGACATTTTGTTTCTTACTCTTCCACGAAATCAAGTTTCCACCAACAAAAACGCAACATCCTGTCGTGGATCTCCTATCGGCTTTTGACCCTGCCCAATCTGCATCTGTGAAACACTCAATGTTAGTGTGTTCATTATTCTTATATACTAGACCCCGTCCTGGAGATCCCTTTAGATAACAAAGAATCTGCTCCAGAGCCGCCCAATGCCTGACTGTTGGGGAAGACATAAACTGACTCACAATGCTGACAGAGTATGCGATATCGAGACGAGTTACTGTAAGATAGTTCAGTTTCCCAACCAATCTCCTATATTTCTCTGGATCTTCGAATAACTCACCGTCTTCTTTCACGAGTTGTGTGTTAGGAACCATTGGCATGCTGCATGGTTTAGATCCCAACTTTCCAGTTTCAGCTAACAAGTCAAGAGTATATTTCCTTTGGGACAAGAAGATGCCTTTCTTGCTCCGTGTAACTTCAACTCCCAAAAAATACTTTAGTTGCCCTAAATCTTTCGTCTGAAATTGAGTGTGAAGGAAAGACTTTAGAGTTGAAATTCCTGTAATATCACTTTCAATAATAACGATGTCATCAACATATACTACCAATAAAAGAATACCATCATCAGACTTTTTATAAAACACCGTATGATCGCAATTGCTTTTCTTCATCCCATATTCTAGAACAGCCTCACTAAATCTGCCAAACCAAGCATGGGGACTCTGTTTCAGCCCATAAAGAGATTTTCGAAGATGACATACCTTTCCACACTCCCCCTGAGCAACAAACCCAGGTGGTTGCTTCATATATACTTCTTCCTGAAGATCTCCATGTAGAAAAACATTCTTTATATCAAGCTGATGCAGAGGCCAATCATAAGTAGCTGCCATAGAAATGAATAATCGAATAGAAGCTAACTTGGCGACCGGGGAAAAAGTATCCAAATAGTCGACTCCATAGGTCTGTGCATACCCTTTTGCAACAAGGCGTGCCTTAAGGCGAGCTACTGTCCCATCGGAGTTAAACTTAACAGCAAATACCCACTTGCACCCAATAGCTTTTTTGTTAGTGGGCAGATCGGCCAACTCCCAAGTACCATTCTCATCTAAAGCCATCATCTCTTCTATCATTGCATCATGCCAACCTGGGTGGGACAATGCTTCACGAACAGTTTTAGGTATCCTAGCAGAATCTAATGATGCAATAAACGAGCTACAAAAAGTAGACAAATGGTCATAAGACACAAAAGAAGAAATAGGATAAGTACATTGTCGTGTACCTTTGCGAATGGCAATAGGAAGATCCAAACTAGGATCTGAAACACAGGAGGTTGGATGTACCGACGAAGCAGAAGTAGGTAAAGGATCGGGTTCTGAGGTTTGTTGTCGCCTGGTATACACACGAAGAACAGGTGGCTGCTCGGATGGTCGATCGAGGGAAACGGGTGACTGAGGAAGAGGTGTTGGAGAACTAACTGGATGTGTGACAGTGTAGACCAAAGTATCATCTTCTTCCTCAGGACTGTTATAAACATATGAAGAAAAGAACGAATAATTTTCATGGAATGTGACATCGGCAGACACTAAGTACCTTTTGAGATCTGGAGAATAACACCGATAACCTTTCTGAAGACGTGAGTACCCTAAGAACACACACTTAAGGGCCTTTGGATCTAATTTAGTTACCTGTGGACGAACATCACGAACAAAACAAGTACAACCAAATATTTTGGGTTCAATAGGAAATAATGGCTTAGAGGAAAAAAGAATGTTGTAAGGAATATTACCATGAAGTACAGAAGATGGCATACGATTTATTAAAAAACAAGCTGTAGAGACGGCATCAGCCCAAAAACATTTTGGCACTTTCATTTGAAAGAGGAGTGCTCGGCCTACTTCAAGAAGATGTCCATTTTTTCGTTCCGAACCTTTACCAATAACCTGTGATTCAAGAACATAGAGACCCCCAGGCTCAGAACCTTTACCAATAATCTGCTTCGTCGTAAGATCCTGAAAAAGACAATAATTGGGAAAAAATTAGACACAACAATTTAGAGTACGAGTAAGTTTACTGACAGATATTAGATTGAAAGAAAAATCAGGCAAATTTAAGGCGGAACTAAGGGAAAGAGAAGATGTTGGGTTAAAAGTGCCAGACCCTAAAACATATGAGGTAGACCCATCGGCTAAAGTAACTGTGGAACATTGGGTATGTGACTGAAAAGTGGAAAAGAGTTTAGAGTTACCTGTCATATGATCTGTGGCACCAGAATCAATGACCCATTTGGATGACGAAGAGAGGAGACACTTAATGGTTTTACCTGACTCGGGGATAGTATTGATAGGAAGAGATGATGACTGAGATGGTGAAATAGTCTCGGAAGTGGCGATGTTGGCATACTGAGATCTTTTGTTCTTATTCTGAAGCTTCACACAATAACGTGAGCTCATGACAATAAAAACATTCAACTTCCCCTTGCTTTAGGTCTCGACTATCGCTACTCCGATTACAATTACTATGACTCCTATTCTTTTGGACGCGGCTAAGCAGAGCACCACTATCGATCGTGGCTGTCGGACCTGGATGAGACTTTTCAGTACGCAACACTCTTGTAAAGGCCTCTTTCAAGGAAGAGATAGCAGTCCCAGATAAAATCTGCGATTTGGCCCCTTCAAATTCGGGAGAAAGACCAGAAAGGAAACTCATGACCGCCAGTTGTTCACGCTGAGCCTGTTGTACCTTCATATTTGGACTAAACGACAATATAACATTAAGCTCATCATACACCTTCTTAAACTCTGAGAAGTAAGTGGTGAGAGAGCGATCTTGCATGGATGGATGGTAAAATGCCTGGCACACATCATACATGCGAGACAAGTTTCCTTTGCCAGAGTACAAAAAATCTAAATAATCCATTAGATCCTTCACATAATCACAATGAGAAACTAGATTATTTACCTCACTGTGCATCGAATTCTTGATTTGGAGAAACAATTTTGCATCCTCCTTTAACCAGACTGATTTAGTCTCATCCTTGGGTGGATCATCAACCAAGTGGTTCTCTTTGTCGATGCTCCGCAAATAGAGACGGATCGTCTTACTCCAATCCATGTAATTGGAACCCATGAACTTATTCTCCGTAATTTTGGACATAACCGGAATGACATCAACGGTAGGTTTCGTTTCAGTCATCTTACACCCGAATAATAGCAGAATCAAATAGTCAAGAACAGTGCAGTGAACAGTGAACAATGATATTTGAACAGTGAACAGTGCAGTGAACAGTACAGTGAACAGTGCCGGAACAGTGATCTTGGAAAATGAAAGTTGTCAGGAAAAAAAAATTCTGACAGTACCACTTTGGTCGGAATAGTGAGTAGAAAAATCTGTAAAGAAGCGGCCGGGGCAAAAAATGGCTGGAAATAGTGAAATAAAATCAAAGCAGCGAAAGACTGTTCTGAACAAAAATAATTTGAACGGGAAAAAAAAAATTTCCAACAACAAACTAATGAAAAAACTTTAATGCTCTGATACCATGTTAGAAACCAAAGAAGTTCTATATTTCATATCTAGAAGAGAAGATTACAAGGCCTATTTATAATACTAATTCACCTAATCTATTAGTTGCCATACACCTAATTACACCTACTATACAACTCATATACATGTGCTAGCTATGATGTAGTACATGTGTATACATGTGCTACACAACTTGTATTACACCTACTATACAACTCATATACATGTGCTAGCTATGATGTAGTACATGTGTATACATGTGCTAGACAACTTGTATGTCAACACTCCCCCTCAAGTTGGAGCATATATATTGATCATGCCCAACTTGTTACAGATATATTCAACTCGAGCTCCATTCAAAGCTTTTGTGAAAATGTCTCCCAATTGATCTCCAGTTCTAACATGACCTGTAGAGATGAGCTTTTGTTGAATCTTTTCACGAACAAAGTGACAATCTATTTCAATGTGCTTAGTCCTTTCGTGAAATACAGGATCAGAAGATTATTCTGCCCTATCTGCATCTGAGTATCCAAAGATCTGATAATGGCCTCGATTCTCAAGCAATAATCCTTTGCCTGAGCTGATTTTATATATCGAAGAATGTGGACAACTGCATCCCAATGACTATCACATGAAGAATTCATAAACTAACTTACAACACTCACAGAAAATGAAATGTTAGGTCTAGTCACTATGAGAAAATTTGATTTACCAACCAGCCGCCTATATCTTGCAGGATAGTTAAGCGGCTCCCTTTCTCCTGGAAGAAATTAGAATTCGGATCCATAGGAGTGTCAACGGGTCTACAACCCGTCATTCCCGTCTCTTCAAGAATGTCTAAGGCATACTTCCGTTGTGAGATCACAATGCTTGACCTAGACTGAGCGACCTCAATACCCAAAAAATACTTTAATTTGCTTAGATCCTTAGTTTGAAAGTGCTGAAAGAGATGTTGCTTCAACTTAGTAACATCATCTTGATCATTGCCGGTAATAACAATATCGTCAACATAAACCACTTTCTTTACGCATTGAATTGTTAGGAGAATCCATTTTGAGCATGAATCATGGGGAAGAGAGCATTGTTGTAGTCAGAGGGGCTGAGGGGGGAATATGGTGGGGGGGGGGGGGGGTAAGATTAGCAAGTATCATGCCATGGCACATATTAGAGTGTAACACACCGTGGACTTTGTATGAATACATTTATTTAACACTAATTCAAGCTCGCTACTTCTGTAACTATATTCTCGATATGGTCCATTTGACAAAGGATCATTTCCATGTGGATATCTGTAGAGTAAAGTATTTAGTTTGTTGTGCAGTTTAGTGTGATAGTGTATTTTTTTTAATCACTTCAATCGTAAGCCGAATATGAGTGCACTGTAGCCCCTTTTTCCTTGACTATGTGAAGAAGCTTTCTTGCACATTTTACATAGGTGTAAATACTTGCTTTGCTATTCTCTCTTTCGGCAATCAGCATACTTTGTCGTGATTCACATTAATCATATTGAGTATGGAAGACTTACATGCTTCAACATGGCCTAGGATAACGTTTCTATATCTTTCATGGATATATTATTTGAGATTTCTATTTTTGTCTGGAGATACTATGGTGCTGCTACTTTGGCTTGCTAGAGCAAATTGTAACCTGATTGCTCGACAAATGCTTTCTTTTCATGGATTGTAACTTAACTCCAACTAGCTTTATCACATTGGTGTATTTTTCACATGAACAAAGCTAAACAAGTTGTTGAAACTTGGGCCCAGCAATTCCATTGCTCACCACGTGAACAGAGATTGGCGTTTCTTTACCTTGCAAATGATATTCTTCAGAATAGTAGGAGAAAGGGTTCAGAATTTGTTGGTGAGTTCTGGAAGGTCCTTCCAGATGCTCTTCGTGATGTAATTGAAAATGGAAATGAGTTTGGAAGAAATGCTGCATTACGGCTGGTATGTTTCTCTAGTTCCTTATTTAGCTCCATACTGTAGCCATAGTTGGTTGATGTGTTTGATGAGTTTAAGCTCACCTAACTATGGGTAAAATTATACAGATTTGTGAATGATTGTTCGAAACAGAAAGTTTCAACTGTAATCGGTTGCCTTTATTTGTAATATCCTTTGTCCAATAAATTTAACTTGAAAAGTTAGAACTTGAACTTGAGAAACAAGGTAATACGAGTATAAGCTATTTTGAAAGAGTATAGTAATTGGGATGTACAACAGGCACTTCTTGGTACAAGTATGAGGTGGAACATTTTGGAAGGAGTATGAAGTTTGCAAGAGAATATACTATGTGACATTTTTGGAGAATATTTAGATCCCTTCTGTAGGCGGAGAAGTAGTTAAGACCTCTTTAATTAGGTTTTCTGTTTTATCTCAACTTGAATGCCTTTTTTTCCGGATTGGTGTATCCCAACTTGAATGTCTTTGCTTGACTTTGCCCATCGGTCATACAATAATAGAAAAACTAACTGTTTAGTCTTCATTGAGGAAACACGCTTAGAGAGGACATTGTGCGCTTTTGGTTTTAAACTGTTGATGTGTGCGACCATCTCATCTAAAAGGTTAAGTTGTTAGACTGAGCATAATTTTATTTACTTCATTATGTCTTCAAAACGTCCCTTCACGTGTGAACATGATTCTTTTTATGGGCTGAGCATGTGGAAGTTGTTTTTACACACTTTTATCTACTTACTTATGTCTTCAATATAAAGAGTAAAATAAAATAGGAAAAAGTTCTTTTTTAAGAGTTAATTTAGGTCCATATAACTTTTTATGGATATAAACACTTGAAAATATCCTTTCTAGAAGCAAATGGTACTTTCAGATGAACACACACAAAAAAAGAAGGTAAACATTCAGAAGAAGTATGATAATAGTGGATCTACTCAACCTTGATCTCTACAATTATTAAGTGGCAAGGAGGTCCAAAATATTTTATTTGTTATCTTTCCCATCCAAAATTAATTGTATTTACTAGAATATAATATAATGACCAAAAAGGAAAAAAAAAAGGAAAGACTATCTTCAACAATTTGTTGGACTCGACCAATAAGATTTCCTTCCCCAGCCCCCTTCCTCTCCACCCAACCTCAGTATCCTTAGCCCTCCTTTCCTATTGGCCCATACCATCACTTCTGCATCCCATAAGAATGTTTTACAGTTTGCCTGAGTTGACATTGTGGCAAACCGTTGATCATTTCCAAAAGTTGATCGATTTTCTAATTAAGGAATTAAAGAACAAGATCGTGAGCATCATTACACAACCTTTGCAGTATCTTATAAACCTTAAAATTTCCCAGTTGTAACAGTGACCGAGTGATTCTTTCAATTCCCCGTTATTGCAATTTCTCCTAAAGTATAATCTCATCCTATAGGTTATGGGTTCAAGCCGTGGAAGCATTCACTAGTTCTTGCATTAGGGTAGTCTGTCTACATCACACCCTTGGGGTGCAGTCCTTCATTTGACCCTACGTGAATGCGGGATGCTTTATGCACCGGGCTGCATTTTTTTTGAGTCGCAGTTGCGTCTTTGTCCTCTTTAATATAAGTTTCCAACAAACTGTACCCAGAGGGCCCTGATATGGTTCCATAAACCAACTTCATGAGAGAGGGACTGCATAATGTTCCCCTCCATATTTTTTCTTAGTTACTTGTTTCAATAAAGCTTTATCATTCTTACAATATTTCTATAACCATTTGAAGAGAAGGCTTTTATTGTGCACTCAGAGATTTCGTTTTGATAAGAAGTTACCCACAAATTTCTATGCCCCAATTCCCCGTCCTTGTTTTTTTTTTTTTTGGTTGTAAAACAGTTCAATTAACATGAAAAAGTTTTCTTCTCTTTATTCCTCTTATAGGCAATCTATTCTTATCCTCTCCTGCCTCTTCCACACTTCTAGGAATAGGAAAAAGACATAGTGTACGTGGAGAGTGTGAGTTCAATATGCTGTTAATTAGAACTAGTGTGTCACCCATTGAAAGCTTTTATAGTCAAGAGTGTCAGACGACATTTGCTCACACTTATCCTGTATCTCTTGCCATATCTCTGTTAATTTGTACTTCATTTCCAGAGGAAGACCGAGGTTATGCATTTAATTCCAATTTTCCTGAAAAATCTTTTTTTGGGTTTAAGAGGCCCTAAGGTTTCCTATAAATGGTGTTTTGGTCAAGCAATAGTTAACATTGAATCAGTGAGCTTTTGTTGTCAAAGAAGGGGGTCTCACGTGTTTATTAGGCGGAACCTATTTAGTTTTGCTATACTCGATTGCAGATTTATTTGAGATAGAAGTTACCCATTTGAAGAGAAGGCTTTTATTGTGCACTCAGAGATTTCTTTTTGATAAGAAGTTACCCACAAATTTCTATCCCCCAATTCCCCGTCCTTGTTTTTTTTTTGGTTGTAAAACAGTTCAATTAACATGAAAAAGTTTTCTTCTCTTTATTCCTCTTATAGGAAATCTATTCTTATCCTCTCCTGCCTCTTCCACACTTCTAGGAATAGGAAAAAGACATAGTGTACGTGGAGAGTGTGAGTTCAATATGCTGTTAATTAGAACTAGTGTGTCACCCATTGAAAGCTTTTATAGTCAAGAGTGTCAGACGACATTTGCTCACACTTATCCAGTATCTCTTTCCATATCTCTATTAATTTGTACTTCATTTCCAGAGGAAGACCGAGGTTATGCATTTAATTCCAAATTTCCTGAAAAATCTTTTTTTGGGTTTAAGAGGCCCTAAGGTTTCCTATAAATGGTGTTTTGGTCAAGTAATAGTTAACATTGAATCAGTGAGCTTTTGTTGTCAAAGAAGGAGGTCTCACGTGTTTATTAGGTGGAACCTATTTAGTTTTGCTATACCCGATTGCAGATTTATTTGAGATAGAAGTGATGATAGTACGATAGCGCTCAATTAACGAGAGGTGCTGCATCTAAGAGCTTAGAGCCTTGAAGCCTCATATGCAAGCCCATTATTGAAGTTTCTTATTATCCAGTTTGCTAAGTATGAAATTCAAACACTTCTGCAAAAACATTAACCAAGTTATCCAACTTATTGTGTGATTCAGTTCTTTTTGTTTTTGGACCTAGATTTTTTTTGGAAAAACAATAACAACTACTATAACACAATTCCAAGCTACTAGGGGCCTGTTATATGGTTCCTCACTATCCATTTGGCTCAATTTGGACATTTTTCATTCCAATAATTAGTAATTGGTGGTAATTTAATTGTAGGTTCTCTACATTTTATTGACAAATAAATCTCCAACCAACTCTTAGCACTTACGGAACTTAATTTGAGCTTACCATCTTGACTAGCTTTAATCACAACTAGTTGGTACCGCTAATATGTTTTTTTGCTTCCATTATGTTTATTTTTTGCTAAGTCTACATGGATTTTGATGATCATAGGGGTTTTAGACAACTTCCATGTGATTTTAGGTTTATTTATCAACTTTTTATTTTTAAGCTGCTGCTCAAGTTTTAGATTCTTTTTAAGTATTTTGCCTTGTATTAGTAGGAGCACGGTCAATGCCTTTTCTGTTTCATATGGCATTGTCCTATCACATTCAGAGTCCTACATGGTTTTGCAATAAATTATACTAGTTCCGTTGCTTTTTGAAGTAACATTTGTAGTAGTAGTAGTAGTTCTAGAAAGCAAGCGTGACATTTATTTTTTATAAGAGTCGAACATGGTGGCTTAGATTCTCCTTTCAAAACAGTTATTGCCGCCAACAAATGTGTGGAGTTGAAAGAAACACTCTTTTATGCTATTCCCTCCGTCCCAATTTATGTGACATTTTTCGCTTTTTGAGTGTCAATTTGACTAATTTTCGAAGTTAAATTGGACTAGATCAACTCAATATTGTAAAATTAAAATTTTGGATTTCCAAAACTATATGAAAAGTACTATAAGTTACAATTTCTTTTCATGTCAATATGATGAGAACTACATTTTAAAATGTTGGTCAAAGTTCACCTAAATTGAATTTCGATAAGCGAAAAGTGTCAGATAAATTGGGTGGAGGGAGTATATGATTGTTGGTCAGATATGAAAATGACACAATTTTTTAAAATGAAAAGCCAGTGATTTTCCCTACATTCACCTATCTTACTACTGGATTTATCTGTTCTGGTGATTCGAGAAGAAAAAAGTAATTTTTCCCTACGTTCACCTCTCTTACTCTTGAAGTACTTGCGCTCTGAGAGAAAGTTTCTTCAAGAGAACCAGAAAGGGAATTGCATTGATAACATTGAATGCCCACCTGGTTACCACTTCTTGAATTGTTCTGCAGTTGACCTTGTTCTAGACCATGGATGTTGATTCTAGCACTTAGTTATGCGACATCTTCAGGATGATTCCCCTATCTCATTTTCATTTTCACGAGGGTACAATTATATGCAGGATTGGCAAGCTGTTCTCCTTATATTTTAGATATGCATTGCAAGCTTTAACTAAGGTTATAGTGATCGTAATTCACGTAGCCATGAGTTTTAACTTTGTTTAGCCACACTTTGAATATTAACCTGAATAGTATGATGAACATTGGATGAAAAATTGCCTACAATATCATATCTTTTATCCTGGGTAGAGTTTATAGATCTTTGTACAATGTGACTTGCATTGTGGAACTGCCGTGGTGCCTATTTTATGCTCTATTTAATTCTGAAACATTAGATCACTATCTGGGAGGAGAGAAAAGTATTTGGTTCTCGAGGGCAGCTTCTGAAGGAAGAGTTTGCTGGGAAGCATGTTGGGAATGGAAAGCATAGTGGAGTCAAAGTGGTAAGTCTCCCTTTTTATCCTGGTCTTTTGTTGTTGAACCTGTTTTAGTTGTTTATTCTTTTTTATATATATTTGAAGCTGGATAGAACCTTCTCATCACACTCTTTGCGGAGAAACTCAACTGGGGATGCCCTTGACAAAATAGTTTCAAGTTATCAGATGCTGTATGGTGGTCAAATTGATGAAAATGCTATATTGAGCAGATGTAAAAGTGCCATTAGCTCTGTTGATAAATTAGATAAGGAGATTGGAGGTGATCTAAATCCAGGTGCGTTTTCTTTACCACTTGTGATGTGTGCCTAACATTGCTTGGCTTGTCCACTTTCATGTTATAATGGCGTAGAAGAAACATTTTAACCCTTTCACCAGGGTTTGAGCAATTGGCCCGTCAATTTTTTTTTTTTTTTTTTTTTTGATAATGGTAACATGTATATCAATAAATAAAACAGCACTAGGGCAGTGCCAAGCCATATTTACAAGGAAAACAAAAACCAGCTATGTCAACCTAAGATTTCAGTGCAACTATCTGGCCTACTAAAGATTCTGCCTCCTCTACACAACTGTCTTTACACCAGAAATGAAACAAAAGTAAACACTTCATCTTGATGTTCTGTAAAGAATTGCTTCTGTCTTCAAAAGTTCTTAAATTTCTCTCCTTCCAGACTGTCCACCATATGCAAGCAGGAACCAATCGCCACCATTTCTTCTGTCTCACTATACCCCCATTGTAATTCCAACAGTTCAACAGATCACAAGTGTTAGCTGGCATGCTCCATTTAAGGCCCACAATATTAAGAAAGAGCTGCTACAGTTGGTCAGTTAAAGGACAATGAAGAAACAAATGGCTATTAGTTTCTATAGCTGTACCACATAATAGGCATCTAGAGCATAGCTGAAAACCTTTTCTTCTCAAGTTCTCTTGAGTTAGACAAGCCTTTCTTGCAACTAGCCATGAAAAGCATACCACCTTGAAAGGTGCCTTTACTTTCCAAATATACCTCCAGGGCCATTGTTCTAACTGCTGGTTTGAAGCAACAATTAAAGTACATGCGGATTTGACCGTAAAATTCCCACTCCTGCAAAGGTTCCAACAGAGTTTATCTTCAGTTTCTCCAAGACCTTGGAATTGTTCCAAGATATTAAAGAAATCCACAACCCTCTCTAATTCCCAATCATTCAAGGCCCTTCTAAAAGTAACATTCCATCCTTGCTGACCCCAGGGCCTAGGCAGTGTCCAAAGTGAATGTACGCGATGTTGCAATGCTGAAAAAATCAGGAAAAAATTCTTTGAGAGGACCATGTCCTAACCAATTATCACTCCAGAAAAGTGTTTTCCTTCCATTACCAACCTTTATGGTTGTATTATCAGCCAAGAGTATTCCAGTGAAGTCTGATTGACCTCCATACCCCAACCCCATGTGGGCTGTTAACAATGTTAGAGCACCATAGTGATTTTGTCCATACTTGTCACAGATTACCTTTCTTCACAAAGCATTAACCTCCAGATTGTACCTCCAAAGCCACTTCAAGAGTAGACTCTGATTGTGGGCTTTAAGGTTCCTAATGCCCAAGCCCCCTTTGTCTTTGCTTGTGATAAGGGAATTCCAGTTAACCAAATGAATAGCTTCCTTCTCTCTGTTTCCTTGCCATATAAATTTCCTTCTTAGTGCATCAATTCTTTTCCTCACCTTGCTTGGTAAGGGAAACAAAGACATTACATATGTAGGAAGTGCATCCAAGACACTATTAACCAATACCACCCTTCCACCCAAGGATAAATACGGGCTCTTCCAGATTGACAGCCTCTTTTCACATCTTTCAAGAACCCCCTTCCATATTTCCTGAGCTTTGTTCTTGGAGCCTAGAGATAAACCCAAATATATAGTTGGTAGAGAACCCACCTCACATCCCACCCAGTATAGCTGCTAGGGCCTGGATATCATCCACTTCTTTAACTGGGAACACTTGCCGGTCAATTTTGTTCCAACTGAACAATACAATTCTGGTTTGTTTATTCGTTAATTTTCTGGGGTCAATTACTTGGACCTCTTTTTAATTCAGCAAAAATAAATAGAGCTCCGTTGTAGTTAAAATAATATCTGACAGTTTTTTGCTTAAATTTTCAAATTGGATGGCTTTTGCTTTTGGCATCCTTCGCCTGAAATTCCCTTTGCCTAACTTACCCAAAGTAGAAAGAAGGGGCTTCCTTCTTCAAAGAGAGAAGGAGAGAGAGCGAGAGTGAGGGAGACAAAGCTCCATTCAATTGTTTTGTTTGCATATCTAGTTTGATACTTAAACTAAATCAAAAGCCAATTCATTCGTTTTGCTTCTATATATGGTTTAATAGGGAAGCTTAGGAAAAAACTCCGCAGAGATAAAAACATTGACATAACCTATCAGAAAAGGAACGAGTAGACAAAGCAATGATTCGATTTCTTTATAAGGACTTAAGTCTCCTTATGGAGAAGAACTTATGGAAAAAAGGATCTCTCATCAGAAAAGTAAAATAATCTTAAATAAATAAAAAAGGTAAAATGTGCTTGAATATCTAATTTGACAAACACAGGTTGACACTCGAGCACTATGGCGGACCAGAGATTGTAGAGTGGACTGCTGAAATGAGACCTACCACATTTCGTGCTTGAGCATTTTCTCCACAGGGTCTTGCCAGTAGTGCCATCCTCCTGGTTGGCTGTAAGGGCGGGTGCCGGGTTGTCCCTCACTGCTGCGTTCTTTTAAGCTATGGATTAAAAGAACACAATTAAGGAACATAGTGCAATTGTTTTTGTTTTTATTGTTTAATCAGCTATTTCCTATTTATTTTGTTTCAGAAATCTATAACAAAAAATAGATTTTATGACAAAATAGCAGTGTTATCAAAGGCGAAAAGCGCAAAAAGGCTCTAAGGTGTGTTGGGGCTTTAAGCGCAAATAAAACATGGGCTTTAATGAATAAAGGCGCAAATGGAGAAAAACTACAAATATGTATGTGTAGTCCAAGACTAATATCTATAAGCTTGAATATCAAATATATGGACAAAAAAATTGAAGAAAGTTTATAATTAAGTGAAATATCAATTGTTTAGTGTTGCCTCTTCCGAATTACGCTTGTTAGCAAGGAAAAATATGCCTTAGAGTCTGGATGACAACACTGAAGTGCTCATTAAGCGAGGCGAAGCGCTCAACATGTTTTGAGCCTCACTTCAGGGCTTAAGAGCGCGCCTTTGATAACACTGCGAAATAGAAAGAAAAGAACCGATTTTGCATCGCTCAAAATTGACAATTAGTCATACAGAATTTCATTAAGCAACTTTATCTATTGGGTTAAGGGCAAGATATTCATGAGGATCTATATAATAACTCATTGGAAAGAGGACACTTATCGTGGTAGAATAAAAGAGGATCGTTCTGCGGGTATATCCACCCCAAACCCAATATTAGAATCAATCCAAATGTTGCCGGTTCTTTTTTCTGTGAAATTGTTCCTTGCTAAACAAATAGGTGTTCTTCTATTGTTTTTTTAAATCTGAATACTTTTGCTACCATGGAACCTGCTGGTTATTTTATCAACCATTGTCCTTGCTTAGTTGATAATGCTCCCTCCGCCCGATTTTTGCGTGCTAAACTTATACCGTCCTTTCTATTCCATTTTATTTTTCCATTTGTACCTTCCTGTTTAGCTTCTTTTAGTTGTGTAAAACGATAACTGGGGACCAAGTTTTAGTGCTTCAAATTACTGAATTAGCAATGTAATTCCAGTTTGGTTTAGAATATATACTCCTGTTCCTAAATTCAATGTCTTTCACTCTCTCTTGATTTTTATTGTAATACTATAACTCATAAGTTGTATTGGAACTTTATGCTTCCCGCTATGTGATCAAAGTCGAGTCAGAACCTGACTCTCTAAATATTGGAAATCACCCTTTTTGGGTTCTTATGTCAAAATTGTTCAGCATGTAATATCGTATATGTGTTGCTCGTTATATAAAATATCAATTTCTTTCAGTTCAAACTACCCAAACTATGCATGCTGACAAGGTTGACATAAAGGGCTCTGACTTGGGAAATGTGCCCAGTCACTTCTTCTCTTTCTCTATCTCCGAAACATGTCTTTCCGGCGACTCTTTCTTCTGTTAACTTCTTTTAATCTGTTTAATTAATCATGGAAGACAAGATCTTTATTTCAGGTGAAAAATCTTTTGAGCTCATTGATTCCGGCGAGGGGTGGTTTGTTCTGATTGAAAGGGGTAAAAGACTCTCGTGCAGAATAAATATAGATGAGGAAAATCTCTGACGAGTTTGCGACGCACTGAGGCAAGCATCTAAAAGGGAAGGGAATTACTATAGACGTTGGGGGTGGAAATCACAAGCTTACTATTACAGAACTTTTGTCAACTTCAACTGCTATGGTCGATTCATTCGTATTGAAACATGGCTGGGGGACAGGAAGAAAGCAGTAATTATTCCGAAAATTGATTACAACTTGGGTTGGGTCGATATAGCTGATAAAATTTTAAACTTTTTGGGAAAACAATCTTCAACCAGATCCAGGCATGCTTATACACATAGTACAAAGTCTTATGTTGACACTGCAAAGATTTCCCAATGGCCGGAGATGTCAAAGATTCCAGCAAAGGGGGTTGATGAGGTGTCCTCAGTTAAGCAAGGTGCAGCCGGCGAAAGCTTTCATTTCCTCTCAAGATGCTTGGTTGGCACTTTTAACGACCCTTTCAACTACATCCCTAACCATGAGGTGATCCAAAAATGGTTTTTGAATAGGTGGAAAGTTAGTGCTGGTTTGAAAGTCACCCCTATGTCCCACAACCAATTTCTTTTTGAATTCCCATCGAGGCAGGAAGCGGTAAGAGTTCATGCTGGAGATTGGTTCTGGAATGGCCGTCATCTTTCATTGAAGTGGTGGTCTCCGGTGACCGGCACTGATTTTGCCTCCCAGAGATCTGAACAAAAATGGATCAAGGCTTTTGGTATCCCTATTAATGCTTCGAAACTTGAGACATTCAGAACCATTGGTGACATTTGCGTCGGCTTCATTGGCATTGATTTGGATACGAAGTACCGGAACCATTTTATTTGGGCAAGAATCTGTGTTAGCAACAGTAGCAAAAAATGCCCAGAGAAGATAACACTTGACCTTGAGAACTGGAGTTACGAAATCTCAATTCTGAAGGACGTTGTTGCGCCACCAAAGCCAGTTAGAGTAGCAGGAGCTGCATCAGGGATTGGGTCATCACAGGCATAGAGTTTGGGGAAAGCTGATGAGGGTTACGTGAATTCGGGGCACGTGGAGGGACAGCTGTCCAAGGGCAACTTTAATTCAAATCTCTTGGGCCCATTTCCCAGCCTTCTCAATTCACGGGCCACAAGCCAGATCAGGCCCAATATTGCTAGCAGTTCAGGAGTTATTAAAGAACCTGTGGTGGGCCAAAATTTTAGTTACTACAAAGGCCCAAAAAAGAAAGCCCATCAGAAGGCCAAGCCAATCAAACCCAATTTTATTTAGGAGTGGCGAGCTAAAGGTTTATTGATGGACCCTCGTCCTAAAGTCATCGTTGCTGCACCTTCTTCTTCTATTTTCTCTCACCAGTCTCAAGCCACGAAGTCAATTGATGAATCCCTGCCGCATGCAACTGTTGAAACATATCTGGAAGCCGCTGATGAAGCAGAATCTCTTTTGGCCAACCTCAGGGGTCTTCCTCAACAACTGGGTTGGTCAGAAGTTGCTTCTACTGCCTTAATGTGCTCAGAATCTGATTCCTACACTGAGGCACTTCCTTTACCATGGCATGAAGGAGAGCAATTGGAAGTTCATGGAATCCAACAGAGTATTCAGCAACCTACAACAATAGAAACCTCCAAGTGGACCAAATTGGTTATGGGAAAAATTTGCAAGGCATTTGGGGTCAATACAGTGGGGTTTGAGCATGAAATTTTCGATTTAATTACGAGAATGGATAAAAAAAGACAGGTTCAATTGCAAAACAGGGGTTCACCATCTTCAGCTAGTAGAAAGGGGAAAGGGAGGAAAAAAGGTGGTACAGAGGTTTAAAATTTAATTTGCAATATCAACTATGAGGGAAGAAACAAAAGGGATAGGGGTAGGTATGGCAAGAATATGTCCACATGAAAGTAAAAATTCTCAGCTGGAACATTTGCAGTCTGAACAAGGAAAATAAAAGGAGTACTCTAGTATCTCTAGTTAGAAAATAGAAAGCTGACATCTTGTGTCTCCAAGAAACCAAAATGGAGAGCATTCCAACTTCTATGATTTACCAAATTTAGGGGAATATGTGGGTAGATTGGGCAGCATTGAAGGCTAGTGGCACTAGGGGTGGTATTCTTATCTTGTGAGATAAGAGAATGTGGAGGTGTATTGATTCTCTTCAAGGTTGCTTCACAATGACTTGCTTCCTTGAGAGCTTACATGAAGATTTTAGATGGGGTTTTACAGGTGTATATGGACCTCACAACAATATAGAGAGGGAGGTCTTTTGACAGGAACTAGGTGCAATAAGAGGAATTTGGGGTGATCAGTGGGTCGTAGGAGGGAATTTCAACGTTTGTAGGTTCGAATCTGATAGGTTGAATTGTACTAGAAGAATCAAAGCTATGAAGAGCTTCTCATAAACAATTGTGGATCTGCAACTAATGGATTTGCCTCTACAAGGGGCTCAATATTCCTGGTCAAGAGGGGAGGACATTTTCCAAGCCTCACGGATCGATAGATTCCTAGTCTCTCTAGAATGGAATGAAAGCTTCAATGCTGTCAAACAATTGGCTCTTCCAAGAGTTATTTCAGACCACATACCTTTGTTGTTAGAAAGTGGAGAATGGGACACAACACCATCTTATTTCAAGTTCGAAAATATGTGGTTGCAACAAGAAGGATTCATTGATATGGTGAAAGGGGTGTTGGCAGAACTATACAATAGGTGGCAGTCCAGATTTTGTACTCATCTAGAAGCTGAGGTGCTTGAAAAAAGATATTACCAACTGGAACAGGGAAGTCTTTGGTAAGCTAGACACGAGGAGAAGCAGAGCGCTAGATGAGTTGTCAGTTTTAGAGCAGGCAACTGAAAGCAGAGCTCCTAACCAGCTTGAAAAGCAAAGGTTCTTAGCTCTGAAAATGGAGTTGGAAAAGATTGCTAAAGCAGAAGAAACCTCATGGAGGCAGAAATCTAGATGTTTGTGGTTAAAAGAAGAGGATAGGAATACTAGATATTTCCATACAATGGCCAAGTCACACATGAGGTATAATTCTATTGACAAGCTCAAGATAGGTGATGGGATTACAGATGATAAAGAATTGATCAAGAAGGAGATCTTGAACTACTACCGGAATCTCTACAAAGAAAATGAAGAGTGGAGACCAACTTCCAGCTTTGATGATGTTGCCAGCCTATCAGAAGAAGAAAGAAAGACGCTAGAGCAATGCTTTGAGGAAGAAGAAGTACATGCCATCATTCAGTCATGTTCCCTTGATAAAGCCCCAGGACCAGATGGCTTCACTATGGCTTTTTTCCAGAAGTCATGGGATTTCATCAAACCAGAGATCATGGCTGCACTTAATCAATTCTATCAGCAATGTTACATGGTGAAATCATGCAATGCTTCATTTATTGCACTGATTCCAAAAAAGAATGATGCTATTGAACTTAGGGACTATAGATCAATTAGCCTTATTGGTAGTGTATACAAGATTGTGGCCAAGCTGCTGGCAGAAAGATTGAAGAAAGTTGTAGGAAAACTGGTGTTTGCTCACCAGAATGCATTGATCAAGCAAAGACAGATAACTGATCCAGCTCTAGTTACTAATGAGGTCTTGGATTGGAGGATTAAAAATGGGGAACCTGGTGTGATGTGTAAATTGGACATAGAGAAGCATTTGATCAACTTAATTAGTCCTACTTGCTTTCTATTTCGAGGAAAATGGGGTTTGGGGACAAATGGTTAAAGTGGATCAAGTATTGCATCTCTACCGTCAAGTACTCGGTCTTAGTGAACAGAGGTCCTGTGGGCTTCTTCTCTCCTAAAAAAGGAATAAGGCAAGGGGATCCACTCTCTCCTTTCTTGTTCATACTAGCCATGGAGGGTTTAAGTAAAATGATTGAAAAGGCCAGGCAAATGCAGTGGATTCAGGGATTCAATGTAGGTACAAACATTGGGAACACTATTACTATATCACGCTTATTGTATGCAGATGATACTCTGATCTTCTGTGAGGCAAATAGAACTCAAATCATGTACTTGAATCTTACACTGCTCTTCAAAGCCTTATCAGGTCTACATGTCAACAAACTGAAAAGTATCATCTACCTTGTCAATAATGTACTTAACATTGAGGACCTGACAGAAATCATGGGGTGTAGTATTGGAACACTACCTAGTACCTACTTGGGCCTACCACTGGGAGCTAAATTCAAAAGCTGTGAGATTTGGAATGGAGTTGTGGAAAATTTTGAGAAGAGGTTGGCTTCCTGGAAGTTGCAATACCTATCTATAGGGGGAAGAATAAGTGGGGGGAGAATAACTCTTATTAGCAGTGTACTTGACAGTATTCCTACTTACTTCATGTCCTTGTTTCCCATCCCTATAAAGGTGCTAAAAAAGCTGGACAGATTAAGGAGAGACTTTTTATGGGAGGGGAATAGTAGTTCTCACAAATTTCATCTGGTAAAGTGGGACAAAGTCGTGCAGCTCAAGTGCAATGGTGGGTTGGGGGTCAGAGATCTTGCCATGCAAAATAAGTGTCTTCTAATGAAGTGGTTATGGAGGTATGGTACAAATGATGCAAGTCTTTGGAAGAAGGTGATCAATGCTAAACATGGGGAAAATGATAATTGGGGCACTAAAATTGTCAATGCCCCCTACGGAGTAGGACCTTGGAAGTATATTAGCAAGTTAGGGAATAATGGAATAAAGTTTTCCAGAATGTCCATTTCAAGCCGGGCTATGGAGCACACATCAAATTTTGGAAAGATAAGTGGCTCAACAATTCTACCCTTATGGAGGACTATCCTAATCTTTTCCACTTTGCCCTGGACAAGAACTCCTCAATTGCTCAAAATAGAACTACCAATACTTGGGATGTGCACTTTAGAAGAGCAGCTCAAAACTGGGAGATTGAAAGCTTGATGGAAATGATAGCCAAAGTGGAGGCTTACAATATTGATGGGAATGCTTTGGATATGATGAGATGGGACAGTAAGGGTAGTTTCACTGTCAAAGAATGTCATAGGCAACTCAATTCTCAGAATCAAGTTCTTGATGCATGGCCTTGGAAGCTGATATGGAGGACCAAATTACCAGTGAAGGTCATTGGTTTCAACTGGACAGCCCTACATGAAGCTTGCCTAACTCAAGATAATCTCAACAGAAGAGGGTTTCAACTGGTTAATAGATGTTATCTATGCAGGAGGAACCAGGAATCTATCAGTCACCTCTTCCTGCACTGTCCAGTAGCCATTGATATATGGAACATGCTCTATAGTATTTTTGGGATAAGTTGGTCATGCCACAAAATCTGAGAGACGCGTACTTGAGTTGGAGTCTTTGGCTAGTTGATAAGTCCATCAAAAAGATCTGGATTATGATACCTGCAGTTGTTTTTTGGTGTTTATGGAATGAGAGAAACAAAAGATGTTTTGATGGCATCTCAACTCCAAACCACTCTATTAAAGCCAAATGTTTAACCAATCTTTTTTGCTGGTTTATTAGCTCTCTTGTCCTAGATTGAGACATTGTATAGGGGCGAGCAAGTCACTTTTGTTTTTTGTATATCTACTTCTTGTAAGTAGCTTCTTGTACTCTTGCATCTTCTTGATGCCTTTTAATACAACAATTTATTTCATCAAAAAATAAAAAAAAATATCAAGCAAAACAGAAACATGAGTTATCATTTTAGCTAAAAGTTACTCGGTACCTTTGCTAGTGGGAGGTAGCAGGTAACCGATGGAACTATCAGAGATGGGTGCAAGTTGCCCCGCACACCAATGTCAGTAATTTCCTTTAGCTAAAGTTATTAACATCTATATCATCTTTGAAGTAATTTTATGGGGCTGTGTTTGTTTAGCACTTGCTTAGAGTCCTACACTATAATCTTGTTGATTTTAAAAAATGTGTTGCCTACCTTTTGCTGTTATGTTAACCAATTCACTTTCTCTTCAATTTTGGAGAATTAAGGAAATTTTATGTGCTTTATTATTGTAGAGGAGCACATGATTGTGCCAGTCTTATTTAAGAGAAAAATGGAATAGTTACAAAATATTTTAATCAAGTCATGTTTCTTAGGTGTGTATTGTGAAATTTTCTAGTCAGAGAAGCCAGCTTTCATGGGCATGGTTTAAGGAACACTTTTAAACCGTAGGGCATTGTGGTCTTTATTTGTTGATCATCTAATTGATTGTTTAATACCTTATTTTCCTCTCTTGATTTGTATTTTATTTATTTTTTCTTTTGATACTTGCTATGTCATGCTGTGGTCTTATCGACCTCCTCCCTTGCTCTTCAGGCCATCTTAATGGATCTGGTATAGTGGATGAGCTCAAGGGGCAACACACTATATTGAAGGACTGTATTGAGCAGCTCACAACTGTTGAATCATCCAGGGCAAACCTCATCTCTCATCTTAGAGAGGTCCTCCAAGAGCAGGTTAGTCATCCAGTTTTGGTGAATTCAACATCTTTCCATCTCCCTGTTTGCTTTTGTTCTTTCGCTCTTGATTGAGTAGCGCCACGGGTTTCTCCTCAGGAATATAAGCTGGATCAAGTCCGCAATCAACTTCAGGTAAGTAACATGCTTATTAATTTCCGTTAAATGCGTTATTGATCTTTTAGGTGAATCATGAAATCAGATGGTCTCATTCAAACAATGAAATGCTTGATTATACTTGGTTATAATGACATGATACTGGTTTCATAGAGGGGGTCGAATATAGTTGAGTAGTCGAGGAAAGAGATAAACCTCATGCTTGCTTGGAGAAGTTATCGTTTTTCTTTGTGTTTTTCTTTGTGAAAAGGAAAAAACATGTAGAGAAGGAAAAGCTTATTGGAAGTACCAGCATATCCTATTCCTCAAAAGTAAAATATGTATAGAAGGAAAAAAAGTGCTTTTATTTTGCAGTAAAGTGTTCTACTGACATGAAGTATTAATACTGCTATCTTCCTACATTTTCTGGTCTACATTTGTGCCTAGTTAAACAGTGTTATGATGTTCCATCACTTTACTTTTAGGCTGCTCAGTCCCACGCAGATCAGGCAGGCAATATTTGTAAACAGTTGCTGAATTGTGATGCCAATGGGCAAATCTTGCCTGAGCAGAATCGAAAGGAAGCGAGTACCTCCCAAGCTCCACAGGCATACGTAGCAGGAAATCGAGAGCAATCTGCTCCAGTGATGTACACTCGACAGGTATCTTATGAAAAATCTGGCAACCTTGATGAAGATATGAAATCTGCAGCTGCTGCAGTGGCAGCAAAGCTCACTGCATCAACATCTTCAGCCCAGATGCTGACTTATGTTCTCTCATCCTTGGCGTCCGAGGGTGTCATAGGCAACTCAAGTAAAGAATCTTCCCACGATAATCAATCGGAGAAAAGGGTGAAGCTTGAAAATGACCACTCAGCTTATGTCCCTTCACAGAACCCTCAAGAACCCCTCTCATTTTTCTCTCAATCCTTCTCAATGCAACACAATCTCCCGAGCACAGCTCAGGAATCTGCTCCAATTGAACCGCCTCCTCTACCATCATCGCCTCCACCGTTGCCACCCCTGCCTCCTATGCAGCCATATCCAGTGCCTCAGTGCATGCAGACATCTGTGCAGTTGCCTAATTCAGCATTTGTTTTCGCGACAAGCCAGCAACCTTCAGCATTGCCTGGTTTTCTCCAAGTTGTGCCTCCTGTCAATGGGGTTTCTCCTTTTACATCTCCCACAACAAATGCCTACCAAGGGTATTCAACTGATAGTAGTTTATATAGCCAGTCTTCATCCTTGCCGATGGCACCCGTTACCCGTCAATAGGATTGACAGTTCCCTGTGGTGCCTAGAATGGTTTGTTTGGTAATTTAGAGCAAATACAATCATACTTAGCTTCTCTCACTTAATTTTAGGGTTCTTGACAGCTTTTACATAATTAGCTAGTCTGATGTATACAATTAGGCTATTCACATTGTAACTATGTAACTTATGTTGTGATTTTATTTCTAGATTGGAGGTTGTTGGTGTTTATATAATACTGACCTAGTATTGCACTATAAAAAAGTCGTTTGTTCGAGTACTTCACTATCTTCACAATGTCAACCACGTTTGTTCACTTGTGACTTCCTAGCAATTTTATATTCAGAGGAAGCAAACAGGCTATGAGACAATCATTCGTGTCCCCTTGGTTAAACAAGCGAGGAAAAGGTAAGAATGATGACCGCACGTGATGTTCCCAAAAAAAAATAAACAGACCACCACCCTCATCTACCCAAATTGATTATAGAAATGGTGTGGACAGCACGACCCAATTTTGAGTCAAGAAAGATACAATGGATATTGGTTGAGCCTGCCCCAAAAGGGTCGAAGGTGAAGTATGAAACTCGACCAAACTGACACAGTGACACAGCTTTTAGAGAAACCCATATGTTAACTATCTCGGGAGTAAGTAAAAAAAATAAGGAGTAAGAATTGACCCAACACGTCGACGACAAACTCATTAACTTATGGGGGAACAAAAACTGATTAACGCCGCCGTCCTGCTGTCAGTTTCTGTACCAACAAGAAGTGGACAACTGACTCATTTTTCCCTTCCTTTCTCAAGGCACAAAATAATTTTTCTGCATGCACTACTTGCGTGAGGTACAAAATAACAAAATACTCCCTCCGTTCCAGTTTATGTGAACCTATTTTCTTTTTGGTCCGTTCCAAAAAGAATTTTTAAATTTGGAAACAATTTAGCTTAAACTTCCAATTCTACCCTTAATGAGAAGCTTTTATAACTACACGAATACTTTGGACCCCATTTTAACTTGTTTAGGACCACAAATTTCAAAAGTCTTCATTTTTTTCTTAAACTCCGTGCCCAGTCAAATAGGTTCACATAAATTCTTTTTTTTTCTTAAACTCTGTGCCCAGTCAAACAGGTTCACATAAATTGGAACGGAGGGAGTAAATTTTTTCTGCATTACTGCATGCATTTTCATCACAATGGATCATTCTGTAAAAAAAAAAAAAGAAAAAAAAGAAAAGGAAGTTGATATTGCAAAAAGTGCAGCAACTTTGTCTCCCCAAAGCTACTCTTAGTCCTACTATATGCAACTGCTCTTATATCAGGGAACTACTACAACCACTTCTACCTGGTACTCCCTATTTTGTTTCAAAAAACACGCGAGTCTTTACACAATAGCAAAAGAGACAAAATGTCGGGAATTTGTCCAAAAGCAGCCGTCCAAATTAAAGTTTGATATGAATAAGGAGTGAGGTCAGAAGGTAAAACTGTCTCAATATTTTAGAATCAGCCGAAAAGCAGAGACAAATGTCTCCTTTAAAAAGGGAACCATACTGAACAAGGACGGCTCATTGTTAAGTTTATGAAAGTCACGTTCCTGACTTATAAATATTTCAGCCCTCTATGTAACAACAACAATAACTAGTCTCAGAACTCGACTCCCTTTTCAGACAAAAGCCTGCAATTTTATTCTTTGGGTAAATGTGTTGGATCAACATAAGCTAGAACAAAGCCAAATGCTGAAATTGTATTTATGCTAAAATACAACAAGGACAGTTAACCAGTCCCACCACACTTCACTACCCAAGACCTCTATCCACCTGCGATTCTCTATAAATACCTCTAGTTGTAAATACCTGAATCATCCTCACTCACCACAAGGATAATTGAGCTAACCGACTCACTTGTCTTGCACCTCCCATACTTGAATAAAGTTAACTTCGTTCATCCTTCGTTCATCCCTATAGACATTCTCATAATTGAAATAAATAGAATGCACTATCAAACAGAGCCTTGGAATTCTTACCTACCTGAGAATTTTAAGATGGGTGGTGGTGACCCATTGGAAGAAGTACAGGGAATGGCATCAAGGAATGCAGTGGTGATATTCAGCAATAATACTTGTTGCATGTGTCACGCAATCAAGAAGCTTTTCTGTGGAATGGGTGTCAACCCAACAGTTTATGAATTAGATGAGAACTCCAGTTGGGAGCAGGCTTTAATGAGTCTTTTGGGCAGCTCCTCTTCTTTGCCTGTTGTTTTCATAGGTGGGAAGTTGGTTGGAGCTATGGACAGTGTCATGGCAGCTCACATTAATGGCACATTAGTTCCACTTTTGAAAGAGGCTGGTGCTCTCTGGCTTTAATCGTGTTGCGCGGATTCTCCAAAATGCTGCCGCACCCGTATCGGATCTTCCAAAAATACAATACTTTTGAGGATCCGATACGCACCCGACGACGTTTTCGGAGAGTCTGAGCAAGATCTTCTCTTCTCTCTTCCTCTTGTTTTTTTTTTTTACTTTACTACAGCGGAAGTGGAGTTGCTTAGATTTACCAATCTTTTCTTTTTTTCTACTTCATGACCAGAGAAGATTTTTTGTTTTACTTGTTTTTTGTAGTTAAAAGTCTTAATGGTCTGGGAAAAAAATTGTAACGTGCTGCTTCTAAAGAGAATTGAAGTGAATAAGAAAAATGTATTTCCACATTTCTTTACATATGATCACTTCCTAATTTACTTTTACTTTGTCTGCTATAGTGCAATGTTCTACCTCGCCTGTACAAACTCAGTTTCAATTTTTCTTTTACTTATCCTAGAGTTGTTATGGCTCTTTTTTAACTGTACTAAGAAGGAAGGTTTCATTACAAATAGAAGAGAAGGTATATTGTACTACTACCACTTAATACTGAATTTAAGAGAATATCACTCATTTTTAATGTGCTTCAAGATAATGCTCCTATAACTTAAAAGAAAACTTCTTTTAGTTAAATGGAATTTGAAGTAAATTCCTCAAATGATCATTCAAGGTGACTAAATTACTTACACCATCTCCAACCCAACACCATTTTTGATGCCAAACGCTATTTTGATGTAAGATTTAGTGTTTTCGTGCTCCAACCTAACGCCATTTCTTACCCCATTTTGGTGTGTGAATAATGTTACACCATCAACACCGTTACTATTCATTAATGTTTTATTATTATCTTTTATTATATACTGACTTTTAAATTAATATATTATAAATTTTGTAATTATTTATACTTTTTATGTAATATCTTTATAATATTAATTTTATATTTTGATTTTGGTGTATAATTTTTATAAATTAATTTTCGTATATATTATTTTTATAGACAAAGATGCTCATTTTGCACTCTGTAATGCATTAATAGAGCATTTATGGGAGCGGCATACTAATCCTGAAAGTTGATTATTTATGTAAAAATTTCATTAAATTTTACCATAAAATAATATTTATTTAATTATATCTTATCAATGATTTTATTTTTATTTAAATTATCCATTAATATGTATAATATTTGCTTACAATTTATATTATTTAAAAATTTATGATATAAAATAATTTTATATTAAATGGTTAAATAAGAAAGGCATGAATTATTTGGGATTAACATGTAAAAAAAGAAAAAAGAAACGATTTGTTTTATGAAATAAAAAATAAATTTAAATAAAAAATTAATATAATACTCCCTCCGGTTCATAATAAGTGTCCAATTTGCTTTTTCATTTTGGTTCAAATAAGTGACCAGTTATGTATTATGTAATCAAGAAAGAATTTAATTTGTTTTTACAAAATAACCTCTACGTACATATCCCTAAAAAGTTTTCTTACTCCTCACATTAAATATTTAATTAGGGGTAGTTAAGTCATAGTAGATATTTTTGTATAGAATTTAATATTTTCTTAATGGGCGTGCTAAAAGCAAATTGGACACTTATTGTGAACCGGAGGGAATATAGAAGAGAGAGAAGAATATAAAATAAATATTTCATTTTAGCGTAAAAAATAGTGTAATTGTTTGGAGTTAATTAGTAAAGTCACTTTCCTATTTTTTATCACAATAAAATCACTTAATTATTGGAAAACTCTCAAAAAAACAAAGAAAAGCTCAAGTTGTTTTGTGTGCAAATTATCACTTTTTCAATGTTTCTAAAGATGGTTCGCCTCTCACAATCATGAAAGGTACAAAGTAATTAATCTCATCCATAAATCATTTATCATAAAAGCAAAGAGCAAAAAACATAGGATGCAAAAATGACTCAAACACCTTACGATTTATCGAAAAGATATACCTTATGATTTTATTAAATAATAATAGTTGTAAAAAGATAAAAATGTAAATTAAAGAAAACCTCCATTAAAATGCAAAGTGAAAAAACGAACAGAAAAAAGTGATACAACAGCTCGAGCCAGCCGTGAGCCACGTGGCATACACTCTAAAATCCAGCGTAATCCCACTTAGTGGGGTTTGGGAGTTAGTTTGTACGCAAATCTTACCCCTATATTAGCCCTATATTAGGGTAGAGAAGCTGTTTCTAAATAGTCCCTCACATCACTTATCACCACCTTATTGTTGGGAAACTCGAACTTACGAACTCTTGGTTGGAAGCGGAAATTGTTTGCCATTACAGCAACCTGACGTCAAAATCATACTCCAATCATACACAAAACCAAAAAGGAAAGGGTTTTAACCACTGTATATATTTTGTAAGCTCTTCACTGTTTTACATTTCTTTCCTTTTCCGTCTTACTTTCCCGTTCAACGTCATCGATTTGGGGTCTAGGGTTCCTGGTTTCTTCTCCCTCCCTTTTACTAAATTCAATGCAACCAAACTCAATAATACTTCAAATCTGCTCTTTCACTACTCGTTAATCACTGGTACATGTTAATATTTTATTTATTTTTATATTCGTGTTATACTTGTAGCTTAGAAGTTAATTTATTTCCCTTTTTTAAACTATGGGGTTTGAGTGGTTCAACGGCGTGTACTCAATTTCTGTGTTTGGCTTCAGGAGCTGAGGGTAATTTGGGAAGTCCAGTGAAGGTTGGAGGTTTGGTTGGTGTTGATCGGAAAACAAGTGAAGACGGTGGGCAAATGCCGGAGGAGGACTTGATAGAGCTCAAATTTCGGTTGTACGATGGATCAGATATTGGTCCTTTTCGCTACTCACCTGCTTCCACCATAGCTATGCTTAAAGAGAGAATTGTCGCCGAGTGGCCCAAAGGTTTTTTTTTTCTACCTCCCTACTTTGCTAATTTTAATATTTTTTTCCTAGTTAGAAGTCAAGCATCGTGTAATTCTTTTCAGGGCTATGTATAACCAGTCTTGCCATGTTTTCAGTTGTTGTAATTTGCCCACATATGATGCCTCCCTGATTAAAAAGTTAAGGACTTTCAACTCTCGTTTTAGCTTATTTAGTTTTACAATCAGTGTGATCCTTTGCATTGAAAATTAGCTCTAAAAGGGGGACTAAAGGGTGTGGCCTAGTGGTCGATGAAGTGTATTGAGAACCACGAGGTCAAAGGTTCACATCCTGGCAAAAATACTAGGTGATTTCTTTCTCATATATCTAAGCATTGGTGGATAGAGTTACTTACCAGGTACATGTTGGTGGGAGGTAGCAGGTACTCTGTTGAGTTAGTTGAGGTGCGCATAAGCTGGCCTGAACACTATGATAATTAAAAAATAATAGTCAGATCTCATCCTGCATAATTTGAAAGTTGAATTTTGTTAGATTAAGTCACTTATAGGCAGCTTTTGAATTTGTTATACCGTTCATGGTCAGGCTTATTAGTTAGAAAGCTTGTGTCAAGTGGCAACTCCTCTGGAAAAGTCCAAGAGTGCTAGTGTTAGTCGCAACAATAACAACATACCCAGTATAATCCCATAGTCTGAGGAAGGTAGTGTGTATGCAGACCTTACCTCTACCTTGTGGAGATAAGTCGCAAATGTACTAATATTGAATTAATGATAGAAAGTATCTTTGCAGAATTTTTTGAGTCAAGAACTGTAGGGAGGTATTTCTTTTTCTGAACGTCAATTCCGTTTAAAATGACTCATCTTCAATAAGTTCGTATGAGTCCCGAGTTTCTAGTGTAGTCTGTTCAAGCTTTCGTGCTGCTTATTCAGAAGTTTTATTAGCTGGTGTGAACTTTCATCATGTGCCTTGATGTTTCACATGAAAGAATTGTGTGTTGTATTTGTTTTAGTGCTCTTTTTATCATTGGGTTCAGGAGTCTTAGGCTGCATATATTTGGTCTTATTTTTAGTTCTCCAAAAATCTTCACTATCTTGAGGGTTTCTCCATATTTCCAGCTTTGTGTCAACTCCCTTGCTAGTTTCGTCATTTAGCACAACATCATATGCAATATCAAAGGCCTTAGAATATCATCCTATGTATATTAGTTACTTTGTCCATAACTATGGTAAACAAGAAGCCATTCAAGGAAGATGCTTGTTGTAAGCCCACATCATTCACCATAGAATCTCATCTTGTATAGTGTATACTATTAGTTAGCTCAATATAAGCCAGCCGCCTGGTGTAAACCCATGATTATGAGAAATTCCTGTATGCATCCTCTCGATATTCCTGCACTTATGATTGCTTGCTTGCACATATGATATGACAAAATCACTTTAAGGGAATGTATTCATACTACTAAAGTCATATATTAAAAAAGGGGCATCACGGTGCACTAAGCTCTCGCTATGCGTGGGGTTCGGGGAAGGGCTAGACCACAAGGGTCTATTGTACGCAGTTTTATCCTGCATTTCTGCAAGAGGCTGTTTCCACACCTTGAACCTTGTGACCTCCTCGTCACATGACAACAACTTTACCAGTTACGCCAAGGCTCCCCTTCACTGCAGTCATATATTCTTTAAAAACAAAAAGTAAATATATCCAACCTACGGTTCATAGTGTCAAAAAATTTAGGGTATATATTTATTATCCATCTTTAAGATCAAAATCACCACCATCACCAGAGTGAATCAGCCTACATCCAGACAGTGTTACCTAGATCCAAAATTGCATGATTCATAGTGTTGTACATGAAAGTAGAATATGTATCCAAATTGTCAGATATATGCTGAATTCTAAGAGTGGGGACTTGATAGCTAGATCATCGAGCTAATGACACCAAATCATATTGACTCCATCAAAGATTGACAACTAAGCGTTTTGGTCCTACTCATTTGCCTAGGAAAGCTTGAAATAGAACCCATGGACCTTAGGATTCTTGATAGGGTTAAATGTGGTGCTCTCAAAGGCCAAAAGCGCAGGAAAGCACCAAGGTCTATTGAGATTTTAAATGCACAACAAAAATTGATACATATGCATAGTGAAACAAGGTGCTGAGGGAAAAAAATGAAAGAATATATATCTAATGCAAGGAAAATAACTATAAATATTAACAATAAAGTAAAAAAAAAAAAAGCAAAGTAAAATTCTGTCATTCAGTGTTCAAATACCGTACTGCAGGACGAGCTAAGTAAATTTTCCAACCAGGAGCTTTCTGGTTTTGAAGAGAACAGAAGAAAAAGTACTTTCCCACCTTCACACTAAAAAAGAAAAAAGAAAAATAAATAAAAAGATCAGCCAAAAGTTGAAGCCTTTTGGGTTAGCTACAGGTAAAGTTCGTCCAGAGCCAAAGCAAGACACACAAACCGCTACTCCTTCAGAATTAGAAGAGAATTTTAAGTTTCTACACTTTTAAGACTGAACCTTCAATATGCCCTATTTTCACCCCTATCAAACAAAGGGGGTAAACCCAAGACCAAATTTTCACAACTATAAACCTATGTTGGTAAAGGTGATAGAGTTTTGAGCCTGGAAAAACCACCTTTATGTTTGCTCTATATCGTGCAAGAAAGTGAGTAGACATCTGAACTTTAAGATTTGACACCTTCCTCTTATATCATGCTTTATTACTTTTCTGATGGTCCATTTATTTGCAGGGGTCTTTGAAAAGGGATTCGTTCATATGCTTCTTTGTACCTTTTGTCTATGGGCTTTGTTTTAATAAGATTCAGTTGTTTTCACTGCAGATAAAAAAATTGCACCCAAGGCGGCAAATGATGTAAAATTGATATGTGCTGGCAAAATCTTGGAAAACAGCAGGAGTGTTGGTCAATGCAAGACGCCTTTTGGCGAGCTACCAAATGGTATAATTACCATGCATGCTGTTGTACAACCATCTATAGCTAAAGCAAAATCAGGTTGGTTCCCCTTACTACTGAATATGCTGGCATTCTATGCTATGTCTTCCTGTTTTATATTAGGACATTTTAACCTGATGAAATCTTTATGTTCTTAAAACAGAAAGGGAACTAGAAGCTTTTATCTCTTCCTTTGAATGTGTTGAACCTTAAGCAACAGTGTTGAATGTGGGAGTCTTATTTCTAACATAGAATGCATCTGTCTAACATAGTTATGCTGGAGATGTCTAGTGGCTTTGCCAAGATTTTCAGAAGATTGACATTTCTCTAAGGCAAGAGTGTAAGATATTCAGATATAGTTCAGTTGGAGTCTTTCACATGTGGTGTGGAGAAATTGCTATTTTATGAGAAGAAAGGAGGAGGTTGCGAAGATTTGACATTTCTCTGATCCCATCTTAATATTTCTTCTATTTTGAACAGAAAAATGCTTGTCAATTCGATTCAATTTACTCTATGTCCGCTGAAATTTGCAACCATCCTTCTATAACACGGTGGATGTTTGCAATTTGTTGGCTGGCAATAAGATGGAGAACTAGAATAACTTTTATTCCTCTTCTACTTATTGGACTCGTTAATAAACTTTTGTAAGAGAAAATATAGCCAAGTGTGGAAAATATTTTGGGAGTTGAGGTTGAAATGAATGACATAGAGATAGGGAAATGTCACTTGAAGTATCTCCCAATAACATAAATTGAGGAAGTTACGAAAATTGAGCATTGTTTAACCAATTAAATGGTAAAATTACCATGTTTAGGGTAAAATTGTAAGCGAATGTACATCGAAAGCCAATATATTTCTTACCTTGTTCTTACTTTCTATATCAGCATAAATGAAAACTTGCTATGGGGCATTGAAGAATGAATCAATGCATAATTCTTAATGTTACACTTTAGTATTTTACCACCATCTTGTGTTGACAACAGTAACTTGGGATGTTAACATATCCAGCGTTTTTATGTGAGTGAATTAGCTTTATCATGGATCAATATTTGCTGGGGTATTATGTGAGTGAAATTAGCTTTATTAAAAATCAGCTTGAATGTGCTCTAGGTGGGATGAGCAACTCAACACGTTGCTTAATACACAAGCTTATAATTACACCAGCTTTTTACATGTATTCATTATGTCACTTTGAATATATTCCATGATAACTCAACACTTGTTTCATGGTGTAGAATTGTCTTTATGATTTTTCCTTTTTTTCCCTCTACTCTTTATTGTATCCTATCAATCTATGTTGCTTGGAGCTGAATCTACGCACGGCAAGTTTAGCCAGCATAAAGAAGAGGTAAGGTGACGCGAGATTAGACAGGATTATGGTGCGTAAATGCACTAATTTAGATCTCGGCTCTAGGAGAATGGAACAATTGATGAAGATATCACACACAGAATTAAAATAGGATGGTTGATAAAATGGAGAAGTGCTATTATTGCACTGTTAGTACATATGGAAGATTTGGTGTATGTTCCCAAATCTATTTGGGATTTTGTTGGTGATGCCGGAAACATAAGATACGCTTAACAACTGGCAGGGCCAAAGAATTACCAAGAGCAAAAAGAAGATATGGAGAGCTATTTCTTTGTGTATCTTGGGCAGTTTGGATTGCGAGAAACCATAAATATTTTGTGGATAAAAATCTATCCTTACTGTTCGTGAAGTTTAGATGCCTATAGAACATGTATTGGTGGAGCAATGTAAATTCTCTAGAGGATCCTAGCTTGATAGTAGAACTCATAGACTTCCTCCAAGTCTAAAAGGGAGAAACTACCTCATGTTTTGAACTACTTAGGCACCTGCTTGCTGCTATCTTTTGCTATTAAGTTTATATTTACTGATCAGAAAAGAAATGAAGAAATACTACCAGAGTATTATATGATAGAGAGGATGCAGTTTGATAGGCAAGTTCTATAAAACGGTTATAAGACCAATAACGTTATGTGAGAGTGAGTGTCGGGCCTCTACAAGAATTATAAAGGAGAGCAAGATTTATATCCTTGTTCTTCTTACAAGGATTCAGTGCATCTATCAGTGTGTCCACATCTTCTACCAGTTCTTCCTTACACCAAAAATGAAATAGAAAAAAACTTGTGTGGATCAAAATCTTCAAATATTGGATTGATGCGAGTCTGAGTGGAATGATGTGGTCAACGAGGATCTATATAACCAACTCTAGCTAGCTTGAGATTGAGGCATAGCTGTTGTTTGCTATTTTTTTGGTCTTTTTCACCTCGTCTATTTTGGTTTATTTGCATTGTTATTCTCTTAACTTCTTCACCGTCAAGCACTGCTAGTTTTTGTTGAATTATCTGAAGATCCAACTTTGAGGGATTTTGCTAGTCTACAATTGATGTGCATAATTTTTGATGATTGCTACAATCCGAATAATCTTCCTCTTTATAGTGTGACCTGAACTGCTGACTCTCAACTTGTAAAGCATCTAATGAACGTGGACTTACTAAGTTCTAAGGAGTTCCGTTGTCACTTCTTGTTAAGTTGCAAACTGTCGTATTTTTGTAGACGCATATATAATTGTTCTTTATAGTGTGACCTGAACTGCTGACTCTCAACTTGTAGAGCATCTAATGAATGTGGACTTACCAAGTTCTAAGGAGTTCCGTTGCCACTTCTTGTTAAGTTGCAAACTGTCGTATTTTTGTAGACGCATGTATAATTGTTCACCGTCTATGTGCGTATCTTGAACCTTGAGAGAGAGCTCTGTATTTGAAGATCTGAGGTGGTCCTGCTACACGCTGTCCCCTACTCTAGCCCCCGGTTGCCAATTCTCAGTCCAGGGTTATGTTGTTAAACTTAAACCATTGATGTTTTATTCTTAACCTTTATTGCTGCTGAGACTTGTCTTTCTGCAACAGAAAAGAAGATTGACGAGACCCCAAAGAAAAGCATCTGTTCGTGCTCCATATTGTGAGATTGCAAGTGTGATTCAGTTTGACCTTGTGGTATTCATGGGGTTACCTGCTCTTTTAGTCACTGAGTTAATAATCTGTATGTACCTCATTATTACATGTTTGTTAAAAGGCATTTCTATGTAACTATTGCATGTTCCTATTATCACGTTTGTTCTATAAAGTTGGCATCTTTACATTTGTAGTCGCAGATTTCTCATTTGGAAAATACAGGGAAGGATGGGGACACGCAGAAGGTGATTTCTCATCATGGTCAATGGACTCGGATTTTCTTGTCAAACAGACGCATAATTAAATTGACTTATGGATTCCACGTTTTAGTCAATAATTGACACATTAGTGTACTAGCTACCTACCTTTACGTAGGATGCTGGTTATTTTTTTAATACTTGTGGTCGTCTTAGGAGGAATTGTCCTTATTGAGTGATGCAGGGTAAACTTTATTCTTACCAAAAAAGTCTCAGCAACTTTTGTATATAACACAACCGAGTAATTCTTACAATATCAAGGTAACGCAGCATGCGACTTTAGCTTTTATTGTCTTTTAGAATAACCATAAATATATAAGGAAACGAAAAAGATATGATCTAAAAAAAAAAACTTTTTTTTTTCCTGAAGCTTGAAATCCTTTTATGGTCTCATAATTCGTTTCCTCTACTTTTCTTCTTTCTTTTTTTCTTCTTTAAACAAAACCACTTCCAGTGGTGATTTTATACATCACTAAACAGCAAAACTTTCATGGTAGGGGATGCGACTCACATTCTCCAATTCAAGTTGAGAATGGACCGTCCTATTTATACATTAGAGAAATCTAACACTAATCAGATTTGGGGACTCGTTAACAATTTGTCATGTTAAGCTTACAATTTTTTTTTTTAATCATAAATTAATGTTGACCTAATCCATCTTAAGAGGTCCCATTCTACTTACACAGAAAAAATAATACTCCATGCATCTAGAACTTTGATAATTCTGTTTCATTTTCTTTTTCCTCTTTGGCATTGATGCGTCTTTTTGTTTTGTTTTGTTTGGGCTTAGATAAAAGCAATCTCAATCTGAGTAAGAAATTAAATAGAGAAAATGAAAGAAAGGAAAAGGGGAGACATACATTGATACAAGTAAACATTAAGGAAGAAGAAGGGAAGCAAATAGAGAAACCAGCATCAGCATCGCCATGCAGACGCAGCTAAAATGGCTCTATCTTGCCATCCCAAGAGCAAACAACCATTATCCTCTGTCAATTTATAACCATCACACGAGTAAAGTCCCAGTAATATTTTGGACTGCGTCACTGCGTTGGCACTCAGTGGCACCCCTTTAAACCCCTTCCCTTCCATTAATCTCCTCCATTTTTCCAACCTCTCGTGCCGCACCACTCTCTCTGCTCCCTCACACGACACTATGTTCATTATCTCCGGCGCAAATATATACTGTTCCAGTTTTGCCCTCTGCGAAGAATCCGCCGGAAAAGTTGCGTCCAGAGAATCAAATATCGCTGAATAGTAGTGCAACGCTTCTAAGAACCGGCCTAAAAAGTAGGGCCCGTTATGGCTCGCTTCTTGCTCCACAATGGTTACTATATTCGGAGCCTGGTCTCTAATCATGGCTAACAAGTTTCCAATACAATTGACTGGGACTCTATGGAGTCGGTTCACCGAATTAACAGCCAGAGCCTCACCAATCCTTCTGTTAAACATGTGCGGTTTCAAATCCTCAAGTTGCTCGCCTACAGGGTGAAATTCAAACGGAACATGAAGGGAGTGAGCCAGTTCTGTTAAACATCGGCCCGTTTCCCTGACGGCTTCAGGAGACGGCCCGACTCCTGTTATACGAAGGAACGGAGCTCCACCGGGTCGGGCTGCTAACGCTTGCATAAAAGCGGGCCACTGATAACCTTGAAGGATGTCTAAATCGATGACGTGGACCCGCTCTTCGGCTTCAAATGCTTCAAATATGGCTTGATTAGCTGTGAAATGAGCAAATTTAACGTAAGGGCAAGCTTGGTAAAGAATTTGATAGATTTTGAGGATTTCTAGGGAATTAGGAGGGAAAGGGTTGAATGGTTTTGGAGCAGAAGAAGTGCTGGGTTTAGTGGCTAGGGTTGCGGCGAGTCTAGCAGTAAGAGCTTCGGTGAAGCAGGAAGCGACACGTTGCATGGAGTCGCCGATAGGGGTGACAACTCGATTCAGGTGGTGGAGGTATCTTCTGGCCAACATGTAGTCCTCTTTTGAGACTGCTTCTGCACAGGCAAGGAGAAGGTGCACCAGTTGTAAGCCACTGTCCTGTTCCTGCATATATACATGCATGCGTTCAAATTAGATTATTTACACTTATTTATCTTTAATTAGCATAGTGCCACCTATATAATTTAGGAAATTAATAGCCCGTTGGGTGAAACTGCAAAAATCAGCTAATTTTTAGAAGTGTTTTTTTCTCGTAAGTATTTTTGGTAAAAAACAGTTTGTATTTGGCTAATTAATTTGAAAAGTACTTCTGAGCAGCAATTAGTGTTTGGCTAAACTTTTAAAAATTGTTTCTAAGTGTATTTTTCTCAAAAGTGTTTTTGGAGAGAAACTATTTTTTTCTGCTTCTGCTTTTCCTCAAAAGCACTTTTTTTCTTCCGGCCAAACACCTCAACTTTGAAAAAAAAATAGTTTTAGGATTGAAAAAGCTTGGCCAAACAGGCTATAAATTAGAACATTGCTGTCTAGTGAAACGTCTTCAAATTAGCAATAGATTATATTTGTCTAGTGAAGCTGATTGAAAGAGTCCAATTTTGTGGGATGACTAAGGATTAGGCTCTTTTCTTAATAAGCTTCTGTCCATATACAAAGAGGGACAAACACGTTTGCATGGTCATAATAAGCAAGCCGTTAGAATTCGCTGTAGATATGTTGCCGTTTTTAGCTGACTTGGTTTAATTCCTACGTTACTATTGAAAAAGAAAAATAATGTTGTAAACAAGGTAGATTAGAAAGTTAATTTGAATAAATAGCATTGGAAACTGCAGGGGCGGATTTATATGGGAGGGAGGAGGTGGGTTCACGTGAACCTATGCTCCCCTTTCTGGACTATGTATAGCACTTGTATTTTTTTGATTTTATGTCGATGAGTGCACCGCCTTAAGTTGTTCTTTAAAAAGAAGGCTTTCACTAAAATGTTTCATGAAATGTGATGTTCTGATTCCATCTTTTTCTCTTGAAGATTATCACTGATAATAGTAGGTTGTAAGTATTCGTTGAAAAAAAAAACTTTAAAATTAAAAGGTTAATCTCTCAAAAAAGGCTTACATTTTGTCATGAAACAGTACCAAAAAAGATAATAAAATTAATCTAAACTCCCACTATAATCATAAACTAATAATGCAAATTACGTATCTATAGGGAAATAGAAGTACATAAAAAGATCTATGTATAAGAGGCATGATTTTTTTTTTATATTTAGCTTGATATATATAACATAAGATATTTATTGCAAGTAATAATTCTATTATTGATAGCTTTCAAAGTATGAAAATTTGTCAGAGGACATAAATAATACTAACAATATTATAGAGTTTGCTCGTCAAGTTGTGTCATCATAAAAAAAAAATACTCCATTGTTAAAAATTGCTAATTAATTTGAAAAGTACATCTATTTAAAAATAGTGGTGCACCCGTACTCTTAAAATTCCGAATACGCTGAGGGAAAGACAGTCTAAATTTTGGCATATTTGCATGAGGTGAAATCAAGACGTGCAAGATGAGTAGTACTAGCTAGATATGGTTTCCTTTCCCTAACCTTGTAAAGAACCCTCAATTATAAATGTCAAAGTAAATTTACAAAGAAAATTAATACAGATAAAGTAGTACCTGATCAGGTGCAGCAACAACCAAGTTGTGATTGATAATTTGCGTATGTTGTTGTTGTGTCATTGGTGGTTGTGCATGTGTTATTGGTCTTTGTTTTTGTTGCTTTTCATGCTGCCGTTCTTGTTGTAGCTGTTGGGACAAAGGAGCGATAGACCCCGTCTGGAAAATTTCATCGTCTGGGACGGCACTTGTGTCGCCAAGTAAGGATCCCATAAAGCTACCTGGTCCATTAGATGATGAATTTGGCAAAGCCAGGCACTCCAACAGATCGGGCACTACCGACAGTGCATCAAACGACTCGGACGAAGATCCAGCCACACCACTACCTGAAACTTTAAGGGCCAAATACGAGGATGCCAAATCCTCCTCCTTGTCATAATCATCATCCAAGAAACTCTCAAGAGCTGGCAGTTTAAAGCTCTCAATTTGCATGAACTGGTTATTGGGAGAGTTGAATACCTTTTGGAGTGGGCTCAGTCCCTTGCCTTTATTACTCGAGTGGTAATTAGGTCCCAAAGGAGAGCGAGGAGGTGAGCACATCATCATGCTCTGCCCATGAATCCCCTGATGATGCGCGTATATATTATAGTTATTATTATTGTTGTTGTTGTTACTATGAGTAGTAGTACTGAAACTGGAAGCAGGCTGAGGCGAGGGATGGTTCCTGACGGGGGAAGAGATCATGAAATCTCCCTCCAGCTGATCAGCAAAGAATGATTCCCAAATGGAATTATCAGGTGATTGAATTTCAACATCATCGTCCACTTCGAATTTCAGGGCAGGGAAACTGAGACTAGTAGGTGCTAAGCTGCCACAATTGAGTTCAAAATCGGAGGTGACAGGAGTCACTTTCTTTGATTCAGAAGAAGCAAGAGAAGACTCATCTAGCGGCAGCTTACTGTATGAATTCTCACTCTTGAAACTTCCTATTTCACTCTTTAAGCTGCCAACTTCGCTCTTTATGTCATTCTTTAAACTTCCCATGCTCACAGACAAAGAATTGTTCATAACACTCATTCACTGCCCTTGTTTTTTGCAATCTATCTATGCTGATGAATCAACCTTTATTATTATGATTTGATGTCCTATATAATTAACAGGGAAATTATTAGAAATGATTATGATATGAAGGTGCAGAAAGAGGAAGTTTGATGTTGAAAATCAGGCGAAAAGGAAAAGGAAAGAGTTTTTAAATGGTGAAAGTTTGTGATCTTTCAATCGTTTTTTTATTGGAAAATTAAGGGCATTCGTCAGCTTGTCCAGACTGTAGGTTCTGAGGGAAGAAAATCTTGGAAAAATCTGTGACTTCTTCATTTCGCGTGTTTGGAACTTAGTGAATTTTATCGACTTCTTTCTATCAATCGAATAGGATTTGGAATTATACCTCTTAAACTATTAACGGTAGAATTTTCTGTTAGCTGGTTGGTCGATTCTACGTTATTTTATTTCATCTCTTGTTCTCTTCTTAAACGACAAGAGTGGTTGCTCTGATGGTAAGCAACCTTCACTTCCAACCAAGAGGTTATGAGTTCGAGTCTCCCCAAGAGCAAGGTGGGAAGTTTTTGGAGGGAAGGATGCCGGGGTCTATTTGGAAACAGTCTCCCCAAGAGCAAGGTGGGAAGTTTTTGGAGGGAAGGATGCCGGGGTCTATTTGGAAACAGCCTCTTTACCCCCTGCGTACACTACCCTCCCCAGACCTCACTAAGTGAGAATATACTGGGTTGTTGTTCTTCTTAAACTACAGTGTTTATACTTCTGGTGCACAAAAAAGCAAGAAACAGTGGGGCCTTGAGGTCCAGTTGTACGAAGTTCGTGGTATGGGCCCCACCGTGGGCCGGCCCAGCTGAAGATAGCAAAAGAAGGCAAGCATAGTTGGGAATTTTGAATATAAAGAATGATTCCTTTGGTTTCCATAAAATAATGGGAGTATAGTGAAATCCGCAAGCAGGGATTGGTCAAAGCGGAATGAAAGGGATATTATTAGATAAATGCGATTTTGTTTAACATATATTGAACACCCTTTGCTGGAATTTTGTTTAACTTATTTCAAGTTTGAACACACTTGAGGAAATTCCTGGCTTCGCCTAGTAGCTTGTATTTTCTCTATTCGTGCGTGTACTTAAGCAGAGGCGGATCTAGGATTTTAATGACATGGGCGCACCACTATAATAAAAGAAAAAAAGAAGAAGTATTAAGTGCACTATTTAGCCTCTTTGGAGCATGAGAGCTAGCAGATAATACTAGACCAATTCTAAAAAATATGTACATAAAATATCTAGTTTGACGGAAAAACCATGAGTTCACGTGCCCCATGTAAATGCCTACAAATCTGCCTACAAATCCGCCTCTGCACTTAAGACTGTATTCATTGTATTTATTTGACAATGCCTATGTACAAATTCGCCTGTGCACTTATGTACATAAAATACCTAGTTTGACGGAATAACTTGACACACTGCCTACAAGATAGTGTTTCAGCTAACTGCCTAGCTTTGTGTTTCCTCTTATTGTACGACACATACATGGAAGATTATTAGGTATCTATTTTTCAAGTTGTAACTCCCAATATTTTCCTTTTTCTCTTTTTGCATGTTTCTTTAATTTTGCGTCATTGAACCGTTAGTGTCTTATGTCTAGCGAGAATAAAACATTATAGCGGTTATCTCTTCACATAAACACTCAAACACTATTTACTCCAGGGTAATATAGGAAAACAATAATTAATTCATTCTTAAAATCTAAAAAAAATCAAATATTTTGGACCACAAAATAAGGGCCAAAAAACCACTTATTGTGGACCGGAGGGAGTATATACATGATCTTCAATTAAAATCCAGTGAGTGACAATCATCTTCTGGACATGACTTAAATTTGTTCTTCTTATTAATGGACTCAAAATAGCGCATAACCATACTTTCAAAATAAATAGTAAATAAATACAGAAAACTGTGCAAACAGGCCACTCTTGTATCGGCAAACTCCTAGGTTTTGCACTTTCTAAAAGTTTAAACTAAATAGAGCTCACTTTTGATTATTTATTATATTATGTGTCTCAATATTTATATGACAAGTATAAATGTAATACTCTTTGGTTATCTGTCCTAATTAGTAATCAAATTTAAGAGCTACTTATTAGATTTGTAGTTGAGTTGTAACTTTCAAACTTTAAATTCCACTGTCTCTTCTTTGCAGCCTTCTATAATTTCATTTCCACTCGCTCTTCTTGAAAGTTTATGTGCATTTCTGTAAAAGAACTGTTGAGTTTCTTTTTAATATAGAAAGGTATTAAAAAGAGGGTGAATGGGAAATGGAGGGAAATGAAAATTTTGAGTAAAATTTTAAGTTTTCCTCTCCTTTTAATGAGACATTGTCCCTCGTTGGTAGAGGAAAAGGAGTTTGGTAGGTTTATAAACAAATGCACTTCATGTAGCTCTTAAAGAGTTAGGAAGAAGGCAAACCTCGCGTCGTCGTTGTTGCTCGCTTGGCTCGGCTTCGGATTTGGATTTGGTCAAATGATTGATTGATTAATTTTTTGGACCAAATTTATTCGTTAATAGTAAATATTAACATAATATTATCCGTGTTTGTAACGGATATGTTCCAATCCGTGTATTGTACCACCAGTTGCAATAGCAGCCGCCTAGGAGGGGATTAAATTCCTTAAGGAAACACTGTGAATTCAGTGGGCTCGAATTAATTTCTGTTTTATTTATATTTATGTTTATAAGCTAACGTTCTAATTTTCAGAATTATTATTTACAAATACAGGATAACAACAACAAGAACATGTGGCAATAAAGCTGCTTCGGAAACGAAGGGGTAAACTTTAAAAAAAATATTGAAAGAGAAGAGTTTGGGTTGTTAAGCCAAAACTACCGTAGCCGAATATGTAGGTAGAAAATAAGAAGAAAGTGAAGAATACATGCCTCATTTGTTTGTACTGAACCTAAATCTGAATCTTAATTATTCAAATTTCAGACATTAAGTGTGTTTGTTTTTAAAGTTTGAATCTTAATTATTTAAATCTTAATCATTAAGTGTTTTTTTTTACTTCACAACCACTTATTGGGTCTGAATAAGTCTGTATGATTAAGATCTATAACAAAGACTTAAGATGCTATCACATATTCATTATTAACTGCCGCCATTGCCTATCATTATCAATTACCACGATGCCACCATCACCACCATACTCAACCACCACCACCACCTCCATCACCACCACGCCACATTCATCCTCAATCATAGCCGCCACCATTATCAACCATCACCACCCACTATCCCCGCCACTTCGACCACCATATATCATTCTGACCCACAATCAACAGTCATCCACCTCAACTACCACAAATGACCACCACCCACCCACCACCTTCCTCAGTCACAACTACTACCACCACTAGCTATTATTAACTATCACCACCCACCAACACCATCCTCAATCATAATCGCCACAACTACCAATCACTACTAGCTAGCATGAACCACCATCATCAACTAAAACTACCCGCATTCACCTGTTAGCCATCACCATCAACAACTATCGTATTTTAAAAAACTATATATTTTATTAATAGAATATTAGATTAGTTAGTATTTCATTTGGATTTTATGTTTATTAATTTTCAAATAAAGATAAATTTTATACATTCAGATGTTAAAAATCAAATAGTCTTAATTATTTCTATTCAGATCTTAATACACATCTTAAAATATTCAGATGTGTATTTAAATTTAAATGTCTTAATCTTAATACACATCTTGATATTCAGATGTGTATGCAAATTCAGACGTCTTAATCATAAAAAAAAAACAAATGAGGCCTAAATCTCCAAGTGTTAGCCAAAAGAAGGGGCGGTAGGTCATTATCCAAGAAAAATATTTAAGAGGGAAACTAAGTGCGAAAGAGGAAGTAGAGAGGTAATGAAAGAAATCACAATGATTAAAGTTTCCTTCCCTTAATCAAAAGTATGAGATTCAAATCGTGAGAATAAAATTATTTTTGATATATACCCCCTTCGGTTCAAAATAAGTAATTTTTTGGCTTTTTTCTTGTGGTCCAAAATAAGTGATTTTTTCAGATTTCAAGAATGAATTAATTATTTTTTTCTTATATTACCCTTAGAGTAATTAATGTTGGAGTATGTGTTAGGAGTGTTTATGTAAAGAAATAGTAAATGTTAATATGGTCAATTTTATTGTTATTTAATGTTAAAAGAAGAATTTCTTAATATGTGTGAAAACAACAAAAAATTACTTATTTTGGACCGGAGGGAGTATAAAAAAAAAGCTAAAATTCCTTATGATTTAGTATTTTTTATAATGCGAATCCGAATTAATCCGATCAGTTAATACTCCCTCCGGTTCACAATAAGTGTCCAATTTGCTTTTAGCACGCCCATTAAAAAATACTAAATTCTATACAAAAATACCTACTATGACTAAACTACTCCTAATTAAATATTTAATGTGAGGAGTAAGAAATTTTTTTAGGGATATGTACATAGTGGTTATTTTGTAAAAACAAATTGAATTCTTTCTTGATTACGTAACTGAACACTTATTTTGAACCAAAATGAAAAAACAAATTGATTACTTATTGTGAACCGGAGAGAGTACCGGGTAGCGAGCGGTGACAAATAGTAGAAATTGACAACATTAATGTCTCATGTGTCGTCGATGGCGCCCTTATATATGCCTTGGATTTACCTAAGGATGGTTGCCCTTTGTCTTTCTCCTCTCAGAAAAGTCGGCATTTTTTCTCTTCATTTATTGCCACCTCCACAAAGTTAAACCCACCTTCTTTCTAACTGGATAATAATGTTTATCACGTCCCTCAGCTTATTTTTCCACTATTGAATTTTGAAAAAAAAATTATTAACATTCCCAAATATATTACTACTATATATATATATATATATATATATATATATATATATATAGCATCAAAATTACCAACTTATTAACTTTTCCTAGATAATCTAGTGACGAATATATAGGGTGGCATAGTTTATTTGTCGCATATTAATGAATTTTGATAGTTTCTTATTTATAATTATCTTTACAACTAACTTATTAACTTTTCCCATCCCAGAAACACTAGTTTACAAATATATAGAGTGGAAAGAAGGTTAGGCTCCCGTGTAATAATTCTTTATATAACCACAAAAAAGGTCTTTGGTCTCACCCCCAAAAACAAGGTTTGGACCTCGTCTTTATATATTTACTACGATCCCGTTCATATTTTAATGGAAAGCGATGAATATAGGTATTTAATATTTGTTTGAGGGACGTGTGAATTCAATAGCCAATGTTATATTAAGAACGGGAATTTTCAGAAATCACTATTGTTTATATAAAAATTTATGATATACGAATTGCGCTAATGTATTCATAAATATAGTAGTACAAGTACAACAAGTACAGTCGCACAACTGGACTTTCCTAATTTTTAGGCGAATTCCGCTATTCTATTCATGAATACAGTAGCGTGAGTACAGCCTCGTAGAAGCGAAATTTATGTATAATTGATTTTGTTGAGCTAAATTATGAGTGATACTAATTGATCCTCTTTCAGTTATTAAACAGCTGGACTTCCTTATTTTTTAGTCCCTTTTGAATCATTTATCACAAATTTTCGTATCTTATTGTGTATCTTAAACTTCCTCCATATTAGCCATGGCCAGATCTGTTCACCTAAGAGGATGAGCTAATATTGGATGATGATGCCGGCGATTCTGACGATGACCACGATGATGACGCTGACAATTCTGTTGATTTGATGGAGAAGAGAGACAATTGAGAATCTTACTAATAGAAAGAAGGAAGAAAGAGAAAGAACATAATTGGCGTATTGCATTCCTCGATGGTAGGTATAAATAAATACATATTTTGCTATAAAATAGAAAAGGTAGATATAAATAATAATATTTTGAAATTATTTTGGTTTATAATAAATAGGGTACAATAGTTTGTTATAGGAGGTAAAATTAGAGTAAAAACGGTTATCAACTGGTTGAGTTTCATAAATGTTGTACTAATATCTTTTTTTTTTAAAAAAAAAAAATTGATTGAAGAGAAACACTAGAAAATTAGGACGATTAATAAAAGAGTAATTGGCATTTTCTCTTTTTCTTTCAGATGTGTAAAACATGGAAAATATAATTATCATAATGGTCAGCTGGTAGATGTAGAGTTTTCTGTGATGACCAATAGCCAGGACGTAACAAATGGAAAAACTACGCTTCTGGCTTTTTCCCTTTTTCTTTTTGGAATATTTTGAACAATTGTCTGTTAGTTATTGTAATTAATTCAGATTTTAATATATCTTCCTGAAATATGATTTATGTGGACCACTTCTCCACCCACACTCGATTCCAATCATTAACCCAGAAAAAAAAAATATCGTTATTCAAACTAATTTCAAAACTAAAATTCAAGCTAATTAGTCTTTAGTTTTTTTTAAAAAAAAAACTTAGTCTTTTAGGGGACACGTTGGAAGAAAGAATCATTTTACAACTTTTCGATGACCACATTTTGCAACTTTGTACGGTTTCAGCAGTTGCTGGCCTAATTGAGTTTTGACGTAATTGAAATTAGTACTCTTTTATGTGATGAAAATGGCCGAATATGTTAGGGATATAGTAGATATGCCCTAAATCTAATATCATATTTGATGATTTGAACATAATTTTGTGAACGTTATTTGATATAAAATATGTATGGCATTTGATATTCTTTTATCATTGTTATTAATTGCTTTATTAATTTGATAAGGTCCTTGATTAAATTTTGAGACTTGACATTGTGATGGAGATCATGATAATGAGAGTAAAGTTTCTTTTAATTTAATCTAAATTTGTTCTTGATCGTAGGATTATTAATTTGGACATTAGTAATCCGGTTAGATCAATATTTATGTGATCGTCTTTATGGAATAAAGATTAGTTTATCCCATTAACTAAATTACATAGATAGATGATGCATATAGAGATATGATCATTGAACCGACTCATTGGATAATTCCTAATTATTAGAATTACCATAAACTGTCAATAGGATATTCTCTTGAAGAATGTGATGTAAGATTTTCCTTTGACATGGGATCGTCATAGTAATTGACAAGTTATTTATTGTGCTTTGATACCAGACACCTATGGCCCTAGGGCGATAGTTGAAAGGATATTGGGTACGATTAAATATTTGTAGAATTAGTGAATGATCAAGATGGAATCTGTCAACTCTTGGTAATGAGTTTAAGCTCCATGTTGTCAAGAATTATAAACGACCAAATCAAAACCTTGGCCAGGGCAATTGAATGAAAGAAGAAATGAGTTTCTTAGGTCATTCGATGGTCGATTATATTTGACATGAATACATGGTTGGTCGCCTATTAGGATTTGACAGTTGAACTATATCCTAGGGTGACTCAGAGCTATAAGGATGGAAGGAATTACTACATTATTCTTCTACTGGTTCTTGAGAGTAAATTGTATACTTCATTCTATCCGGTCGTTAAGGAGTGTTGCTAAACGCCACCCTTGATTAGTATATTGATGTGATCAATTTACTACCGGCTTAGTATTGAACCTATGGGGTCGCACACTAACGAGTGTTCTGATCTTTGCTAAAAGATTAATTATTTTATTATTTGATAATTAAATTAAAGAATTTAATTAGTCAAATATATTAAATTATTAGTCCAAATGAAATATTATTATATTCTTTGCTAGCACAGAGGATATAATTAATATTGTGAATAAATTGATTTTCTATTTGGAATAGTAAATTGAATTATATTTCTTGACTAACCATTGGATAAACTAATTATCAAATTATATATATATAATTGGTAATACTATGTGGGCACAACAAGACAAAAGGAAAAGTTTGTCGTTGCTGCGTGCCTCGTTAATTCTCGTTAGGAATGAGATTTGTTTTCCAAAGGAAAATTGTGGAGAAGTCCAAATTTGGTCTTGTGCTACAGTAGGTCACCGCCTCAAATTTTCCTAAACCTTTTGGGAATGAATTATTAATTGGTACTATAATAAATACCTATTAGTCCTAAACATGAGGTGTGTGAAAAAAGCGTGTAAGTGTGCCGCAAAAAGTCAAGAACTATTCTTTATAAGAAAATTAGTTTTCTTCTTTTACTTTCGGGCTGAAACTTTGAGAAGAATTTCAGCATAGTAATTTTCGTTCAATTTGTTCACGGATTTCATTGATCAAAGAGTTGATAGTAAGGATCGGTCTCGGTATGGATACGCATAGAGTCTTCGCACTATCGAAGAATTTGAAACGAGACTTTCTTCACCAGGTACGTCTTAGATCCGATTTATTGGCATGTAAATAAATTTTTAAACACGAAAAGATCTGTCTAGGATTGTTATTGTCTTCCGCCGCGTGTTACGAATACCTATACGCAATCCTACAGAATATAGGTAATTCTTAATTAATTTGTTTCATGAATAGGGAGAGCTTATCATGCCATGCTTAAATCTATTTTCTTTTGGCATTAAATATAATTCTCCGCAAGAAAGAAAAGACTTTGAGAGAAAGACGTTCGGAAGACCTCTAATCAGTGCTTGCAAAGTAAACAAAAACGAGACCCTCATATATAAGGGAAAAGGGAAAAAAGGTAACACTTACATATATATATATATGCAAATCATTTGTTCTAAACTTGTATTTTACAACTCCAAGTACTTGATTTTGTCTAAGCAAAGGTACGTAATATGCACTATAATCTTTTCTTCGCAAAAGAATATTACATGTTCAAATTTACAGTATTAATCATGAGATGTGGATTAATTTGCGTAACTAAAACATTCACGTGTTAGAATTGAGTGGAAGCATGTGAGTGAAAGTAACTCATAAAAAAAGGTTTAACCTGTTTTATATATATGATGAGTTATACATAAGTAAAATTTTCATCTGACTAGTTACATAAAAAAAATTTAATTGACAGAAACAGAGTCAGAATCAGAAAGATAATATCCAAGATATCAATTTAACATTTTGCTTTCTAATTAATAAAGTAGTTTATACTAACATCTAAAGACTAACTATAAGTTAATACAGAAGTATTACAATTATTTTAAACCTAAAGGCGTACATTTCGTAGGAACTTCATGATGTTTTATTAGCAGACTAATCAACGTGTCCCCTAAATTTTTATTTTTAAGGAAAAAAAAGGATACAAACCGCACGACCAAGTTTCTGTACAAGACGCCAAAAGCTAATCTCCCTTTCAAAGGAATTTCTTCGGACCCAATTAAGATTGTGTCATCATGACTCAGGTATCTCTTCAGCACATTTCTTAATCATAAATACACTTACCTAAATTACGAAATGAGATCACAAAATAACTAAGTATCGTTGATCCGTTATATCACCTAAATGGGAGTGACTGTAAAGAAAAATAAAGCAAGAAAAGAAGGGAGAACAAATATAGAATTAAGCAGAGATTCTCTAGGAACTTAATTCATAGTATACCTTTTTCTAGTAATTTCATAATTCTTACTTATCCATCCATTTTTTATTTTTAAAAAAAGAAATAACAACGTTTAAAAATTATAGTATTAAACATGATAGGTAGCTTTTGCTACCACACACAATATGCATTAACCTCACCTCCAATGGTATCTAAGGTAGCTTTTGTTATCTTCCAGGATACACTAGGGAGGCTAGTAGTAGCACAACTCCCTCAACTCAGTTGTAAAATGCTCTGCTGGTCTTAAAGAAAAAGTTTTACATATTAGTTTTGTTTGGTAATTAACAAAAAAAAAACTCAAACTTGGTAAGAGTTAGGCGGGTTTCGGTAAGAGTTAGGCGGGTTTCGCCATGACCCACTATTTAGGTAGAAATGACGTGGGATAGCCACTTTTTAATATAGTATTTAGTTTTTATCCAGTATTTTTAATGCTGAGCAAAATTAGCTACTACTCTATTAAAACTAATACGAAAAGACGTTTTTACCCTTTCTTTATGAGTGCTGTGTAAATATAAAGGACATGGTGTCCTTAACATTTACACTACATATATGAAGTTAAGGACATGATGTCCTTAACATTCACACTGTACATATGAAGTCAAGGACATGATGCCCTAAAGTTTAATAACGGAAGGTGCAAATACAAGACAATTTGTTCTTAATATTTACATAACATTCATGAAGTTAAGGACATCATGTCCTTAATATTTATACAACACCCATGTCTAGCACAGGGGTATTTTCGTCCGGGTGGGTAATAATTTATTAAGCACTGGTTAAAGAGTAAATACATTTTAAACAGTGGTTAAAGAGTAAAGACATCTCTAATTAGTGGCTAACCGTACACTTCCCCCACTATTTAGCCCACTTAACTCAGCCCAAGTAATCTGTAGATGGGTTTCACCAAACTCGGCCCAACAACTTCATTTTACAGCCTTAGTTGTAACTAACCCAATAAACGGTCTTACAACTAGCTTGATACGTGGTTAAAATAAAGGTTATGGTCTCATTGCAATATTGAAAATGTTTCGGCTCCTTGTATTTTCATTGGTTCGTCATTGTTTAGACATAACCAACTGCAGGCAGTTTCTATAATTGATGGAAAAGCGAGTAACAAAAGTTAAGTGCAATGAAGCCATTTCTCTACAACAATGAATACATCTACAAAGAAATAAAGATGAGAGGTCAACGTACAAGTTACTTACAATAAATGTGAAGTTATGCTTGGCTTAATTCTTTCATCTATGATCACATGATTCTCAGTAGAAACAATCCTTCACTCAGCCCAGACGATTAATAACAGAGAAAAAAAAAGTAGTTGAGATAATAAATAGACAGTAGCAACTAGCAAGAAGTTCAAGAAGCAGCTAGAAGGCTTGTTAATTTATATCACGTTAAGAAGCAAGACCATCATAAATTCCAAACATAATTCAAGAAAATGAAAGGTGGGGGACCTATTTATTTCTCTATGCAAATTGTCTATTTCTTACCATACTCTCTTTCCTACACATCCACCCTTACAAACTTCCAAAGAAAGTTCACATGCTTTGTTTGTTTGTGAATTCTGAATAGCTAGTAACTGCTGCAGAGTGCATACAATAAGGTCCGATCCTTGTCTCCCTCTTTCTAACTTTGATCTCTTTTTCATTTCTGTCGTTGGTACTTATTATCCATACACCCACTCTCACATCTTTTTTTATTATAGAATTTTTCAACAATATTAGCTAGTCTTTTTTTGTGTGTGTTTTCTTAACTTATTTTAAAATAGGCTAGCTGCTCGATTTACTAGCTTTACTAGCTTAGAGCTAGCAGGGGATAGCTATTCACATATAAGTAGTTTTATCTGTTGCTATCAGAGTTTTAACTCTTAAAGTCTCAGGTCAGTCTGCGCTGTTGCCATGACTACTACTACTACTACAGTTTTCCTCTTGGTGATTTCATGCTGCTTCTTGTGGTTGTGTTTACCATTTCCTTTGGATGTTGAGGCTTCATCAGCAGCAAAAGTGGCTAATTCCCAGATCACTGTCATGGGTTTGGTTTACTGTGATATTTGCTCCAATAATTCCTTCTCCAGGCACAGCTACTTCATGCCAGGTATTACAGTCTTCCATACAAGATTTTGGTGGAATTCTTGCATATTCACAAATCCATAACATTTTTTCTTCTTCTGTCTTAACTACTTCATTCTGCATAGTGCTACCTAAAATAATCCTTTGGTTAGAGGTGTCAAACGACTGGTCAAAACACTAAGCAGTGATGACTCAACCCGTTCGGATCAAGATGGGTCAAAACACGGGTCATAACCCAACCCAACCAGCATGAACTTACCTCCATTTTTTATTTTGCTTTTGAAAAAAGAAACTTAAAAGCTAATGTATTTTTCTTAAATTATTAAGTTAAGTTCGTCCAATTAAAATAATTCCCTATCTCCACGTTTGATATGAATTTGTATGCTTGGGTTTGGATTGCATTTTGACCCGCTAGGTTACACTATTTGACCCAATAAGCTGACAGGTCATCTTGGGGGTTTGGGGGTGGGGGTGGGGGGTGGGGTTCAACCCGTTTGGGACAACTCAACAAACGGGTCATAACCCAAACACATTTAAACTTGGACAGGGGACTAAAAATTGGTTGATTAATCGGTTAATGCCATTGATATTGGAACAAACAATGAACAGGTGTAGAAGTTAAGATAGACTGCACCTTCAAAGCAATGTCAGCAAGGACAGCAGAGCTGGTATCAGTGTCCGTCAACAGAACTACCAACAGATATGGTGTTTACAGGTTGGAGATACCATCTGTGGATGGAATAGAGTGTGCCGCAGAGAAAGCAATTGGCAATTCCTGCAGAGCTAGCCTTATTGGAACTTCATCTTCTTCCTGTAATGTACCTGGCTCTACAAGAACCACTACTGATGAGATTACCATCAAATCGAAACAAGCAAATATGTGCATCTACAGTCTCACTGCTTTGAATTTCAAACCTTCTAAGAGAAATGTTGCTCTTTGTGGGAATTAGAAGCCCCAACAACAGAGTTTCAACATATATGTCTTCTCCTTGTCTTTCACTTTCCAATTTCCCGTTTATAGGGAATAATATGTATAATTCATTTGTCTCCCTTATATTTCCATTAATCATGTGCCTCGTCCTCAATTTCTGGTAATCAAATTCTTGCATCACACTATGCATGTGAATACAAGGAAATGTATTAAACACAGGCATTAAGTATTGCTGTTGTTAGCTGGTTAATCAATCTGTTTTCTCTTTTATGTACAAGAAAGAGAAAGAAGGTTATCTTTGTGTTGTGTACCTCTTTGGACATGAGAATCTCATTTTATCTTTTAGTCGAATGACAACTCTCTAACCTGATATCAACAGCAGAGCACAGGTGCTAGCTGTCAGCAAGATAAATGTTTATCATTATGCACTATTATGACGAAACAAAACATGAAATTTTTTCTTTGCAGATGTAACAGGCGAAATAATACTGCAACTACATCAACTGCAAAAAGAGAACAAAGTTACAAGCTCAGACATGGCAGAAAGATTACTTTGTCTTAGCTACAAGAGACTTTCCAATTTATATTCCATCTAATATCATTACGTAATGTAACCAACAGGTCTTCAGCCATGCCATTACAAATTTAAGATTGACTTAATAAGTGTTCGAAACACAAATAGTGCCCTTCTCCACATGCTACAAGAAGGAATATAAAGCGAATATCTGGAAAGGAAGTTAACAATGACAGATCGACAAACAACAATTGTACCTCAACCTGCAACGCATTAGAGAATTAGTTCACAATCTCTTCTGCCCACACCAGATTACACGATGAGCTGCTTATGTTTCTGCTCACATTTAATGAACTTCACACAAAAGGGGTCAGCAGGGAATCAAAAGTGGCTCCAATTAGCAATCTTTTATTTCAATATCGTATTTCGTATTTCGTATTTCGTATTTTGTATTTCATATCCCTTATATTGCTGTTATTTATTATGCATTTTTATGGTACTAATATATCGGCTCCTATTACCTTTTTGAGCTGAGGGTCTCCTAGAAACAGTCTCTCTACCCTTCGGGGTAGGGGTAAGGTCTGCGTACATATTACCCTCCCCAGACCCCACTTGTGGGATAATACTGGGTCGTTGTTGTTGCTGTTGTAGTATTTCAATATCGACTGTACAAATTCAAGCCTTAAAGAATCCCCCGCTCAACTCAGATAAACTGCAGATGCAGTAAAAACATTCAAATATGACATTTTTTCCAGTTAATTCTAGAGAATTTTGGAGGTAAATACAGTATAAGAGCTTCTTCATTGAATGCCAGTCATTGCGACCTTGATACGTCAACCAATTTTCAGCGTGCCTTGATCTGTAAATTCCAAGCTTTTCTTTGGAAAGATAAAGCTTAAACAAGTGATGGACGTGTAAAAATCATGCCTGGCCACACTTGCTTAAGCAAGCAACTCCCTCTTCTAAATAATCTTGTCTATTGATCCAAAACTCAGGGGCATCCTGCAGAAATTATTCGATAATTCAATATTTCATTTCACATCATAATGTTTCTTTCAATTAAATGCTCTTCAATTACGGTGCATATTGACTCAGTGAAACTATTTTCTTTTTGACATTATGAGAAAAAAACAATAATGCTCAAAGAGAGACGAATGCCATTCTATAGATGATTTGAAAATGAAGGAGGATCCTGACTAGAATAGAAGGACAGCATGAACCGTTTACAGACATGAAATATACCAGCCACAATGATTTGTTTGGACTCAATAAGAAGATAACCTCGTTTACTTTTTGCCAAATGATATGCTCTTTCATCATCATTTCAGCAAAATATACAGTAAATATTTTCGCTGCCACATAAAAATTTCTTAACCTGCTGTGGTGAGTGGATTATTCAGTTGCATTCAGCCACCGGAGTATCTTTCATACACAGATGATTTCATCAATTGCACAAAATGTGTAATAAAAAAGAGATGGATTGGGGCCAAATGCAAAAAACGCATTTTACTTGCGGCTGAAGTTGATGATTGCCACGAATGTGTCACATCAAGATAGTACAATCCAACATTTTCGACCCCTAATTCAATTGAAGATGGAAGTGGGATACTCAAATCTTGAAAGTTATGGAAAAGAGTACAGATTGAAAAAGGTTGTATCCCAGGCAACCAACTTACTTTCTTTTCTAATTTTAATTTCCTCTCTGAAATTAAATACTCGTTTATATGCATTGTAGTGGAAGGAACAGAGATGGGGCTAGAGAGACAGAAGGAGATATCATATACCTTCATAATTCCTGCCAGAACCGCACCTCCAAGGTACACCATATGCTTTCTTCTTGGTGGATCTTCTATTCGTAAGCGCAATTTCTGTTGCAGAAAAGACATAAAACAAAAAATAAAGATAGAAAATTTCAACGAAAACCAAGCAACACATGAAGAGAGAATATGCTTGTAACCAATGTAATCGAAGTTCCTAGAATATGCTAAACCCTACTCGTCCTGCTCCAACTACTTTCATATCTCCATCTTTTGATTGACTTGAATTTATACCAGAAACCGTCATAAGCAGCAGGTCTCTATTTTTCTATATATATATTTTTTTTTTGCCTCTTTAGTTTGATGAAAGCTTTTCCCCTATGGCTTTTTCCAAGGGGAAAATGATTTCCATGCCTTCTGATCAGATATCAATGCAATTTTATTCAACACTAATTGGTTCCAAATAATCAAATTAGGTTTGTAGGTCAGACAATTCGAATAAAAGCTACTTTGTCGCATAAGCCTGATCCATAAGCTAAAAACCTCAAGAAATGGCAAAAATAATAAAAAAGAGGCAACTGTACCTTCAAACCATCTTTGTTCCCCTTCAAAACAACATCAAGATAGCGGTCCAAAATTTCTTTCTCAAGGCTGTCAGTGTTTGAAAGAAGAAAATACAAATACAAGTGTAATTAAATAAGAGAGAGAGAGAGAGAGTCTGGGTGGAGGTGCGGCAAGAAAGAGTTCATTCCTTTTATTCCCTCAGGAAACAGAGGGCTGTCATAATTGCAAAAGTAGAGTTTAAGGAAATAAATCACAAAGAGATCACAAAGAGAGATAAATTCTTTCTACGGCAGGGGAGGACTGAGCAAATTTTGATACCGCACATCAAGAGAGTTATCAAAGTCATACAACAAAACAGTTACATAGTTCAAAATCTCTGCCAGAGAGATTGATCAAACATTAGTCTCAGAGAAAATTCAAGGATATACTACGGTTCATAAATTCAAAGAAAGCATTCACACTAGTTAAAAGTTCCTAGAAAAGTGTGATGATAATGTAGCATTTAGAATCAGTCATGCACAATTGCATTACTCGGCAGCTAAGTTCTCAAAGCTCTGTCATAAGAAAGAGTATTTGAGCAAGTTACCGACTAGGTAAGCCAGGATACATAGTACTTCCGCCACTCAAAACAATATGTTGGTAGAGCTGCAAAAAGTTTCAAAGTAATGATTATTATATTAACAATAAGATGGAAGGCAAACAACAACACTACGGGCAAGGAATACAGCAAAATTCAAATTTGAAGTACCATCATCCTGTTATCAATATCCATCTCCTGGATGCAACGAAATACCATGTCTGCCATGCCATCACCTTCAACATCAATAAGATCCTAAAATGGATAATGAAAATAATATTTAGCTTCCTTCCACATACATCAACCCATCAATTAGAGTTCCGGAGAAGCATGGAATAACATTTTAAACCATGCAGTTACAATGTTGCTTCAGTTTGTCTTAAGGACTTCCTTAACACTTTATTTGAAACAAATCGATTTGAAGATGATAATCTATTTTTTGCTTTCCTGTTAGAAGGTTGAAAGGTCAAACTAGTTTAACAATAACAGAAGATCCATCAATTTAAAAAGTTGTCAAGACAAAAGATGGTCATTGATTAGGTAACAAGTGTCACATAGCATCTGGCATTATACAGGATTAGCTTTCTCTGGGGGAAAATGTGAACAGCATTTACTCTTCCCCACTATGGGGAACCAGCAAAGCCCGTGCATGTTTATGAAAAGGTATGTTCATGGATTTTGAAAGAGGAAAACAAATGGGAATGCATGCTTACTGGAGTAAAAAGAGCCTCAGGTGCCTGGAACCTCTCTGTGCCAACTTTAAGTACCCTCCCATCTGGAAGCTGTGAAAAAATATGGGTCACTGAATGACTAAGTTTCTTATGGAAACATGAAGATTTTTATATCCAAGAGCAAGGTACCATACCTGATTGAAGATTCAAGGTAGTAGAAAAATTAAAATAATAGTAAATTTATTTTTCCAATTAAGAGCTTATTATGGATGGAGCCTACTCACAGTATAATTCTTAACAAGAATAGTAGTCTCAAGCCCTAACTGATATTCTCTCTTGTAATCATAACTGCAGTACAGCAAATACCATTACTCCCCAGAAGAAGTTGTAAAGGAATTAAATTATGACAAAAGTTATTTTACCTAATGTAGCACAGCTTTTCTTTAATATCCCTGACGGTCTCAAAATCAGCACTCTTATTCATTGCATACCTTCAAAAATTGACTGGCCATCAGAACTCCAGTAATGGTGTAAACTAATCAAATATAGCATGAATTACCACAGCTTATTTCAAATGTGTTGGCAATTACCCTCTTCGAAGTAGCAAATCAACCAGATAAGAAGTTATATGGCGCCCCGCTACATTCATTCTTTTTGTGAGGTGAGGGAATGAGTATCCATCAACAACAGGAACCTGCATCAAAGAACTTTCTGATAACATACGGAAGAAAAGTATCCCACTGTTCATGGCAAAATACAATTATGTGCTATCAAACGAAAAAATAGGTGAATTAAACGCTGTGTTTATGACCACATTGACCAGAAGCTGCAACGGGCAATCTTATTTAGTCAGGGAAACATAAATGGACTCCTCTGATGCAGAAAAACAGCTCTATATTGGGCAAAATCAATACGGAACCAAGACTATCGGAGATCGTAAAGCAGCTATGATAATGGAAAAACTTACAACATGCGTAACTCCATCACCAGAGTCTATGACTAGCCCAGTCAACAAACCTGCATATATTTTAGAACAGCAATGATGAGAAAATCCATCACATATAACCAAAATAAAAGCAAAATATCTAATTAAACCCATTCTTGTAACAAAAATAAGTATTTACCCGACAAAAATTGCAATATCTGGACTCATGGTGGTCCTTCTCACAATAACAAAAAACATGATTTATGCCCAAGAACTCATATATAAAACTTTTCGCCTAATGTATAATGGTACCTTGAGCATACAGTGTTAGAACAGCTTGAATTTGGATGAAGACCCCGGCAAAGTTGTACTTCTCAAACATAGTTTCTACCTATAATTCAAGTATATTCTGAGTATTATTTAGAAATCTTTGAGGCAATACAAAAAGGGAATGTATTCTGTAGCATGAATACAAACCATCTTTTCACGATTTTTCGAAGGATTGAGAGGTGGATCTGTCAGCAGAATTTTGCATTCTGTCGGATCTACCTTCAACAGCAGAATGAAATGAAAGCTTTTTCAGTTAATCATGAACTAGCCATATGCCAAGTATTGTACAAAAAAATTAGCAGGCAAAAGTTAAACTGATAAAAGATCTTCACAGGGAAAGCTAACAGTAGAGAAAGCTACCTTCAGTTCGTTGAAAAATGCATGATCCCACACATGCCCCATATCATCCCAGTTTTGCACAATTCCATTGTTGACAGGATAAGATATATCCAACTGATGCCGCAACTTCAAGCAATCATCTCCCACAATAGTATCCTAGAGAAAGAGTGTAAAAGAGTTATGTATTTGTCAAGAAGTCTGTGAGTTGAGTTACAGAGCTCAATAGTGAAAATGCAGAGCATGTAAGAGAAGGATATAAGAAAGAAAAAATAAGACGAGAAGATTTCCAGTGTCCTGGTTGCAAGACAGACGAATAAATAAAGAATCCAGGAATATAAAATATAGGCATTACTCTAACAATCCCTGAGGTGTTCTGGGAACCAAAATAAGAGTAAACCTTCATTTCACAAGAAGTAGTAATATGGAACTATTGAAGCCTAGATTTTCTTTCTCCAAGAAGAACTTCCTAGTTGTCTATAAATGCAAGCGAACTCTTTCACATTATCCATTTTAGGGTAAGGATAAAGAGAGAGACGTTTACCTTCAAGTCTTGTTCCATAAGTGATTCTTCGTACCTTAGCATTGGCCTCCCCACAACACAAGGGAATACAGATGTGGGAAAATTCTCACCCGCAAAGCCACACTTGACATACTGCATTTAGACATCAAAATAGTTATAATAAATGTATTCGATCCCCAAGCACCACCACCAGCCCCAAAGAAAATGCTTAAAAAAAGGGCAAAGCCAACAGCTAGAAACATCTTATGCTTCAGCAAAAGCTCGGTATAAACTCTCTTTCATTTCATAAATCAGAAAAGCAGGTTCCACTAGGAAAGGATGCTTGATTAGGTAGGATGATGGTTTCCATAAACCACACATTTAAGTCAAAGCTTGCATCTTGTGAAGGAAATGATTGACAGAGATTTGGTTTTCAAGAATGAATTGTTCCAAAAAAGAAATAAAACCAAAAGTAGCTTCACAAGCAGAAAATAATTTCGTTGAGATCACCACATAAGTCCAAGTTCAATGAAGTAATGCATTTGATCATGCCAGACATAAACCAAAGTTTCTTTCTCATTTTCTGATAAATCAAAAACATACTCTGTTGTGTTGGGATGAAATGCATCTCAATATAGAGGACTCATGTAGCACATTGTAGCACAACCAACTAGTATGGGGTTGAAATGTAGTTGATTAAACTGAATTTACAAGAAAATCAAAGAAACTTTTATTGATATCACACATCCATAGTTTAAGGTTCACAACATAAGAAAATTAACTTTAGCTAACGGATGATGGTTTAAGCATCTCAGGCACAGATGACCGAGACATTTCAGTTACTGTACGCGTCCTTAGCTGCTTTTTTCAGAAGTATATACGCACACGTACAGAGTCACCAAATTTATTCTCATTTTCCCTAATCTATTAAGTAAATATTGCAAAATTTCATCTATTAAAGCCTTGGATAAAAATTCAGTTTCGTTTGACAAATACGCGATCTTCAGATGAATTAGAACTCTACTATACCAAATAAAAAGGCAATGTGAAAGAGTAAAGACAATACCCCGGTGCCGTTGTCGCAAACGACGACGTTCCTACTGTCCATCTTGTAGCTATTCAGTTGGATCAATCATGGACTCGATTTTCCTTTAAGTTTTTTGTGCTTGCTCTAACAGCAAAGATCAAAGCTTTTAGTTGGTAATGGTCATGGACTTGCTCCGGCTACCGGAAGTTAAAAAAATATTTTTCGTTTGAGTCCTCCAATTTGGTAATTTTGTACTTTTTACCTCTTTGGTGAACTTTCCTGCATAATCAATCCCTTCAATTATGTTTATTATAAATTTGTCTAATTATCCGCTAAATTTTTTATTTTATTTTCATAACAAACATAAAATTGATTTTTTAGAATATTAATGACAAATTAGTTAAATTTATAAAAATTTAATGTTTCAAGGATATTTATGTTTTTATCAATTCAGTATTTCACATATCTTTTCCATAAAAATATTTATTAAAAAATCCTTAAACTCTTCATGTGCAAGTCTGCTCATATCCACAGTCTCAAGCTAAGATAAAAAAATAAAAATAAAAATTGTGGTAGGCTAGTAAATAATGTAAAATTAGTCAATGTATGACGATTTATCACAATACAACTATGTTATTGTGTTGCCAAACACACCATAGTGTTGTAACAAACAAAAGTGTATTTCAAAAAGATTAAAAGTGGTAGAACATAAAAATAACACATTAAAGCGTTACCATAGATATTTTGAAAGATTTATAACAGCTTGTTTGGATGGTTGTTACTCATTGTATCATATTGTATTGTTATCTCAAAACAATGTTTGTTTTGATTGTTTAGTTAAAATTGGTTATATTTTATTGTTAAATTCATTGTTCCAGAACAATAAAAAATCTCATTTCTTTTTAAACAACCGATTTGGTGCGGTGGAATTGTTTCGTATTTTTCTTTCCAATTATGCCCTAACTTATTACTTTAGAGTTATATTTTACCCTTTACCTTTTTTTTAAACTCCAAATCTCCAACCTTTAACCTACTTTGTCTTCGGCCCTTTTTTCCTTTTGCTGCTTACTATTCTCAACTCCAATGTCAAAGGTAGTAAGAATAGGTTTTATCTTCTTTTTGTTTTGTTTTTCTTCTACTTAGATTTTACGGAAAAGGGCCTAAAATGTCCCTCTATTATATGAAATAGGACATCAAAGCCCTCCGTTAAAGTTGGCCCATTATCTGCCCTTGCCGTCTAAAAATGGGCTCAAAAATATCATTCTCCACTGACAGGAGACTCTAAAATCCACGTGGAATTACATTTGCCTATTTAAAATTTTCAATCCTAATTTAAAATGCCGCATGTATTTAAAAATACTCCAACCCCTTATTATTTCCCTACCCCGGGCCCACCCCCAATCTTTACTTAATATAGCTGTTAGGTTAATTCCAATTACCAGACCATTTCATTTCCCATTTTCATCCCAAAAGCTTCTCCCTCAAAAAATTGACCTTCATTGATGTCTGATTTCTCCTACTAATTGGGTCACCTTGTCGATTTCGAGTTGGGTTCTAGTTTAGGTTTAATTCTTTTTCATCTTTATCAGTTTGTTTTGGAGATTTCTCTAAGACAATGTCGCAAAGTTCGAGTAGCTTAAATGGGTCGATTAGACGGTGTCGTTGTGGACTTGCTGCTAATTATTTCATGGCGTGGACTCCTTTAAATGCTGGGAGAAGATTTTTCAAGTGCCCTAAGCATGAGGTAAGTAAATTTGTTGATGGGTTCTTTTAATAATTTCGATTTGACTGTAATTTCTTTTTCTTTTTTTTGGTTTTAGGATAAAAAATGTTCCTATTGGGAATGGTAAGATGAGGAGCTTCCTCCTAGAATTTCAAATCTCATATGCAGTTTAAAGAAGGAAAAGGAAGCTCTAATCCGTGAAAGAAATGTACTTCAAAGGAAAGTTGTCGATCTTGAGAATGTTATGATGCTCGTTGATCATGGAGGAATAGAATCCTTGGAATTGGAAAGAAATGTTCTAATGAAGAAAGTGGTTGATTTAGAGTACTCAGCTGTGCGTGATGCTAAATTTCGGAAGAAGATGTGAATTTTCTTTTATATGATATTGGGATATTTTGTTATGTTCTTTGGATTAGGGGGAAATGATATATAATGTTAGTGTTATTGTGGCTTAATTGTTGTGTTTTATTATGTAATGGAATTTTATGTTTTTGTGCAAGGATTCAATGAAGTCATTCCCATTCATTTGAATGTTTATGTCTATGATTGAGTTACTTGCTGTGATAATTAGTTTGTTGGTCTCAAATAGGTGTGTGAGTAAACTGATATGGTGTGAAGTGTTTGAGAATTGACTACTATAACTGACTCGTATATGACCCTGTACAATCCGAAAAGGGTCTAAAATGCCCTCACATATACCTGTTGGACCAGATTCAAACAAGATTTACAGAAGAAAGAGGCGATAAACCAAGCATAAATAGTCATCAACTAGTCATTCAAGGGATAATACAAATCAACAGAGTTAACTAGTCATTCAACAAACATCAACATAAATGTCATTAACAAGTAGGTGGTTAACCAACCACAAGAACCATAATTGTGGTTGGTAGCAAAAAAAGTTGTCTATCAACAAAACATAAGTTTAGAACCACCTATATCTAATGCCATCACATTCAAAACAATTTAGAAATCTGCAGATTTAGTCTTCACATGGGTTCTTTCCTTTTCTTCCCATCATCTTAATATTCTTTCTCCTTTGTTGTTCAAGCTGGTTAGAAGTGATTGTTGCCTTCCCCTTCCAGGTTGTCTTGGTTGGGGAATATGGCAAGTTTGTTGGTGTGCAAACTCCATTATCATCACCCATGAAAGGAATCCTCCTATTTTCAGTTGGTGGCAACCTTTGAGACTTCCTCACCTTCAACTTTGTTAGTTTCTCAGAAAGAATCTTTGGCCTTAATGGTGGATCTTCTTCATCACCAATGGAAGGACCATATGCAGTGGACTGTTGTGTCCCATAACAAGTGGATTGTTGTGTTGCATCTTCATTGTTGATCATTGATTGTATTGTCTGTTGTGTTCCAGCATCAACAACTTCTTCTTCAAGTATTTCATCTTCAAATGTATCATCTCCAAACACTTCATCTTCATATACTTCATCTTGAAGCACTTCATCTTCAAGAACTGAACACTGTGATGATATGCTTTTGTTTGAAACCTTTCTCTTTTTGGTTTTGGAGATTTCTCCAGGAACCTTATCCTGCAAAACAGGAAATTAGTTACTTAATTGTAATAAGTAAAACTTTAAGAAGAAATGAATCTATATTACCTTTGGACAACCCCTACAATTGTGGTTAATTTCACCACAGTTGTTGCACTCCATGACTCTTCTTTTTCTTGATAAACTCCACAAATCTTTTCTATTGCTTGCCTCATCAGGTTCTCTATTTCTTTTCACCTTAGGTCGACCAACTGTTTTGACAATCTCTGGGGGCTCCTTAGCTTGAGCAAAACTTTCCAGAATTTAAGACCCCTAACAAGTTGTAGCTTATGCTTATATGTCAGCATATTATGCCACCAATTAACACCAGTTAAAGAGTCATCTTTATTGTGATTCATTGCCTTGATTGCATGAGGGCAAGGTATGCCACTCAAGTCCCACAGTCTGCATGTGCATCTTTTTGTCTTCAAATCCACAGTATGCATATCATCTCCTTCTGATATCTCATATCCATGGTCCTCATTGAATACAACTTTGCACACATTAGCAATAATCCTGTAGTCATTGTACAACTTCATAGCAATTGGACTTATATCAGAAGTCCAACTCATAACCTTTTTCTCATTGTCTGCCAACATGTTCATGACTTTCACCCTTATATCCTCCAACATTTTAATAATTGGTTTGTGCCTAGCTTCAAGGATCCAACTATTAAATGATTCAGTAAAATTGTTATCAACCATTTCATTCTTACACTTTGTATCAAAATAGGCCCTACACTATGCATGTGGTGGATATTTGAGTATATCTTTTGTTGCTTCTTCATCCAATTCCCCTAGCTTCTTTAGTTGGTCTTTGAACTCTTCCTTATAAGTACTCCAGGCACACCACCATAATAGTTTCTTCATTTCACCACTCCTCCACTTCTTCATCCAATTAGCTTCAATATATCTCACACAAAATCTGTGATGTGCATCTGGGAGTATTGTGCGTACAACGTCCAAGAGCCCCTACAGTTTTCACAAGATCAGAAGTCTTTTATTGTAGACTAGTTCAGGTGAAATGCCCCAATTGCCACCATAATGGAATAAAACATCAACTTCTTCAATCATCTTCAATTAGCACATGCAACAAAAAGAAAAGGGCAAACACAAAGGGATCACATCAGCATTGAAAGCAACAGTTCAAAAATAGAGTTAAACCATAAAAAAGAATTAAAAACACCAACCACACAAACATATTCATTCTGAGATTGAATTAAAAACCCTTAAAAAAGATTCATTTAGTTCGGGACCACCAACCCCACACAAACAGATTTATACTATAATAAACAAACATATAAAGACACAAAACATGTGAATAAACTAATGAGATGGTCACAATACCAAGAAATGTCACATGCATCTCTATTCCCTTTTTCTAATTACAAACCTCTACGGCTCTACCCCACGGTTTAAATGCAAATAAACCAGTAAAAAACTTACATTGACAACAAAACGACAGCTTCAACACCAAATCTTCAAGCTTCGATCGGAGATGAACACTGCTCCAGAACCCTAGCTCATCGTTCAATTTGGGGATTTAGTAGAAAGAGAAATGTAAAATGGTTAAATGGTGAAAAGAACGAGGGGTTAACTTATCAATAGTGGGTTAGGTAAAGATTAGGGGTGCGCCCCAGGGTAGGAGTAGGGAAATAATAAGGGGTTGGGGTATTTTTAAATCCATGTGGCATTTTAAATTAGGATTGAAATTTTTAAATAGGCAAATGTAATTCCACGTGGATTTTAGTCTCCCGTTAGTGGAGAAGGACATTTTTGAGCCCATTTTTAGACGGCAAGGGCAGATAAGGGGCCAACTTTTAACGGAGGGCTTTGATGTCCTATTTCATATTGTAGAGGGGGCATTTTAGGCCCTTTTCCGTTGATTTTAACTTCAATTCTAATTACTTTAATCTCTAATTAGTTGTATACTATTGGTTGTTTTCAAATCTGCAAAGTGTTACTTATTTATCTTCGTTCCTTTATTCTGCCACCACACGATTTTCGTTCGTTTATATATCATCGTTCTTTTTTTCTAATGATAGTTAATCTTTAATTTTAGTAGAGAAGGATATTCTTAAATTATTTTTATGCGTAATTCTTGATAAATTTAATATTTAAAATAATTAAGGCTATTTTAATAAACTTATCAATTACAGTACAGTACGATACAGTCAAACCAAACAGCAAAATGTTATTTAACAACATCAAGTCATACAATCCATCTAAACGTTGTATTCATAAAACGATACAATACAATACGATATGATACAATACAATACATTATAAAACGATAGATAACAATGAACCAAATAAAGCGTAAATGGTCAAAACATTTTAGTTAGTGGTTTTAGAGGACTAGAATTGATGTTGAGCAAATCATAAATGCCCCTCATACATGATAGGAAAGCAATTAGCTAACTTACGAGTGATTCAAAAATTATTGTGTTTCGCAAAAGAGAGCAAAAATAAGAAAGGAAAAGCCTTTTAACTTGACCTGGTTATGTATTACCCCCCCCCCCCCCCCAAAAAAAAAAAAAGATTCTCTATGTATTATTGTTCTCAGTTCTGTATTCTCATATGTATATTGATGTGTCCGCTGGTGAAGACCCATGTATAGAGCATTCTGAATGTACAAACATGTGGTATGTCATCTGTAAGCCATTTCTTTCCCCAAGTCATTAGTAGAATTGAGACGGTTTTCTTGCATAACTTGAAATAACTTGAGAATTGGATCTGGTTTTGAAGAAGATGAGATTGATGCCAATATTTCATTGCTCAGTGCCTGATACATCGAAGGAGATTTGCCTTGAATCCACTTCAAATGTTCAACAGCCATACTTATTTCTCCAGCATCGGCTAAAAATTTAAGAAAAATCAGATGAGAGTCTAAAAATGCAATATCAGAGCTTTGGCCACGAAGTAACTCCATTGCAGGAAGCAAATGACCTGCAATTATAGGATAACACTTGAATTAGAAAAGATATCTTGTTTTCTTGGTATATATGTGTATTAGAACTATTTTTGCAGTTAATATATAATCATAAGGGTTGCTATTATCACACGAGTTTAACTTCAATACACTAATAACTATGGTAACCGTCCATAAAAAGTGGGATCACTAACCTGAAAAAGTAATGCAAGTTACCTGGTATACATGTTAAAATGCATTGATAATGTAAGACAGTGTCTGTATGTTAAATCTTTATAAAAGATGCAGAGTCATACCTTCCTTGCAGAGGCTGAGGATGAATGTACACAAGACGGATCGTGCAATGGTTGGATCCTGCATAGCACATCTGTTGAATATTTCAAGAGCCATTTTGAGATTTTTTGCTTGACAAAGCCCTTTAAGGACTGAATTATATGTAATAGCCTCAGGTACTACTCCTTTCTCTGTCATGTCATTGAAAAGCCTACAAGCATCTTCAATTTCTCCTTCTTCTGAACACTTCTGAATAAGAATATTGTAAGTCTCTAAATTACCAGGGCACCCATTTGTGAACATCTCATCCCACAACCGTTTAGCTGGTCGCAGTAGATCTTCTCGACAGCAAGCTTCTAGCAGGAGATTATAAGATTGTATATCAGGAACTGCACCTTTCCTTCTCATGTCACGAAGAACCTCGTAAGCTTCTCTAACTTTACCAGCCTTGCACAGAAATGAAACCATAATATTATAACTCTGTGTATCAGTAAAATAGTTTATAGCGGACAACTTTTGAAATACTTCTAGCAATTCATCAATCTTTCCATGCTTACAAAGGTTTGCACTTAAACTCGTCACAGTAACAAGATTAGGCTCCGTTTCTCTACCCAGCATGAAGTTTAAAAAGAAGATGGCGAGTCCAGGATCACTAGCTGATACCGATCCTAGCAAAGCATTGAGCAGATCATCATCCATTGGAAATTTCCCAGATGCAATTACTTTGCCCAACTCTTTAGCTTCGGAAATCAGCCTCTCTGAAATCAAATCAAAGATGAACTCTTTATAATCATTATTCCTCGGAGCCACTCCTAGTTTTCTCTTCTTCTTCAAAACCAACTCTTTGTCAACTACGTTTCGCATATTCCCCAACGCTTCAGCAACAACGCTATAAGCAATAAAATCAGGTTTACACTCCCTTATCCTCAATTCATCAAAAGCAGAAACAGCTTCAGCTATCCTAGACCGCGAGCACAACCCTTGTACGACTAGAACTGCAACAACGGATCCATTAATCCCAGAAAAGTCAATCTTCCTGACCTCATCTAACAAACTCAAACTCTTTTCCAATCCATTAAATCCGCAGAATCTCCACAGAAACACACCAAAACCAAGTGTGTTCAACCGAACACCTCTGCGATTCATTTCGTCGAACACCTGGAAAGCACATTTATAGTTACCTTCCGATGACAGAGCAGCAAGAAGTGAATTACAAGTTTGGGATCCAATCTCTGATGCCAACGAAGGAACCTCACTGAAAACGGAAAATGCTAAGTGGGATTTCTTACCAATGATCTGGGAAGCAATGACAGAACGATAAAGCGAAGGATGAAGGCGGATTTTCTGAGCTTTTACCTGCTTAAAGAGCTTATCAAGGGTATTGAACTGACGGGAAATGCAAAGAGACTTGAGAATGGAATGGTAAGTGGAGGAGTCGTGGGAGAATCCAGGTTGCTGAGAAGCCCAGTTGAAGAAACCAAGAGCAAGGGAATGGTGGTGGACAAGGCAAGGATCGATGACTCGGGCGACGAGTGTCGGACTGAGAGATTCCCGACATCCGAGGCTGTACAACGTTTGCTCTAACGCTGGAGTCCATGTTTGGCTTGGGCTGCTTTGCTTTGATCCGTGGATGAGAGCCCGGCTTATTACACTTGCCAACTCCCCTACTGATCGTTTCATCATTTTACACGGTCTGTTTTCTATGTTCTTAAACGCTTTACCCTTATGTTTTGAAGAAATGTTTTTCCTTTTTAAAGACCAAAGGTAATTAATATCGCAGAAACTGTAAAATAGCTAAATAACCATAACGTCATTAGTACTACAATATAATCTTTTGCATGTTGCTATACAGTTCGGAAACAGCCTTTCTACTCCTCCGGAGCAGGGTTAAGTTATGCATACACACTAAACTCCCCAGATCCCACTTGTGGATTCCACTGGATTGTACGCAGATCATGCTCGCGAGTACAACAGGGGAAGCCAATAAGCCATAACAGCTCCCAAGCGTTAGTTGAATTCATTGGAGAAAAATTATTAGGATCACAATGCCACTTGTAGAAAAGAATAGATAAAGTAATACTGTATTAGCACAGCAGACTACAGGAAAAAGAAACGTCAGGAAAAGGACTGAGGAAACCAAATGGCTTTTAGCCAAGGCAGTTTTCATTTGATCAAAAGTCTAAACCCACAGTTGCCAAAATATCACACTCTTACACGTATTTTGTTTTCTCCACAGTATTAAGTATCTGTACAAGTTGTCATATTCTACTTTACAGTTTGGTTCTCTTTTCTTCTCAGAGTGAATACTGTACAAAGTATATAGTATGTATATATGCACCTATACAATAACCATGTATATACAGAGACCCCTTGGCTATATCTGCTAGTGCTGATGTTTCAGAGTTTCTTTTATCAGTATTCTTGGTACTATATCACTATCTACATGGTCTGTCTAATGGTCACTATTTACATAAAACTAACAGGTCTTCACCAATGGGTAGGATATCTACTTACACTTCCTATTTGTTATCTGACATCTCCATTCTGACATATCTACAAAGTTTTCCATTCTTCTACAGGCAGCCACTTAAGTCAAGTGTAGTATTTCATCAGATTCAGATTTTGGAGGGTTCTAACTTTGAAGAGATTCCCAAAGAGGTAACTGATTGTTCCTTCTTCAGGTAGCTTTGAATGACAAGGATTCCACTTAACATGCAGCATATTTTGTCCAACTTGCTCACAAATTGAGTCAACTGTTTTTTGGTCAACTGGATTCCCGGTCACATCCGTGACATAAAAGATATCCTTTGCCTTCCCACCTTCTGTTGAGATTTCAGCTCTTTTAACGCACAAACTATTCTCCCTGAATATCCTAGTGATATCCGATAGTAGTCCTAACCGATCTTCTGTACACAATTCTAGCTCCAGACCCTGCAGAAAGCTAGCACATATTAGTGGGCTCGTGCTAGAGAAAGCTTTAAAAACTTAAAGTCCTCTTGTTTCGGAATCAGTTGCTTTACCTCAGAGGCTCTTCTCTCAATAGCTGCTTCAAGGCACTGTTTCACACGTTCTCGCTCAGCCTCCGAGCTTATTGGAATCCCGTCAACATGTCGAATGTAGAATTCCTGCAGTAGGCCAAATTAAGGTTGAAATTGGACACAAATTTTCAAAGCAACAGACATATAAGAATTGACTTAAAGCTAAAATGCCATCTCATTAACACATAACAAACCAAAACTAATCTGCTACTTCAACTGAAAGATGCTTTTTTTTGAATCAATACTGCTAGAAAGACCATCAATTACTGTCCACATAGAAACTAACATTACCTGATAAGCTTCCTTCTTCCCAGTGTGAACAACTCCATGAAAGACCACATACTGCATGTCAGTTAAAGTGCAGACAATATCAAACAACAGCTTAGGTCGATCCCTTGACCTCATAGTGATCACAGTGTAATCCTTTTCGCTACAATCATAAACATTTATACAAGGCCTGGACTTCAAATCCTCAACTTTGCCCTGCTCTGTTCTTCTAACCTTTACATAGTCCCTATCAGCAAACATTATCTGGTGTAATCTTCTCTCCCGATGCGTAAATCCAGGAGGTGAAAGTGTCATCTTTGCAGTCTTCAAATCATTGTTACACTTGAGAACATTGTGAAGTAGCTTCTTGATTATAGCAAGACGTTTTGGGTCTTCAATTGCACAACCTGTACTGTTATCGACTACATGAACCACAGCTGCAGCCCTAGCATTATGTGTCCAGATTGCAGCATTCACCACGTTACAGCTAAGGTCAGCAAGAACTGCGCACACTTCAGACAATAAACCAGGTCTATCAGTCCCACTTAGTTCAATGGAAGTGTGCTCTTCAGAAGGCATCAAGCCAACAGTTCCTCTCAAAGAGGGTAGCAGAACTTCATCATTTTCAAGAGTCTGTGTAACAGAAAATTGAAAGAATTTAGGGTGCACGCCCAACTTCGAGTAAAGTGAGGAAACAAAAGAAATCAGCTTAATCATTTGCATTTAAGATTCTTGTTGCCTAGCAGCCGACTTATTTTTAATCTTTTTGGGGCAAAAGACAAACTTAAGGGCACGTTTGCTTACAGGTATAAACAAAAACAATCATGGTATAAAAATTCATATAAATTTATACAACATTTGGTTGAATTATAAAATCATGCATTACATTTTTTTTTTTTATGCAGAGTTTAACATCGGTAACCAAACGTTGTATAACTAATACGGGTACAGGGTTTATGGGAATGTATGTATTATTTTATATGGAATAGAAGGTGGAATAAGTAATACATGTATTACCAATGCGTGGATACGAACGTAGAAAACAAAAATACCCTTATAATTGATATATCCAGAAATAACAATCCCCATATACTTTATTCACCGTGTAATAGTTCATGCATAATTTATTCTATGCCTAACAATCCCATGTTATTTATTCTCCACATAACAATCAATGCATTTCACTATATAACTAAGCCATCAAACAAATGACCTAAATGATCAAGCTTGCTTTGCTGATAAACCATAGGACTATACTGCAATGAAGATTGTCCAAGGAATAAGAGGCCATTAATACCTTTTGAATATAGTTGATGATTTCTTCATCTCTAACTTTATTTCCATCTTGATCAGTCACATTAAAAACTGAAGAAATAATATATAGAGAATAGTTAGTGGCAAGTCAATTTCATAAAGGAATTCCTTAATCTTCAAGTAAAAAAGCACAGCTTACCATCCATAAACCATCCCCCATCAGAGGAAATGTATGCTTTAGTGATAACAAGGTTCAGATCTGTCAGAACCTGTACAACTTGAAGAAGAATCCCATGCTTGTTGACACTGTCAACCTGCCCAAATTTGAGCATAACATAAATATTTTAAGCACAGAAAGTGAAATCTTTTACTAGTTGATTGGATGCCTAGACTAACAGAGAGAAACAGAAAAGATGGCTTTTTTTTGGGGGTGGGGGAGGGGAGGGGTGTAGGACATGCCTGGATAATGGTAGCATCCTCGCAAGAGTCGTTGTCAATTACCACTCTGTAACAAGAAAAACAAAGGTTAAGGAGAGAAAAAAAAAAGGAATTTTCCTTCATAAACCCTAATTAAATAAACCACTCGATCAGTTCTCCAGTGGAAAAGCAATTCTTGGACAGGGGAAGGGAAAAGTTGACAAGAAGAAGACCAAGGAAAATAATCAAAACAAGTCACTCGTAACAACAGAAGAAAAGCTCAGATAATAATCAATTTTTACGAAAAATAGCGGCTGTGCTGGGCTGGTAAGTGAATAGATGATCTGAGTCGGACACTGAGTCAAAGGAAAAAATGGAGAACGAGGAAGAGAGAGAGAAGTACCTGGGAGGATTCATCCTCCGAATAAGCTTGGCATACTCGTCATCCATGTCTATGAAGATGGTCTCAGAAGAAGAATTTGTTTGATTAATAAGCAGAAGGAGAAGAATTTGAACTGTCGGAAGATAAGAACAGAATGAAGAAAGGGTTAAAAATAGAATAAGTCTCCAATGTCCCTGGAACCTAGGCAAAGGCTGATGATATATGATATTTAGAGAGAGAGAGAGAGAGAGAGAGTGAGAGTAAAGTGGCGCTTTAAGGAGCGGAAAAGGCACCAATTTGGAATTGGGATTATGAAACAACACGCCGCACCACTATTTGACACTTGACATTACCTATTGCAGAATTAAGCGCCTCCTTCTCTTTTTTCCAAGGCGGGTGAGGTGACTCCCGCCCACCATTTGGGACGCTTTTCTTTTAAGGAAAAGGTCTAAATTTAGCCTCCTTAAATTGGACGGACGGTTCATTTTATTATTGATTTCTTTATCTAATATTATTTTGTTACTTCTACCCTTTCAATATATCGGCTCCTGTTACTTTTTTGAGCCGAGGGTCTCCTGGAAACAGCATCTCTATCCTTCGGGGTAGGGGTAAGGTCTGCGTACATATTACTCTCCCCAGACCTCACTTGTGGAATTATACTGGATTGTTGTTGTTGTACCCTTTCGTTAGGAAACAAGTTATTTCATGATTAACTATTTAAAAATTAGTTATCTTAGGATTAGTTATCCCCTATCATAGAGATTAAAAAATACTAAAATTCCGGAATAACTAATCTCAAAATTAGTATATCATAATTTTATCCCAACCAAATATGAAATAAACTCATCTCAAATTTAATCTCATGATTAATTATCTTTTTATCTCTCGTGCCAATAAGCCCTTAGTTTTAATTTGAGCTCTAGTCTGATGGTAACCTTTTAAGAAGTATTTTAAACATGTAAGTTCACCCACTTTATGCTATTGCTTTATTAATAGCAAAAGAATAATACAAGACAACTTGATAACGATAAGGATATTAACCAAAAGTATAATGGGAAACAAAATTGAATAGTTTCAGACAGTACATGAATAAAATTGAATAATTTTCTTTTTAAAAAAATTTGACACGTAGCATGGTTGACCACAAGGTCACTTTGTATTTTAGACTTCTAGCCTTCTAGGTATTGAACAGTCTCATCGTATGATATGCGATTTTTGCATTAATCATGATTATTATTTTTTACTTTCTTTCTAATTTGACTAATATTACTTTTAGGCGAAATGACTTCCTAACCACTTAAGCTTATCGAGTTTTTTAAAGCCGATACATAAACTTTGGATTTTCCAATTTGAACACTCGAACTCATTTTTTCCGTAATTAATAAACACATTTGACCCTTGAGCCTATGCGCGTGTATTACACATACACAGACGTATCCATCCAGTCAGCAATTGACCAATCCAAAACTAAGACCCCACCCAACTAATGACATGTGTAATTTTTAAATAAAAATTGTCACCTATATTTATATTTTAAAAATAAAAATAAATAAAATAAAAAAGAAAACACTTAAACCTTTCCAGCTTCCTCTTCCCCTTCACCGTTCTTTCCCATCTCGCCCCCTCCCCCACACCTGCAACTCTTTCTTCTACTTCCATATCAGCACTCTCTTCCTAGGTTCTTCTTCGTCTTCTCCTCTCTCTATTTTTTTCTAGCTAGGTAGATTGTCGGAGAAATTTTCCGATCAACACTGTCGCAAAATTTGTTTTATTTAAAGTTGTGACAATTAATTTGTTGTAATGGCCAATTGGCGTGACCTCCTCAGCAGCAGGAATCTATTGGCATTGCTCTTGGGCGATTTGGACCACTGGAATGCCATCTCCGACCAACTGGAGCCGCCGGAGAGTTGCAACGAAATGAACAAGGCGAATGCCATCTCCGACCCAGAATTGAACAAGGCGAAATGATTATTTTGAGTTACTGGTGCTTAGTTAGCAACAACTCACGAAAAAACAAGGCGAAATGATTATTTTGAGTTAGCAGTGAGCCCGCAAAGACCGCTGAGAAATTGCTATTGGCGGCTAGACACAGTCGACATCTTACTGAACAGTTCAAAACTATGGTGGATATGATGGTTGGTACAATTAAAGGTTTGCAGGTTAAATTGGAAGAAAGCAATAATACTTGTGTGAAAGTCCTGGAAGAAAAGGAGATTCACCAAGAGAGGATCTCCCAATTGGAGATTGATCTAGAAGCGTCAAATGATATTTGCAATGAGATGAAGCTTAAGTTAGAGGATTATCAAGCAAAAGAGGATAATATCAGGGAGAAAGAAGCTGAAGTTTTGTCTCTTAATTCTAAAAATGGAAGAAGGGGTATTTTAGAAGGAATGAATAAGAACACAATTAAACATAACCCATTTTGTAATGTTGGGCGTTAGGAAGGGGGTATTCACGCACCAGTGCGTCGTGTTCCTCACGCGGGCTATTGATTAGGACTGACTAACACCACATATGCATGGTCAATGGTCAAATGTGTTTATTAGTTACGGAAAAAAACGAGTTCGAGTGTTCAAATGGGAAAACCAAAGTTTGTGTATCGGTTTTAAATAACCCGACAAGTTTAAGTGGCCAGGAAGCCATTTCGCCTTACTTTTATCCCTTAACCGTTGAAATCAAAGTGATAATTCCGTTTTAGCCCTTATAATGCTAAGAGGTGAAAATGAATAAAAAGGGAAATAAATACTAATATAATGTTAAAAAAAAATCTATGTTAATAATAATTACTCCATCCGGTCCACAATAAGTGACCAATTCGCCTTGGGCACATCCATTAAGGAAATACTAAAGTTTAGACAAAAATAGTTAGTGTGACTAAACTACCATTAGTTAAATGTTGCACCATAATTTAATGTGATGAGTAAAAGACTTTTTAGGAATACGTACATAAGGGTAAATTTGAAAAACAAATTAATTTTTTTTTAATTATATAAATTAAACTTATTTTGGACCAAAATAAAAAGACAAATTGATCATTTATTGTGGAATAACAATTTAGACTTAAACTTCTTATGTTATTGTAAATAACATGTTATTGTAAATAACATTCGTGTTTATTCACATAAATTCACTAATCAAAGAGAGTAATAAATATTATACGGTCAACTTAGATGGGGGAATGGGGCATTTTCCGCGTGACCCACTTGTTTTCTGGCCATGTTCTTCAAATGCTTAGCTCTCTCCCTCACCCTCTAATTAGTCTTAAAAGAGTTCGGCGGAAATGGATTTTTTTTCGCCGCCTAAATCTTCTTTATAGTCTAGCCTTCAACTTCCCCTCCTAATATGGACCCTTTTCCTATTCCTGATACGTATGCGTGTTCTCCAAATTATTCTTTTCCAAATCCTACATCAATTTCTACCCATTTTTACTGGATCTGCAAAGGATTGGATGGATAAGGAATACATGAATCCCCCTTTCTAAACTCCCAAAAACCGACAAAAAAATATCGGTAGTGACTCGGCCTAAATATGTGATAGTAGTTATTGATGACAATGGCGAAACTAGAAATTTTTCTAAGAGTATTCAAATTTGAAAGAAGTGATCTAAAACGTAATATTTTATCTATACACAATACAAATTTTCGGCGAAGGGTGATGAGTTAACCACCTTGTGATCATGTGGCTTCGCCACTGATTGATGGTCGGCACTGATTTCCCTACTTTTAGCAAGACATAACAATATAATATAGTTGAGTAACAAAATTCGACTCTATCATATCTCAATATCGACATTTGATGTCTACTTTTGAAGTCGGAGGTTCTTAATTAGGGAAAAAACTAGAACATAGATAAAGTAGTCACTATTCACTAATCAACCATACGTTGATTGAAAACGTCCACGTTGATGTTTTTTGTATCGCGAGTATCAGATAATTTTGGATAACGTATTCGTCAAACTCGCAAAAAATTTAATCCTAACCCAGATAATTTTGAGTTCACCTCATTCTGTCTCCAACAACAAAAATCAACTTTTCATTTCTTTCTTTCACAGAAAAATAAAATTTTCGTACTACTTTTATTCCAAAAAGATTTGAAAATTATGCATGCGCCAAGATTAATTATTGGTCCGTGGTATGCATCAACAATTAATAATTCCCGAACTTTCTCCTAGTGTTGTTTAACTGGTATGACAAGAGGGGTTGCTCTGATGGTAAGCAACTCTCACTTTCAACCGAGAGGTTGTGAGTTCGAGTCTCCCCAAGAGCATGGTGGAAAGTTCTTGGAGGGAAGGATGCCGGGGGTCTATTTGGAAACAGTCTCTCTACCCTAGGGTAGGGGTAAGGTCTGCGTACACACTACCCTCCCCAGACCCCAATAAGTGAGATTATACTGGGTTGTTGTTGTTGTTACAACAATGGCCATTATAATCATTTGCTACTTAAGGAATTTAAAGAGTAAGTTAGGTTTGGGAGAACTGGAATAAAATCTTACAAAATTATATCAAGTAGGCAAGTATATTTTTGATAATTGAAGTTTGGATGTGTCGTGATTCTTTTGAAAATATGGAAAGGAACATCGTTATAACAAGTCGTCCACGTAGCCCGTAAATATCTTTAAAAGGTGCAGTTGCCATCTCTATAACTTTACCCAAACTGTGGTCCAGTGATGCCTTAAGTTCAAATTCTAGCAAGGCATAAATACTAAGTGATTTCTTCCGTATGTCCAAACTCCATGCGCGCAAGCTATTATATACTTGTGCTCCTGGAAGGTAGCAGAAAAACTGAGTTTATATTAAAAGATGATGTGGCATGACACGTGGATTAGTTAAATGGTCAAAGCGCAGCAATTGACTAAGAGGCACGGATGGAAACAACCACGGGAAGAAGAATTTAAATAGGCACGAGACGACGTATAGATACGAGTCTCGTACCAATTTAAATTATCTACAGCCAACGGATAGAAGGCATTGAAAGCAAAGATCTGGTGACAGAAAGGAGTCCAAATTCATTATTAAATACTTAATACGTTATGAAATCGGTATTTAATAGGAATGATTGTATAACGGCTTATTTAATATCATTTATTACTCATGATTATATCATTAAAGCTGAGGCTTCATTCCTTTACCTAGAATTATCTATAAAAGGAAGAAGTATCATCATTTGTAAGGACACGAGAATACTATTGAGAATTTATTGAAATATACATCTATTTGCTTCTTTACCATCGTTCTCAAAAGTATTTTATTTTTGTCTCCTGATTATCAGTAACCCGAATTTCTTTTTAGCTTTGACCAAAGACTCAGATTTTTGGTTAAACAAATTGGTTCTGTTACCGGGAATCTGATAATCTTTCCTTTTAAACTACATCTTATCTATTGGCGTCACCATGTCAAACAACAACGCCGACAACAATAGTAACAACACATTGGGAAACCATGAGAATCAAATACATCAAAATCAAGATAATGTGGTTCCCTCTCCTCTAAATTCACCACGTCAATCTCGTGAAGGCACTCCTGTTACTGAATCACGTGCTGATCAACAAGAGCAATCTGAACATTTTGAAGGAGTTACAACTAAAGCTTTGCAAAAGCTAATTGATGCACAGGTCGGCAAAGCTCTTCAGGCACTTGTTAGTCGATTGCCTGCTGCGCCACCTACACCAACTCCTAATAATAATACATTGGAGAACCCCCGTTCTGGTCTTGATAATTCTGGAAACGGAGCAACCCCCAGTGAACCACAAGAAGAGGGACCAGGTAATTTAAATAATTCGTATTTGCAAAATTTAGTACTAACCTTGCAGAAACAGCTTAAGGAACAAAATGAGCGTATTGAACAAATCCCTGGAGTTCCACCTGTAATAAAAGGAGTAGACATGGACAAATACTCACAACAACCATGGAAGCCTAGTGCTGCTCCCCTTCCAATTCCGAAAAAGTTCAAAATGCCTGACATCCCGAAATATGATGGTACTACAGACCCACGTGACCACGTAACTGCATTTACAACCAGCGTAAAAGGCAACGACTTGACCAAACAAGAAATTGAATCAGTATTGGTCAAGAAATTTGGAGAAACACTCACCAAGGGTGCATTAACCTGGTATTCTCTTTTATCTGAAAATTCTATTAATTCTTTTGCTGAGCTGGCAGATTCTTTTATTAAAGCACATTCGGGAGCACAAAAGGTTGAGAAAAGGATGGAAGATATTTTCAAAATCAAACAAGGGGATTCGGAGTTGCTTAGAAACTTCGTTGATAGATTCCAGCGTGAAAGAATGACTCTACCTCGTGTGCCTGACAATTGGGTTGCTATAGCTTTTGCAAGTAATTTAAATGACAAAAGTTCTGAAGCCACGAGACGACTCAAAGAAAGTCTTAGAGAATTTCCTGCAACCACATGGAATGATGTTTACAACAGGTATAGCACGAAGCTGCGAATCGAAGAAGATACCGTACCTAAGCTCCATCATGAAGAAAGGGGCGGTCCCCGAAGGTCAGAAACCGAAAAAAGATCAGGTAAAAACAGGTACGATCCATATATGGGACCCGCAGGAAAGGACCCACGGTCGAAACAAGATAGCCAGCAATATGATCAAAAATCAAGGAATCGGGATTCTGGCTCTTCTTCAAAGTTCAGGAATGATCGGAACAGACAAGAATCACGAGATAATGACAGGAGTTTAAAGGCACGATTCGGTGGATATAATTTTAATGTCTCTACCTCCGAGCTCGTAGATGTTTTAAGAAGCATGGGAGATAAGGTACGGTGGCCAAAAGAGATGCGGTCAAATCCAAGTAGACGCAATCTGGATCATTGGTGCGAATTTTACAACGATCACGGGCATAAAACTTCAGAATGTAGATTCCTGCAGAGTGAAGTGGATCATTTATTAAAGCAAGGGTACCTCACTGAGTTATTTAGTGAGAAAGGAAAACAAGTTTATATGAAAAACAGACAAGAGCCACCACAACCTCCTTCACCCAAAAGGACAGTGAATGTCATAAGCGGGGGAGAGGACATTCACGGCGTAACCTATACAGCCTCCAACAAGGTTTCTAAAGTAACAATTACACATGGGAAACGGGTGCGGCAGGTCCTTGAAAATGAAAGTATTTCATTTGATGACGCAGATACCGAAGGAGTAACAACTCCACATAATGATGCACTAGTAATATCTTTACTTGTACATGATACTAATGTAAAACGAGTTTTGATTGATTCAGGGAGTTCTGTAAACATTATATTACTAAGGGTACTACGAGAAATGCAAGCTGAAGACAAAATGATACCCAAGGCGCACACCTTGTCAGGCTTTGACAATTCAAGTGTAGTAACAAAAGGTGAGGTATTTCTAACAACTTTTGCTATGGGTGTTGTGAAGGAAACTAAATTTCAGGTAGTTGATATGGAAATGGCCTACAATATGATCATGGGGAGACCATGGATACACGATATGGACGCTGTCCCATCAACTCTACATCAGGTTATTAAATTCCCATCACCATGGGGAATTTGCCAAATTCGTGGGGATCAGCAGATGGATAAAAGTGTCAACGCTGTAACAAGTACGAGCGCCGAGAATAAAGAAAAGTAGCAATTACAGGAAACAATTGAAGGTAAAAAAGATCAAACTTCAACTGAACAGGAAAAGACGGATTTGGACTCAAGACCTGATACAATTCAAGAACCTGAAGAAAATGAAAGCATCAAAACGACAATTGAAGAGCTTGAGGCAGTGATGTTATTTGATCAATGGCCTGAACGGAAGGTTTATGTCGGGGCCAATTTAAGCACGAACATGCGAGGTATGATAATCGAATTTTTAAAAGCTAACTTAGACTGCTTTGCTTGGTCCCACGCTGACATGACAGGTATTCCACCAAATGTGGTAACTCACAAACTCAATGAGGACCCCTCTTTCACACAAATAAAGCAAAAGAAACGGAAACAAGGTGCTTTCAAGAACCAGGTGATTCAGGAGGAAGTCCAAAAGTTATTAAAAATCGGATTAATCCGTGAGGTAAAATATCCTACTTGGTTAGCTAATACGATGGTCGTACCCAAGAAAAATGGTAAGTGGCGTGTTTGTGTAGATTATACCGATTTAAATAAAGCCTGTCCAAAAGATTCCTTTCCCTTACCGCATATAGATCAACTAATTGATGCAACCGCAGGTCATGAACTTTTAAGTTTTTTAGATGCATACTCAGGATATAATCAGATTAAAATGGATCCTGGTGATGAAGAAAAAACTTCTTTCATCACAGACAGGGGGACTTACTGTTATAAAGTAATGCCCTTTGGCCTCAAAAATGCTGGGACAACCTATCAAAGGTTGGTCACCAAAATGTTCCAAGAACATTTAGGGAAAACGATGGAGGTATATATAGACGATATGCTCGTCAAAACCCAGCAATCTCACGACCATGTTTCCCATCTATCTGTTACTTTTGAAATTTTGCGAAAATTTAATATGAAACTCAACCCTGAAAAATGTGCATTTGGGGTTGCATCAGGTAAGTTTTTGGGTTTTCTTGTTTCTAATCGTGGTATTGAAGTGAATCCTTCTCAGATCAAAGCAATAGAAGAAATCTCGGATATACTTACTAATAAAAAAGAAGTACAAAGATTAACGGGAAGAATTGCAGCTTTGGGGAGATTTATTTCCAAATCCTCGGAAAGGTGTTTTAAGTTTTTCTCTGCACTTAAAAAGCAAGATTATTTTGAATGGAATGAAGATTGTCAACAAGCTCTTAGAAATTTGAAAGCTTATTTATCAAAACCACTGTTGTTGGCAAAACCGAAGGTGGGGGAAAAACTTCTCATTTATCTGGCCGTGTCTGAATTCGCAGTAAGTGCTGTCTTAGTCCGCGAGGACCAAGGTAAACAATCTCCTATTTATTATGTAAGTAAGTCCTTATTGGAAGCTGAGACACGATACCCACAGCTAGAAAAATTAGCATTAGCTTTGATCATGGCATCTAGAAAGTTAAGACCTTATTTTCAATGTCATCCCATTGTAGTTGTTACTGCTTTTCCACTTCGAAATATTTTGCATAAACACGAACTTTCAGAAAGATTAGCAAAATGGGCTATAGAACTAAGTGAGTATGATGTTATTTATCAACCCAGGACCGCTATAAAGTCTCAAGTACTAGCTGATTTCGTGACTAATTTTAGCCAGGGGATGCATTTAGAAGCAAAAAAAGAATTATTAGTTTTTAATGGTGCGAACCCGGGGACTTGGGTTTTATACTCTGACGGTTCATCTAATGTAAAAGGGGCAGGCTTAGGAATAGTCCTCGTACCACCTGCGGGTGAGACCATTAGACAGGCTATAAAATGTCATTCTATAACTAACAATGAAGCAGAGTATGAGGCTGTAATTGCAGGTTTAGAATTGGCACGAGAACTCGGCATAACACAGATTATAATCAAGAGTGATTCTCAACTCGTGGTTAATCAGATGCTGGGGACTTATACAGCCAGAGAGTCACGAATGCAAGAATACCTCGCAAAGGTACGGGAGTTAATAAAGCAATTCCAAACTTGGAAAGTAGTGCATATCCCAAGAGATGAGAATGTAGAGGCAGATGCTTTAGCTAACCTTGCATCCGCAGCAGACGTGGCAAACAATACAGATGCTTCAGTCATACATCTATTTCATTCCGTTCTTGAACCTGATAAAAACGAGGTAACATGGGATTGGAGAAATGAAATATTGCCTTTTTACAGCACGGAACCGTGCCTAATGACAAAGGAAAGGCTTACGCGCTTCGCAAAAAAGCTGCACGATATTGTTTATATCAAGGTAATCTTTATCGAAAGATGTTCGGCGGACCACTAGCAAGGTGTCTCGGTCCCTCTCAAACCGAATATGTTATGAGAGAAGTACATGAAGGACATTGTGGGAATCACGCAGGAGGACGGTCACAGGTAAGAACGTTAATTCGCACAGGATATTATTGGCCTAAGATGGAAGAAGAGGCAACCAGTTTTGTGTCCAAATGTGATAAATGTCAAAGGTACGGCAATAATATGCACAGACCAGCTGAGTTACTATATCCTGTTTTATCCCCTTGGCCCTTTATGAAATGGGAATGGATATCGTAGGTCCACTTCCACAAGCAAAAGGTCAGGTAAAATTTCTACTTGTACTTACAGATTATTTCACTAAATGGGTGGAAGCAGGGGCATTTAAACAGGTACGAGAAAAAGAAGTTAAAGACTTCATATGGCGAAATATAATATGCCGCTTTGGAGTACCAAAGGAGATCGTATGTGACAATGGACCACAATTTATTGGAGCACAAGTTACAGAATTTCTTCGAAGTTGGCAGATCAAAAGAATAACGTCTACGCCATATCATCCAGTGGGGAATGGACAAGCAGAATCAACTAACAAAGTTATTATCAATAACTTGAAAAAGAGGTTACAAGATTCAAAAGGTAATTGGCCTGAGGTGTTACCTGGAGTACTATGGGCTTATCGTACAACGACCAAAACAGGCACTGGAGAAACACCATTTTCGATAGTTTATGGTACGAAAGCCTTAATTCCAGTTGAAATAGGTGAGCCAAGCACACGATACGATCAGGCAACGGAGGAATCTAATAATGAAGAGATGCGGGTTAGCCTAGATTTACTTGAAGGAAGAAGAGAAGCTGCTTTGATAAGGATGACAACACAAAAGCAAGTAATAGAACGATATTACAATAGGAAAGCACGCCTCAGATTTTTCAAAATTGGGGACTTCGTGCTTAAAAAGGTGTTCCAATCTGCAAAAACTGCTAACTCAGGAAAGCTAAGTCCAACATGGGAAGGACCATACAAAGTCCGTGGCATTGCGGGAAAAGGAGCATACCAGTTGGAAACAATGGATGGTAAAGTTTTACCCTCATATTGGAATGCTGTCCACTTAAAAAGATATTACTTTTAAGAAAGTACCTACGGTCAGGTATCATCATGTTAAAATTTCTCTCTTGGTTTATTAATATTTTACTAACGATTTTAGATGCTAGGCAAAATATCCTAACTCGTGCCAAATGATGAGTCACAACCTGCAAGGCAAAATGGAGTATTCTTAAATTCCTAGCCCAGGGTTACAATTAATCTGATGGAAATACACACGAGTTAGGCAGTCTTCATCTATAATCGCACCGTCGAGTCCCGTATATCTTTCTGTTTCAGGAAAAGGGCCAAAGTAAAAGAAATAAACAAGTGCTCGAGGCTTCATACTTCACCGCTCAAACACTTGGGGGACTACATATTATACACAGATATGTGTAGAGAAACAGATACGAGTATCGAACAAAAATCGGCCACAAAGAAGCAAGTGTTGAGAAAAAGTTACGAAGTCTTCAGCATTCATGAGAACAACAGAGTCATCTCTCAAACTCATAAACAAAGTCACCTCTCAAACCCTTCTTAACATGTAAAGATAGGGTCATGACTATGTACTGAAACAGGTTATGAAGAAAAATCTTGTTTATTTTATGTTATTTACAAATCTGTTACAAGAAAAACAGTTACGAGAAAGTTGTAGATGTATTGTAATACATGTAACAGTCAAACACTTGTTAAAAGTTTATGAATAAAAACTTGCCAAAGTTGTTTCATACAAAACGTGTGTTTTCCTATTACTTTCATCGTATTATAACACCATTATGAAGTTGAGACGTCTTCTTCATTAAGTGTCGATAAAATAAAAGGGCCCTCTTTTATAAACCTCATGTTAATAAGTCATGAGAAGAATCATAAAGCATTTTCAAAGGATAAAAATTCTAAACTATTCTATAAGTCCTAAATAAGTAAGGAAAAGGCAAGAATAGAACACATTGAAATATTAACAAAACTTCTTAATATAATTAAAAAGACTAAGTAGAAACTTAGTCAATAAAAGTTTATACAAGTGCCCCATTATGATAACTGGGGACTTTCACCAAAAAATCCCTTAAAAACTAAGGGATAAAACCATCATCCAATTGAAGGGGTTAGCACATCAGAAGTTGCAATATTTATTTCACTTTCAGCCACAGGCACGGTGGCAACTTCTGAAGAAGCAGCAACAGGAATGATTTCAGCAGAGCTTGAAATGTTAGGATCAATGAGGGAAACAAGAGTCACGGAAGCTTCAACTTCCACAGACTGGGTCATAGAAGTTTCACCCTCTGAAGCTGGAATTGCAACATTTTCAGCTGAAGCAGGAATTGTAATCCCAATTGCTGCAGTATTCACTTCTTCATTTAAAAGTTCTTCTGTTCCAGGAACTTAAAGTGCAGGAGAAGGAGTATCAGTAGACTGTTGGCTTTTCTCGATGGTATCTATGACTTTGGCCAGTTCAGACTGCAAGTCAAAACCTTTTTGAGCAGCTTCCGTCAAAGCATCACGACGAGATTTCAGGAAAGCCCAACTCACTTCTATGTTAAAATTTTCCTCTAGAAGTCCATATTCCTTTTCCCACATAGCAAGATCGTTTTTTAAGATTTGATATTCAGCTAAATGGGAATCAAGGGAAGCTTCAAGAGAAGCATGAGAACTCTTCAAGGCATGAATCTCGTCAGAAGAAGTCTGTAAGTCAGCCTGAGCTTGAGTCAAGCTTTGCACTAACTCTCCTGCATATTCTTCCTTCCTAGCCAAAAGTGCCTTCAGCTCTCTAACTTCTTCACTAGCCCTGGATAATTGTTCTGACAAAGAGCATTCCAAAAGCTCTTTGTCTCTTTTCAATTGGCTTGAAGAGGCTTAGACAGTTGCCAGTTCAGAAGTTAAACCACGGTTTTGCTGCTCCAGGAGATTTTTATCTTCTTGCAACTCCTCTATGGTCCCTTGAGCATTCTCGAACTGCTCCTTCCAATTGGTTGCTTCAAGCTGGGCTCTCCTAGCTATTTCCTCGGCGTCGTGGACAGTCTTTTTAGACTCACGAGCTTTTCTTTCCAGTAGGGAAATTCTTCCCATTAATTCCGTGCCAATAAGGTTAGCCTACAGAGGTAAGTCATGGAAATGAGAGATTGAAGATAATTAAAAAAAAACTTGTTGGTAAAAATATCTTCAAAGTAGAATGAACTACGTCATTCATCAGAGTTAAGCAGTTATGGCTCTCCATCTTCTTCTTCTCAATATCTCCAATTAGAGATTCGAGTCAAACATCGGCTCTGCCGGTCTTCCTCAAGAGGCTATGATTGGCAGGAACCTCCAAAGTAACACTTCTCATAGTCATACTTCCACTGCTAGAACCTGTCTCTGTATGATGAACAGAGGGAAGAGGAGCAGTGGAAGGAATGGAAGGAAAAAATGTAGAAACCAACACCGGAGCGGAAGCAGGTGCGGTAGAAACAGCCAAGGGAACGAATATAGGAGCGGTAGAGACTGGCAAAAGAACGGAAGTCGTCAAAACTGGTAACGAAATACTTACGGCTGGCAGAGGAATGGAGGAAATAGGAACAAATGAGGAAAGATGAGCTTCATCAAAAACAGGGTCGACTCGCCACTCCCGAAACCACTGTCAAAAAGATGCTGAATTGATTCATCATTATCTCTTGGTTCGGTGTCCTCATCAGATTGAATCAAAATAGGCTCGGTGGCGGAGGTACGAGCAGGAGTGTTTTCAATTTCATCATCAATGATTATTCGTCTCCTGACCCTTGGCCTGGTAATTAGGGAGATACTCTCCTCTTCTTCTTCAGAATTTTCCTTTGTAGCTTTCCTTTTAGGCAGCAAGGCTCGAGCCTTATCCAAATCAAGAGCAGCATTCGCAGACATGCGAATGGCCATAGCTACTTCAGCCGTCATTCCTCTAATGTCAAATCCTGATTAAAGGATGGATATACATGATTAAAGTTGAGGAAAAAACGCTTAACATGTAAAAAAAAATTTATATAAAAGGGGGGATACCATGCGTTTTGACTTTCCAGCCATGTAAGGAAGAAATTGATTTCCAAGTTCTCTGCTCCCTAGAAGCAATCTTCAAAAGTGAGTCTACCCAACCACGAAAGTTGGGAATAGGTTCCACATCTCTCATGGTTGCTACAAAAAACCAAGAAGGGACGAGATTAAAAAACAACTTTCTTTTGAAATTCTCAAAAGTAGGTACGATAAATAAAAGGAAACCTACGTTCAAAATTCCACTTCTCAGGGAAGGGAATATTTGTTTCACCAATCAAGTCCACTGTACGGACAACAACGTAACGGATATACCATCCACGATCTTTGTCATCCTCAGGATTTACCAAAACCTTTTTGCTCATTGCAGTTAAGGTAAAAATCCCATGGCGTATTAAGTTAGGATGGTATAGATGAATGAGGTGAGAAAAGGTGAAATTGACATTGGCCTTGGAAGATAAATATCTCAAACAAGCCACTGTTCTCCACACCAATGGACCGATTTGGGCCAAACAAATTGTAAAGAAACGACAAAAATCGAGAATAACTGGGTCAATCGGAGGATTGAAACCTAAAGTGAAGGGGTAAGTGTAAACAGAAGAATACCCACTTCTAAAAGAGGAAATTCTTTGATTTGGGGAAGGAATTGACATTCGGAGACTATCCTTCCAGTTACAATCTCTTCTTATGGTGGGGATTGTAAGCTCGGTTACTATTGTTGGGTAAGTATCGGCTCTTTCTAAATTTTTAATTTGTTTTTGAAGAGACGTTTTGTCACTTTCAAAAGACAAATCGACGGGAACTATATCATCAACTGAGGGTTCTTGAGAAGGATCAAGAATTTCCCTACTCTTAGAAGAAGGGGCTTTTGGGATAGAACTCCTTGAAGAAGAACCAGAGGAGCCGCCTCGCGTAGATTCTAACCCTGTTCGAAGCCTACTCCTCCGCCTCTTCTGTGTCTAACAGGGGCGTTGGGGAATTGATCTAGAATTGGAACTTTTTTACGGTTGGGTTTGAAGAAGACATTGTTAAGAAGGAAGTATGTGCTGAAGATTTGTGAAGAAGACAAAGGAGGACAAAGTTATGTGTAAAATGGGAACAGTCAACTTTTTAAGTGTAATGATGAAAAGCCTATAATAAAGGCAGCTATCACTTCGTAAATAGTGAGAGTGAAGAAGTCTCGAAAAAGAGTATGAATAGTGGAATCAATTAGAAAATGACACATGGGCAGAACATTAAATGGAAAAGACTGATGAGACGTTAGTACTGTCATGAGCATTAATTGTGGTAAAAATTCCTTTTACATGAAGATCCACTTCCCAATTATTTAATTGATAAAAAAATGGAAAGTGGGGGGACTATCTGTATTGGGAAAAAACTGAGTTTATATTAAAAGATGATGTGGCATGACACGTGGATTAGTTAAATGGTCAAAGCGCAGCAATTGACTAAGAGGCACGGATGGAAACAGCCACGGGAAGAAGAATTTAAATAGGCACGAGACGACGTATAGATACGAGTCTCGTACCAATTTAAATTATCTACAGTCAACGGATAGAAGGCATTGAAAGCAAAGATCTGGTGACAGAAAGGAGTCCAAATTCATTATTAAATACTTGAATACGTTATGAAATCGGTATTTAATAGGAATGATTGTATAACAGCTTATTTAATATCATTTATTACTCATGATTATATCATTAAAGCTGAGGCTTCATTCCTTTACCTAGAATTATCTATAAAAGGAAGAAGTATCATCATTTGTAAGGACACGGGATACTATTGAGAATTTATTGAAATATACATCTATTTGCTTCTTTACCATCGTTCTCAAAAGTATTTTATTTTTGTCTCCTGATTATCAGTAACCCGAATTTCTTTTTAGCTTTGACCAAAGACTCAAATTTTTGGTTAAACAGGTACCCCGTGGAATTAGTTGATCTACGCTCCTAGGATAGGCGAACTTCACGCAAGCTGACACGAACACTACTATTATTAAGAAGAAGAAAAAATCAAATGACCAACAAAGAAGAGATAAAGGGGTGGCAATGGCACAACGTATACCAATTGGTTTGGATTATTCAACTTATTGCATATTAATCCTAAAGCATATATGAAGCAAGTAAGGATGAGGATACAACAGGGACCACAACTGAGCATTTACATATACGCACACAGAGAAAGACATTCGCATATTAATGTTCAATTTAATTATGCCCTTTCCCAAGTTGCTACTATGGGATTGGGCATCTTGTATTTTTCTCTACGAGCTACCATGTTTGTTCTTCTCCTTTTCTTTTTTTGCTTTTGCCTTACGTCTGAAGACTTAGCAAGTAACAGAAGAGAATAGAATGAAATGCTCTTTCTGTATATTCCTCATAACGAGCAAACACTGTAATAGTGGGTGGCCACACTAACATCTGAAAAACTCTTACACCTAACCAAAAGACAGAAACAAAAGAAAAAGGGAATGACTCATGTTGAAACTCATATATCAAGACAAAATAGCATTGGCTAGCCAGTTTTTGGACTGGTAATTGGAAAATAGTCATCGTTTGCAAAGTCATTGAAAAATAGTCACTATTTTGGTGCAACACGTACGGAAAGTTCCAGCACTGTATACTGGAGATTGGTGCGCATGTGTATGAACTTCCAGCATAATATACTGGAGATTGAAGCACTTGTGTATGAATTTCCAGCATATTATATTGGAAGTATATTATGCTGGAAGTTCACGTGTAAAAAATTCGGACTCCAGTATATTATGCTGGACTATTTTCCAGATTTTGAACAGTATTTTCGTTCAGATTTATCTTTACATAAAAAGTGGCTAAATTTCGATTATTTTTAAAATTGTAGTCTGACTATTTTTGAATTTCACCCAAGAATTCATATATTAGGTTCAAGTGGAAGATGATTGAATATAAGAAAGCAAAACTTTGCCCATAATTTGTTTAATTTATAGAACAATTCATTCAATGACAGCTCCCAAAGTTATAGGAATGCAACCTCTTCCGTTCATGCTTTTACAGATTTGAATATCTTGCAAATTAAATACCATTTATCTGATGTTTGAATCATTCATGCTAGTTGAAGATGCTTTCTTGCATATGCAACATTACATTTTGGTTCTTTTTTTCCTTTACAGACTGAAAAATGTACAGAGTTTATCTATACCATGTATATACAGCGAGCCCCTTTGGCTATATTTGCAAAAGTCGACCATTTTAAAGGTGTTAAGGTCAATTTTAATTAGTCTTGAGATGACAGGAACATTGCCACACTTAAAAATCTATAAATACACCATCCATAGAATATATTACTATATCTGCTTCAGGCTTTTCTGTTAGAAGTAGCTGAATAAAGAATGTCTAGGAGTCTGATAAGGATTTAGATCTAGCAATTTCACTGTAAGGAGAGGAAAAAATATAAATTACATTTGTGAAAAAGCTCTTCTAATTTATGTAAAGCCAATAAAAATATCATCGCAGCATACTGGCTCAGTCCATTTCCATCGCAACATAGTTATACATATGTTATACATGAGTTATATGTATATTTTACATCCGCGGGCTTTAAGAGATCAGCTAGATGGCTATTTGGGTTAATTATTCTTATTATTGTTGGAATAACAACAAATTAGTGTTTTAACTCCAAGTGTTTTAATCTAAAGAAGATAAACTGCCAAATGGGGGATATCAACTTAAATCTGTACCATTCCTTAGCACTTCTATGCAATCACTTATAGCCTGTTTGGTCAAGCTGCAAAAATCAGCTTATTTAGGGAAGTACTTTTTTTCAAAAATGCTTTTCTCAAAAGTACTTTTGGTGAGAAGTAGTTTGTGTTTGGCTAATTAGTTTGAAAAGCACTTTTGAGCAGCAATTAGTGTTTGGCCAAGCTTTAAAAAACTGCTTCTAAGTGTATTTTTCTCAAAAGTGCTTTTGAAAAGAAGCTACTTTTTTCTGCTTCTCTAAAATTGTTTCTGCTTCTCCTCAAAAGTACTTTTTTTTCTTCCAAAAGCTTGGTCAATGTTGCTCCCAAACGCACACACAAGTATACGTGGTCGACAAATAATATAGGATTGTAAGTCCAGATATCGTACCTACAGGGACTTGTGATTAACTATCAACTAAATTACACCAAACAATTAATCTATTCAAGCAAATCCTTAACGTATGAATATTTAGCTAAAACTAATCGACGTAACAAACTATGAGATTAAAGAAAACAAGTTGAAAAATTATAGAGACGAATTCAATGTGAGTGAATATTCTAGAGTTATAGGTTAGCCGGAACAGGGCCCCGACATACCCATAATGTCTATAACAAAAATTGCATACCAAGACCAAGGCAAGTCCGGAGAAGGGATCTCGCCAATCACCGCTGAACTGGACAGTCTACTGTGGTGGGGGAGCTGCACCTGTCTGTCTATCAGGACCTGCAGCACGACATGCAGCGTCCACAAATAAAAGGACGTCAGTACGAATAAAGTACTGAGTATGTAAGGCAAGGATAAAGAATATACCACCTGTAACATCTTAGTACCTCTGAGGGCTACTTACATGAAATGCATGATACATATGTATAAATACATAAACCTTTAAAGCATTCGCCTCTGTAGGCATCATCATCATCATATCGTACTCGGCCATAATAGGCTCGGTAGAATCGTACCCGGCCACGTGGAGCTCGGTAAAACCCAACTGATCAGTGGTTGCACAATAGGTGCCGTACCCGGCCAACTATAGCGTGGCTCGGTAGAGTAAAATAGATATATATATATAATGCATGCTCGACTCATGGAATCACATTCTAAACCTTTCGGAGTGACGTAAGGTCGGTATCCTCTGTACACATTATTAGGACTAACTTTTCACTATGAACCTTATAAGAATCAGGAAGTACCAACAACATTGATAACATAAGACTAAGAGAAGAAACATTAACATCAATCGTTCCATAAGAGGGAAAACAATGTAAGTACTGCTAGCTTCTAAGAGTAGAGTATCTTTGGAAGCTCGTTCATTACATTATGTACAATCGGAGTCGTGCAAAAGAAGGAAAGGGATAGCCTCACATACCTTGTATATACTTCCCCAATCTCAAGCTATGCAATTGTCAAAACTCCTTAGTCTACAATAAGAGAAACGATACTATCGTTATCATTTAAGCGTCATAACTATTATGTATCGACCACAACCTATTTTACGATGAAACGGGCAGCACCTCCCCTATATATATGACCTCACACCATTCAAAATAGTCACCAAACAGCCCAAACAACATCAATAATAAACATATTGAGCCTCCCAATATAGTCCACAAAACAATAACATTACTACCAAACCTTTCGATATATATCTCACAAGTTCTAGCTTCAATGGCTTAGCCGCAACTTGGATAATCTTAAATACATATAGAGTAAGAGGTTCCTTACCTTTATACAGAAAGAACAACTCCAATTTGACCTTAAATTTCCATGAAATATCCCTCCAATGCTGCCACACAACAAAAAAACGAAACTAGCGATCAATTAGTGTTTTTCGGCACTAGAATCACTTTACAAGGCTTGAAATCACCTAGGATTGATATTAAGAACATGAGCGAGTATTTACAGAACATAAACCCTTTAAAACAACCTCCCACACGGGCTGGAACGACACAAAAATGAGCAACAACAAGAAGAACAAGAGACTTACTAGCGCCACGGAATTCCCGACACTTGATTTGTGTTGTTTGCCCCTTTTTGGGTCTTGAATCTTGAGAGAACCTTGAGAGGATGTTCCTAGGGTTATAAGGTCTGAAAATAGTGAAAAGAAATGACTTAAAACGGGTTGTAGTCATCCTATATAGGTCCAAATATCTTAAACCGACTTAGTGGGCCCCATAGAGAGGTGCTTGGCGCAGTCTAGCGAAAACGTGAATATCTCTCTACTCCGAGATCGTATCGATAAACGGTTTAATGTGTTGGAAACTAGACTCATAGATCTTTAATTTGGTGGGTAGATCACCCCGTAATTCCTTGTAAATGTTGAGAAAAGATTAGAAACATTTGACCTAATGTTTAAGTAAAATTATGAACCTAAGTTGCGACAACTTTTGTCGACTTTTGTTTCATAACTCGTTTGACTTCAAGACTTATGATACGGATATTATATGATTAAAATACCTTAATAAATGACCTCTTGAGTGTATTAAGCACCGCTAGATTACCTGAAAATACGAGTTACAACATCCTTGATTCGTTTAACTTCTAATACTGGTTAATCACCCTTATACACTCTTGTATCACTTAAGACCAATAGGATTGACTTCTTATCATCTCAAAGATAATTCCTTCTTGGATTTATGTTAACTAATATATGGCATGAACTAACACATGTGGATATGGGTTGTAACACCCTCCCCCTTAGGAACATTCGTCCTCGAATGTAAGGGTTTATGGGGAGTTTAAATCATCGTGGATTCCAATGGAAATTTCCGATCAATTTTCCCCTATAAAATGGTCACTAGCAAAAATTGCAAGTAATTAAGCCCAACATATGGTTTCACAAGTCTACACAAAGCATTATGCGTATTTACATTATCTACATATCATCATTTTGTATTAAGGAGGAGTATTCTCAAATTATTGCTTACCTCATAGAGCCGTTTCTTCTTCCAATGTATCCTGTCTTCCACCAGCATCCTTGTTATCTTCATTCTGGAATAAGTAAGGGTATTTTGACTTCATCTCCTTTTCTGCTTCCCATGTCATTTCTTCCATATTTTTGTTCCTCCACAATACTTTGACGGAAGCTACATCTTTTGTTCTCAGCTTGCGGACTTGCCGATCTAATATCGCCACTGGCACTTCTTCATATGATAGGTCCTCTGTAACTTGTACATCTTTGATAGGGACGACTCGAGAAGGGTCTCCAATACATTTTCTCAACATAGATACATGGAATACCGGGTGGACAAATTCCAATTCGGATGGCAATTCTAACTCATAAGCAACCTGTCCAATCCGTCGAAGAATTTTATACGGCCCGATATACCTTGGACTCAGCTTACCTTTCTTCCCAAAACGCATAATACCCTTCATTGGTGAGATCCTCAGGAAAACCCAATCACCAACCTCAAACTCTAGATCACGACGTCGGACATCAGAATAAGATTTTTGCCTGCTTTGTGCCGTCCTCAATCGCTCCTGTATCACTTTCGCCTTCTCAATAGCTTGGTGTATCAAATCTGGCCCATATAATTCTGTTTCACCAACTTCGAACCATCCAACTGGTGATCTACATCTCCTCCCGTATAGTGCCTCGTATGGGGCCATTTTAATACTGGAATGGTAGCTATTGTTATAGGCGAATTCTATGAGTGGAAGATGATCATCCCAATTCCCCTTAAAATCTAGAACACATGCTCGTAGCATATCTTCCAGTGTCTGAATGGTACGTTCAGCCTGTCCGTCAGTCTGCAGATGAAATGCAGTGCTGAGATTTACTTGTGTGCCTAAACCCTTCTGGAAAGACCTCCAAAAGTTAGCCGTAAATTGAGCTCCTCGGTCTGATATAATAGATATGGGCACACCATGAAGCCTAACAATCTCCTTGATATACAACTTTGCATAATCTTCAGCCGCGTAAGTTGTGTTCACTGGCAGAAAATGGGCACATTTTGTAAGTCGATCAATTATCACCCAGATGGAGTCAAACTTATGATAAGAGCGAGGTAATCCAATAATGAAGTCCATATTAATCACCTCCCACTTCCAGGTCGGAATCTCTATATTTTGAAGCAATCCACCGGGTTTCTGATGTTCTATCTTTACTTGTTGACAATTGGGACACTGGGCTACAAATTCAGCAATAGACTTCTTCATATTATCCCACCAATACTGCTCCTTGACATCATGATACATCTTTGTCGAGCCGGGATGGATGGAATATCGGGATTGATGAATCTCATTCATAATCTTCTCTCGCAACCCTGCCACATTAGGCACACACAATCGGCTCTGGTATCTCAGTGCCCCATCTTTTCCGATCCTAAAAGCCATACTTTTACACTGTTGAATGCTTTCTCTTAATCGTACTAAGATAGGATCTTCATATTGTCGTGCTTTTACCTCGGCTACCAAAGATGATTCTGATGTATTCTGTACAGTAACACCTCCGTCATCAGAGTCTAACAATCTGATTCTCATATTGGCTAGCTGATGAAGCTCTTTAATCAACCCCCATCTACCTGCCTCAATATGTACTAAGCTTCCCATTGATTTACGGCTGAGAGCGTCTGCCACAACATTGGCTTTACCGGGGTGATACAATATCTCGACGTCGTAGTCTTTCAATAATTCAAGCCACCTACGCTGCCTCAAATTCAACTCTTTCTGCTTGAAGATGTATTGTAAACTCTTGTGATCTGTGTAGATGTCAACATGGACGCCGTATAAGTAGTGCCGCCATATCTTCAAAGCATATATTACTGCAGCCAATTCCAAATCATGGGTTGGATAATTCTTTTCATGCTTCTTCAATTGTCTTGATGCATAAGCAATCACATTCCCATGCTGCATCAATACGCACCCCAAACCTATACCTGAGGCATCACAATATACCACATAACCTTCTGTTCCTTCAGGAAGAGTGAGCACTGGTGTAGATGTCAATCGATTCTTCAACTCCTGAAAACTACGTTCACAAGTGTCAGACCACTGGAATTTGGTAGCTTTTTGTGTTAACTTAGTCAATGGTGATGATATAGAGGAAAATCCTTCTACAAACCGCCTATAATATCCTGCTAGCCCTAGGAAGCTGCGGACTTCTGATGGTGTTGTAGGTCTCGGCCAATTCTTTACTGCATCGATCTTCTGAGTGTCGACACTAATACCCTCATCAGATATCACATGGCCAAGGAATGCTACTGAGTTCAGCCAGAATTCACATTTGGAGAGCTTAGCATATAACTTACGATCCTGAAGCGTCTGTAATACTATCCGCAAGTGGCCCGCATGTTCCACCTCCGAACGAGAATACACTAGAATGTCATCAATGAATACAATCACGAACACATCAAGATAGGGCCTGAATATAGTATTCATGAGATCCATAAAAGCTGCTGGGGCATTTGTTAGCCCGAACGACATCACCAAGAACTTAAAGTGCCCATATCTTGTCCGGAAGGCCGTCTTTGGAATATCCTTCTCCCTAACCCTCACCTGATGATACCCTGAACGTAAATCAATCTTAGAGAAATACTTGGCACCCTGGAGTTGGTCAAACAGGTCATCAATTCTTGGAAGTGGATACTTGTTCTTTATAGTAGACTTATTCAACTGTCGATAGTCGATACACATCCGTAACGACCCGTCTTTCTTCCGCACGAATAGGACTGGTGCACCCCAAGGTGAAGTGCTAGGCCTAATAAAGCCCTTATCCAGCAAGTCCTTCAACTGCACCTTCAACTCTCGCAACTCTGCCGTGGCCATTCTGTATGGAGGAATAGAGATCGGTTGAGTGTCAGGCAACACATCAATGCTAAACTCAATCTCCCTTTCAGGAGGAAGGCCCGGGAGTTCATCTGGGAAAACATCTGGGAATTCGTTAACCACAGGGATTGATTGTAAAGTAGGCGGTTTCGCCTCCGCATCCCTAACGCGAACGAGATGATAAATGTAACCTTTTGAGATCATTTTCCTTGCCTTAAGATAGGAAATAAACCTACCTTTCGGTGTAGCAATGTTCCCTTTCCATTCAATGACGGGTTCACCCGGAAATTGGAACCTAACCATCTTCGTACGACAGTCAACATTTGCATAGCATGAGGCCAACCAGTCCATTCCCATTATCACATCAAAATCAACCATTTCTAACTCAAATAAATTTGCCGAGGTTTGACGACTACAAATCATCACAGTGCAACCTCTATATACCCTTCTAGCAATCACAGAATCTCCTATCGGAGTAGATACCGCGAGGGGTTTACTTATCAATTCAGGTTCAATGCCAAACTTATTAGCCACAAAGGGTGTAACATATGATAATGTAGATCCCGGATCAATCAGCGCATATACATCATAAGAAAATACAGATATAATACCTGTAACAACATCTGGAGACGACTCGAGATCCTGTCGACCTACTAGAGCATAGGTTCGATTTTAAGCACCACTCGAACTCGGCACTGCACCTCTACCCCTACCACGACCTGTCGACTGCTGAAAACCCCGTGATGGAGGTCGAACTGATGAGGAAGAACCAGACACAGATCCAGTCGGCTGAGCCATACCATCACCTCCTCTATTAGGACAATTCCGCATCATATGGCCAGGCTGCCCGCACGAATAGCATGCATCAGAACCTCGACGACACAGTCCAAAGTGGGCCTTGCCGCACTGATCACAATGTGGTGTTGGGGGTCTCATCTGACTAGTATCCCTGGGATGTTGCGAGCCAGATGCCCGCGAACTCTGACCTGGACCAGAATAGGATCGATCATATCGAGGCCTCTGAAACTGTGGAGGAACACTAGCTACAGGTGGCGCCGAACTCCTCGAAAACTGTGGCCTGATGCGGCCTCTGAAGTCATCAGAATACCCTGCAAATCTCGCCCTCTTATGATGGCCTCTATCCTGCTCCCTAACTGCCCTCTGTTGGCGCTTACGATCCTCTAGGGTCTGGGCATAAGCTTGAATACGAGAAATATCCATGCCCTCCACCAAGGAGGCTGTCGTACACTCATTTATTAAATGTGGTCCCAACCCATTCACGAACATATGCACCCTATCACTCATCTCGGCCACCATATGAGGAGCATACATTGCCAAAGAATCAAACTACATACTGTACTCTCGCACACTCATATTACCTTGTCTAAGGTTCAAGAACTTATCAGCTCTAGCTCGTCGTATCTCAACTGGCAAGTAGTGACGAAGAAAGGCCTCAGAAAATTCCTTCCACACAGCTGGAGGAGGGTTCGGACCCCTGGATCTCTCCCAACTATCATACCAGAGAACTGCTAAATCCCGTAGCCGATAAGAAGCCAACTCTACTGCCTCTGTATCACTAACATGCATAACCCGAAGTGTACGATGAACCTGGTCAATAAAAGTCTGTGGGTCCTCCTTGGGGTCTGATCCGGTAAACACTGGAGGGTCTAAATTAATAAAATCACGAACTCTTGTACTAACTAGTTTCTCAGCAGCACCTGTATTCTGCCTCTGAGCCTGAGCAGCTACCAAGCTAGTCAATAACTGCAAAGCACTCTGCATATCCTGGTCTGGAGTGCCAGACGGAAGAACTGGAGGCGTTGGGTGCCTTCTACTATCCTCTGGAGGAGATGGAGTAGATGAGGTATGAGAGGGAATCTCACTTTGAGCCTCACTTTGTCCTGCTCTGACTTGGGGCACCTGACTGGTACCCTCTCCCGCTGCTGTATCAAGCCGTCTACTAATCGTTTGCTTCCTAGTCGAAGGCATCACTGAAAAAAACAAGGTGAATATTAGAGACAAACACTTACGACTCAACTCTACGCACGATCTAGATTCAGGATGAAGGTAACAACCCTAGATGTCATGTAGCCTCCTGATTATAAATGTGGCGCGCTACACATCCATAATCAAGACTCTACTAGACACGGCTCATAGACAACCCCTAGGACAGACTTGCTCTGATACCAAGTTTGTCACGACCCAAACTGAAGGGCCATGACTAGCACCCGACCACACTTGCCGAGCACCAACGTACATTTCATCTAACCTTCATTATTATCTTTTAAGGCTAAAGAGATCAATATAAATGGTAGACCTAGATCATGGACAACCAGCAATAAAATATGACGGCATGAACATACATAGCAGGGATGACCAGACAATCAAGAAACTACATATAAGGTATGAGCTACCACGCTACTATGAAAGACTATACAACAAAAACTAGCCGACAAGGCATACCAAACTATACATGAGCCGACACCTATCTATGAGCCTCTAAAAGAACATAAGTGTTGCAACATAGCCGGAACAGGGCCCCGACATACCCATAATGTCTATAACAAAAATTGCATACCAAGACCAAGGCAAGTCCGGAGAAGGGATCTCGCCAATCACCGCTGAACTGGACAGTCTATTGTGGTGGGGGAGCTGCACCTGTCTGTCTATCAGGACCTGCAGCACGACATGCAGCGTCCACAAATAAAAGGACGTCAGTACGAATAAAGTACTGAGTATGTAAGGCAAGGATAAAGAATATACCACCTGTAACATCTTAGTACCTCTGAGGGCTACTTACATGAAATGCATGATACATATGTATAAATACATAAACCTTTAAAGCATTTGCCTCTGTGGGCATCATCATCATCATATCGTACCCGGCCATAATAGGCTCGGTAGAATCGTACCCGGCTACGTGGAGCTCGGTAAAACCCAACTGATCAGTGGTTGCACAATAGGTGCCGTACCCTGCCAACTATAGCGTGGCTCGGTAGAGTAAAATAGATACATATATATAATGCATGCTCGACTCATGGAATCACATTCTAAACCTTTCGGAGTGACGTAAGGTCGGTATCCTCTGTACACGTTATTAGGACTAACTTTTCACTATGAACCTTATAAGAATCAGGAAGTACCAACAACATTGATAACATAAGACTAAGAGAAGAAACATTAACATCAATCGTTCCATAGAGGGAAAACAATGTAAGTACTGCTAGCTTCTAAGAGTAGAGTATCTTTGGAAGCTCGTTCATTACATTATGTACAATCGGAGTCGTGCAAAAGAAGGAAAGGGATAGCCTCACATACTTTGTATATACTTCCCCAATCTCAAGCTATGCAATTGTCAAAACTCCTTAGTCTACAATAAGAGAAACGATACTATCGTTATCATTTAAGCGTCATAACTATTATGTATCGACCACAACCTATTTTACGATGAAACGGGCAGCACCTCCCCTATATATATGACCTCACACCATTCAAAATAGTCACCAAACAGCCCAAACAACATCAATAATAAACATATTGAGCCTCCCAATATAGTCCACAAAACAATAACATTACTACCAAACCTTTCGATATATATCTCACAAGTTCTAGCTTCAATGGCTTAGCCGCAACTTGGATAATCTTAAATACATATAGAGTAAGAGGTTCCTTACCTTTATACAGAAATAACAACTCCAATTTGACCTTAAATTTCCATGAAATATCCCTCCAATGCTGCCACACAACAAAAAAAACGAAACTAGCGATCAATTAGTGTTTTTCGGCACTAGAATCACTTTACAAGGCTTGAAATCACCTAGGATTGATATTAAGAACATGAGAGAGTATTTACAGAACATAAACCCTTTAAAACAACCTCCCACACGGGCTGGAACGACACAAAAATGAGCAACAACAAGAAGAACAAGAGACTTACTAGCGCCACGGAATTCCCGACACTTGATTTGTGTTGTTTGCCCCTTTTTGGGTCTTGAATCTTGAGAGAACCTTGAGAGGATGTTCCTAGGGTTCTAAGGTCTGAAAATAGTGAAAAGAAATGACTTAAAACGGGTTGTAGTCATCCTATATAGGTCCAAATATCTTAAACCGACTTAGTGGGCCCCATAGAGAGGTGCTTGGCGCAGTCTCGCGAAAACGCGAATATCTCTCTACTCCGAGATCGTATCGATGAACGGTTTAATGCGTTGGAAACTAGACTCATAGATATTTAATTTGGTGGGTAGATCACCCCGTAATTCCTTGTAAATGTTGAGAAAAGATTAGAAACATTTGACCTAATGTTTAAGTAAAATTATGAACCTAAGTTGCGACAACTTTTGTCGACTTTTGTTTCATAACTCGTTTGACTTCAAGACTTATGATACGGATATTATATGATTAAAATACCTTAATAAATGACCTCTTGAGTGTATTAAGCACCGCTAGATTACCTGAAAATACGAGTTACAACATCCTTGATTCGTTTAACTTCTAATACTGGTTAATCACCCTTATACACTCTTGTATCACTTAAGACCAATAGGATTGACTTCTTATCATCTCAAAGATAATTCCTTCTTGGATTTATGTTAACTAATATATGGCATGAACTAACACATGTGGATATGGGTTGTAACACTTACTCAACACTAACACGTAGCAAATGGACTCATTGGGGGGTTTGGTGGTGATTTGGAATGCTGATCTTATTAATGTCACTGAAATGAGAATCTCTGAACAGGAAATACATTGCTTAGTCCAGGTTAGTCCCACAAAACCCTTCTGGCTATTATCTACTATTTACGCTAGTCAACACAACCAATTACGTGATGTGCTTTGGAATAGTTTAATTAATTTGCATGTTAACAATGATTTGCCATGGATAATAGGGGGATTTTAATGAAATTCTAGAATCTAGGGATAAGTTTGGGGATCTACCCATTAACAATAATAGGGTTGATAAATTTGCTAACTTCATGCACAGTTGTAACCTTTTGGATTTAGGTTTTCAGGGTAGTCGTTTTACTTGGACTAATAAACAAAGAAATGGGCATACCGTATTAGAAAGACTAGATCATTTTTTGGCTAATTATGATTGGTTAAAGTTATTTCCAAACTCTACTGTGACGCATCTTCCTCGTACTCACTCTGATCATTGTCCTTTACTAATTAATTTAAAACCTCCTCAACCATTCCACAAAAGGATATTTAGATTTGAGACTATGTGGGCTTCTCATCCTCAATTTCAACAATTGGTTCATGCAACATGGTCGAATGATTCACCTTTACTAACTACTATTGAAAATTTTAAGAGGGTAGCAACATGTTGGAATTATAATATTTTTGGTAATATCTTTGAACGAAAAAGAAAATTGCTTGCCAGATTAGCAGGCTTACAATCTTTATCCCATTATCCTAATAGTATCTTCTTGAAAAATTTAGAAACTCAATTGTCTTTGGAATATAGTCACATTCTTCGTATAGAAGAGGAATTCTGGCAGTTAAAATCTAGAATAAATTGGTTGAATGAAGGGGATGCAAATACTAGATTTTACCATCTATCTACTCTTCATAGACGTCGTAGAAATAAAATAACTGCTTTACAAGATAACGTAAGGAATTGGGTATCTACTTCTACTGAAATTCATTGCTTAATCTTAAATTATTATACTGATCTATTTCAGAGTGACCACTTAATCTCGAAGAACATGAGTATGGATTCATATAGTCGTGAGATCTCTTCTAATGATTTACTTAAAGATGGATTTACCCCTTGATCAAGAAGAGATTTTAAATGCTTTAAATAGTTTTAAGGCCTACAAATCATCAGGACCAGATGGATTACATCCATTTTTCTACCAAAAATACTGGAAGGATGTAGGTGTTAAAGTAATCATTTTTTGTCATAATATATTTAATTCTAAAATTGTGCCACTTGAGCTTAATAAGACTCTCATTTGCCTTATCCCTAAGGTAAAACATCCTACAAGAATACAATAATTTAGGTCAATTAGCCTTTCCAATACTGTTTATAAGCTAATTACTAAGATAATAGTTAATAGGCTTAAACCAATCATAAGTAAGATTATAGGACCAACACAAACTAGCTTCCAACAAGGTAAGAGAACTTGCGATAATGCTATAATAGTCCAGGAAGCTTTAAATTACCTTGCTAGAATGAAAGGGAAATATCCTTCAATGTTATTAAAACTTGATTTAGAGAAAGCTTTTGATAGATTAGAATGGTCTTTTATAAGACATGCTTTATTTTACTTTAATATTCCTCCTTCAATGATTTCTTTAATTATGTCATGTGTTACAACTACATCGGTTTCTATTTTAATTAATGGTTCAAGCACACACTACTTTACACCCTTAAGAGGTATCCGTCAAGGAGATCCATTGTCACCATATTTATTTATCATGTGCATGAAATTATTGTCTAGAAATATTTCACAATCAGTGGACTATCTAAAATGGCAACCAATTCGACTATCTAACAAAGGCCCACTACTATCTCATCTTTTCTTCGCAAACGATATTATACTATTTTAAAAAATAACTACTAAAAGTTGTCATGCGATCATTGATATGTTAAATAACTTTTCAGAATACTCAGGGCAAAGAATTAATTTTGATAAATCAAAAATTTTCTTCTCCAAAAATTGTGGTCCTACTAAAAAGGATTTTGTTATCAATTCATTTAGTATGAAAGAAGGCACCTCTTTTGGCAAATACTTGGGATTCCCCATGTTCCAAGCAAAACCTAAAAATGCTGATTTTCAGTTACTACTTGATAATTTAAGAATAAATTAGCAAGATGAAAGTCTAAATTCCTAACAATATCAGGAAGAGCTACCTTAATAAAATCTACATTAAACCAACTACCTAATCATTTAATGCAATACATACACATTCCATCCCATATTCTACACAAGTTAGATCAGTATCAACGAAATTTCTTATAGGGTACTACATTAGAAAAAAAGAAACTACATCTTGTCAAATGGAATGATATTACTAGGCTAACAAATATTGGAGGATTAGGAATTCAAAAATTACGTGATAAGAACAATGCTTTATTAGCAAGTTTAGCTTGGAGGCTATTCAACTCACCAAATGCTATGTGGGCTAAGGTCTTACTGTCCAAATATATTCATACTTCTCCTATTAATAATCATTCTCACATTTGGTCTAATATAACTACTGGTTGGCATCTATGTCAGCTAGGTATAAAATGGAATATAGGAAGAGACACTCACATTAAACTATGGGATGACCCATGGATTGCGCCTGGTACGACCATCAGATCAGTTATTTATGGTTCCTTACCCTTAGAGCATCAAAATATGACTATCTCTTCCTTTATGGATAACGAAGGATGGGATTGGAATAAACTGCCATTTGAGATGCCCAATAACATTAGCCAACTAATTCAATCTACTTATATCTCAAAATACAGTAATAAAGTTGATAGTATTTGTTGGGGTTTAACTCCTACGGGTCTTTTCAGTACTAAGTCTATGTATGGTATATTAGCTGCACTTCATAATATTTCTACTCCTGCTTATATAAATTATGAGTGGATATGGAAGTTACCGGTCCAACTCAAAATTCAAGGGTTCATTTGGCTTCTTGACAAAAAGAGGTTACCCACTAAGGACTATCTCAAACATATCAATGTAATTCAAGATGCTACATGTCAATATTGCCATACGGCAGATGAAAACATTAATCACTTATTCCTAGAATGCACAAGTGCTAAAACATATTGGCAGAATTTAGGCATTCTTGAATTCATAAATCATCATTTGCAAGGAACGCATGCTTCTAATTGGGTTCATCAACTTATAACTTGCAAGGACCTTCAGTTTCCATACAAAATAAATCCAGCCACATACTTGTCTCTAAGTTTATGGAATATTTGGGTAGCACGTAATAATAATTGTTATAGACATATTACATCCACAACTTCCACTAAATTAACTACTCAACAAGCAGGCGAATTCACATATCTTGTAGCTAAAAAGTACACTATTAGGAAAAAGAGACAACATAATCTTAAATGGAAACCTCCTAAATATCCTTTCTATAAATTAAACACTGATGGAGCCCATACTTTGAGCAAATCTGGTATTGGTGGACTGATACGAAATGTAAATGCTGATTGGAGAACTACGTGCTTTGATACAGGGTCTCCAATTAGCTCTCGAGCATAATCTTGTACCACTGGAAGTGGAAGTGGACTTAAAGAATATCATAAGGCTCCTCACCTCTAATAATGTGACAACTAATAACTTAATTTCTGACTGCAGGTACTTCCTGGACAGGTTGGGTAAACCTACAGTACTGCATGCGTACAGAGAACAGAATAGAGTTGCAGATAAACTAGCTAAGGAAGGCTGCAATTTTGGCATTCAATTGGTGGTGCATATTTTTGATGGCAGCCCAGATTTTACATGGGCAGTTTTTGAGCAAGAGAAGAGTGCAGTGCAGGAACTTGTTTTGGATCACTATAGGCCTCACTCTGATATTTATAATATTGTAAATACGTATTGTAATAGTGGCAATCCTAGGTGTGGTAGTAATATAGTTAGTTATAATACTGTAGCACCCACTACCAGTGCATCAGTATGTAAAACGATGCAATACGGGCATCCCGCCTCGGTACACAATCTTTAATATAATCTATATTTATCTTTCAAACCAACAAAAAAAAAAAGATCATAAAGAAGGATAGAGAAAGTTGGAAGAAAATGGCCATTCACGTGGGAGGGAGAAATTTTGGGAAAAAAAGGGAAAAGAGATCTTTTGTTGAAAAAGCGAAAGATTTCTTTTTGTAAAGTAGATTGGAAAATCTTGACCATAGTTAATTTGAATTTTGAGATTAGGAAGGGTACTTAGGTAATTGACGATTGAGATTGTCTCTTCTAGGGGATTCCATGGGTTTGGGTTGTTGATAATTGGGTATTTGGGGCTATTGGCCCAAAGTATTGGGCTAGGAATTGGGCTGGTAGGTTAATCTGGATTGATATTAAATGGACTAGCTACTTGATAAAATGGTGGAAGAAGTTTTGGGGCTTCCAATGGCCGAATTTCATGGCCTTTCCCTTCTTCATTTTAACTTCTTTGGGCTTCCTTTATCTTATAATTTAAACTCAATATTACTTTAAACATATATACTCAAAATTAAATAAGACAATATATAGGCTAATATCACGTATTAGATAACAACCCACCTTTAATAATACTAGTCTTAGGGTGTGCGTTTTGCGGGTGTACCTATATCAATAACTACGTAAATATTATTAAATACTATATTTTGAGTTATTGATAAATATTAAAAAATATAAGATCCTAATGTTAATCTCACTAAGCTAACCCAATAAAACAAATAGATCATACTTCATATAAGTCTTTATATGCTTTATTATGATTTATGAGGAGTGAAATATCTTATGAAATTAATTGTTATATTCGTTATCGAAGACTATCAACAAACAACATAAAAAATACTTTTACCATAATTATTCAAAGATAATAAAATAAATTGAAAATCAGAATCTTTTGTTCTTTTAGAAATTTTTGAGTGATGAGGTAGAACTATAGTACCTCGAAGATATTGATAAATAACAATTTAAAGTCTTAAATGACTAATATTGAATTATAAAAATAATATAATACTATATTAAAAAATATAGGAAGCTATCATTTATTGGAATGAATATAAAAAAAATAATGACAACGTTTTTTGAATACCTTTTGTTTATGTTACATCCTTAATGATTTAACTTAGAATTTTTAGCTATTTAACTTTTAATACTATATTAAAATAAATTTTTCTCTAATTTTTTTTCATGGCCAATGCTCTAGTTCTTGTGAAAATAAATTTAAGTACCTTAAGAGTTTTATCAACTTGATAAATAATTTTACTTACATAATGATTTTGAAAAAAATGAATCATTTTTATCCCTCTAATTTATTAATCCAAATACTTAATTATTTGTTGAAATTTCATTATTTTATGATAGTATAGAAAATACAAACTATTTTTGAACTTTTTTCCTACTCGAACAATATAATATTCTCTTTATTAATTTGTGTAATATTTAAAACTACATTTAATAATTAAAATATATATTTAGTTAGTACAACATCTCCTACTTTTAATGGTACATCTTGTTAGAGTTATAAGTTTCCAATAAGAAGAATGAACGTGAAACATATTTCTATTGAAATTGCCGTCGGATATACAAGGAAAAGAAAACGTAAAATTACTCCTATTTCCCAAATAATATCTACTTTAAAATCCTTAATATATTAGGATAATCATTAAATTACAAATTTGTCCTATATATTAGGATAATCATTAAAATCCTTAATATATATTAGGATAATCTACTTTAATATCTACTTTAAAATCCTTAATAATATCTACTTTAAAATCCTATATATTAGGACAATCATTAAATTACAAATTTGTCTAATGTAAAATTTAATTTTAAATGGTAAAAAAGGAGAACAATATTTCGCTAAGGGTTTCTTGCTATAAAAAATTATCATTTGTTAAAATACTTAGAAAAGAGATGATGATAATTCGATTAGAATAAAATTTGTCTATAAGTTCAATAACATTTTCTACCAAACTATGGACACAAAAATGGTATTTTATTGGCTGATGAAGCAAATTGTAATATTGGTGATTCTAAATTTTCTTTTCGTCATAAATATTTTGTTTCCATTCTTGTGTGAGTCCTATATGTTAGGACTAATTTCATAGGAGTTCAAAACATGGAATGTACTAAAATTTTAGTTAATTTAAATTCCTAAAAATTTGGAAAGAAGCTTAAATTACACTTTTGTCTAGTGTGAAATTTATTCTTAAAGAGCAAAAAAGGCGAACGATATTTCGCTAAAGGCCTTCGTGCTTTTAATATAGTATATAGATATATAGATAGATAGATATAGATATAGATATTAAGATATTAATATAGATAGATATAATAAATCTTTATTTTATTGTTCTAGCAATAAATACAATCTTGTATCCGCTGATAAAAATATCTTTGAATCTAATAGTCTTAAATATGTCATGTGAAACGGTGAAACTAAAGAGTTACTGAACATAAAAAGATACTTTTAAAACAAATTTTAAAAAACTATAGTAAAGCACAAAAATTGAAATAGAGGAAATATTTACTACTCAAAGCACTTATTAACCTTTAAAGTAGACGGCAAAAATCAGAAGGCTAGAATGTATCTTCATTACATTGGATTGATGAAATTAATTGAACACTTGAATTCCAATCGCAAAAAAGACAAGGAAAAAGCTAGGTAATTTTCGGATGATGTAGGTACCGGGTGCTAGTCAAATAGTCTAGTTAATATTTTTTTTGATTGCACAAGTTAATTTTTTTTTATTTGGATGTCCTAAATATTAGGATTTCATGTGTAGTAATTCAAATAAGGAAAACTTTAATAAACAAAATTTTACTTGATTTTAAAGTGCTAAATATAAGAAAAATAATATAATGACTATTTTGTCTAATGTAAACTCTATTTTAAAAGGGTAAAAAAGGCGAACGACATTTCGTTAAAGGCCTTCGTGCTTTTAATATAGTATAGATATAGATAGAGGTAATGTTGTAATAATAATAATGCTACAATTGATAGTAATTGTTGTTGTAGTAGTAGTGATAATAATAATAATAATAATAATAATAATAAAATAGTGAAATAGAGAATTAAATTATTAATAACTAGGAAGCACAAGAAAATTAATTTGATGAAAGGTAGGACAAAATTGGACGTCAACACTCATAACAACATACTCCATGAATGATACACAATGCTTCTTCTATAAGATTATACATAAAATACTGGAACGTACAATCAAAAAGATATTTCTTTGACCACTTTTAGGCCATATGGCCAGAAATAATACATTTCTCAAAACTGCTTCATTAACTGAAAGATTGACTTGAAAAAAGAAGCTCAGTAAAGCACTGACCTTTTTTCACAGCAAGTAGAAGATACCAATTCTACAGCACTCTTTAAGAACATTGAACTTGCTAAAGGATGGAACTTCACATTATTGAAGCTTGGATCTTCTAAAGAATGCTTCATCTTAAGAAAATTAGCCAAACAAAAATAAGGAAAGCATTATTGTCTCTCCCCCTAAGCATTCAACTTAAAGAATTATTTTTTGGAGCTGAGTATTTGGCTCTGCTTAGCTCTGTAGTTATTAAGTCAAAATTGAGTGCCAGAAATTGCATTTTTGCGCAGACAGCCTTACCCTACATTCCTACAAGAGGTTGTTTCCACGACTTGAACCCGTGACCTCCAGGTCACATGGCAGCAACTTTACCGATTACGCCAAGGCTCCCCTTGAAAGATTAAATCAGTTATTGAAGACAGAAAATTGCTCGTGTATATATGATTTCTATGTTTATTTCAACAAACAAGGTACAGGCACTCCACTTGGCATTTGGATCTAAAGGGCAAAATGAATGATAAAGATTTTCTGCACTTTTTAAGAAGACATTTCCTAATAATAAAACCATTCACCAAAAAAGCCTCTAGCTCAGTAAACGCCAGTATCACTTTATATATGTACCCTACAAATTGGAATATGTTATGTGAAAAGCTCTACTATCCTGATCCTTGAGAATCATCCTCGGGAGAATTTTGTTGTTGTTGCTGCTGCTGTGAATGGTGTATTCTTGAATGCCCCATCTGCTGGTAAATCTGGCTCAAAGATTGTAAATTCAAACCCCCAATATGACCATCTTGTGATAATCCAAGCTCTATTATCCTGATCCTTGAGGATCATCCTCTGGAGAAAGCTGCTGATGCTGATTTTGTTGTTGCTGTTGTTGTGAATGGTGCATTCTTGAATGCTCCATCTGCTGGTAAATCTGGCTCAAAGATTGTAAATTCAAACCCCCAATATGACTATCTTGTGATAATCCAAGCTCTAACCCAGGTAATTGCTGGGGATTAGCAGCACCCAATATAGAAGTAAAACTCATAGGATTCAAATTGGTGGCTGGTAAGTCAAACCCAGAGAAGCTAGTAATCTTTTGTAAATAATTTGAACTCTCAGTGGCCAAATTGGTTGTTGATGGGGGCCATATTCCTGTTGTAGCCAAATGGGGTCTCCCAAAATTCCCATTAACCATAGGCCAATTGGTCCTACAAAAACTACTACTACTACTAATACTGCTACTTAATTCACCCATTTTTTGCTGCAAACCAGCAGAAACAGAGATCCCCTGTTGCGAAATAGAGGATCCAGTCACGGCTAAAGCCGAGGCTGGAATTGTTCCATTGCCTGTTGCAGCAATTATGGAAGGCTCCGCTTGCTGCAACAGCCACTGGATTGTTTCACCATCAGATTTATGACCCAATTCACGTGTGAGTTGAAAAATCCTAGCAGCACAAAGAGCAGGCATGCGTATTCTCCTTCCTCTGCCTTCAACTTTTGTATGCCTATCTTTATTGGAACTTCTTTTTGGAGCCAATTGTTGCTTCTTTGTTTCGTCTTTTTCTGAATTTCCAATCTGGAAATCTTTGATTTCTACAGGATTGTTCTCCCCCATATTGCTGCTGTTATTGGTATTGATATTTTTGGGACTTGGGTGGCTCAAGAAGTTTGATATCTCCTCCTGCGGCTGCTTTGAACCCTTGGGATCCATGAACAGATGTGTCTACTCAATAAACTATTCAAAGTTGTTTTCTTGTTACAAATTACTATTAGAAAAAGTGAACAAATATTTCTTTATTATAGAAGAAGATGACCTCACAAACATGGGAAAAAAAACAAAGAATAACTACAGGAGGTTTCTCTGTTTGCTCAATTGCTCTGAACTTGTTCCATTTACTGTTGTAGTATTCTTTCCTTGTGAAAACTGTATGGAATTTTGGCAAAAGTTCTGATGTTGATAGACTGCTCCTTGGCTTTTTGAGGTAGAAAAAAAGGTTCACATTGAAACAAGGACGAAACTGGAAACCAAACAGTCAAATCCCGTGACTGAGCTTCGGGCAGGTAATGGGAAATCATTAATCGAACAACTCAACAACAACAATCTAGTGTAATCCCACAAGTGGGGTCTGGGGAGGTAATATGTACGCAGACCTAAAGTTAGGAAATTTATTTAAATTGCGCGATAATCTGTTCCTTCAGGGGCATGGGATAAAGAAAAAAGTTAGTAAAAATAACACCATCGTAAAAGAAGAAAATTACAATAAACTGACAACCCATAAATGTAAGAATGCGGAATCATCTGGTATTATACTTGCATAAAGCACATAGATACAGCTATACAAAATAATCTAGTAAGTAATTATCATTTTTATAATAAACTACATAATACAGTATCAGATGATCGAGAAGACGAAACAACATTGTTATAAAATAATAAATGACGGGCTCTTTTATAAAATACAAAAATTTGGGACAAATTTTAATAGTGATAGATGGTTTTGGGTAATCCTTTACCAAACATTTTTTTCAAAGTAAATGTCATATTAATTATAATTATGCAAACTAAACCACACAAAAATATATTCTAAAAACGTAAGAGTTGAAACGAGTTTACCGGATTGCCGAACAACTTCTTGAAAATTGAAAATCGTTGAACACTTGAAAACTTCAATTCAACAACTTCACAATTTTTCACGAAATTTCAACAATAAATTAAGTAATTGTAGTAGAGAGATTGAGAGATATTGATGAATTGGTGAATAAAAATGAAAGAATGAGGGGGTATTTATAGTTGAGAAATGGGGAAAAGTGTAATTATATAAAGTTTGAGGGCCAAATGGCCATTTTTTAAACTTAAAAACGGTCATATTTTCAGCCCAAACGGCTAGATTTTAAATATGGCCGTTAGAGAATTTTAATTTTTTTTAAAAAAAAAAATAGTCGTTGGGCCCGCCAGGACCGGCCCAGGCCCGCCTGACGGTCCCGGGCTCGTGGGCTCAAACATGAAGACCGGCCCGTGACGGGCTTAGGAGGACCACCAGGACCGGCCCACCAGGCCCGTTAGGACCGCGGTCCCGGTCCGGTCCAGGCCCGGCCCACCGAGCAGCCCTAGTTTTGAGTTTTGGGAATTTGCCAAAATATGGATAAAATTTATGAACAAACGTGTATTGCCAAAAAAAAACCAAATAAATTTTGGCAAAATCTATGGCCAAAAAGGTCCTAATTGATTGAATAATTGACCATCAAGTAAATAATAGAAACACATGTTGGAGACTATATTTGAGTCCTAACGTGTATTACATTGTTTTGTATGATAATTGTAGCTAGTGATTTGGGGACCGAATAATTCATAGCATGACTGAAATGGAGACTCATACGGCCATGCCTTTGAAGTTATGCTTTAGAATGGAGTTTTACAATAACATAATTCATTTTCTACATCATTAAACAAGAGGTGTTTACTTCTACATTAAGCAAGATTATTGGATTGACAATAGCGCATCTGTAAATTGTACTCCTAAGAGGCTGAGTAAGCAACGTGAACATATGAACAGGAACTGGTTTGGGTAAAGAAAGAAATACCTTATTGTATGAGTCCAAATTTGACCGACCTCGACCTATGACGAGTATGACAAACGACCAAGTACCTTCGAATCGGCGTCCCAAGGAAGATAACCTTAGGGCGAAAGAAGAAACTGCATGACCCCTACAGTAGTGTAATCCCATTAGGGGCCATTAAGAATATTCCGCCGAATATTCCCTGTATTTGGTTGTTTACAATTCCGAAGGGTTTTTCTCTAGTATATAAGGGGGAAAAAAGACCTTGTAAAGCGGGGGGGACTCGGAAAACTTACCAATCTTGAATGAAAAGAAACTTCGCAACTCTCTTCCTTTTACCTATTATTATTCTAGAGATTATTATCTTCAGCTACGATTTACCCCTTCATCTTCGATTGATTTGTTCAAAAAGGTCTTAACATCTTTTGAGTCATACAATTTGGCATTGTCTGTGGGGATTTCTATAGCTGAAATCATAGTTCTCTTCTAGATTCCTAAAAGTGATAATTGCTTTTCTTCAAACCTCATAAAAACCAACAATGGCGGGAAAAGAAGCGAGGCTGAAGGCGATAGCAGATGTCTCGAATAATCTCTTGAACTCCCTCAACAAAGCCGGTAGAGAAGACAATGAGAATACAATACCAATAGCTACACCGGAGGGGGAAAACTCACCTCTTCCACACGGGGATCTAACGATCTTGCGCGAAAGGGAAGCCTTAACATCCACAGTGGGGGAAACACCACCAACAGTCAAAAAGCTGCTAGAAGAATGGTTAACAAGTGCTTTGAGCAGCATGCTCGAGAAACCCATTCAAGGAGATGTCGAAGACGTACCACCTACAGAAATCGCAGCTACCGCCGATGAGCCAAGCGCTACACGAGCAGGTCACACACACACTGTTACTAATGCAGGTGACGATGCACTATGGTCATCCTAAAGAAAATGGAAGAGATGGAAAACGAGAACAAAACACTACGCGACCAGATGAAGGAACATCAGGAGAGGGTCGACAAAATACCAGGCGTTCCGAAGCTATTACCAAAACGCGATGTGGGCCGATTCGTCGAACAGCCTTACAGCGAAGGGGCTGCTCCACACTCTATTCCAAAGACCTTCAAAATGCCGCCATACTTGAACATATATTACGGGACCACGGACCCGGAGGATCACTTAATCCATTATGTTACTGCAGCAAAGGGCAATGGTCTATCAAAAGAACAGGTACCGTCTGTGCTACTAAAGAAGTTCGGTAAGACCTTGATAGGGAGAGTATTGACATGGTACTCCCAGCTACCAGCGCGATCGATATCGACGTTCAAAGAGATGGCAGATAAATTCGCCACCGCTTATGCAAGAGCGAAGAAGGATGAGGCTAGGGCCAATGATAACTTCGCTGTCAGGCAAACGACGGGCGAGGGACTCCGGGATTTCCTGGACCGATTCAACAAAGTAAGGATGAGTCTACCAAACGTGTTAGAAGGGATGGCAGTAGCAGCCTTTCAAAATGGGTTAAACAGGAACGGGTCAAAGGCAACCAAAAAACAGCTCAGTAGACTCATGAAGTATCCCCTACCACATGGGAAGAGATCCACAATGCCTATTGCACCGAGGTGAGGGCAAACGAGGACGAGCTGAATGGCCCGCTTCAACAATTAACATCAGTCCAGACCGAGACAAGGAGAGATCGATGTAACTACAGGCAAATAGATCAACCACCACGTTTCAATCGCGAAAGGCATCAGCCCTATATCCGAACATCCAACCCGCCCCCTCCACGGCATGCGGACACCGCGCCACGACACGATGCACCCCTCCGCAACGAAAGAGGTATGCCTCCACTATTATCCGCTTATAATTTTTGTGTTTCCTCTTCAGAGATAGTGTACGTACTAGAGAAGTTGGGAACGAAGGTGCAATGGCCGCAAAAGATGATATCGGATCCAAACACTAGGAGGTCGAACATCCTCTGTGAATTCTACCAAGAAAAAGAGGACACAAGACCGAAGATTGCATAGGTCTGCGGCAAGAAGTAGTTAGGATATTGAACCAGGAGTACCTGAAAGAACTGCTAAAAGATAAAGGAAGGGCCAACTTCACTCGAGGGCGCGACCCATCTCAAGGGCCTCCAAAGACACCATCACCAGCCTGTACCATACAAATGATCATTGGCGGCGGCGATGACACGGTAATCAACCATGTGAAGTTCACCACCATGCACAAACTCAAACGGATAGTCACCCACGAACGATATGATGACCTTGAAGATAGTATCATCTTCGATAAGTTAGATACCGATGGTTTGTCTTTCCCTCACTATGATGCTTTGGTTATAATTTTACGCATCGCTGATATCTATGTAAAAAGAATCATGGTGGATGGCGGAAGCGGCGCATGTATTGTTCATCCACGAGTTCTCATGCAAACGAGGCTCGAGGATAAAATAATACTGCACTGCATAACACTAACGAGTTTTAATAATGCAGTAGAGCGGACATCTGGAGAAATAATGCTACCTATCCTGGCAGGAGGGGTCACCCTGGAAACAACATTCCACATCATGAACAAGGAAACAGCCTATAGCGCCATCATAGGACGACCGTGGATACACGCCATGCGAGCCATCCCCTCAAGCTGCTATCATGTGATCAAATTTCCCACCCCATGAGGGATATTCAATATCCGAGGCGAGCCACGTACCGCCCAAAAATGCTATCGGATCATCAAAGATTGCACACACACAAAACATCTAAAAGGGGCAAGTGTGGAAGCATAGCAGTCAGCCATGTCGGGCACCAAACCCGACATACAAGTAGAGGCCATCAAAGATCCAAACCTTATAGAAACTTGCAAGGCAACCGTGGAAGATCTTGACCCCGTCTAGCTAGATAACATCGACTGCACCAAAAGGGCTTATGTTGGGCATAACCTCTCGGAGCCAGGTGAGTATCGTGAGTTTTTAACTAACAACGCCGATTTGTATGCTTTTTCCCACTCAGATATGCCAGGAATCCCAAGGGAGATAGCCACGCATAAGCTGAATGTCGACCCACTCTATCCGTCGGTACGACAAATAAGGAGGAAGTTTAATGCCGCAATCAATGAGGCAGTCAGCGAGGAAGTTGATAAATTACTCGCCAATGGTTCCATCAAAGAATCGAAATACCCCCAATGGGTCACCAATGTGGTCATGGTCAAAAAGAAGAACGGGAAGTGGCAAATGTGTGTCGACTTCACCGATTTAAACAAAGCATGCCCGAAGGACTCTTTCTCGTTACCCCACTCGACCAACTTATCGATGCAACGGCGGGACAAGAACTGCTGAGCTTCCTGGACGCGTACTCTGGTTATAACCAAATTCTCATGGCTGAAGAAGATCAAGAAAATACCATTTTCATCACTCACCGAGGTACGTACTGCTATAAAGTGATGTCTTTCGGGCTTAAGAACGCAGGGGCCACGTACCAAAGGTTAGTCACCAAAATGTTCAAAGAGCAACTTGGTAAGATAATGGAGGTTTATATCGATGACATGCTAGTGAAGTCGGCAAAGAAAGAAGATCACATTGGTCACCTGAAGGAAGCCTTCGAAATACTAAGGCAATACGGAATGAAACTGAATCCCAAAAAGTGCGCCTTCGGCGTGACTTCTGGAAAGTTCCTCGATTTTCTAGTATCACAAAAGAGAATTGAGGTCAACCCAAATCAAATCAAGGCCATCGGCTCAATACCGGAAATACTGACCAGTAAAAAGTAGGTGTAGAAACTAATAGGACGAATAACCGCCTTATCAAGGTTCATTTCACGATACTCGGATAGATGCCATAAATTCTTCAATGTACTAAGGAAAGACCACGGGCTGCAATGGAACAAGGAATGCATCGAAGTCTTGAGAAAGCTGAAAACGTATCTATCCTCACCACCACTATTCGTCAAAGCGGACCCAGGTGAATGCCTACTTGTGTATCTAGCAGTTTCCGAAGTTTTGATAAGCGCAGTCTTGGTCCGTAAAAATAAAGGTACGCAATCTCCAATTTACTATATCAGCAAAACTTTAATTGATGCCGAGACGAGGTACCCCCACCTTGAAAAACTATCTCTAGAATTGGTTATAGCTTCACAAAAGCTTAGACCGTACTTCCAATATCACCCCATAAAAGTGGTGACAACCTTCCCTCTGAGAGGTATCCTACACAAACCCGAACTATCGGGTAGACTAGCCAAATGGGCCATAGAAATAAGCGAGCATGACATAACATACCAATCACAAACTGTCATTAAGTTACAGGTGCTCGCAGATTTCGTCACTGATTTCAGCACGAAAATATTGCCTGAGGTAGAACAGGAAGCACTCAGCACTTCTACACATACCGACCTCTGGGTCCTCTACACCGATGGTGCCTCTAACATTTCGGGACTGGGACTCGTCCTCGAGGTCTCTACAGGTGAAGTAATTCGCCAGTCCATACGATGCCCTGAGGTGACTAACAACGAGGACGAGTATGAAGCTGTGATTGCAGGTTTGAAGTTAGCCCTCAAATATTGCGCTCAACGACTCGTCCTCCACTGTGACTCCCAACTCGTGGTGAATCAGGTCACCGGGACTTTCCAAATCAAACAGTAGAGGTTGCAAAGATACCAGTCAGAAATCCACAAACTACTGCCAGAATTCGATGAATACCGCCTCGACCAAATACCCAGGGTGCAAAATATCGAAGCAGACAACCTCTCTAAACTAGCTGCAGCCACCAAGAATATCAACAAAGAAAACGTGGTCACCCTCCTTCATTCCGCAATAGACCACGTCGAGGTACATTCTATAAACTTAACTTGGGACTGGCGTAACTGCTTCGTAGCCTATTTGCAGAATGGAACGCTCCCGCAAGACAAAAAAGAAGCCAAAAAACTCCGGATGCAGGCAACCTGGTACAGCGTAGTAAACGACAATCTCTACAAAAGAACGTTCGGCGACCCCCTAGCCAAATGTCTTGGGCCACATCAAATAAGACGAGTAATGGAAGAAGTGCACGAAGGGCACTACAGTGCCCACACGGGAAACCACGCCCTCGTCCGTTACCTCATTCGCGCCGGGTACTACTGGCCCACCATGAAAAAAGAAATACCGACTATGTCAGGAGATGTGAACAATGTCAAAAGTATGCCCCTATGATACATCAAGCAGGGGAAATCCTTCATTCTGTCACTTCACCATGGCCGTTCATATAAGTGGGGAATGGACATGGTCGGTCCCCTCCCAGAAGGACGAGGTAAGGTACGCTTCCTTCTGGTTTTAACTGACTACTTCTCTAAATGGGTGGAAGTAGGTGCATAAACTCAGATACGTGAGCAGGAGGTTATCGCCTTCATATGGAAAAACATTATATGCCGCTTTGGCATCCCCAAAGAAATCAGTTACAACAACGGGCCTTAGTTCGTCGAAAAAAGAACGACTGAGTTTTTCAAAAAATGGCGCATCAAACGAATACTCTCCATACCATATCACCCTGCCGCCAATGGTCAAGCCGAATCCTCCAATAAAGTAATATTGAACATATAGAAAAAGAAGCTTGAGGAATCTAAAGGGCTATGGCCCGAACTACTACCAGAAGTATTATGGGCATACCGCACTATGCCAAAAACTTGCACAGGAGAAATGCCATATTCATTGGTCCACGGGACCGACGCAGTTATAACCGTTGAGGTCGGGCAACCCAGTTTGAGATACTCCAACGATAGCGGAACAGGCAACAATGAAAGTAGGCTACAAGATCTGGATGAAGTTGAAGAACGAAGAGACATGGCCCACATAAGAATGGTAGCCTAGACGCAGCAAGTAAAAAGATACTACAACAAGAGATCTAAGGGACGACCACTCAAAATTGGCGACTACGTCTTCAAGGCCAAAACACAAGCGTCAAAAGACCCTAATGAGGGAAAATTGGGAACGAACTGGGATGGACCGTACAAAATCGTAGCAGCGGCAAACAAATGAGCGTCCCAGCTTGAAACAATAGAGGGAAAATTACTCCAAAACAACTAGAACGTCGCCCATCTCAAGTACTTCCACTTCTAAAAGAATGCGTCACCTAAGTTGTACTCTTTTTCACCCACCCGGGTTTTGTCCCAATCGGGTTTTCCCGGGGAGGTTTTTAACGAGGCGGCAAGGGGGACACCTTAAGGAATGACATGCTATTCATTACCTCAACCGCCGATATGACCTCCGGACCGAAGTAATGAAGGGACTACATATAGATAATCAAATCTCCATTATATTTACGGAATCAAATCTCCATTGGATTTACAGAATCAAATCTCCATTGTATGTATAGAGCCGGATCTCCACTAGTTAGCATGTGACGTATTCCTATGGGAATACGATCAAATCTCCAACAATGTAAGTTCGACCTCGTTCGAACCACGACAGGATTCTATTTCAACGACAGTTCGAAGCAACATTCCAATGACCAAGGCCATCAACGACAATGTAAGTTCGACCTCGTTCGAACTACGACGGGAGTCTACTTCGACGATAGGTCGAAGCAACACCTTAATGGCCAAGGTCATCGATGACAATGTAAGTTTGACCTCGTTTGAACCACGATGGGATTCTACTTCGACGACAGTTTGAAGCAACATCCCAATGGCCAAGGCCATCGATGACAATGTAAGTTCGACCTCGTTCGAGCTACGACGGGAGTCTACTTCGACGACAGGTCGAAGCAACAACCCACTGGCCAAGGCCATCAATGAAAATATAAGTTCGACCTCGTTCGAACTACGACGGGATCCTACTTCGACGACAGTTCGAAGCAACATCCCAATAGCCGAGGGAGTCAACAATATCATGTGTATGATGAATGCAAGAAAAAAAAACAAGCCTGCAAAAGTAAATTTTACATTACAGCAAAACATCATTTACACTGGCCCCTACAAACAGGCCCAAGTACGACCCATGAAAAAATCCCTAAACAAAAGGAAATACAAACTAAGACTACATATCATCCCTAGCGGGGTAAACATCTTCGTACCACGAATCTGAAGCAAGGCGATTCGCATCATCAGAGTTGATATCATCCCTGTCAGGTGTGAGGGGGTCGTACCCGCATGACTCACGAGCTGCATGAGCTTTGGCGTGCACAGCCTGAACCTCCACCTCAGTTGTTTTTCTCTCGGTGTGAAAAGCCTTATACACATCAAGCCAAGCCTTTGCATGGACCCACAACTCGTATAAATGATGGGGCACAACCGGATCAGCAGAGGTGCGAGACGTAGAAGGCTGAGAACATCGACGCGCATCCTCCGCCCTCAGCGAGGCCATTTGTTCGTTTAGTACGGTCAGATCCGCCTCCAGTTCTTTGACACGCCCTTCGAGCCCTGCCACCCGATGACCAGAGGCTTCCTTCTCCTCAGTCAACTCCGACCTAGAAATGTGGAGGGCATCTTCCAAAGATATCGATTCAGAAATAGTTGTCGCCAGCTTATCAGTGCTAACGTTCAGCTCACCCTTAAGCCCCTCAATCTCCGCTACCTTAGTACTCAACTCAGCAGCCAAGTCGGCCACCTTCGCCTGTAAGTCGGTATTCTCAACCATCACCCCCTGCTCAACTCGAGCTCATCCTCTATTGCCTTAAGGGAGACCTCCAACTCACTGTTACGGGCGACAACCTTCACGAGCTCTTCATCCCTCTCCCTTAGCTCCTCAATCTTGCACTCCAATTGGTCCTCTCAGTGCTTGAGCCCCTCACAGAAAACTTGAAACTCAGGGTCCTGATGATAAATGTCAGCCATCGCCCGATGCTTATCCAGATAATGATGATATTTGGACGACATCTTCTCATAAAAGCCCGTCCTTCTCCTCTCTCGATGCTCTCTCTCTACCTCTATGACGTGGGTCTGATAAAAAAGAAGGGAAGAAGTCAGAAACAAAGTATAAAACGACGATTATCGCGCCAACCCAACGACGAAAAGAGAAGGAAATACACCTACCTGCAGGGCCATACCAGCGACCTTCTGAGATAACTCCACGTCACTCATCGCCCTAAGAATCTCGCTTTCAGGAGCGACACATAGATGATCTAGGGCCGATGCCACTTGCTCGTTGTTCAGCAACAAGTTGTAGTTCCCTGGAACGACCACATGACGGTCGGATCCGTCCATCCTAACCTCCACATGGGTATGGCGATCCACAAATTCATTAACAATCTCTGGGTCGATATCCGAACTAGAGTCGCCACCCTCAACACGATGCCCCCCCAACGTTGGACGATGCACCACCCGCAACAGAGCACGCTGAACCAGCTCCTAGGCCAACTCTCTCCACTTGGGGAAATCTCCCCAACAAAATGGTATCGGCCATGAACACATGCACAGGGGCTGTCCGGGACGCCCCGCTGCCATCAGCATCCGTAGCCACGCCTTTCCCCAGCTCAAGCCTCCTCTTTTTCCTCGATAACGGCTCATCCCCCGTTAGAGGATTCATCCAAAGGACGTGAGGACGGTACCGAAGGAACCTCTTCCCTCGCGGCTACGACTCAAGACGGATCTCCCAATTGGATAGGTTGAGGACGACTCTCTCGAACAGACTCACTCAAGACAAACTGCGTATCTGCAGTGGCAACGGCTTGTCGAAAAGCGGGGACTGGCGCCCTCCGCCTGGAAGCACCTCGACCTGTCATCAAAGAAGTTCGTACCATTAAGTAAGGTCGCATGGCTAACGAAGTAGTAAGCAAGACGTTTACCTGAGGAAACTTTAGGGCCATAACGCTGCACGAAGGTGGGCCAAGTTTGAGTTTCCGCTGCATAAGGCAATATGTGGGCTACCCAATCTCTGATACCCGCAATGGGGCGAGGTGGACGGCCCATACTTAGTCAATAGCAGAAATACCTTGAGCGTATATGGCGAAAGTTGCGCTGGGCAAACATGGTAAAATCTACAGAATTCCTCCGCTAAGGAGAAGAGAGGAAGGGTATAGCCGATCAAAAAAGGGTACTCATAGAAAGTGCAGTAACCAGGTCTGGGGACATCCACGTATTCTCTCCCCGCTGGAATCATTTCTATATGAGCAGGAATGCCAAACTTTACACGAAGGGCATCGATATGGACCTGCTCCGTCTTAGAAAATACGGGTTCAGGGTAGGAGGTGGATCTTTGAGGAAGTCACTCCGGGATAAGGGGTGCCTCGGTAGCAGCTCATCTACCGTAGGAGGGCTGTCACTCTATTCTTCCACCACATCTCCGATGTCAGAAGGAGGCACTGTGGATGACGGGGTGGCTTCGGGAACCTCTTCGCAAGAATGACGAGACCTCGATATAATATCATTTAAAGGAGTATCAACACAAAAGGAGGAAGGAAGAAGAAGTTTCAAGTGAGGAACGAAAGAAGAACAGAAGGATATGAGAGCAAGTGAGAAAGAATGAAAGAGGTCTTCAAGAGATGAATGGCTAAAGTTTTTCAAAAAATCAAATCCTTCAACTATTTATAGGATTGGGAGGCGCCAGAATTGAGGCAGCAGGCTTCAAAGCAGCGCAAGAATCAAAACACCAAGCCGTCATTCCCCGCCTCGAAAACCTACATAATGATGACGCACGTAAAGCTGGCATCACTTCCTGGAGAAGTGTACCACACGATGTTTTGACGGGCATGGTGACCACCTCCCATTAGCCATATCGTAACTATCCTACAGGTCAAATTTCTCCAGAAGAAGGCATGAAGTCCGCTCATCGAGGACACATCCGGTCGCGATCCCGACAAGCGGAGAGACTAACTGTATGGGTCCAAATTTGACCGACCTCGACCTATGACGAGCACGACAAACGACTAAGTACCTTCGAATCGGTGTCCCAAGGGAGACGACCTTAGGGCGAAAGAAGAAACTGCACGACCCCTGTAGTAGTGTAATCCCATTAGAGGCCATTAAGAATATTCCGCCGAATATTCCCTGTATTTGGTTGCTCACAATTCTGAAGGGTTTTTCTCGAGTATATAAGGGGGAAAAACGACCTTGTAAAGGGGGGACTCTGGGAAACTTACCAATCTTGAATGAAAAGAAACTTCGCAACTCTCTTCCTTTTACCTATTATTATTCTAGAGATTATTATCTTCAGCTACGATTTACCCCTTCATCTTCGATTGATTTGTTCAAAAAAGTCGTAACATCTTTTGAGTCAAACACTGACAACGAGCGAAAAATAATACTATATTACATATTGGTCGCGGCCGAGGGTCTCCCGGAAATAGCTTTGCTATCTCTCCGGATAGGGATAAGTTCTACATACACTCTATCCTCCCCAGACCCACTAGTGAGATTATTACTGCGTTGATGATGTTGCTGTTGTTGTTGATGTTTGTTGTTACATATTGGCGCAAAGTTTAATAGCTCTCATACAATAATTTTTACCTGTTTAAATACCACATTTATAATTTATCTACGCACTAAGAATAACTGTTCTCACATTGAGTATGTAATGATCCTAGACTATACCGTTCGTCACGGTAAGATTTTGGATTGAATATTCATATTATGTCCCATTATCAAACCAAATATGTTAATAATTAAATATATACTACTAAATTATAATTAAGTGATAAAAGCTATATTTATTGTTTTAGTGTAAGAAATAAAATTTTCCCCTTGTCTCCGGATTTTGGGTTGCTTTTATATGGCTTTTTGCTGATGTTTTTTCTTGTCTATATTTTCATTAATATGGTGCGTATGCTTTCCTGAGCCGAGGATCTATTGGAAACAACCTATCTATTCTTACAAGGTAAGGTCTATGTACACACTACTCTCCCAAGACCTCACGGTGTGAAATAATACTGGGTATGTTGTTGTTTTTAGCCGACAAGCAAAGGTTGTATACTTATATTGCCTACCAAGACCTAGGAAGGGGATCTTTTCTGCTTTTTGGTGGTCAAAAAGTGATGATGATAACATGCGAAGCAAAATTATTTTAAATTTCCTGATATCTGTCGTTAGAAAATTATTTCCTGATACATACATAAAGTTATTTTATGCATAATTTCCCTGATATCTGTCGTTATCAATTTCTTTCATTGATTGAATTAATTACATAAATACAAGCTAATGTCTGATGTTAATTTTCTTGTTCCCAATTTCTCAGAAGTTTTATTTTGTGTCTCATACAACTTACACTAGTTGTATGAGGTTCCTTTTTGTCTCACAAATTTGTGGACCCAATCTTACACTTTTGGGTCCACAGAAATCTGGGTCCACAAAATCGTAAGACAAAAAATTACCTCATAAAACTAGTGTCAGTTGTATGAGACACAAAATAAAATTTTCCCGAATTTCCAATAGCCTAAGGGAATCGGAAAGGGCGGAAAGGGAATACCAGTCCTTCAACGTGTAAAAGTCAACGCAATTAATAAACAAAGGTAATTATTCAGCTGGGAAATATAGGCGGCTATAGAAAAAGACAAAGAAAGGGACTTCCCTTGAATTAAGACACCCCATAATCATAGAACACGAAATTTATAAAGTTTTACTAATTCTCTAATGATGTAATTTGTAGTCACTTTTTAACGTGGTATTTAATTTTTATTCAGTATTTTTAATGTTACACAAAGATTAATACGAAAAGACAATTTTACCCTTTCTTCATGAATATTGTGTAAATATTAAGGACACAATACAGATAAAATTAAGAACATCATATCCTAAAGCTAATTTATACTTTTGAAGTTAAGGACACAACACTTTTTAATTAATATTTTCGTTTTTTTATTGTAGCTAATTTAATTTTATAATTTTAAAACACCAACTATAAACTACTCCCCAATTTGAATGGGTAGTTATTTTTTTTTATATTTTTGTTTTCTTAATATAGCTAATTATAATATATCTATATTTATTAATTTAAATAGAGTAACCAACTAATTTAAACTTTAAAAAGGTTTTTTTAGTTAAAAGGTAATTTATTTTGTCTTAACAATGCGACTTGGCTTTTTGTGGTTATGGCAGATATAGATTAAGCTCTATGTTTAAGCCATAACTCTTTACCACTACTTCCCAACTATTCCAAAACGTGAACACGACTTTGTGATTCTTAGTATAGGTGCTCGAGTATTGGTAATACACAAAGATGAACAACAACAACAACAACGACGACCCAGTATAATCCTACAAGTGGGGTCTGGGGAGGGTAATATGTACGCAGACCTTACCCCTACCCCGAAGGGTAGAGAGGCTGTTTCCAGGAGACCCTCGGCTCAAAAAAGCAATAGGAGATGATATATTAGTACCATAAAAATGCGTAATAAAAATAACAACAATATATAAGAGATATGAAATATGAAATACAGGATACGAAATACGAAATACGAAATACGAAATAGATGGCTGGTATAGTACAACTAGAAGGTAAAGCCCTGCATGAATAGACGACCAATGACATTCCTAGTCTAACTCCTAACTAGATAGTCTCCCTCTATTGTGTTGTAGAAATATTCACACTCTCCACTAACCTACAACCTTAATGCTCGACCTTCATAATTCCCTGCACAAAGATGATGTGGTTAGCATAATTCAGTACTATTATTTGAATTGGTCGTTTGATGGGAGGTGCAGGTTATAACAAAAGGATAATCTTATACTAATTCCATCCATTTTGTTGTCGATTAGATAAGGCACTAAAAATTGGGTGGTCAGACGTTGGTTGGAGTGGATTTCTTTACCTCTTTCACCTTATAATAAAGGGTGAAAATCATTTACCCTCCCTAACTTTGTGTTAAAAATCAAACTCACCCTCAACTTTGAACAATAATCATTCTCCCCCCTTTATCCTACGCAATACCTTTTTCGCCCTTGAATTTTCAATTTCCTCCTCAATTCAATACTTTTTTATTATATGATATATTTTTTATGGTTTTAGCTATAACTTAAATTTTGTAATACCTATTATAAATTGTAATTAGAGTTCATTAAAATTATAAGTAGAATAAGTAATTAGAGTTAATTAAAATTAATAGAAATTAATGAACTCTATTCTCTTAGCTCACAAATTTTAATTTCTTAGCTCACAAGTTCAATCCGAGTTTTTCATATAAGAGGATTGAAAAACACCCCAAGTTATCTTAGCTCACAAGTTCAATCCGAAATTATAAAAAAAATTGTGGTATTTTTTAATCCTCTTATATGAGTTTCTAGCTCCGCTGCTAAGAAAATATAACTTAAATATATATCTAATATGCATTATATTAAAATAACAATCATAAAGATAAGATAATTTTAACTCTAATTACTTATTCTACTTATAATTTTAATGAACTCTAATTACAATTTATAATGGGTATTACATAATTTAAGTTATAGCTAAAACCATAAAAAATATATCATATAATAAAAAAGTATTGAATTGAGGAGGAAATTAAAAATTCAAGGGCAAAAAAGGTATTGTGTAGGATAAAGGGGGGAGAACGTTTATTGTACAAAGTTGAGGGGGAGTTTGATTTTTAATACAAAGTTGGGGAGGGTAAATGATTTTCACCCTATAATAAATCATTTCATCTTTGATTCTGAGGTTGTCACTAGTCAGGCTGCCGCAACTTATACCATTTCTTTCATGCCTTTTTGACTAACTCTACAAGAAATTTGACTAAATCTAATGGTTGTATCCAGAGCAAACTTACTTGACTAAATATCAATTCCTTCTAGATTTCTTTTTTGCAGGATAATAAAAAACTTACTTGAAATTGAGGAGTATTGCTTTATTTATTTTTTTAGGGTAAGCTTGACCATCGGACATACACACACTCTAATTTCCACTAAAATATTTGGAAAGAGAGAACGCCAGCTCTAGATCTTAATATTTCCAATTTTTAGACATAGGCTTTAACAAAAACTAAGTAATTACACAAAGTTCTACAATCTTAGTTAAATTTAAATAATTTATTTCTAATAATTATGTTTCAGAAAGTAACATTTCAAGGACATAAGCTAGACTTCTTTTATTCGTCCATACCTTCCAATATATAAAATTTATTGATATTACCTAATCGGCAAAATCATATTTTTAAAACCTTCCAAAATAAAAAATGTGTAATATAAGTTAAGGAGAAAAACTTACAGATCCAACAGCTATATTTGGGCTTTGTGCTCTCCCGGACCCCCTGGTAGCAATATTTTTCCAACACTAGGAAACACTGGGGCAATGAATGCTTCAAAAGAACAACAATGTCAAATGCTTGATGAAGTGGTAATTCATTTTCGTGTAGGACACTACCAAGTTTATAACATCTGGTGCACATTTACAGGTACAAATGATTGGAGAAATACTTAACAGAATATTTACAATCCGAGAGGTTTTTCTGATAAGAGTAAAGAAAGAATTGCAAATGCTACAAGGCGTACACTTGTTCAGGTGCTCACAGAAGGCCCAAAGTACATGCAGATTGGTGGGTTAATCCTGAAGATAGAGAGGATAGCTGATGGTATGGTCCAAATCCCATCACCACATATCAAACCAGAGGCAACAGCACCAGCAAAATCTTCTGCATCCTTCTTATTTATCCTCTCCCATACAAATAATATCACTGTGCCAACAAACATGTCAATTGCAAAGTAGGCCCCAATATAGAATGGTACAGCCATTGCCATTGGAATAGGGATGAATTGGGAGAATTTTGCTGGAGTAACATCCCTCAAGAGGTTTATGGCCAGAGCTGCCACAAAAAAGCCACAACACAATGCAAGGCAATGCTTTGGAAGCTCGGAGAATCCCTCAATCCCCAGAATGGCCATCTCTCGGTAAATGACAGCATATGGTGCTTTGTATGGACTATCAGGAGACCCAATGTCAAAAGCATTCCAATACATCCAGAATGTGAGGGGCGCAATAATGCAACCCATCGCTGTTCCCACCAACTGACTCACAAACATTGATTTAGCTGATGATAGTGTAAGATACCCCGTCTTGAAGTCTTGCATTAAGTCAGCAGCTGTGGAGACTATGGACATCATAACTCCACATGCTGCCAATCCTGCTATGACCCCACCATTGCTTCCTACCAGTGACGCAATCATAAAAAGACCAATTTTACCATAAGTTGAAGCCAAGCTCCAGTCTGTAAGTCCTGTGCCGTAGGAGTTGCAGAAGGCAAGGGCAGGGGCAATAACATATGAGCAAAGGACCAAATACCACTTCAGAGGAGGAAATATCATTGGCATTGCGGCTGTAGATATTGCCGCCAGGGCAACGTATCCAGACGCAGCAAACCAAAACGGTATCCTATCTTTCAGGAAAATTTCATCGCGCTTCTTCCTTTCCAATTCTAGTTTGGAAGTCTCACCACCTGTAAGAATATGAATAGACAAAATCAAGAAACATTACATATCCCATAAAGTAGTAATCTCTCAAGCCCATTTTAGAGCGAACAAAAAAAAGCGTTCCCCCTTCTAATAGTGCAGTAACAGAGGCTTTCTAAATTGATTAACTGGTTCACAAAGCAATTGCAGAAATGGGAATAAGTCAGTGCAAAAGCTAACATCAACCTTTTCCTCTGCTTGATCACTGTTCCTCAATTGCATTGACATTATAACCAAGCAGAAAGAAGAAGCTTAAATCTTTTCAGATCCCAGCAGCTTGTTTTCTCATCATTACGAGTGAACCATTTGTTTATCAATTTGGAGTTTTGATGTAGCAGTTTGTAATTTTATCACTATAGTGCAGTCAAATAGGTAATGTTGTTCTCAATACTTAAATACCAAATACTTGGTCAATTAAGGCCTACCTATGACTTCCATGACCAAGGGAAGATCCTTCTGTGTGCTGCCACTTCTAAAAATTTCCCTTATGGTGATTGCAACTATCTTAACTAAATTGTAAAGCCCATCTCCAAGTATGAGGGAGATGGCTATGAATACCTGCAAACAAAGGAAAGAAAATGAAGATTATAATAACACCAACAGAAGTATATGGGAAGATTTTAAGAACATCAAAGGAAGTATACGGCCAGTTCTCTAGGGGAAAGAACAATAGAATAAGCGTACTTGTGATACTACGAATGCACCTTAAAATGATTTACTAGAAGACAATGTGATAAATGAGGTCAATAAATCACTAGGGCTGCAACAGTAAAATAACAAATCTCTAGGGGAAAAAAGATGAGCTGAAGATTCTCACTTCCTCAAGGTCCATTTCACCATTAAGAGGTGACACACGAGGAATTTGCTCATATCTTAGCTGTCTCACACCTAGAGAGCTTTTAGTAAAACCCGGGAAGCATATAAAAAACATGCTTCTCATGAGGATTTTGGATTCTTAAGTTGGGGAAAAGGAGCTTTTAAATTGCTGATTACTGAACGGCAATCTTCTGTTGACACTGCACTATTGTCCTACATGTAAAATTTTCCAGAAAAATAAAGATACATCAATTTCTTTACTTTTATGATTTAAGAAGTGAATATTTTCAGTGATGTTACATGTCAAGGGTGTTGTAATTGCTTCTAGCCTACAGTTTCGGAGTAGGCAAGCAGATACATCCTGGATCCAGCACCCCGCAACCAAGGGGGAGGCACCCCTGTCAGTGGGCATTCCACCAAATTGCCTAGGATCCTCAACTACAATGTCAACTGACTTCTTGAGTATCACAATTTCTAACTCTACCAACAATCTTATGTCATAGACAGAGCAAGCCTACATAGGACCAATGGCCAGTCGTCGCACAAAAGCATTGAGGCCAGAAAGATAAAGCAGACTTTTTGAAAATACAGCTATCAAACTGGAATTGAAGAAATTGCATGCTATGCATTCAAATCCTGCAATGAAATTGCAGATTCTATGCTTGAGAAGTATTTTGGCAAATTAGAAGTACCCTAACATTTGAAAATGTCTGTCATTGCTATATAGTCGACTACAGATAACAATCCTTATACTCTACGCTGACAAGAACCATAGGCAAGGAATCCACTAACATAAATTTCCTCTTATCTTTCTCTTTTTTCATTACTTCCTCGTCTTACCTCATTTTATGCCAAAATGAAGTACGGGAATAGCTTGAGAAAGTTTGTACAATCTTTCTTGAAGTACATTACTCTTAGAGTTGCACATTAAGATAGCATTACAGAGTTATCGTGTTTCGGATGTGCATCAGCTAGAATTAGTTATCAGTAATTACACACCTTATATCCATAGAGACCTTTGAAATCATTGCTTCCAAGGTCTGCTGGATACCAGTCACCAGCACGTTGGGAGATCAATGGCCACAGTACACCCCATGATATAATAGCTCCAAAGAGAACTGAACAGTTGACTATGTGAGGACAGATAAGACCACATCCAACATAAGTTGGACTAAAATCAAAATAGAACCTGCAGGATGACGACTGTGTAAGAGCCAAAACATCAATAGCGAATCCATTCTTTAACAAGAAGGTCATAGTTTTGTTTTAGTTCCAGCAGGTAGGGGAAGAGGGAGAAAAGAGGGAAAAGGAATACAGTCATACTACAAGGCTTCGGGTCGTGTTTCTTTCTCGGCCTCAACTTACTATAACAAAAACCGAGGACAGAGAATATCTAGTGACAAAATAAAAGTTAAAGATAATATGTAAACATTAAAAAATAGGGCAAGTATCCATAAGAGATCATACAGAAGAGCCAATGGAAAAAGAAATTTTCACAGCCTCTAATTTAGCAGTAGCACCAAAATCATGGCATCTATAGAATTCAAATAATGCGGGTGTTCTAGCAGCCTAACATATATTGTGCGCGAAGAACTGTTGCAAGTGTTTCCTCCTCTTGAAAATGAACAATTGTTCACAAAAGCATAAATCTAGCCGCTTTCTCATTCCAATCTAATAAAGCTACAACAATTCTCTTCTCAGCTAACCCATGGAAATTATTAGCTTAAGAATAAAAAATAATCAATGCGAACAGAGAGAAAAAAAGGAAGAAAAAGAGCTTTACCTTGCCCCTATTCCAGATCAAGAAAATATAGCAAGGAATATAAGAATTGCAGATATTAGAAGAATATACTAACGTGTTCTTGAATAGGGTCAGCCCAAGGGTGGGAAAATTGTCAAAGCCACATGCATCGCCAATACCACTGAAAAACCATTTAAAACAGCTCCAGCAGAAACTTATGCTCAAATATTTTCCTAGACGACCAACTTGATTCCTGTGACAACAAATGATACTTGTGATAATCATAGAGCACAAAATGCTTCAAAGTAAGTTCTCCTAAGACCATAGAAATGATTGAATAGTTAAAGCACCACCCCCACCCCCTAAAACCGCACCCCGCCCCAACTGGGGAAAAAAGATAAATGCGAAAAAACACATATTAACGTCTGAACCAGAGAAAGAAGAAAAGGAATCGACTCCAAAAGCCAGAGAAGAAAAGGTGATGCTAATTATTTGGTGATGTTCATGTGAACAGGTAAAAGCTGTACAACTTTATTCTCAAGTACACCAATCACCAAGACTCTCTCTTGCTGATAAGGAGCATTAAGCATTAAATAAGTTTAACCGGTCTTATCTTACAAGACACCTTCTGCACTTCTATCATCAATCAGGTAGCTAGCGCAAAGATGTAGCATCTTCATGAAATAAGATACAAAAAGGAACATAACAATGAATCTCTTGCCTTGCAAGTTCAGCACCAGTATTTGTGTGGAAGCTATTTATTAGCATCGCAGTGGCGGTTCCACTAGGGTATGTGAGCTTATAACCCATAACCATAACCTGAAATCACATTTACAAGAGAATCAAATTTATCAGATAGATATTTGAATCCCAATCAACATATGAGCAACAAGGATGTGGAGCATATGCCCAAAAATTTATTCAATTAATACAATATAGCTACAGAAAACTTTCAAAAGAAGCATTTCATAGAATAGCACAAGTAAATAAATAGAAAGGACATTGCTGGCCGGTGGGTGCTAATGCTATAACAGTTCAAGCGCAATATAGTGGTGTTGGTTCCCCATTCGACAAAAGTTTTGTTTTATATGTCTTCTCCATCTCTTAAATTAATTAATAACAGATTTTTACATGAAAAAATTGCGGAGACATCTTAATCAAACCATGCAAACCTTAACAATCTATTGAACTAATACCAAAAATGGTCGGAATCAGAAAGTACCTTACGGAGAGGCACAAGACTAAAAAGGCCAAGGAAACTAACAACAAATATAAAGCCCATCATCCATAATAACCCTGGATTCTTAACATCCTCTGCACGGTTTCCAGGATAATCAGGACCTATAAGCTTGTATGTTTTCTCATCCATTGCTAGCAAGTATGACCCAAAGCCACCTGCAAATATATAAGGTAACAAGAGAATGCATCATGAATCAAACATATGATAAGCTTAAAAGTACGAGGAATGTTAAGTCCTCATCATCCTATAGAACTGAAAGAAGTCCTCGTAACCAATAAATTACACAGAAACTCATCATCATTTCTCTAGGGTGATAAATACTCCTCATTTTTGTTCCATAAGTAGAGAGACAGAAACCGTTTTCCAGTCAACTGAAATTCCTAATATACAAGTAAATGTAAATTTTATACAGGATGAAAGATTCATCTGTCACCACAGCTAGTCTCCTCCTGTGGTAGCAAAACGGGAAGATGTGAATTTTAAATTTGTACGTTTCCTCAGACGCTTCTAACAAAATTAAAGGTCTGACCTCTAAAGTTGGTTTCAACACATTATGACCAATTGTATGGAGAAATTATATAATTGACCTCACTTAGTTTGTGATTGAGATATAGTTGACTGATTGATTGATCTCTAAAAGTTAGTACTAGCTCGTTGACGACATCCAAAAATCCTTGGTTACTGGCCCTTCATCTCAATAACAAAAACTGAAACTTATGCTCACGAATGAATTAATAGGTATTCACCATGCCAAATGCACGAATCAATTGATGCTCCTTCAAATAAAACTAAACATCCAAAATAGAACGTCGAGAAGAAGGCAACATCAGCTAATAATAACAATAATAATAAAACCCAAGAGTTTTTGTTTAATATAACTATCAATCAACTACGCCTCACCCTAAACTAGTTGTGGTCGACTATATGAATCCTCTTTACCAGTTCCGCTCTATTTAGACCCATTTCATTTCAATACTCATGTTCTTTGTTTAATTAATTAAATAAAAATCAGATAAGAATAGGGCAATACCACTAAAAGCGAGGCCATAGCAAGCAACAACACAGGTCTGAATAACGGTGTTCTCTTGCTTAGTAAAGGGTTGAACAGAAAAACCCAGTTTCGACATAAAACCGGTCCATGATTTGACGAAGAAAAACCCCAGCAAACCAGCAGCGACATTGAGAGAAGGAATGATACCAACAGTGAGATTGAGCTTGTGAGTGATGATACAGAAGAGAGTCCCAAGCACAGCACTCACCACTAGGCCTCTAATCGTGATCTGATCCTTCCAATAAGGAATAATTTCCGAATCCTCCAAATCCGAATCGGGTTTTTTCGAGGGTTCCTCTAGCAATGGCTCCGTTATCTCCACAGTTCCAGAATTTTCGGTCCCCATTGAAAATTTGCACTGTTAGGATTCGGATTAGGGAGATGTACAGATGGTGAAAGATAGAGAGAGAAAAAGGGCTAAAACTTGATAGAAGTCAAAGGGAAAGACTGGTAGGTAGGTAACAACAACAACAACAACAACGACCCAGTATAATCCCACAAGTGGGATCTGGGGAGGGTTGTATGTACGCAGACCTTACCCCTACTCCGAAAGGTAGAGAGGCTCTTTCCAGGAGACCCTCGGCTCAAAAAAAGCAATAGGAGATGATACATTAGTTATGTAAAAATGCGTAATAAAACAGCAACAATATATAAGAGATATGAAATATGAAATACAGGATACGACAACGAAAACGACAACGAAAATACGAAATAGATGGCTGGTATAGTACAACTAGAAGGTAAAGTCCTGCATCAATAGACGCCTAATGACATTCCTAATCTAACTCCTAACTGGATAGTCTCCCTCTATTGTGCTGTAGAAATATTCACACTCTCCCCTAACCTACAACCCTAATGCTCGACCTCCATAAATCCCTATCAAGGGCCATGTCCTCAGTAATCCTAAGTTAATACTATTTCTATGTTGCTGCAACATAGAACCAATAATTCTTGAGTTCGAGTTTCCCAAGAGCAATTGAGTTCGAGTCTCCCAAGAGGAAGGTGGTAAGTTCTTGGAGGAAAGGATGCCGGGGTCTATTTGGAAACAGCCTCTCTATCTCATGTAGGGTTAAAGTCTGCGTACACATTATCCTCTCTCAGACCCCACTAAGTACGATTATATTGGGTTGTTGTTGTATTGTATTTATAAACTTAGCACGCAACGTCACGAAAAAGAAGAAAAAAAAGTTACTAGCACGCAACGTAACAAAGGTTTTTTCATTTTTTTTTCCTAACACGTTAGTTCACTATTAACTCCACGTGATTTAAATGGAGATGAAAATGCTCATCACTACGGGGGCGTTTGGACATAGAATTATAAACTTTCGAAAAAAGTGAATTTTTTAAAGTTAAAACGGTATTAAAAAATTAAAGTTATATTTGAATATGAATATAAATTTGGATTGTTTTTAATTTTTTGGGAGTGATCTGAGTGAAAATTTTGAGGAAAAAAAACCTTTTTGGAATTTTTAAAATTTTCGAAAAATTTTAAAATTCATATTCAAGTGAAAATTAAAAATTTTATGGTCAAATACTGATGTCGGAAAAAAATAAAATAACTTCAAAAAAAAGTGAAACAATTCTCATGTCCAAACAGGTTCTAAGTTAATTATCTTTTCGTCAATAGATAGAGATCTTGGCCGGTGCACATCTTTGCTTGATTGTCAAATTTGATGGATAAATTTACTTGTACAAACTTTAGCGAAAAGTAACAAATATTTGATAAAGTTGTTAAACTGCTTACCAACTAATTCAGACACCAATTTACTTAAATAATAATAATAATAATAATCTCGGCCATCAATACCGTTATTTGAGTGTGCCGTTCGTCGCCATGTACATAATATAGCGCCTTTGCAGATACTCTTAATAGGGAAGCAAGCTTTTATATGGTAGTCCCTCAAAATTTGATAGTCTTAACTAAATTCTCTATTTTTGAATATTTTAAAATAGTATTTATTAAGCTCAAAATAATAATATAAAACAAGAAAATAGGCAAGAGATGCTGAAAGGAAAGAGAAAACTTTTTTTATTTCAACGAGTGTTTTTCAAGTGTGTGCTGCATGATTTCTACTACCTCTTGTATACGGGTAAAATTGGGGGTAATGTCTATCTCGATTTTCCGATGAGAGAACGAAGGAGGAGCACGGGTACGGGAGATTGTAATCGAGGTCAGAGACCCTGGAAAAGTGAACGATATACCCGACATTGGACATGGTAAAGCAACGCGCCCCGAGCAGATTGTAAGTTCTAGACCTCATGAGGCACGATGAACGGTTACGCATGACGGACACAGTGCCATAATACTCGCCCTCAAACGGATATCACGGCTCGAATCTCGCCCGATGTCGATTATGGATCAACAATTATCGAGAAAAGAAATTTTTTACCCTTTTTAGACTTATACTAAGATATAAACTCTCCTACTATATAAAGAGGAAGTTTTTCTTTTGTAACACACATTGTAACATGCAATCCAAGAGAATTCAAGTTTATTTTTACCTTCTAGCTACTGTCAAGAACTTTATTTACTTGTTCTGTTCTTCATTCACGACTGGGTTCGAACCGAGGGTCCAAGCGAAGACGAGGTCACTGTTCAATCCAAGATCAAGCTTGGTCATAACACTGCAATTGGTTTGATCGTTTATTTCGTTTTTAATTCATTTATCTGCTATTCTTGATTATTTGTGTTGAATTAAATCATGTACCCATAAAACTGCGTACAAATTTAATTGTTACCTAATTTTGGGGTAAACACTTCTATTTATAGGGTTACATAGAGGCTTACAATAAGATTGCTTTAAATATGATGTTAACCATTTGGATCATGAGGGGAGATCATGGACCAGTGTTGCCAATGCATCTGCGAACTTATTTTTTCTCTAGGTAGTACAGAGAAACTGATTTTCTTATGGAGGTGTGGGAGTTATAAGCATAAGTAGTGGAGTAACGGAAGTTATATAGACAATGGAAAAGGTAGTGAGTATTATTCCTTTAGAAGTTAAAAATATCCACCATAATATAATATTTCATAATAGAACATTATGTAGTAATATATAATTGGTGAAATATATAAATCGCTCATTTAAGTTGTTCTCAGTGATTATTGAGACACCTCAATTGACCCATTTATCATTTAAGTAGGCTGTTGGAGCAGGGGGCGCAATATCTACTTTCGGTTGATAGAAATTGTTATCCCTTATATCCGAAGTTAAAAAATTACAATAGAAAAAGTCTTTTCCCCCCTGAAGAGTAGCATAGCAGAGGAGGACGCTTAAATCATGCGACTCCTATGTCATATGACTCCTTATAAATGTTTTTAGATCAACATTCTAGCGAGATCCGTTAATAATTTCATAGTGGGTTCTCTGTTTTGGTTATTTTCTAATATTTCATATTTGTATTAGTTTTGTGGAAAGATTTTAGATTTAAATTTCGAATGTAGAGGGTAATTGAGTATAGGGAGGTGAGAAGGGGAAGGGGTCTAATAGAAGGATATTGTTAAATTAGTTGGATGGAGGGTGGATTTGCGAAAAGGGGGCGGAGATGCAGAAGGAAGAAGATGAATGGGGATAGGGGTGGGGGTGGGGGTGGCGCTGCTTTGGGTGGAAGGGAGAAGATGAAGTTTTGGGGGGGGGGGGGGAGGGAGGGCGCTGCTTTGGTTAAAAGTCTGGGAAAGGGTCTTTTCTCCTCTAATTTTTTTTTTTTTGTTAATTATACATGTTAAGTTTTTATTACAAATTATACGTGTTGTTTATTGATTTCATACATCATTAGCAAGTGTAACTCAAGCATCTAGTAATAGTCACATATAGGGGTGTTCAAACCGAACCGAAAAATCGCACCAAACCGATTAAAAAAACCCGATTAGGTTTGGTTTGACTTGGTTTGGTATTGAGTAAAAAAATCCGAACCAAATCGACATATAAATATATAAATTTTATCTATAATTTTAACAAAGTACGATTAAAATAATATTCATGTAACAAAAAAACCCGAAAACCCCGACAAAACCGAATCAATCCAAACCGATATAATTGGTTTGGTTTGGTTTTGATAAAATCGAACTAACCCGGTCTATGTACACCCCTAATCACATAAAGTATTTAAATAATCAAGGGGTCAATTAAAGTATCTGGATGATCGTTGAGAATAACTCAAGGAAAGGTTTATGGATTTCTCTCAACTTATAGGGATGATTTAATTTGTTTGTCTGAAAGTTTAATTTAAATTTCGCCCGAACGTAACTCAATAAGTTGGACAGGAAGAGTAACGTGAAGATTCAGATTTAGTATGGGAATATGGAGCTGCATCAGCCATTTATGGGCGTTTCACTTCCCGAAGAAACATTTTTGTCTTATAAGGCGCTTTATTTTGCTTCACTTTCAACTGTCTTTCATGGATTATGTCAATTCTCAGGTCGGACCCAGCAACATTAATGGCCTTTAACATTTTCCAATACATGAAAGTTAGACAAAAAGGCAAAATGGTTAAGAATATTTCTCTACTATACAAAAACGATAGTAGTAATTTACTTTTGATCTATAGTTACCCCACGTTACAAAAGTGATTTTAGTGATGCAAAAATAATCGCATAGTAAAATCCTCTAGATAAATATCATGTACATAAGACTGTTTCTTTGCTTATTGCTAGTGTTCGAAGAGGACATGAAATCACCAAATAGTATGTTATTTTTTTTTATTCTTGTTGGAATTTGAACGTTGATCTTTGAAGTATTCACTTATTTTGTTGACCATTATGTCACATTCTTAAATGTTGATTTTGATTATCGTTTCTACTAGAAACATAAGAGTAGTTCCCATGAAGTTAGTCTTAAAGAGTTTATATTATGTTCTACGTCCTATATAGTAATATTCTATACTTTCTTTAACAACCTGCGGATAGAGTACTTTGTTTCCATTTTGTCAAACTATAGTCATAAAACTATAAAAAGTCAAAGTCATCATGATATGCGTTTCAAATAATGACCTATTAACAATTAATATATCATATTGCGGACAGAATTGTTGGACTCAAAAGATATTTAAATCTTTTTGAATAAATCAATCACAGATAAGCGGTAAATCCTAGTCAAACTTAGTTAATTCCAAATTGAAAGATTTAGTAATGATGATTGCATAAGTGATAAAGGAAATATCGATAATCTTATTAAAATTTAACATCACTTGATGAGAAGAGAGAGTTACAATTGTTTTTTTTTCTCTTAGGATATAGGAGTGGAGCTTTTCTTTTGATATCCCTTCTGAGGGAATCCTCCTCCCCCTATCGAAAGCCTTTCTTGGCTATATATAGTTGAAATCCCTTTACCCTCAATGTGACTTGACACGTTTTGGTCAATGATGCATTCTGGTCGTATCTTTAGGCGTTGCTCTTTTCGATTTGTCGGGTATCTCGGAGGAGAAATGGAGTGGACTCTATGAACTTTCACTACCCGATTGCCGAAAAGAGGGGGTCGTGGGCAACCTAGTTGTGGTGGCCAGATTTTGACCAATACAGTTAGTCCCTCCGTCTGTTGGGGTCATCCTTTGTCGGGCTTGGCAGACGGATCATGTTTGTAGCGAAGTCGATAGAAATCTAACCCCCAACTTTCCATTCCTTAGACACATTCTGTGGATTTTTTGGCGGAGTGAAGGTGTTCTTTCGATGCTCGTGGACCGTTGCGATGGTTTCGGAATCGAAACACCGGTTGGCACTGAAGCGTTGGTTCGTGGTTGCCACCTTTATGACACACATTTCTGGGAAGCTGAAACGTTTTGTGTGTATCGGATTCAAGTGGTGACTCTCGGGTTTCGTGCTCGAGGAATTTATGTCCCTTATAAATAGGGGAACTTGTCGTTTGATTGATTCACTTCATCATTTTTGTGAGAGAGTTCTTCAGATATTGCTTTTTCTGATACCTCGAATTTCTGCTTACCTTCTTGCTCTCTGAAACCTTTCGTCTCTTCTTCTTATTACTTCTCTTGGAGAGTTTTTTGCTAAAAATGGCCGGCGATTCTTCTCGCGATGATCTTCTTGCCGCTAATCCGGTACCAGAGAGCCTTGTTTAGATCACCGAAGAGGCGGATGTGGTGAAGGATGAGGAGGTTCCCTTGGTGGATGAGATTCTGCCTCGCCCCGGGAGGGATGCGACTGACTTTAGTTTCGGTGGTGGAGCAGAGCCGAAACCGTTGTTTCCATTGTTAGAGAAAGTGGGATTGTAGATTTGAGGGAACGGTGGGGAATCCCTAATTACGTCGAGATATGGCCGACGGAGAGGGACGACAGAGTTCACTTTGACCGTCCTGGGTATTGCGTGTTCTACGCCTACCCCTTCATTGTAGGGTACACACTTCCTTTTCCCATGTTAGTGGTAGACTTTTGTCGTTACTACGAAGTGTACCCCGCTCAGTTTTCGCCTTATTTGTACAAGTTGTTTCTTATGCTGTGCAAGTATGCAAAACTTGACGGTCGTAAGGTCACTTTGGGCCATATGCATAGCATTTTTGCTCCTCAACTGATTCGCGATATGATGATTCACGCGCGTCCTCGGGGGTCGAGGGGTCTGGTGGTGAAGATGGACGACAGAACCAATCATCGTTTCTATGAGAATTACTTTTATGTGCGGACCGAGAACATCATGGTGGACCCGACAGGATTCCCCGAGAGATGGAACTTCACACGTAAGTTTGCGTCTTTAATTAATGAAATGTTTGGCCATTTTTTGCGGATGCTAATCCGTCTCATCTTTTGCAGCTGAGAGGTTGCCCCCATCGCCTGTCGAAGGGATTCGTGAATGGGTAGAGGTTGTTCTTCCCCATACAGTAGTAGTTCGCACATGGTCGACCTTTCACGAGAGGTTCGGATACAGGCCTCTCATAGGTGAGATGGCGCCTTCATCTACAGTTTTCTCTTTTTTCTTTTGTTGTTTAGCCTCCTATGCATCGTTCGTTAACACCAGGGAGGGTGTAGAGAGCAAGGCCCCCTCAGCTAGCTTTTTGTTAGTCGACCGCCTCCGCTCGCCTCATCGCCGTACCCACTGTACGACCTTTGTCGAGGGCTGTTTCAGTTGAATCTGCGGCCTTGGTTACTCCAGCGAGGGCCGCTTTTCAGGACGAAGTCCCGACCAATGTTGTTCGTCCTACGAACGAGTCACCGTCGACTGGAGAGGCAGAGGGGCCATCGAAGAGACGAAGAGTAGAGTTTGAGGTGGCGCCCCGACAATGATTCATCTAGATGACTCTCCCCCGATGGGCTCTGGAGAAGATGTTGTTGAAGCTCCTCCCGTAGAGGCAGAGCAAACTGTTGAAGTTGTTGGTGTCCGTGATAAATGATTAGAAACTCCAGCCGTCGTCTTGGCTCAACTAGAAGTCCCTGCTGTTACTGATGATCAACACCTTGTCGTGGTAGAGAACCAGACCTCTTGGCCTCTAGCGCTGTTGTTGTGACTTCAGACGTACCCTCATATTCTGCAGCGGGTCGTGCTCTTCCTTCGGCAACGGAAAGGGGAAAGGGCATGGTGGTTGACGAATATGAATCCGAGTCAGACCTAGATCCAGACGATGTCAAGATGTTCGAGGAGGGCCTTAATCACTCGGTGGTTAATGCGGGGGGCTCGGCCCGTGTTCTTCAGATCCCTTTCGGTGTTAACCTTATGGAGAAAGGGGAGGATTTAGTGCCGCAGTTTAGCCTGTTATGCTCAGAAGCTGAGAATGAGTCCCTTTGGGATGTCCCTAATGCTGAGTTGGGGGATGAGGTGGCCGTCATGGGCTTGAGGGTACGTTGCATTTTGTTTTTGCTTCAAGCTTTCCCCTATTCGAAAGCGTTAGTTTAACCCCGCCTTTATTATTTTCAGACATACATGGTGGAAGTAGAGAGCATTCGCAAGGCCAACGTTCGGGCAAGGATTTTCTTGAAGATGTTGTAGAAGTACCGTCGCTACCGTGACAGATGTCGTGAGATGCACGAGCGGCTGAGGACGGATCCCCGTAATGGGGCTCTTGGTGAGGAGTTGGAAAAAAGGGACCAGGAATTGATGCAGACGATCTGTAGTAAGAGTGAACTCGAGGAGCAACTTCGCATTAAGGATGAGGAGCTCGAGTTGGATAAGGGGATCGCGGAAGAGTGTGAGCATTTGCAGGGCAGGCTGAGGTCAATGCAATTAGAGATGGACCAGAACTTGGTCAAGGTCGAGGTGATGAGCACAGAGTGGATGAGAAAGTTGACTGCGATGGAGAGCAAAGTCGCCGGTTTGGAGAACATCGAGAGGGCTTGGTTTGAGGCTTTGGCGAGGGCTGCGGCCTTGGAGGACACCATCCGCGTACTCCAATCTGAACAGGAGTCGGAGAGAGAGACAGCTACCATTAAGGAGGCAAGGCTGGAAGAGCGTATTGGAACGATTGATTAGGAGGCGTCGATTCTGGGAGATTGGGTCGCAGCCTTGGAGGCGGAAAATACATGACTACAAGCCCAGGTTGAGCCGTCCTCTGTTGCCTTTCCTCACCAAATGCATGAGCTCTGGGTTTATGCTGAAGCCCAGCGGGGCATATATAAGAGTTTGTGGGAAGCGGGAACCGTGGTCGAGGCTGCTTACGAAAAAGCGCGAGCGAAGGCTCACATCAACTGTGGATACGACGCGGTGATGCCTGAAGCCAATGGGGGTGCGGATGATGATAATGGTGAACCTCATGGAGAAGGTGATGGTAGCGGTAATGATGACGGCGGTGATGACATCGAATGAATAATGTTGCCCTTTGTTTTTGTTTTTATTTTGTTTGTTGATTGTCGTCTGTTCGTTCCTTCTTCCTTTTTTTTATTGGTTGGCATGGGCCGTATGTAAACGATGATATATAGCGTTGTGACATTGCATAAATAAAAGTTTTTTCTTCGCTATTTGCCTCGTACTTCACTTTTTATTCCAACTGTTCATGGCTTTGGTGCAAGATAGAGGCTCGACCGACGAGTCCCGATTTTTCTTTTTTTCCAGTGGTTGTCGACCCTGTAGACATGTGATTTTTTACCCTTCCCAAGATTTTTTGTATTTTAGCATGTAAATATTTAATTTTAGCCTAATATCGCTATTTCAGTTAATTTTGACTCTTTTACTTTATTTTATTACAAGAAAAATGAAAATTACAAAAAAATAGTTTCATAGTCATTTTTAATCTTGAAAAATACCAAAAATAATTTTGTGTTAATGGTTAGTCTTATTTTAATAGTTATTTTACTTAAGTAGGACTAATTAATAAATGAGAAATTTTAGTCTCGTTCGCGGAAAAAGAATAAAACTTGGGCTCGAGCAACTCATTTTTAGGCCTAATTTTAGACTTAACCCATAATTCCTAAGCCCATAATTCATAGGCCCATACCCCTAATCTAAAAAAAACCTATAAAATAAAAGAGACCCTAGGACCTAATGGAGGAGATCAGCCATTTCTTCTTCTGATTTTGAGGACCAACCTAGAGAAAAATGAAAGAAGCTATCATCTTTAATCCCTAGAGCTAACCGAACAAAGGGACTGATCAACGGAAAAATACAACAACAAAAAAGGACTAGACTTTAGGACACAAAAAAAGATGCTAGCAGCTAAAGACCTAAAAACCTAGGGAGATGAGCGCCATTTTCTGAGAATAGAGCTCTTCCCATCGTCGCTTCTTCCTCAGAGAACCAAATACCCGAATTCCCCCATAGTTCTTCACCATCCTCAGCATCTCCAAACCTTGAACACCCAAAACAACACACACCCAAAAAACAACCAGCACCCTAGAAGAACGCAACAACCATAAACGGACCCCTCCATGTCCTTCATCTTCTTAAACATTAGAAAACCAAGGAACCCATCTTCTTCACGATAAACTTGAAGCAGCGAAACAGAGCTCGACCAGCCGACAACATTCAGTCCAAAACGGAAATAAGTCAAGAACAGTAAAGAAAACAAAATAAGTAAAAGTTGAAAACAATATGAGTCCAAAAGCTCATTTCGAGTTCTTTTCTGGCGAGATCTTCGGTCCATCGAGGTTGCTGGTTCGAGGTTCGTTCGTGGGTGACCTTGATTTCAACGTGAATGGTTCGCAGTTATACGATCTGTTTAATCAGGTTGGTCGTTACGTATTTGAATTCTCAAAGCATTGAATTTGCATTTTCTTATACGGTATGTTATGTCGCTTCTAATTCGTTTGAATTTGCACTTCTTATAAGTGCTATTATGTCGTTTATGGCATCCATCTTTATATATATATAAAACTTTTAGAAGTACAATCGCCTACTGATTCTTTCCTTGAGTTTTCCTTATTTAAATCATATTGCCGAGTTGTTACTTGTATTTGAAGTTAGATATTACAATAGATGGATGTTTGGTTTTGGTTTGTGCTCAAAGGAAATTGACTGATTTCAAATAACCATTTTGTGGCTTTATATTTAGAAGTCAATGAGTTTTATCAAAATTAGACTCACAGATGCAAAGTTTGAAAGGTCTTGTTGTATTTTGTTGATCTTCTGAAGGAGAAGTCTTATTCCATTGCTAAATCGTATATGGTAGTATTGAGTGTTGGTGATAATTGTAAAGATATGTTAAGAGATAGCACGTTAGTATTTGTGGAATTCGATTTTGTTCGATTGTTATAGTTGAATACAAATCTCTTCTTTAAAGAAATTGAGGCGCGCCATTCACACAATTGAATCACATAGCTTATGGCCATCATATTAATTTTACAACTTAGTGTAGAAAACACTTTGAATTCTCGTAGTTTGCTTTAGGCCCGTTGATTAAAAAGTGTCATAGCTACGGGTACGGTTTCCGTGACGTAGTTGTGACACACAATTTCCAAATCTGGGTGTGCATTTCATGTGACCCGACTTCAATATCCAATAATGTTTAATAAATAAATATGTCATGAACCGCGAGTGCATTTCATGTAGCGTGGCTTACGATATGTTTTAAATAACCTTGAATTTTCCTGAAATACTAAAAGCGGCTAGAAAGTTTAAAAAATGCACATAGGTTTTAAAATGTGTAATTACATCAAATAATTATGTCAATAATAACAGTTGAGCGACCTTGCTAAAATCACGGAACTCGGGAATGCCTAACACCTTGTCACGACCCAAAATCCCAACCCGGTCGTGATGGCGCCTCTCGTGAGGACAAGGCCAGCCAATCAACAAAACAGTACATCTCTTTATAATTACTTAGCAGGAATAAGTCTAAATCATGGGCAATATAATCTTAAATGCGAAATAAACGTAATAGAACAAGGAAAACCCTCCCAACTCAGCCCGAAATCGGGGTGTCACAAGTCATGAGCTACTACAGAGTTTACTAATATTTTACAAAGTCTGGAATTATCATAAATAACAAAGATAAGGGAGAAAACGGGGCTGCGGACGTCAACAGCTACCTCGTTACTCCTAGTCACCGCCTGGTCTGGAAAGAATCAGCGCTCAGGAGCGAACTCAGCTTGCCTGTATCTGCACACATGGTGCAGGGAGTAATGTGAGTACTCCGACCCAGTGAATAATAAAAATAAATAATGACTGAAAACATGAAATCTCATAACGGCACAATATAGCGCTATCCCAAGCAGTAAAATCAGTTATACAGTAAAATAGTGAGTATCAGATAATTCTTCTTTTAAAATAGTAAAGACAAATAATTTCCACAGTAAGGATAAATCAAAAGCTTGCCCCTCGGGCTCAATATGTAATTCTCAGTATAGTATCAGCCCCTCTGGCTCACTCCCAACTCACCAGCACACAACATCAGCCCTCGGGCTCACTCCCAACTCACCACACACAAGCAACGGCCTCTCGGGCCCACTCTTAACTCACCTGGGTACCCTGCGCTCACTGGGGGTGTGTACAGACTCTGGAGGGGCTCCTATAGCCCAAGCGCAATATCAATAGGCCTGAAAGCCTCCTCATATAACACTCGAGGCCTAAAAGCCTCCTCATATCACTCAACATATCCTCACGTATAGCCCTCGGCCTCAATCAATCCAGAAAATAATCATAAGCCTCTTGGGCATCAATAAAATAATAGTGCTCAGCTCAACAACATTATAAATATCATTAAATCTCGAGTTGAGTATAAATGTAGCTGAGTTCACAAAATAATATAATTCAATTGGACTGAGTTCAAACAATATTTCAATTCGTGAGGAAAATAGTGATGTAAATTCACAAAAAAATTCAGATAATTGGCACGAAGCCCAAATATGGCAATAAGCCCAATCATAGTGAAAAATAATAAATCTTTATCAATTACGCGGTAAAAATATCAACTGGGATGGACCAAGTCACAATCCCCAATAGTAAATGACCCCGCGCTCGTCATACAACGCGTGTCTCATCTCAACATAGCAGTATGTTGTGCAATCCGGGGTTTCAAACCCTTAGTGCATCATTTAAAATCATTACTCACCTCAAGACGGTCCAATGTCTACTCCGCTATGCCCTTGCCTCTCGAATTTACCTCTTCGCGCGTCGAATCTCAAGATTTCCTGCTAAAGTCGCCCAAAATCCGAGCTTGGAAGTCAAAAAAATGACCAAACTCGGACTGCTGGACATTAAATCTGTCCAGAAATTTTCGGTACTGTTCATGCGGGGGCACTGTTCATGCGCATGATGTGACTGTTCATTGTTCACCCGCGCGGTTACTATTCACGCGCGGTTACTGTTCACTGCTGCAGAAAATACAGCAGCTTTTAAGAAATTTGCAGCACAACCATTTTTCACTAAAATGACTCTAACTCCATCATACGAACTAGGAATTAGACGATTCTTGTTCCTATGAGTCACAAATAATAATACGAACACAACCCTTCAATCGAAACTCAATTCAAAGCTCGTTTGCCCAGTTGAATACCCATTTCGCTCGTTAAACAATTAACTCACATTTCACGTCAAAAACCCAATCGCGACTTGATGAAATTAAACCAAAATTTCCAGACCAGTCTTATAATTCATGATTTAAATTCTGGAAGCCTGAAATCTAATTTGGATCTCTAGAACTAAAAATGAACCTTTAGATCATTACATTTATGCTCAAAACGGCAAAATATTTCCAAAAATGACCCGTTGGGCATCCGAAACACACCCGAGGCCCTCGGGACCTTAACCAATTATATCAACATGTCCCACAATATCATTCAAACTTGTCCCAACCTTCGGAACAACCAAAACAACATCAAAATATTAAATCATCATCGGATTCAAGGCTATGAATCTCAAGAACTTTCAAATTCCATTTTTGATCAAAAACCCAACCAAACCACGTCCGAATAACCTCAAATTTTGTAGACAATTCCAAAATGACATAACGAAGCTACAACAACTCTCGGAATTTCATTCCGACCCTCGGATAAAAATCTCACCTATCAACTGGAATTCGCCAAAATACTAACTTTGCCAATTCAAGCTTAATTCTACACCGGCCATCACAAAAATATTCCGGACACACTCCTAAGTCCCAAATCACCTAACTAAGCTATCCGAACCATAAAATTTGCATTTCGAGCCCTCTAACACATAAGTCAATATCCGGTTGACTTTTCCAACTTAAGCTTCCTTAAAAGAGACTAAGTGTAAGTTTTATGAAAGTATATAAACTAAAAGTAAAAAAAAGAAGAAATATTTTTGTAAGTTTGTTTGTTGATAAAATAAAGTAAAAGAGTCAAAACTAATTGAAATATCGATATTAGGCCTAAACTAACTATTTTACGCTAAAATGGGTGAAATTTCGGGGAGGGTAAAAAATAACATGTCTACAGCTGCCCCTCTTTGACGGAAACGCAAAGATTCAGACAAAGAATGACTAGACAAGTTTTTTTGACCCGACCCTTATTTAGAGAGGCCAAGAGCTGAAAGAAAGGAGAATGTGACCGAGCCCTGGCATCTGAGCTGCCTACATATCCTTGGATATAAAGGAATCAGGCCATGTGTAGTTCAGAAATGAATGAGGTGATGGAGTATGCCGAGGTGGAGCGCCGATCGATGTTCCGGTCCGCGGTCTCGTTATTACATCAAAATCAAAAATAAAATATTTCAAAATCTACGAAGTCGAGAGTAGGGCAGTATTTCTTATAAGTTCCATCTCAAAAAGAAAAAGGAAAAAAAAAATTCCCTTGTTTCAGAATTGGGGCAAAGTTTTTTAGAATGGATTCCAAAAGTTGTAAATAAATTAACTCCGTTGTCTTAGTTATTTTGAGTCTTTATGATATCCTTTCTTTCTAACCCTGTTCAAAAGCCACATTACAGTCCAAAAGACCTCCTAGATAATCTTTGAGAGTGCTGAGTTTAGACATGCCAAAAGTATATGATATTTTTACCATGGTTAATGCCTTGTCATCTGTAGAATTAGAGGAAATAAGAAGAAAAGAACAAAATGAGAGAGTCTTATTGGTGAAAACCTTCACAGGCACTGTAAGGTGACGGTAAGTAGAGAGAAAGAACAGAATGAAAGAGGCTTGATGGTAAAAACCCTTTGGGCACTACAAGTCGAATAAGGATTGTGAATCAGATTGGATAATCGGAGCATTGAAGCCCAGTTTCACAGCTTAGGGGTATAACAGGAGTTGAACATCAGACTTGCTTGATAGATTAGGCCACATGTGCATGTCATGGTCATTAGAGTTGGTATCCACATCTGATAAATTTTTACTTTGTAGTTTTTTTGTTAGGAATCATCTCTTTCCATTGTCCTTTACTCTGTTCCTTTTGTCTCATTTACTTCCTCTTCCTGAGTCTGTTTGGTCAGAAAAAGTGAGAAATGACTTCAAAATTTGCCACCAGCTTTCCAATTGCATAAACCGGGATCTGGGTAGCACATCAAAGTAGCGTAAGTCAGGAAAGAACAGCGTGCGCACTGAGTTGGTAACAATCAGCGTGCTTTGGGATTCATGTGAAATACAAATGTTTGGTATATGTCAATTCATGAACAATGAAATAGATCGAGGATGTTGGGTGAACAGATCAAAGGTATTTTCGGTGATAAGGTTGACAAAGAAAGTGGTTAACCAATGATAAGCAAGGTCCTCCAAGCGGAAATCAAAGTTTTCACATCATCAATAATATCCTTTGGGGTGTATTTCCTCTTATGATTAGTAAGCTTAGGCCTTATCATACCACCTATAAGGCTGCTACTTGCCTGCCGCTGCTCATACACCTTGTCCTTCAGCGGACATATATGGTTATCAATGAATTCTCTCACTTTGAATAGTTCTGATTTGTTAATGCATGAAGCCTTAAACCTCCATTCACAATCTTCTGAAATACATAATAATGCATAGTTGCAAAGAATTAATCATTGTACATATGATTAGCATAAGTGTTTACAAAAAAATTCACTCATATACACACGAATACAATTTGATTATTTTACATACTGACATCTATATATAAAAAATTTTATACTACTGAATTCAATTATAGTTATATGCATTTAAATACAATGAATACAACTGAATACAATATTGGGTATATGCATACACTTAAAACCATAGTAGACAAAATAAGAAAATAATTAGAGCCACTATAATGTAATTATACCAGTAAAATACATATGAATACATGTATTTAAGGACCATAAACAAACATATGTTAACTACATCTGTAATAATCAAGAGGAAATCCACAAATACGCATAAATACAACAACGTTAAACTTAGAGCTCGAATCAATAATAGAAAATACAAAAAAAAAAACTTAAATACATGCAAACCTGACAGCATTAGACCTATCAATCCGGAATTGAAACCTTTGAGCCATAACATAATTCTCCATCACCTCTTTCAATGTAACCTTATCCTTATACACTTGTCCAACCATAACCTCCCTTTGATTAGTTTTTGAAATTATCAAATCCTTGTGGAGTTCGAACACTCCAATCGCTTCTCCTGAATTGACAAAATCTAGAGCCAGCGTATCATCTGTATCGGAATCGTTCCTTTGAACTGCTTCGTTTATTTGCACAATGTCGCCTTGATTTAAACTACCTCCGGATACAAGTTCTTTTTCAATAGTTGTTATGCACAAAGGATACATACCAAATTCTCTGTTCTCTTTTTTCAATTCTACATACACTCTGTAACCCATATCATTGTGTATTTCCATTGGCGTGCAATTTCCTTCTACTTTATATTGAATTTTAGTGGACTTTGAGCTCAAATCTATACCAGTTGATTAGAAATTGAAGCAACCAGATCATTAAAGGAGGCATACTCTTTTATGAGTATTCCCTTAATTGAAAAATCGATGTAATTGCCCTCATCGTTCCACTTGCCAGAATGATGCAACAACACTGTTAAACTTGCCATATGTATAAAAGGAACTATGTCGTATTTTGTATATAATTTGTATCAATCTAATTTTCTGTGGTTGAATTGATATCTGCGAAAAGAGAAAAAGGAGAAGTGAATGGAAGAACTTCGAACAAATGTTGCTCTGGTTTTCGCTGCTTTTTTTTTTTTTAGCTTGAATCGTGTATGGAAGAATACAGATTAATGGGTACTAGTTTTTGTTAGTTGAGTTAAATTAGGAGAATATCATGTGATTTGATTTCCTTCCATTATTAACTAGTTTAACCTTCCAGATTTTGCGCAAATACGTTACTGTATTCACATTAATGTCGCGTGAATACAGTTAAATACATATCAACCTTAGCTGGAATTCCCTTTTTAACGCCTATTTTTTCTATTGTATTAATGAATACAATAGTTTAAATACATAAAATACATTGTATAAAACATAAAAGGTATCTATAACACGTAATATAGCAAAAAGTATCTATAAATGGCTAATTAGACCTAAAAGATGGTGCTTTATGAAGCCTTATTTGGTCGCCCCCATTTAGCCTATACCCATTTTTTTTAAACTTTTAACTTGTACCCACTTTTTAAATAACTTCAGTCCCCTTTCTCCTCCTTCTTCTCCTCCTCAAAGTTATATCCGCCTCTTCTTTCTCAAACTTCTCCTTCTCCCTTTTTTACAAGAAATCTGTTACAGCTATGTATATAACCTGTATTCACACAAAGAAAATCCACAATTAACAACAACCATAATTTCAGCTATTAAAGAAAAATTAAGAAACTTATAATTAATTACCCCTATAGTGAGAATGGATAAGCCAAGAAAAGCAACAAAAAGGAGAGATCAATCCTGGCCATTAAAATTTCTAGGAGCATTCACTACTGGTATTTGACACTAGCTATATGGAAAAGAGCTATGTAAATGCTATCTGCTACAAGTCAATTATTTTGCAGGCTGTAAGTAATCATTTTAACTAGTTTGGCTAGAGAATATTGTGGAGTTACTGAATCAGGACCTGATCTCGCAATCTCACGTTCATGTGCTTCTTGTTAATTAGATGTGACGTTTTTTTTATAAGGTAAACTAGATTTGACGAGTTTGATAGCAATGACAATGTAAAATACTATTGCTGACAAAAATAACCGGGTAAAGATTATAACTTTTATATAGATATATAAGCCAGTTACAAAACAAAAACTTTCGCCAGTTACAAAAACAAAAACTTCAGCTCTAGAGCTGAAGTTCGCCAGTTACAAACAAAAACTTCAGCTCCAGAGCAGAAGTTCGCTAGTTACACAACAAAACGTCAGCTCTAGAGCTGAACTTCAGGCCCGACTATTAGAATGCTGAAGTTTTGCGTGATTGCCTTTGCTACTTCAGCCCCGTATGCTGAAGTTATGCGTAAAAGCGAGTACGCTTGTACTTTTTTTTTGCAAAGCGGACACAAATTAAAACATGACATAAAAAACGGGTATAGATACAAATGCCCGAAAAAACACATTAACTCTAAAGAGGCACCATCAGTCGTAACTAATCGGAGAGCATAAAGGAGATAAAATAATACAAAAAGGCTTGCAAACAATGACGCACAGTAATTGAAAGAGACAAAGCGTTGCTGTTTAAGTTGACTAACTTCTACATGAGAAGCTAGTGAAGGAACCTAAGTGATCAGGTAAATTTATATCTATTCCTATCCTTTAGTAGCATAATTAATTAAATAGTAGTAATATAATTATCAATGTATATTTTGATAATGATTAAGACAATGATAAAAAGAAATAATTATAATGAGGAGTGACTTTTAAAGATGAGATATAAGATTTAGGAATTTGAAAACAAGATTTTTATACTGATTTGCTTCAGTAACGAATTTGTATCAGTTAGTACATTAGAATATAGGAACAATCATTATGTCATGAGTTTAGTAATGCATAAGCTAAAAATAATGAGAATAATGGTTAGGAATTTAACTATTATATGAAAGTTGTAGATATTTGCATGTTAGAAAGGAATGGTATAAGCAGGTGAGTTCTTCTAAGACGTTACATTGCAGCGTTACAGTACCTAGTTTGGCATTTATTTGTATACAAATTTTTATTAATTAGATCTTGGCTTTAATTTTGGCTTGTCCTAAATTTATGAAAGTTACTCAACTAGACTAATTAGGACGTGTTATTTAATATTTTGGATGGATTGAGGTCATTGGAAACCGTTTAGCTGGTATTCTAGATGTTGTAAGGTTGAGAAACTTCCCGTTAGCAAGGTAAGAGAGACTTTAAACTTTGGGTGTTTGCTTTTTCTAAAATTTGTTTTGAAAGTATAATTTTTTTCTACCTAGTCCATGTGTTGGAACGAGCGTGCGCTTGGCAGAATCGGCGGTATTTGACCAGCCACAAATATATATTATTTTGTAAAAAGCTAAAATTATTTAATAAGTGATTTGTAGTGTAGTGTGATGTGGCGTAGCCTTGTGCTTGTTGGGGCATTAGAAATTATTTTTTCGCTGCCGTAATATATTTGGGGCATTGTGTATGCCGCCGTGATAGATTTAGGGCACTGTATATGCTGCCGCTATATATTTAGGGCATTGTGTATGCTGCGGTGATAGATTTTAGACATTGTGTATGTCGCCGTGATAGATTTGAGGCACTGTGTATGCTGATGTGGACTCGTCGGGGTGTTTGATTAATTTCCTGCAATGTCGTTAATGACAAGTTCTTAATGTAGATTGTGTTGAGATATAAATAATATTATTATTGCATAATTGTTTGGACCTTATAGAGAAATTATATGATGAAAGATTTATGCGCTCGTTGTGTATTTGTATTTTCTAAAACTTGTTCCACAGTTATTCAGTTTGGTGGGTCGATGATCTTACTGGGTTATATTTACGTATAACTCACTCCTTACCTGCATGTCCATGCATATACTATTGATGAAGACGGAGCTAGTAGCTGACGAGTTCGCTAGAGTTGATTCAGTTATTGAGGTAAGCCGCCGCATTATTCGTGGAGGCTGCCAAAAGAATTTTTATTATATATTCATATGATGTCTTTTGTAATTCTCTTAGATGCTCCATGGTCTAGTCTGAGATATGGGCTAGAGTTTCAGTATAATATTTCAAGATATTAATTGTTCGTAATTAATTGTCATATTATTTGGATACTCATTTGATTAATCAAATACTGCAAATTAATGGATAAGGTAAGAAAATATGGTTCGCCTGGCGAGTAGTTAGCTGGGTGCCAGTCACGTCTAGGGGGTAGTTTGGGACGTGACAATATAGATTCGGTTAATTTTGGTATTTTTTGAATGTCATGTAAAAGTCACCACTAGAACTAGAATGCAATAACATATGTCCTTTTATAGGACTTAGCAAAACTCTCTAGCAACTTTTACTATTTAAAGAGTGATGAATTAAAAAAATATAAAAGATGGCCAGAGTATAGATCCATCAACTATTCTATAGCAACGTAAAAGAAATCAAGCAAAGATAAAGAAAATATAAATCACACGAGTGAAAAGATATTAACCAAGTTGAGACTCAAGAGTAAAGTCTATAGAAGATTAAATATTCAAAAAGATAAATCTAAATTATATGAAAGGAAACATGTTCAATACATTGTAGCAGAGGCGGATCCAGAATTTTGGCAGGATGGGTGCACTATTAACAGCTTGTTTGGATAGTTGTTACCTATTGTATCATATCGTATTGTTACTTTAAATACAATGTTTGTTTTGATTGTTACTTAAATTTTATTGTATCGTATCGCTAAATCCGTCGTTACGTAACGATGAAATGTATCACTTTATGTAACGACCGATTTGGTGTGGTCGCGTCATTTCCTTGTGTTTTTCTCTCAATCTCACCCTTCATTATTATTAAATAATTTTATTTTATCATTTACCCTAACTTTTTATATACCGTATTATAATTTTTCTTTGTAATATTGCAAGTTTATTCATCATATTACTGGTGGATAATACCATGAAATGACGGCAAAACGACACAATTCATCCAAACATTGTATTCATCAAACGATACAGTACAATACAATACGATACAATACGATACATTATGAAACGATATGTAACAATCATCCAAACAAACTGTAAGAAGAGGTGGATCTAGAATATAAATTTTACGGGTTCAACTTTTAGTTCTTACGATTGCGTGCCCATTGCACTTTTGGAATTATAAGTTCAAAATTATTATTCTTAAAAAATAGTAATTTTCTTATATATATATATATATATATATATATATATATATATATTTTTCCATGTTGAAAATATTGAGATCAGTTGAACCCATTGATTATGCTACATCATACACTGCTACTACTTTTAATATACACATTTTGTTTAATCATATAAGATTTTACAGCGACAGAAGAAGAATAGCAATTTCAATATGTGAAAATTTTGAAAGAATAAAACAAACAAAAAAATTACTTAATTAATATGCAAAAAAAAATAACACCAGACACGCCCATCTCCCATGGGCGTCTACTTCTAGCAAAAAAAAAAAACAAGATTGACATAAGATTTAAACTCACAACCTCACCTAGAGGGGTACACCTAATAACCATCACATCATATAATATCTTGAGCATGTGTGCATACACATATATTTAAATATTTTTGAAAAAAATATAGCTTTAGTATACATGATTTAGGGCGGGGAGCATGGGTTCACGTGCCCCATGGAACCCCCTAGATACGCCCCTGCATTATAGTTTGCTACTCATAATCACTAAAATGCTTTGTGTCTAGATGCTCGAAATAACTTAGTTTAAGTAGAAGTAGCATAATAGGTTTTAGGAATTAATATTTTGAGTTAAATTACTCGTTGATTTGTAACCATTTTCATAATTCCAAGGTCCAAGGAAAAATTTAATGCTTTATTATTTTTAAATTTACCATATAAATATATTTTTCACATGTAAAATTTATTCGGTACAATTTATTATTTTTCCGGTTTAGTTTTGTAAAATACAAAACTTATCCTAATTATCTCTATGGTAATAAATTTCTATAAAAACTTACGGTTTTTTTAAAAACCCAAAATTAATTCAGTGCGATACAGTTCGATTAGTTTAATGGATTTTTAAATATCCATTGACCCCTGGTATTTCCTATTGTTTCTCAAATTGGTTGATTGAACTCATCTTTCGTGATTATTGATACTAAAAAACCAAAGAAGAAGAGAGTCGAAATCTTAGTTGTTGGTCTTCACGTAGTGAATTTGCTTATGCATTCCTTGGTGGCGGAATCTTAATCGCTGGTCTTCAACTATTATTGCTACAGAAATCAATGAAAAATTCAAGGTAAATTTAGCTTTTGGGTGTTTTCACTGGTCAGAAGTGTTTTCGAACTCTAGCACTATGTACTGGAGTTTAACTTATAGGATATTTTTAAACTTTAATACAATGTGCTATAGTTTCACTAGTCTAGTCTTTGAAATCCAGCACCGATTTTGTAATGCATTCCTTGGTGTCGGAATCTTAATTGCTGGTCTTCAACTATTATAGCTACTGAAATCAAGGTAAATTTACCCAAGATCATCTCCTCATTGTGGTCCATTAAAATTGCTGTGGCCCTATCAGATCAGTATGCATGTTTCCTGAATTTTACCAACATAAGAAGAAAAATCAAAGTGAATGTTAAACCTCCCTAGCTCCCTTATACTTGCATAAAAGGGGGACTTGGAATAATTAATCTTATCATTTCTTGGATTGTAGTTGCAAATTTTCAATCATTTTATGTTTTTCAATTTCAAAATTTGGTATGTTTGCATATGGTTTAATAGAAGTAATTGGAAGCATGTTTTCTCTACACAAACGACTTTATTCGTATCCTGTATTGGTGACATTCATTGTCTTTCACTTTACTAAACATGGGAGCATGAATTTTCAAGAAAAAAGAAACTCAAATATTGGAAAAGGGACCTTATAATTGATGGTAAAATGGAATGCATCCTTGTCCTACGCATATATAGAACCAATGATGTTTTAGTTAAGTGGTGGTGTTGGTCGGATTTCTAATCGGGCTGTCCGGTGCACAAGATATTCCATATTCGTGTAGGGTCCACGGAAGGGGCGCACCCCAAGGGGTGTGATATAGAGAATCTTAACCTAATACAAATAGTATTGACTGCTTCCACAGCTCAAACCGATGACCTATAGGTCACACGAAAATAACTTTGCCGTTCAAAGACTTCCCTTCTAAGTAAAAACAGTAAGTAAATACAATTATTACTCGTCACTAATGCCCGAGCAAAGTGCATATATAAAATATGAAGGCGGGAAAATAATTAGGCCTTTAATTTCCTCAATCTTTTAATATATGCTTATATTTCATTGGCCGACTAAACATAGTTAAAAACTTAGATACCCCCATCTTATTTTCCAAGATAGTAAAAGACATATACTCTGACATTTGTGATCCAGAACAACTACCATACAAAATAAGAGGTCTTAATTATTCATTTGAATATAGTTTAGAAGTTGTGTAGCTCCTACATGAAAGCTAAAGAGGAATTAAGTTGTCCAAAATCAGCACAAAACAAAGTGAAGTGGAAGAGTACAATCCCACAATAAGGATAGCATCAGGAAGAGAAAGCACAAGAAGGTGGTTAACCAACTGGCAGGTACTCGTAAAATTAGTCGAGGTACGTGTAAAGATAGCCGAACATATATATATATAAAAGTTGGTTAATCAACTAGTGTTTTAGTTGCCTTTGATACACGTAACCTTGAGGACAATTCCTCATCCTTTGTCTATGTGCAATGGAGTCAGTTGTATTCCAAGGAAAATATCACACACGACAGTGCCATTTTGCCAATTTGCAAGTGCCATTTGCTTCTTACTTCCATTGAACAATTAGCATTATTTGCTCTCCCATGGTAGGAAAATTTGCATATTTTGTTTTCATGCGCACAGCTCTCTTCTTTTGTACCAACAAAAAGGGGAATTACCCATGTTTTCTTGTACGCGTAGTTTAGCTGAAAATGAGAATCCTCTATTGTCGTTGAGCCATCTTGCACCTTGGTTTTTCACTGCTTTGGCCCAACCTTGTCTCACTATTTTTACTGTTACAATTATTGACCACGACAGTTGACATGCAGGTCGAGAAGAACACTAGTATTTTCTTCCCAAAACAACAGTCTTTTCCCCTCAACTCCTCTCCAAGGTCTCCTGATTCCCTGCCAGTAACATTGAATTTGTGACCTATATAGAAGTTTCATATGTAATAAGTATTCATTACTCTTTTACTAATGTGACATGTAACTTGTGCATAGTTGCAAATCAAAACTTGTATATTAGCAAGACATTGTGACTAATTCCATTGTATCAGAATAGCAAATTCGGAAGTATTTTGATTAAATATTGTAAGTACTAAGATTAAATAATAATGTCCAAATGTTATTTGGAAATTGGAGCGACTAATATGAAGTTAAAGTTAACATAGTTATAAAGAAAATGACATCATTTTCCCCCTTTGGGAACCGCGACACGAATCTAGACTAGTGGCAGGGGTGACTCAATAGTAAAGCCTTTGCTTTAGGGCCCCTAAATTTTGGGGCCCCAAAAATATTTTTAGTTGTGAACTTACTATCTTATTTTCGCTTAGACGAAGTTTATAAAAAAAAAATACTAAATCTTTATAAAAATGGAAAGAAAGACTATCTATTTATTATTAATAGAAATATTTTAGAACTTTGAATTAAGATACTTAAATCTTCATATTGATAAATAACGATTTTTACAATAAGATCCGAGATAACGAATTGTAAATACGTGGCTAACATCTTATTAACTTGAATTTTCTTACCAATGTGAATGTTAATATTATATTTTATAAGATAACTATACTATAGACAAAAAGAAAAAAAGAAGAGGGAATGGTCTTATAATAACAGTCTTACAACAACATTGCATGCACTCCATAAGAAAATGACACCTACCGTGGCTAATGAACGGGAAGTAAATCAGGAGTGATATTCAAGATCATATGAGTTGTATGGAATTCCAATATGTGTGGGCACTAAGGTAAGCTAGAGATATATAAATCTTAAGCAAGCTTGAATGGTTGTGTCTCATAAGGGAGTAAGGGAATAAAGCCCACCCAGTCTACAGGGAGGGGTCAGTAGTCCTTACACGTCACCTCATACAATAAGAATGCCAAGGACTCTTATTATTTCTATATATTATTGTACTGATATTTCTATAAACAATAGTCCTAGGAATAAGAAAATACATAACCATCAATTTATAACTAAAATCATTAATTTATGTAAGCTGTGAGTTTAAAGTTGTATCTCAAGTTTATACCTGCTTGAGCCATATAGCAGTTGTCATTGAGCCAACCATATTTATTGTTCTCAATGCTACCACTTCTTTGCTTCAATCCAACTGATATTCAAAGCTGCAAATGTTCTTCAATTGGTGCAGCTTCCTATATTAAGAAGCATGTTATATAAATATTAAGTTTCTCTGAAAAAAATGCCTAGCCAAGAAATGAGGTAAGAAACATAACTTACTCCTCAATGCTATAAAAACAGCCTATCAATACCTTTGCACTGGTAAAGGATTTATCCCTCGATGGATTTACATCACCTTGACATTATAATTAAATTGAATGTAAGGTACAAACGAAGAAAATTGTTAACCGATAAAATAAAAATCATAAAAGTTTAGTTGCTTGTAATTACATACATGCTTTCTTGTTATTAAATTCAACTATATAAAGCAAAACTGAAGAGCAGGGCATACAACATCAAAAACCTAGAACTAGCAAAAGTTGCAAAAACAAAAAAAAATAAAAATAAAAATAAAAGAACTTCCATTTTTTACTTTGTGCAAATGAAAAGTACTAAACTAGAACTCACAGGGTAAAATACTATAAATATATCCATTACATGAATGGATACAGAATCACCATGCTTCTTTGAGCCAAACAGGTCATGTGTGATATGACAATGTTACTTCTTAATATGATCTGTAGCACTTACTCCGACTAATCATCGAATAGCTTTTATAATGATAAGACATGTTTAGATACGTTAGATAAGGCTTCAAAAATACAAAGGCGGAACTGCTAGCCAAAGTTTAATGTAGTACTTTACTTAATGTAAGACGATGATTACTCGCGAAGCTTGTTTTCTGAAATAAAAGATAGTTGTGCACAAGGATAGAAAGAAGTTGGTCTGTTACAGGATTAGAGTGACAAGAGATATGTGTTGTAACTTATAAGAAGTTTGACCATTATCGGCCCAGTAATATTTGTTAATATTGGTCCAACAATCAATTCATAGTTAAAGTTGCTCAAAAGTACTATTAAAACAACTTCTGATAAACAAACTCCAAATACATTTGTAGAAGTAAACAAACCACAAGGGGTGCTTTACCATGGCGATTAGCTCAAATCCTGGATGATCAGTTCATTGCGTTAGAATGCCCTTTGATTCAGTGGGTAAATATCTACAACAATCACCTAAAGTTCATGTAATTGTACTCATATTTCCAACTGTCCATGATGTACAAGGATGCAGTAGTTGCACACGTACAATAGAACTCATTTGATGTCCTTTCTAATTAAGGAACAAAATATTCTCAAAATTTACAAAGTAATTACTTAGAATCTTCTTGCAGTGTATAAAATTAGCCATCCAAAGAATATAATCATCAAACCCCATAAAAGGGGAAAAATAACAAGACAGACAAAATAGAAAGAGTGCATTGCGTTGTACCCGGCATCCTAAGCACACAATCCATCTGTTACGAACCCGATTCGCCCTCCGTGAACCATCGTGACGGCACCTAGTCCCTACGATTAGGTAAGCCTAAATTGCGAAAAATAAATTAATTTGCAGAAGTAAAACAATTTAAAACAGAATTAGAGTAATAAGACAATGTTTAAAAGTGTCGTTCGGCATACACGATATTTAACTCTCAGAAACCAATACATATCTCCAAGACCCGGAAACCCATGAATCACAAGCTAAGGATCACTACATAGTGCTCTAACTCCAGAATAGTCTAAAACAAAATAAATACAGAAGGGCGGTAACTATAAGAGAGAGTGGAGAAAGACTCCTCGATCTGCGGATGCGGCAGATATACCTCGAAGTCTCCGAACGGTCGCCTCGCCTCAAGGATGGTAAGTCTGAGTCAAGGTACCTAGATCTGCACATAAAAAACATGCGTAGAAAGGGCATAAGTACACCACACGGTACTCAGTAAGTGTCAAGCCTAACCTCAGTCGGGTATTGACGAGGAAGGTTAGGGCCCTACTGAGGTTAAATAAAATACAAAGTATAACAGTGTAGAACAAGACAGTATAATTAAGTGCAACAGTAAGAAATAACATAGAACAGAAAGAGCAACAACAACTAGAACAGAGGCAAAATAATCACCGAGGGAACACAGCTCAATAATAAGATAGCAACCGGGGATCTATCATGATACCGTCCTGTAGCCCCCAAATGTAAATGTCCAATGGATTTCCCGGGTGTCGTCCCGTAGTCTAACTCATAATGCGCTGGGAATCTACTGAAATCCCGTTCCGTATTCCCCAAATGTAAATACCCAGTACTGGGAGAATCTACCGGGTACAGTACCGCAGTTCCATATAACTGTGCAAGGGGATCTACCGGAATCCCACATCCGTAGTCCCAAATAAACAGACAAGGGAGAGCTACCGAAATCCCACATCCGTAATCCCAATGTAAATACACGGCAGCAACAGGAAAATATTCAGAAATGACAAATTTCATATTAAGGCAACAAGTAATTCTAGCTTAGCATGCTGCACAAAATTCAGGTGAGGCAGTTTAGGCAAATAAAGCAATTAAATCGCTTAGACATGCTTTCTTAAGCTAACAACAGGCATAATAGTGCGAGTAATAAAAACAGAAAAGGAAACATACTAGTAATTACTTAATAAAAACCGGATTTCCAACAATTAGCACAAGTACGCACTCGTCACCCCACGTACAAGGCATTTCAATTACCAAATATACCAAATCTTAAGGGGAAAGGTCCCCCACACAAGGTTAGGCAAGCCACTTACCTCGAACCGGCTCAAAATCAACCCGAAACCACGCTCTTGCCACGAGTACTCGACGCCAAATGGCCCAAATCAATTTAATTCAATTGCATAATGTAAATAACACTTCAAGTAACCGATTCTACAAAAAAATTCTAAGCTAATACGCAAAATTAGGTAAAATGACCAAAACGCCCCTCGGGCCCACGTCTTGTAATCGGGTAAAATTTATATTTTCAGAATCCTCACGCTCTCACGAGTTCATGCATACCAAAATTATCCAAATCCAAGGTCAAATTCCCAATCAAAAGTCAAATTCTAGGTCTAAAAACTTTCTTCCAATTTTTCCCAATTTTCATCTCTAATCCGAAATTAAATGATGAATTCATGTTTAGATTAATGGGTTACAAACAAAAAGGAGTAAGGAATCGTTACCCAATTGATATCTCTGAAAATTCCTCAAAATCTCGCTCAAATCCGAGCTCTCAAACTCAATTTTTTATAAAAATGGCTACACTCTTGACTTTGAAATTTTATAATCTACCCAGGTAAATCCTTCTTCGTGAACGCGGAAAGACCCTCGCGTTCGCGAAGCGCAACTTCTCTTGGCCCAGATGTCCTTCATCGCGAACGCGATGCCCCTGTCACGAACGCGGTAGCAAACTTCACCCTTCTACGCGAACGCGTAGGCATACGACCTCTCAGCTTCACGAACACGCGACCATCATTGCAAACGCAAAGCGTTAAGCTTCCACCAACCCCAACTCCTCTTCGCGAACGCGAAGAAGGAAACCAAAACTGGAGACCTACTGCATTTTTTGCAATCCTCTAAGTCCAAAAATGACCTGTTGAGCATCCGAAACACACCTGAGGCCCCCAGGACCTCAACCAAACCTGCCAACCAATCCTAATACATCATTCAAACTTATTCCACCCTTCAGAACGCTCAAAACAACATTAAAACTCCTATTTTTATCGGATTCAAGCCTAATAATTCCAAAAACTTTAAAAATATGCTTTCGATCAAAAAGTCTATCAAACGTCGTCCGAATGACCTGAATTTTGTACACACGTCGCATTAAATACTATGGAGATACTCCAACTTCCGGAATTCCATTCCGACCCTCGGATCAAAATCTCACTATCGAACCGGAAACTTCAAAAATTCAACTTTCGGCATTTCAAGCCTAAATTAGCTACGGACCTCCAAAACACAATCTAAACACGCCTCTAAGCCCAAAATTACCCAACGGAGCTAACGGAACCATCGGATTTCCATTCTGAGGCCGTCTTCACACTGTTCCGACTACGATCAACTTTCCAACACTCAAGCTCTCATTTAGGGACTAAGTGTCCTAAAACTATCCGAAACTCAAAACCGAACATCCCGACAAATCAAAATAGCAGAAATAAACTTGGGGAAAACAGTTAATGGGGAATCGGGGCATAAATTTTTAAAACGCCCGGTCAGGTCGTCACACCATCCAATTACGTACAAACAACCCCCATCAACCATAAAAGACAAGAGATATTTCGAACACCACCTAATACAAATAGACAGCCTCTTACTATAGACTCTTTTTCTCAAAAGCACAAGCATTTCCCCAAAAACAATGACTTTTAAAAGGGTAAGATTTTCAATTGGACCTCGAAATAAAGGAATGTACACAACAATTGAAACAAATATAACTCAAATACTTGTAACTATATAGATCCAAAAACATATCGAGAACAATTCTGGTTAGGAACCCTATATCGGAAAATAAGCAAAGACAATATAGAGCATATAGAAGTAAGAAAGAGGATGGAAAAGTACGAACCGTTGTTCTTCGGTTTGCGCCCCACTGGCTCCGGAGAGAAGATGAAGAGAGGATTGAGCCCTGCTAACAGATTTGTGAGAGAGGGAACTAACTGTACCATTTGAAACAAGGGGAAAAAAGAGAGGGAATTTTGCCCGGTTCTATAATTTTCAGACTAATATCGCAATTACCCCCTAATATGGAGTTGGAAACCTAGGAAGATGGTGGCCAATATTGTCTTTTTAATATTTTCTTTTCTCTGTTTTCTCTTTTATATTTCCTTTTAACTATTTAAATAAAAGAAATTTTGGGAAATTGAACTAATTTAATAATAAACATACTTAAACATAATTGAACAAATTCAAATAAAATTATTAAAATAATCCATTTAATATTCAAATTGCTAAATATCCTTGATTAGATAAAATGTAACACATTTGTATAATTACTATTTGTTGAAATTCAAAACCCTAATATTATGAAAATAAAAGAAATTTTTGTCCATATATTTTGCAATTTACTTTTTTCTTTCATACATATAGACCGGTACATCTGTAGGTTGGCACAGGTTATTATCAAGCCATCTGAAGTGACCTCTTATTTTATTCTCAATACGTGTTACTTGCACCTCTAGCGAATATGATAATTTTTTATCTTATTTAATCTTCTATAACCGATTAACCGCACATCCATATTAGCATTTGTATATCTACAACACTCGTCTTGTGGATATGTTAAATGTTAGCGGTCCAACGCTCTCTACTATATAACACTCCTTACCATATAATATTGTTAGTCTTATAATTGTTATGTAAACTTACCTTTCACTTTGATAGCCATCCTTCTATCACATAACACCCAATAGCACTTTTCTATTTTAACATCTAATTATAATTCAATGAGTAACACCGTGGTAGTATGGCCCATGAGCTTCTAAGACTTGGAATTTACAAAGATGGTACGATGACCTCACGATATTAAAAGCATAACAATAAGAATGAAATGGCACAACATCACCCTTCGTGTTTTACACTCTTCCTCACATGATAATGAATATAAAATGGCATGACATCACCCTTCATGCTTTATACTCTTCCTCACATGATAATGAATATAAAATGTCACGACATCACCCTTCGTGCTTTACACTCTTCCTTACCAAGCATATGAATATCAATAAAATGGCAAGGCAGGAAGTATAAATAACATCGAGGAGAGTGTTCAACGAATATTACAAACAAATTCTCAATCACTACTTTACAAGCCAACAATAATTCAATGAACCCTCAAGGGCCATATAATTCAAGTACTTCCACAAATCCCACAATTCATCAACAACACAAGTATGGAATCTAGCATCTCAAAATATCGGTTGTAGCAATGTATTAATGATTATGCATAGAGATGACCGAATTAGACGCATCAATGTATTCTCATAATTCCATCAAATTTGATCAAGTTATATATGCTAAGTCTCGATTCTAATATTTAGTACTATGTTCTCAATATCTAGAAGTTAAGTGAGGCATAAAGCAAGAAGGTCACGAAATTCTACAAACAGATATATAATATAATCCCCCCCCCCCCCGAGCATGATTAACCGTGGATACATACATATACGCTTATCACCTCATATATGTATCACCCCCGTATGTAGCAAACAATGACAAATAGGAGGAAAAATTTTCTCAACAAAGTTAGGCAAAACACTTACCTCGAACAAGCCAATAACAATACCGAGCAAGCCAAGTGATGCTCCAAAAATGCCATCACGCGCGTAGGGACCTCTAAACGGTTCAAAACTAGCCAAAAGCAACTCAAATACATCAAATAAAGCCCAAGAAAACAATTCTAAATGATAAAAATTGAATCTTAATTCAAATCCGAAATCTGGACAAAAATCACACCTAGGTCCACGCCTCGGAACCCGACAAAACTCACAAAATTCGACAACCCATTCAATTACGAGTCCAACTATACTAGTTTCACTCAATTCCGACTCCAAAAATCAAAAATTCATATTATGAAACTTTAGGCCAAAACCCTCAATTTCCTCTTTAAAATTCAACCAAAAGCTAAAATCAGAGATAGATTCATGGAATATAACCAAAATTGAGTAGAGAACACTTACCCCAATTCATATGATGAAAATCACCTCAAAATATAGATTCATGGAATATAACCAAAATTGAGTAGAGAACACTTACCCCAATTCATATGGTGAAAATCACCTCAAAAATTTCCCAATTCCCCCTCTTTTCATACGTTCTTTTCTAATGCAATATTTGATTAGTTTTCTCATTTTGTAGTTTCCTAAAAATAAATAATGTAATATTTTTTTTTACTAAACTATAATTTTGAATTTATCAAAAGTATAAAGTGAAAAGCCTTTTATTATTTTTATAAAAAACCTATCAATATTTTTAATAATATATATATGTGTGTATATATATATATATATATATATATATATATATATATATGTATGTATGTATGTATGTATGTATGTATGTATGTATGTATGTAGGCATGCTTATCTTATGCATAATATCCTAATAATATCTTTATATTTTTATATTTTTCATTATGAAATTATGAGTTCTACTTAATAACTAAAATTTTCCACATGAGAATTTGAATTAGTATATACATTTTTACGCTATTGCTTGAAATTCCTTTTTTTAGTATTCTTCGTTTATAACAATTTGTTTATTATAATTTTAGTTATGTATATGTATGACTTTTGTCATCATAATTCTAAAATTTATATTTTATTTCCTTTTTCTCCCTTGCTTATCTAATTATATTATCCATTTATTAATATTATTAAATTGCCATATATTTTTAATAAATTACTAATTTAATACTAATGAATATAATTTTATATTACTCTTGAAATTTAACTTGACTTTATCTTGTATGGCTTTTTCATTATTATTTTGATAATTAAATTTATCAGTGATATTTTCGAGTATTATTTATTTACTTAATTTTGTCAAATAATGTGGATAGACACATTATATCTATTCTCCTTTGTATGCATTAGTTTTTACTCTACATTATTTTGATTTTTTTAATTTAGTGTTTATCTATAATACGAATATTATTGTATTATTTTTCTAAATGGATGTTATTGAATTAGTTCAACTGTTAAATAGAGAAGTTCTTTTAATATATGTCATAAATCTACTAATAATTGTAATAATTATATTTATATTATTTTCAATAAGAAATTAAATTGGATTCTTCTTCCTGTTTGAATTAAATATGAAAGTTTAATTTTTATATTAAGATTACTATATAAGAAGTTAAATTATATCTTTGTCTATTTTATTTATTTTTTGAAATTATTGTTTATGTTTTTGTCTTTAGTTTTATCTTATCCATATAGCATCTAGCATGACCATATGAATTATTATTCAAAAAACTTTCTCATCTCCAAAAAATAAATTAGCCTTATCATTTACTATATCTCTAGATTTGAAGTTCTATATATATATATATATATATATATATATATATATATATATATATATATATATATATATATATAGTTTTTAAAAAATATATAGCTATTTATTTGTTTTAAATTTAAATTCAAAAAGAATAATTAATTATTAATCAACTTAACTAATTTTGTCCTAAAATTTGACAATTGTTAAATTTTTATTTTGACACTTGGCATCATCCCAATAATTTGCTTCTTCTATTCTATATAGACAGATTTTTTCAAAGTTCAGATTTTTGGTTGACACCTTAAATCGTGGAGGTTATAACTGCCACAAATTATATTAAATTTCAGTATTTTATGAACCTTCACAATATGCTGCAATTTGTGAAGGTTATAAAAAACCCCTACAATAAGACCGTCACAAAAAGAATTATACAGCGGCAATTAAAAAAAACGCCATAGAATAATCTTACAGTGGGGTTTCCTATGATCCCCACAAATAAACCTCCACAATTAGGCTTATTTCTTGTAGTGAATGGGCCGACTAAACATAGTTAAAAGCTTAGATACCCTTTTTTTTTTTTTTTTTCCAAGGATAGCATCAGGAAGAGAAAACACAAGGAGGTGGTTAACCAACTAGTCTATGGCTAAAATGTTTTAGTTGCCTTTGATACACGTAACCTTGTGGACAATTCCTCTTCCTTTGTCTATGTGCAATGGAGTCAGTTGTATTCCAAGGAAAATATCACACACGACAGTGCCATTTTGCCAATTTGCAAGTGCCATTTGCTTCTTACTTCCATTGAACAATTAGCATTATTTGCTCTCCCATGGTAGGAAAATTTGCATATTTTGTTTTCATGCGCACAGCTCTCTTCTTTTGTACCAACAAAAAGGGGAATTACCCATGTTTTCTTGTACGCGTAGTTTAGCTGAAAATGAGAATCCTCTATTGTCGTTGAGCCATCTTGCACCTTGGTTTTTCACTGCTTTGGCTCACTATTTTTATTGTTACAATTATTGACAACGACAGTTGACATGCAGGTCGAGAAGAACACTGTTTTCTTCCAAAAACAGCAATTGCTTTTCGCCCCTGGTGGGAAAATACTGGGGTTGTGGGAAAATTGCTTGCTTGTTGTTGTTTTTCTCCCCCGGTGCCTCGTGCTTATAAGGGATAGAGATAGAATCCAGTAACTTTTGTTAAAGGGATATATCAATGTACAAAAATTTATTAAATATATACACATATTAAATTTAAAATTCGGTTATTAGCATTTGAAGTTATCCTAACAAAATTCAAAATATATAAAGTTTGAAATCCTAACTCCGCTTATCCACTGCTTGCCGAGTGACGAGGGAGAAAGAAGTAATACCCACTTGTCTTTGTAATCAATGTAGAATCTTTTGGTTTAGTTGGTTTAGAGCAGTTGACAGACATAAACTGCCCAAAACTATTTTTAAGTGCTAAAAAAAGCAATTACATGACTAACACCGATACTACATAGTAGTAACAAATTTTAAAGTATCTTTGTATGAAAGGGACAATAGGGAAAATGGAATAGAAAGTGACTCAAGGAGTTTTGTTTTATAAAAAACATTTGTCAAATCAAAAGTGCTAAAACGATGAAAAATAATAAATTAGAGATAACCAACCTATGACATTTCGTTGATTTTAACTTGTAAAACACGTTCTTAGTTAATCACTAGAGTCTAGATAAGTCAAAATATGCTTATAAGCTGATACTGAAGTACAGTCAAACCACAATTTAACATCCCCGTCTGTTTCGAATAGAACATGAGATTTGGTTTTGGAAAAATTTGACTTTTATAAATAAGTGTTGTTATATAAGGATGTTGTTATAGAGAGGTATGACGGTATAAATTTAGCCAAACACCCCAATATTGCGCCCTTTTTTTCCATAGCAATTTAGCAACCTTTTCGCTTATCCATATCAAGCGTCATCTAGCTCCAACAGGGTCATAATCCACCAAAATCAGTTATGTACTCTTTTTAATTAATATAATAACACAAGTATTTCCAGTTCAAGCAATTCCAATTATGATGTCAAATCCTCAAGGTAATCAATGTATGCAACACAGACATAACTCAACGTCTTAACTACCAGAACATTACATATATTAATTGTTCGTCTGCATCTTTGTTTATGCATAATATCCAAAAGCATTGTCCAGATCATAATATGCAGCGTAGTTTCCATCAAACCCCCTAAGATCGGATGTAATCTTTTGAACAGTGACAGGAGCCAGAATTTTCACCATGGGGTATCAAAATATAAAAAATTAGATATACTGAAAAGTTAAAGAGTAACGTATAGTAAATATATACAAAATAAAAAAAAATCTAGCAATACAGTGTAATTTTCCGGTGAAGCGGTATCGATGGATACCCCTTGATTGAATGTGGCTCTGCCACTGCTTTTGAAGACCAGTGATGATATGACCGAGAAATCTCCACACAGATATGTACATAAGTGTTAGAGGTTTTATTTCGTGATTTTTTAAGCATATTTGATAATCACCATTTTTACTGACGATATTAAGATGTAAGCAAATCTCTTAATCTGGTTGCTTCACAGGAAAATTAGAAGCATCATATACCCAACTCAGGGAAAAAGCGAATACTACTGAAATAGTAGCGGAGGCAGAATTTTTCACCACGGGGTCATATCTACAACAACAACAACAACAACCCAGTATAATCCCATTTAGTGGGGGTCTGGGGAGGGTAGTGTGTACGCAGACCTTACCCCTACCCTGGGGTAGAGAGGTTGTTTCCAAATAGACTCTCGGCATCCTTCCCTCCAAGAACTTACCACCTTGCCCCTGGGTAGACTCGAACTCACAACCTTTTGGTTGAAAGTGGAGGTTGCTTACCATCAGAACAACCCTTCTTGGTTGGGGTCATATCTACTATATACATAAAATAACTTGACTTGATTCTTCAGCGAAGGATGTTCATCCGAACCTGCATATCGTCGATTAACCCCAAAAGCTAAAGTCAGAGTTTTTTTAGCATTTCCTACATATCAAAGTAGTCCAACTAACATACAGTGTCAGTCAATAGATTATGCTCGTTTATCCTGATACTAACAATACCAGATACCAGACCAAAAGTTGAGACATTGTATTGAGAGTCCAGGTAAAAGGATGAATTGCAAACTTGCATACACGTGTGTCCCATGTCACAATGTACCATCTCCAACGTGTGGGTCTCAACCCCAACTTCTCAACTTGACAAAAAAAGACAACTATTGTCCTTTGTAATTTTCTCTATGTACTTTCTCTTCTCAGCCTACCTGAAACCCCTTCTTCTGATCCAGCTTCCAACTCAGGAAAGATAAGTAGTCTATTATTATTTTGATTTCTTTGTCCAATACCATCTTTCATCAGTATTAAACCCTTCATTTACACGTACAAGTTTCTCCAAAAAAATCTGTTTTCTGATAACTGAACTGCTTTGATTGAAATCTCTCCGGATAGTTCAACATGAAAGTGAGTTCAAATATTATTTTCTATATGTGGAGACTCATATAGTAACCTTCTAATTTCATCTTCTTGCAGTTACTAGGTTGGATGCACTCTAAACTAAAGCAAAAAGGCAATGAGCCAGCAAATAATACTCCCATAGTAGGTAATTTTGCACTTCTCTATATTTCAGCTCTTCTGAATTTCCTCTGCTATGCTCTGTTTTCTGTTTTCAATTTAAAGGTGTCAAACGGGTCGGGCTGGCTCGGTTTCGAACCGGCCCTGACCGACTTTAGACCGGACCAGCCTGTGCCGGGGAAAATTTTAACACCGGTTAACCAGACCGGTACAACCCGGTAAAGTTTTGTCATTTGTGAACTGGTTAAACAGGACCGGCCCGGATAGGTTCAACGGGCTAGTTCAATTTTTTTTATTTTTTTTAAATTTATAATCTTGACAACGGTCAACCGCCATTTTTACCCTTGCCCAACGGCTAATTTGCAAGAATAGCCCCTTAAGCCCGGAACCATTTCGGTTCAAATTTTCACCGGTAAGGCTCGGACCCGGTAAGACCGGTATTTTGAAACCGGTAACCGGACCGATATGGAGACCAGCCGGTCTACTTTTCCTCTGGCCCGGCCCGGCCCGGGCCCGTGACACCCATAGTTTTCTTTTCCACACAAGAACTGATAAATAAATCTCCTTTGTTATGATCTCCACTTTCAGAAAATTCCATTACATCTTTCTCAGTTTACAAGGAAGTTAAAAGCAATGGAGCAGAAATGGAACCATTTGATGAACTCTTTCCTGGCTTTTTGGCAATTGGTACTCTGGGAGATTATCAGACAACTAATACTGATCCTCCAACTCCAACTTTTCCTCTGCCCTTTGATCATAGTGAAACAGACATAACGGAGAAAGAACTGAAATTCATAAATGATGAGCTTGAGAAGTATCTTGAAGAGAAAGTGAATAAAGTTGCTTATGAGTCATCAGAAAGCATCATTACCCTCAGTGACAAAAGAGCAGCCCGGTGTAGTAAGCTTCCGCAATGCGAGGGGTCCGGGGAAGGGCCGAACCGCAAGGCTCTATTGAACGCAGCCTTACCCTGCATTACCCTAAGTGACAATCACATTGAAACAGGAGCTACTGAATGTTATAGCAATATGGAAGAATATCCTCTCCAGAAATATCTCTTAGGCTCTTCAATTGAATTGCTAGCAGAGGTAATCCTTGAATTGTGCTACCATCTTATCTAAAAGCTTAAACGGTTACAAAGTATACACTTTTATTTACTTAGTTATGTCTTTAACAGGTACAACAACAAAAAGGATTCATAGAAGAGCTCTTTAAGCGGACGAACATAGTCCAAGAAAGTCATGTGGGAACTCATGATGGAAAAGAGAAGAAACAAGCCAAGAGAAAACATGCAGTGGATTTCATGAAGAAGATGTTGCAGAACCTGCACTACAAATCAAAGAGCTCTACTACAGCTCATTCTAAAGGAAATGTCAATGGATCTGTTTCAAGCAAGAGAAAACTCCCTCAGGTTAGTACTGATTTTAAGGTCAGGAGCTATAAGAAAATTACTCTTCAAAATTATGTTAATCGGAAAGGCTTGCTCTTTTATAATCTTGAGCCGAAGGTCTATCGGAAACGGCCTCTCTACTCCTCCGGAGTAGGGGTTTGGTCTGCGTACACACTAGCCTCCCGAGACGGTCAGACCCCACTTGTGGAATTCTAGGCTGTTGTTGTTGCTTGCTCTTTTATAATCAAAGGACAAATAAGCTGGACGTCTCATATAGTTAAAACTTGAAACCAATCATATGCAATACTTGAGTCACATGTCATGTGTATTCTCTAATAGCCTTATTTTATGGACTAATAAAGTATATTTTTATAGCCTTCTCTTATGTTAGGTATATGAGTTGATACCAAACTGTGATATTGATCTACTATACATGTGCAGTTCATTAAAATGTTCAAAAGGAAAGTTCATCCTGAGGGATTAATGAATGAGAACATACTACAAGATAATGAGACAAGCAATATTTCATGCAAAACTAATAATCTGAGAGCAAATAGTGAAGTGAACAAAAAAAATTCTCCTGCTGCCACTACAAAGAAGGAACTGAATGCCTTAACAGTAAACAGAGAACACTGGATTAAAACAGATAGTGACTGTAAGTAAAACGGCGCGCATTACACTCAATTATCTCTTATGTTGTCTGGTCAAACACAGTTATGTACTATTATCTCACTCTTTCCTTATTTTGAAATTTCAGATTTGGTGCTGGAGCTGTAAATGGCAAAATGTTCAAGAAAGAGTATATAATCCAGATACTCTGTGTACATGTGCAACAAAATAGTATCCACTAGTGAGCTGTCAAGTGTGTGCAATGTTAATATAAAGAGTAAATGAGTATTTCCTTCATTCTAGGTGTGCTACTGAAGTATGGAACAAATGAACTTTATTCATTAAGTTTGGTGAATTGTTGTCATGCAAAGAATTGTTGAGATAGTATTGTCTACTAAGGTGTTTTTTCTTCTTTTTAAATTTAAAAGTACTCCCTCTAGTCCATAGTAAGTGACCAATTTGCCTTTTTATTTTGGTCCAAAATAAGTATCCATTTATATAACCAAGAAAAAATTCAATTTATTTTTCCAAAATTACCTTATGTATGTATCCTTAAAAAGTCTTTTACTCCTCACATTAACTATGTTGCAATATTTAATTAAGGGCAGTTTAGTCACACTAACTGTTTTTGTCTAAAATTTACTATTTTCTTAATGGGTTTGCCCAAGACAAATTGGTCACTTATTGTGGACCGGAGGGGGTACTGTATATGGTGATATTCGGTAAGACACTAAATGCGGTTGCATAAAACATGAAAGCCATTGGCACGTCCCAAACTATCCCCTAGACGTGATTGACACTCAGCTAACACCGGTCTGCTAGGCGAACCCCTTTCTCAAATGTTTAACCATTTACATTAACACTGGGAGAAAAATAAGAGCAGGCCTAAAAGTATTATTAGTAATCAAAAACGAAATAGTTAACACCAATATCTTAGTCAATAGATAGAAAAACCAACAATCACTCAAATAATAAAACTCTAGCGCAAATCCTACACTAAGACCATGAAGCATTTAACAGAGTAATATGAGTTTTACTCACGAGTATGCAAACCCTAAAGAAAAAGTAAATAACTAACACGAACTAAATAAAGCTGAAACGAAAGCCTCCACGAACAATGCAGTGGCTCACCTCAGCAATAGGATCCACTCGAACGAACTCGTTAGCCGCTAGCTCTATCTCCCGTAATGGTATCTGTTGCAGGTAAGAAGTGAATTATACGTAAATATAACCCAATAAGATTCTCGACCTGCCACTTTAAATACCCCTGGAACAAGTATTAGAAAATACAAACACACCACAACAAGAACGATATAATAAATACGTCGATTATATAATAACTCAATATATTTGTATCAACAGAGTTAATAAGAATTAACCAACCCAAGTAAACATATCTTAACACAGTACACATTAAAGACTTGTCATAATTGCAGTGAAAGAAATTAACCAACACCTTTACGAGTCCACAACGGCACCACAATGCCTCATATATGTAACATAGCATACATAGTGCTCACTTAAGTATACACAATACCTCAATGCCCTAAATATATCAAGAAGTATAAACAATGCTTGGGTGATGTACAAAGGCATATACAATGCCCCATGGTTCATAGCTGTATCAAACCATCAAATCCAACATTATGGCTCATAGCCGTATCAAACCATCAAACTCAATATCATGGCTCACATCCTAATCACACCATCAAACAACTTATAAAATAACTTTTTTAATATTTTTCATAAAATAATATATTCGTGGCTAGTAAAAGATCACCGATTCTGCCAAGCACGCACTTGTCCCAATACATGGATCGGGCAAATAAAATATATTTTTCAAGACAGGTTTTGAAAAGCAAACATTAAAGTTTAAAATCTTACTTACCTCGCTAACAATAACTTTTTCCAACCCAGCGACATCCAATACACCAACCAAACAGCCTCCAGTGACCTCAATCTATGTAAAATATTGATTTACAACATCAATTATGTTAATCTCTGCACAATTTTCAGGCAAGTTATATTCAAGGTCAACTAAAGAAATTCCTTCCATCAACATGGTCAAATCTCGAATAAATCATATTTTCGAGTTACCCACAAGTTAATATAGTTCAAATTTATAATTACTTTATTATATTGATGCTAATTGATAGGTTAAATATCAATTTTTTTTATATTTCAAGCTTAGAGCTAATTCTCAATATTCTACATCTTATACAATAAATTTTAAAGTTAAATCATATCTCAATATTGCAATCCAGCTCATTATTCAGTATTTAGCTCATATATATTAATATCCATGTCCAAAAGTATGAAAATCACGATGTAGAAGAGAGGGGCAGCTGTGAGCACGTGATTTTTGCCCTATATGAATTACTCCCATAATTCAAAACAAAATAATTTCTTTTCATTATCTGCAATTTTTGTGGATTTTGTGGCATTTTCTGTTAATTGTTTGCATTTGTCTGTGCATTTCATTTTGTTTAATTAATGAAAAATATAAAAAAATGTTGCATTTGCATTTAGAATTTAATTTTACATTTTTAGGATTAGTTGACAAATTAGTTGTTTTATAGAAGTGGGAAAATCACAAAAAAAATAGTTTATTTTGCACTTTTAATTTTAATTTTGAATTTCAAGTAGTTTTCTTTTTAATTTATTTCCTTAATTAATTATGATAATTATTATTTGGGTTTAGGTAGTGTTTTGATGGGGTAATTAGGTTTTAGGATTTAATTTGATTTTTAATTTAGTTTTGAAAAAAAAAATTGTTGAAAAAAATTTGATTGGAAAATTGGAAAATAAAAAGAATATATAGACAAATTTGGGCTGCCTTTAATTAAAATCCACACAGGCCCAAAACTTTTCCCCTTACCCGTCCAAAATGGCCCAAAACCCGTCCCAAACCCGGGTTCAACCGGTCCCTTCCCCAATAACCAAAACAGCATCGTTGTATACCTTTTTGATCACGACCGTGGGATCTCCCTAATCCAACGGCCCGGAACTGGGGAGGTAACGATATTTATATGTCCAAACGGATCCCTACCCCTTCTCAGATTCTCCCCACACTTCATATCCCTCACCTCACCCTTCGCCTGAGACCCCTTACCCAAAGCCCTAACGCCGCCCTGAAATCCCACCGCCTCAAGCCGGCGGCGCCGGTCCCAATCAACACCAGATCAACATACCAGACTCCCCTTCACCTCCCCTTTCCGAATCCTCACTTCTTTTCTTTCAAATCTGTTCGAAACCCCTCGAATTTCAAATCAAAGGAGAAACCCTAGCGCCGTCTTGTTCTCTCCGGTGGCGGCGCCACCTCTGTTCAACCCAAAATCTACACCACGAAACCTTCTTCACCTCCTCTGTCCCAATCCCTAATCCTTTTCCCTCAAATCACCCCAGAACTCTTCGAATTTTAGATCAAAGTCGAACCCTAGAACCCCAATCGAGATTTTGCAGATGATTCGTGTTTAATATGATTTTATTCGTCTGTTCTATACGAGAAAATGCGATTAATATCATATTTGACCGGAAACTCGAAGATTTGAAGATTCACGCTTATCTCTTCTTGGTCCGAACTGTAATAGATATCTTTCCTTTTGTTTTTTTGTTTAATCTTTCCTTCAGTGTTCTTTTCCCATGCTCTGTTCTCTTCGTCTCTTCTTTTCATTTTGTCCCAGAATTTCTTTGAGACATGCATGAGCAAATGGTGTCGTTTTCTTAATAAGCAGTAAGCTAATTAACCTAAAATGGTTAGTTTGTGTTAGTGATAGATTAATAAGTCATTTAGGCTAACTTCTCGCAAATTGTCAGTATGTGCTCTTGTGGGTTGCAATTCGATAGTAGGGCAAATGCCAATTGAGGCTATTTGGGCTCTTGATCTTGTGAGGTTAGGCTTGGGTCAGAGTCCGACTCACTTTGGTTTAGAAAATTGGGTCAAATTAGACCCATGACCCATTTGAGTCCAAAGGTAATTTTCAGAGGTTTAGAGGGTAATTTAGGGAAATTGGGGTAGAGAATCTAGGTGTAGCTGACCAGGGAAGCTTCTAGGAAATTGGGGTTGGGATTATTCTGAATTTTTAGATTGTACATTGAGGACTCCTAAGCAAAAATAAAAATTTCAGAAGGTTTTAAGTGCAATTTTGAACTCTTTAAGGTTGCCCTAGTAGCTTGCCTATAAAGGAATTGTTACTTAGAGCTCAAGTCAGATCTTTAAGAGCTAAGAGACCCAAGAGCTGAAAATCCAGAAAATATAGAAAACTGCACAAATTTACTGTTTCATAGAGGAGTGAATAGAAAAAATCAGAAAAATACAAAAAAAGTGGCTGAAAACTTTAGCGAAACACTGTTCCATTGAATTTTATTTGGTAATTTTGAAGTTTCCAAAGTTCTGAATCAAATCTCTAGCTTATTTGAGTTGAAAATGGTTTAAGCATTCCTGTGATTAGCGTATGAGGTTTTTTTAAGCTCCTGGGGTTGTTTTGAGTTTTAAGCTTGGGCATTCAAGCTTGGTTTGAGTTGATTTTTGCTGCTTGACACCGTCTTGCTGTTGCTGATTCCCTGCTTTCCTCTTATTTTGTTTTTCCCAGGTATTTTCTCATACCATTTGCTAACAAATGAGGTGTTACAAGTTAGAACCAGACTGAATCTGTGCATAAAGTTGGAGATCTAAGCTGGAATTTGAATAGAAATCCTGTTTAAATGTTAAAATTCTATTAGCTTTTGCGTTTTACACCTTTAATTTCCCTGTTATGAAGTAGATCATCATCTTTTCTTTCGAATATGTTAAGTCGTTCATCCATACTCAATGACTTAAGTTTGTTTTTTGGCCATTTAGAAAGAACATTTGGATTTTGGCTACGTAAATGGACTGTTAAACATTTTACAAGGACTGACTGCCTGAATATCTTAGTTTGTTTGTTTTTTCTGTAGTTTGGAATTAGGATCTGGGTATGAAGAAGTTTTGGTACTGAATCTGGTATAGCATGTTTTGAATCTGGATTTTCGAAATTGTGATGTTAGAGGGTTTAATCAATTCATGCATGTTTATCTTTGTTTCAGTCAAACTTGAAGTTAGTTCGTGCTTTGGTATTCATTACTGTTAAGCTTACTGAAATAACAAGTATAGAATGAGGTACCATCTTTCAATTGGAATTCATGTTAGAGATTGTTTCGTTTATGCCTGAAATCCAAACCATGCAATACTGTTTGTTTAAAAGTTAAGGGGGAGTATTAATTTTTGGGTAGCAAGGTGATAATGAATAAGTCATCATAGGATAACACCCTTCATTACAAATTTGTTTTGACATCAAAATGCATTTTGATCATGCCTAAGGATAATCAATTCTAGTTTAGCATTTCTGGAATATTTTGAAGCATTATGGTTATGATTGTGATGGGAATAATTTGGATCACGAAATTGGACTATAGAGTATGGCTCAACAACTCTAAGGGGTACATTGATGCGTCTGTTCTTTTGGGCTTCAGGCAAGCCTATTTTTCCTTTCGCGTGTATGGGTGTCTGATTCTATGATTTGGGCCTCTTGTGGATTTTAGACCATAAGTCCACTTGAGTTGAAATTGCCAGCTTCATTAGTTGGGCCAGTGCAAGTGGCCTCAAGAATTTAAGCTGGGATAGCCCTATCACGCTGTTGGGATCGCGCTGGGCCCAAACGAGGCAGCTTTTGCTCTTTAAAACATTAGTTCGCTTAAGAGCCACTTGCTTTAAAATTAACATAAGCCATGTAGGGAATTTCTAATTAGTTTAGAGACCTTTCAAGTAGAATAAATTGGGGCGCACCAAGCCAAACAAAATTAGGAATGTCTGGCCCTCGTGTGATCATTTCTTTTAATTCTAGAATTCGGGGCGTGTCGTTTAACAAATTTCCACGGCCCTCGTGAAGTTAATAACGCGTTAGGTGCTTTAGGCGCGCACTTTAATAATATTACCTTCTTAAACTCGGGTGTGCATTTCATGTGACCCAAATCAAATCCCAAAACGTTGAATAAAATGTGTTCCGGATTGCGGGTGCATTTCATGTGGCGCGATCCAAAGACATGTTTTAAACGACGTTCAATCTACTTCAAAAATGGAATAAAATCGGTTGAAAGTTAAAATTTGCACAGAGGTTCATAATTGTTTAGAATCAGATAATTAAGATGAATATAACAGTTAAGCGACCATGCTAGAACCACGGGACTCAGGAATGCCTAACACCTTCTCCCGGGTTAATAGAATTCCTTACCCGGATTTTCTGATTCGCGGACTGTAATACAGAGTCAATATTTTCCTCGATTCAGGATTCAACCGGTGACTTGGGACACCATAAATCTTCCAAGTGGCGACTTTGAATCTTTTAACAATAAATCCTGTTTCGATTATCCTTTAATTGTAAAAACTCCATTATACACCCTTTAGCGGGGTGTAGGTAATAAGAAGGTGTGACAGCTCGGGCGACTCTGATGGGGATCGATCCCAGATTCTCTGGTTCAGGGTTCAAGAATTTGAGCTTAGATGAATTATTATATTTGGTTTTATCTGTTATCTGATTTTATCACATGTTTGAGCCTAATGTGCTAAATGTTGTTTTTACCATTTTGATATTATCTGAACTGTATATATAAACTGCTACGAAACCCTTCTCTTCTCACCTTCGGGGATGTGCTCGCTGGTCGAGACTCCCTATTCTGTTAGTGTCATACCTTGAAATAAAAAAGAGGCTCGGACAAGTTACTAAGCCGGATGGCCTCTTGGTTCCCGATACGTAGCCCCCTCCCTGGCTCGAGTTGTCCGCTCGGGTACACAGTCTAGAACATATACCCAGGTTTTAAACCTAGAATAACTCAGCCTCATGACAGATCCCTAGTAGGAACGTTTGTTTACATCATGTGCATTTTGACTTTGGAGACTCAACACAGAGGTTGGGTCTTTCTAGGACAGGTGTACCCGAAATATAAAGACCATTATGATGCATTTTATTTGCTACTTGTGCATTCATTTACTTCGAATTTGTATGTTGACCGGTTTGTAAGAAAAATTGGAAGGGTTAATGAGATGGTTGAGAGGGATAAGTGTCTGTTTGAAAAACCAATGTCTCAAACATACCGAAACTCTGCCGAAATTTTGAAAAAAAGAGAGAATTTTGTAGTTTTCAAAGAAAAGAAAAAAAAAGAGAAAAATCTTTGTGTTTTAGAAAGGAAAAATAGTTGGTTTTATTTTGACAAATTTGCCTGAACTACGCTAGCTTGATTCCCACCGAATGTGGGATATGTAGGCAACCCCCATCGGGTCCAACTTCCTTTTTGCAAAAATAGCCCAAAAGAACAAATATTTTACTTTTGTTTGAATATAATTAGGGTGATGTCATTCTTGTCGAAAATAGCCGAATGTCCCTAAAAGGGCGCCGGAGGGTTGTTTTTTCAAGAACAACCACCCGTGGTCATTTTTTCAAGGTTTTCACCGGTTAGCCAATACAGCCTTAAAATCTTCGACTCCGAGGTGCTGAAAGGCCGTATTCGCAAAACTGGATTTTATTTTTAAATGAAAAGTGTCAATTTGTTTTTGAGTCAACTGAATCGTGATTTTTGCTTAACCACCCTAATAAATGTGAAGAATGAGCACAACTCGAAATTTGCCAATAATAGTCGTGAACAAGATCAGTTGCATATGTGGTGGGATGATTTGGGTAAATCGGGACAAGACACGGTCAATCAATACTTGAGAGGCCTCACTGGGTTGTTGAAGATTAATCCTACGGGGACATCATAAAGGCATTGATTACATTTTGGGACCTGACCCACAACGTGTTTCATTTCTCAGATTTTGAACTTACCCCAACATTGGAAGAAATAGCTGGATATATTGGGAATCCCAAAGTTCTCCTGAGACACCAGTACCTGATTGCTCCAAGGGCCGTAGTCGTCCACAGGTTCTTAGACTTTTTGAAAATAAGCAGGGGGGTCCACAACCCAGACTTGGCAGTTGGGTTTTGTACTTTGCAGTTTATATACAACAGATATGGTCATGTAGGCGGGTTCAACAAGCCAGAAAATAAAATCTGCATCAAAGGAAACCGCCTAAAGTGGGAAGAACACAGGTGTTTCGCATTTATGGTGGTCTTCTTGGGACTTTTGGTGTTTCCTAGAAAAGATTGGAATATTGACATACGAATAGCCGGAGTTGTTAGTACTTAGCTTACTCAGGCCAACAGCACCCTCGCACCCATGATAGTAGCAGAAATCTTCCGCGTTCTCACAGCCTGCAAAGCCGACTGAGGCTTTTTTGAAGGGTGCAACGTGTTGTTGCAGATGTGGATGATCGAACACTTATGCCATCATCCTCAATTTATGAGTTATGGGTCGACAGACAAGACATGCGTAGAAGAATTTTACACAAGGGTTGACGGGATCAGCCTGCCAGAGGGGGTCACAGAGTGGGAAGCGTGCCTCCGTTCCGTCACTGCAAACCAAATAGAGTGGACGTTTGGATGACTGTCTGTGGATGAGGTCATATACATGCCAGCCACCGGGCCTCATTTCCTCTTGATGGGACTCAGGAGTATCCATCCTTATGCTTCATATCGGGTTTTGAGGCAGCTGGGGAGATGCCAGATAGTTCCGTGAGATGAAGATCTTAGTGCCCAAGTAGTCGAGATCGGACCTAACGGTCAATTTCATAAAGCAGCAGTCCGCCAAATCTGGAGCGAATGTCAATACTTAACAGCCAATACATGTGTGCGTGATCGATCCAAAGGTGAGGTTTCACCAGGGTACCTTGCTTGGTATAGGAGAGAAATTGAGTTTGGGATGATGGCTAAAAGACCCCATCTTCAAGAATTCATCGAGGCATCACAGGAACAATGGGACTAGTTGGCCAAAGAAAGCGAGTATAGGGCTACCATAAGCAAATTGGAAAAACAAGTCAGGGACCTTCAGTATGAAAATAGCTTGCAAACCGCGGTGGACGAAGGAGAAAAGAAAAAGCTAGCCATAGAAAATGAGGCCCTTCGAGCCCAGATTCAGAAAATGAAAATAACTTCAGAAAACCCAGCCCGAAGTGCCAAAGATGAGAAACTCATAGCTAACTTGAGGCAGAAAGTGAGTGATTATAGTTTTGATTTGAACAAAGCAGAAAGTGAACTAGCCAAGACTCGAAAATAGTTGGCTAAAAATGCAGATGAACGAGCATGCCTGGTTAAGCAGTTGAAAGAAAAGTATGATGATGAGGTCGCAGGACTAAAGAAAAGGGTCATCACCATGGAGAATAAAACAATCATACATGCGAAAGACTTCAAGGCTAAAAGGGAACAGTGTTATACAGCAATGGCACGACTAGAAAGAGATTTGCAACAACTCCAAGAGTAGAACCAGGTAGCCGAACAAACTTTGGAAGCCAGAACCGAACAGATTGGGCGTTTGTTGCAAGAGAAGGGCGTCATAAGAGAGCGAGTCAAAAGGGTCGCCAACTACATCGCGATGAAGTGCAGTAGCTGTGAGGATATGACTAGACCTATGTTTTTCGCGACTGTGATGATTTTTGTTCGCCGGGTAATGGAAGATCTCTACCACCTCCAAGGGGATTTAGCGAGTCGGCCAGCGGCGAGGCCGAATGATGCCCGCGGGTCCCGGGGGCAATTGAGGCACTGATGTATTCGTGATTTCTTGAGTCTGTATTTTCTTTCCGTTAAAGTTTGCCAGTTTGTCTTGGAGTCTGTATTTCTGTTATTAGAGTATGTGGGTTGTTTGTTTTTTGAGTCTGTATTTCATCTTTCATCAGAGTCTGTTAGTTTTTGTTTAAGTCTATTTTCGAGTCTTATTATGAAAAAATTTAAATATTCCAAAAATGTTTTATTATTTTTTATCTCCACGAACTACGCTTGGTCTAATTCATGCGGGGTCATGATATGTAGGTAATCTCCATTCGACCGTAACCAAATAAAAAAGAGAGAAAGAAAATAAGAGGAAAAACAATAGAGTAAAAAAAGAAAAAGAGCTGAAAAACAAGAAAGAAAAGAGAGAAAATAAGAAATCAAGAGAGAATAAAAACAAAGAGATAACAGAGACAAGAGTGAAAGGAAGGAAAAGAAAAGAAAAGAAAAGGGGGAAGTTTGCAATTGAAAGTAAGAAAAGGTCGGGATGACGCATGCAACCGATCAAATACATAATAGAGACGGTTAACTGCTTAGGTGCATTCATGCCCAATATGCAGTTACCAATCTGTTAAAGCCTAATCGTTAATAAGGTTGTTGTTTGATGTGTTAAGTCCAGGCAGATGGTTAGTTGATTGGCACTCTGGCAACTCACTCATACAACACCCGATCAAAAGACGGGGTGAATATGGCCAACCAAGAACCGGAGACGAGTATTGTTGACCCGTTAAAAGAGGTGGAAGAACTGGATGTTAATGCAATAAAGGAAGAGATATATAAGTTAAAGCAGCAGATGGCTGAAATGTACCAGGCCTGGGCAAAGGGGCATCCACCACCAGTTTATCCCGCCAACCCTGCCTATATCCCACCATCGGCCCAACCTTAGGAGCCTCCCACTATGAACTCATCTCTAGCCTTTCCCCTCTACCAACAATGCTATGGCGCCACTTCCCATACTTCTCAAGCTCCACCATCCAAACAAGTCCCATACCCTCCCCCACTAATTACACCTATTTTTGTGGCACCTCCACCTGCTACATTATACCGATCTTCCAGTGAACCTCTGTTCCAAACTCACAACAACTAGTACTATCCCCTTGAACCCACCTTCAAAGTTCCAGAACCATATTCTTGCACCCCTCATCTTGATCTTCCGGCAGAGACTAAGAAGCCACCCAAAAATCCCGAGCATGAAGAGATGATCAGAAAGGTCAAAAGCTTAGAACAATCGTTCCGAGATATGAGGGGGTTGTGAGGTAAGGTAAGTGTGGTTTATAAATATTTATGTCTGTTCCCAGATGTCAGTTACCAGTAGGGTTCAAAATGCCCAAGTTTGATCTGTACGACGGGCATGGTGACCCAGTAGCACACTTAAGAGGATTTTGTAGCAAGATGAGAGGAGCAGGTGGAAGAGATGAATTGCTGATGGCATATTTCAGCCAAAGTTTGAGTGGATCGGTATTAGAATGGTATACCAGACAAGATCACAGCAGGTGGTACACATGGGACGATTTGGCCCAAGCCTTTGCCTGCCATTTTCAGTACAATCTCGAAATTATCCTAGACCATTTGTCATTAACAAAGATTGAGAAGAAGCCCAGTGAGAGCTTCAGGGAATATAGATTCCGCTGGAGAGAGCAAACAGCGAGGGTTGACCCTCCGATGAAAGAAAGTGAGATGGTTGATTATTTCTTGCAGGCTTTGGAACCCACTTATTTTGGTCACTTGGTGTCAGCAGTGGGCAAGTCCTTTAATGAAGATGTAAAAATGGGAGGCATGGTTGAGGAGGGACTCAAGTCCAATAAGATCATGAGTTATTCAGAAATCAAAGCAACAACCTAGGCCATTCAAAAAGGTACTGGAGGTGTACTCAGGAAGAAGAAGAAGAAGAAAGAGGATGTTGCTACAATTGAATCAGGAGCTTGTATTGGATCTAGGAACCTTCCACGTTACTACAACCCGCCTCGACCCTACCACCAAACTTACCCACACACTCCATATAGTCCACCATAACACTACTACCCACCGCTAGATTCCCATTTTTCCGTCCATCACGCACAAACCTATACCCAACCTCCCGCTCACGCACAATGGCATACGCCGATTCCACCAAGTCCATACCTAGCTCCACAAAATGCCCATCCACCCCTAAGAGCCTACAGAAATCCCCTTGGAACAGGTTTTCGGCCAAATCGAGCCTTTAAGAATGAGAGGTTGCAGAAGCAGAAGACTTTCACTCTATTGGGAGAATCATATGCTAGTCTATTCCACTGACTTAGACAGTTGGGTATGTTGAATCCGATCGAGGCTAAACTGTTGAATCCTCCTCCCAAAAATCTTGATCGCTCGGTGAGTTGCGAGTATTGTTCAGGGACCCTGGGTCACGACACAGAGAAATGCTGGAAGTTGAAAACAGCTATTCAAGAGCTCATTAATACTAATCGAATTGAGGTCCAAGCCCCGGAGGCACCCAACATCAACCAGAACCCGTTGCCGGCCCATCATGAAACTAATATGATTGAGATAGTGCATAAGGGAGGAGAGCCTAAAAAGCCTTCGCAAACCGTCATGATGATTCGGGCTAGTGAAGCCAAGCCATTTGAAAAGTCAACAAATGAGAAATCTGTGATCAAGTTGAACGGGGAAAATAATGAACCATATGTGGAGGTCAAGAAGGGGTCCTCAAATGACGTCGCAGTAAAATATGAAAGAGCAAAAGTGGTTGTGCTAGGAATGACGAACAAGCCTGTGGTAATTGTGAAGGGCGCCCGCACAGATCCTGTCATTATCAAACCGGTAACTCAATTACCCATAGTCAACAGCAAGGTAGTCCCATGAAATTATGAACGAGTGACAATGACTTACAAGGGGAAAGAGGTTAAAGAAGAAGTGTGTGAGACCCATGGTTTGACTCGATCGGGGAGATGCTTCGCTCCCGGAGAGTTGAGAAAAGCTAAGACCTCAAAAGATAATCCAGTGTTCGTGAAGAAAGCGGTGACCGAGAAAGAATCAGAAGAATTTCTGAGAAAGATGAAAGTACAAGACTATTACATTGTGGAGCAGTTAAGGAAGACACCAGCTCAGATCTCGCTCTTGTCATTATTGATCCATTCAGACGAGCACCGTCGAGCTTTGATGAAGATCTTGAACGAGGCCCACGTTCTTGACAAAATCTCAGTAAACCACCTGGAAAAGATAGCTAACAAGATATTTGAGGTAAACCGAGTCACTTTTTCTGATGATAAGTTGCCCGTGGAGGGTATTGAGCACAATAGAGCCCTCTATCTGACGGTGAAATGTGAAGATTCCGTGGTTACTCGGGTACTAGTTGACAATAGTTCCAGTGCAAATATTTGCCCGCTTTCCACTCTGAACAAGTTGAAGGTGGATGATAAAAGAATTCACAAGAACAATATCTGCATTCGGGGATTCGATGGTGGAGGGAAAGATTCAGTCGGGGACATAGTGCTCGAGCTTACAATAGGGCCGGTTGAATTTACTATGGAATTCTAAGTACTCGATATGGCTGTTTCTTACAATCTACTATTAGGACGACCCTGGATTCATGCTGCCAGAGCGGTCCCGTCTACTCTAAATCAAATGGTCAAGTTTGAACGGGATCGACAGGAAATTATTATGCATGGTGAAGATAATTTCTGTGTTCCTAGTGATGTCATTGATCCGTTCATAGAGTTTGAAGACGACAATGGGCCATGGGTTTATCAGGTTGTTGACACGGTATCGGTAGAGAAAATTCCTGAAAGGAAGTGCGTGCCAACTCCAAGGGTAGCTGTTACATCAGTCATGGTAGTCGTTGAAATGTTGAAAAATGGTTTTTTACCGGGCAAAGGTTTGGGTGCATCTCTGCAAGGTATCGTACAACCGATTTCTCTTCCTAAAAACTTGGATACATTTGGTCTAGGGTTCAATCCCACAGTCGCAGACGTGAGAAGAGCCAGAAAATAAAACAGAGAGCATGAGCCTTTCCAAAGCCAGTCCCGCGTCTTTCCTAATCATTTGTCAGGCCTGGTACCAGAAAGCGCCCAGTGATGTCGGTTCCCATTTCAGTGGTTGATGTGGATGGAGATTTGATGGAAAGGTTCGAGAGGATATTCGCCGATGTGAACGTGTTGGAAGCTGGAGAGGGTTCTAGCAAGGCGGATGTGCAATTTGTTGGGCCCAGTGCAAAGATTAATAATTGGGAAGCTACTCCTCTCCCCACCATGAGGGAGTTTTGGTAGTTTGCTTTGATTTTCTTTCAATTTATCTGGATTATTCCAGGGTTGTAATCCAGATTCTATGTTTCGTCCGTTTGGATGTATAAACTATGTTATCTTTAATTTCAATGAAATACAATTTCTCTTTTCCTCTCTTCCTGATAGTTTTATTTTTGTTTTCCTTTCTTCCTGTACAGTTCTTTTTATGTTGGTTTCAATGATATAACATGCATGCGGAATCTCCGGCCCAGTCTTAAAAGCCAATCTAGTTCTAAAATACTAATTCAAAAAATAGAGTGTGATGTTGAATCGGAATATGACGAGGATGAAGCCTTTGAAGAGATTAGTAAAGAATTAAGTCATTTTGAAGAAAAACCCAAGCCTAACCTGTGTGATACAGAAGCAATCAATTTAGGGGACCAAGATAATATTCGGGAAACTAAAATAAGTGTCCATCTTGAACCACAACTCAAAGAGGAGATAATTAAAATATTGTTCGAGTATAAAGATGTTTTCGCATGGTCCTATGACGACATGCCAGGTCTAAGCACTGGCTTGGTGGTTCATAAATTGCCCACTGATCCGGCATTCCCCCTTGTCAAGTAGAAGCTGAGGAAATTTAAAACTGATATGAGTGTGAAAATTAAGGAAGAGGTCACCAAACAGTTTGAGGCCAAGGTCATTCGGGTCACTCGGTATCCCACTTGGTTAGCCAATGTAGTGCCTGTGCCGAAGAAGGATGGCAAGACCAGGGTGTGTGTTGATTATCGAGACCTCAACAAGGCGAGTCCCAAGGATAACTTCCCTTTGCCGAACATCCATATATTGATCGATAATTATGCTAAACATGAGATTGGTTCTTTTGTGGATTATTATGCGGGCTACCACCCGATCTTAATGGATGAAGAAGACGCAGCAAAGACAATATTCATCACGCCTTGGGGAATGTACTATTATCGGGTCATGCCATTTGGTTGGAAAAATGTTGGGGCAACCTACATGAGGGCAATGACGACCATATTCCACGACATGATACACAGAGAGATCGAGGTTTATGTTGATGATGTGATTGTAAAGTCTAGAAAGCAGTCTGACCATGTTAGAGACTTGAGAAAGTTCTTCCAAAGGCTTCGCAGGTACAATCTCAAGTTTAATCCTGCAAAATGCGCGTTCGGTGTTCCGTCTGGAAAGTTGTTGGGATTCATAGTCAGCCGACGAGGTATTGAATTAGACCCGTCAAAAATCAAAGCCATCCAGGAATTGCCGCCTCCAAAGAACAAGACTGAGGTGATGAGTCTGTTAGGAAGATTGAATTATATCAGCCGGTTTATTGCTCAGCTCACGACAACTTGTGAGCCTATCTTCAAATTGTTAAAGAAAGATGTTGCAGTCAAGTGGACAGATGAATGTCAGGAAGCATTTGATAAGATAAAGGGGTACTTATCAAACCCACCTGTGTTGGTCCCGCCAGAACCAGGGAGACCTTTGATTCTGTATTTGACAGCCTTGGACAATTCATTTGGATGTGTGTTAGGACAGCATGACATCACTGGTAGTAAGGAGCAGGCCATATATTATCTCAGCAAGAAGTTCACATCTTACGAGGTTAAGTACACTCAGCTTGATAGGACGTGTTGCGCCCTAACTTGGGTAGCCCAGAAACTGAAACACTATTTGTCAGCTTATACTACTTACCTCATCTCTTGCTTGGATCCGTTGAAGTATATCTTCCAGAAGCCTATGCCCACTGGAAGGCTTGCAAAGTGGCAGATCTTGCTCACAAAATTTGAAATTATTATGTGACTAGGACCGCAATGAAAGCACAAGCATTAGCCGACCATTTGGCTGAGAATCCTATGGATGAAGAATATGAACCTTTGAAGACTTACTTCCCTGATGAAGAGGTAATGCACATTGATGAGTTGGAACAGGTTGAAAGGCCATGATGGAAACTTTTCTTTGTTGGGGCTGCTAACATGAAAGGCGTTGTGATATGAGCGGTACTTGTTTCTGAAACAGGGCATCATTACCCTGTTACGGCTCAGCTTCGTTTCTACTGTACTAACAACATGGCGGAATACGAGGCATGCATTTTGGGTTTGAGGATGGCTGTGGATATGGGTGTCCAGGAAGTCTTGGTCTAGGGTGACTTGGACTTCTGGTACACTAGATTCAGGGAGAATGGGAAACACGGGATTTAAAACTCATACCGTACCGGCAATGCTTGCATGATCTTTGTCAACGGTTTCAATCAATAGAGTTCAGCCATATTCCGAGGATCCACAATGAGGTCGCTGATGCTTTGGCTACTCTAGTGTCAATGTTACATCATCCAGATAAGGCTTATATAGACCTGTTGCATATTCAGGTCCGTGATCAGCATGTTTATTGTAACATGGTGGAGGAAGGGCTCGATGGGGAGCCTTGGTTTCACGACATCAAGGAATATATCCGAAGGGGAGTATATCCGGTACAAGCCACAGGTGATCAAAAGAGAACAATTCGTCACTTGGCAAGTGGATTTTTCTTTAGTGGAGGACTTTTGTACAAAAGAACTCCAGATATTGGGTTATTAAGATGTGTAGATGCCAGACAGGCCACGGCTATCATGACCAAAGTACATTCTGGAGTTTGTGGACCACACATGAGTGGGTATGTGCTGGCAAAGAAGATTCTCTGGTCAGGTTATTATTGGCTCACTATGGAGCGAGATTGTATCAATTTCGTGCGTAAATGTCATCAGTGCCAAGTGCATGGAGATTTGATTCATTCTCCCACCATCTGAATTACACACGATGTCTACACCATGGCCTTTTGTTGCATGAGGCATGGATGTCATCGGGCCAATTGAGCCATCAGCATCGATCGGGCACATGTTCATTCTAGTGGCCATCGATTATTTCCCCAAGTGGGTAGAGGCTAAAACATTCAAGTCTGTAACCAAGAAGGCGGTGATTGATTTTGTGCATTCAAATATCATTTGCCAGTTTGGGATACCGAAGGTGATCATTACAAACAATGGGGCTAATCTCAATAGTCATCTGATGAAAGAGGTATGTCAGCAGTTCAAGATCACACATCGCAATTCTACCCCGTACCGCCCCAAGGCAAATGGAGCAGTTGAGGCGGCCAACAAGAATATAAAGAAGATACTTCAAAAAATGGTGGAAGCTTCTAGGCAGTGGCATAAAAAGTTGTCGTTTGCATTGCTAGGTTATCGCACTACTGTCCGTACTTCAGTAGGGGCGACTCCTTATTTGTTGGTGTATGGCACCGAAGTAGTGATACCCGCAGAAGTGGAAATTCCATCCCTTCGAATTGTCGCGGAGGCTGAGATCGATGATGAGGAGTGGGTCAAAACCCGCTTGGAACAATTGAGTTTGATCGATGAGAAAAGACTGGCAGCAGTGTGTCATGGCCAGTTGTATCAACAGAGAATGGCAAGAGCATACAACAAGAAGGTGCGTCCACGGAAGTTTGAAGTGGGGCAGTTAGTATTGAAACGCATTCTTCCTCATCAGGTTGAAGCAAAAGGAAAATTCGCCCCAAATTGGCAGGGGCCATTCGTTGTGACTAGAGTGTTGTCCAATGGTGCATTGTATTTGACTGATGTAGAAGGCAAATGTGTAGAAATGGCTATCAATTCTGATGCAATCAAGAGATATTATGTATGATTTCTTTCTTTGATTGTACTTGTTTGTATTTGGCATGTCTCGAATATTGAAATGACGAAGGTATTTTATTCTGCTATCTAAACACTTTATCCCTCGTTACCCCTGTGAGCCTCATTTATTTTTATTCATACCCCTCCTTCGAAATCAATGGCAAATCTCGGAAACACAATCGTAAATATAAGTAAAGGAAGGAGATAAAAAGAGAAAGGAAAAAGAAAGGAGAAAGAAAGAAGAAAAGAGAAAGAAAAGAATGGAAGGAGAAAGAAAAAGAAAAAAAAGAAAACAGAACAAAAGGAAAAACAAAAGAGGAAAAGAAGAGAAAGAAAAAGAGAAGAAAAATCACAACAAACAAAGTAATTCCTATGTCATGAACTACGTTCAGCCTGATTCATTTTAAGGATACATAGGCAACCTCACAGTTCGGTCCCATCAAAGTAAAAATATAAAAGTCCCCAAACAAGAAATCGGGGCAGAAGTTGTGGTTGTTATCAGAAATCTGGTTCCGAAGGTTGTAAGTTAGAACCCAATCAAACTGTTTTGAGCTTTTTATAACCTTCCTTTCTAAACCCATCCAAAAGCCACATTACGGTCCAAAGAAAGATCTTCCAACCAGTCTTCAGGAAATGCCAAGTCAAGCAGGTAGCGGTGATTCACATCAGGGGCAACACTCTGGTCCAAAGAGGGAAAAGAAGTCAAAAATGAGAGAGTCTTATTGGTGAAAACCCTCACGGGCACCGTAAGGCGACGGGAGCTGAGAGAAATCAAAATGAGAAAGTCTTATTGGTGAAAACCCTCATGGGCACCTTAAGGCGAAAGTGAGTTGACAGATGAAGGAATGAGAGAGGTCTGCTGGTGAAAACCTTTCAAGGCACCGCAGGATGAACAAGGTCGGGATTTGAGGTGAAGAAATCAGGTTATGGAAATTCTGGGGCAACAAAGTATGGCAACTGAAAGTTCATTGGTTGGACATATTAGGCCGATTAATCCAAATTGCATGTCATGATTATTGGTGCCAGCTGCTCAATTCAGATAAGTCCTTTTTCTTTTTCCTCTTCAGATAGTCTTCCAGTTTTGGATTTCCTTATCCTTAATTCCGAAAGTCATTGCATTTCATTTCTTTTGGGTTTATTTTTCTAAGATGCTCCCAATGTCAGTTCTATTTAAGCAAATAAGAAGGAATTTCAAAGCTCACTACCAGCTTCAAGATTGCAAAGCACAGTGTGGCCAGAGCATACCAAAGATAGCATGGTGTAAGGTGGGATAAAGTGCCGGTAAAAGTTCAATCGGCAGAATGATTTAGTAATTTCATGGGAGATGCAGAGTTTCAGTTAAAGGGGTTAGAGGTGTGAAACAACGGTTTGGGTACAGAACACTCGGGTCATCCAAAGTCATGGGGTTTGAAAGTCAGTCAGACAGTCAGACGGTCCAGGTCCAGTGCAGAGAAGATAGTCAAAACAAAACAATGCAGTGGAAGGATCTTCAGCACGAATGCCATCAACTAACCACCATTTTAAACTAACAAATGTTCTTTGATTGAAACAGGGGCAGAAAAGTTCGTTTGTTTTAGAGGAACTCTCCGCAAGGAAAGCCAGGCATCAAACAAGTTTGACAGTAAGTTTCAGGACCCTCCTAGAAAATGAGACCTAGTTTAAATGTTCAAAAATAGCATAATCTAGCATAAATGCATCCCAAAGGAATATAAGTTGGCTTAGAAATTTGCATGTTCGAGATAGGATTCAATTAGGAGTTTTCAGGACCCTCATGGATAATGGGACTTAGCTTTAAAGTTTCGGTTAGATAGCAACATTTAGCATAAATTCTGTTGTAGGGTAGTATAATTCAACTATAAAAGTTGTCACTCTTAAGATAAAATTTGACTTTGGAAAAGGACTGGGAAGGCTTGAATGGATGGCTTCCAAGGCCAGGGCTCGATCCTGCACAATTTAGACCATCTAGTATCTATTTAATTTACTTAATGCACTCACAAGCCTTCGCATCGCTGCCCTAGCTTCGTGTTAAGGGCACACTTAACGAACAACTTACTCTATTGACATATTTCAGGACCCTCCTGGATAATGGGGAGTAGTTTAGGACCTTCTTAGATAACAAGATGTAGCGGAAGTCACGCCTTTAAAATATATAGCGTGGATTTGAAATTGTCGTTTAGTTAAGAGCTGTCAGGACCCCCTGGATAATGGGACCTAGCTTTCAAATTCTTAGTAATATTTGGTAATATGATTCAGTTTAACACTCACATATGTGCCCAGCTACCAAACTGGGGCAGAAAGTTTTCTTTGTTTTGTCTATTTTGTTGAAATCAGGAACCCGCTTGGAGAACAGGGAGAAGAATTTCAAGTCAGCAGTCAGGAGCCCGCCTGGATAGCAGGGATTACATTTCAAGTTAGCAGTTAGGAGCCCGCCTGAAGAGCAGGGAATACATTTCAAGTCAGCAGTCAGGAGCCCGCCTGGAAGGCAGGGAATATATTTCAAGTTCAGCAATTAGGAGCCCGCCTGGAGAGCAAGGAATGCATTTCAAGTTTAGCAGCCAGGAGCCCGCTTGGAGAGCAGGGAATACATTTCAAGTTTAGCAGTCAGGAGCCCGCCTGGAGAGCAGGGAATATATTTCAAGTCAGCAATTAGGAGCCCTCCTGGAGAACAAGAGAGTACGATTCAAGTTTTAGCTTTCAAGTTCTTATTGATATTTGGTAATGTGATCCGTTTTACATTTACATGTGTGCCTGATACCCAAGCGGGGGCAGAAAATTTTCTTTGTTGTTGTCTATTTTGTTGAAGTCAGGAGCCCACCTGGAGAGCAGGGAATACATTCAAGTTCAGCAATCAGGAGCCCGCCTGGAGAGCAGGGAATACATTCAAGTTCATGCAGTCAAGCGTCCACCTGGAGAAAAGAAAAACATCTCAAAGTGTAGTTGGAAGTCAGGCATCCACTTGGAGAAAAGGAAAACATCTCAAGTTACAATTCAAGGCGGCAACAAAGGGATTCCACCAGGAGAATACAAGTCAACAAGGCAACAAGAACCACCAGAGCAAGTCTGAAGTTATAGATAGGATTTTGTAATGCATAGATCATAGTCTAGTCTAACTTCTTTTATTTTGACATGGTGTAATAAGGGGATGCAGTAAGCAGTAGCAACAATAGCAGCAACAGTGAAACCACAGCTTCATGGTAGTACCAGTTACCAAAACTTTCCAAACTACACTGACCTGATTCCTTTTAGCCAAGGATATGTAGGCAACCTCGGAAGCAGGGTGCGGTCAAATCTTTCATAAAATGCTTCCCAAGGAGTATTCAAACGGGCAAAAATCGCTCGTATCTTCTCACTTTATCTTTGCACGAAAACTCTTCGTGTTTCCGAGCAAAGAGGTGTTGATGTGAGCACCTGATTTTTGCCCTATATGAATTACTCACATAATTTAAAACAAAATAATTTCTTTTCATTATCTGCAATTTTTGTGGATTTTGTGGCATTTTCTGTTAATTGTTTGCATCTGTCTGTGCATTTCATTTTGTTTAATTAATGAAAAATACAAAAATATGTTGCATTTGCATTTAGGATTTAATTTTACATTTTTAGGATTAGTTGACAAATTAGCTGTTTTATAGAAGTGGGAAAATCACAAAAAATAGTTTATTTTGCACTTTTAATTTTAATTTTGAATTTCAAGTAGTTTTCCTTTTAATTTATTTTCTTAATTAATTATGATAATTATTATTTGGGTTTAAGTAGTGTTTTGATGGGGTAATTAAGTTTTAGGATTTAATTTGATTTTTTATTTAGTTTGAAAAAAAAAGAATTGTTGAAAAAATTTTGATTGGAAAATTGGAAAATAAAAAGAATATATACACAAATTTGGGTTGCCTTTAATTAAAATCCGCACAGGCCCAAAACTTTTCCCCTTACCTGTCCAAAATGGCCCAAAACCCGTCCAAAATGGCCCAAAACCCGTCCTAAACCCGGGTTTAACCGGTCCCTTCCCCAATAACCAAAACGGCGTCGTTGTATACGTTTTTTATCACGACCGTTGGATCTCCTCAATCCAACAGTCCGGAACTGGGGAGGTAACAATATTTATATGTCCAAACGGAACCCTACCCCCCTTCTCAGAACTCCCCCACACTTCATCTCCCTCACCTCATCCTTCGCCTGAGACCCCTTACCCAAAACCCTAACGCCGCCCTGAAATCTCACCGCCTCAGGCCGGCGGCGCTGGTCCCAATCAACACCAGATCAACACCCCAGACTCCCCTTCACCTCCCCTTTCCGAATCCTCACTTCTTTTCTTTCAAATCTGTTCAAAACCCCTCGAATTTCAAATCAAAGGAGAAACCCTAGCGCCGTCTTGTTCTCTCCGGTGGCGGCGCCACCTCTGTTCAACCCAAAATCTACACCACGAAACCTCCTTCACCTCCTATGTCCCAATCCCTAATCCTTTTCCCTCAAATCACCCCAGAACTCTTCGAATTTTAGATCAAAGTCGAACCCTAGAACCCCAATCGAGATTTTGCAGATGATTCGTGTTTAATATGATTTTATTCGTCTGTTCTATACGAGAAAATGCGATTAATATCATATTTGACCGGAAACTCGAAGATTTGAAGATTCACGCTTATCTCTTCTTGGTCCGAACTGTAATAGATATCTTTCCTTTTGTTTTTTTGTTTAATCTTTCCTTCAGTGTTCTTTTCCCATGCTCTGTTCTCTTCGTCTCTTCTTTTCATTTTGTCCCAGAATTTCTTTGAGACATGCATGAGCAAATGGTGTCGTTTTCTTAATAAGCAGTAAGCTAATTAACCTAAAATGGTTAGTTTGTGTTAGTGATAGATTAATAAGTCATTTAGGCTAACTTCTCGCAAATTGTCAGTATGTGCTCTTGTGGGTTGCAATTCGATAGTAGGGCAAATGCCAATTGAGGCTATTTGGGCTCTTGATCTTGTGAGGTTAGGCTTGGGTCAGAGTCCGACTCACTTTGGTTTAGAAAATTGGGTCAAATTAGACCCATGACCCATTTGAGTCCAAAGGTAATTTTCAGAGGTTTAGAGGGTAATTTAGGGAAATTGGGGTAGAGAATCTAGGTGTAGCTGACCAGGGAAGCTTCTAGGAAATTGGGGTTGGGATTATTCTGAATTTTTAGATTGTACATTGAGGACTCCTAAGCAAAAATAAAAATTTCAGAAGGTTTTAAGTGCAATTTTGAACTCTTTAAGGTTGCCCTAGTAGCTTGCCTATAAAGGAATTGTTACTTAGAGCTCAAGTCAGATCTTTAAGAGCTAAGAGACCCAAGAGCTGAAAATCCAGAAAATATAGAAAACTGCACAAATTTACTGTTTCATAGAGGAGTGAATAGAAAAAATCAGAAAAATACAAAAAAAGTGACTGAAAACTTTAGCGAAACACTGTTCCATTGAATTTTATTTGGTGATTTTGAAGTTTTCCAAGTTTTGAATCAAATCTCTGGCTTATTTGAGTTGAAAATGGTTTAAGCATTCCTGTGATTAGCGTATGAGGTTTTTTTAAGCTCCTGGGGTTGTTTTGAGTTTTAAGCTTGGGCATTCAAGCTTGGTTTGAGTTGATTTTTGCTGCTTGACACCGTCTTGCTGTTGCTGATTCCCTGCTTTCCTCTTATTTTGTTTTTCCCAGGTATTTTCTCATACCATTTGCTAACAAATGAGGTGTTACAAGTTAGAACCAGACTGAATCTGTGCATAAAGTTGGAGATCTAAGCTGGAATTTGAATAGAAATCCTGTTTAAATGTTAAAATTCTATTAGCTTTTGCGTTTTACACCTTTAATTTCCCTGTTATGAAGTAGATCATCATCTTTTCTTTCGAATATGTTAAGTCGTTCATCCATACTCAATGACTTAAGTTTGTTTTTTGGCCATTTAGAAAGAACATTTGGATTTTGGCTACGTAAATGGACTGTTAAACATTTTACAAGGACTGACTGCCTGAATATTTTAGTTTGTTTGTTTTTTCTGTAGTTTGGAATTAGGATCTGGGTATGAAGAAGTTTTGGTACTGAATCTGGTATAGCATGTTTTGAATCTGGATTTTCGAAATTGTGATGTTAGAGGGTTTAATCAATTCATGCATGTTTATATTTGTTTCAGTCAAACTTGAAGTTAGTTCGTGCTTTGGTATTCATTACTGTTAAGCTTACTGAAATAACAAGTATAGAATGAGGTACCATCTTTCAATTGGAATTCATGTTAGAGATTGTTTCGTTTATGCCTGAAATCCAAACCATGCAATACTGTTTGTTTAAAAGTTAAGGGGGAGTATTAATTTTTGGGTAGCAAGGTGATAATGAATAAGTCATCATAGGATAACACCCTTCATTACAAATTTGTTTTGACATCAAAATGCATTTTGATCATGCCTAAGGATAATCAATTCTAGTTTAGCATTTCTGGAATATTTTGAAGCATTATGGTTATGATTGTGATGGGAATAATTTGGATCACGAAATTGGACTATAGAGTATGGCTCAACAACTCTAAGGGGTACATTGATGCGTCTGTTCTTTTGGGCTTCAGGCAAGCCTATTTTTCCTTTCGCGTGTATGGGCGTCTGATTCTATGATTTGGGCCTCTTTGTGGATTTTGGACCATAAGTCCACTTGAGTTGAAATTGCCAGCTTCATCAGTTGGGCCAGTGCAAGTGGCCTCAAGAATTTAAGCTGGGATAGCCCTATCACGCTATTGGGCTCGCGCTGGGCCCAAACGAGGCAGCTTTTGCTCTTTAAAACATTAGTTCGCTTAAAAGCTGAATTGAACCCCACTTGTTTTAAAAACATAAGCCATGTAGGGAATTTCTAATTAGTTTAGAGACTTTTCAAGCAGAATAAATTGGGGCGCACCAAGCCAAATAAAATTACAAATGCCTGGCCCTCGTGTGATCATTTCTTTTAGTTCTAGAATTCGGGGCGTGTCGTTTAATAAATTTCCACGGCCCTCGTGAAGTTAATAACGCGTTTGGTACTTTAGGTGCGCACTTTAATAATATTACTTTCTTAAACTCGGGTGTGCATTTCATGTGACACAAATCAAATCCCAAAACATTGAATAAAATGTGTTCCGGATTGCGGGTGCATTTCATGTGGCGCGATCCAAAGACATGTTTTAAACGACGTTCAATCTACTTCAAAAATGGAATAAAAGCGGTTGAAAGTTAAAATTTGCACATAGGTTCATAATTGTTTAGAATCAGATAATTAAGCTGAATATAACAGTTAAGCAACTGTGCTAAAACCACGGGACTCGTGAATGCCTAATACCTTCTCCCCGGTTAACAGAATTTCTTACCCGGATTTTTTGATTCGCGGACTGTAATACAGAGTCAATATTTTCCTCGATTCGGGAGTCAACCGGTGACTTGGGACACCATAAATCTCCCAAGTGGCGACTCTAAATCTTTTAACAATAAATCCCGTTTCGATTGTCCTTTTTGGAAAAACTCCCTTATACACCCTTTAGCGGGGTGTAGGTAAAAAGGAGGTGTGACAATACCTTGTGTGTAAATGCAAAGCACATTACACGGATCAATTTCGTTTTCTCCAAACTGCAATCTCCTTATCCGATCATGTGATGATAATCCATTCTTTTACGCCCTCCGTTTCAATTTAGATGAGGTAAAAAAAAAACTTTTGAAATTTGTGGTCTTAAAAATTGTAAAAGTTTTGTGGGGTCATGACATTTGTATGATTATAAAAGCTTCTCATCAAAAATAAAATGAGTAAAATGAATAATTTAAAGTTAAATTATTTTTAAATTTAAAAATATATCATTTATTGTGCAACAAACTAAAAAAAAATACCTCATCTAATTTAAAACTTATGGAGTATAATCTTTTCTTGACCACTGTAGCAACTCCCAATAATTGACCTCACTCCATTCTTGAAGGTAGCCGTCACGAGCGTTTGTTCGAATTTGCCTTTAATGAAGATCCATACCTTAAAATATATTTAAGCCGTATGTATCTATAGCCCCTTTTCCATACAATCTCACGTGAGGACATCTAAAAAAAATATATTGTCTTAGCCCACTTATTTTACTGTTAAATATTCCACTGGTAATATATATCTAGTAGTATGTAGTATAAAATCTAATCCACTAAATAATTATTTCTCTACTTCATACTTTACATATATAATTAATATTCCAAAGAATAATTATATATGCACATACATTTTATATGAACTAGCTTTAGGGTACGTACGTTGCACGTGTTTATCGCGTCAATCAATTAAAATTTATATAAAAGAACAAGTTATGTAAAATAGTAATGGACATTATAGTAGATGCAAACATTTATTTATTAAGTTAATGCGATAGTTAGAGTTACAATAATTGAACCTACAACGATAAATGATTTGATTAAGTTTGTTATGATGCATTTACTAAAATGCCAAATATTTTAGCAAAGAATATTAAAAGTAAATATGCATGTATATTATTGTGGGAAAAAATACATGTAAATTACTAAAAAAATATTAATCATAGGAGTAAAATATTGTACGTACATTTAATGTTAGATAAAAAAACTGTAGTAACAATATTTTGGAGAGTAAAGTTTTATGTCAAATATGTGAAAGAAAATTTAACGATGTAGTTCTAAATATTAGGAGTTTCTATATAGTTAAAATAAGAAAAAAATAAGTTTTAATAATTAAAATTTTATTTTATTTTAAAATTTTAGATAATAGAGTTAATTAAATTATAGCTTTGACTAATATGAAAGCTATTTTAAAGGATAAAAAATGCAAATAAAATTTTGCTAAGGAGCTTCCTGCTTTTAATATAGTATCAATAGATGAAAAGTACGTGTTGCATCTTATTGTACATTCGCTAGGTGTTACCTCGTATTAATGAGAATAATTTTTAAAAACAACATAAATATTATTCAAAAGATGTGTTCACGTTATAATATAAGAATTAACAAAAAATTATAAGTTTTAAATGATAATTGTGTTAATCATGTTTAGGAATTTGACCTATTCTAGTAGTTTTTCCTTTAGTTTGTTCTAATACTTGCTTTATTATATAAAAATATCAGAGGAATAATATTTGATTACAAGGTGAAACTATATTTTCTGTCTACCCGCTTTGAAAATTTTACAACTATAATAATTAAGACCCTTGAACCTAAAATTGATGTTCGAAGCTAAAAGTATGATTTCAAGGCATATGGCCCACGTGCCTTGGAACTTGGAAGTCCTAATTTGAATTTGTAATATATGGATTTTAAGCTTCTAAATTTAAAAACGTTTTTTTTACAAATAAGATATAGTACATAATCAGAATAGAAAAAAATTGAATACATAAATTTAATTAATTTTGATGTCCTAAATATTTAAGAAACAATTAAAGTCCTAAATATTCAAAAAATAATTAAATAACTATTTTGTTCAGTGCAATTTTTTTGACACTTTCTAAAGTAAAATTGTATAAATTTCGATGATAAAAACAGTAGAATAGTGAAGCTTCTTTTATAGAAGATTTACATATATAACTGAAACAGGAAAACATTTATGTAAGGTAAAATTATGTATAGTTAAAATAAATAAAGTGCTTATTTTTTACCAAATAGGAGTTCAAAGTGCTTATTTTTTACCAAATAACTTACAAAAAATTAATCTAAAATGAGTACAAAGTGATCGAAACTTTCCTAGTATAAAACGAAAGTGCTTGAAATTTAATTGAGTCAAAATTTTATTTAAAAGGCCTCCTAAAACTCAAAGGAGTTACAAAGTGGTTACTTTCCTAGGATAAATTGTGTTTAAAATTTAATACTGCTAAATTTAAGTGGAGATAGAAAGTGAAAAATCATCATAAGTCTAAAATTAAATGGAATTTCAAAGTGACGACAATTTTATTAAAAGATAATCTTAAACATATAAGTGGTATAAAGTTTTAGAAATTTTCCTAGTGGTAATTGAAAGTTCATAAAATTTAATACTACTAAATCTACATGGATTTGTAAAGGCACTGACTTGTAGATACAACAGGAATAGAAAAATTAAAGTCTTAAATAGTAGGAGAATAATTAAATGAGTATTCCTAAATATTAGGAAATCTATTAAACAAAATATTTTTAATTATTAGAGAAATAATTAAATGACTGTTTTATCTAGTGTGAACTTTATATTTAGAAGGTAAAAAAGACGAACGACATTTCGTTTAGGGCCTTCGTGCTTTTTAGTTCCAATTAATAAATTATTTTTAAAAATTTCATAAGGTAAAATCTTAATTGATTTTAGAGTATTAAATATTAGGATTTCCTACGTAGTTCAAATAAAAAAATTATAACTAAAAGTTTAGTTAATTGCAAAATCTTAAAATTTTAAGAAAAATAATTTAATACAGTTTTGTCCAATATAAGAACTATTAAAAGCAGCTAAAAATGGAGAAAAAAGGTCCAATAAGAGCACGAAAAAATAGTAAAAGAAATAACTTGACTAAAGATTAAAGCATACAGTCTAATACAAAAAGGATTCTATTCAACCAAGCTTTACAATCCAGATTAGCAAAATAAGATGTATTTGTTAAATAGGTGCATGCAAAATTCAACTACTAATACAAATACATGAATGCAAAATTCAACTGCTTATTAAAAAATTGCTCAAAGAAAGAAAATCTAAAACCCTTAATTTTGTAGCTGTTGCTCCAACAAGGCAAAATTATGATGATGAAAAGGCGAAATTGTAACTTCTTTTTATAGAATTACAGGCGTATATAAAATTGGGTGAAAATTTTATTAAAAAAAAGACTCTTATAAGTTTTCAAAGAGCTTGTCTTCATCTAATATAATTATAAAAAATTTAGTGTCAAAAATTTATATCAAAACTTTCCTAGTGTGTGCATGAATTAGTCAAAATTTAAGAACTTTTCAAATGTGAAATTTTAATACTCCTAAATTTAAATATAGTTGAAAGTATCAAAAGTTTCCTAGTATGTGAATTAGTTAAAATTTTATTAACTAAAGAAAAACCGAAACCTTCCTATTGTGTGTAAATTGGACAAATTTTTATTAACTAAAAAAGATCCTCCTAAATTAGAATTTTTTTTTTAATAATACTCCTAAATATAGAGTTGGACGAAAACTTCCTATTGTGTAGAGAACGAAAATGTTTCCTAGTATGCGTGTCAATTATAAGTAATATAGGAATAGTAATTAAATAACTATTCCTAAATAGTAGGGAATTATTTAAATGACTATTTTTAATATTAGGAAAATAATCAAATGACTATTTTGTCTAATATGAACTCTATTTTAAAAAGGGTAAAAAAGGCGAACGACATTTCGCTAAGGGCCTTCGTGCTTTTAATATAGTATCGATATAGATATAATTAATACCCGCTTCGGTATGGAGTCCGTTAAATTTAGTAAACTTTAATTAAGAAAAAAACTTAAAAGTTCACTCTTAATATTGGGTTATTACAGCCATATAATTCCACTGAAAGAGGGAAACATATATAATTCTGTTTTAATTTCAATTATGATTTGACATTTAGGTAGTCACGTTTCGAGGACTTTATTTCCTGTCTAGAATTTAAAGAGCATGAAGAAAAAAGATGGCTACTAGTGTCCCGAAGGGAGGGTCCAGTTGGTTTGGAGGGTGTTGTCTATAATGGCGACTGGAGTTCGATTCCCCTCAATGCCTTATGGGTCTAATCTTGTCGTACAAAACTTGCGTAGTGCGGTTTACATTCTCTGTGTAGTTTGCAGGCTATTACACAGTGGAGGATTTATCAGTGCGCATAGAATGATCACCCGAAAAGCAGAGGCTGTGGCAAAGACTGTAGCAGCTGCGGGTTTTCTTGGGAGTCCCAAAAAAAATGGTTACTAGTACCTTCATTCATTGCATGAATAAGTTAGAGGCACATTATTACTCCTCTTAAGAAATCCTTCACTCTGTATTTATCTTAAGAAATCCTTTAAGTATGTGTAAATTATTAATTTAGAATCCAGTAACTTAAAAGGATCACCACCACTCCGAACTCACAATGTTTGAATCCTGGCTCCACCTCTAGACTGGTGATATGAATATCATATGATGTGATAATATATTTGGAAAATCCTAACAGTAATTCATACGAAACATCGATTAGCCTATCTTTGACGACTATACGTCCATAAACAAAGAAAAGAAAATATAGGATTCTTTCAGGAGTCACGGCAACGACATCTGAGGGGCGCTTTGTTATTATTTGGGGCTTTGAATATTTTGAAATTTTAGGCAAGTTTGAATCAATATTTTGTAGCATATAATATTTGTAACCAAAGATAGGAGGCTGCCCATAGCAGACTATTATGAATATGAATAGTCTTACATAAAACCTTATTCCAAAGCACGTGCTCTCTACACTCTATATATATATATATATATATATATATATATATATATATATATATATATATATATATATATATATATATATAAATGTTTTTTTGATAGTACTTGTCTTTGTCCAACTACTCTATTAAACAATGATGAATAGTGGTGGCAATTTGATATGCCTTGCCAAAAAATTACACCAACATTATGTATATACACTATATGTTTGAATTCATTTGGCTTGATTTTATTCAGTGCCGACTCAAGGGAAGGCGATTAAAGCAATTGCTTTAGGCCCCTTCAAAGTGAAGACCCCAATTGTTCATTAACAATTAATATTATTATAAAAATAGTACAAGGGTTATGTAATTTTCTTTCTTGGAGTGTAATAGAGATTATTTCGGAAAAAGCAATACTTGAATCTCATAATAAACATGAAATATGACAAAATAATAGTTTGATGACGACATTGATAATAAACAAATAAAAATAAAGTTTCTTGTAATATATTTTAAAATAGATTATTTCTTATAAAGAATAGGTCAAGTCATATTTTCAATTTCAAAGACACTTAAAGTATTTCAAATATATAAAAAGTATTTCGACATCTACTTACAAAATTAAGATCATTAGATGATGGGAACTTACAAAAATATTATCTTTATTGCAGATATATGTTTCTTAAAAAAAATTGAAGCTTTGGTGAGTAGAGTTACTAGATATCTTTGATAGTGGGAACTAGCATGTAGCCGAGTGAAGGGCTAAAATACGTACAAAATGATTCATAAACCATTATTACAAAACAATAAGAAAAGAAATCAATTAAAGAATAAATATGTGTATTACAATAAATTTAAGGCTTCTTCTTAATTTTGGCTTTAGGCCACAAATATCATTGAGCCGCCTCTGATTTTACTTATTTATATTTTGATAATCCGACCCCCCCCCCCTTTGAAAAAAATTTGGCTCCACCGCTGATCAAATTACATGTACATAATTTTTTTTTCAATGATAGAAACTAAATTAGAGCAGTAGTCAAATTTTCTGGTGTCATGCATGACTGCTCTCGTCAAGATCAAAGAGGAATTAATGCCGTCGTACGTAGTAAAACAAATGGTATATATAGTTTTTTTTTGTTGGCTTTCTAGATTAAACATTCACTTATGCTTCCAGAAGGACATTATGTAAAATAAGGAACTATTTACATTGTCACAATTATTGCTTGGACTAGTACTCTTAATTCTTATCCTAGCTACTTTCTAATAGACAAATCTAAAATCATATGTATGTGCACCATCAGAAAGTTGAATATACATAAAGAATACGTACTCATCCATAATAAATTGTTGTAGAGTTATGCATGTATGTGTAAAGTCTTAACTGAAAATTTAAACAGTTAAGATGAGATATTTTATTTATTTATTTATGAGACACTTTTTAATTTGTTTCTCGAGATTCAAACTATATGAACAGTGCAACATTTGAATATCATTGCATATAGTTATTCGTGGAAAAGACTGACAGTAGGATAAGTCTCATTCAAATAAACTGGCTTCATTAATCAATAGCGGTGTGATCATGGGCGAAGTTACACTTTGCTAATTGACCGCTATTTATTGGAAAATTACATTGCGTATATAGATAACAGAGACGGTTCAACGGATTTAATGGCCTAAAGCGAAGCTCTATCAAAAGGCCTCTTAAATTTATTTCGTAAAATTCATATAATAATGAGACACAAAAATGTGCTTTCTATTGATCCATCAAACTATGACTAAATAAAGTAGCTAAGTCAGAGACCGTGAGTTGAAGTCAGAAAATAAAATAGTCAAAAATATGAAAAGAAATGAATAAACTTAGAGGAGGAAAAATTAAAACTGAAGAGGAAGACAAAATACGCTAACTACTAAGAGAAAAAATTTATTATTATTTTCCAACTCATCTTTATAACCTCAACTAAAAAAATAAATTGTTAAAACTTGAAATCTCTTATTAATAATTATTATATAAAATTTAGTATATGTTAAGCATAATAATATAATAAACTCCTAGTAATATTTTTGGGGCCTTTTAGTTTTGGGAGCCTAAAGCAATGACTTTAGTAGCCTTGTCCTTCGGCCGCCCTTGATAGGTAAAATATTAGATTTTAGAGATACATAACATATATTGAATACCTTTTGTCGGAATTTTTTTTACTTATTTCAAGTTTGAACATCGTTCAGAAAATTTATGGCTTCGCCACTGGATCCGGGTGTGATGGATTATGTATGCACGTTCGTAAATGGACTCTAGCCGCGTCGTCTATACTTTCTTAGAAAGTTCAAAAAGACCTCTTTTCTCTTTTTCTTCTTGACCCTCTATTTTATTGTAAACCTCGTATATTACATGCACCTAAAATGGTTTACTCGTTTTCTAATTAATTGACATATTTTAGTTTTTTTTTTCCCCTTGTATATATGCAATTATTTTCCTTATTTCTCTTTCCTTTATTATCATTTGATTTTTCAACAACTTGTTAGAGATGATGGACTGGATGAGCCCGTCTTTGTCTAAATAAAATTTTGAATATATGCAAATCCACTTCCAACCAAGAGGTTGTGAGTTCGAGTCTCCCCAAGAGCAAGGTGAGAAGTTCTTGGAGGGAAGGATGTCGGGGGTCTATTTGGAAACAACCTCTCTACCCTAGGGTAGGGGTAAGGTCTGCGTACACACTACCCTCCCCAGACCCCACTAAGTGGGATTATACTGGGTGGTTGTTGTTGTTGTTGCAAATCCAGTATAAATTGTACATGTCGTGGAGTTGATTTATTTTCAAGTTTTGTCCATATATTCCCTTAGTCTATACCATGGAGACAAAGACAAAGTATTTCACGTATTCTACTGGCTATAAGTGCAAATTTTCTACGCACTCAAATTTTCATTTTCCTTTTCTCAAAGTTAATGATGACTTGACCAAGCTAGCCGCCGGTAACCTTAATTTTCCACGTTATTATGTAGACAATACCGTACCTGCCCTTCAAAATCACTATATATACCATTTTATTTTTACAACTTTAACCATTTTGATCATATATGTATCTTTCTATAACAACACCAAATTTTCATATATTTTTTCCATACCATATATAGTTAAGCCAACTAGTTTAAATTAAGGTGCTCTTTTATCCTACCAATAAATGGAGAATCAGTCGATGCCCTTTCTTGGTTCAACAAGCTGTGTTCGAACCATTTCTTCTGACTCCTTTTCAAATTCGATAAATATTGGTTATAACTCTATGAATGGATGGACCTCGGGATTAAAGACCGAGATTTCTAATTCTACAGCAAGAGAGCAAAACATAACCAACATCAAAAACAGCCTTATGGGAGTGGTTTCATCAGAAATTCATACTACCAATATTATATCATCCCTTAAGAAAAAGGGGGATAAGAAAATTAAGAAGCCTAGATTTGCTTTCCAAACAAGAAGCCAAGTTGATATTCTTGATGATGGATATCGCTGGAGAAAATATGGACAAAAAGCTGTCAAGAACAACAACTACCCAAGGTAATTTTTTTCGTCTCAACACTACCTTATCCTTCTTAAAATGGAGTAGTTGTTATGTCTCATCATATACTCAATTTATCTTATCTTTAGTTTTTTTGTTATGAATGAAAAATTTAAACTGTGATTTAGTGCCCTTGTTATCGCGGTATACCTTCGGTTTTTTTATTATCTTGGTGTTGTTACTGTTTTTTATTCATGGCTTCTCCACTACCGTCTCATCTATACTTTTTTGTATTTATTTTATTTGGATTAGATTTGTAGTGTCAATCTAACACAAGTCCTTTTTTTAATATTTTTTATTGTTGTCAACTATCTATGTCATGCCTTGCAGGTGAATATGAGAGAGAGGCTGTAAGTGCATTCTCTCCTTCTCCATCTTCTGGAAAGCACTCTTTGAGCATGTATTTCTTTTCAACACTGTTGTGATTATGCTTCTTTTTTTTCATGGCTTTTCCACTCTCGTATTTCTGCATACCCACAGCCTTTCTTAGACCTCACTTATGGGATTACACTGGGTTTGTTGTTGTTGTTATCACGCGATCTTATATGAGATGCTTTATAGTCACCTTTTTAATTAAGTTAGAAAGATTATATGAGATACAAGTCATAGCCTGTGTACATGTTTTAATTTCGAACAAAGGAACTAAACGGAAGAGATGAGGGAACAATAGTTTTTCTTGTAATTTCTATTTTTATTGTTTTGGTGAGCTAGTCAGTTTTTGATTGTTAATTATACTTAGAAGGGAAAATTTGGTATTTATAAATATTTAAGATCTTGCTGGTCTTAATAATTAGCACAAGGAACTTGCGATCCCCTCGTGAATCCAGACGACTGCAATCTAGCTAATCCAAGAATTAACAACAACATACCCAATATTATTTCATACCGTAGGGTCTGGGTAGTTAATCCAAGAATCTTGAGGAGTAATTAATTAGTACCTTGCACTCATTTTTGTGTGTAATTATATTAACACCGGCCTGATCAATAAAAAAGATTTTCTTTTTCTCTTTTGAATAACAACGGTGTCCACCAATTGAATCTTTACATAGCCATGTTGGTAATTTTACTAGAGGACAATTCAGAACCTATTTAAGTTAGTTTCTTAAGGTGCTGATATAATATAGTATATAGTATGGTGATTCTTGTTAATTTGCAGAAGCTACTACAAATGTACACATCAAGGATGCAATGTGAAGAAGCAAGTACAACGCCTTTCCAAAGATGAAGGAGTTGTGGTCACCACTTATGAAGGCATGCACACTCATCCTATTGACAAGCCCACAGACAATTTTGAACAAATCCTCCATCAGATGCATATTATTCCTCCCCATTAATTATTCCTATTTTAATGCTTCCAAATAAATTAAAGGGGTCATATATAATCTGACGAGGCAGCCAAAAACAAGAGATAAATGCTGCTTGAAGATCATTAGAGTTGTAAGTGCATCAAACAAATGTATAGTACTATTTACTATTGATTAAAACATATGAGTTCTGGAGATATAATTTTCCTAGTCGTTACTACACATTATTTCACGAATAATGCATGGTTGCTGTGAAAAGATTCTTTTTTATTTGATATTCTCTTTTTGACTTTGGATTTTAGTTTGTACTTCATCTTTGTCTCCTTCCTCTCATGGCTGCCAGTTGCCACTTGCAATGGTTTATTATTTTTCTCTAGCAATAGCAGCATACTTAATTAGAATGGAGGAGGCTGGTCACCTTTGAGGACTTTCTACAAAAACCAATGATATTTCATCGTTGCCTTTGATGCATGGCGTCTCTTTTAGTTCCATTCTATTAATATTTTCATTTAATTAGGGTATGGTTGGACTCATATATGCTATTTTATTTAGAGAAATTTTCATAAAGCACTATCTTTTAGTGGTAATTAGTTATCTATAGATACCATTTGCTATATTACGGATTGTAGATACGTTTTCTGTTGTTATAAGATGTATTAGATGTATTTAAGCTACTATATTCATGAATACAGTAGCAAAAATAGGCGTGAATTAGGGAAGTCGAGCTAATCAATTGTTGTATTCGAGTGTATTACAGCTGGACAAATTATTGTATTCGACTGTATTCACGGCGTGAAACAGGGGGTTACCCTGTTTTTAAATGGAAAGTAAATCAATTAACATAATAGACTCCTAATATAACTTAACAAACTCAATTATAACACACAAATTTTGTATTTTCGGTTATAAAAAAGATTCTCAACCGAAAAATACCCCAAAAACATAGCAATCTTCAGAGAAATTATATAATACATCTGAATACATAAATTATATTAATTAGAAAAAATATATGAATACATTCATGGCATATAGCGAGACAGTGAATATAATGAAATACATAGAATACAGTGGGATACATTGAAATACAATGAAAAAAAACAGTGAATACAATGAAATACATGGAATACAACGAGATACAATGAATTACAATGACAAAAAAGACAATGAATACAATGAAATACATAAAAATACAGCATGATACGTTGAAAATACATTAAAATATATTAATAGAAAATCAAGTTGCTCAGCCCCAAACTCCATCGTCTTTGTTCAAGAACAAACCCTAATTTCTGGCGAATCTGCCGTCGAGCAAAAACCCTGAACACTACATGTCTTTTTGCAAGTGGTATGTAACTTATACAACGTCCATCACACGTGTTTGTATTGCAGGAGAACTATATTGTTGTTGTCTACCTAAAACTCCTTCATCAACATATAGTCCTCTCCAAATGAAAGACCCGTGAAGCACATAAGGATTGACCAAATTTTGGGTTGCACAAAATTAAAGGAGAAAAGTCAGAAAAATCTTCGTGGTATACCAGGCAAAATCATCGTGGCTAATGGTAGGTGATGCGGGTGAGAGGAATTTTGAGATTGAGCATCGTATTTTCAGGGAATGGGGGAAGAGAATGGCATGTATCAAAGTAGAGAGAAAAAAGAAAATAGTGTAACTGAATAGCGTATTTAGTGGCTTGGGAGGTAACCAAAATTAGATATTTTGCTATAAACATTAAAAGGTATCTATAGAATATAATTTTTTCAAATGGTATTTATTTAAAATAAATAAAGTGTTAAACTTTGCTATAAGAGGTAAAAATTCCTTTTATTTATGTGTTTATAACAATTATGGATGTCGAGTTACTTCTTCTTACGAATATAAAAACATATATGTTACATGCTGTATGAATGCGTTACTGGTTTTGTTTCTTAAATTGGAAAGTTGGATAATAATTTTTCAATGAATAATAAAGGAAACAGAAGTTGTCACTATGCAGAGGATGATAGTTCGTTCTATATTCCTATGTGGGTTACCAATTTCTTCATTCGCTTCAGAAATTAATTTTTTTGACGTAAGCATATATCATGCCACCCTCTGTGTTTAGGACAGTGTTCTCGTCTTTTACACGACATTAACTTAGAAGTTATTTACGAGTATGATAGTTCTAACAAAAATGATTTTTAATATTTTCTGATGAAATACGAGCAGTAGCAAGAAATTCAGTTCACATCTCCGGCTCATTGAAGCTCAAAATTTTCATTTTCCCAACCAAGCATGACACAAGAAAATAGATGCTAATTGCAAAACAGAGTTCTTTTGTGGCGGAGGCAGGATCTCTACGAAGGGGGTTCAAAAAAAAATTTTGTATCTAGTGGGAATTGAACTCATGACCTTATGTAGATTTTGAACCCCCTTGACCACTAAACTACACTTTTGGATTGTGTTAAGGGGGTTCAAAACTTAATATATAGAGGTAAAAAACAGATTTTGCCTTATATATACAGTGTATTTTTTCGACGAAGGGGTTGCGCCCCCCTAAATCCGCCCCTGCTCAGGACAAAAGTAATTTGAAAACTCCATTCTGTGAAGTAACATGAAATGTGAAATAGCTCATCCTTACGTATCAAAATCAACTGTGCATCGCGTCCAACAACCAGTTACTGCCGACCAGTTCAAATATCTTCACATTGTTGCTTAATCTGTACATCTCAGTATATATCAGAAGAAAAATAGTATTTGTACCAGGATACAAACGCCAATCATTATAGTGTTAACCTTAACAACCATAGAGTGGCACTAGTTGAGGGGCTAGAAAATGATATAGAAAATACTTTACGGACCAAAAAATTGAAACATTAAAGGGAATTGTACAGTTTCTGATAAGAATTTCAACTTGAGTCAAACCTAATGCTTGTCCTCCTTAGAAATGTCCTTCTTAGGTATCTCCTTTGGCTTTGCCTTCTCCATTTCCCTACAGAAAAAACAATGGTATGTCATGTTCATCTGACACACACAGACAGAAGGAGTGCAACTCATAAACTGAACAAGCAAAAGGAAAAGATGCAATTTACAAAGGGAAACAAGTTAATACAATGTCAAAATATAAGATTTAAAACACGGAGATAAGAAGAAGAGATTCTGGATATAACTTATAACATGCTATTGAAATATATCATAGAAATATAAATAATATATAATCAATTTCATGAGTCATAACATATACAATTATTGAAAAGGTATCGAGGAAACATACCATAAAGTCTAAGGATATATCATAACCTCACAAAACATTGATGATTCGCAATGTGCTTGCCCAGGCTAGAGGGCAAATTCTGCTTTTCCAATGAATGGTTATGTTTTAGTTCTCACAGGGAATGCAGTTTAATTTTCTAACTATGCATAAAATAAGTCAATTCTACTGCTAAGAAAATTGCTTATACCCTCCTAATATGGGACACTTAATAATCCCCATTCCCCCATCTAGGATTGGACATTTGCTGCATGGATAATGTACCATGGGAGTCCAACAATGGGTAAACTAAAGATAGGAATGGGTTGGGCTCTAATACCAAGTTGAAGGAACAACTCATCCCTCAACCAATGTGGAAACATCTACGTATTCAACTTATATTGATAAATTAAAGATACGAGTAATGATACAAATTTTGATGTCCAAAACAGAGGAATATAAAGCTTGATTTGAAAGAAGTAAGAACTGATAACAAATCGGGACACAAATTGATGGCATCAGACTCATGTCCAAGTGGTGTCATACAAGTTTAAGCTAAAACACAAACATGACATCAATAAGTGAACATGTGTGTTTAGCGCCTGTTCTACATAACCGCCAGAACATGAATATTTATGTGAGACAATTGCAAACTTGAACAAAGTTAAATGCTACTCTGAGAAAACAAAAACCATTTAACACTGATATCTCAAAAATCTAAGAAATTTACCCAAAAAGAAAACATTTTAATAGTATTGAAATAAACATCTCTCTACGGAAATAAACAGAAAACAATAGATTTTGTCCCACAGGAGCTAGGAAATAGGAAAATAAATCAACTTATGTGCATACTTCACTAATGACTACCTAAAGCACTTTGCACTCAGAAATCCACTCAAATTACTTGAAGTGATTCCTACAGTATACAGATATGGCAGTATTATGAAAGGCAAAAAAGAAAGTGTTAAAAGTTGGTTGGACTTTAAGCGCAAATGAAGAACGGGTTTTGTGAAGAAAGGCGCAAATTATATGATATAAAAATTAAGAGTCATAACAATAAATACAGATGCAATTATATGGACAAAGGAATTGAAAATATTTCTAAAATTAAGTGAGTAGTTACTATTGTTTAGTGCTGCCGCTTCAAGACAAAGCTCATGAGTGATGAAACATTTGTTCAAGTTCCATGAATGAATAGTATTGAAGTCAGTTAACTCTAGTTACAACAACAACATACCCAGTATTATCCCAAACCGTGGGGTCTGGAGAGGGTAGTATGCACGCAGACCTTACCCCTACCTTGTGAGGATAGAGAGGCGGTTTCCAATAGACCCTCGGCTCAGGAAAATATAAGCAGCACATTAATGAAAATATTAAAAAGAAGGGACAATACCCAAAAATCATATAAAAGCAGAATATAAACAACAAGACAGTAAGGTGATCAACAATGAAAGAAAACAACGGTTAGTCATAAAAACCTACTACCAACAAAAAGCGAGACTGCGTGCCAACACTACTGTTATGAATACTTTACACCTATGTTGTGCGAACTCTCCAAAATACTGCCGCACCCGTGTCGGATTCTCCAAAAATACACTGCTTTTGGGGAATCCGACACGACTGCGTGCCAATACTACTGTTATGAACACTCTAGACTACCTACTCTACTACCCTAATCATCGACCTCCATACCTTCTTATCAAGGGTCATGTCCTCGGTCAGCTGAAGCTACGTCATGTTTTGCCTAATCACCTCTCTCCACCTCTTCTTTGACCTACCTCTACCTCTCCGTAGGCCCTATCAACCTCTCACACCTACTCATCGGGGCGTCTGTGCTACTCCTCCTTACATGACCAAACCACCTAAGCCGCGTTTCCTGCATCTTGTCCTCAATAAGGGTCACACCCACCTTATCGCGAATCTATCTCAACATCCTCATCTCTGCTACCTTCATCTTCTGGACATGAGCAATCTTGGCTGGCCAACACCCAGCCCTATACAACATCGTTGGTCTAACTACCACTTTGTAGAACTTACCCTTAAGTTTCGGTGGCACCTTCTTCCTAGTACAATACACAGAAATGACTTCCTAGCTTCCTTTGTACGCTACTCTCTCAGAACTTCTTCTCTTCTCTGGCAGCCAAGCTTGGAGCTTGAGCTCAGATTTATAAAACTTACAAATAGGTAATGGTTTCTTACGAAAACAACATTTCCACTAATTTTCATGAGAGGTCTCGTCACAAGCTTCGATAGGAACAACTCGGACTACTTTTTATGGGAGACTAGCTCAGTAAATTTGAATATTTGAAAGTTGCAAAAAACTGTACGAGACGCATACACTTTTATTACCAAATAAATAGAGTTACTTGCATATGATAAGACAGCTATTCCAAAGCCATTTGCGTGCAGAAAGAGGATATGAAGAAACTAAAGTTGCAATACAAAAGCGTCGCCTAAGCGAGGCGAAGTGCTCAGGCTGTTTGCACCTAGCTTCAGGGTTTAAGCACAGCTTAGACTAGCTTTTGACAACAATGGAATATTGTTGTGTTTTGCAATACCGCAAATTGCAAAATTAGTTCCAAAAATTTTCCTCAAAATACTTAAAAGTAGACATACTTAGCGGCGGAAGCGGACTCTTCCTCGAGCCAATGGCGAATTTGACGGACGTTACGCTTGAAGATGGAGGCAGACTGTTTGATGTCGCTCCTCACCAGTAAAACCACGGCGCCCACTCCCACCACCGTCAGTATAAAGTTCGTTAACGCCATTTCGGAGCTGGACTTCTGATTGATATCTCAATATCAAGAGCACAGAAATTGCTTGAGCGTTACGGTTAATCAATTGCAGATGAACAGGTGATTATGATGATGATCCGATTTGTATGCAAGGGTTTTGGTACTGGAGCAGGGTTCTTGCGTCACAAAGAAAATTTTCTCAGCTCCGCAGAATTTAATGGGCTATTAAATAATGGGCTTTTGCAAGTACACAAATCCACGTTAAAATAAGCATGGGCTAACCAGTTTTTAACTGGTAATTAAAAAATAACAGTCATTAAATAATCACTTTTTTGCTGCAATACGAAAAAATTTAGCATAATATACTGAAGATTGAAGCACATGTATATGAACTTCCAGCATATTATGTTGGGATTCCAACATATTTATGAAATTCCAACATATTATGTCGGAAGTTCACATGTAAAAAATTCGAACTCCAGTATATTATGCTGAAATATTTTCTTAATTTTGAACAGTATTTTTGTTCATATTTATCTTTATATGAAAAGTGGCTAAATTTCGATTACTTTTGAAATTGTGCTATTTTACAATTACCACTTATAAATCTGACTATTTTTTTAATTTCACCCCCAAATCCACCGCCATTCATTGTTTATTTTTTCTAGTCAGATAAATAAATTATGCATATATTATATATCTAGCATATAATACATATATTATATTGCTTAATTTGACTATACGTAATTAAGCATATATAATACATAAATTATGCATATATTATATATCTAGCAGCTATTTTTAATTTAAACGATTGGATAAACGACTATTTGGATTAATTCTTCTAACTGTTTTGGGCCTATGAGATGCCATTGGTGAGATGTTAAACCTGTAGATTTTGGGCTAATCCAGTAGTAGTGGTCATCAACTCTCTTTAGAACTTGGGACTGGAATTGAGCATTAGTTGGGCTAACTAGATGTTGCGCTGTGGGCTAAAAGTAGAAATGCGATTTCATACAATTTTGACAAAAACGCTGACGAATGATATGACCCTGGTTATAACAAATAACACTTACATGTATTTAGTATTAACACCAAATGAAAGAATTTAAACAATAAGGGCCAGATTAAAGGGAGAAATTCAAAAATAGCCAGATTTACAAGTGGTCATTCAAAAATAGCTACAGTTTTAAAAATAATCGAAATTTAGCCACTTTTCATGTAAAGATAAATCTGAACGAAAACACTATTCAAAATCCGGAAAAATACTCCAGTCTAATATACAGGAGTTCCAGTATAATATATCGGTTCAGCATAATATACTGGAGTTTGGAGCACCGGTGCTCCAGTCTCCAGTATATTATATTGGAGCCAGCAAAGTATATCGGTCCAGTATAATATGCGGGAAGTTCATACACAGGTGCACCGAACTCCAGTATATTATGCTGAACCAGTCTCTATTGCAGCAAAATAGGGGTTATTTTTCATTGACTTGACAAACGCTGACTATTTTTGAATGACCATCCGAAAACTGGTTAGACCGTGCTATTTTAACCAAATTAAATTGTAACGCTTTCAGCATTTAAGGGTCATGGGCCTATCGGAAGAGAAGTAATTTTTGGCCATAAATTAAAGAATTCTTGTTTCGGTAGTTCATATCATCATAGTGTTTTTATCTGAAGACAAATACACAACGGTCAAGTCAATTAGACATTCACAACGGTGTCATCGTCTCCCGGAAGATTTTCTGAACTAGCGACACAAAGAGAAATGTTATGTACTCCCTATGTTACAATTTTTTTTGACGTTACTACAATTTGTAAGTAAAAAATTATTTCCAGGGATCTTATTACATAAAAAGTTATTAAATAATTATAATTATAAGAAAAATTGCGTTAATATATTTTACTTAATTTCTTAACGTGTATTTTAATTCGAATAATATTCGAATTCACTCTGAAAATTAGATAATTTAGATTCTCATGGTCCAACCAGCACAATTTCATTTGGATAGAAAGAATAATAAAATCTCGGAGAATTTTTACTACTCAAGATTTATTCAACATCCGGGAATATTATTACTCCATGTCACTAGTAGTAGCGAGTAGCAAGTATTTGTAGTACCTAGATAGTAATTTATTGGTCTTATTAGGTGTCAGTGGCCGACGCACGTGGTGACAAGCGAAGGGGTTCAATTACCGTTTTATCAAAAAATAATATTATATATATTTATGATTAAATATGTGTAAATTTTGTATAAATATTTTATTTGAACCCACTTGACAACTACTATTTTACGACTTAACTTATATACTTCTAAGATTAAACCCACTTGCACAAAATTCTTTAAACCTTTTTTATTACATAGCGAGTCTAGGAATAGTAAGGGAAACAGAAATCTTTGAATTAGAACGCTACATTTAACTGATATAGGACGTAATTGCAATTATGGCTATATAATTCTTTTTAATAAATTGTCTTTTCTCTCTTTTCTTTTCTTATTTTAATATCGTGTCCATGCAGAGACATAGCTAGCATGAATTCGATACATGAATCCCGAAGCTTTTGCTCACTATATGCATTAAAAATATACTAAATACTAGTCTTAGAATACGCGCGTTGACGCGTGAACCTCGACTCAAGGAATATGAGATTTCTAAAAAATCACATAACACTATTTTAAAATTCATATTTGAGTTATATAATAAAAGTTAATGAAAAAACTGTAAAACTATGAAACTGATGATTGTTGATTTTATTTAACTAACTTAATGAAGGAAAATGATCCGTCACGTAAAAGTCATCAAAATCCTTAATTTTAGGTATGCCATAATTAATTATTAATTGTAATTTTGATTTGTCCGACATGAAAAGCATTTACGAAGGGTAAGAAAATCTATCAACACTTCGTATTAGAATTTCGTACTTTTATAATAGAATGTATATACACATATATTGATAAATAGATATATTTTACCCATCTATCAAAAAGAATTAATGCAAATGTAGATCATTAAATCATATTTTATTAAAATTACAACAACACTTAATTAGTTGAATTTAAAGTTTTAAAAATTAGATAAAATTTACATTTAACATAGATTTATTTATTGAAGGAATAATTTAATTTTTTTAAAGAGTATCGAAGCTTAAATTTAATGATAATAATTGACTTCACATAAATTACTCCATAAATTTTTAGGTTATTAGGTATCTAAATATTTTTATTATTTTGTTAGTGTTATTCTAGAATTGAAGAGTTATTTTATACTCTCAAATATTCAAATTAATATATACTAAATATTTATTTTAATCATTTAATCAGATATGCACTTTGTTTAATATCACTTGCTATTTTCCACTTATTATTCTTATTTACGTCTCATATTGCTTGACATGATGTGCTTATGCAACACACATAATAAAGTTGCTGGAATGTTTAGATTTTTAAGTTTTAATTAGGTTAGCTTGTGTCTTGAAACATATAACCATATTTATAAAGCAAATAAGTATATGTTATATTACGTGAGAGAGTTAACTTTTAGGAAGAAACATACTCATAATGACAGGCTAAAAGAAATAGATAGTTAAATTCAAATAAGAAATATATTTATATAAGTTAAATATTAGGATTTTTTATACCCAAATAAAGAAAAACTTAGCAGTCAAATTTTATTTAGTTTCAAACTCCTAAATATTAGGAAATTAGGTAAAAACGGTTTTGTTTAATATGAGTTCTATTTTAAAAGGGTAATAAAAGCGAACGACATTTTGTTAAGGGCCATCGTACTTTTCATATAATATAGATATAGATTAATAAAAATTTAAATAAAAATTAAAGTATTATTATATATTAACTTGAGATAGTCGTAGGCATTATAACTTTTAAATCTTACCTGGATACTCATTTTCTCGCCAAAAAAAAAAAAAAAGAAAGACATTTTCATTTTTTTTGATGGGGCCCTCATTCCTAAATTCCTACGTCACTTTAATAATTGATTAGGCAGAATCAGCATCCCCTTTTTTGATAGAAAGTCCATGTAGATTCTGCTGTCAGGTAATGCTGGAGAGACAACAATCTGAAAAATTATCTGTTGATTAAGATCCCGTTTGGACATAAGATTTCTTTTACTTTTTTTTTGAATTTTTTTTTATTTTTTGTACGAAATCAGTGTTTGGTTATAAAATTTCTAATTTTTACTTGAAGATGAATTTTGAAATTTTTCGAAAACTAAAAACTCCAAAAAATAATTTTTCAAAATTTTCACTCAGATCACTCACAAAACTTAAAATACAACCCAAAATGGTATTCATATCCAAACACAACTCTAATTTTCAAATACTATTTTCACTTAATTTTTTTTTTTTGGAAACTTTACAATTCTTATGTCCAAACGCCCATTAAGACCCAACAGGTGTGATGTTACCTGCATTTTAAGCTACAAAATTAGGAGTATATTTTGTTCCTAGTTAATAGTTATTTATTTTAACATAGGGGAAAAAGAAAAACAGATCATCTAAATCTTCTAGAAACCCGCATTTTATTACTGATATATTTGATAATTTAGATTAAAGAATCGTTACGTGATACTTTGTAACAAGTGCAAATAACAGTATTATCACTGTTGAATTCTCGTATTTGATAATGCAGATTGTGGAAACTAGTACAAAGGGGACTTTTTCGTAGAACTTGAAATTCCAACAACGGAGAGAAATCTAGACGCCAAAAATTAAAATAAAATAAAATAAGAATCTGCTAGCACACCAATTATTCATTTAGTAGTAAATCTCTCACCAAAGTTTGAAGTATATATAGTGGTCCTATCAAATATTGCACTTTTAATCCCACAATATTATTCCATTCCTAAGCTTCGTCAGATTTTCCTTGGTAATGGGCCATTAATTGGAAAAACTAAATAGCGAGTTAGCCACTGCAAGAAAACTAATTAATGAACTCTATGCGAAAAACAGCCCGGTGCACTAAGCTCCCGTTATGCACGGGGTTCGGAGAAGGGCCGGACCACAAGGGTCTAATGTACACAACCTTACCTTGCATTTCTGCAAGAGGATATTTCCACGGTTTGAACCTGTAACCTTCTGGTCACATGGCAACAACTTTACCTGTCAAGGCTCCCCTTCAACGAACTCTATGCAAGATAAGCAAAATATCTATTCTTAGGAGATTTTTCCTCGAGAGAGAGAGATTTTTGCCATTGTACTTTATTTGCAATTGATATCTCAATAATTCGACGTTGCATATTTAACTTTCAATGTTGTTTGACACTTGAGAGACAAACGAAGAGTAATTATGTAGAAACTAAAATCGTACTTTGTATTTTTAATTTAAAAGCTTAATAAGTAGTAATTAGGGCTACACTACAAGTTGGCATACAAACAAAACGGTTGAAAAGTCATAGTCATTTGCTGCTTGCAAACAAAAGAAAAAAGAGACTTTAGTAGTCTCCTAGCGCCCACTTTATAATCAACGAACTGATGAAGGCAAGAAATTAAAGGAAGCACAAGAGTGGATGACAGGTAACAAAAACAATTGCTTTCAAAATTATGTGATATGGAATTTTTGAAGGGTGGAGGCAGAAGCCAAGACATGGATTCTGTCTAATACAATATTTTTTATTCAAATATTTTATTTGTATTAAAAAAATTATTAAATATATATAAATATTATATTTAAAATTCAATTATTAATATTTAAAATCATATTTTTAATATTCACAACCCATGAAATTTAAATATTGGCTTACAGATAGAGCAAAGAGGGGAAAAGTGATCAGGAATCACAAGAAAAGCCACTTTTAGAATGATGTGCAACTAATCAATATAGGGTAGGGCATGGAATATTATCTTATTTGAAGACCATCACCAGCATAAAGATCTTTTTTTCTCAGTGTGTTGTACATGTTTGAGTAAAGCAAACCATTCAGGAAAAAAAAGGGAGTATTATTAATTTTAGCCCGTGCTAAAAATTATTTATATTTAGTAGTCGAAAAAGTATATAAAATTTGTATATTTTTGTATATAACATACAAAATGTGTGTGTGTCTATATATATATATATAAATTTATATATTTTTTCGATTATTATTTTTTCCAAAAAAAAAAAAAAAGAGAGTAAAAGCAAAAACAAGCTGCCACTTGCAACCCCAATATTCTTTTTAAGTCTTTTACTAGTATCCTTAACCGCATACCACCTGAAAAATAACACACACCATGATTCTAGGATTCTCTGGCTTTTCTTCTTCTTTTTCCCATGTATGTCTATAAATCTGCGTCTAGTTACGGAACAAATTGTGAATCGGCAACCAAACACCCCTATTTCTTGAGTAATATATAGAAACAAACATGTGCTAATTCTTTCTATGAAATCTGACTTGATGCCCTAGTTGTAATAGGGTTTCTAGCATATCATATTCTTAATTAGAACGAAAAGGATAGAAAGAAATGACGACCCAATTATTCTTTCTTCTCGCCCCTTTTCATTTCATCATATATAATTAAATGTGTTGCCTATATGGTAGCTTGCAAATTTAATTTAATTAAAATGCTTATTGGTGTTATTTTAATAGAAAGTCATGAATATTAGAATTAACTTTTTCCTAATAACTTATGATTAATTAAGTCCAAATATCATAACTTTATAGAGTAAGAGTTTTTTATACTATTAATAGGAAATTAAACTCATAAAATTTCATCGCATCATGTGACTGTTATTTTCAAGTTGCAAACTACATGATGGGTGAATGGTATAGATGCAAAACCTCATAGCAGCATTGTACGTACCTCAATATCTCCAAAATGCCCAAACAGTGAGTGAAGGGTGGAAATTACTGACAGAGACACTGTCCTTATCCATATTATTTCTCGCAACCAAAAGTACAAATATATTTGCCTCATGTATGATTTTATGCGTAAGCTCGTTCATGGAGAAACATCATCTGTCCAGTTGAAATGATGTCATAATCAAGCAAAGCCTTTTAAAGACATTATATTCGTCGCATTAATGAATTTATTCAAGATGCAGCTAGTAAAGTAGCTGTTTCATGTTTGGAAAGGTATATATAGACACAACAAATTAAGAATTAAGAAAAATCTCAATTAACTCTTGATTTGTCACAAATCTATACATACAGTATGCTAGCTAATGGTAAGATTAACTTATTATTCTCTCGGAATCTAGCTGCTGGCAGTCACTATAGTCTATAGATATATATAATCAAATATAGTGTTTAGGTTAAGATGACCTATTTCTGGTTCGATATTATCTTTGCGATCAGGCGATGCAAAAAAGGCATCCAAGTCTCTCAACTATATATAGTCTTTTGAATATCAAGCCCGTATATATTAAAGGGAACGTCATTTTCTTGATTTTGATAAGTTGTAATATATACTGGTACTTAAATATAGGTCTTATTCGGGGTATCCGGTCCCATTGACAACACTTTCAAAAGTTTACCCACTTATATAATAAAAAGGATCGTGCCGAGTGGCGGATCTACGATTTTTATAATATGAGTGCACCACTAAAAAAGTAGAAAAAAAAAATATTAAGTGAAAATTGATCTCTGCTCTTCTAGATAAATAACTAAGCATTCAACCAAGAATACCTAATTTGGAGGAAGATCATTGGTTCACGTGCCCATAAAATAGGATATAAATCCGCCTGCATAAGTACTTTATTTGGAATAGGGAATCATGCATTTACGTTATCAGATTATTATGTCACAACATATCAGTTTTGCTACTATTGTTAGTCCTAAATTAGCATTCCAGCAAAAAGAGAAGGAAAAAGATTCGAGATATGAAGCAGAGACAGATGGATATAGCTAAAAGAACAATAGTACATACCTCATTGATCGATGCTTCATGTTTATCTTCATATCTACTTGTAAAGTAAATTGTAAGCTCATGAGTTCCAGATATTATATACTCGTGTGTATTTACTTTATATATACTCATTTTACATTATGATTGCATTTTAAACTGTTTTAGCAAAGTATTCCCTACTACTTTGCCTTGGTACGACGTTTAAAAAAAAAAGAAGATTGTTGAAGCTTGTATTCTAAAATAAATCATAAATATTTGTATGACAATAAATCATTTCATTAACGATAAATTAAAATAGAAAATTTAAAGCTACGTTACTTCTAAATAAGTAAGTGTGACTTTTTTCGGGCAAACTAAAAAAGAAAATATGACACATAAATTGGTACAGCGTGAATAGTGCTCTTTTCTATTTTTCAAGTAGTACCAATCTACTTCTGATGAACGATTAAGTGTAGATATTTCATCTTTTAGGTGATTCCTTATATGATAAAACTATATATATATATATATATATATATAGCCCTCTCGCGGTCTCACCTCGCCACTCACGATACAATCCAATATCTAACACAATTATTATCATATATCTCTACAGAGTATTTCGTAAAAGCTTATTGCCCAAATACAAGAGATGGATTCCATCCGCAAGCGCAAAACAGGGTTCATAAAAGGGAAACTGGTGAAGTCTTTACACCGAGCTGCAGCATCACCTGTACAATACGGGAGCAGCAAGGTAAAGGCCACTGCACCTCCTACTTACAACTCCGAGGGCATGAGTCCTCGAACTGTTTATCATCTTCATCTTCATAATCATCAGCCAAAAGAAAAGCTTATTCCATATAATCCAAATAGTGTTATTGCCTCATCGGCTAGCTTCTCGTCAGATGCAGTAGGGTTTATAGTGAACCAGGAGCAAGCTGCTCCTCCACTGAAGCCAAAAGTTTCTTATTACATTCCACCGCAGAGTACTGTTGGCTCTAACGGTAGTACTACTGGCCGCGGCAATTATTATGGAAAGATTGACACAGACGAAACCGTTGATTTAAAGGCTGCTAACTACATAACAAGTGTTCGGGAGCGTTTCAAACTTGAACGTCTTCATTCAGAAAGGAACCTGTCGTCTCTGCAATCTCACTAAATTTTGCATCTTAGTTCAACCTTAATTACTGATTATAATTAATAATCTTAAGCATTTGCAAGCAGGCAAGGTGTCAATTAATCGTTAGCATTAATGTCACTTGATTTTGTTGCTAGTTTTTTAAGTACTAATTTAAACTTCATAACAGGAAGTATGTGAGGCAGACAGTTAATTTTCATGCAATAAGAATAAATTAATATTGCATCCTCTTCGTGGAGTAGTACTTGATCATTTTGCATTTGGGGTTGGTAATTTTATGAATCGTCACTCAGCTTTTATTTTATTTCATCAAAGTCATTAAAATTATTTATTTATAAACAAAAAAGACAGTTAAAATTATACCACAGGAATTCGCTAAATAATTTTTGTCACTCAATTTTTCTTAAAGTATTATAGAAAATGCCTCTTTTGTATCCTTATAACGAATTACTATGATACTTGGACAAAGTTTAATTTGAATATATTGGTAACAAAACTAGTGATTAATTAATTTGTTTCTACTCTCTATTAAAGAACCTATTTTTGTTATTTGCTCGTCATGTTATCTAGGTGTATATATTCTCCACTGTGCTGTAAGAAATCCACACTTTAATTCACTAGAGTTTATGGTAAAAAAAAAAAATTACAAGGTATCTGTAGGTAGTTATATTTCCTACATCTCCTCTTTTATTTCGTTATTAATTAATTACTACTGGATTAATGAAGATTCAAAAAGAACCTCTCTCTAGCTGTCTCTTTCGATCAAGAAAAATACGTTGCGTTCAAGAAACCGAATGTAGGAATAATCTTCATCTTACTCATCCAATTATCTGGTGACAATGACTGGGAAACTGACATAATTTTGGGTATTATCACTTTTAGCACTATTTATTTCTGGTAGCCAAAAAAGTGTATAAAATTTGTATAATTTTTATATATAACATACAAAATATATATATATATATATATATATATATATATATATATAAAATATTCAAAATTTATACATTTTCTTGCTATTATTTTTACAGCGATTATACAGTGTCATTTTTTCCACTAATATTTCGGCCTTCAATATACATAGCCATATTAGTCATGCAGTAAGTGGATAATTTTTTTGTTGCATTCTCAATCCACTAGATATCCAACAAATATTCTATACCTCTAACGTTTTTACTATACCAGCCATCTATTTCGTATTTCGTATTCTGTATTTCATATCTCTTATAAAACTGTTATTTTATTATGCATTTTTATGGTACTAATATATCGTCTCTTGTTGCTTTTTTTGAGCCGAGGGTCTCCTGGAAACAGCCTCTCTACCCTTCAGGGTAGGGATAAGGTCTGCATACATATTACCCTCCCCAGACCCCACTTGTGAGATTATACTGGGTCGTTGTTGTTGTTATTCTATACCTCTAACAAAGGCATCAACAGTTTCCTAATAATTCATGAGCATCCACTTGTTTGTTTCCTCTGGCTAAAAATAGGCACTAAGAAGGCAATAGTGTTTTCTTGGTGTGGTTTTCTCACTTTAATCCAAATTAGAGCCTTAATTTCAGTATGTTTAAGTAATTAGAAGCAAATTGCAAAAGTTGGCCAAATGGCAAAAGTATGTAAATGTGTACTCTTGTAGTCATCCCATAACAACGACTTTTTTAAGTAGTTTTCCACTTTTTGTTCTGTATTAATTAGCAGCAATATTATATTTGAGTGTAAACAACTGAATTGCAAATATAAACCCCATTTATTAGTTATGCATGTTGGATAAATAATCTAATTTTTTTAATTCCAAATATGTGGTATTAATCAGTTTATGTACTGGGTAATTAATGTGATGCATGTATCATGACTTCGCACATTTATTTTTTTGGCTTTAATAATTCTTAAGTCTTCTGGACCATGATTTGGTCTAAGCTTTTATAAATAAAAAAGAAAAAATTGCACTGACATCCTATTTGGCCGGACCCATTTAACCTATACCCACTTTTTAATTTTTTTTTACTTGTACTCACTTTTTAATTAAACAAATGCAGTCCCTTTTCTCCTCCTCTCTTCTTCTTCTTCTTCTCCTCCTTCTCCTTCTTCTTCTTCTTCTTCTTCTTCTTCTTCTTCTCTTCCTCCTCCTCCTCCTCCTCCTCATCCTCTTCTAAAAGTGACAATGATTTAATATATTGTTTGTGTGAATATATTTTAAGGTAGTTTATAAGATTTTACAATGATGATCTGTTGTGCTGCTTTATTTTTTTACTATTATTTAGGGTTCTTCCTCTCTTTTTCTTAATTGTAAAATGGGTTCGTTAGATTTATTGTTGTTTTGACAAATTGATAATTGAGGTTTATTCTTGATGATATTTGGATGTTATGTTTCAAATTTGAGCTCATTTAGAGTAGATTTAGGTATTAAATCGTATATTGAATTGTTAAAATTCGAAAAACAAATTTCTATTTCTGGGCAATTTGTACTTCAGACCTATTGGCCTTATGTGCATCTAAAGTGCAATTTTTCACTTCATACTTATTGGTCTTAAGTGTAGGACAGACCTTTTGGCTTTAAGTGCATCTGAAGTGCAATTTTCCACTTCAAACTTATAGACGTTAAGTGCATGAAATTATTGGTTATATTTCAGACTTATTTGCCTTAAGTGCATCTGAAGTGCAATTTTTCACTTCAGACTTATTGGCCTTACGTGTAGGGAAATGTTTGTTGCACTTAAGACCTTTTGGGCTTAAGTGTATCTGAAGTTTAATTTTACACTTCAGACTTATTAGCCTTAACTGCATGAAACCATTGGTTGTACTTTAGACCTATTTGGCATTAAGTACTTTAGACATATCACATTTACTTTTAGTGTTGTACTTTTTAGATGAATCTATCCTGATATGGGATTCGCTATCAAAAATTGTCATTGGTCTTCATATTGATATTGCTAATACCTTCAACGAGCATGTCACAGTAAAAGTAGTCAAACAATTTAAGATATGAATGTATGTACTATTTAATAAGCATCCAAAATTCAACACAAATTAACTATCATAGTATTCATGAGTATCAAAATACACCTTGACCCATACGAAATGAATACACATACTGTAGCTTTAAAGAACTTATAATAAGCAAAATAAGATAAAGTAATTGGCATTTGAGGATGTTTCTAGCCGGTGTAAATGTGGACACCGATGGCAATAAGGAAGATAGTAATGAAGCCAAAGAAGAGAAGAGTATGTATGAAAATGGAGAGTCCACTTGTCTGAAAATTGGCAAACTCTACCGCCCTGCTGTTTCCTGGTAGTTGGAACAAAAGCCCAGGGCTCAACAGAACAAACAGCACCACTGCTATTACCACTGGTCCCCAATCAGCCATCTCTGTTAGTCTGATATAAGTGATGTATGTAGAAGTGAAAAGGAAATGAAAAAGGGAGAAGACCAATGATCTTTAGAGAATTTGGGAAGAGGAAATTAACCAGAATTATAGACATGGAATTTCCACCTTTATTATTTTTGAGATAAGTAGAGCCTGCTTAATTTCTTTTTCAGCAAATTAAGGACAAGTGAAACAAGACAATGCATACTCTGCCAACACAGAAATTACCGCATTGTGAGACAAATACAGCGTTTGTTTAATGACACGTATTATCAGTTGATAGCGAATAGCAATTAACATGATTATCATTTGCCGACCATGTAACAGTTGAGAATCTTCTCATTTCTTCTCCTGGACGGCACTCTCTTTTGTGGGCTTGAGCCATTGAAAACATGTGCATAAATTACTCGTTTAGATGGTAAAAATAGCACGGGCTAGCCAGTTTTTGGATTGATTATTCAAAAATAGTCAGCATTTGTAAAGTCATTAAAAAATAGCCATTATTTTACTGCAACAGGGACCGGTCCAGCAAAATATACTGGAGATCGTTGCACCTGTATATGAACTTCCAGCATATTATGCTAAACTCCAGTATATTATGCTGGAGTATTTTTCGGATCTTGAACAGTGTATTCTTTCAGATTTATCTCTACATAAAAAGTGACTAAATTTCGATTATTTTTGAAACTGTGACTATTTTTGAATGACCACTTGTAAATCTGGCTATTTTTGAATTTCTCCAATTTAGATGTTCTTTATAGCAAGACAGCAGTCCAACCCAACATTGATGGCCCTACCTGCAGGTGGAAAATTAGAAAATATAAAAGCCCATTCAGGATGAAAACCCATTTCGTCAATCCAATATGTCAAAATAATGGTAGAAATGACACCAGGTAGCCACTTTAAAGGGCCATTATTTAGGAATTAGCCCGTGTATCCTAAATTTCAGTTTAATTTTACAGGTCAAAAATGTTCTGAGTTGTCCTGAAATTAAAATTTTTAGTTTAAAATTTCAGGACAAAATAAATAATGACAAATCTCTAAATAGTATCCCTGAAAATGATTATCTGTGTACTTACCCCAAAATAATGTGAAGAATTAACCCAAATAGCCACCTACCCAATCGCTTAAACTAAAAATAGCCGGTGGAGGTATAATATATACATAATTTATATATTATATGTGTAACTAATGTATAGACTATGTGTATGGCTGGAAAAAGTAAATAATGAATACCTAAAACTTAAGATAAATTACTTGTTACAACCTATTAAGATACATTAATAGTGTAACATTATTTACAGTGTACTTTAAATCTCATTGTAAAAGTCGTTTTGCATAAGATTACTTCCAGTTGAGGTAAAAAGCTCGAACAAACAAACCAACTGATAAGCATAAAAATCCAACGATGGCATGCATCAAAATCTTGAGCTATTGTTTTAAGTGCAAAATAGGTACTTAAACAATGCCAACAAATCATTTCCCAAGGTAGCATTACTAGCTGTTATCGAAGAAATCAGCCAAAGAATTGTGCATTGTAAACGCAACAAAACTTTGGCTTTCTCTACTTTCCACGTCCACCACCTTCTTTTTCCAAATCTTTTATAAAGACACCACCTTGATGAATTTCTTTTGTGTAATAAAATGTGTAAAGCAAAATGCAAAAGAAAGGCTTGCGCGTTCTTCAATAATCGGAAACTTAAACATAAAGTTGGTATTTTCTGTCGACTTCCATAAAGCAAAAATCCCCCCACTACCACAAATCATACCTTTCTTCCCCTTTAAAACACACTGCCTGCTTTTCACCCTCAAGTTTAGTATATCCCCTTCTCCTTCTTCACTAAGCAAAACACTACATTTGCCATATATTAGCTGCTACAAATTTGCAAACACCACAACTATATACAACAGCAAGAAACAGAGAGATCGCTTAAAGCTCAGATTTTCGAGTACCTAGTAATTTTTCCTTTAGATAAAGAAAGACAGGATAGTGAAATAAAGATGGTAGCTGATTGGGGACCAGTGGTGGTTGCTGTGGCGATGTTCATCCTACTTTCACCAGGATTGCTATTCCAGTTACCGGCGAGGACTCGGGTGATTGAGTTCGGGAACATGTATACCAGTGGGATTTCTATCCTAGTTCATGCCATCTTATTCTTCTGTATATATACAATCTTGATAGTTGCCATTGGTGTTCATATACGATCTGGCTGATACTGGCAACAAGGCAAAATTTAAGTTTTCTTCGACCCTGCTGCTGCTCCAGCCAAATTCTCAACTCTTCTTCCTAAGGCTTTGGTGAAGGGGGATTCTTGTTTTTATCAAACCTTTTTCTGTGTTATTTTTCTTTTGAACTAGTTTCATTTTCTGAGATACACTCACTAAGTGTTGTGACATCAATGTTTATCAAATTCATGCATATGAAAGGAACAAGTTTTTGAACCACTTTTATCATATTCTCTGTACATGACGGTTCTTAATATAAACTCTTCTCTTTTTTCTTTTCTTTTTGGGGGGAGGGTTGAGGGGTAAGGGTGTACAGGGAACAAGGTATATATAAAGGCAGCCCGGTGCACTAAACTCCCGCTATGCGCGGGGTCCAGGGTAGGGCCGGACCACAAGGGCCTATCGTACGCAGTAGTGGTGGGCATTGGTCGGTTCGGTTTGGTTGTGAATATTATCGGTTTTGCATATCGGTCATCGGTTTACAAATATGATTAACCGATAATCGAACCGATAAGATATCGGTTATCGGTTAACCGATTATTGACTATTATCGGTTCGGTTATCGGTTTACCCGATAAGATAACTCAATCTAGAGTTAAACAAAAAAAAAACAATTCACTAGAATTAAGTAAAAAAGAGAAGAATTCCCATATAGTATACTACCCATTTCTGCATTCTAGCCACAACTAATATTTGAAGCATGCTTCATTTTGACAAATTCAAAACCTGTGCAATCTCAAAAATTGATATTACAACTCCACAAGCATTTCATCTCCAATTAGCTAGAAATAGAAGTTAACAAGAACATAAATAATAATTTTTTGGTTTCTTGCCAAACCATAATCAAGAGATAGCAACAAGAGTACTAGTAATTCAACAGTTGTCCAAACACAGTTGGACAAACACAACTGAAATAGTACTAATTCTTATTGGGTTATCGGTTTACCCGTTAAGAAATTGGGCAAACCGAGACCCGAACCGATAACCCAATAGTGAAAAAATATTAAATTGTTACCAAACCGTTAACCCAATAACCCGATATCGATACCTCAATAAGCTTTTTCCGGTTCGGGCTATTGGTTATACCCGATACGCAGCCTTACCCTGCATTCTTGCATGAGGCTGTTTCCACAACTCGAACCCGTGGCCTCTTGGGCACATTGGCAGCAACTTTACCAGTTACACCAAGGCTCCCTCGGAACATGGCATATATATATGTTAGACAAACGCAACATACCGCATATCTGCTTTACTTATTACATTGTGGTAAACCGAAGAAAAGACAGAATCAATCCTTTCTCAAGGCGCAAGCGAGGGCTTGGACCTTTCAGATCTCAAACATTAAAATTAAGCACCAAACTGAGAGCTTGGAGATTAAAAACTATAATTAGGAAAAAATTGTCGCTTGAACAAATAATCCTAGGAAACACTCCCTAGCCTATCAAATCATACGGCACCATCATCTTTGGTCCAAGAAACATTGCACGAAAAGTGAATCCTGCAATTAGAAGAGTGTGTGTGTGTGTGTGTTTCAAACATGATATTGTAGAAGCTGATAATCTTACACTGAAGGGGTCTATACCAAATTGAATTCAATATCTCCTTTTTTAACCCAGAAACAAGACTAGTCGCTTTCCATTTCTAAATAAAAAAACTACTCATCAAATATATCAATTATTAATTCTAGAATCGACTATATGCCAGCTCTATTGCAGCTTACTGTCACAATCACACCACCTTAATTAGTTTTCTATAGATTTTGAGAGGAAGGAAGAGTTAAAAAACAAACAAAAAAAGATGCAGTTCAATAAGCATTTGAGCAACCAAGAGAAACAGTACGCAAATAAATAGGGCATATATAAATTAATACACTTAATTTCAAAGACTAAAATCTTTTTTTTCATATTTCCTCTTGAAAACCAAAGTACAAACAAACAGATCTTAACTTCAGCAAGAAAATGGTACTAGCATTAGAGGGAGATTTGGAGAAGATCTGGAGTATATATATAGGATCAACCAGTATAGATGTGAACATGAACAGCCAGAATGAGAATAGCATAAAGCGTAAAGAAAATAAGAGTATGAACAGCAATAGCTTTTCCATTAGTCTTCATGCTCCCAAATTCCAGAGTACGATTATTACCAGGTATCTGAAACAGAAGCCCAGGTTGTAGCAATATGAAGAGTACAACTCCTATCAGCACTGGTCCCCAGTCCGCCATTAACAGCAATAGGAATTAATTAGAGAGCTATTTCTGGTGCAGGTGGAAATTGAAAAACCTAGCCAAGAGAAAAAAAAAGGGGGGAATAGAAGCAAAAGAGTAGAGTAGCTGTAGCTTATGGGGAAAGCGGCCAAGAAAGTATAGATAGGAAATTTCTAGTTTATTGGGGTAATATATTGTGACAAGGACACTAATCACTAGAATTTTTGGATCCATTTGTGAGCACAAGACATAAAAAGCATTTATTAATAGCTTAGAAATGCTAAACACCAATTTTACTTTCGGCAATTTCTTGATCTTAATTATGCTTTGAGAGAACACAAAGGAAGAGAGGGAAAAGGGAACATTTTTTTAGTGAGTTGATATTCAATTGAAAAACATTTATTCGCACAAAATATTTACATACAACAACAAGAAGCCAATAAAATCTCACTAGTGGGGTCTTGGGAGAGTAGTGTGTACGCAGACCCTACTCCTATCCGAAGAAGTAGAGATATTATTTCCGAAAGGTCTTCGGCTCAAGAAAACAAAAAGACAAAAGAAGACAATATTAGTATCACCTAGGAGTGGCAAATGGGTGGCCGGGTCGGATATGGTTCGGATCGAAAACAGGTAATGAAAAAACTGATCAATTATCCGACCCGACCCATATTTAATACGGATAAAAAAACGGATTAACCGACGGATAATATGGGTAACCATATTATCCATGACTTCTTGCATATGATCACTTTTGGGAGAATTCTTAGTCTCTCTAAATTGAGGAATACCCAATAAGGCTTTACATATGTAAAAGTTAGACTCATTGGTTATCCATTTTCTAAATGGATAATATGATTTTTATCCATATTTGACCCGTTTTTAAAAACGTCATTATCCAACCCATTTTTTAGTGAGGTTAACTATTTTCTTTTAACCATTTTGCCATCACTAGTATCGCCACAGAAATCATAGGAAAAATAGGAACACCATGAAATCCAGAAGAAAGATGCAAAGCAAAAGCGATAGCTAGTAAATAGGTCATGCACTGAAAAGCGAAATAGTAAGACACAACATTGCCACTAGCTATTTTAGACAAAAACTCTATTAGACTAGTCTCACAAAAGGTACAAAGTAAGGCAAGACTCAACTACTTCCTAACCTACAACCCTAATACTCGACCTCCACATCTTCCTATCAAGTGTCATGTCCTTGGAAATCTAAAGCCTCGCCATATCCTGTCTGATCACCTCTCCCCAATACTTCTTAGGTCGTTATCTACCTTTTTTCCTACCCTCCACAACCAGCCGTTCACACCTCCTTATCGGAATATCTGGACTTATCCTCTGAACATGCCCGAACCATTTGAGTCTCGCTTCCCGCATCTTGTCATCAATTGGAGCCACGTGCACCTTCTCCCGAATATCATCATTCCTAATCTTATCCATCCTAGTGTACCCGCACATCTACCTCAACATCCTCATTTATACTACTTTCATCTTCTGGATATATGAGTTCTTAACATGCTAACACTCAGCCCCATATATCATGGCTGGTCTAACTACTGCTTTACAGAACTTACCTTTGAGTATCAGTGGCACTCTCTTGTCACACAGGACTCCAGATGCTAACCTCCACTTCATCCATCCTACCTCAATACGGTATGTGACATCCTCGTCGATCTCCCATCCCCCCTAGATAACCGACCTAAGGTACTTGAAGTTGTCTCTACTTGGGATGACCTGTGATTCAAGCCTCACATCCACGCTTACTTCCCCCAGCTCAGCGCTGAACTTACACTCCGAGTATTCCGTCTTCGTCCTACTCAGCTTGAAACCCCTAGACTCAAGAGTCTGTCTCCAAACCTCTAGCCTCTCGTTAATATATATTTTTATTTTTTAAATAATTAATCAATATGATTTAATATAAACATTTAGGTAAATTATTCTCTACTCATGAAGCCCAAGAGAATATTTTTCTATCTCCATTTGTGCGAAGAAGGGAAGACCTAACTTCTTTTCACTTTCTATCTTTCTATAGTTCTATTCCCTCCGGGCCGAATTCAGTTTTTACCCCCATGATATCATAAGTTGCTGATGAATAACATACCCCTTGAACTTTATGTAGAAAAAAGAACTTTTGGTCAAGCAAATTGTGCAGAAGAGAGAATATATTCCGCTGCAAATTAAAGGTCCGTGCCAGAAACTATATATATATATATATACAAAAATTATACAAATAATATACATTTTTTGGCTATTATTTTGAGAGGGGCTATACAATATCATTTTCCCAAAATGTCTACCTAACACCAAAAAAATCTTTAAAAGTGGGAGATAAAGTTTTAAATAGAAGTTATTAAAAGATAAAGAAATGACAGGAGAGGATTGGATGACAGAATATTTTAGAACAGGAAACAACTTCCACCAAACTGATTTAAATAATTTTTTAGGTTCTCCTAGTTTTGAATAAAACTTATTCTACCTATTTTTATTCCTAGACACCAAGGCTTAGTACTTTATCAAACTTGTCTTGTATCTATTTAATCTCCTTTTTCCTCTTTAATTGCTTTCATTTTCAACGATGTCCTGATTGTAAATCAGGAGAAGTTGCGTGAGACTTCTTTTTGTTTCATATATGGACCAAAATCGTACACTTATGGACCAAAATCTTATACTTTCGGGTCCATAAAAATCTGGATCCACAAAATTGTAAAATAAAAATATACCTCATATAACTAGTGTCAGTTGTACGGGACAGAAAATGAAATTTTCCGTAAATCAGACACTTTTGGCATAAGAGCTATTTTGAAAATTAACAGACATGATGCCACAATACCGTATGGAAAGATCCAATTCCCATGCGTTGGTCGGATAATGCGTATACCTCCTTTTTTCCGTCGTGTACCTTTTTCACTTTTACCTCTCCATTCTCTACTTTTATTGACGTATATATGCCTTTAAACTGTTGACTAATAAAAGACTAAATCAAGACCAAATTCAGATACCATTTTGTATCTAAATTGTTGTTCAAAGCCGAAGGGTAAAGTACAAAGATTTAAAAATAAAACATGAATTGTGATGTAATCAAACACTAGTATATACTATTAACGAGTGACAATAATTTGAGGCGAGTAGACCATAGATTTTTTATGAAGGTCGACAAAGGCCAGAAAATGATAAGAGTGTATTAATTATAGTGGCAATATTAGCAACCTAAGTCATAGCCCCCTCTGAAAAACGTGGAAGTTTATAATTGTATGGGTCAAAATCGAACTTAGGAAATCAGGCGTGGGAAGGTCGTTAAGTGAGAAGACGGTGTTTCGATTTGGGCAGCAAAGTCGAGGTCGATTGAAACCCAACAACGAGCTATTGTTGAGCAAGCCGTTGAAGCTGAGGTCGAATAGTGAGGAGTAGGAATAACAGCTAGTGTATTCTTGGGACTAGAAATGGGAATATTGTACTTTTTTAGGGTTTTTAGAGAACATCCCTTTTAAATAGAAAAAGAAAGAGAGAAGAGAGGGACGTGAGATTTATTCTGAAAAAACTATTGTAAGAAGTCGACCCTTGAGAGAAAATACAAAGATCATCTTTCCATAGTGATTGACTTTATCGATTATTCTTCCCTTTCACTCACATGATCCAAGAAAGCATTGTTCATATTCTCGTTTACTGCCACATTTCGTTGTCAGAAGGAAGAATCTTCCACGTCATTTAATATTTGGATGAATTGTTCTTCCTATTTATATTTATTGCCACATTTCATATTTATTGTTCATCATTCATTCTTCATTTATTCTCCAACGTGCGCATTTAATGATTGAACATACGACTCTGAGCACTAAGTAAACGATATTACTTAAATTCTTAGTTAGATCTAAGAATTAGTATGCTTGAATGAGATTCACCTTTCACCTTAGTTATCTTATAATTAGTTTAACAAAGAGTACTATATTTTTTGGTCAAATAATAATAGTACTATATATATATATATATATATATAGCTAGCTAGTATTACCATATTTCTACAAAAATAGCAGCACATAATTGATGCATTATTGCCCTTATCCACCATAACTAACACACCACTAGTAATAAGAAATTAGAAATGGGAATAAACAGTAAAGTGGTGGGGGAATTTTTATATATTCGCCAACTTTATGGGATTCTTAATATCATTTTCTACTTCCACGCCCATTATTAACGTATCCAAAGCTCCTACTCTTCTTTCTCTTCTTTAGTTGAAGGTTAAATACATAGAGAAGCATAAAACAGGAAACGAACAAGAAACTAAAGATGAAGGATTGGGCAGCTCCGATCATAGCTACGGCGTTATTTGCATTTCTATGTCCAGGACTAATATTTCAAATGCCAGGGAAGAATAGGCCTGTTGATTTCATGAATATGAAGACCACTTTCGTTTCTATGTTGCTTCACACTGTCTTCTTTGGTTTGTTTCTTATTCTCTTCCTCGTTATTCTCAATATACATCTCTATGCTTAGCTACCAAGAAAACATATACCTATGCTAAATTATAAGGAGGTAGATGAGAGAAATTTTTTCATGTGAAAATGGTATTTGAAATTTAGAGTTGAGAGAGTCGCAAGAATTACAATTCTACTTTTGTATTGTGAGTGTGGTTTTTGATTGATTTAGTTTCAATCTCATAAGGCCAATTTGTTTGATGTTCCAAACAACTAAAGTCACATATTACTACCTGCGTTTTCCTTTGGATTCAATTCTCATGTTGTTTATCTAATGGTTCCCATTCTGTTTCTTTTTATTTTTCTTTCACAAGTCTCAACCAGCTATAATTCAGCCAAAGAGAGGATGGATTGACTCAATTATTGGTGCCTTTAACATTATTGAATTCAATAGTTTAATAATAAGAATCCTCCCGCTTTAAAGGGATAGATGCCAAAGTTAGTCCTTTGATAAATTGCAAATTAGCAATCACTCTATTTTAGGTGAAAAAACAAACAACCACAAATAATTGATTTAACACAGCAAAATTTGCAAAGTGAATGATTCTGATTTTGAGATGCATATGCAATTCAACAAGCAAAAATTGCCACTATGGGCCCACGCAACAATCAAGATCACATGGTGTCTTCCACTTGTTATTTACAAAGAGCAAGACAAAATAATTTCTGGAATGACGAGTTATAAATCGCATTCTTTGGTTGCGACTTGTAATTGCGACTTATACTTATGAGATTACTAGCATTATTAATAACAGACTAGTATAAAAGAAGAAAAAAGAGCTATTATTAATAACTAGAGCTTTTCCCACCGATAATACATCACATCAAATCATAATAGATTGAAGTGAAATTTGAATGCTAAAAAAAGAGAAAAATAAAAGCGAAAAACATGCATGAAAAAGGTAAAAAAGGAAAATGGCCGTCCATGATCACTAGGATTCCAGTAAAGAGTTAAGAACCCGTGTACAAATGGATCCCAATGGCTAATAAGAAGATGCAAATGAGGGCGAAGTACACAATTGAGTGAACCAGTATGGACACTCCACTAGTCTGAAAGTTGCTAAACTCAACAACTCGATTGCGACCTGGTACCTGAATCAGCAAACCTGGCGTTAACAGTACGAATAGCACCACCGCCACAAACACCGGACCCCAATCGGACATCTTCCTCTCTTCACTACCAAACGGTGTATTTCCTCTCCCCTTTTGGATTCTCTTAACCACAACCACTAGTAAACACTGAACCAACCACTTATCAAAAAGCTAGGCTATTCTATTGGCCCCTCAATTCCCAAGAGACTAGATGATCTCAAAGATTTTGAAGTCTTGTCAAAATACACTATTACATTACTATAGGGTTCTCCCCTTATAACGATGGAATTTACACAAGAGAAGAGAGCCGGAGTAGAATGGAGTAAGCTAGGGGAAAACAGAACGTTACCCAATGAAGGTATTCGGATTCACACTTTATCCTTTTGCTTATATCACAACCTTGTGTCTATTAGTGGGATTGCTGCTTTTGATGTTCAGAAACACAAAGTAGGTTGCTTACGAGATCAACATTCTGATTCTTCTACCGACCCCCACAAATTACATTCTAAATAAATTCTTTGATTTATTTTCCTCAAGACAATGTTATCCTACCTTATTTCTCTTTAGATGACGAAACGACCGGTTACGTCTTCCTTAAAACAAAAACTACGAATAAGTTACACTAGATAACTTGGCACTTTTAACAGCATAAACTGCGGACTACATAGCATTGCGCCTGAGTCGGCAAATTCAACAATTATGCTCCTTTTAACAAAATAAAGGCTTGCTTAGTTGGTAAAAGCGCTTCCACCCACGACCGTTAGGTCCTGGGTTTGAGTCACGCTGAAGAGGAAACACAATAGAGGAAACACAATAGATAGATCCTCCCAAAATTGGGAGGGGTTTACAAAGAAAAAAAAAATAGTATAAATTGAGCTGGATGAAATTTTGCAACACGAATGGCTAGTGCTTAAATTTGTACAAAACAAACATATCAATTTCACCCTTTCTACTAGTGCAATTTTGAAAAGATAACGTTTCCACTCTTTACCCCAATTGGCACACAACCTCTCCCAAAACTTTTTCTCTCAATACACAAAACTTGTCATCACGTTCAACTGTCAAACGTGGCAATGCAAACAAAAAAAAACATGACAAGAACATCCATCGGAGAGTTGAGACAGAGAGAAATTGAGACTTAGAAGCAGCAATTATTAAAGCATATAATATCTCGCAACAAGGAAGAGCTCATTTGTTTTTTGTTTATAAAGTTTAATCCATTGCTCACTCAACAAACAACTAGTAAACCAGTCTTACTAGCTGAGATATCCAACAGAAGCAATGTCTTTCAAACTCTTAGAATATATTCAGTAAACTTGTTCAGTTCCGAAGAAATCAATCAAGGAAACACGAACAACGGACAATTCAACCCAGTACCCTTCATGCATAGTTCAACCGGAAAATGTCATTCATCACATAGAAACTCCCTTGTTGTGTTGGCATCAAATGAAACATCTGCAGTCCAAAAAAGACAGAGGAAGAACATAGAAATTTGAGTGTAAATAAGTTTTGAAACATTGTAGTCATCATAGAACGCCGGACAAAGCATTTTGCACAGGCTTTAGTATCTGCAGTTTCTCACATATCCCCAGACAATGCAGCAGGGCTATAATCAGAAATAGAAATTCCGATTAAAAAAATGAGGACTCGATTGTCAGTACTAAAAAATTGCCGCTTCTCATTTTTTCGAATCATCAAGAAACAGAAGGCGTTCAATGGTACGTTTGAATATCAGGGAAAGATGCGAGAAGCAGCAAACAAAAAGCAGGAGAAAGGAAAAGAAAATGCAAACAGAGTATTTGCCTATCTTCTCTTCTAATTGGTACATTGACATCATATAATCTGTCTGTTCCAAGGATGAGGCCCAAGACCACCCATTCAACAATGAATGATGTTTCCTATAGTAATAGACCTCTGCTCTATGACAACTAGGGAGGGAAACAATCAGGCAATGCTTCAGAAAACAAGTAAAGCAATCTGCTAAAGAATAGCTGATTCAATCAAAATAGAAAGTCAGACTTCATCAAAAAAAAAATATTTAAGTGAAAAGCAAGATAAAGAAAATCAATACTCCTACTAGATATGACCAGAACAACACAACTCAATATTCCATTTACCGAAATACTATTGTACGGGGAAATCAAACATGCTCGAAGACATTCTAAAACTTATGCAATTAAACTTTCCTACACAATCTGTTAGCGGAAACGTAAAAGAAAGAACACAAGATTTAACGTGGTTCGGATCAAAATAATCCTACGTCCACCAGAGAACAATTGCCCTTTTAATATTAACAAAGGAAGGGGAGATTTCCCAATTACACTTAAGAGAATTTCTCTCTTAACTCTCTACTCACTACAATGTATTGTATTATTTTGGGATGATTTCTACAAGTGAAGGAGTGCATCTATTTATAGAGGTAAAGACCTCCTCTTGATGTCATTGGTGACATCAAACTACCTCCTCTTGATGTCATGGGAGACATCAAAGGAGGAAGCTTCCTCCTAGCATCCACACCAACTCTTTCCACCAACTCTTCCAATTGGCATGTCATTGTTGACTAAACATAAACCAACATTTTCAGCATGCCATTGTTAACTAAACATAAACCAACATTTTCAATCTCCACCTTGGTTTGCGTTTCGAGCGTGTGAACAACTCTGGTCAAAACTTCTAAGCTTACTGGGCAACCCCGTTGTAAGAAACGAGAAGAATCAAACCATTGTTGAACATACCACCTCCACCTAGCAACTGTTCTCTTCGGAGTTGCATCAGTTGATGCACACCCCCGCCAAGTCCTTGCAGTGTGCAAACTTAGCGAGCAGGACTATCTTGGTCAACATGTCTGCAGCATTATCGTCTGTGATAACCTTCACGACCTTGATAGTTCCCTCATCAATAACATCTCGAATAAAATGAAATCTGACATCAATGTGTTTAGTGCGCTCATGAAATCTCTGATTTTTCATTAGATGAATAGCACTCTGACTATCACATCTAAGAGTTGATTCCAGCTGAACCAAACTCAATTCCGCTACTAAACTTTTCAACCAGATAGCTTCCTTTACCGCCTCCGCTGCTGCCATGTATTCTGCTTCTGTCGTAGACAAAGCGACAATCGACTGCAAAGTCGACTTCCAACTGACGGCACTGCCAACGAGGGTAAAGATGTATCCAGTTGTGGACCTTCTTCTGTCAAGATCTCCTGCATAGTCAGAATCCACATAACCGAGAATTGAAATACCTGTACCACTTTTTCGAAAGGTAAGACCAACACCAGAAGCTCCTTTGAGATATCTCAATATCCACTTGACAACTTCCCAATGCCTCTTTCCTGGGTTGGACATGTATCTATTTACCACACTTACAGATTGAGCAATATCTGGACGTGTGCATACCATAGCATACATAATACTACCAACTGCACTGGCATAAGGAATCTTTGACATATGCTCCACCTCATCCTCAGACTGAGGCATTTGTGACTCTGAAAGTTTAAAATGAGGAGCTAATGGTGTACTTACAGGCTTGCACGTTTGCATATTGAATCTTTCGAGAACCCTTTCAATATACCTCTTCTGAGAAAGATGTACAACATCGTCTTCTCTTGAAATCTCCATACCAAGGATTTTCTTTGCAGCTCCTAAATCCTTCATGTCAAATTCCTTACTCAATAGTTTCTTCAAAGCATTTATCTCTGTAATGTTGTTAGCAGCAATAAGCATATCATCAACATACAACAGTAAATAAATCATTGAGTTACCAGACATCTTCTTGTGATACACACAACTATCAAATGCACTCCTTGAGAATTCATGTGTAGTCATGAATGCATCAAACCTCTTGTACCACTGTCTAGGGGATTGCTTCAAACCATACAAAGACTTCTTTAGTTGGCATACGTGATCTTCTTTTCCCTCAGCTAGGAAACCTTCAGGTTGATCCATATAGATTGTCTCTTCTAGATCACCGTGTAAGAAAGCAGTTTTGACATCAAGCTGTTGAAGCTCCAAGTCAAATTGTGCAACCAATGCTAGTAGCACGCGAATTGAGCTATGCTTCACGACCGGAGAGAAAATCTCATTGTAGTCAATTCCCTCCTTTTGGCTGAAACCTTTTGCAACCAATCTCGCCTTGAACCTAGCATCTTCCACTTCAGGAATTCCCTCTTTCTTTCGGTAGACCCACTTGCATCCAACTGTCCTCTTCCCTTTTGTCTTTTCACTAAGACCCATGTCTGATTCTTGTGAAGAGACTCCATCTCTTCAGTCATGGCTAACCGCCATTGTGCGGCATCCTTGCAAGAAGTTGCTTCAATATACGAGGAGGGCTCCAGATCTTTAATCTCTTCTTGTGCAGCTACGAACGCATATGCAATCAAGTTTGCTTGATTTATAAGGCGTTCCAGTTCTCGTGTCTGCCTCTTCTCCCTCCCCTTCGCAATTGTGTATGGTTCATTGACAGCAAGTTCTTCAACGCCTACATCTTCTGACTCATCTTTAACCTGAGTCTCTTGATCCTTTTCCTTGGCAAGCTCCACCGGAAGCTCCACCTGCTCGTTGTTCTTGTTTCCTGAAAACTCCACGGAAACTTTACGGGGATCAAGTATAGAGGATTCATCGAAGGTGACATCTCTACTAACTATAAATTTGAATAAAGACAAACACCAAAGTTTGTACCCTTTTACTCCATCCACATACCCTACGAATATGGCCTTCTTAGCCCTTGGTTCAAGCTTTCCTTCATTAACGTGATAATAAGCTGGACACCCAAATACTCGTAAGTATGAATAGTTAGAGGGTTCACCTGACCATACCTCATTCGGAGTCTTAAAGTCAATTGCCGATGCTGGAGATCGATTGACAATATGAGCAGCAGTGTGAACTGCTTCAGCCCAAAATACTTTGGACATTTTGGCTTGTAGGAGCATACAACGAGCCTTTTCAAGAAGAGTTCTGTTCATTCTCTCGGCAACTCCATTCTGCTGTGGGGTATGCCTGACAGTCCTATGTCTTGAGATCCCATGAACCTTGCAGAATTCATTAAACTCTTCATTGCAAAACTCCAAGCCATTGTCTGTGCGAAGATACTTGATTTTCCGCTCCATTTGATTTTCAACCAAAATCTTCCACTCTTTAAATGCTTCAAAAGCATCACTTTTTGCCTTCAAAAAATACACCCAAACCTTTCGTGAGAAATCATCAATAAAAATGAGAAGATACCTCTTTCCGCCCTTCGATGGAAGTTTAGAAGGACCCCATAAATCTGAATGGATGTAGTCTAGCACTCCTCTTGTCTTGTGTTTGCCAGTGCTGAAGCTGACCTTCTTCTGCTTCCCTAGAACGCAGTGCTCACAGAAGTCAAGCGTGCTGATCTTCTCACCTTCCAAAAGTTTACGATTGCTCAACATCTCCAGTCCACGTGCGCTCATATGACCCAGTCTCATGTGCCATAGTCTTGCCTTGTCATCATTAGATAACTGCACTGTAGATGCATTTGCAGAGCCAACAATGGTGCTTCCGGCCAATGTGTAAAGGCCGTTCTCCAGCTTGCCTTTCAGCATGACTAAAGAACCTTTAGTCACCTTCATAGTTCCTGCTTCGCTCATGTACCTGTAGCCTTGTTCATCCAGAGTACCCAAGGAGATCAAATTCTTCTTCAGATCAGGAACATGACGGACTTGTGTAATAGTCCTCACGATTCCATCATGGCAGCGAACCCGAACTGAGCCAATGCCAACTATTGCACAAGTTGCATTATTGCCCATTACTACGGTTCCTCCACTTTTCTCGTAGCTGCTAAACCAGTCTTTTCGGAACGTCATATGCAGAGTACAAGCAGAGTCTAACACCCATTTGTTTTCATAACTACTATTATTATTACACGATGTTGTTAGTACATAATCATTATCAAAATTATGTACCTGTTCAACTGTAGATGCACTCGCCTTTTCCTTGGACTTTGACATTGGGCAATCTCGTTCAAAGTGCCCTTCTTGCCACAACCCCAACACTCTGTATTCTTCTTGTTCACACGAGACTTTGATCTGTGCTTTGATTTGGTCTTTCCCTGTTGGCTAGTCCGACCTCTTACAAAGAGGCCACTTGCCTGGTCATCTCTATCTCCTTCAATGTGCCTCCGCACATCACTAGAGTTAAGTGCCTGCCGCACTTGCTCAAGCTTGATAGGCTCCTTGCTATACATCATTGAATTCTCAATATCACGATATCCTGAAGTCAATGAAAATAGCAAAGCACATGCAAGCGTCTCCTCCTCCCTTTTAATTCCTGCAATCTGTAAGTCCATGACAAGTTTATTAAACGCATCTAAATGATCTTGTAACGAAGTACCTGACCCCATCTTAAATGTGTGAAGACGCCGTTGTAACAACATTCTTGTTGTCACTGATCGGTCTTGGTATAGCCCTTCTAGCTTTTCCCACAACTGTTTGGCCGTCTCTTCGGTACCCGTACTCACTTCACAAAGCACGTTAGGTGCAAGGGATAGTTGGATTGCACTCAATGCATCCCCTTCAATCTTCTCCTTGTCGGGAGCTGATATATCCGTAGGATACTTTCCGTCAATAGCATGGATTGAACCTTCCCTCCGCAGTAACGCCATCATCTGGATCTTCCAGATATTGAAGTTGTTGCGTCCATTGAATCTATCAATTTCAAACTTCATGGAACTCATATTTGCTTGTTCTTTCTCCTTGGATCGTTAAAGAATCCTGTCGCTCTGATACCAATTGTTAGCGGAAACGTAAAAGAAAGAACACAAGATTTAACGTGGTTCGGATCAAAATAATCCTACGTCCACCAGAGAACAATTACCCTTTTTAATATTAACAAAGGAAGGGAGATTTCCCAATTACACTTAAGAGAATTTCTCTCTTAACTCTCTACTCACTACAATGTATTGTATTATTTTGGGATGATTTCTACAAGTGAAGGAGTGCATCTATTTATAGAGGTAAATACCTCCTCTTGATGTCATTGGTGACATCAAACTACCTCCTTTTGATGTCATGGGTGACATCAAAGGAGAAAGCTTCCTCCTAGCATCCACACCAACTCTTTCCACCAACTCTTCCAATTGGCATGCCATTGTTGACTAAACATAAACCAACATTTTCAGCATGCCATTGTTAACTAAACATAAACCAACATTTTCACAATCTATAAGGATACAGATAATAAAGCAGTAGATTGGCCAGTAAAGCTACAAAAATAAGCCTCACAGGAATTGCAGGATAACAAATGAAGCACCTTTTGGGTAAGTGATTGGGATTAGAAGCATATTGTTCTCTTCTTCCTTAAGTCAGCTACGTATAAAGAACTTCGAGTAAACAATTGCCTTGGAAGTTTATTGTTTTCTTCTTCCCTAAGTTCTAAAACACAACCGCTTACCCACTGCTTTATTTTCCCTGGGCATTGGTGGTCACATACATGTCACGTTACTTTCACATTATCCAACAAATTTCACCAACAATCATGATAACAGCCATTACACTTCAAATAACCTAATCAATAGTCTTTACCAATCTCAGCAGTATCTGTATTCTAGTAAAGCTTATCTGCAGGATACTTTACAATGTTCACTCTAAACATATTATCTAGAAGAAATGTTATGACTACTATCAGACTATCACTGGCTCCTTTTTTCGAGTAAGGGTCAGACTATCACTAACATCAAGTAATTACATTGCAAAATTGTGGCTTATTATCCTATTTGGCATAATGGAACATATTTATCATTCTATTCGAACTCTAGATTGTCAAAAAAAGTTGGGTCGTCGTAAGGGTCTCTGAAACTTTATCAAAGACAAAAAGTAAAGGAAGCCATCACCGTATTTGAAATAGCTTCTGGCATATTTGGTACCCTTATCTTGGTTTTTCATGTATCACTGCTAACAGACTGGCTCCAATAAATAACATCAACTTAAACACTTCTTGCCTCAAGAATACCGATGTTAAAATTTTGGTTGAAAACACGTTCCTAGTCAACCAAGCAGAGGTAGATTTGACCTTTGAACTTTATGGGTTCTGGATTCTCGGACAACGACCTCAAGCGCTAGTAACTGGCTTCTGAATTTAATTTTTTATGCATATTTAGTGAATTTTTTCACATATACAAAGTATAGGCCAAAGCTACTAGGTTCTACTGAAACGTATATTCAAGCCTAGAAGTGCGACTAACCATGAACTGGCAGGAGAAAAAGCCTTTCAAAAATCCTAAACAGAAGCTTTGCTAACCCAAGCATACAACCGTTGCTTTGGAAAAGAAATTTTACTTTTTATAGTACTGTTAGCAATTGCAAGTTCGAGTATCCTTAGACCAAACTGTGGATACATTAGCAACAGGAAAAAATAATAATTTTGGCATTACAAACAGAGAAGGCTGCATCAAAGAAAATATTCAAGATAATTCCCTCTATTTCAAGGGATTCAACCTGGTCTGCAGCAATAAACTGAGCAAGATTAGTTGTGCATATGTGAACGGAGGATCGTCATGGTGAATGATGATTCACGGAAAAACCAAAATTGATTTTCACAGATTTGTCGTGGCAGATGAAACACTTTATCAAGCAGGATTTTCTGGGTAAAATGATAATCCATTAAATTTCTCCTCATTTTGGTGGGTTGTGAGGAAGGAAGATGTTCCTTTCCCTTATAAAGGACTTGCCTAGTAAAGTGACGGGATTTCCGTCCAGTGTTTAACAGCCATTATTCGACTTGATGTTATTGAAAGGACCAAGCTTTAAAAGTGATTCATAAATAGGAGTGGCAAACGGGCGGGTCAGGCCGGATATGGTTCGGGTAAAAAAACGGGTAATGAAAAAACGGATAAATTATCCGACCCGATCCATATTTAATACGGATAAAAAACAGGTTAACCGGCCGATAATATGGGTATCCATGACTTTTTGCATATATGATCACTTTTAGGAGAATTTTTAGTCTCCCTAACTTGAGGAACCCCCAATTTGAGGCTTTACAAATGTAAAAGTTAGACTCATTGGTTATCCATTGGTTATGGTTCTTATCCATATTTGACCCATTTTAAAAAGTTCATTATCCAACCCATTTTTTAATGGATAATATGGGTGGTTAACTCTTTTCTTTTAACCATTTTGCCACCCCTATTCATAAATGACTAACTTACGCTTACCATGATACTACAGTACCAAATATGCCAAAAACTCTTAGTTGCAATGGTGGAGATGAAAAAGGTTTTACAGTTGTCCCCTGTTTGTTTGTATTTTCACTTATGTTTTTCTTTTTATTGACAAGAGAAGCTTCTCATCTGCAGACTGCAGAATTTAAAGTTGCATTGTCCAACTGTTCATTATGTGAAAATTCGTTCTGCCAAGACAATACTTCAAATAATTTTTTCAACTTCAACCAAATATTGTCCAAACTCCTACTTGGATCATTGAAGAGAAATGCAGCTAAATAATTTTTCAAAGATACACATACTATTCAATGAGACCAAAAAAAAGCGAAAACAAAGAGAATGACTAAGGAAAAAAGACCAACAAGACATGTGAGCATCAGCAGAGTCCTAGCATAACAAAATTCACATTTACTAGTATATAGGACAAATATCTTGCTCCCAAAGGGATCTCCACAAGGTAGGGTAAGACTGCGTACACACTACTCTCCCAAGACCCCACTATGTGGGATTATATTGGGGTTTTTGTTGTTGTTGTTGTTGTATCTTGTTCCCAAAGGGATTATTGAGTGGTCAAGACATAAAAATAACAAGCTGGAGGTCTAAGGTTTAAATCCAAGTCACACTCAGTAAAAGCCTAACCCATCAACAACTAAAAAGCACTCAGTAAGAGCTTATTTCCTCCACCGTTGGTGGGCATATTACCGGGCACCTGCGTTGAGGCGCCCACATTTGAGGACTGTAGCAAGTTATAGAGTGAATTAGTCGAGGTGCGCAAGCTAGTTCCAATACCACCATTTTGTAAACACACACACACAGAGACATATATCCTGTCCAATTACAAGTCTGACTTTTAGTAAACAACTTTAAAATTTTTTAAAAAAAAACGATCAAGACATAGAGACATGATCGTGCTGCCATATTTTAATGTCAGAATACAAACGAAAATGCACGAAGAACTCATCTTACCACTATTACATCCATCAAAGTCAGCAAACATACTTACGAGTTACCATCAAGGCCATACTACACTAATTTTGCTTATATCTTCACATAGAGCCATTGTATTATTAACATGTTAGCATAACTTGTCCCCCAGCAGTAAACCAAAAGTATATATATCACATGCCTATCTCCAAATGTTTAGAATCTCACTCCACAAAAGGTGAGGCGACTAACATAATGAGATCCGAAATGCAGAGGCAGATACAGGGTTTGCATTTATGAGTTTGAGTTTGGGATTCTACCACAACTCAATTGATTCACTGGGTTCGAAATCAGTTATTATACTATCTAGTGAACTCTAATGAACCCATACCTTAAACTTTACATGCGTCCCTACCGAAAGGGAAAGTCAACTGGTGTTCGAAAAAGGAAATCCAAATTCCATCCATTTTCCTTTGATAACTGATTTAAAACTTATACTATTACAAATTGTGAAATACATAAGTAGATCGCCGATTATAATAATTAAGCACATGGAACAGCAATAAAAGAGCACTTGGTAATGGGGAAAATACCTGACTGAACTTGAGGACGTGCTCTTCGCCGGGAAGTTGAAGATTGCCACTAACAAAGACAAGCATGCCGCCGATAGGACCAGATGGCTGACAATCAACGGTGTTGATCTGGTGCTTGCACTGCTGGAAAGGCAGACTGGTAAGCTTAGCCACAATATGCTGAGCACCTTGAATCTTCACCCCTTCGAAACTTAACATAGAATTTTCTTGGTACAGGTTCGCAAGCCCGGCCCGATTCGAATCGAAGGTGGAGTAGTAGTGCTCCACGAATGCCGTTGCGACTGCGTCTGGATTCATTGCCCCGATTTGAATTCGAAATTTGCTCTCTCCCCTCTTTGCCTCTTTCCTTAGCGCAGGCCCGTCAAAACACTCCGTATTATTGGTGAGTAGCTGGAATGATACGCTACAGGAGGAGCCCAAAAGATAAGAATATTAACCCCTGACAGGTCAAATAAATTTCCTTTTATTTTGTTTCCCATCTGGTTACCGTTTTTGGGTCTCCACTAATTTAGTTCAACGTTTAAACATATACTAGTATCAGTACCCGCGCGATACGCACACAAATCATTTCAAATTGTAATGTAGGTTGTTTGAATCATGTACAAGTAACCTTAAAATATAAACCTCTCAAATAAAAATTATATAACATGAGAATTTAATTATGAAACATGATATGAAATTATTGTTCAAATCTCGTACTGAACAACCAATCTTTTTAATATATATTTGTAGCAACATCACCCCTTGAATTTGGTACTTGTATTTCGTTCCGCTATCGATATTAAAAAATATTAAACATGTCATATTGTGATCTATCTTGTTCGAGCACATTAAATCATATTATCTTAACAAAATTCTTATAATCACTTTATTTTTATCTAGAAGTCAAATATATCTTATTCATCACATCACTTTTACATAAATTCTTTTTTTGTTCTTTTCTTATAGTTATTGTATTATTTAATATTTAATCATAATATTTTAATTATTTAAATTTATCAGTAATATTTTTAAATATAATTTAATTATTTTATTTTATCTATTTAAAATTAATTTAAAGTATAAGTATCCTCACACTACCTCTATTTTTATTTTTATGTACATTCTCTTCCCTACTACAAATGTTAGTTAGTTTTTATATTAATGTTTTACCCAGAGCCAAAATAATATCATATTTTGTTTTAAATTGTAACTTTTAATTAGTCTAAAATATTAATACATAAGTTATTTGATTATCATGTTCCAAATGTATTGAGTTCTCTTATAATTAATTTTGTATTAGATGTAGTTAAATTTTCTTTCTTTTTTAGCTATAAGATACAATTTAATTTTTAATTTTCATTAGTAAGATTAACAATATTAGAAAATTTATTTTGTATTTTTAAAATTTTATTTAATCATAGAAAAAAATTTCTTAATTCTTTGAATACATTATTTCTAAATATTGTAGTAATATTTTTATTGTCATTTTAGTTCTTTACGTAATATTTTAAAAAACAAAAAAAATAATCTCATCTCAAATTCAAATAATTCTTATCATTTTATTTTCTAAAATGGACCGCATTTTTAAAAAATTATGTTATGCATTCAAACTCAAACTAACTGCACTCGATTCAGATATTAATCATAGAAAAATATTTTCTTAATTGTTTGAACATATTATATCTAAATGTTGTAATAATATTTTCATTGTCATTTTATTTCTTTATATAAATATTCTTTTTTTTTTTACTTTTAAGATACAAATTTAATTTTTGTAAAATTACCTATATTAGAAATTTATTTTGTAATTAAATTTTTTATTATTATTATTTTAGTTTTCATAAGTAAGACTTCAATTTAGTGGTATTATCCATAATTTGAGCATTCACATTATAGTTTTAAGAACTTTCTAATCTCAAATTCAAATAGTCTTTTCTTTTAATTTCTAATAGTTTAACATAATTTTGCTATTTTTTAATCTAATATATAGTCTTATTATATTTTATGTGGCTTTTCGTTAACTTGTAAATTTATTTAATATCATTATCAACTACTTTCTTTAATGATATAAGATAAATATATAATTTTTTTAATTATGAAATAAATATTTATTTTATTTTAAAAACATTGCTCGAAAATTTTAAATTATTTAAAATTTAATAATATTTTTAAGTATTGTATATTTATTTTATTTTATTTTCTAAACTTATGATTTATAAATGTCCTTACATTATCTCTAATTTATTTTTATTGTTCAATTTTTTTAGTTTTTGATTTTAACTATTAGACTTGAGTTATGTGGACTTATATTATGACTTTTATTAGTATAATATAAAAAACTTTCTCATCTCAAATTTAAATAAGTTTTACCCTTTTTCCTATGATAAAAAATCTGAAACAATAAAAAAAAATTTAGTCACCTTTCTCTCTCGGCGCACGTTAAGTGTTTTAACCTGCGCCTCTTCGGAAAATGGGAGGAAGAGGACGACCAAGGAAAAACACTAGAAAATTCACGGATATCAGCATTAAGGAACAAGGAAAGCAATTAGGAAAAGCTAAAGAGAAAGTGAACGAAGAAGATGACCCAGATATAGAAAGTGATAGTGAAATGAACTGGCCAGATCTGAGCACCGCTCAGCTGAAATTGGCAACACCGGAGAAGACAGTGACCAGAGTGACACCAATGATGAACTCTGGCGCAAAAAACACACATGCAGGGAAGATCGGAGCTGAAGAGGCAAGTTCGAGCAAAAATCCAGGCAATGGAACAGTAAATTCAAAGGTAATCATGGAACAGAGTAACAAAGCACAAAGAAATGAGAAGGGTATGCAGGAGAAGCAAACGCAGGGACCTGGGGGAAGATCGTAGGCTGGATTGTTTAGTGAGAAAAAACTAGCTGCTAAAGGAATGAATTTCTCATATATTCCACCAGTGGTACAAGATGGTGAGGTAGTGGTACAATTGTTGGAAGATGACATAGAGGAGGAGCAATAGAAATGGAGTAGACCATTAATTTTATATGTTGTGGAAAACACCCCAACAATTGGAGCAGTTGAGCGATGTATAGCTCAACAATGGGGGAAAATCAGGAAGCCGAAGGTATTGTTCCATAGCGATGGCTATTTCATTGTATTGATGCATAGTATTGAAGAAATGGATGATGTTATGATGAATGGACCATACACAATGAATAATAGACCAATTATCATTAGGCAATGGAAGGAGGGGTTTGATTTTGAGGATGAAATCCTCAGAACTATCCCATTATGGGTGAAATTTCCTAAACTGACACTTAGTTACTGGAGTAATAAAGCTCTAAGCAAGATTGGGAGTGGGCTAGGTAAACCTCTATATGTTGATGCATGTACAACTATGACTGACAGAGTTGTATATGCAAGAGTCCTAATTGAGATGGATATTACTAGGCCTTTACCAGGATCAATAATACTATGTGACCCTACTGGGAAAAAGATTGATCAGATTGTGCAATATGATTGGAAGTCACAATACTGCCAAGAATGTTGTCAACTTGGCCACTCATGTAAGGAGCAACAGAAACAACATAATAAAGAGGGACAGCAGAGGATAAATAATCAGAAGCCCAAGCAGGAATGGAAAATTATAAGGAAGCTTGATCCAAAGGTGGATAGGATAGATGGACAAGGAAGGTTCAAAGAGCAGCTTGAAATAGAAGAAGAATTAGCACCAAAACAGTAAGATGTTGGTATCAATGGCAGATTGCTAGTGGAAGGTCTGCATCAAAAAAACAAATGGGAGCCAAAGGGGGAGAGGAAGTCAACATAGGCAATGCATTTAAAATACTTGTTGACACTGCCTAGAAAATAATGCTATTCTCTGAAGAACAAGAGATGAGAAGTAGAAGGAGCAGACAAGGTAGTGAAGAGAATCCCAAAACAACAAATATAACATGACGAACATTATAACATAGAATGTAAGGGGCATGAATAAGGTGTATAAGCAAAAACTACTAAAAAATTTCTGTAAGGAGAATAATGTAGCAATGATAGTAGTTCTGGAAAATAGAGTTAAAGAAAGTAAGGCTGATACAATAATGAGGAAAATATTTGGAGACTGGAAGTGGATAACAAATTATGAAGTAGCACCAGGTGGGAGAATCTGGATTGTCTGGGATCAGGCAAGAGTGGAGTTTGAAGTCAAACAAGTGCATGATCAATACATAGCAGGGCAGATAACTATAAGGCAATGTAACAATAACTTTTTATTTGTTGCAGTATATGATAAACATAACATCCAAGATAGGAAGAGTATGTGGAATGAGCTCAAGGGGATAATGAATGGAGTAAAGTGGCCAAGTGTTCTAATGGGGGATTTCAATAGTATAATGTCCATTGAAGATAGAGTACAAGGTAACCCAGTACAAGATGTGGAAGTGAGAGACTTTAAAAACTTTATAGAGGAGGTTGGATTGTCTGAAATGAGAACAATAGGGAGATACTACACATGGACAAATAACACAGTGCACAGTAGAATTGATAGAATCTTAGTCAATGCAGAATGGATACAAAAGTGGTCTCAAATGGAGGGGATCATCTAACAACCTGAATTTTCTGATCACTGCCCATTGATGATAATTATGGTTGAAGATAATGTACAGGTAAAGAGACCTTTCAAGTTTTTTAACTGCCTAGCTAACCACCAGAAGTTTGAGGAAATAGTGAAGCACTGCTGGAAGAGGGAACATAGGGGCAACAAGATGCAAAAGATTTGGTACAAGCTTAAAGCAATGAAAGGTGAATTGAAGAAGTTAAACAATCAGGAATACAAGAGTGTGGGGGATAAAATAAAAGAAACACAAAACAAACTGACACAGCTACAACAAAGTATGCAATCTCCAAAGAATGATAGTGCAGTCATTGATGAAGAAAAAAAGACTAAAATGGAGCTGGCTAAATGGATGGAAGTAAAGGAAAAGCATACTGAAACAAAAGGCTAGAGTCAAGTGGCTAAAAGAGGGGGACTCCAACACAGCATATTTTCATGCTTGTGTGAAAAACAGACATGCAAGGAATCATATTGGAAGACTTACAAATAATGAAGGGCACATACTGCATAACACAAAGGAGGTTGAAGAGGAAATCCTACAGTTTTATAAAACATTACTAGGTACAACAGCATCTGCTCTACCAGTAGTGAATCCAGATATAATAAGGAGTGGGAATATGCTGAGCAGGGAACAACAATTGCAGATAATAAAGCTAGTTACAAAGGAAGAAGTACTGATAGCTTTGAAGGGTATAGATGATAGCAAGGCACCAGGGTGTGATTGATATAATGTCTATTTTTTCAAGGGGACATGGAGCATAACTGGAGAAGATATCACATCAGCAGTACTGGAATTCTTTGAAAGTATAGATTTGTGCAAAGCCATAAACTACACTACTATTATAGTTTTTTAATGTTTAATTAATTTTTCACTTCCATATTTCTAGCTAATATAGAGAAAATCTATGAGTGGATCAATATATAGATATAAATATAGATATACATATAGATACAAATATACATATAAATATAGATATATAGATTAAATTTGTCTAAGATCTATTTAGATTATGTATAAGATTCATTAAATTACTTCCATTAATTATATTTCTATTTATAATTTTTAATAATTAATGTTATCTTAAAATTGCCAAGTGGCTTCATTTTAGCTTGCCACTTGGCTTAACCACATGCTTCACTACTCTCCTTTTAATATAATATAGATTAGATTGAAACTTAAAAAAGAGTTTTTAAAGTTGTATTTAAAAATAAAACTTTTATATTTAAAGTTGGGTTTGAATATGCATATTATTTGAAGAAAAGTTGAAGTTTATTTCACCAGTTTTTTGGGAACTAGAAAACTTTTGAAGTTTTTTTCCCAAAATATGATCATATTTCATAAAAAATAGTAATATTTAAAAAAAAAAATTAAAAAGTGAAACCAAAATCTATTGCCAAACTAGAGCTTAAATTTGTGTCCGAAATATAATTTTATGAATTTGAAGCCTTTGATTAAGAATGAAGTAATTCTCATCCATCATCTTTTGGCGGTACACATATTTTTTTTCACTATGATTTCTGTATATATTATATTTTCTAATTAGTAAAATTGTACATTTTGCAGTACTTTTTTTTGGTAATTAAAATTTATCATTAATCACCAATAACAACATTACAAAGCATAACTTAACTACTCCCATCTAGCTAGATCACAAAGCAAAGTACACAAAAGACTATGACTAATAGCCCGTTTGGCCAAGCTGTAAAAATCAGTTTATTTTGAGAAGTGCTTTTTTTCAAAAATGCTTTTCTCAAAAGCACTTTTGGTGAGAATCAGTTTGTGTTTGGTTAATTAGTTTGAAAAACACTTCTAAGTAGCAATTAGTGTTTAGCCAAACTTTAAAAAACTGTTTCTAAGTGTATTTTTCTCAAAAGTGCTTTTGGAGAGAATCTATTTTTTTCTGCTTTTCCAAAACTGCTTCTGCTTCTCCTCCAAAACACTTTTTTTTCTTCTAAAAGCTTGGCCAAACACCTCAATTTTTGGCCAAAAGTACTTTTGGCAAAAAAAAAAAAGCACTTTTGGCCAAAAAAAAGCTTGGCCAAACAGGCTATAAGACTATGACTACCAAAGCTCCTAATCCATATTTCTATCAACAACTCCCATCTAGAAGAAGAGTTGTTATACTAAACATTTTATATTTTCATTTGCTCTAAAGTTGCACATGCAGGCACAATCTCCCTCGCCAGGCTATTGTAATCTCTGGTGCTCCCTTCAAAGACCCTGTGATTTCTTTCCCTCCACAGTATATGTATATATTCAGCATAGATCATCTTGAGGAGTTTAGCTGGTGCAGTTTTCCCCTTGGAGTGTTGACAAACAAATTGGAGGTGTTCATTCCATGTATTGCACTTTATATTCTGAAGTTGTGCCCACTGAGTCAGTCTTCCCCAAATTTTTGCTAGCATAATTACATTCAGCAAATAGGTGGTCTTTTGTCTTAGGATTGGATTGACATAGTACACAAGAATCATTCACATTAAGTCCCCATTTCCTAAGTCTGTCCACAATCAGTAACCTTCCATGACACTGCAACCACATAGTGAATATAGCTTTTGGTCTAGCAATATTCTAATACATTAAACTCCTCCAACTAGTTTTTGAGTAGGTTGGTATCAGTTGGAGATAAAACTGTTTTATAACACTCTTTTTAGCATCCTGTGGTCTTTGGAGTTGATGGATAACATCCCTTGCTTCCAAGATTTTCCTCACCATCCGGCTTGCAGTCTTTGGTATAAGCATGGTTTCTGGGTTCTGCTCTTTGATGTAGAAGAGATGTATCCATTTAATCCATAGCTTGTCTTGTTTGTGTGACAAGTCCCAGTATGTTTTGGCAATAGCAGCAGCATTCCACACCTGTATGTTGCTCAGATTCAGACCACTCACAGACTTAGATAGACAGACTTTGTCCCAAGCAATGAGAGCTATTTTGTGATTTCATTCCCCCCGACCACATATAACTTCTACGATAAGCTTCAATCACTTTAGTTGGCAAAGGAAAGAGTTGAGCCCAGTAGCATTGGATTTTAAATAGTATTGTCTGTATCAGCTGTACCCTTCCAGCATAAGATAGCTTTTTGTTGTCCATGAAGTTATTTTTGCCACTATCTTGTTGATGAGTGGTTGCCATTGTATCAAAGTCAACTTCTTAGTATCCAGTGGTACCCCCATATATTTAAAGGAGAGTTGTCCTTGAGTGTAGCCCAACAACTGACATACTTCTTCTGTAACTTTGTTTTCTATTCCTCCACAGTATATAGTACTTTTTGCTAAGTTAGCTTGTAGTCCAGATGCAGTTGAGAATGTCAGAAAAAAAAGCATGAAGCCTCCTCACTGAATCTGTGTCTCCCCTTGCAAACAACAATAGATTATCAGTATAGCTCAGATGAGTGATGTGTAGTTTCCCACATCTAGGATGATATTTGAATCTTTTGTCCTGTTTCAATTCATTGAGGAGTATGATCAAATATTCCATGGCAATCGGAAAAAGGAAGGGGGAATTGAAAGGTTTTATAGTTTCCCCATTAAGCAAAAAAGTGCAATTGACAGTTCTGACACATGCCATTAACCATTTTATGAACCTGTCAGGGAAAGCCAATCCTTCCAAAACTTGTTCAAGGTATGCCCATTCCACTAAATCATAAGCTTTTGTAATTCCACTTTGATTATGCACCTACGGAGATGTGTTTTCTGCTATATGATTTGACCAACTCATGAGCCAAAATAATGTTGTCAACTAATTTCCCCCCCAGGGATGAAGCCTGATTGTGCCTCTGATATGATGTAGTTCATGACTTTTTGAAGACTCCCAGCCAGGACTATAGCAATTAGTTTGTACAATATTGTGCAACAGGCTATTGGTCTATAATATTTCACATTGCTTGGATTTGCAATCTTTGGCAGCAAAGTTAGCGTAGTGCAATTAATGGCTTTGTATAGGACCCCTATGGTGAAGAACTCTTTCACTATCTCACATACCTCTTCCTTGATGACAGGCCAGACTTTTTTAAAAAATGCAGCATTAAATCCATCAATTCTAGGAGCTTTGTGAGCTCAAATTGAGCATAGAGCTTTATATATTTATGTATCAGTTACTGTGGCACACAATTCAAACTGTTGAAGATGTGATAGTCTAGGTCCATTTCTCATCACCAACATGTTGACTCCTGGTAGAGTAGTGGTTGCTGATCCCATCAGGGATCTGTAAAAATCAGCAAACTCTGTTTTGATAGCTCTGAGATCCTGTAATTTCATTCCTATCAAAGAAGTGATTTTCAGGATCTGTTTCTGATGCTGTTTTTCTTTCATCACAGTTGTGAAGTATTTTGTGTTTGAATCACCCAGCTTAATCCATGCAGCTCTAGATTTCTGTTGCATTGTACTTTCTTCTATCAATGACCATTTTTCTAGTTGTTGCAGGCACACCTTCTCTTTGATCAGCCAATGCATCCGAGTAATTATTTTGCATTTCTTGTTGGACTTCTTTCAGTATGACCCTAGCTTTAGATACCTTCTCAGCAATACCTTTGAACTCCTCAGAATTAAGTTGTTTGAAAGCAGGCTTCAAGTGCTTCAGTTTTAGCCATACACTTTTCATTTTCCCTCCTGTTTCAATTTTTGACCACCCTTCTTCAACAATCTGCCTAAACTTTATGTGATTTGTCCATAAGTTGAAGAACCTTAAAGGTACCTTAATGTTGCTTTTGGGGGGTCTAAATGGAATTAATAGGGGCACATGATACGAAATAAAAGGCTCTTCAAATACAGCTATTAGATGACCATATTGTACCATCCATTCATCATTTGTTATTGCTCTGTCTAGTCTGCTACAAACTCTGTCTGCTCCTTGTTGTTTATTAGTCCATGTGTAATAGTCACCTCTTCATGAAATTTCATTGAGTAATAAGCTGTTGTAACAATTTGTAAAGTCTTGCAATTCTGCTAAGGTAACTGGAGATCCTTGTCTGTCTTGGGGATATAAGATAGCATTAGAATCCCCACATAAGAGCCAAGGGTATTTCCTCTAGGAGCCAAGCTTTGCAAGTCATTCCACAGTTCTTTCCTCTGGTCAATTGTATTAAAGCCATAGACAACTGTAAGTAAACAACTCATTACATTCTGCTTACCAGTGACATGGCAGTGAATTAGTTGAGCTGTCTCTTTAACCAGTTGAATAGCATACATTTTCTTATCCCAAACCACCCATATTCTACCATTTTTTGCATCTCTGTAGTTAGAAAGCCTTTCCCAGTTAGGAGTCACCTTGCTAGTTATGCGTTGTGCTTTATTTTCTTTTATTCTAGTCTCTAAGAAAGCAGCTACTTTAATATGATTTTCTTTGAGGTATTGCTTTAACTCTTTCTACTTATACATATTATTGATCCCTCTAACATTCCAAAATAACTGTCATCGATTTATTCTAGTACCACCTCCTGCATCAGGAGGTTTAGTATTGGCAACTCTTTGTTCCTTCTTCGGTAGAGCTTTGAATCCATTACTTGTTGACATACCTTCATAGATTAACCTGGCCTCAAAGGTTCTCATTAAGCCCGATCTCTCCATCTGCTTATTAGTCTACTGTTGTTCTGCTGATTTTCGTCCACTACTTGCACTTTTTGATTTTACTTGTGTCTACCCCTCATCTGCATTCCTCTCAGCTGCATTTAGAATATTTTTCCCTTTGACTATGTTATTGTTATCTGCCTGCTGTATCATTTGTTGTTGTTGCTCCTGTTTCAGTTGATCAACCACATGCTATTATTGAACTTTTGGTACCCCACCTTGAAACCTGTTTAGGTCTTCTGTTTCTCTGAACTTGCATTGTTTGCCCCTCATGTTTCCTCTTCCCACAATCATGGCCAATCTTTACACATTCCGAACAGTATTCTGGTTTCCATTCGAACTCAAGCTGAAACTGTTGCCCAGATGGATCTTTAACTATAACTTCAGTAGGCAGTTTCTTAGTAACATTAACCTCAATCAGAATTCTAGCATAGACACCCTGGTTTGCTTGGTAGTGCGTTGATCAGCAAATATAGGGATGCCCAAGGTATTGGACATCCTACTTAGAGAGTTCATGCCCCAACAGTTCATAGGAAGGTTAAGGAATTTTATCCATAATGGGATTTCTGTAAGGAATTCAGCATTAAAATCAAACTCTAGGGTCTATTATTTAAGGATGACTGGCCTACTATTCATGGTATATGGCCATCCATACAAGATGTCCTGCAAGTCACCTAAGTTTTGGAATTTAACAATGTAGTATTCCTCTTCATGGAGGAATAATTCAGGTTCAGCAATAGTGTTCCAAGTTTGAGAAATGTACTTATGCATCTGATTGTAACCAGGTATTTTCCCAATTATATAAACAACTAAGGACTTTCCTCCATTTTTCCGTCTCATTATCCACCTCTGTTTTGTCTAAGTTCACGGCATATTGCCCATTTATCACTTCTGGAGCAATATAGGTTAGAGGCATACCATTTTCTGCAGATCGATTCCCAGTAAAGAGTTTCGCCCATGGTGCGTCACTCAGATTTTCCTTCACTGGTGCTAGAGCTGTTGGTCGCTGTTGATTCTCCTCTGTCTGGGCCGAGTTAGGTCGTTTCTCTGATGCAATTGATTTCTCTTCACTTCCGATGGTGCTTCCTTGATTTATCGAGGGATTTGAACTCAGAACCAATTTCTTAGAAGCACCAGTATTCCCACTCGTTGTTCCCACTTCAACTGAACTAGTTGAAATTTGAGCCCCAATTGGTGTTACAACTTGTTGAGTGTTGCCGCATTCAATGGTCTCAGCAATTACGGTAGCACTGACAGAGCTTCCTACAATTACGATCGGTTGGTTTTTGAAAGGTCTTCCTCTCTTCTTAGCCATGGCAACCGAGATTCAGCGCAGGTTAGCATAACCTACGCCGAGAGCAGAGCTAGAGAGAGAGTAATTATAGCCTGTTTGGCCAAACTACTCAACAGACATTTTTTTCCCTAATTTGAGGTGTTTGACCAAGCTTATTTGAGGAAAAAAAAGGTATTTTTGGGAAGAAGCAGAAACAGTTTCAGAGAATCATAAAAAAATAGCTTCTTTTCAAAAGCATAAGTTTGGCTTTTCTTCTTACCTAAAATACCCTTAACAAAATATAATATATACCAAAATAACCCTTAAACCTAATACTTAGAATATTAATTTATAAATATTTCTTCTTATTTTTAGGAAACTTTTCTAATATATAGTGACTTTAGGGGTGAATGCTTTTATATTTGTTGAAGGAATTTTGATATATTTAACTTATATTAAAAGAATTAAGTACTTTTTAATTTTATTTTCATATTTTACTTAAATAAAATGATTTTTTTAATTATTGCATGTAATAACAAAATTTTGATATTATTTATTTACTTATAATATTAATTATTGTGCTTTTCTGATTAGCCAAACACAAACTGCTTCTTTCCAAAAGTACTTTTTTCAAAAGCACTTTTGAAAAAAGTACTTCTCAAAATAAGCTGATTTCTCCAGCTTGGCCAAACAGGCTATTAGTCGGGGAATATGATTTTTATACTGGGAATACTCAGCATAACTCATTTAGCAGTACTTTTAAAATGTAAGAACTCAATGTATGAATACTGATTAAAAAATTTGATGCTTTGACTTTGAACTTTGTATTCCGGGAATAGCAATATGCAAAACCATGATTTAAAAATGATTTGGGCAGTTCTTAAACCAATTGTGACAAATAAGTGAAGTCTCTTTTAAACTATTTTAATTTAATAAATTGATTTGATAAACTAATCATGATTAGGTAAGAAAAATAAGATTAAAAATCAGACTTAACAAGCATTAGTGTATGCCTTGACTGAAGAATATTATTCCTCAATCAATTAATCATATTCAACAAACTGCACAGGGAAGAGAGCTTTTTAACGGCAAACAGGCTGAAATTATGTTATTCCTAAGTCCTATCACTATAATGGTCGGGGTATCTTTGTTAGTTGATCATTTCTAATTTCAAAGGGGAGTTAATATGGGAAGTGCAATGGTAACAGGTTGACGTGAATTTAGTAACTTTGCCTAGATTTTATATTTGTATCAAAAATTTACTAAACGTATAAAAATATTTATCTAGGAATGTGGGATCATAAACTTAAAATTTAGAGCACCTCTGGTTGAGTAAGACTACATTTGGGAGATTGATAGGAATGGCTTCGTAAAGGACTAGTCTTAGCTGAATACCCTTTAAATTGGCGGTATTTAGAAATTGGCCTCGGGCCCGCACCCGCACTGAGTTATTGCTCTTCCGAGATTTATCTATTGGCTTGATAGATTTTATGTCATATTTACGCTACTTACATATTAAATTGTTCATCAAAGTTTCTACTCGGTTGGCATAGTTTTGCTCTTCAAGAGTTTCTCTATCGGATTGGTAGAATTTTTGAGCTTTTAAAAGTAAATTATTAAACCGATGTTTGAATTTAAAATTTAAGCACAAATTATCAACATTTAAATAATTTTAATAACAATCGATTATTAATTTCTATTTTTTACCACTAAACAAGAATTTCAAACTTTATATACCGAAGAACTATAATGTTCTTGATTAAAAATATATATTATAATACAGTAAAAAATGGTGACATTTCGTCAAGACCTGTCTGTTGGAGGACACACCGTGTAATTTTATGACTACATTTGGTCTTGGGCCCAAATTAGGGTTGGACTTGCTTTACTGAACCCTTCTGCTTCTTGGAAAAAATTCTATCATATGGCCCTTTGGGGCATCACTATTTATATTTGGGTGTATGACAACTTTGTTAAAATAGCACGATTAGTTATTTTTCGGACTGGTCATTTAAAAATAGTCAGAATTTGCAAAGTCATTGAAAAATAGCTACTATTTTGTTGCAACACGGAAAGTTCCAGCATAATATACTGGAGATCGGTGCACCTGTGTATGAACTTCCAACTTATTATGCTGGAACTCCAACACGCGGAAAGTTCCAGTATAACAGTGTTTTCGCTCAAATTTATCTTTACATGAAAAGTGGCTAAATTTTGATTACTTTTGAAACTGTGGCTATTTTTGAATGACTACTTATAAATCTGGCTATTTTTGAATTTCTCTTAGGCCCAAACTAAGATCGGACTTTGCTTTACAGACCTATTGACTACATCTTTTCTTCTTCTTTTTTTATTCCTTTTGGGCCCTTTATAGGCCCTTCTCTAAGCAGATAAGATGTGCTCGAGACTTTTCATTGTGATGGGAATATGTTGAGGAATTACACATAATACAACCTTTTGAAATCAATCTATTATTAAAAAGAAAGAAGTCAGCCATGAGAATTTGCCGAGTGTTATGTGAAAAAAATGTCATGTGGCAATTTTAGTTAAAATTAGGTAAAATTAATTTATCTTTTGAATTTGAATTTCAAAATACTGAAATATCTACCCTTTTACATTTTTTAAAAATTAATTTACCAACAACGATTAATTATGGGAAGTTACCAAGTAATAAAATTTGGGAACGATTGTGTGCAAATTCTAATGATGATAATTAGTTTATTTTTTAAATTTGAATATGATAATAATAAAATATCAAATTTTTTACATTCTTTAAAAGTTAACTTACCAACAAGATCCAATAAAATATCTCTGCAACCTTTTGTTGGTTTTACCATTGCGCGCCTAAACCCTAAGGAGTGTGCGCTTCAAACACCCTACGATGTATCACAACGGTTCATATTTTACGGTACATACCTCCAATTCTTTCTCTTTTCTTCGCAAATCACTCAACAATTCTGCATTACAAGAGATAAGTTCTATGCTTTTGTAATTCTAGAATACTTATTAAATTTCTATAACAAATAAATTCTCAGAATTAATTTTGACGCTTCTCTGGATTATGAATAGATATTTAACTAGAATATAGAAAAGTAACGAATCTTTCAGTCCTTTCTTTCTTTCACTCCCTACTTCTCTACATTATGAACATATATCTAACTAGAATAGAGAAAAGCAATAAAAATTTCAGTTCTTTCTTTCTTTCACTCCTTGCTTTCCTTTTCTTTAGTTGTTATATAATTTGTTCAATAGAAATACTAGAAGGCAACTAAGAATTTCATTACAAAATCAAAGGTTTGATTTTGTAATGCAATTCTTAGTGATTTGTGCATACCACAGGACATTATATTCTACGTTAATTCATTGATTTCACTATGTATTTGTATCTTTATTTTGACTTATACTTCTTTTCAATTAACATGGGACATAATGGCAGATGAAAGTAATTTTATTAGCAAAATTAATAGCGAGTCAATGAACTGAAAATGAAAGGTTCGTATTGCTAGACGTTAGGAAAATCCGGATCATGACGGACCTGATATTCCGTATTCAATTGAGCGTATTCTGATGGATGAAAAGGTAATATTTATAAACTTCGTTTATATATACTTCAATATGCTATCACCATATAGGGAATAACTTAAATTTTTTGAACTAATTGAATGATTTTGTAAGGCGACCGCATTCACGCAAGTGTTGGCAGGTCTCTTATCCCAAAATTCAAGCAACAAATTAAGGAAATGAGTTGTACATCATGAAGAATTTCATGGTTTGTCCAAATAATATGAGGCTGAATACCAAAAATCACAAGTTTAAGTTGATATTCACACAAAAGGTCATTTTAAGGAAATACAAGATCTACAATTCAATATGTGTATCTTCAAATTTAGAACATATGGCACCTGTCAAATCCACAAGAATTTGACAATACTGAACTTTTTGGTAATTAAATCTTTCTCATATTTTTTCAGTTTTAGTTTACTTTTCTTTATATGTTTTCTTATGATCGTGACATGAAAAAAAATCTCAATCTCAATATCTGACGTATCTAAAATTTTAGTCCATGCGGATTAGTTCAATTAAAAAAATTAATTGTCAAATATTGATGAAGAATCAACTTTTATCATATCATCTCCTTCACTTTCTTATGCATTTTAAGCTTTTCATCTCATTATGGAACACACATTCCACCAATTTCATATTTATGAGTAGCTGGCAACATTTTCAATGGACATGTTATAGTTTGAATACCAAGGTCTTTCTTATAATTAGAAGTAGTTGAAGATTAATCTCCTAAACATGAGTTCCAGGAACTATGAATTTATGATCCAAATCACTCCAATTATAGTAAAAGTTGAAGTTTAATATTTAATTTGAATTTCTTTATTTTGTTAGCTGCATAACCATTTAGGTGGAATGTTAGATTTTGGGTGGAGCCTTATCTTATTCAATCTTTGAGAAATAACAAAACTTAAAATATCTCAAGCATCTTAAATATATCCTTCGTGAAATAGAGTGTTTCAAAAATGCCAAATGAAATGTAACCATTAATCTATGATTCGTTATCTTCTTTCTGTCTTATCAGCTATGTTGTTCGGCCTCTCCAAAAATATTGCTGCACCCGTGTCAGATCTTCCAAAAATGCGCTAAATTTGGAGGATCCGACACACACCCAACAATATTTTTGAGGAGTCCGAGTAACATAGCTTATCAGTACTCATTGAGAACTAAAGCAATCCCAATTATAGTAAAAGTTGAAGTTTCATATCAAATTTGAATTACTTTATTTTGTTAGTTAATTAATCATTTATGTGGAATGTTAGTTTTGCGGGCTTGAACCTTATCCTTCTTTCTTTCTTTTTGTGAGCTGTCGAATTCTCTTGATGTTTTATTAATGAAGCAACTTTTAAGGTGCTTAAAAAAATAGTATATCTGCAAGAGTGGATCTGTATATTTTTTGACTTAATTTTTTTTATCATCTTATTAATAAAAACTGTGTATTTTATTTATCTCTTTTATGTCTTATTTGTTTGGTATACCAATTGCTATATTTTATGTAGATTCTTCAGAAATTTATTAATTATTATACATTATTTTTTTATACTAACTTCAATTTTTTCGCTGATTTTTTTTTGTTAATATTGTTGTAGATGTTATTGGCGAAATTGTGAGTTATGGAGATGTACATTCTATCAAACAAGATGATAGAATCTGTATGTTCATGAACGTACGTTGAGATACAAGATTATGTAATCTACCCAATATTAATTAAACCAAATAAATATTTCAATAATTTGTTATTTCTATTCACGTGCTAACCTTATAATAATTGTAGGAGCAATAATATTTCTACAACTTTTTTGTTATGCTTACTGATGACGAGGATATTATAAACAAATACAATCCTTCTCCACGTGCAGAGACATTCAAAGTATGTTTCTCTACTGAAATATTTCTCAAACTTTGCTATTTGTGATTGAAGAAAATTTTAATTATGATATATATTTTTTATAGGGTCGGGATTTCAATAATAACCAAGTCATTCACGAAGATAACGAAATCATGGTGATTTTACAACTCACCATTAACATTTCTTTATATTGTCGATTCTTTTAATAAAATTATTTGCAGGTGTATACAATAATAAAACAATAGGAATTATAGTTTCACTGCTGATTTTTACAACTTTTTATATTTTAAATATGTAGGATTCTATTGAAGATGTTGACTTTATCGATGTTGCAAATACACCTGCCAATATGAGTATAACTAATGTCATACCAGTGGTTGAAGAAGATCTGTATGCTCAGTTGTCAGGAAATAAGATCAAGAGAGTTTTTAAGAAGAAGATATCATAAGGTGTTTACATATGTAACAACTGCAGAAACGAAGAATTATTTGATTAGTTAGTTTAGTAGTTTCGTTTGTTATGAAAAAGATGTTTGAATCGTTTCTTGTTTTTTCTTGTATTTAACTTTTCCTTTTTCGTTAGTTTGGTAACTTCATCAGTTATAGACAACATGTTTGAATATATTCACGCTTCATTCAATTTTTGAACTTCTCCTATTTAGATACATACAATAGTCCATACATTTTTAACTTAGTGGAAAGGCTACTTGAACGTCCCATGTTGGTTATTTTTAACTCATTTCACTGTTATATTGGTTCTCTATGTAGTCGAAGAATTTTCCTGGTTGATATATTTCTCCATCAAGCTATCTAGAATTGATGTGAAACTGAAACTTTATTGTGTGACGAACAACCTTTAATTGATGTGAGGGTAAAGTTATCTCATTCGACTAAAGTAAATTGTCAATGAATTGAATGAGTATGGCGAATTTAAGCCATGAAAAGGATGGTGGAGTTGAGCTACTATTTTATTAAATCTCTCAATAGTTGATCTATTATTTTGTTCACGAGAAAGTCTAGAATTGATGCAATTTATTTTTGCACGAATCCATTGATTAGACACTGATGGAGTTGAGTTACAGGAGCCAACTTTTTTTAAAGTAGTATTAATTATTTTGGCAAAACTTTATAGTACCATATTTTCTAAAATCAACTTAGAGTTGAGATACTCTTTTGATTAAATTTTTTAATTTCTTGCAAAGCGTAGTTACTTTAAATTCACTTTTTCCTTCTTTACTATGAAAATTTTGATAATTTATGTCATTTATATTTACTGAAGCTTTCACCAAATGTGGTGACATACGAGAAGTGTGGAGCCTAGAATATTAGGGCCTAGAGGGTTGATCTTCTACTTCCAGCTGTTGAATTTGGTATTAATATGTTTCGATGAATTGAGGATCTAAAAAAAGGGTGACAGATTGGTTAGTAAGAGGAAGCCAAAGGATTTGACTTACCAATTTTCGGGAGCTAAACTGTTACAGCGTAGAAAAATTATAGAAGATCACTATAAGAATTGACAACCATGACTAATATAGAATGATCAATAGTCATCAATTTAATGTTATTGATGCACTTAAATTACTTTAAAATATAAATTATATATTATTCTTTTTTCCTCTAAATAAAATACTAATTTATACTGGACTAGGACTATCTCAACTAATTGAGAAGCGTATCTTTAATTAGACGATGCACCTTTTCAATTGCGGTGATTAATTATGCTTCGGACGATGGGAAGAGTATTGAATAAGTTGACGCAGAAGCTTTTATTGTCCTTATTTTGTGAAGGAAATAAACTTCAATCACTCCAGAAAGAAATGTAAAACTACTCTTAATTATCTATATTGATCTTATTTTGGATTTGATATACGTTTTATCCTTGACTTTGCGTGAGTGCATAAATATTGGTGGTCCGTAGCATAGATACAATCCTATGAAATTCATATATTTATTTTTTGGTTTAATTTTTTTGAATGTGATCGCTAAATTTCGTCTGCAATATAGACATGTTTCTACTATATTATTTTTTTCCTTTGAAACTATTCGTGCATCGCGCGGGTACGTATACTAGTTTATTTAAAAGAAATACAACTACTTTTAAAAAACTACATACATACAATTTATTTAAATTATTTTAAAATTTAAATTTTTAATTAATTATAAATAATTTTATATCTCTAATATATTTCTATGAAGATTTTCTCTCTCACCTAATCCATCCATATAATTTTAAATTTCTTTTCCCTTCAAAATTTGTAATGCACATGAATAGATATTCATTCCCAAGTGTTATTAATATACAGTCAAACCTCTATGTAACAACTTCGTTTGTTCCGATATTTTTTGGATGCTATAGTAAATTGTGTTATAGAGGATATATATTATAACATAACATATTATATCGGTTCCCAAAAAATTTGACTTTTATAGTGAATGGTTATTATATAGAAATGTTGTTATAAATAGATCTGGTTGTACTGTACAAATATACACATGAATGGATATTCATTCCCATGTGTTATTAATATATTGTATAAATATACATTATATATAATATATAAGTAATTTAATTAGTGTATTCTTACAACGAATTAATATGCATATATTTTAATGTATATTTTCCTTACAGTACTATACTATATAAATCTATTTCATATACAATATAATGCAAAATGGGAATATTTATAACATTACGATGATGTGTTTTAGTGAATCAAATTTGTCGGATGAATAATACATTTAAGTAACAAATTCTGCTAATTAAGTAATAAAATTTCTATTTACTTTAAGCAATAAGACTTATGCATTTTTTTAAAATTTGCAATGATACATGAATGAATATTCATTTCATTATAAATATCAGTAATATACTATGTAGATTTAAATTATATATAATAGATATTAATATATAAGTAATTAACTAACTCTAGACTAACTAACTAATATATATATATATATATATATATATATATATATATATATATATATATATATATATATATATATATATATTTAAAACTGTAAATGTTCATGCACTGTGATGGATGATTTTCTTTACAACTAATTCATGTTAATGTTTATTTTTCCTTACAACTAAGGTATTAAATATTTCATATGATATAATAAATCATGATGAATCATAAATGTGAGTTGTATCAATAATATTTGATTGCTAGTTGACTTCCTTAATTATAGGGATTCTACCATATTTCTTGGGTGACTTAATAAAACTGACACTATTTACTTATTTAATATGGAAGCACTTATATTGTATAAAACGTGGATCCGATAATAGTTGTATACGATGGAATATAAGTTTATAAAAGTTACAATTATGAAAATTTCCCGAATATTTTGTGTAACTTGACAAGGACCAACATATCAAATATTGCAATCTTATCCTGTCCACGTAAGCTAAATATTTTTTTATAAAAAAAAACCATAAAAAAGAACCCACATAAGTAGTCAAAAGTTGATAACAAATTTAATAAGCTAAAGAAATAATCCAGTCGATTTCATTTGGTCCAGTTTGCCATATTTTATTTGGTATCATTTCTCATAAATTTCAAAATGAACATGTATCTCCTTTTTTCCCCCAAATCGTGGTACATGATATATAAGTGAATACGGGTCAACTCATGTCAACCTCAATAGGGCCTTTTTTTTAAATTTTTTTTTTATAATTGCGGTGTTCGAATCCATTTACGTGCATCTTGATTAAGTCCACGACATACACGTTACCTTCCGCCATCAGAGATATAAAACTCATCCAGTGTTTTTGGGACTTTAATACTTATAAGATGAGAGAATCAATAAGTCAATTATTCTCTCTCTCTTTTTAAGGTTCAATGATAAGGGCGAGAGCTAGAGTGTCGGGAGCGGGTTCGACCGCATCCAGTAACTTTGAACGCTATATTTATATTAAAAGCTTCATTGAAATATATATTATTAGTTTAAAACTCAGTAACTTAAAACGATTAAAATTTTGAACTCATAATCTTAAAATTCTGGCTCCGCCTCTATCAATGACTACATAAATAATAAGTCGTGAACAAATTGAAAATTTGCTATTTAACTTGTGAACAAATTGAAAGCGTAGTGAAAGCGTATAGAATAGAAATATAAGTTGAACAAGTTCAAAGTTTTGAACTGACTTTTAAAAAGTTTGTGTCTAATTACTTTTCAAGGACAATTGTCCAAACTCCCAAGGACTGACACTTGTCCTCAAATGAGTCATTTTCCCCTTAATTATTCGTTTAATTTTTTAAAACTAAATTTCAAGCTAATTGCTCGAAAAATAATAAACAAGAAACGTAATCACGGGAAAACAGAGGGGTTTTGACATGTAGAAACACGTAATCATTGCAGCATGTTATTATAACTGTGATATTCAGGCTAATTTATGCGTATCTCAATTAATTTCATGAGGTATCTGCTATCTTCTATTAGTATAAATATCGAATAACTATGTCCACCAAGCTTGGACAGATGAAAAATCTGCCAAGCATTTTACTAGTTATCCAAAGCGACTAATTGGAAGTGAATTACATTCTTAGGGACGATTAAGCTTGAAAGATCGTAACCTTTCCAAACATATATGTCCTCCTGCTAATTAAACATAAAATTTTGGAAAAATGAAATTAATGGTTCCAAGTCACAAATCTAAGTCTATCTATTATTTTTGACTATCACGATTTTACACGAGTCGAGGAAGCGCTTTTAACCAGAAATGGGTGGGCAAATATTTAGATGCTCGTATAGTTTTGGAAGTGTTTACCTTCAAAATCGAATAACAGTTGAATTTGTACGCAATTCTAAGGATATTTAATATAATTTGATACAAGAGTACGAAGTCAGATTAATGTAGAAGTAAATGACAGAAAGATAAATACACCTTTGCAAATTGAGTAACCTTTAGCTTTGTGAAATTAATCGACCTTTAGCTAGAAATAATATTGTGAATGATAGAGTAGAATGAGTTGTGACAAAGCTGAAAAATAATACTCTATATTGCTGTTTGAGATATGTTACAATGTACCCCTTCCCTTGAATCACTCGCCCCCCTCTATTTATTGGGGAAAATCTACCTTTTTAGGTATGGTTTTATAAGAAATAATAGTCCTTGATTTTGAGGACCGTCAGCTCCCTTTTTGACTAATCGCATGATTTATGCCATAATAATTAGTTAATGGCGAGAATTACGGATCCATGTCGGCTGAGTTGGCAGAGCTTTTCTTCGAGGTCATTAAGAACAGGACCGATTATGCCTTCGACAAACTCGAGGGCAAGTTTGATGATCTCGATGACTGGCTTCAATGTTGCTTTTGAGTCTGATATCATCATATTCCGATTTGGCTGACTATGATGGACAATAGATCGAACCCCGAACTTCGATATCGAGACCGGTTTCACCTGTGACTTTGATTTCTATCCAGATACAGATGTACCGACTCTGATCTATCGCTTCAGATATCCGATCAAGCCTCGAGCTTGGTTTTACCCGTATACATGAAGTTTTATGGGAAATTCTAGAAATCAAACACCAGTACTAAATTTTTGTAAGTTAATTTCCTAAATATTTATCGAACACCTTACCGTTGCTACTTCTATTTTTTTTTGACTGAAAAAGATAATTTATTTAAAAGATATTACAAAGTACTGACAGTTACATCCTTAATAAAAGAACAAGCCTTGAGGACATTTAAATTCCCCATTTCTGCCAAAGTAAAACACACATTAGTACTGAGTTTTTTTTATCAAATACACATAGCCATTTCTGTTCATTGCTAATTTATTTAATACTAGAGGCAATGGGTTGACAAAAAGTTAATTTTTCCTGGCATGCTTGAGTCCTTCCTTGGCCATTTTGTGAGCTACCTTGTTACCTTCCCGAAAATTATGGATGATCTTCGGGTGCTTCAGCTAGTGCATTAACCACCTACAATCAGTAATAATAGAGTTGTAAGGCATAGCATTTGATTGTAATTATGAGCTCCGTTGCATCTGTTTCCACCATTAGTAGAGAGTAACCATAAGTGAGCGCGATTGGAAGACCTATTCTTAGGGCTTCTAGTTCAGATTGAAGAGGGGGAGACGATGGATTGGAGTGTTGGAAACCCAATATCCAGTCTCCTCTATGGTTTCCGAAAACACCACCCATGCCTCTCAAATTTGAATTATGTTGGAAAGCACCGTCTATGTTCAATTTGATAAAATTTTGAGAGGGTTTGTGCCATGCAATCTTAATAGAATGACATTGGGTCACTATGGGTTCCTTAGACGTGAGATGATAGTACTCTAAAGCAAGAGAGACTGCATGAGATTGGTTATAGTTAAGGGTCAAATTGTTGTGATTATTATTGTTTCTATTTGCCCAAATTATACATATGACAAAAGGGAAGAGTTATCCCAGGTTAAAAGGATCGAGAGGATATTTGGGCAAAAGTTTCTAATCTTATGCAACCAGTCAGTATGATTTTTTGTCCGAGAAAAGATTTGACCTAAACTTGTCCAAAACGTATTGACCGCAGAATAAGTTATGAAAATGTGTTCAAGAGGTTATCCCAGGTTAAAATGTGTTCAAGGTTTCTTACGAATTGACCGTTGCTACTTCTATAACACACTTAGAACTAAAAAGAATGTAGAGTTCGAGTCCGAGGTTCAAGACATTTACTTGTGAGTATGAATTCGAACATTGATTTCATGACATTCTTAAGAAACAAAATATACATATCTAAAAAAGTTATCCCCGTTTTAATTTATATGGACATTTTATTTACTAGTTAATAGGGTACATGCTTTGCGCATGTATTCTATATCAATAAAATATACTTTTTAAAAATATTACTAAAGAAATAATAAACAATGTGTTTGACTTTTAAAATAAAAATTAACAAAAAATGTATAAGTTCTCAAAAATGAAGTCTACTAAATATTTATTTAGCTAACTCAATGAAGAAAGAATTCTTTTCTTAAAAATTCTTAGATGTCTTATTGTGGTTTTTGAGGACTTCTATAGAAATATCTTATAAAAGAATATTATTATTTCTATGTTCTAATACAAAAAAAAAAATATGTAAATACTATTACCAACAAAGATTTTTCAAATAAAATAAATAAATAAATAAAAATTTCTCTGCTATTTTGGGAATGAATAGGTTGATATTATGCTCATAGAAAAAATTAATAAGGGTAAACGTAACGTCTAATGACATATATTTTTTTACCTCAAATAATTAATATATAACATAAGGGGAATCGTCGTTTGTAAAATAATAATAATAATAATAATAATAATAATAATAATAATAATAATAATAATAATAATAATAATAATAATAATAATGATGATGACTAATGATAATAATAAATGACAATTCTTTTAGAGTATAGTTTGTGTTCTATTGTTTCCCCATGATTGCTTCAAGTTTTTTATTTTTTTATTTTATGAATTTGACTTTTAATACTATTATAACCGGTATAATGTTATTCTTATCATAGCAAATTTATGAATCATATTCGATTTGTCAATTTGAAAATAATTTTACTTATATGATGAATATGGAAAATTATTAAATTGATTCTTGTTAATTAGTTAATTCAAAGGCTTAATATTTGTTCGCAACATTAAAGGAAATAATTATTTTTTGTTAATTCAAATTCTTCATTTTAGCTTATCCAATTTTAAATAATTAGTTATAATTACACTGTTATCTTAATGTCAGGACTCGGATTTTCCGCCCTCGAGAGTCGTGAAGGCGCCTACTGATGGGAGCGAGGCAAGCCAACCCTTAACGACCTTTTTCATTAACCAATTTACTTCTTTTAACCATTATCAGTTATAGCATGAAGAACGACGGAATTAAATAAATATGCGGAAGACGTAAATTTAAGAAACTGAACAATAATGCGGAAATCAACATATGCATCTACCCAAGAACTGATGTCACACTACTCACGAACTTCTAAGAGTACTAAATACAACCGTTTGAAAGAAAAATATAAATTGTTCGTCTCGGAAACATGAGATAACAGACTGAAATAAAAGATAGAGGAGACGCCGGGCCAGCGGACGCATGCAAGGCTACCTTGGTGTCTCACTGGACTGAAAGCTGGCTCCCGCGCTACTGCTGTTGTCCAAGACCTGGATCTGTGCAAAGGAGCACAAAGTGTAGTATCAGCACAACCGACCCCATGTGTTGGTAAGTGTCCAGCCTAACCTCGGCGAAGTAGTGACGAGGCTAGGACCAGACTCCAAATAAACCTGTGCAGTTCATATATATATATATATATATATATATATATATATATATATATATATATATATATATATATATATATATATATATATATATATATATATATATATATATATATATATATATATATATATATATATATATATATATATATATATATACCGAAAAAGAGAAACAGAAATAACCAGTCAATGTGGGAGGGAAAATCATGTTGTGGGGAGATAATAATTTCAAATAGAAATCCTCAATAACAGAAAGAAGTAGCAAAGCCAGAATATCAACAAGAATCAAAAGTCAACAATTTGCACGGCATCACCCTTCGTGCTTTTACTCTCATCCTCACCAAAACAATATACGGTATCACCCTTCGTGCTTTACGCTCTTCCTCACCCAAATAACAATCACAAGGCAAATAGGGTAAGAGAATCTATAACCTCGAAGTAAATCAAATAACAACAAGTAATGAAAGAAACAACATAACTCGGATATCAACAAAGAATCAGAAATCAACAAATGCACGACATCACCCTTCGTGCTTTTACTCTCTTTCCTTACCAAAGCAATCATATAATAAAAATATGCATGGCATCACCCTTCGTACTTTTACTCTTTTTCCTCACCATATAATCAATAAAATCGTCACGGAATGGTACATCGTGCGGCGCGACATCACCCTTCGTGCTTTACACTCTTTCCTCACAATAGCAAACAGTGTACGACATCACCCTTCGTGCTTTAACACTCTTCCTCATCCAAACAACAATCACAAACAAAGGGGCAAGGGAGTAGACAAAGAATGGTAGAAATCCCGGCAAGGGAATACAATTAAACAGCTTAAATCCCGGCAATGGAACACAATTAAACAGTTAAATCCCGACAAGGGAACAATAACAATATTCTCAGCATCCCGGCAAGGGAGATAATCAACAAAGTAACAAATATCCGGGCAAGGGAGATAATCAACAAAGCAACCAACATCCCGGCAAGAGAGCAATTTAATAATTCTTTCTCTTTCTTTCACTTTCACTTCTTATCTCACTTTACCACCTGAGCCAACGCTCCATGGGGGTTCAATCATCTCGTATACTTTCACAATTTGCATTATAACTCAAGCCAATGCTCCTCGAAGTTCAGGGATCATAATTTCTTTCACGTGTTTGTTACAATATATAGAAAATCATCATTAAGGCATGGAAGATACAACAAAATCAGAATATCCGCAATATAAAGACTCGCGGTCATGCTAGACACCAACGTATAGATACTCGTCACCATGTCTATACGTCGTACTCGACAATTAGCATGTAGCAAATAAGACTCAACTCCTAATCCCTCAAGCTAAGGTTAGACCAAATACTTACCTCGAAGCTTTGAACACCACTCAAGCCTCAATTATAGCTTTACCCCTTGATTTCACCACCAATCCTCTCGAATCTAGTCACAAGTTACTTAATTACATCAATAAGTGCTAAATGAATCAACCCCAATGCATGAAAATGAGTTTTCTCAAAGTTTTACTCAAAAAGTCAAAATCACCCCGGGCCCATGTGGTCGAAACCCGAGGTTCGGACCAAAACCCGTTTACCCATTCCCCCACGAATCCAAATGTATAATTTATTTTGAAATCAGACCCCAAATTGAGGTCCAAATCCCCAATTTTAGAAAAAAACCTAGGTTCTACCCAAAACACCCATTTTCCCCCATGAAAATCTTTGATTTTAAGTTGAAATAATGTTAAAAGATGTTAAGGAGTGAAGAAAATGAGTTAGAAATCACTTACCAATCGTTTTGGAGAAGAAAAGTTGTTTAAAAAATCGCCTCTTAAGTTTTGAGATTTTGAAAAGTGTAAAAATAACTGAAATTCACTTGAATTTATACCCCTCTGAAGCCCCCACCGCGAACCGCGCTAAGTCGACCGCGGCCGCGTTGGCCCCTCCTGAAGACCTGCGGATCTTTGCCCCGTGCGGACCATGCAAAGCTGACCGCGGCCGCACAATACCCACCACAGACCGCGCAAAGGCGACCGCGGCCGCGCTGGCCTTTCCGCGGCCGCACGCGATTCCTCGTGGGCCGCGCTAAAGGGTTCAGAGGCTTGCAATATTTTCCTGAACCTGCAACATCTGGTCTTTTAAGTCTACGACATCCCGGAACCTACTCGGAACTCATCCGAGCCCCCGAAGCTCTAACCCTAGTTGCACACTACCTCAAAAACACTCCACGAACATATTCGTGTGATCAAATCATCAATATAACATCATGAACATCGAATTAAGCCTCAAGATCAATGAATTTTTCTCAAATTTCCTTTTAAACATCAATTTTCCAATTAGGGTCCAGATCACGTCAAATGACGTCCGTTTTTAACCAAACTGTACAGGAGATATTCAAAACATATATAAGACTTGTACCGGGCGCCGGAACAAAAATACGGTCCCGATACCATAGTCTTCTAATTAAATTTCATTTTCAATTTCCTTAATTATTTCAAGAAAACAATTTTACTCAAAAATTCATTTCTCGGGCTTGGGACCTCGGAAATTCGATTCTAGACATACGCCCAATTCCCATATTTTCCTATGGACCCTCCGAGACCATCAAATCATGGGTCCGCGTCTGCTTACCCAAAATATTGACCGAAGCCAAATTTATTCATTTTAATATCAAAACTTAGCATTTTTCACAGAATTTCATGTATAAGTTTTCCGGCTATGCGCCCGGACTGCGCATGCAAATCGAGGCAACCCTAAATAAGGTTTTCAAGGCCTCAAGGATTCAATTAGCAACAAGTGATGACTCCTTTGGGTCGTCACATTCTCCACCTCTAAAATAATCGTTCGTCCTCGAACGGACATGTCGGGAAATAGATGAGGCTAACGGCTCCGCATGTCGGACTCGGACTCCCAGGTCGAAGACTTAGGGGGCTGACCTTTCCACTGAACACGAACAGAGGGGAAATTCTTGGATCTCAACTGACGAACTTGCTGGTCTAGAATAGCTATCGGCTCCTCCTCATAGGACAAGTCCTTGTCCAACTGGACAGTACTGAAATCTAACACATGGGATGGATCGCCGTGATATTTTCGAAGCATGGACACATGAAAAACTGGATGTATGGCTGATAAGCTAGGCGGCAATGCGAGTCTATAAGCCACCTCTCCCACTCGATCAAGAATCTCAAATGGACCATTAAACCTAGGGCTAAGCTTGCCCTTCTTCCCAAATCTGATCACGCCTTTCATAGGCAACGCTCGGAGCAATACCCGCTCACCAACCATAAAACCCACGTCTCGAACCTTGCGATTTGCATAGCTCTTTTGCCTGGACTGAACTGTACGAAGCCTATCCTGAATGATCTTGACCTTGTCCAAGTCCTCCTGAACCAGATCCGTACCCAACAACTGAGCCTCTCCCGGCTCAAACTATCCAACCGGAGATCGACACCGCCTACCATACAAGGCCTTGTAAGGATCCATCTGGATACTCGACTGGTAGCTGTTGTTGTAGGCAAACTCTACCAAAGGCAAAAACTGATCCCACGAACCTCCGTAGTCAATAACACAAGCCCAGAGCATATCCTCCAATATCTGAATAGTCCGTTCAGACTGTCCATCCGTCTGAGGATGAAATTCTGTACTCAACTCAACCTGGGTGCCTAACTCTCGCTGAACTGCTCTCCAGAAACGCGAGGTGAAATGCGTACCTCGATCCGAAATGATAGATACCGACACACTATGAAGGCGAACAATCTCCCGAATATAGATCTCAGCTAACCTCTCGGACGAATAGGAGACTGCCACAAGAATGAAATGCGCTGACTTGGTCAGCTTATCAGCAATAACCCAAACTGCGTCGAACTTCCTCCGAGTCAGCGGAATGCCAAATCTAAATCATGAACTAGATAGTTCTTCTCATGAATCTTCAACTGCCTCGAAGAATAGGCAATGACCTAGCCCTCCTGCATCAACACTGCACCAAGCCCAATGCGAGATGCATCACAATAAACAGTGTAAGGCCCTGAACCTGTGGGCAGATCTAACACTGGTGCCGTAGTCAGAGCTGTCTTAAGCCTCTGAAATCTCGCCTCACACTCGTTTGACCATCTGAACTGGGCACCCTTTTGAGTCAACCTGGTCATCGGGGCTGCAATAGATGAAAACCCCTCCACGAACCGATGATAGTAGCCTGCCAATCCCAAGAAACTCCGAATTTCTGTAGCTGAGGTTGGTCTAGGCCAGTTCTTGACTGTCTCAATCTTTTTCGGATCAACCTGAATACCCTTTGCTGATACAATATGACCCAGAAATGCAACTGAACTCAACCAGAACTCACACTTCGAAAACTTAGCATATAATTGACTATCCTTCAGAGTCTTAAGAACCACTCTGAGCTGCTCCTCATGCTCCTCCCGGCTGCGGGAATATATCAAAATATCATCAATGAAGACGATCACGAACGAATCCAAATAAGGCATGAACACTCGGTTCATCAAACCCATAAAAGTTGTTGGGGCATTTGTCAACCCGAATGACATAACCAAGAGCTCATAATGCCCATACCGAGTACGGAATGCCATCTTAGGGACATCAGATGCCCTAATCCTCAACTGATGGTAGCCAGATCTTAAGTCAATCTTTGAAAATACCTTGGCCCCATGAAGTTGATCGAACAAATCATCAATCCTCGGCAATGGATACTTATTCTTGATTATGAACTTGTTCAACTGCCGGTAATCAATGCATATCACATGACATAACACTTCATAAAATCTCATGAGAGATTTATGTACCTGAATATATGAATGAAGAGATCTCTATGTTATGTCTTTATGAAAAATTATTGGAACCGATATAAAATGTTTGTCGATGACATCTATCATAGCGCTAAATATAGATGAGGATCTTAAGTCTATCGAATATAGACACAAAAGTATTGGCCAAATGGAACATAATTCAAGTAGAATTGATTCTATATGAAAGACATATAATTTTGTCTATGTAGTTCAAATACTTGAAAGTATAAAGTCAATGATATGTGCAATCAGTTTTCGATATCTTATATGTCTATCATGACATGAAAAGTTGATATGCATCTAAAGTCTCTTTAAATAGCTTATTTGACTATACTTATATGACAATCCCCAAAAGGATTAAACTACTTAAATCATATACAATTCTTGATCTTGAAGTACCACTTCCTCAGTGCAATTTGTGTACAAATGTATCTTGCTATAACTATAAGCATGATAATGTGATAGCGAGAATACCTCTATGAAGATATTGAAAATGCCATTTCATGGCAGTTTATGAAGACATTAATCTCTATCAAGAATGATGATTTCAAGATGCAATATATTCATTCAAGTTAATATGGCTAATTTATTTATCAAATCTCTACCAACGATCTCTTGAAGATGGTGTACAAAATTGAGATGCGAAGGCTCAAGGATGTGAATTGATGCTCTCATCAGGGGGAGTTAATGCGCGTTGCACTCTTTTTCCCTTACAAGGTTTTGTCCCACTTGGTTTTCCTTGCAAGTGTCGCACCTCCTTTTTACATACCCGAGAGGGTGCAAGGGAGTTTTCTCCAATTAAAGGACAGTCGAAACGGGATTTGTTTGTTTGTTTCAGAGTCGCCACCTGGGAATTTTAAGGCGTCCCAAGTCACCGGTTTTAATCCCTGAATCGAGGAGAATATGACTCTGTCTATTTAACAGTCTGCGTACTAAAAATCCGGATAAGGAATTCTGTTAACCCGAGAGAAGGTGTTAGGCATTCTCGAGTTCCGTGGTTCTAGCACGGTCGCTCAACTGTTATATTCGGCTTGATTATTTTGATTTGTAAAATACATTTTTATTGCATGATTTTATTGTTACCGCTTCTATTTATATTTAAAGACCCTTCTTTGAATCGAATCACGCGTACGTATATTCGTGTTATAAATTATATTTTTAAAAATATGCGGAGTTGTGTCACGCGCACGTGTACACAATAAAATAGATAATATTTTTATTATAATAATTATTTTTGAAATTATGCTTTAATAAAATCAAGAACATTCGCCCTTTTTGTATAATTAAGTAGTGAACCTCACATCTCGGTTTTTTATGAAATTAATAATGATATTCTCCGAGGAATCCCTTTTATTAAATATTCGATCGAAGTTGCGCGAACGCATAATCCGAATTGCTTTTAGAAATATAATCAGGTTACGCGAACATATCCCTAATCACAAAAATATTCTTGATAAGGTTCTCTACAAATTGTTATTATGTGTTGACCGCGAGCCTTGTTTTACACATATGAATCATATACCTCAAATTTTAAAGAATTAATGACGTGAAAAAGAAAACAGACAATATGTATCTAAAACTAACATTTTTTCGTGGATACAATATTTGGATGTCCATAAATCGAATCGTGTATAAAATTGGGAAAGAACTTGAAAAGTAAACAAATTAATAGTTTCCGCAGAATCTTCATTGTTTCATTTAAGGCAAACTCCTCTTCTATATATTTTTTTACATAAAATGCCATGATTCGTTTATAAATCCTATGTCCTTCTCATGTATTTGTTTTAGTCCAAAGTTGCAATGGTTTGGTTAATGTTTGCAATGGAAGATAAGAGTCAAGTTGATAAGAAAGAGAACTATTATACAAATTGATTCAATAAAATTACATCACATGCAATATAGTTGTACGTTTGAACCATTCCTAATATTGTATCAACTCACCTTCCACATATGATTATATATATACTCATCATCATGCCATATATGAACATACAACTTATATTAATCTAAACCAAAATCAGATTTTTTACAAGATATACTAATAATGTAATTTCTTGATACTTCCATTCTACTTTACATTTAGCTAACAATATTACGGGATGTAATTAATGGCCCATTTTATGCCATGTTCCCTACCTTGATATTTCAATCATGACTTCACTTAATGAAAATTCCGAAATAGATGATATTATTACAACACTTAAACGAATTTTAAGAGGTAACAATTATCTTATATTCATTACGCCAAACGTACTACTATATTAATCAACTGAAACAAAAACCAAATTTTTAACTAATGAACTTGAACGAATGGAAAACAGAATTATAATTCCCGAACTTCATTAATTTGTCATGTTGAAGCTTTTCGTGACATGAATTTACAGATATGTACCTGATATTGGAAGCAAAAGAAAATGAAGATGAGAATCAGCAGCAGTAATAACAGTACAACAGCAACAACTGCCCAACAACAGTAACAACCCAGTAACAGACCGGTGGAGTAGTAATCCCAAAAACAAAAGCTTTAAGCTTTAAATGAAACAACAACCATTAATACTAATTTCAAACAAAGAAAGAAAGCAGTAGATTTTTAGTTTTATTTTTATTTTGAAAGCTTAAATATTTTTCGGAATTTTTCTCTCTTCTATTCTCTGTCCGTTTTTTCTCTCTATCTGTGTGTGTATTTTATTTTGTCCGTATTTTGTTTTGATATTTTTCGAATCTAAAATCGGCGAATGTTTGTTTTGTTCATGTCTATGGTTAGATATTTGATTTTTGGTTTTGTTCATGTTCATGTTGTTTGTTAAATTAATTTTCAGATTTCAAAATAGAAGTTTAATTAGTTGTTTTCATATTCATTTCATGTTTGTATTATTGTTTAAGTGAATATTTGTTAGTTTGATGTTTGTTAGATTCAAATTGAAATTTAATTAACTATTTCTTCAATTTGTTTCATGTGTTTATGTATTGTTAGAAATTGTTAATATTGTTAAGTTCAAGTTTAAGTTCATAATTGTTTCTTCGTCGATCTTGTTATTTGTTTAAAGAATTTAGTTGTGTTAGAGAAATATGTTGGTTTAATCGTTTAAATCCATCATGTTTGTTGTTTAAAATAGATTTAATTCATGTTCATACTTTGTTTGATTGTTCTTGAATCCGAAATTTGTATAGCTTGATTTCTTGTTTACCATTTGTGATTATTTCTTGAATTTGTCTCATAAAGTTTAATATAGGAATTGTTGTTGTAATGTTGTTAGAGTAGTTGATTTTAAGTTCAATATGATTGAAGTTAGAAATCTAAATATACTTGTTTGTTGTAGTTATTGAATCCGAAAATAGGATTGTTTGTTGCTAAAATATTGTTCAATCAAATTTTAGTTGTTCTTTGTTGTTCAATTTGTGTTCATGTGATTTGTTGTTGAAATGTTGTTAAAATCGTGTTCATGTGATATTGTTGTTATGATGTTCATCCGTGTTCATATTGTTGTTTGAACATTGTTAGAAATTGATCATATTGTCTATATTTTGGTTAAGTTTGATTAATTGATGTGTTATAGCTGATGGGTAGTTTGGTAAATTTGTAATACGTTCAAGGGTAGTTTGGCTCTGTTTATTATTCTGCGAACTAGAAATCTGGATAAGGAATTCTGTTAACCCGGGAGAAGGTGCTAGGCATTCCCGAGTTCCGTGGTTCTAGCACGGTCGCTCAACTGCGAACCAGAAATCCGATACATTGCCATTCCTTTCTTTAGGTTGGCAAGATTTCAACAACTTTTAAAAATGCCTTTCCTCTCTTCAGGCGGGCTCCTGACTTCAACAACAACTTTGAAAATAATCGCCATTCCTCTCTTCAGGCGGGCTCCTGACTTCAACCAATACATCGCCATTCCTTTCTTTAGGTTGGCAAGATTTCAACAACTTTTAAAAATGCCTTTCCTCTCTTCAGGCGGGCTCCTGACAACAACTTTGAAAATAATCGCCATTCCTCTCTTCAGGCGGGCTCCTGACTTCAACCAATACATCGCCATTCCTTTCTTTAGGTTGGCAAGATTTCAACAACTTTTAATAACGCCTTTTCTCTCTTCAGGCAGGCTCCTGACTTCAACAACAACTTTGAAAATAATCGTCATTCCTCTCTTCAGGCGGGCTCCTGACTTCAACCAATACATCGCCATTCCTTTCTTTAGGTTGGCAAGATTTCAACAACTCTTTAAAACGCCTTTCCTCTCTTCAGGCGGGCTCCTGACTTCAAACCTTACATCGCCATTCCTTTCTTTAGGTTGGCAAGATTTCAACAACTTTTAAAAATGCCTTTCCTCTCTTCAGGCGGGCTCCTGACAACAACTTTGAAAATAATCGTCATTCCTCTCTTCAGGCGGGCTCCTGACTTCAAACCATACATCGCCATTCCTTTCTTTAGGTTGGCAAGATTTCAACAACTTTTAAAAACGCCTTTCCTCTCTTCAGGCGGGTTCCTGACAACAACTTTGAAAATAATCGCCATTCCTCTCTTCGGGCGGGCTCCTGACTTCAAACAATACATCGCCATTCCTTTCTTTAGGTTGGAAAGATTTCAACAACTTTTAAAAATGCCTTTCCTCTCTTCAGGCGGGCTCCTGACAACAACTTTGAAAATAATCGCCATTCCTCTCTTCAGGCGGGCTCCTGACTTCAACCAATACATCGCCATTCCTTTCTTTAGGTTGGCAAGATTTCAACAACTTTTAATAACGCCTTTTCTCTCTTCAGGCAGGCTCCTGACTTCAACAACAACTTTGAAAATAATCGCCATTCCTCTCTTCAGGCGGGCTCCTGACTTCAACCAATACATCGCCATTCCTTTCTTTAGGTTGGCGAGATTTCAACAACTTTTAAAAATGCCTTTCCTCTCTTCAGGCGGGCTCCTGACTTCAACCACAACTTTGAAAATAAATCGCCATTCCTCTCTTCAGGCGGGCTCCTGATTTCTTCTTTAATTATTCATCCTTATTCTCCAGGTGGATGCCTGATTTCTTCTTAATTCTCATCCTCATTCTCCAGGTGGACGCCTGATTTCTTCTTTAATTCTTCATCTTCATTCTCCAGGTGGACGCCTGACTTCTTCTTAATTCTCATCCTCATTCTCCAGGTGGACGCCTGATTTCTTCTTTAATTCTTCATCCTCATTCTCCAGGTGGACGCCTGACTTCTTCTTTTCATCCTCATTCTCCAGGTGGACGCCTGACTTCTTCTTTTCATCCTCATTCTCCAGGTGGACGCCTGATTTCTTCTTAATTCTCGTCCTCATTCTCCAGGTGGACGCCTGATTTCTTCTTTAATTCTTCATCCTCATTCTCCAGGTGGACGCCTGACTTCTTCTTTTCATCCTCATTCTCCAGGTGGACGCCTGATTTCTTCTTTTCATCCTCATTCTCCAGGTGGACGCCTGATTTCTTCTTAATTCTCGTCCTCATTCTCCAGGTGGACGCCTGACTTCTTCTTAATTCTCATCCTCATTCTCCAGGTCACCAATTTTAATCCCTGAATCGAGGAGAATATGACTCTGTTTATTATTCTGCGAACCAGAAATCCGGATAAGGAATTCTGTTAACCCGGGAGAAGGTGCTAGGCATTCCCGAGTTCCGTGGTTCTAGCACGGTCGCTCAACTGTTATATTCGGCTTGATTATTTTGATTTGTTAAATACATTTTTATTGCATGATTTTATTGTTACCGCTTCTATTTAGATTGTTTATAATTAAAGACCCTTCTTCGAGTCGAATCACGCGTACGTGTATTCGTTTTATATATTATATATTTTTAACGTGAAAAATCAAGTCACGCGTACGTATACACAATATAATAATTATTATTTATTTTTTTTTCGATTTTTTTTTTATTATAAAAAAAGACTTAAGTTCGAAATTGTGCTAAAAATAAAATTAAGAACGTTCGTCGCTCTTGTATAATTAAATATTGAACCGCACATCTCGAGTTATATGAAATTAATATTGATATTCTCCGAAGAGCCCCCTTTTTATTAAATGTTCGTTCGAAGTTGTGCGAACGCATAATCCGAATTGCTTTTAGAAATATAATCAGGTTACGCGAACGCATCCCTAATCACGCAAAATGTTCTTAATAGTAGTATAGATTTTCCATAAATTGTTGAATGTTAACCGCAAATTATATTTTTTGCGTAAGAATTATATTTCTCCAAGTCATTCAAATTTAAAAGGGTAAAAATAAACGCGGGATTAATAATACCATTTTTCCGTATATACAATATATGCATACCCAAAAAATGAATTGCATATAAAACTAGGAAAAAGAATTAATTTGATAAACAAACTAATAGTTTTCGAAGAAATTATATCTCCTTCTCATCTACTTGTTTTTAGTCCAAAGTTATAATGGTTTGGTTAATGTTTGCAATGGAAGATAAGAGTCAAGTTGATAAGAAAAAAAGAAATGTTACAAACTGATTCAACAAAATTGCTTTATATACAACGTAGTTGTTCGTCGGAACCATTCATAATATTTTAACGTCGTAACAAGCTAATCAATTCGTCGGAACCATTCATAATATTTTAACGTCGTAACAAACTAATCAATTCACCTTTCTTATGGTTATACATATACCCGTTATCTTACCATATATGAAAAAATACAATCAACATCATTTTAACCTTATTCAACAACAGAGGTTAGAATGTAGTTTTCTTGATATTTCTATTCTACTTTACATTTAGCTAACAATGTTACGGGATGTAATCAATGGCCCATTTTTATGTCATATTCCCTATTTTGACAATTCAAATATAACTATACTAATGAGATTTCGAAATGGACAATATTATTACAAAACTTATGCAAACTTTAAAAAAAAAACGATTAGATAATAGTCTTCATGTCAAGCATACTACTTTGTTAACCAACTGAAACAAACTGAAACTTAAACTAATAGACTTAAGTGAATATAACTCCAAACTTCATTTATTTGGCAACGTTGAAGCCTTTCGCAATATGAGTTTACAGATATGTACCTGATATTGGAAGCAAAAGAAAATGAAGATGAGAATCAGCAGCAGTAATAACAGTACAACAGCAACAACTGCCCAGCAACAGTAACAACCCAGTAACAGACCGGTGGAGTAGTAATCCCAAAAACAAAAGCTTTAAGCTTTGAATGAAACAACAACCATTAATACTAATTTCAAACAAAGAAAGAAAGCAAAAGATTTTTTTAGTTTTTATTTTTATTTTTGAAAGCTTAAATATTTTTCGGAATTTTTCTTTCTCTTAAATGTTCAGCCCTTTTTTCTTCTCTCTTTTTCTTCTCAGATTCGTGTGTATTTTTTCTTGTCTGTCTGTGTGTGTATTTTTTCTCGTATCTTTTCTGTGTGTCTCTTATTTGTCTCTCTCTATTGTATTGTGTTCAAGACTTCTTCTTATAACCCATCCCATAAACCTTTCAATTAATTAAAATCCATACTTTTTCTCTACTCAACCCATTATCTTTCCACTCATCTCCATTACATTAAATAAACATATCACACCACCCCATTATATTTTGTCCCCCATGCTTCAAAAATAATGCAAGATTCCCCCTTTAAATTAAATCTTGTCCCCCCTTTATATTAAATAACCATATCACAACCCACCCCATTTTATTTTGTCCCCCATGCTTCATATAAACAATTACAAAATGTACAATTCTTAAACTACCCCTCTGACCCTATTGCAAATTACTATTTTACCCCCGAAAGTACTATAAATTACCAAACTACCCATCAGCTATAACACATCAATTAATCAAACTTAACCAAAATATAGACAATATGATCAATTTCTAACAATGTTCAAACAACAATATGAACATGGATGAACATCATAACAACAATATCACATGAACACGATTTTAACAACATTTCAACAACAAATCACATGAACACAAATTGAACAACAAAGAACAACTAAAATTTGATTGAACAATATTTTAGCAACAAACCTATTTTCGGATTTAAACAACAACAACAAACAAGTATATTTAGATTTCTAACTTCAATCATATTGAACTTAAAATCAACTACTAACAACATTACAACAAACAATTCTTATATTAAACTTTAAACAAGATTATGAGACCAATTCAAGAAATAATCATAAATGGTAAACAAGAAATCAAACTATACAAATTTCGGATTCAAGATCAACCAAACAAAGTATGAACATGAATGAAAATATTTAATAACAATAACAAACAAACTTTGTTCAAACTTCGAATTAAACTTAAACAAAACAAATAAACATATTCAAATCACTAATCTTCAAATAATCAACTAATCTTTCTTAAATTAAATCCAACGAAACTTATAACAAAGATGCATGATCCAAAAATTAAAACCAAAACATAACTTCACATTAAATCACTAAATTAAAACCAACTTCAAAAAATGAATACGAATTAAATCTATATTAACAACAAACAACGGATTTAAACGATTAAAACTAAATCCTCTTAAAATAAATAAAACAAACTGAAAATAATTAAATTGAATCTTCAACTTAAATCTAACTACAATATAATTAAACTAACAATTTTTATCTAAAACAAAATAAGAAAAATAAAGCAAACTAATGCTAATTAAAAATCTGAAAATATCAAACAAATTATGGACGTAATAGAACTTAGAATAACTAACCGTGAATGACCAACGACGAACATCGAACGAACTCTAAACGAAACCAACGAACTTGGGCATAAACGGACTTGAAGACGACAAAGAAACAAGCATCATTTGAGGTGACAGATGAAGAAAAACGCAGCAAGAAGCAGCTGGAACGGAGCAGCTGTAACGCGATGGAGTTGGGCTTCGATGAAGAAGAAACAGCAGCGTCCATGGATGTCGAGCTCAAGCTTGAGCTCGACGAAGAGGATGAAGGCAGACCCGGCGAGAAGCAGCTGAAGCAGAAACGTGAGCAGCAGCAGCAATGGTGAAGCTGAAGACGCAGCGACGCAGCAGCACGACGGAGCGATAGTGGAGCTCGTTTTTGGGCTGGTTTCGAGCAGCTCTCATTGCTGTGTTTTGGAGAACGGAGCAGCTTGGTCATTTGGACTTGAGGTTGAGAAGATGGAAGCAGAAGGACCTCCATGGATGACGAAGGAACAGCAGTAGCAGCTGCAACGACTGGAAGAAAACGCAGCAACAATGGCGGACGTGAAGCTACTCCAATGGTCGTTTGGTTTCGACAACGGGAAATGGGGGGGAAAGCAGCCATGGCTGCTCGTGTTGGGGTCGATGGGACGATGGAGAATGTCGTATGTGTGTGTGTGTGTTGAGGTGGTGGAGGTGTGAGGAAGGGCTGCCATGGATGTGTGCTTGAGAAAGCTTGAGGAAGAAGAAGAAGATAGGAGGGGGCGGATGGTTTAGCAATTTTTTAGGGTTTTCTTCATTTTGTTTTGATTTGTTTTGTAAAATGTAAGACAAAAGGGTTTGGGTATTTTGGGTTATGGACTGGGTCGACCCAGTTCAAAATGGACTGGGTCATAGGGAAGATTGGGCCATTTTTGGGCCTATGGCTTGAAATCGAAGAAGAGGCCCAATTCCGACTTTCTTTATATTTTCGCTCTTTTTTCTTCTTTTATTTCTCTAAAACTAAATTATAAAAATACTTAAACTATTATTAAGAATTAAATTAAGTTATAAAAGCGCAAATTAACTCCCAATAACAATTAACGCACAATTAAGTAATAATTAAGCATAAAATTGTATATTTGGACATTAAATGCTAAAAATGCAAACGATGCCTATTTTTGTAATTTTTAATTTTTGTAAAACAAATTTAATTACTAACAACTATAGAATTAAATCCTACATGAAAAATACGACATATTTTTGTATTTTTTATTAATTTATCAAATAAACACGCACAGACAAATACAAATAATTATTCAAAATATCACAAAATTGCACACCAAAGAAAAATCATTTTATTTTTGAATTTTTTGGGAGTAATTCTCATATTGGGCAAAAATCACATGCTTACAGCTGCCCCTCTTTGCCCGAAGACACGAAGGGTTTTCGTGCAAAGATAAAGCGAGCGATTTTTTGCCCATCCGAGTACTCCGTGTGAAGCATTTTTTGAAAAAGATTTGACCGAACCTTTGCTTCAAAGGTTTCCTACATATCCTGGGCTAAACAGGAATCAGGTCAATGTAGTTCGGGAAGTTTTGATAGCTGGGACTACCGGGGAACTGCATTGTTACTGTTGTTGCATGCTATTACCACTGCTTACCGATCTCCTTGTTACACCATGCTTAAAAGAAAACAAGAATCTAGGCTAGAGTACAATTTGTTTTTGTTGCCTTGCTTCCTTGTCTGCTTGCATTTCTTCCGGTGCTGTTCTTCTTTTGACACATGTACTTGAGTTTGTACTGTGACCTCTTGTTGCAACCTTCTGTTTCCCGGTGCTGGGGATTTTTATTGTTTCCTGCTGGGGATTCCTATTGTAACCCTCTATTTTATTGTCCTCTGACTTGATTTTGAAATGTATGCCTCTGTTATCTGGGCGGGCTCCCAACTTCAATACTTGAAAATTAAAGACTTGAAATGTATGCCTCTGTTATTTGGGCGGGCTCCCAACTTCAATGCTTGAAATATAAAGACTGAAATGTATGCCTCTGTTGTCTGGGCGGGCTCCCAACTTCAACAACTGAAATGTAAAGACTGATATGTATGCCTCTGTTATCTGGGCGGGCTCCCAACATCAATAACAACTTTAGAAATAAACGTCATTCCTCTCTTCAGGCGGGCTCCTGACTTCAACCAATACATTGTCATTCCTTTCTTTAGGTTGGCAATATTTCAACAACTTTTTAAAAAAACGCCTTTCCTCTCTTCAGGCGGGCTCCTGACTTCAACAACAACTTTGAAAATAATCGCCATTCCTCTCTTCAGGCGGGCTCCTGACTTTAACCGATACATTGCCATTCCTTTCTTTAGGTTGGCAAGATTTCAACAACTTTTAAAAATGCCTTTCCTCTCTTCAGGCGGGCTCCTGACTTCAACAACAACTTTGAAAATAATCGTCATTCCTCTCTTCAGGCGGGCTCCTGACTTCAACCAATACATCGACATTCCTTTCTTTAGGTTGGCAAGATTTCAACAACTTTTAAAAATGTCTTTCCTCTCTTCAGGCGGGCTCCTGACAACAACTTTGAAAATAATCGCCATTCCTCTCTTCAGGCGGGCTCCTGACTTCAAACCATACATCGCCATTCCTTTCTTTAGGTTGGCAAGATTTCAACAACTTTTAAAAATGCCTTTCCTCTCTTCAGGCGGGCTCCTGACAACAACTTTGAAAATAATCGCCATTCCTCTCTTCAGGCGGGCTCCTGACTTCAAACCATACATCGCCATTCCTTTCTTTAGGTTGACAAGATTTCAACAACTTTTAAAAATGCCTTTCCTCTCTTCAGGCGGGCTCCTGACAACAACTTTGAAAATAATCGCCATTCCTCTCTTCAGGCGGGCTCCTGACTTCAAACAATACATCGCCATTCCTTTCTTTAGGTTGGCAAGATTTCAACAACTTTTAAAAATGCCTTTCCTCTCTTCAGGCGGGCTCCTGACAACAACTTTGAAAATAATCGCCATTCCTCTCTTCAGGCGGGCTCCTGACTTCAAACAATACATCGCCATTCCTTTCTTTAGGTTGGCAAGATTTCAACAACTTTTAAAAATGCCTTTCCTCTCTTCAGGCGGGCTCCTGACAACAACTTTGAAAATAATCGTCATTCCTCTCTTCAGGCGGGCTCCTGACTTCAAACCATACATCGCCATTCCTTTCTTTAGGTTGGCAAGATTTCAACAACTTTTAAAAACGCCTTTCCTCTCTTCAGGCGGGCTCCTGACAACAACTTTGAAAATAATCGCCATTCCTCTCTTCAGGCGGGCTCCTGACTTCAAACAATACATCGCCATTCCTTTCTTTAGGTTGGCAAGATTTCAACAACTTTTAAAAACGCCTTTCCTCTCTTCAGGCGGGCTCCTGACAACAACTTTGAAAATAATCGTCATTCCTCTCTTCAGGCGGGCTCCTGACTTCAAACCATACATCGCCATTCCTTTCTTTAGGTTGGCAAGATTTCAACAACTTTTTAAAACGCCTTTCCTCTCTTCAGGCGGGCTCCTGACAACAACTTTGAAAATAATCGCCATTCCTCTCTTCAGGCGGGCTCCTGACTTCAAACCATACATCGCCATTCCTTTCTTTAGGTTGACAAGATTTCAACAACTTTTAAAAATGCCTTTCCTCTCTTCAGGCGGGCTCCTGACAACAACTTTGAAAATAATCGCCATTCCTCTCTTTAGGCGGGCTCCTGACTTCAAACCATACATCGCCAATTCCTTTCTTTAGGTTGGCAAGATTTCAACAACTTTTAAAAATGCCTTTCCTCTCTTCAGGCGGGCTCCTGACAACAACTTTGAAAATAATCGACATTCCTCTCTTCAGGCGGGCTCCTGACTTCAAACCATACATCGCCATTCCTTTCTTTAGGTTGGCAAGATTTCAACAACTCTTTAAAACGCCTGAAGAGAGGAAAGGGAAGTAGAGAAAATGATTTATGTATATAAGAAATCGAACTAGGAAAAAGATATAATTTCTTTGAAAACTATTAGTTTGTTTATCAAATTAATTCTTTTTTCCTAGTTTTATATGCAATTCATTTTTTGGGTATGCATATATTGTATTTACGGAAAAATGGTATTATTAATCCCGCGTTTATTTTTACCCTTTTAAATTTGAATGACTTGGAGAAATATAATTCTTACGCAAAAAATATAATTTGCAGTTAACATTCAACAATTTATGGAAAATCTATACTACTATTAAGAACATTTTGCGTCCTCATTTTGAATTATTGGAAAACCAGAGCTGTCGCACCTCCTTTTTACATACCCGAGAGGGTGCAAGGGAGTTTTCTCCAATTAAAGGACAGTCGAAACGGGATTTGTTTGTTTGTTTCAGAGTCGCCACCTGGGAATTTTAAGGCGTCCCAAGTCACCGGTTTTAATCCCTGAATCGAGGAGAATATGACTCTGTCTATTTAACAGTGTGCGTACCAAAAATCCGGATAAAGAATTCTGTTAACCCGGGAGAAGGTGTTAGGCATTCCCGAGTTCCGTGGTTCTAGCACGGTCGCTCAACTGTTATATTCGGCTTGATTATTTTGATTTGTAAAATACATTTTTATTGCATGATTTTATTGTTACCGCTTCTATTTATATTTAAAGACCCTTCTTTGAATCGAATCACGCGTACGTATATTCGTGTTATAAATTATATTTTTAAAAACATGCGGAGTTGTGTCACGCGCACGTGTACACAATAAAATAGATAATATTTTTATTATAATAATTATTTTTGAAATTATGCTTTAATAAAATCAAGAACATTCGCCCTTTTTGTATAATTAAGTAGTGAACCTCACATCTCGTTTTTTTATGAAATTAATAATGATATTCTCCGAGGAATCCCTTTTATTAAATATTTGATCGAAGTTGCGCGAACGCATAATCCGAATTGCTTTTAGAAATATAATCAGGTTACGCGAACGTATCCTTAATCACAAAAATATTCTTGATAAGGTTCTCTACAAATTGTTATTATGTGTTGACCGCGAGCCTTGTTTTACACATATGAATCATATACCTCAAATTTAAAGAATTAATGACGTGAAAAAGAAAACAGACAATATGTATCTAAAACTAACATTTTTTCGTGGATACAATATTTGGATGTCCATAAATCGAATCGTGTATAAAATTGGGAAAGAACTTGAAAAGTAAACAAATTAATAGTTTCCGCAGAATCTTCATTGTTTCATTTAAGGCAAACTCCTCTTCTATATATTTTTTTACATAAAATGCCATGATTCGTTTATAAATCCTATGTCCTTCTCATGTATTTGTTTTAGTCCAAAGTTGCAATGGTTTGGTTAATGTTTGCAATGGAAGATAAGAGTCAAGTTGATAAGAAAGAGAACTATTATACAAATTGATTCAATAAAATTACATCACATGCAATATAGTTGTACGTTTGAACCATTCCTAATATTGTATCAACTCACCTTCCACATATGATTATATATATACTCATCATCATGCCATATATGAACATACAACTTATATCAATCTAAACCAAAATCAGATTTTTTACAAGATATACTAATAATGTAATTTCTTGATACTTCCATTCTACTTTACATTTAGCTAACAATATTACGGGATGTAATTAATGGCCCATTTTATGCCATGTTCCCTACCTTGATATTTCAATCATGACTTCACTTAATGAAAATTCCGAAATAGATGATATTATTACAACACTTAAATGAATTTTAAGAGGTAACAATTATCTTATATTCATTACGCCAAACGTACTACTATATTAATCAACTGAAACAAAAACCAAATTTTTAACTAATGAACTTGAACGAATGGAAAACAGAATTATAATTCCCGAACTTCATTAATTTGTCATGTTGAAGCTTTTCGTGACATGAATTTACAGATATGTACCTGATATTGGAAGCAAAAGAAAATGAAGATGAGAATCAGCAGTAGTAATAACAGTACAACAACAACAACTGCCCAGCAACAGTAACAACCCAGTAACAGACCGGTGGAGTAATAATCCCAAAAACAAAAGCTTTAAGCTTTAAATGAAACAACAACCATTAATACTAATTTCAAACAAAGAAAGAAAGCAGTAGATTTTTAGTTTTATTTTTATTTTGAAAGCTTAAATATTTTTCGGAATTTTTCTCTCTTCTATTCTCTGTCCGTTTTTTCTCTCTATCTGTGTGTGTATTTTTTCTCTCGTATCTCTTTCTCTGTATTCTATGTCTTGTGTTCAAGACTTCTTCTTATAACTCATCCCATAAACCTTTTAATCAATTAAATCAATACTTTTTCTCTACCCAACCCATTATCTTCTCACTCATCCCCATTACATTAAATAAACATATCACACCACCCCATTTCATTTTGTCCCCCATGCCTAACATAAAATAATGCAAGATTCCCCCTTTAAATTAAATCTTGTCCCCCCTTTATATTAAATAATCATATCACAACCCACCCCATTTCATTTTGTCCCCCATGCTTCAAATAAACAATTACAAAATGTACAATTCCTAAACTACCCCTTCCGATCTTACTGAAATTACCAAACTACCCCTGAACGTATTACAAATTTACCAAACTACCCATCAGCTATAACACATCAATTAATCAAACTTAACCAAAATATAGACAATATGATCAATTTCTAACAATGTTCAAACAACAATATGAACACGGATGAACATCATAACAACAATATCACATGAACATGATTTTAACAACATTTCAACAACAAATCACATGAACACAAATTGAACAACCAAGAACAACTAAAATTTGATTGAACAATATTTTTAGCAACAACAAACCTATTTTTCGAATTTAAACAACAACAACAATCAAACAAGTATATTTAGATTTCTAAATTCAATAATATTGAACTTAAAATCAACTACTCTAACAACATTACAACAAACAATTCTTATATTAAACTTAAACAAGATTATGAGACAAATTCAAGAAATAATCATAAATGGTAAACAAGAAATCAAACTATACACATTTCGGATTCAAGATCAAACAAACACAATATGAACATGAATTAAATCTAAAAAAAAACGACGGATTCAAATGATTAAAACCAACATACTTCCCTTATTACAACTAAATTCTTTTAGGCAAATGACAAAACAAAACCTAAGAAGAAACAATTGTGAATTTAAACTTGAACTTAACAATATTAACAATTTCTAACAATACATAAACTCATGAAACAAATTGAAGAAATAGTTAATTAAATTTCAATTTGAATCTAACAAACATCAAACTAACAAATACTTACTTAAACAATAATACAAACATGAAATAAACATGAAAACAACTAATTAAACTTCTATTTTGAAATCTGAAAATTAATTTAATAAACAACATGAACATGAACAAAACCAAAAATCAAATATATAACCATAGACATGAACAAAACAAACATTCGCCGATTTTAGATTCGAAAAATATCAAAACAAAATACGGATAAAATAAAATTCAAAATCTACCAACCGGATTGAAACGACGAACAACGACCAAACAACGACGAACGGACGACCAGTGATCGACGACATCGACCAAAACTCATCCATGTACGCGAACTCGACTGGAGTTGACGCCGAAGTGAAGCAATAGTCGACGCAGCAACGTGGTTTGTTTTAACCTCGGCTGCTCGTCGTGCACAGTAGGGTCATGTGGGCTGCTTAAAGCAGACGAAGTGACGAAGGAGTAACAACAGCAGCTACTGCCGTGACGAGCAGCAACGTTTGGTTGTAATGGCTGTTTTAAACAGTCTTTCAAAGCGGACGCATCTTGACGCAGCAGCATTTTCGTTGGTGTCGAAGAAAGATGACGAAGCAGCGGGCAGTCCATGGACGAGCTGGAAGGAGGGATCGTTTACAGTGGGGTTTCCACCATGGGAGGGCAGTTATGGCGAAGTCGGGGCAGTAGATGAAGCAGCAGCTGCGGCGAGGCAGCGATGGCGACGGGGTCTGTTTGGGTCTGTTTGGTAGTGGTTTGGACGTGATGCTGGTGCAGGTCAGCCATGGATGTTGATGGCGAAGCTCAGAGATGACGGGGATGAAGCGGGCAGCGGTGGGTTTCCTAGTTCTTTGGTTGAGGGTTTTCCGGCGATGCAACGGGGAGGTCGACGTGGATAGTGGTGACGTTGGTTGTTCTGGGTGGACGAAGAAGAAGGTAAGCACAGCCATGGGAGGTGAGGTTTTAGGGCAGCCATGGCTGTGTAAGATGGAGATGGAGAAGAAGGAGCAAAGGTTTGGGGGGGGCGGATGACTTAGGTTATTTTTAGGGTTTTCTTCATTTTTTCTTTTTGTTTTGTGTTGTTTGTAAGATAATAGGGTGTTGGGTTATGGACTGGGTCGACCCAGTTCGAAATGGACTGGGTCGTAGGGAAGATTGGGCCATTTTTTGGGCCTATGGCTTGAAATCGAAGAAGAGGCCCAATTCCGACTTTCTTTATATTTTCGTTCTCTTTTCTTCTTTTATTATAAAAATACTTAAACTATTATTAAGAACTAAATTAAGTTATAAAAGCGCAAATTAACTCCCAATATCAATTAACGCACAATTAAATAATAATTAAGCATAAAATTGTATATTTGGACATTAAATGCTAAAAATGCGAACGATGCCTATTTTTGTAATTTTTTTAATTTTTGTAAAACAAATTTAATTACTAACAATTGTAGAATTAAATCCTACATGCAAAATGCGACATATTTTTGTATTTTTTATTAATTTAGCAAATAAACACGCACAGACAAATACAAATAATTATTCAAAATATCACAAAATTGCACACCAAAGAAAAATCATTTTATTTTTGGATTTTTTGGGAGTAATTCTCATATTGGGCAAAAATCACGTGCTTACAGCAAGGTTTTTAACGAGGCAACTAAAAGGCGTATTGTTAGATATGTGTACTCTTTTTCCTTCTCTAGAATTTTTTTCCCGCTGGGTTTTATTTAGTTAAGGTTTTAACGAGGCACATTATCTGTTGAATAGACATTCAAGGGGGAGTGTTGTAAATAGAATTTTATTTATGGTGAATGTTTATATTTAGAGAGATCTTAGGGTTTGTTACTTGGTGGCTAAGTCACTCTTCCCCTATAAATAAAGGAGTTCTATTCCATTGTAATTGATCCCAAAATCAATAAGAGTTCTCTCTCCCTACTTTTCTCTACAATACTATTCTTCTTCTTTTATTGTTTCATAACAGTTAGAGATTTGTTCAATATCGATTGATATTTTCGAATATTATGTAATAATTATTACTATTATTACCAATCTTTTATATGAAATACTTATCGACTGAACTTTAAAAATGGCCAATAGTGATATGAAAGGACATATATATAGATGCAATCTTGACCTTGATTGAAATAAAAACAAAAAATACAAAATTTATTGTGGAATTTCGTTGTTGGAAAAGGTATTATATAGATTGTTTTTACGTATATGCTTTTATATGATTTTGTGTTTTAGTTCATATCTTTAGATTGCGATAGTTTTCCCTTTTACATTTTTAACGATTTATAGAAAGAAAATTTTAATTGATTATAATATCCTAAATATTAGGACTTTGTACTAAATTCAAATAAGGAATGATTTAATAAGTAAGATTTTAATTGATTTTGAATTCCTAAATATTAGAAAAATAACTTAAATTATAATTTTGTTCAATATGATATATATTTTTAAAGGGCAAAACGGCGAACGACATTTCGCTAAGGGCCTTCGTGCTTTTAATATAGTATAGATAGATTAGTCTTTTCCCGAAAAAATGATATATATATATTTGAAAATAATTTAACTTTAAATTTTTTATTTATCCATATTACTTTAATAAGAAACTTTTATAATCACATTAATGCTATGATTCCACAAAACTTTTACTCTTTAAACTTTAGAATAACAAGTTTTAAAACGTTTTTTCAATAAATTTCGTGCGGAATCAAATTATATCATACTCCCTCCATTTTAGTTTATGTGAACCTATTTCCTTTTTAGTCCGTGCCAAAAAGAATGACCTCTTTCCTTATTTAGAAACAATTTACCTTTACACACAAAATATATGTGCATCATTTTACACCACAAGATTAAAAGTCTTCTCTCTTTTCTTAAATTCCGTGCACAGTCAAATGGATTCACATAAATTGAAACGGAGGGAGTATAAATTAAAACAGAAGGAGTATAAAAATATATAATTAATCTCAATATTTTATATATTTTTTTGATTATTATTTTTATAGCGGCTATACTGTATTTTTTTTTACCTAGTATTTTTGTGCTTGGGAGTTGGGACAGCTTGGGTCCAAGTGGAAGCTGCGGGCTGCGGCTAATCATCAACCCCACATGATATTATTGGCATAGGATCCAAATAAAACGTTTTATTCCTCTATTTTCTGCAACGTCTGTCGGCTGCACGTGGTCAAGAAAATTAATATTGTCCTTCTTCCAATTAATTTCACTCTCTAATTTTTTTTCCCCCCAATAATGTCTATTTTAAAAAGATATTTTTAAGCTTTACGCTTATTAACATCTTTTAGTAGTTTGTTTATAATAGAAAGAATACATTGGATCCACTTGAACCTTGTTTCTTTGGTATACAACAAAATTAAATTATTTTACAATGACAATAACATCTAAATTTTAAAAGAGGCAGTATCATGACTCGTTAATGTCATGCATCCTCTCCAATTTCAATATCTAAATAAAAATGTCCCTTTGACGGCAAACAATACAACTTACTATTTGTCAGTGAAGCAGATCAAGCCACATAAAAGTTCATCTTAAGATCTGTTTGTCTCTTTGCCACATTTCGTGTCCGTAATAGTGGTTATAAGTAATAGACCTAATACTGCTGGATTTACAGCTTAAATATTTTTTTCTTGTTTATATATTTACAGCTTATATATATTTTCTTTCTGTTTTAAGCGGTTAATCCAGCAGTATTAGGTCTATTACTTATAACCACTATTACGGACACGAAATGTGGCAAAGAGACAAACAAATACACACACACAACAACAACAACAACGACCCAATGAAATCTCATTAGTGGAGTCTGGGGAGGGTAGTGTGTACGCAGACCTTACCCCTGCCTCGAAGGGTAGAGAGGTTGTTTTCGAAAGACCCCTGGCTCAAGAGGACAAAAAGAAGACAAAGATAAAAAGAAACAATATCAGTATCACCACAAAAATCATAAGAAAAAAAGGAATAACATGAAATCCAGAAGAAAGATGCAAAGCAAAAGTGATAACTGGTAAATAGATCCGGCACTGAAAAGCGAAATAGTAAGACACGACATTGCCACTAGCTATCTAGACAAAAACCCTATCAGACTAGTCTAACAACGGTACGAAGTAAGATAAGACTCAACTACCTCCTAACTTACAACCTTAATACTCGACCTCCACATCTTTCTATCAAGTGTCATGTCCTCGTGTTACACCCTATGTTTTCGTACGTAAGAATACGTCGTAAGTCAATTGATGTAACCTCAGAAATGAAATCATCTTTGAGAGGTTTATAAAGTAAGTTAATCATGTTACCATGGAAGTTACAAATATTTAAGCTCATGAATAACAATTACCAAGATGGTTGAAAGGCTTAGAAGCTAAACGAATTGAAGAGGATAAGTTTTGTCGAAAGTCGACAAGTTTGGTGTTACACCTTGTGCGTCCTAAGATGATGTATAATGAATATGAGACTTGTCAATAATGATTTGAATAAGTGTAAAGTGATAATATGACTATATATGATGTTTGGAAATAAAATATAAAAATTGGAAAAAATTGGATTTAACTTACGGAAAAATCGAGTTAAGATTTGCCTTATAACGAGCCGTTTGAGAAATTAAATCGTAAGATTTATGATGTCATTTTAGGACATATCTCATACCAAAATGAAGGTCTTGGAACCTAGTTTCCAATGCTTCAAACCATTTATTCATACGAGAGAAATATGGGTTTTTAAAATAGGGTCGCTAAGTCACGTTGCCGTACTTTGGAGAAACTGGCAGATTTATAGGCCATGTTGCGACGCCATTTTCTCCTAATCTATTGAGAGTTACTAGGAGATCTTTATATGGAATTAAATATCTATGTCTCTAGTTTCTAACGCTGAAAACCGTTTGTCAATACAATATCAGAGTAGAGAGATACAAGTGTCCGAAGTTGCACTACTCAAGCTGCCAAGCAGGCAACTTACCCACCTGCTTGGAGAATTGAGGCGGTGGGCTTATAAATTATCTTTACCCATTACATTTCGTCAATATACAGAGATATCTTACACCAAAACACTCTCAAGCTCTCTAAGAACTGGTCCAAGATCCCAAGAACAAAACTCAAGAGAAATCAACACAAATCATCATCAAAGGTGTTAAAGACTACAAGAGAATGCTTCTATGATGTTGTGGTGTAATTGAGGGCTATTGTGAGCTAAGTTGAGATAAGGTTTCGAGTTGTAGATGTTGTACAAGGTATGTATAATATCTTCTTGATTGTGCCTAAGGTTAATCTTGTATTGGTTGTGTTGTTTGAGTGGAGACCCATAAGATAGCACTTGAAAGAACGTGGGATATGGTTGTCTTTTTTATTGGACTATTTTGTGGCTAAATATATAGTTTGTAGTGGCTGGAAATTGTAAAAAGTAATTTGATATTGTTGTGGCTGTTGTTGTTAATCTTTTCTAGGTGTTAATTAAGTTGCTTGAAGAAGAAAAGGTAAAAAACAAGTGATTGACGATAAAAATTAAGGTGTTAGATGTATGAGGCTGTTTTGGAAGGCATTTTGTGGATGTTTTAAACTAGAAATAATATGGAACATATAATCATGATGTTATGAAGGTTGTAAACTAATTTATGAAATAAGATTTGGATTAAATTTATATCTTGTTATGAGTAAAAACGAGCTTGCCGCTCAATATGATTGTTAAGATAATCAGATAAACTCATATTGGATTATATTGTTGTTGTTGCTATTATTGGTTATAGTTGTTATTGTTGGGCTGTTGATGAACCTTAGTGGTCTTTGGGATGTATTAGAAAATAGGGGAAGTTGCTTCCCGATTTTCCTTAAGTCATACGACTAGCCAAATACGATGGTACGATATTATATGTTAATGGCATTATCATTTCACTTGTTGTAGAAGTTGTGTTGAGCTTGGTTGAGTAATAAGAAAGATATCATACAGGCATGTTAAAGCTAATCCTTCCTTTTTTGGCATGATTCAAGTAATGATACGTAAACGTAATGCTATTCCATAAGTGGTTCTACTCTTAGTAGTTTATAATATAGTGATACATGCATCTTCATGCATTTACCATTGTGTTACGGCCGATTGGGCAATCATGCATACTAATTTACCACCGTGTTGCGGCCGGTTGGGCAATCATGCATCTTCATTTACCACCTTGCTACGACCGGTTGGGCAGACATGCATCTTCATTTACCACCGAGCTACGGCGGGTCGGAAAGTTACCACTTATCAGTTGGGCAATCATGCATCGATATGGATAATGATTTCAAAGAGGTTATATATATATATACATGTACATATAAATATAATAAGTATACATATACGGTAGCACCTCAGAGGTTCAGGTGATTCTTATATCTCTTCCATTAATGTTGACTTATTATTATGTTTCAGTTCTTCCTTACATACTCGGTACATTATTCGTACTGATGTCCTTTTTGTTATGGACGCCGCATTCATGCCTGCAGGTATAGGTAATCAGTTTGGCGAGCCCTCATAGTACACGAAGTTAGCATCCAGTGAAGGATCGGTAAGACTCCACTTCATTCAGAGTGCAACTGAGTCTATAAGTCATCGTGTCAAAGTTTTTCTACAGACTTATTGTTAGGCAGGGGCCCTGTCCTATTTGATGTCGAATAGTCTTAGAGGCTTTATAGATAAAGGTTCATTTTACAGTATGTCAGAGGTCTTGATGGCCCATATGTATTCATGTTTTAAGTCCAATGGTTTGCTAATACAGTGTTTCCCCACTTACAGTTGTACATTACAAGATAAGGCCATGTTGGCCCATGATAGTTACAAAAAAAGAGTTATAGAGTGGTTCGCCCGAGCCAACACGTCGTTGGGTGCCAGCCACGCCTCCCTAGGTTTGGGGCGTGACACCTCGGAAATCTGAAGCCTCGCCATATCCTGCCTGATCACCTCTCCCCAGTACTTCTTAGGCCGCCCTCTACCTCTTCTCGTGCCCTCCACAGCCAGCCACTCATACCTCCTTATTGGAGCATCTGGGCTTCTCCTCTGTACATGCCCGAACCATCTGAGCCTCACTTTCCGCATCTTGTCATCAATGGGGCCACGCGCACCTTCTTCCGAATATCATCATTCCTAATCTTGTCCATCCTAGTGTGCCTGCACATCCACCTCAACATCTTCATTTCTACTACTTTCATCTTCTGGATATGTGAGTTCTTAACAGGCCAACACTCAATCCCGTACATCATTTCCGGTCTAACCACCGCTTTATAGACCTTGCCTTTGAGTATCAGTGGCACTCTCTTGTCACACAGGACTCCAGATGCTAATCTCCACTTCATCCATCCTACCCCAATACGGTGTATGACATCCTTGTCGATCTCCCATCCTTCTTGGATAACCGACCAAAGGTACTTGAAGCTGCCTCTACTTGGGATGACCTGTGAGTCAAGCCTCATATCTATGCCAACTTCCCCCGGCTCAGCGCTGAACTTACACTCCAAATATTCCGTCTTCGTCCTGCTCAACTTGAAACCCTTAGACTCAAGAGCCTGTCTCCGAACTTCCAGCCTCTCGTTAACACTGGTTCGCGACTTATCAATCAGAACTATGTCCTTGGCGAATAGCATGCACCATGGCACCTCCCATTGAATATAGTGTGTTAGCGCGTCCATCACCAGGGCGAACAAGAACAAACTGAGCGTAGAACCTTGGTGTAACCCTATAACAACTGGAAAATGTTCAGAGTCGCCTCCTACTGTCCTTACCGAGTCTTAACCCCATCATACATGTCCTTAATCGCCATATGTAGGAAACCGACACACTTTTTGCTTCCAAGCATCTCCAGAGAACTTCTCTAGTAACCTTGTCATATGATTTATCTAGGTTAATAAACACCATATGCAGGTCCTTCTTCCTATCTCTGTACTTTCACCAACCCCCTAACAAGGTGTATAGCTTCTGTAGTAGAACGACCCGGCATGAACCCGAACTGGTTGTCGGATACAGACACCGACATCCTCACCCTCGCTTCAACCACCCTCTCCCACACTTTCATGGTGTGACTCAGTAATTTGATACCCCTATAATTGTTATAACTCTTGATATCACCTTTGTTCTTATACAATGGAACCATCATACTCCACCTTCACTCATCCGACATCCTCTTTGCCTTAAAAATAACATTGAACAACCTAGTCAACCACTCCAAACCTGCTCTCCCTACACACTTCTAAAATTCCACTGGAATCTCGTCAGGCCCGGTCGCTTTGCCCCTACTCATCTTACTCATAGCTCCCACGACCTCCTTAACCTTGATGAGCATGCAGTACCCAAAGTCACGGTGACTCTCGGAATGCTTCAATTCACCTAACACAATATCCCGATCCCCTTCTTCATTCAGAAGTTTATGAAAGTAAGTCTGTCATCTCCTCTTAGTCTGGGAATTTTCCATCAATACTCTACCATCGTCGTCCTTGATGCATCTCACTTGGTCCAAATCCCGAGCCTTCTTCTCTCTCAACTTGGCCAGCCGAAATAACTTCTTCTTCCTGCCTTTTTTCCCTAGTTCCTTGTACATACGACCATAAGCTGCAATCTTAGCCTCCGTGACCGCCAGCTTAGCTTCTTTTCTAGCTATCTTATACCTCTCTATGCACACTCGCATCTCCTTCTCACTTTTGCTCCTCACTAACTTCAGGTACGCCGCCTTCTTCGCTTCTACCTTACCTTGGACCATTTCATTCCACCACCAGTTTCCTTTGTGTCCGCCAGAGATGCCAGTCGAGACCCCTTACACCTCTCTCGCAGCCTCCCTTATACAGTATGTTGTCGTTGACCACATAGTGCTCGCGTCACCACTGCTCCTCCAAGCTCTCACAGCCGACAACTGCCCCTCTAACTCTTGGGCTTTATCCTTAGTTAAGGCTCTCCACCTGATTCTCGGTCTTCATCGAGCATACCTTTTCCTCCTCTTTAACATAATACCAATGTCCATCACCAAGAGTCTATGCTGCTTCGCGAGTATCTCACCTGGAATCACCTTGCAATCCTTGCATAACCCTCTATCACACCTCCTGAGGAGGAGATAGTCAATCTGAATCTTCGCCACCGCATTTTGAAAAGTGACCAAATGCTCCTCCCTCTTCGAAAAGGTAGAGTTCGCAATCACCAACCCAAAAGCCTTAGCGAAGTCCAACAATGAGGTACTTCCTCCGTTCCTCTCCCCAAAACCGAAGCCTCCATGCACCTCGCCATAACCACCTATGGTCGACCCAATATGACCACTGAAATCCCCTCCTATGAATAGCTTCTCAGTAGGCGGAACCTGGCGCACAATCTCATCTAACCCCTCCTAGAAACATCGTTTAACCTCTTCATCTAGGCCCGCATGTGGCGCATAGGCGCTAACAACGTTTAAAGTGTACTCTCCAACCACCAACTTAATAATCATCAATCTATCATTCACTTGTCTAACCTCAACCACAAACTCTCTAAGTTCCCTATCCACCAAGATACCCACTCTATTCTTACCTTTCTCGACTCCTGAGTACCAAAGTTTATACCCGTCCGCGTTCCTCGCCATCGACCCTATCCATCTTATCTCTTGAACATACGCTATATTGACCCTCCTCTTCTGGAGGATCTTCGCCAACTCTATAGACTTTCCCGTCAATGTGCGTACGTTCCATGACCCAATTCTCAACCAATGGACTCACTTGTTCCCTTTATATATATATATATATATTTCATTATTCATTTAAGAGAATAGCTTTATTAATACTGTGATGATCAATATAAAAATTAATTCTCATATTTATAAAAAATCAATAAATACAAGATACATATATTTTATACAACTTTTGTAATCATCAAACATTACTGTGTCTGTAACTTACTAGAGGCTCGGAAAACAAAAGGAATATGTGTACGAACGAGATATCCAGCAAACAAAAGGATTCTTTTCATAACTCCAAATGTTCCATACTAACGTATTCGAGTCCATAACCATGTGTTTTAATGCACGAGATCTTGTAGCACTTACCAATGAGGTCCCATCGATTAATATTACACAAAAGAAATTAATTATAGACACTAATATAATTAAAATCCATTCTTCATAGACAAACTTGAGATTCGTGATCCGGATAAGATCGGTTCACGATCATGGTTCCTTTCCTATCAGATAGGAAGGGTTATAGCACAAAATGTACTTCTAAGTAATTATCCCCATAGATCATATATCTATCTATATACTAAAATAGGCATATACTAAATTACATGATAAATTCAACGATTATGTTCAATTTGACGATGTGGTAGAATGAAGGTGTTCTTGGCCCGACATATTGGTTTTGTTATCAAATAATCATGATTTAGTGATTTGCTTTAATTTTAACTATTAAAGTAAATTATTTAATTTATAAGTGGTTACCCAAAGTTTGCAAATCTCCCGATACAACAACTCAGCATGAAGTTGACGTAACACAAATCCACAGCGCCGTGCCGCCGTCACTACCAGTCCTGGGAATGCAATAGTGCTCTCCAATTTGTTTCTTCTCTAACAAATACTACTATACTGAAAATGAAACATTTTACTGTTATCTTTGAAAGGTCATGGATCATCACAAGAAATGAGTGACGTTTCAATGTTATCTTCTATGCCATATTTTTCTAGCTTATTTAATTTAATGGGCGACAATTTTTCTTTGCTCAAGTTGGCCTTTTTTATTTTTATTGGTTTATTTATATCACCGTAATGCATTATGCATCCAACACAAAACATCATTGGACCCAAAATATAATCTTATTTTATACTCCGATTTTCGTGCTTGTTCTTCATTACAAAAGAAAAAGGTGAAACATAGCCAGGTTCTTTGACTTCCCCCAAGAGAAATTCTAGAGATAATCTGAAAGACTCTTAAATGTTTCAAATGGTTCGTTTGAAAGAGAAACTCTGTTTATTCTTCAACAATAGATGGCTCGTATTCGTTGCAGCAATGTGGATTCAGAGTTTTGCTGGTATTGGATATTTATTCGGCAGCATTTCTCCGATCATTAAAAGCTCTCTTAATTATAATCAAAGGCAACTTTCACGTTTGGGTGTGGCTAAGGATTTGGGAGATAGTGTTGGATTTTTGGCTGGAACTTTATCTGAAATCTTGCCGTTATGGGCAACTCTTCTTGTGGGTGCTATTCAGAATTTTATTGGGTATGGCTGGGTTTGGCTCATCGTCACCGGTCGATCTCCTATTCTTCCCTTATGGGTTGTGAGTACCTATCTCTTCTCATCATCTCTTTAGCCAATTTGTTTAGTGCTGAATTTCAAAACTTTCAATAGTTTATTTCTTTATACTTTATCCCTTTGATATTATAAAACCCTCTGATGTGATACTGGATCACCTTAAAAAAAGGTGAGTCCAGTGCACTAAGCTCCCGCTATGTGCGGGTTCTGGGGCCGGACCACAAGAGCCTATGAGACCTTGCATTTCTGCAAGAGGCTATATCCACGCGCTCGAACCCGTGACCTCCTGGTCACATGGCAGCAACTTTACCAGTTACGCTAAGTCTCCCCTTCAAATACTGGATCACCTTGTAGTAGTCAATTATCACCTAATTAGCAGGGGCAGAGCTAGTAAGGGAGAAAGGGGTTTAATCGAATTCCCTTCATCTAAAGGTTATAGTGTGCAGATAGGATAAAAATGTAATGTTTTGGTTATATTTAAACCATTGAATCCACTTTAACATAGGAGAAAATTCTAATGTTGTGGTAAAGGGGGTCCAAAAGTTGCTTTGAGTCATAAGTTCAAGTCTCAACTATGACATTCTAATACATTTTGAATCTCCTTATATAAATTCATGGCTCTACCACTGCTATTTAGGATGCGATGCTCTAATCGAGTTATGAGGTTACTATTGGTAGTATCAGGGGTTTATAAGTCTATTGATGTCTCATTTCTGTCTTCTGAATTGCAATTTTGCTTCTAGAGTATCACACTTTCAGTTCAAATTTGGTCTTGGTGCTCCTGAATTATGCAATTTGATCAATGCACTAGTTGCAGTCATCAACTTACTATTAGGGTATTTGATTTGCTTTTTCTGAAATTTAAGGCCTTGAACTCAGGTAGGCAAGAAGAACCTGCTGCTCTATCTACATTGAGTTTCATCAATCTGATATTGTTCTTGTCTGACATTTCTATTTCTGAAGAACTTCAAATATAACTAAAGTTACAAGTCTGGATTAAGGCTGAAGTGCAATGGGTTTTACTTGTGAACCAAATAATTATCAGCTTGCCTTCTCTTCACGATTTTATCAGCATGAAACTCCATCATCTATCATTTCCTCTCGGAGTGTAATTAGTGAAGACGAAGATTGCATGTCTTTGAATGAATGAAGGAGAACAAAACTGAACCGAAGTCTACCATTTTCCTAGTATGCATGGGCAAGAACTGCTTGTTTTCTCCTTATCCAACAAAAAAAAAGTGCTTGTTTTCTGTTGTGTAGCTGAATGCCTTTCTCGAAATATGTCTGGTCACTCACCCGAAGATGTTATTCACTACTATTTTGTTTGATGGATCAAATCGTTTATTTACTGACTGCTATAAACAATTTGGGCCATATCCATGGGATATTTGCATAACTTGTATGTGTTTCTTTTAGATCACTACCTTGGCATGTACTTCTAGTTTTGTCTGATAATTGACTTATTTCAGCTATTTCTCTGCAGATGTGCATTCTTATATTTATAGGTACAAATGGCGAAACCTACTTTAATACAGCCGCACTTGTCTCATGTGTGCAAAATTTCCCTAAAAGTCGCGGTCCTGTTGTGGGAATACTTAAGGGGTTCGCTGGCTTGGGTGGTGCAATTATGACTCAGATATATGCGCTAATCCATTCCCCAGATCATGCTTCCCTTATATTTATGGTTGCCGTTGGACCTGCAATGGTGGTTATTGCTCTCATGTTTTTAATCAGGCCTGTTGGTGGCCACAGACAAGTCAGACCTTCTGATGGATTCAGCTTTTCATTAATTTACAGCATTTGCATTATTTTGGCTTCTTACCTGATGGGTGTCATGCTTGTTCAAGACCTTGTTGACGTGAGTCACACCATCACTACAATCTTCACAGCTATTTTATTCGTTCTATTGGTAATCCCGGTGGTGATTCCCATCTCCTTGAGCTTCTCTCAAACAACAAGAGGACCATCAGAAGAGGCTCTTCTATCCGAGTCACAAAAACAAGATCCTGGTGTATCTAAACATAATGATGATCAGGAAATTATATTTAGTGAGGTTGAAGATGAGAAGCCTAAGGACGTAGACTTGCTTCCAGCATTAGAAAGGCAAAAAAGAATTGCCCAACTGCAAACAAAACTAGCTCAAGCAGCCGCAGAAGGAGCAGTGAGGATCAAAAGAAGGCGGGGCCCCCATAGAGGGGAGGACTTTACCTTAATGCAGGCTTTGATAAAGGCAGACCTTTGGATTATATTTTTCTCACTACTTTTAGGATCTGGATCTGGTTTGACTGTGATTGATAACTTGGGTCAGATGAGCCAATCTTTAGGATATGATAACACACATGTATTTGTTTCCATGATCAGCATATGGAACTTCCTCGGTCGTATTGGGGGTGGATACTTTTCTGAAATAATTGTGAGGTACATGACATTTGCTTCTTACATATTGACGATATTGACTGAACTTTACAATGTTCTTCATTTCAATGAATATTTTTCTCATACAACCTTGTCCTATTGACAAAACAGGGATTACGCCTACCCAAGACATGCAGCCATGGCTGTTGCCCAAGTTATAATGGCATTCGGGCATTTCTTCTTTGCTATGGGCTGGCCAGGGGCTATGTACATTGGTACTCTTCTGGTCGGGCTCGGGTATGGAGCTCATTGGGCTATTGTGCCAGCTGCTGCTTCTGAATTGTTTGGCTTAAAGAATTTTGGAGCTTTGTACAATTTCCTCACTGTTGCGAACCCAGCTGGTTCATTAGTATTCTCAGGTATTATTGCTAGTAGCATATATGACAGTGAAGCTGCAAAGCAAGCTCAAGAGCGTCATCCCAGCCAATGGAATGGGGCATCTATTTTGTCAAGTTTTCTAGCTGTGGAGGAACCTCTAAAGTGTGAAGGTGCCATATGCTTCTTCTTGACTTCCTTAATACTATGTGGACTCTGCATTATTGCTGCTTGTCTAAGCATGATTCTAGTTTATCGAACAAAGGCTGTATACAATCAGCTTTATGGAAAATCTCGTACATAATCCATCACTCAAGTGAAGCTTGGATAGAAGTTTGAGTAATTTGCACAGATACTCTCAACCAGCTTATGGATCCAAGCATTTCACTGAGGTGACATTGTTAGCCATTACCAGAAAACATCCTCCTGGATGAGAGCAAGCAACAATGGAGATGGCGCAACTGATTTTTTTGGTGTTAGAAGCTGTTCCTCGTACTGTGATATAAATGTTTGATTGCAATTCTTGATTGGTGTATATTTTGCTTTGTCTTTGAAACTTGAAATTGTTATATTCTGGTTGTCAACCATCATTTATTGAATGAGATCTTCCATTTTTTTAAACTTTATTTCTTTAAATTATCCTTGCACCAAGTTCTTTTAACGGGTGAAAAGCTTTACACTGCACAACGCAGTGACATTGACCGCTTACTATGTTCTGAAGAAAGTTGTGAATCGTGATAGCTGATGGTAATGGCGTCTAGCTAAATACCAGTACCATGAGATACAAGCAGATTAACTATGTTCATGCTTGTGGATGATGCAAATTATTGCACCAGGTGCAGGTCAAGATTAAAGTCAGTAACACAGATTGGATTAGGGTATCTTTATGTTAAAACTTGTTGCTTGTCTCAACTCACTAATTATACTGTTCATATGGTTCCACTCAGCTCATATAAATGTCTAGTATAAGAATTATTGCAAAACTCAAAACACGTGATTTATTTTGCAAGTTACATCAAATATATTGCCAAAAACAAATTATTTTAACTTTTCGGACTTCTAACATGGATTTACAAAGTAGTAGCAGTTGTTCCTTTCGTTGAAAGCTAGAACTTGGGCCTCATGAGTTGAACCTGGTGCAATCCAGTCTTATTTCACCTTGATTACCAGTTTTGACATCAACTCTTCCTAGTTTTCTCATTGCAGTGACAAAAGCTCCATTAAAGTCGAAAGCATTATTAGCAAAATCATTAACAGTGCGTTGAGACGCTTCATCAGTGAAGAGCACCTGATCTGAGGTGAACAAACCCTTTCCTCCAACCAGATTCTTGTAATACTCATTGTCAAATGTTCGCGGAGTCACAGGATCCATGTTTATAGCAATGGAAGGATCTACTTTTTGAGGGCACATTTGCATTAGTTGTTTAGCATATTCAGGATCCAAAGAAGGGTCAACGGGGTTGGATGAGGTAAATGAGTAGAGACGGTTTGCAAAACGGTCACAGTGAGAGAAGCCAAGTGTATGAGCACCAGAAAGAGCTATCATGTCAAACTGGCTGAGATTGTGGTTGGCAAACATAGTTGTTAGTTGATTGAGATTGAATTGAGGTTCTGGCAATTTTCCAGCAACCCGAGATGCCTTGGAGATGAGCCCATCGCGACGTCCCAATTCTACATTGTATGCAGGGCCTCCTGCCTGAATGTTTTCACCAGAAGAAATCAACAAGTCAAGTGACAGTTTACATTTTAAGGTAAATCAAAGAGAAAATGGTTTCTCTGTCCTCTATTACCAGCACTACAACATCTCTGGTGGCGATAGCTAAAATATCTGCGCATGATACTACTCCAGGGCACTGAGCCTCTACTGCTTCTTTTGCCTTTATTACAGTGTCAAAGCCATCTCCTGCAAGGGAAATATTATCTGAAGAATCTTTTTCCGCGTCTCCGTTTGGTGAAGCTATGAGAACAGAGGCGTCACATCCCTGAGAAAATATGCAAAGAATATAAATCTTGGAAATATTGATCACTTGAGACTCTAGTACTGGACATCCCAAATCTGTTAACATACTGAGATAGTTTTCTCATCATCATATCCTATTACAGAGAATCAAATTGTAGAAGAAGATTAGGCTGTTACCTCAACAAAACAATCATGGAAAAAGAGACGCAGAGTTGCTGGAATAGTGACAAAAGTCTGGCTGAACTTTGTAGACACAGCCTGTTGAACTATGAATTCCACATTTGGACAAGTAAAACCATAGAAGTTCTCTACTAGTTGCCCTTCAGCTCCACTCACAATAATTATGACTGCCACAATCAACACATACAAGCCCCTCCTTCTCTCCATTTTTCACTTTCTTGATGAAAATTTGACCCTTTCTTTCTCTTTACTTTTCCCTCTCTACCATCCAGTGGCTGGTAGAAACAGAACAAACTTGTGCATTTATACTAAAAGTAAAGTATTGAGGAAGGTAGATGAAGGCTGATTCTTGTACCACTATTTGTTATAGGCCGTTATACTTGTTCCAAGTTCAAAAGGTCTAACATTTATAGTTGTCCTAGTTCTATTCACGTGACGTAACCGGTAAAGTTGTTGCCATATGATCAGGAGATTACGGGTTCACGTGGAAACAACCTCTTGCAGAAATGTAGGGTAAGGCTGCGTACAATGGACCCTTGTGGTCCGGCCCTTCCCTGGACCTTACGTATAGCGGGAGCTTAGTGCACCGGGTAGCCCTAGTTCTATTCACTTGTACCTAGTGTTTACACCGAACCAATTAACACATGAAACCTCACTCATACTAAGTGTTTACGTACACCGAACCAATTAACTCATGAAACCTGTCTTTTTTATGCCTTTTAGTCACTGACCATGGTTATTTAATATATATTGTATCACCTCAATCTTTCTCTTAATCGTAGTAAGCTAATGTGGTTTGGTATAAACACGAGTAATTTTTTAATGAGTGTGAGGGTAGAGCTCCATTTAAAATAAGCAGCTCACCCTATTAAGTAGCTCCACGTGACTATTTCCATCATCATACTTCATACATATTTCCTTAATTAGCCTCTTTAAGTATAAGAGGTTAATTCTAGTTCTTTTCACTACACTACATTTGTGTTATGAAAAATGTAAATTATTTGCGGATGATCGAACCAGTCAGATCTGACGGCTGAGGGAAAAGGAAATTTCAACAATCGAAACAAATTCTCGTTTTTACTGGAATTTGAGCATTTTATAATTTGTAAGTTGATTATTCTTGCTAATGTCTACGTGTTTGCGTGTGAAGATTGAGTATTTAAATCTGTTTCTTATTGGCAAATTAAAATTCAACCCTGTTGTTTGGTGACATCGAACATGGAGAGTAGTTTCTTTTTTGTTGCCCAATTTGATCTACTCCCACCTATCAAGTTATTGTGACTTTAAGAAAATGACATTTTAACTAATCAGATTACAATAATCTAAACGATCCTTATTTGGGAAAAGGCTATAATCTGAAATAAACTAACAGCTTGAATGATTGTTACGTGTTGTTTCATAATGTATTGTATTGTATTGTACTTCATTGTATTGTATTGTTTGATGAATACAATGTTTGAATATATTGTATCGTTTGCCGTTGTTTATGATGTCATGCACCAACAATATGAATAATAAACTTGCAATATTATTAAGAAAAAATAGGACACGAAGTAGAAATATAATATAAAAAAGTAAAATAAAAGATAAAATATGATTATTTAATAATAAGAAAGGGCAAGATGAGGAAAAAAAAAGCAAGGTAACGACACCACCAAACCAAATCCGTCGTTACATAAAGTGGAACACAATAAAATTTAAGTAACAATTAAATCAAATATTGTAATTAAAGTAAACAATACGATATAATACAGTAGGTAACAACCATCCAAACAAGTTGTAATACGGAAGTTGTATCCAGATCTCAGTCCCTTCTTCTACTTAGATCAAATCTAAAGCATATGCAATTCAAGAATGGCATCTTCAACAGAACATCATACACGATGGAATATAGCAGAGGCAGAGCTAGAGTTTTAGATATGCGTTCGGCCCAAAATCTTGTATATATACAAATAATTTATTCAGAACCAAGTAAGCTACTATAATTTTTAGAATCGAAACCCGTAAACTTAAAATTCTGAATCTGCCTCACGTACAGAGTCGTACAATTTATCGTACCTCAAGCCGTTGATGGTATAAGTTAATTAAACTCTAGGTAAAATTTTTTGTTAATGATAATATCACGAGCCGAAATGTGACGTGCATCTGCAGCTGGTAACTTTTTTCAGGTCAAAGTTTGGACACTGTTTTTAAGCAAAGGCTTTTCTGAAATAAGAAATTGTTTTACGCCTTATGAAGTGTAGCGGGGGCCTGGAAGAGACAAACGTGGGAGCTATTAATTTATCCTCCCGTTTCAATAGCGGCTACACTAATATTAAATTAAAAGATGGGGGGAAACAGGGGAAGTTTGTATCTATTGACCAAAATATTGAGAACCCAACTCGAATGCACTTGATTCGGGGCAAATTCAAAAATAGCTAGATTTACATGCGATAATTGAAAAATAGCCATAGTTTTAAAAGTAATTGAAATTTAGCCATTTTTCATGTTAAGATAAATTTGAACGAAAACACTGTTCAAAATCTGAAAAATATTCCAGCATAGCATACTGGAATTCCAGCATAATATACCGGTCCAGCGTAATATGCTGGAAATTCATACACAAGTGCTCCAATCTCCAGTATATTATGCTAGAACTTTCCATGTGTTGGAGTTCCAGCATAATATGCATGAAGTTCATACACAAGTGCACAAATCTCCAGTATATTATGCTATTTTTCAATGACTTTGCAAATGCTGACTATTTTTCAATTACCAGTTCGAAAACTAGCTAGACCGTGTTATTTTCACCTTGATTCTATTGGTTTGTACTATGCGATTATTTTGTGAATCACGTGAATTTTGATACCATACACTTCATTTGCCATTATGGATGGCAAACGGGCGGGTCGGATCGGATATAGGACAGGTCAAAAATAGGTAATGAAAAACGGATAAATTATTCGATCTGATCCATATTTAATACAGATAAAAAATGAGTTAACCGCCGGATAATATGGGTAACCATATTATCCATAGCTTCATGAATATGATCACTTTTAGGAGAATTCTTAGTCTGCCAAACTTGAGGAACCCCCTATTTGATGTTTTACAAATGTAAAAGTTAAACTCATTAGTTATTCATTGGTTATACATTTTCTAAATGGATAATATGGTTCTTATCCATATTTGACCCGTTTTTAAAAAGTTTATTATCCAACTCATTTTTTAGGGAATAATATGGGTGGTTAACTATTTTTTCTTTTAACTATTTTGCCATCACTATGCACAATACTTATTCACATATCTAAAAGACTAAAGCGTCATTACATTTTCGAGTATACTAATGTATTACTCAAATCCTTTTTTAAAATCCATTAAAAAAGAAGGGACCATATCTGTAATGACCCGCTCGATCGTTTTGCCTTCTAGAACCCCGTTCTCTTAAATAAAACTTTTCGTATTTTCTTTAGCTAATTTTCGACTTGCGGAGATGGTTGGTTCGGGATTTGGAAGAGTTTGGAATGAAATATGGCCATTTGATTCCTTAAAATTTTCTTAAAAGACTAAGTTTGACTTTGGTCAACATTTTGAGCAAACGGACCCAAATTCGTGATTTGACGGTCCCGAAGGGTCCGTAGGAAAATATGGGACCTGGGCCGCTAGGCGTATGCCCGGAATCGAATTTCGAGATCCCTAGACCGAGTAATGAATTTTTATTAGAAATTGTTAATATGAAGTTTTAAGGATTTAAAGAAACTAATTAATGATTGATTTAATAGGTATCGGGCTCGTATGTTGGTTCCGAAGCACGATACAGGTCCGAAATATCATTTAAGACTTGCCTGTAAAATTTGGAGTCAATCCGAGTAGTTTAAGGGCGTTTTGGCACGTTAGAAGAAAATTAAGAACTTGAAGTGTATAAGTTCGATTCATTTGGTTTTAGGGGGTGATTCCTAGATTTATCATTGTTTCGGGTGTTCCGAAGGTTCGAGTAGGTCCGTCTTGTGATTTCAGACTTGTTGGTATGTTCGGGCGGGGCCCGGGAGCCTCGAGCGTCAATCGGATGAGGCTCGAGTGAAGTGGAAATTTTTGAGAAGAGCTAAAGTTGATGCTTCTGTCATAACCGCACCTCCGGTTGGTGGACCGCAGGTGCGAGACCGTAGAGCGGTCCTTTCATCGCAGATGCGGCCCAGGGTAGGCCAGGCCAGGAACCGCAGAAGCGGCTCCGCAAATGCGGCCTCAAGACCGCAGAAGCGGTCCCAGCCATTTTAGCCCCTTTCGCAGATGCGGTCCTCTTCTCGCAGATGCGGAAATTGCTGGGCGGTGAGGTTCATTTAATACGGGTTCTAAGTCATTTTTATCACGTTTTCACTCTTCCATTGGCGATTTTAGAGCTTTTGAGAGAAGATCTTCACCTAGCATCTTGAGGTAAGTGTGTTCTACCTATTTATAGTTTAATGATTTTGTCTTGGGTAGATTAAACACTAGTATTAAGGTGAAATCATGGGGTTAGAGCAAAAATCTAGGGTTTTAGTAAAAGTTAGATTTAACCACGAAATTGGCTATGGAGTAAATTAGAAATCATATATTATCGATCCTTAGGTTATAGAGAACAACTTCCTTCGAAAAATTTCGGAATCCGGGCACGTGAGCCCGGTGTCGGATTTTAGGAAACTTGTGTTAAAGGTTGGGAAATTGCTTAAATAGCTAGAATTCGATCTTGTAAACCTATATTGACTAGTTCTTGCCTCATTTAACTAGTTTGGGATCGTTCGGCTCCGAATTAAGGGCTTGAACTCGTTCTTGGTATTGGAAGTGCACTTTGGAGCGAGGTGAGTCTCCTTTCTAACCTTGTAAGAGGGAATTGTCCCCATAGGTGTAATAATGGAATTAATTTCTATTATATGCGGGGGTTACGTATGCACTAGATGACGAGAGTCCGTGCGTAGAAATTACTATGTTAAGTTCGGGTAGTCTAGGACCCAAAAGCATGCTCTACGTGATATTCTTGTAACTTGATGATAAATTCGGATTCATATAAATTATTTTGATTAAGGTAAATGAGACTAGTGGAGGAACCTTATCCTGTTTGGTCTTTTAAAAGAGAATTTGGATATTCCTGTGAATAACTACCCCTCCTCATACATACATACATACATACATACATACATACATACATACATACATACATACATATATATATATATATATATATATATATATATATATATATATATATATATATATTAATATTATTGTCTGCTTGTTGATGAGCTTATTTATATTTGACCGCGTCACACGTGAAATTCGCAGAGCGGGGTATTAGATGCATCTACGGTTCGAGCCGTTCGACCCTCGGCAGTGCACACTTTACTTTTATGTTGGATCGGGCCGTACGTCCCTCAGTGTTATTTGTGCATGCTTTACTTAGTATTTCTCGGTGGACTGAACTTCATTGCCATTAAACGTTAATAAATTGTGTTATCCATGCTTATCATAAATTCTTCTCATATTATTTGACCCTAGTAGGCATCAAGTCGACCTCTCGTCTCTACTTCTTCGAGATTAGACGGGATACTTACTTGGTACATATTGTTTATGTACTCATACTATACTTCTGTACTTAATTGTACAGGATCTGAGGCAGGTGTATCTGGTTATCAATCTGGTGCGCATCCTTGAGCGAACTCGAGACTTCTACGGTGAGCTGCTTCCCTCCCATGTCGTTCAGCAGCCTGAAGAAGTCTTTCTTATGTATTTTTGCTGTCTATTCTGTTTCGGACAGTAGGATAGTGTGATTTTTTTGTATATTCTACTAGTTGCCCACAACTTGTGACACCAGGTCTTGGCACACACATTAGTAGACTGTATCATTTTGGGGTTGTTTGATTATTATGACTTTATTAATTATTTCTGATTTTTATTTCAACTTAAAGAATTATTTCAACTATTTTTGGGTAAAGGTAAATGAAAGTTTACTTAGTATTTTCCGCATTGGCTTGCCCGACAATGGTGTTGGGCATCATCATAACCTATTATGGAAATGAGTCGTGACAATATATGTGAAAACGTATGTATATATATATACCTTTTAAGCTTGGATTTATTTACTTGTTACCACTTGTTACTTGTTAGGGTGAATATTTGATTATTTCAAGTTGTAGTTGCGTAGGTGCATCTTCTTCCATTTCCTCGTCAACCATATTCCTCTAATATCCAACTTTATTTCTTAGGCCTTCTGGTAGATGCATTTTTTAATTCCTTTTTTTTGGCACTCAAATTAAAATTTTAAAATGCTATAGGTCAATGTTGTAGTAACCCTTTGGCAGAGTGCTACTTAGGAAACAAATTTAATTTACTACTTATAAAATATTAACTAGATATTAGTTAAAAATATCCAGAATAATTTAGTAGTGGAACTAGGCCCATGCGAAAAGGTTCAAAGTGTAATATTTTTTTTTTGAAAATACACTTCATAATTTTATGTTAAATGAAATACAATGTCAAAATATCAACATAAGGTGATATAACCCTTCTTGAACAATCAACAGATTAAAGCAACTTCCTAATAAATTTATACTTTCATTCAACATCACTGCAAGTTTGTATTGTATATAAATTTCAAACTATCGGGTATATGTAAAAAAGGAAACTAGTTTTCTCTTTTGTACATATTTACAAGACAAAGTGTAAATTCAACATATTACAAGACTTGAGTAATTAACATACCCTAAAATAGCAAAACAAGTTACCAAATTCAAGTTACAAGATTTTGGTCTTAAAATCCAACAAGCCTTCAAATAACATACATAAATGTGACATATATATATATATATATTATGTACAAGTAATACAACAAATTACATTACAGAAGTATGCAAAAATTTATAATCTCAGAGGTATTTTCCAGAAAGGAAATAACAACAATTACTAGGTACGATCACAACAAAAAAAAAATCATAGAATCGCAAACCTAGGCTCTGATACCAAAACTTACCACAAAGAGAGGAGAAACTTGATCTTCACCAAAAACAAATTTTTGTTGGTTGATTTAGTAGAAATTTATGGTGGTTTCATGAAGTTTTCAGCGGCTAAGAAGGAGAGAAGGTAGGTGGTTTTGTTTCTTTGTCTTGCAAGAATCTAAATTTTGGATAAATATGAAAAATATGGCTGCTCAAACTACTAATATCTTTCGATAAATACAAAAGGTTGGCAGCCCAAAAATTTAATTATATACTATATTTAATAACAATTCATCAAAATAATATTAAGTGTTACACATAGCAACACCATGGAGCTTCTTTGTCAATATTAACACAACCTAAAGTAAGAAATTTTTATATATTGTCAATTTCACGTTTAGGAAGTGCAAAGTAAAACATCTCCTCGTTATAAAAATGCTCAATCAAGAATTTTTGACCATACGTGGGATTTTTTAACAGTTTTAGTATGTAAATAATTTTAAGTTTAATCTACATATTTTAAACTTTATTTTATTTTTAGTAGGTTTTATTTAAGAAAATTTAAAATTAAAAAAATATATATTTTCTTGATTTTAAAATATTTAGCCAGTATTTTTATTTTACACTCTTAAAAGAAAAGAAAAAATATTAATTAAAGCAAGAGCCAATGAGTTATTTCCATGTGGCAAGATTCTTCCTTATCTTTTGTAACAAACTCACATGTTCTCCCTCAAAACTCACATGCACATACACACTTTTTTTTTCTTGGCTACCAATTAATCCCTATACCCTACACCTATATATATCTTTCCCTCACACACAATTAAAGGGGACACACCAAAAAACAAAAACAAAAAACGGACAGAACCCTAGAGACCTAAGGACCCCCAGCTGCCACCCACCCCTCCTCATGTTTTCCATCCCCCACCAAAGAGAGAAAGAAAAAGCTAGCAGCACACACACGCAAAAGGAAACGGGAAAGGGGCGTGTAAAGGGAAGTGACGAGAAACAAATTGAAAAAAAGGAACAATTTTTGGGAAATAGGTTTTGGAAGATGGGGATGATTGCTTTTTTGTAATCTATTGAACACTATTCAAGTGAGAAGCTGAATATTAGGAATATCAATTTCAAGCTTCGATTCCAATACTTCAACGCCACAAACAATTCGTCTAACAACAAATTGTGAATGCGTCATCTCTGAAATCAGTGTGGCATCTTCCAATTTCAACTTTGTTCAAACTCCCTAAGCTACCAATTCTCCAATTACTCGCACTTTGCTTTTGTGTTTCACTGTTTCCCTGATTCTCAAGATCGAACACGTCGCCCATTACTCCTGGTGCTAAATTGAGTCTGTTTGCGCTCGGTACACGGTTCCATCGAGTTTGTTGCTCTTGACGTCCATTGTTTCTTCTCCTTTGTTTTAGTTTGATAACACTATCTGCGGGTTTCTGATTGTGACGATCCAAAATCCACTAAGGGTCGTGATGAAGCCGGACACCACTGTCAGGCAAGCCACCACAGAAGTATTAATAAATTCTCATTTTATCTAATTGTTTTGAAATAATATTTTTCCTTCAATGTTACTAGTATAAGACAATCTTTACAATGTAAATAAAAGAATATTTGGAAGTAACTACAAGATACCCAATAATCATCCCAGAATCCGATGTCACAAGTGCATGAGCATCTACTAAGAAGGAAATAAAATACAACAACCACCCGGAATACAATATTGGACAGGAAATAAAAACATATAACTGAAAGACTCTGCTGGTTGCGGGTCGCCTCGAGAAATGCAGCTCACCTAAGTCTCCGTATCAACCATGCTGCTACGCCCAGTAGGCCACTAGAGATACATATGCATGTGCAATAAAAATGCACAGAAGTGTAGTATGAGTACGAAAACAACGTGTACCCAATGAGTATCTCGTCTAATCTCGAAGAAGTAGAGACGAGAGCTCGACTTTGACACTTACTAGAGGTTTGATAACAATATAGTGAAAATGTGAGGAAATCATGGATTTTTATAAAACAATTATAAACTCGTAAAACCAGATAGCAGGTAAACAAAATCTCAAATAAGTGTGGATTTTAAAAGTTTAATTTTCATTATGCTTATCAACAACATCTGGCCAGGGAAGGCAAATATTATCGCATAACATTCTCAGGAAAGCAATACAAGCATGCACATCTCATGCCGAGGTCGTACGGCCCGATCCAACAATATTTAAACTGTGTACTGCCGAGGATCGAACGACACGAACCATAGATGCATCTATTTAATCTGCCGATACGTTCGGCCCGCTCCAAAAATAAACACATACAGACTGACAACCAAGAAGTCCACACGAATTTTTTTTTCAAAGAAAGCCAATCCTCTTTTAACCATTTAAGAAAAATGAAGTTTAATCAGTTTAGAAATTCATTTACTAATTCAATGTGATTTAAGCAATTCAAGCTGTCAATAAGTTCACAAATAATCCAAGTATAATATGCTCTTGGGTCCTAAACTACCCGGACAATAGCATAATAGTAGCTACGCACAGACTCTCGTCACCTCGTGCGTACGTAACCCCCACAAATAGGAGCACATAACCAATTAACTCACCTATGGAGACAATTCCCTCTTACAAGGTTATAAAGGAGACTCACCTCGCTCCGAAGGTCCATAACCGACATTCCACGCTCTTCCGAAGACTCAAATTGATGCACAATGCTCCAAAACTAGTCAATAATTATGCAAATCCATTAATATACGCTCAATTAATCATTACAATCCAATTTATAACAATTCCTAACCCCGATCGAAAAGTTGACAAAATTGCCCTCGGGCCCACGTGCCCGGATTCCGAATATTTTCGAAGATTAAGCTTACCCATAATTCCACGAACTTAAATATATAATTTACTCTCAATTCCATACCCAAAATCGTGGTCAAATTCCAAGAATATAAATTTTCTAGGTTTTCCCTCAACCCCCAAGTTTTCTACAAATTCCATGCTCAAATCCGTATATAATCAATATATTTAACTCAAGATAAGTGGGGTTAGCTTACCTTATTGTTGATGAAGAAATTTCCCTCTTGAAGCTCTCCAAAATCGCCCAACAAGAGTAAAAATGGAGGAAAATGGCCAAAACCCCGATTTTAAAGACACTCACTGCCTCAGCAGTTTTCGCACCTGCGGTCTCCTGACCGCTTCTGCGGTTCCACAGGTGCGAGACCAGATTCCGCTTCTGCGTTCCGGGGCTCCCCACCCATTCCGCTTCTGCGCCCTCTCTACCGCAGATGCGATCCCGCATCTGCGGCCAAACGACCCTATCTGCGGTCCCAGCTCTCTTTCGCCCATACCGTATCTGCGACCCTAGGGCCGCTTCTGCGGTTCCGCACCTGCGGTCCTAGACTCGCAGGTGCGGTTACACCAGCAACCAACAACCTCAGCTCTTCTTCAAACTCCGAATTCGATCCGTTAACCACCTGGAATTCACCCGAGGCTCCCGGGACCCCAACCAATCATACCAACCAATCCCAAAATACATTATGGACTTGCTTGAGGCCTCAAATCATATCAAACAATGCCAAAACCACGAATCGACCTCCAATCCAAGCTTTATGAACTTTAGAATTTCAAACTTCTACTTTCGATGTTTAAACCTATCAAATCACGTCTGATTGACCTCAAATTTTGCACGCAAGTCATATTTGACATTACAAACCTATTCAACTTCCGGAATCGAAATCCGACCCCGATATCAAAAAGTCCACTTCCGGTCAAACTTCTCAAAAACCTTCAAATTTTTATCTTTAGCCAAATGACTTCAAAATGACCTACGGACCTCCGAATTCACTTCCGATCGCGTTCCCAACTCCAGAATCACCATACAGAGCTATTCCCAGACTTGGAATCCTAAACGGATATCGATAACACTGAAATGCGCTTCAACACAAACTTATGAAATTTCTTCCAAAATGCTAACTTCCACAATAAGCGCCAAAACTTTCCCGGGTTATCTAAAACCAGACCCGAGCATACGCCCAAGTCCGAAATCATCATACGAACCTGCTGAAACCTTCAAATCCTGATTCTGAGGTCGTTTACTCACAAATCTGATCTTAGCTAATTCTTTCAATTTAAGACTTCTAAAATGAGAATTTTCTTTCCAAATCAACTCTGAACTTCCATAAGTCCAATTCCGATGATACGTACAAGTCATAATACCTGAAGTGAAGCTGTTCATGGACTCAAACCGCCGAAGAATGGGCCAAAGCTCAAAACGACCGGTCAGGTCGTTACACTGATTGTTGTCACGGTTTTGGGTGCTTAATATGATGAATATGGTTGAATTTTTTTTCTTAGCTTAATACACTTAGTGATATCATTAGAGTATAAGATTATTTGTTGTTTGAGTAACAATTAAAGGCTTTTAACTAATGATGAATCCTATAATGCTAGGTATATGGGTTGGATTTGAATTGATTTAAGCAACTAAAGGCTAATGAAAATTAAATGAGGTTTAGGTTCTCCTGTTAGGCTACACGATATTTGACTAATTCAGTTAATTATTGATTGTCTAGATTTCCTAGGCTACTGAACAAGAATTATTAAGGTTGGGTTCGAATAAAATTAAATAAATTTGGGCTTAATATGAATTTGTTATATTTTATTCCTGTCTTAGTCAATTGAAGCGTTAGAATACTTTGGGGACGTTTTAAATTCAATAAATTGTCGTAATTATGTATACGTTCACGTGAAATGATTATGACTCCTAAAAATAAACCAAAGCATGCATTCGTGCAACGTTAGGTGAAACAATCTTAATAATAATAAAATGTTATTAATTATGTACATGTTCGCGTGACACAAGTACGATTTAAAAATGAATATTCGTAGTAAACACTTTAGGCGCGACTTAATCTATCATCTTGATTGTGTACACGTTCGCATGACAGATTTACGATTTTCAAAATAAATTTCGGTATGCGGTCGCGCAACTTCGGCCAAACAATCTTAATATTAATAAAGCGTGATCAATTATGTGCACGTACACATGACATGATTCTTGATGCGCCAAACGAAATGAGTACACATACGTGTGACTCGTTTCTAGTTAATTTCTTAATTAAAAGCGGTAAAAGGTAAAACACACATAGTTCTAAAAATACGTAATTAGATGATAAATTAAGCCATGTATGATTAAAGCGACCGTGCTAAAACCACGAAATCTGGGAGTGCCTCATACTTTCTCCCGGGTTAACAAAATTCCTTACCTGGTCTTCTGTATTTGCATACCATAAATAAAGTCAATTTTCTCGATTTGGGATTTAAGATAAACCGGTGACTTGGGACACCATAAATTATCCCAAGTAGAGACTCTGAATAAATAGATAATCTCATTTCAATTATTGTCACTTAAATTAGAAAAACTTTCTATCCCTTTGGGAAAAAGGAGGTGTGACACAAATATTAATAAAAGTTTGAGGTGTTACAACTCTCTCCCCCCTTAAATAAATTTTGTCCCGAAATTTACCTTGTACTATTCCGAAATAAATGTGGATATTGAACTCGCATATCCTCTTCTCGCTTCCAGATAGCTTCCTCGCGTGAATGATTTTTCCAAAGAACATTCACTAAGGGGATTCTCTTATTTTTAAGATCTTTTATCTCATGCGTTAATGTTTGGATTGGTTCTTCTTCATATGTCAAATCAGGATTGACCTCCATAGACTCAATAGGAAGAACATGAGATGGTTCTGAGCGGTATCTTCGAAGCATAGAAACATGAAAAATGTTGTGGATCTTGCCTAATTCATGTGGCAAAGCTAGCGTATATGCCACTAGACCAATTCTCTCAAGTATTTCATAAGGTCCAATGAATCGAGGACTAAGTTTACCTATATGAGAGTTCTACTTAGGAAACAAATCTAATTTACTACTTATAAAATTTTAAATCGATAATAGTTAAAAATATCCAGAATAATTTAGTAGCAGAAATAGGCCCATGTGAAAAGGTTCAAAGTGCAATGTTTTTTTTTTGAAAATACATTTCATAATTTTATTTTAATTGAAATACAATGTCAAAATATCAACATAAGGTGATATAACCCTTCTTGAACAATCAACAGATTAAAGCAACTTCCTAACAAATTTATACTTTCATTCAACATCATTGCAAGTTTATATTGCACATAAATTTCAAACTATCGGGTATATGTAAAAAATGAAACTAGTTTTCTTCTTTGTACATATTTACAAGACAAAGTGTCAATTCAGCATATTACAAGACTTGAGTTATTAACACACCCTAAAATAGCAAACAAGTTACCAAATTCAAGTTACAAGATTTTGGTCTTAAAATCCAACAAACCTCCAAACAACACACAAACATATATATATATATATATATATATATATATATATATATATATATATATATATATATATATATCAACAAATTACATTACACAAGTATGCAAAAATTTATAATTTCCGAGGCATTTTTAAGAAAGGAAATAACAACAATTACTAGGTACGATCACAACAACAAAACAAAACATTCTAGAATCGCAAACCTAGGCTCTGATACCAAAACTTATCACAAAAGAGAGGAGCAACTTGATCTTCACCAAAAATGAATTTTGCTGGTTGATTTAGTAGAAATTTATGGTGGTTTCATAAAGTTTTCATAGGCTAAGAAGGAGAGGGGGTAGATGGTTTTGTTTCTTTGTCTTGCAAGAATGAAACAAGAAAGAAGGATATGGAAAAGCAGGCCTTCCAAAGTAATATCTAAACTTTGGGTAAATATGGAAAATGTGGCTGCCCAAACTACTAATATCTTTAGATAAATACAAAAGGTTGGCATCCCAAAAACTTAATTATATAATGTATTTAATAATAATTCATCAAAATAATATTAAGTGTTACATATAGCAACACCATGGAGCTTCTTTGTCAGTATTAATACAACCTAAAGTAAGAAATTTTCATATATTGTCAATTTCATGTGTGGAAGTGCAAAGTAAAATATCTCCTCGTTATGAAAATGTCAATCAAGAATGCAAATATTATTAAAATTTTGAGGTGTTACAAAGGTTGCCAGTATAATCAGTGCATAACTTAAATACTCGATCAAAGTTTGCTCTTTTAATCAAACATTCACACGTACAATTTACGGAATTTGCTTTCTATCAAGAAATTAAGATCATATTCATATAACCAACTCCAAATGCTTACCAAGAATATGAGCGGGGAATGCAAATATTCAAAAAAAAAAACTACCTATTTCTATTTGTAATATGCTTAGAACCCTAGGAAACCAAAACATTGCAAGTGACACTATAATAGCTTTTTGCATAAAGGGCTATCTTGCCCCAATGTCACTTCAAGTGACACTATGTTATGTAATATGTTGAAAGATGCTTAATAACTAATATATATAATCCTATTACTACTCAACAAAAAAACTCCAACTAATTCTTTGTCAGTATATGTATTAGGAGTATAACGTTTTGCGGCTAAACTATTGTTATAGATTTAAACTTCAAAGAAGAAGAAGATGAAGAAATATTTCCTTACTCTGTGGCAAATATTACAAATACTAACAGCCTACAGGCAACGATAAAGTTCTAGTATTTTTTAATGTCAAGAATTTCCCCTAAAAGACGACCAAGCTTTAGTTTAATGACTTATTAAAAAAGGAACCAATAAAAAGAAATATACTCACTCATCCAATCTTGATCCCCTAAAATTAAGCACCCTCTTTATGTAATTTGCCATTAGTAGAGAATGGAGTATATGAAAATGCTCTTTTCATTTCATTTTAATTAATTTTACTGTTTTACTATATTAATAAGAGTTTAAGTTTAAGTTCTATGAACTTGCGAGTAATATATATTTACAATAACAACAACAATAACATACCCAGTATATTCTCACAAAAGGAGTTTGGAGAGGGTAGAGTGTACGCAGACCTTACCCCTGCCTTTAAAAGGCAGAGAGGCTATTTCCGGAAGACACTCGGCTCAGAAAAGGAAGAGGGGACGGGCAAGAACAAGCAATCCGATCTGACAACCAAAGCAAAAAAATACAAACTAACAAAAGGTAATGTAATCAGAAAACTAAAACACAAGACAACGACAAGTAGTAACAGGAGACTAGGGTTACAAATACCAAAAAAAGAAATACGGAAGGCACCAAATGGTGTATCAAAGCTACTGCTACAAACAAGGACAACACTCGACCACCTAACCTTTACCTTAATTCTCAACCTCCACACCTTCCTATCCATAGTCATGTCCTTAGTGAGTGAGCTGGAGCAATGTCATATCTTGTCTAATCACCTTTTTCCATTACTTCATCGATCTGCCTCTACCTCTCCGCCAACCCTCCTATACCAGCCTCTCACGCATCCTTACCGGAGCATCACTGTCCCTTTTCTTCACATGCCTGAACCATCTAAGTCTTGCCTCTTGCATCTTGTCATCCACAAGGTCCACACCCACCTTGTCCCTAATAACTTTATTTCTAATTTATCTAACCTGGTAGACCTGCACATCCACCTCAACATCTTCACCTCCACCACCTTCATCTTCTAGACATGACATGTCTTGACCAGCCAACATTCTGCCCCATACAGCTTAGTCGGTCTGATACCGCTCTGTAGAACTTACCTTTAAGTTTTGGTGGCACATTCTTATCACACAAAATACCGGAAGCGAGCCTCCATTTCATCCACCTGCCCCAATATGGAGTGTGACATCCTCATCAATCTCCCCATTCCATTATATAATAGACCCAAGGTACTTGAAACTTACTCTTTTAGAAATGCCTTGTGACTCAAGCCTCGCGTCTTCGTCCTCTTCCTGAGTCGTGCCACTGAACTTGCACTCCACGTATTCTGTTTTGGTCCTGCTCAATTTAAAACATTTAGACTGCAAAGTCTGTCTCCAAACCTCTAACCTCTCATTAACACCACAACGCGTCTCATCAACTACTAACATATATTTACACAACTAGGTTAATTAAAAGGTAAGTAGGTAAATCAATGATAAGCATTAATTGATGAATTGGTAAAAATAATAAACAACCGATTATAACAAGTTAAAATACGAGTAATAAAATCTTTACACTATCATTATTTATAACTTAAATCATGTTAGTAATAAAGGGAAAATTTTATTTTGTGTCTCATACAATTGACATTAGTTGTATGAGGCAATTTTTTTGTCTCACAGTTTTGTGGACCCAGAAGTGTAAGATTGGGATCTATAAATTTGTGAGACACTCATACAACTAGTGTAAGTTGTATGAGATATAAAATAAAATTTCTCGTAATAAAGTAATAATATTGATAATAAACGAATAACGCTTAATAAAATTCACCTGAAAAATAAAATAAATTCTCCAGATAAGCTTAAATATTTTATTTAGAATAAAATGTGTCAAATATTTTGGGACTTTCAAGAAAAAATATACTCTAGTAAGGTGCAAGTTGGGCAGCAAAAAGGTATAGGTGCGGTCGCGGAGCCAGGGAATGAAATTTAAAAATTATGGCGATGGAAGTAGAAACCCAAACTCAATCTCAATTAGGGTTTCCGTTCTGGAGCCCAATTCGTCGACGGTTTCGTCCTGATGATCCTTTCTTCACTGCCGGTAACATTCAAAGAGAGCTTTTCGCTAAGCAGGTTCCTTCTTCTGCCCTCTCCCCTGTACATAATTTGAACTTGCGATCTCTCTAGTTTTACTATCTTTTTGTTCATTTCTTAGCTTGCATTGGATTTGACCGAAGAAGAGAAGCAGCTGGTTCAAAATATCACCGATGAGGAAAGCAGGTATCACTATTCAAGCTGCTCCCTTATTTATCAGATTTATTTGCTTTATTTAAACTGTTACTATTTAAAGATATTTAGATTCTGATAAGTGAACCATCAAAGGCAGTGTCGTCTAACTATAATGTTGAATAAGATTTTAACAGAATTCAGGATCATGTTCATATGCAAAATGAGTCTTTTTTTATTGAGATTGAGGGAAATACACTTCCATATTTTCTCGTTGAGATGTGTTTTCTATAGTCTCAAGTACAAAAGAGAAGTAGGAGTATTTCGGATATATACGTTAGGATGTGTTGCAACATTCTTATTAGAACAGGCTTGTCAATATTTTGGTGTTGTAATGTTGAGTTTGATGTCGGAGCCTTGCTTGTTGATTTAGAATAGGTGAGATGTTGATTTCTGTTCTTTAAATATACCTTTTAATGCAGAAACCTGCAAAGGTGTCGTAATAATCAGGAATTTAGCCTGAATATACTTTGTTGAATATTGTTAGCTTTTTTTATTTTTTTATTTAACATTGTAACATATGCAGCAGAAGGGAATAGAATGTGTAGGGAAACGTTGAGCGTTGTGCCTGGACAAGGAAATTTAGGCGCACAAGCAGAAGAGAGATGGTGAACATAATCGAATGGGGAGAAAAAAATCACCAAAACAGTGTGTTACCTAGTAACAAATTATTGTGAATTCTCAAATAGAGATGAGCATGGGGAAGAAATGGTTATCTCTGTTTGTCAGTTCTTTGGTTACCCCAAATTGAGGATGTAGAAGTAAGATTGATTTTGCACCTTTGTGTCTAGGTACTTAGAGGAGCTGAGATAATTAACAAGAAACTAGGCGAGGCGGTTAACTTCGCCTACTAGTCAGGATATTGATTGACAGGAAGCTTACCGTAGGTTGAGTAACGACATAGTTAGTGCTCACTGTCACTGTATCACTTTCTCATATCTTCTTGGCCCTGCTCAATGTTATAGGGTTACATGCATATACCTACATCTACTGCTGCTATTTTTTTCCTTATTATAAAATTTTAAGACCCTAATTATGTGTGCTTTAACTTGATAATTATTTTTTAAGAAAGTAAAGGCTAGCTTTGTAATTATTTATCATCCTTGAGGTGATTTTGGTCTTATTAACTAGCATGATGTTTGACAATTGGGAAATCGGTTAATACATCACTAACGTTGGATCGAAATTTGTTAAACACTTGACAGCAATGTCTTCTGTCCAATCGTTGGTTGCGGTGCACGGATGAGATCCCTGGATGACTTTGAAGACCACTATGCTACGCGACATACTGCATCCTGCTCTGTCTGCTCTCGAGTTTACCCAACATCACGCCTGCTCAGCATACATGTATCAGAGGCACATGATTCTTTTTTTCAGGCAAAAGTTGCTCGTGGATTTCCGATGGTAAAGTTTTCTCTCAATTAGCTGATTCCCTAGGATGTCTCGTAGAAAATGTCAGCAAATCCATTGCATATCCTTTGTGTAGTGCCTGTATAGTAAAAAGGCTGAACAGGTCTGTGCAGGCAGAAATGTAAAGAGGTTACATGCATATTTTCGGTTAATGGGGATTTTTACATAATACATCCTAACTTTGAATCATTTTGCGCCTCCCATCCCATGGCTCTCTCAAAGAGATAGAAGTTTTTCGTGTTTGGATGTCTTTCCAAATAGAAGTTGCGCGAAACCGTTTTGTGGAAACAGCTCTTTGCTCGTGGTGTGTCTTGTATATATGAAGTCTGGATGAACTTTTATGTGTGGAGACTGCTCAAAGAGAGTTAAGATTAACACTATATCTGTTTTGATCTTGTTTGAAATGTCTATATGTAGCTATTTATTGAGAATTTTGTTCTGTAGTATGAATGCCTGGTGGAAGGATGTGGTGTCAAGTTGAAGAGCTACAAAAGCAGGCAGCAACATCTAGTTGACAAGCATAAATTTCCAGCAACTTATGAGTTCTTCAGAAAAGCTCGTCCATCAAAGAAACAGAGGCAGAAAATCCACCATAAACAAGCATCACCCAAGACTCAGGAAACATCAAATGCAATGCAAGTCGAAGATGAAACTATGGAAAACCTCGTTTCAGCAGTATCAAAATTAACTACTTCAGACTCTCCTTCAGCAATCAACTTTGGCCGTAGTAGGGCTCGAGGTTTGTCATTTGTGCCTCGTGCTGTAAATAGGCAGATAGGACCAGTCAGCTCAACAGGTGGAACGAAAAAGTAGCAGCCTGCCAATGGAACATACAACCACTGGAAGTTATCAGACCCGTATTACAAAAGAGAATTTGAAGCTGATCTTTTGAGCATCTACTTGCCACTGAAATTGGGTACAATGAAATTTCATGCCGGTTCTGACATGTTAACCAATGCTCATTATTTCTTGCCCCAAGTGTATCGTATTTTTATCTATCCAAAGCTTGTATAAACCTCTTGCCAGAAAGATGGAAGGGATAGCTCTCACATATGCGTATGCAGAAAGTAGTACGCTTTGGAGGGCAGAATTTTTCTAGAAAACAAATGAGCTCGATCCAAACTTGTGGAAAATTTATGAGGAATTTTCAGAAACCACTATTGTTTAGTGGCTATCACAAGACAAAAAGTACTACAATCCTTTTAGGAATGAAGTTTTATTTCTACAAGAAAACAAAGTTATAAATAGAATTACTGGATCAATGCTTAACCCTCTTTCTTTCTCTGGAACAATATTACATTCTTTCACTGGAGCAGCACAGCTAGCAGTCGTTGGCCTTCTCTAACAAGGTGAGTGTATTTAAATGCTAAACTAATTTTCTTTTCTGTCCTTGTTCTTCGTTTTGCATAAATCTTCCTAAAGAATTTTACTCCTTCAACTTGTGAATATATGTTCGTGCTTAACATAGCTTGTGAATATATGCTTTTTGAATTTACGTAGCTGTAATAGAATTGCAAGTGCATCCTCATCATCCGGCACAATGTTCCTCTCTAACTGTTATTCCGATATCCCAAACCAAAAACAAAGAAAAAAGAAACAAAAAGAGTAGAGAGGAATATTCTACAACTGTTGCGGGAAAAATACTTACATCTACCAAGCGACGTTTTAATTGTTGTGTGATTAGTTATAATTCTCTAACAATTAAGAGGTTTTAAAGAAGTGATTTATTTTGGTATCACATATATGATGTTTAGAACTTGATACAGTACTTTGGTAGAATTAACCTTGCTATGGAACCACAAGAGAATCAATAGTAGTTCTGTTTAACCAAAAAATAAAATTTTAGTCAAAGCTAGAATTTAGAAGAACACGAGTTACTGATAATCAAAAGAATGTATAAAAGGAAGTAATTTAGGTAGCAAGAGAGTAATCAAGAGAAAAACAAGTAAACCAAAGTTTATTCCAATAGTGTCTTGTGTCCTTACAGTTGATCAGATATCTCCCTTTTATAGATATGTTGGAGATATACGTTTTGCCCAAATCATAATGAGGCTATTATGAGTAATTTAAAGACATTGAATGCTACGTTACATAATCATTACATTCAATACAAATTCTCTAACGTATTCCACATTTAATGCCTATTAAATGTCGTATCTGTACTCTTTTCTATTGTCAGATTCATTCCTTTTGATTCTCGGACATATATGACTTAGATAGGTACGGATGCTGAGTTATTTGAATAATTGCCCGTGCCTCTTCCTCTGTCATTTGCTCGTATCTGTTGCAACTCGTGCCTATTGGTTAGTTGTAATTCTTTGACCATTTGACCAGTCTACGTGTCTCGACACGTCACCTTTATATTTAAATATAATTTTTCCCAATACAAATAGTCCACCCACTTTCCATTTATTCATCAGTTGAATATTTGGAAAGTTGATTTCATTAAAAGAGAATTTTTGTCACCATTAATGCTATGACAAAATTGACGCTTCAATTGTCGCTTCCATTTAATGCTTCGTACACGTGTCATTTTTCCATTGATTCTGCAGTTTTAAAGCCCTTTTCAAGGCTTTTTTACGGCTCCACTATTCACGAAGTGCCAGTTATCATTATTATGGTCCTTCCATCACTGCACTTTTACCTTTGGCGGTTGCTTATTAATATAAATATAACTTCTTTCCTTGTCTTTTACCACATAAAGCTTATTGAACACTTAATTCCTCAAATCTCAGTTCACTTCTTCCTCACATTATTCTTCTTCGCCATGTCTTCACCAAACTCTAACCGTAGGAGAGTTCCCATTGTTGATACCTTCCCTAATGCCCCCATTAGGCATAGAAGGGGAGGTAGGCTTCGTAGCTTAGGGTCTACTCGTGGTGGTGGTTCGTCTATACCTTCAACAGTTCTGGTCCTTCTTCTAGAACCAGAGGTTCCCTTTCTCACAAATCTTCTTCTAGGGGTAAAGAACCTTCTGAACCATTACGTGAGCCTTTAGTAAAGGAGACTATCTTTTTACCATGATATGGAATCTCTTAGAAACCTGGTTTCCGCTTTAGATCGTGTTGATGCTTACCTCACTCAAATTACAGAAGTTTTGACTCCTGTAGTTCGCAAAGACTGCCATTGGAGTAATAATTTTCCCATTATTATCCCTAATCCAAATCAGAGAATTACTTCTTACTTGACTGGGTTCTCTTTTGTTTCTACATACCCTTTCACTTTAGGATTCAAACCAGCTATTGACCCAGTCATTCTTGAATTTTGCCGTTTCTTTAATGTCTGTTTGGGTCAAATTGGCCCAATCATATGGAGGGTTGTTGCCTGTTTGAGGCATTTAACCAATATGACTGACGTTTCCTTTACTTTCCCTCACCTAATTCATCTTTACTCCCCTAGGCTTTTCCGTAATGGTGTTTTTTACCCTAGTGGCCAGGAGTAAAAGGGTTTTGGTGAGCCCTGAAGATGACAATGACCGTGGCTGGTATGCCCGGTTTGTTGCTGCCCCCACTGTTGGCTTAGTGGGTGAGGATAATGTTCCCTTCCATGAGAAGTGGAATTTTGCTCGTAAGTCTTTTATCCTTCCCGTACCTTTTTTCTTCAAGTTTATCAACTTCTCTAATTTTGCCCCCTTTTTTTTAGCAACCATGATAGTTGTGGAGGATATTCCTAATTTCCATAGTTGGGTAGATAAATTGCTGAAGATCGCACCAATAGATGGTAGGTCTTGGAGAACACTTTCTAACCGTTACGGTTGGAAAGTAAAGGCTCATGGTAAGAGTTTTTATTTCATCTTTCACGCATATATATATTGCTCTAACTCCCATCCTTCTTCTTATCAGGATTTGCTATTCGAGGAGTTACTGCTGAAGCAGTTGCGGCCTTTCGTGTCTCTTTGGGAACCCGTACTCCTTCGGGGACTCGTATCTCTTTAGAAAGAGCCCGAGAAATAGTCTTGGGTTCTTCTTTTGTGAAAAGGAAAGCTGTTGAAGAGAAAGACTCTAAAGAAGAGGAAGATGGGGGCTCCCTGGTGACGAGGCCATGAGCTAGGAGACGCATCGTCTCTGATGACGAAGCTGAAGTTTCCCCTCGTCTTTCTGTTTCTCTTACCAAACTTGTTGAAACCCCAGTAATAATTCCTGACGATGACGTCACTCCTTATGATACCCGTGAGTCTGTTGATCAACTTTTCATCAATGGTTTTGGTAGTGGAAGTTTAGGGCTTGTTTTAGATGAAATACCCTTATCTTCTTTTTCAACTCTTGTGCCTATGATTCCTTCCTTACCAGCCCCAACTATTTTTGTTCCTTCTTCTACTGTTTTCACTTACCGCTCCTCCTTTGACAATTCCCCCTCCTATCGTTCATCATACGAAAGTGGGCTCTTCAAGTAGAAGTGCCGCTATGAAGAGGGTAACTATTGAAATTCTTACTGATAGCAGTCTTTTGAGGAAGTCAGGTCAGGCAAATGTATGGCTGGAGCGTTTAATTGGCCCAATTGAAAAAGCAAAGCTGGAGAGCCATAGTTCCTTGACTCTAATGAATGATATCGTGCATGCCACTTTGAAGGTATTTTCCTTCTCTCCTTTGTTAAAAATTTTTATCTTTGGGATTCTTATTTCCCTTCCTTTTTTTAGTCCAATCTTATCGGCACAGAAATGATGAACAGAATCCCTCTCTTGGAGAAGATAGCACGTGATTCAGAGAAGATAACACGTGATTCTCAGTTGGAGGCGATCAATTGGAAGGAACAATTTGAGAGTGCACAAATTGATATGAAAGATTTACAAGAGTACCTTAGAGCAGCAGGCGCGGGTTTTAACTTCAGAGTTAGCGATTGTAAAAGCTTCCTCAAGCCAAGTAGAAAAAGAAAAAGAACGTCTCGAATCCTCCTTCTCAGAGCAACTATCTAAGGCCAGTGAAGAGAACTGAGAGTTGAAGGCTCTTTTGAGTCAAAAAGAAGTTTACGTTGGGGAGCTCGTGCAAAGCTTAACTAAAGCACAAGAAGACCTTCGAGTCTCTGCTGATAAGGTGCGTGCTTTAGAGAGCTCCCATGCCTCTCTTCAAGCTTCTTATAACTTCGCCTTGCCTGAAAATGAAGAGCTAAAGAATGAGATTGCTGATTGGGAAAAGGATTATGAGATCCTTGAAGAAAAATCTGTTGTTGAGGTTAGTTGGGCATTTTTGAATTCACGTCGTGATACCCTAATTGAAGCTAGCCAGGAAAACTTCAACCTGGAGTTGGAGTTAGCTAAGATCAATGAAGCCATTGAAAAAGCTCAGCAAACTCAGGAATTCCCGTCTCCCGTGGTTGAAGCTCCCGTGAATGTTGAAGCTGATACGGGTATCCCAACTCTTTCAAGCCCAATCGAGCCTGTTGCTGCAAGCCAAGTTGAAACCGCATCAGTTGATGCACCTGCCAAAATTGAGCCCGCTGCTATTGATGCTCCTGCTTCAGTTCCACAAACTTCTCGGTGACCAGTTTTAATCATTTGAATGATTTTGTTTTTGTATTTATTTTGGAAAATTGTAATCAAACCCTTAGCTTCATTTGAGGGTTGGTTTTGGATATGCAAGTCCCCAAGTCTTTTATGGGGCAATTTGTATAAACAATTTCATAGTTTTATGACTAAGTTCGTACTTAGTCTTCAGTTTTTAAGTATTAAGAAGTTTTTCATGTTATTATCTTAAACTTCTGTCTGCTTTATTCTTGCCTTTATTTTTAAGGACTTATAGAATAATTTGCATTTTTGTTCTTCGAAAATGCTTCTGTTAATCTCATGACTAACTAATTTAAACATGAGTTTTATAAAAGAAGGCCCTTTTATATCTCGACACTTAATGAAGAAGACGTCTCAACTTTATAATGGTGTTATCATACGATAAAAGAAATAGTAACACACATGTTTCTTTGAAATAACTTTAACAAGTTTTGAATAATACTTTACATGTATTTGAATTACATCTATAACTTTCTCGTAACTGTTTTTCTTGTAACAGATTTTTACAAAAGAAGAATAATAGACACGGGGTTTTTCCTTATAACTCGTTTTAGTACATAGCCTTTACCCTAACTATAGTGAGGTTTTTCTTTGGCCTTAGCTCGTGGCCCCATCTCGTGACTTTGTGACTTTTACTCTCCACTTGACTATTTTAGGCTTGATTTTTCCTCAATCTTCTTTGCCTTCTTTATACACATGTCTGTGTATATTATGTAGTCCCCAAGTGTTTTAGTGTTGAAGTATGAAGCCTCGAGCACTTGATAGTTTCTCTCATTTGGTCCTTTTCCTGAAAAGGAAAAACATACGGGACTCGGAGGTGCGATTATAGATGAAGACTGCTTAACCCGTTTGAATTTCTATCAGAATAATTGTAACCCTAGGCCAGGAATTTTAGGTTATTCCGTGTGCATTACAGGTCGTGACTCATTATTTAGTACGGGTTAGCTTTTTGCCTATCATCTAAAATCGTTAGTAAAATTTTAACAATTTAAAAATTAAATTTAAAATGGTGATACCTGACCGTGGGTATTCCTTAGAAATAGTATCTCTTCAAATGAACAACATTCCAATGTGAAGGTAGTATCTTGCCATCCATTGTCTCCAGTTCATATGCTCCCTTTCCTGCAATATCACGAACTCTATAGGGTCCTTCCCATGTTGGACTTAATTTACCCGCGTTAGTTGCTTTTGTAGATTGAAAAACCTTTTTAAGCACGAAGTACCCCGCTTTGAAGAATATGAGGCATGCTTTTCGGTTGTAATATCGTTCTATGACTTGCTTTTGTGCTGTCATTCTTATTAATGTAGCTTCTCTCCTCCCCTCGAGTAAATCTACATTGACCCATATCTCCTTTTCATTAGATTCTTGTGTCGCCTGTGTGAACCGTGTACTTGATTCCCCTATCTCAACCGGAATTAAAGCCTCAACTCCATAAACCAATGAAAACGGTGTTTCTCCTGTACTTATTTTTGCAGTTGTGCGATATGCCCATAAAACTCTAGGTAACACTTCAGGCCAGTTACCTTTTGATTCCTCTAATCGTTTCTTTAAATTATTGATAATAACCTTGTTCATTGATTCTACTTGCCCATTACCTACCAGATGATAAGGTATAAACGTAATCCTTTTAAATTGCCAACTTTGAAAGAATTCCGTGATTTGAGCTCCAATAAATTAAGGTCCATTATCACACACGATTTCTTTTGGTACACCGAATCGACATATGATATTTCGCCAAATAAAATCTTTGACTTCCTTTTCTCGTACCTATTTAAATGCTCCTGCCTCCACCCATTTAGTAAAATAATCAGTGAGTACGAGCAGAAACTTTACCTGTCCTTTTGCTTGTGGTAATGGACCCACGATATCCATTCCCCATTTCATAAATGGTCATGGCGCAATGACCGGATGTAATAACTTCGCAGGTCTATGCATATTGTTACCGTACCTTTGACATTTATCACATTTGGCCACAAAACTTTCTGCTTCTTCTTCCATTTTAGGCCAGTAATAACCTGTCCTAATTAAGGTTCTTACCAATGACCTTCCTCCTGCGTGATTCCCGCAATGTCCCTCGTGTATTTCTTTCATTACATACTCTATTTGTGAAGGTCCGAGGCATCTTGCTAAGGGACCACCGAATATTTTACGACATAAATTGCCTTGCTTTAAGCAGTACCGAGCAGCCTTCTTTCGAAGCGCATGAGCTTTTTTCTTATCATCAGTGACGATACCATATTGCAAAAAAGCAACAATCTTGTTCCTCCAATCCCAAGTTAAATTATTAAAATATACCTCATTCTTATCAGGATCGAGAACTGAATAAAATAAATGTATAACTGAGGCGTTTGCATCGCTTGCTACATCAGCTGCAGATGCGAGATTAGCTAGGGCGTCCGCTTTAACATTTTCATCCCTTGGTATTTGTATAACTTTCCAGGTTTGAAGTTGCTTTATCAATTCCCGTACATTTTCTAAGTATTATTGCATCCTTGCTTCCTTAGCTGTATAAGTCCCCAGCATTTGATTAACCACGAGTTGCGAATCACTCTTGATTATAATCTGATTTATGCCAAGCTTTCGTGCCAATTCTAGACATGCAATCACAACCTCATACCCCGCTTCATTGTTAGTTATGGAGTGACATTTAATAGCTTATCGAATGGTTTCACCCGTAGGTGGTACCAAGATAATCCCTAAACCTGCACCTTTTACATTAGATGAGCCATTAGTGAATAAAGTCCAAGTTCCCGGGTTAGCTCCATTGAATACCTGTAATTCTTTTTCTGCTTCTAATTGTATCTCCTGGCTAAATTCAGCCATGAAATCAGCTAACACTTGTGATTTTTATAGCAGTTCTAGGTTGGTATGTGATTTCGTATTCACTTAACTCTATTGCCCACTTAGCTAACCTACCTGATAACTCATGCTTATGTAATATATTACCTAAAGGGTAGGTAGTTACTACAGCGATAGGATGACACTGAAAGTAAGGTCTTAACTTTCTAGATGCCATAATTAATGCAAGTGAAATTTTTTCTAACTGAGGATACCGCGTCTCCGCATCTAACAAAGATTTACTAACATAATAGATAGGGGATTGTTTACCTTATTCTTCTTGGACCAAAACAGCGCTTACCGTAACTTCCGAAACAGCAAGGTACATGAGTAGTCTTTCCCCAACCTTTGGTTTTTCCAGCAAAGTTGGATTTGATAAGTACGTTTTCAAATTCCTGAGTGCTTGTTGACATTCCTCATTCCATTCAAAATGATCCTGCTTCTTAAGGGCTGAGAAGAATTTAAAATACTTCTCTGATGATTTAGAAATGAATCTTCCCAAGGCTACAATTCTCCCTGTTAATCTTTGAACTTCTTTCTTGTTTGAAAGTATATTAAGAATTTCTTCAATGACCTTAATCTGTGCAGGATTCACTTCAATACCATGGTTAGAAACAAGAAAACCCAAAAACTTACCTGATGCAATGCCAAATGCACATTTTTCGGGATTTAACTTCATATTAAATTTGCCAAAATTGAAAATGTGCCAGATAAGTGTGATATGTGATCTTTTGAATACTGAGTTTTAACAAGCATATCATCTATATATACCTCCATAGTCTTTCCTAAATGCTCTTGAAACATTTTGGTAACTAACCTCTGATACGTTGCACCTGCATTCTTTAGACCAAAGGGCATTACTTTATAACAGTAAGTCCCCCTGTCTGTTATGAATGAAGTTTTTTCTTCATCTCCCGAATCCATTTTAATATGATTATAACCTAAATATGCATCTAAAAAACTTAATAGTTCGTGACCTGCAGTTGCATCAATCAATTGATCTATGTGGGGTAGTGGAAAAGAATATTTAGGGCAAGCTTTATTAAGATCTGTGTAATCTACACAAACCCACCACTTACCGTTCTTCTTTGGAAGTACAACAGTGTTAGCTAACCAGTTAGGATACTTTACCTCACGAATAGAAACAATTTTTAGCAATTTTTGGACTTCTTCTTGAATAACCTGATTCTTGAAAGTTCCTTGCTTTCTTTTCTTTTGCTTGACAGGAGGGTATGATGGATCTTCATTTAGTTTATGAGTCATCACCTCCGATGGTATTCCTGTCATGTCAGAGTGGGACCAAGCAAAGCAATCCACGTTAATTTTCAAAAATTCAATTAACTTACCTCTCATACCTTGGCTAAGATTGGCTCCAACATAGACTTTTTTATCAGGCCATTGAGCAAATAACACCCAGGCTCTAATTCCTCTATTGTTGTTTTGATATTTTCATTCTCTTCTGGTTCTTGAATGGTATCAGGCCTTGAATCTACATCTGTTTGCCCTTATTCAGTTGAGGTTTGTGTTGTGGTGTCCTCAACTGCCTTCTGTGATTGCTATTTACCTTCATTTCTCGTGCTTGTATCTGCAACAGAGTTGAGAGCCCTAGTTGTATGTTGATCTCCACGAATTTGACAGATTCCCCATGGCGATGGAAATTTAATAACTTGATGCAAGGTTGAAGGAACAACATCCATTTCGTGGATCCATGGTCTCCCAAGAATCATGTTGTAAGCCATCTCCATATCTACCACCTAGAACTTTGTATCTTTGATGACTCCTTCAGCGAATGTGGTGAGTGTTACCTCTCCTTTCGTGAGGACACTAGAATTATCAAATCCAGATCGAGTATGCGCCTTTGGTATCACTTTATCTTCAGCTTGCATCTCACGTAATACTCTTAGCAAAATAATGTTCACGGAACTACCTGGATCAATCAAAACTCGTTTTACATTAGTATCATGTACAATTAAAGATATTACCAGTACGTCGTTATGAGGGGTTAATACGCCATCTGCATCTGCGTCAGGAATATAATGTTGTCTTCCTCTAAAACCTGCCGCACCCGTTTCCCTTGGGTAATTGTTACTTTGGAAATTTTGTTAGCTGCAGTATATGATATACCATTGATGTCTTCACCCCCACTTATAACGTTGACGGTTCTTTTGGGAGAAGGTGGTTTTGGAGGCTCCTGCCTGTTCTTCATGTAAGCTTGCTTGCCTTTCTCACTGAACAACTCAGTAAGATATCCTTGTTTTAATACATGATCAACTTCACTTTGTAAAAATTTGCAATCTGCTATTTTATGTCCGTGGTCATTATGAAACTCGCACCAATGGTCAGGGTTGCACCTGTTTGGATTTGATCTCATTTCCTTTGGCCATCGAACCTTATCTCCCATGCTTCTCAAAACAGCTAAGAGCTCGGAGGTGCTGACGTTGAAGTTGCAACCACCGAATCTCGCTTTTAAATTTCTACCATCATCTCGTGACTCATAGTTGTTTCGCTCGTTCCTGAATCTTGATGAAGAACATGATTCTCTGTTTCTTGATCTGTGATCGTACCTTTGATTATCCTGCTTTGATCGTGAGTCCTTTCCCGCAGGTCCCATGTAAGGCTCGTACCTGTCACACCTCCTTTTGCCGCGCCCGAGGGGCGCAGGGGGAGTTTTTCCAATTAAAGGACAATCGAACGGGATTGGTTTAATTATTTCAGAGTCGCCACTTGGGAGATTTAGGGTGTCCCAAGTCACCAATTTTAATCCCGAATCGAGGAAAAGAATGACTCTATATCATGGTCTGCGTACCAGAAATCCGGATAAGGAATTCTGTTAACCCGGGAGAAGGTGTTAGGCATTCCCGAGTTCCGGTGGTTCTAGCACGGTCGCTCAATTGTTATATTCGGCTTGATTATCTGATCTTATACAAGTGTGAACTTATGTGCAAAATTTAACTTTTAACCGCTTTTATCATTTACTGTTTTTATCAAGAATTGCAACGTTGTGAAAACATATCTTGAATCACGTTGCATCAATGCACCCGTGATTGTTGACATATTTTGACTCGGTTGAGATTTGGATTTGGGTTACATAAATGTGCACCCGAATTAAGGAGAGTAAATTATTAAGACGTGCCTAAAGCAACTAGCGTATTTGTTGTTTTGGGTAAGGCCGAAAAGTTCGCTAAACGACCTGTCCCGAATTCTAAGTGTTTTAATATATATACAGTTGGAGGGCCCCGTAGCTGTGTACATTTTTTATTTGGCGAGGCTCATCTCAATTTTTTTTAAAAATGAAATTGCAACGTCATGGACACGCATCTCGAACCACGTCACAATCAATGTACCCGTGATTAGAAACACATTTCGACTCCGTTGAGAATTGGATTTGGGTCACATAAATGCGCACCCGAGTTTAAGAAGGTAAGATTTATTAAGGCGCGTCCTAAAGAGTCTAACGTATTGTTATTTTTAGGAGAGTTGTGAGATTTGCTAAACAACCCGTCCTGGAACCTAGATGCTTTGATAATACACATTTAAACAAGGGCCCCGCGTCTGTGCGTTTTGTTTATTTTCATCGAGGCTCATCTCGTTCTTTTTTTTTTATTATTATTATTATTATTATTTTTTTTAAAAGGATATCCTATAACACCTACGTTTCTCGTCGTGTTTGTCTTTATCAATTGAAAACAGTAGATAGTCCTAATTAATTAAATGCTTGCAAGTTGTTTGTAATGACATTCAGAAAAGCTAAAAAAATTTCAGAAATGAGGTTGTATGTACGGTCAGCCGAACAAACAATTATAGGCCCAAATCCAGCCCATGCGTGATAGGCCAGACCTGGGCCTCTGCCTGTTCTACGCGGGCCTACTTGGTTTGCTTCGATTTGGGCTCGACCTTCATGAGGTTGAGGCCCTGAACTGATTCTTTGTTTTGTGAAATGAGTTTATCAATTTATGTGACAATATGGCAAAAGGAGAAAGAACTTTAACTAAAACGGATAGCTTTCCTATTTGGCCTACATTAGAGAATATACTACACCATCAGACTAAGTCTGAAATACAACTTATTACACTGGGTATATTTTCACCTAGCAGTATACATACAAGGCTAGCATTCGTTAACCTACATTGATATACTTAGTATGTAGGCTGCTTCTATTGTCCAAACAAAAATGTAACTATTTCATGACATTTAGAGTAACAGTTCATGTACATATATAAAAAACAATCTGCAGGTCCTCTCTTTTGCATTCATGCTCAAACTTTCAGTTACATTTGTGGTATTAATTGTGTACCTGGTATGGAGGACAAAGAAGGAAGGAATGGTCAGCTAGGCAGTATGCAGTAAACACAGCAACAACAGATACACAACAACAACACAGCAACAACCAGCTGAACCAAGTGTTTTCCACAGCCACAGACAACCAACAATATCTCCCAGAATACAAAGACTAGCAGATAGTCGAAACCAAGCCAGCAATCCCAGGAAAGAGTAAGGAAATAACAGCAGTAACTGAGGGTTCAAATGCAGTAAAACTAACAGTTCAACAACCAACAACCAACTCAGCCAATGCAAGCAACAGAACTTGGCCAAGACAGCTTTGACCAATATGCACTCTTGTACAACTTTCAGGCAGTGTTTGGTTACAATGTCTATTGGAAACTACCTTGTGTTTACGCTATTGTGATTTGGGACTCACTAGACCTCTCTTCAGACTAAAGTTTTTTTTCTTCCTGAAGACTCCAAAGTCCAGCCTTTTTAAGTTCTCAAATGGCTTATTTATAAGCCAAAAACCAGTGCAGTTAAGCTGCCTTTTTGCTGCAACTTGCAGCCTGCCCATACTCTTTAAAGCCCATGCCTAAGCATCTTTTTGTGTCATCCCCCTTTATTCCCACGCCTGATTTTGTTTAATCAGGAGTTATGGGCATCATTTTTTATTCAATTTAAGTCCTATACTCTTATGTCTTGTTCCCCATTGGCATTAATTTAATCCCAAATTAGTACCCTACTTGTCAGCTCATTTAAACTAATCATTTTTGTTCTTTGCAAACCCCAGACTACCCCTGTCAACCTTGATTATTACTGCCCCTGCCTATTGCAGCATCATGGCATTTTTGAACTGATGAAAGTTCAAATTCAAGACTGCCTCGACTGAACCCTTTTAGTCATTTTTACAATGCCAACAAACCATTTCCAACATTACTGGGGCATTCAGTCAGTGGCCGAGTTCAATTAGTTACGTGAAAATACTAGCTCATTCGATTCATTAGTTATAGCAAACTAATCGACGACATTTATCGAGTCGACTATACTAATTATAGCAGGTAATAATCAGTCGCTCATATAAATAATACGTTCAGGGACCTAAAGGGTATCAGACAACTTTTGTTCAATTACTGGGGCCTATATGAATTATTTATGCGACGACTATACTAATCGGACATGCTTTTCACAGAGTGTATTCAGAACACAAACAGAAGACAATCGACCAAATAAAAGGTCTTTACAGAGATGAAAGAAATCCAAAAAATAACAAAATAACAACCAAACACAAAGAGATATGCTGACAACTTATTTAGAAATAAAACAAAAGAAAGGAAAACTTACCAAAATGTTTAAATCAAACAGACCCAAATCTGATTCAACTTCGAATTTTTGAGGCCGAACAAACTTTAATCAGGGTGTTCTCACATGAGAACACCTTGATTAAGGTCTATTAGACCTCAAACCCATGTCAAAACTGGCCGGGTTCCCCAGGTGCATGTGTTTCAAGTTCTGGATTTCCAGATCTGGATTTTTAGGAGTTGTGGGTAGATTCGGACCAAACCAAGCTTGGTTTGGTCACGAGGAAGGTCAGGGGAGTGTCTGGTATGAAGATGGGATGGTTTGGCATAGATCCGGGTTCGACTCAAATCTTCAAATGAAGATTCGAGACGAACGGAAGTGATTCGAGGCTCGTGGTTAGTGGATTTGTGTTCAGGACAGTGAGGTGGTCCTAGGGTGTTCAGGAGGCGGTCACCGGCGTTCGTGCCGCCGGGTTCTGGTGAAAGGGAAGCTAGGGCGGCTGCTAGGGTTTGGGGGGGGCTTCAGTGTTTGGATGAAGACGATGAGTGGGGGGTTAGAATAGGGGGCGTGGGGTATGATAGGAGGCTTATATACGGGGAGGCTGATTCAATCCTGGCCGTTGGATTGATTAAAATTGATGGCCAGGATTGGGGAGGCTAGACCATACGGTGCCGTTTGGTTAATCGAGGGGTCGGTCAAAAACGGGAATGGGTCGGGTCATGAGGGCTAATAAGGGCCATCGGATCAATGGAAATGAACGGCCCAGATTAACCGTCCCTGAAACGACATCGTTTCAGGAGGTGCCTGGGCAGGCCTGGTCTGGACCGGACTTGTGCTGGTTTGGGTCCATCTTTTTGTTTTATTTCCTGGGCCTAACCCGATTTTCAATCCCTCTTTTTGTTTTCTATTTTATTTTTTTCTTTTAAAACAAAAATGAAATAACAAACCATAAAATAATGAAATTAAAACCAACAACAATGCAACATTTTAACACAATTATCACAAAAAATATTTCGGTAAGTTAACTAAAAGCCTAGAACGAACGATGCACATATATTTTTTGAATTTTCTTTTACTGACCGAATTATGGTTTAATCACCCTGACATGCATATTTTGTATTTTGTTTGTTAATGATTAAATGCAAAATGGACAGATCCACAAATGACTAACAACACATGTCACGAAAAACTCGAACAATTGTACAGCGAAATCATTTGTCACTATTTTTATTTTCTTTTGGAGCGATTGCTCGTAAAGCAAAAATCACGTGCTTACAGCTGCCCCTCTTTGCACGAAGACACGAAGGGTTTTCGCGCAAAGATAAGCGAGCGATTTTTGCCCGTCCGAATACTCCGTGTGAAGCATTTTTGAAAAAGATTTGACCGAACCTTTGCTTAAGAGGTTTCCTACATATCCTGGGCTGAAAACAGGAATCAGGTCAATGTAGTTCGGGAAATTTGGTAGCTGGGACTACCGTGTGACTGTAGTGCTTGTTGTTGTTGTGCGCTGTTGTATGCTGATGTAGGATGCTACTGCTCAACCGATCTCCCTGTTACATTGCTCTAAAAGGGAAAAACAAGAAGCTAAGCTAGACTGAGGATCATGAGATCTTATCCATCTTCCCCTTGTTTTTGTTGCCTTGCTTTCTTGTCGGCTAACGCTTTCCTCTTATGGCTTTATCTTGTGACTTTGGGAGAGGATGTTGGTCCTTTGCTGACATTTGAATGCCAGTTTTCACCACTTCGCCTGGTCCGCTGGGAACATGGCCTTCTTCTTTAAATCTTCCACTGGTTTCTTCAGTGGTATGGCTCTTCATCAGTATTGTCATACTGGGCATGCTACAATGTTTCCGAACTGCTTCTTCTGAGACGCGTTCTTTCTTCCTTTTGAATGTGCGCTTGCTTTGGCAGACTTCTGCTTCTTGGCGCTGGGGATTTTATTGTTTTTCCTGCTTGGGGCTTTCTGTTGTAACCTTCCGTCTTCAGGTGGGGCTACTGATTCCAAACTCTAGAGCTAAAATATATTCCCGCATTATACTGGTGGGCGACCTAGAACTTAAAATGTATTCCCGCATTATACTGGTGGGCGACCTAGAACTTAAAAAGTATTCCCGCATTATACTGGTGGGCGACCTAGAACTTAAAAAGTATTCCCGCATTATACTGGTGGGCGACCTAGAACTTAAAAGTATTCCCGCATTATACTGGTGGGCGACCTAGAACTTAAAAGTATTCCCGCATTATACTGGTGGGCGACCTAGAACTTAAATGTATTCCCGCATTATACTGGTGGGCGACCTAGAACTTAAAAGTATTCCCGCATTATACTGGTGGGCGACCTAGAACTTAAAAGGTATTCCCGCATTATACTGGTGGGCGACCTAGAACTTAAAAGTATTCCCGCATTATACTGGTGGGCGACCTAGAACTTAAAAGTATTCCCGCATTATACTGGTGGGCGACCTAGAACTTAAAATGTATTCCCGCATTATACTGGTGGGCGACCTAGAACTTAAAAGTATTCCCGCATTATACTGGTGGGCGACCTAGAACTTAAATGTATTCCCGCATTATACTGGTGGGCGACCTAGAACTTAAAAGTATTGAAATTGTTTCCCCGTTCTTCCGAGAAAATTTTCGACAATCGGCAGAAAATTTTCTGCCCCGGTTTTTGGTGACTTCCATGGCATTGCATCTTGCTGCCCTCATCAATCCTCTGTTCCCCTGCAACAGACAAAAGGATTTAATTAGTTTTTATCGTGGTGGTAGAGGGTGCCTTTCTGGCGAGCAATTTTTCTCTCTTCCTCTTTTCTTGCTCTTTGTCCCCATAATTGGTTGGCGGGCAAAGTTGCCTATTGGGGGTCTCTAGCCTGCTGGGGATTGGTTTTCAGTTTATCCCCTACTCTGCTTTCTCTTTAAACACATGATGTGGGAGTCTGCTTCTAACTCCCGAAACCACTCCCTTTTGGAGCTTACTTCTTCCAAAATTTCCGGGCACAATCACTGCATTGCCCGGGACCGGCCTTTAAGACTGTTTGTATTATCCTGCACTGGATGAATTCCCCTTTGGTTCCTGGTAGTAAGCTTTGAAAAATCCTTTAAAGACACTTTTTTAGGAAAAGAAATAAAGATATGGAAAAGAGAAAAACTTTCTGAACCAATATTTTGTGGGAGGAGACAATCCACAGAACTTATCTGGAGGACAAAACTGATCCCCGTGATCATGGCGTGCACCATAGATTCCGACCCAGTCTATTTGTATCGATTGATCTGCTCGATGGTTTGACTTGCTGGGGATGATAAAGGAGTGTTCACTTCGTTTCGAATGTGGTAGCTTTGCTGATCTGTCTTGTCGCCTCATAATGCCCTTCGAGGGGTTTTCACTAATGAGACTCTCTCTTTTCTCTCATCTCCCGGCGCCTTATGGTGCCTGTGAAGGTTTTCACCAATAAGACTCTCTCATTTCATAGCCCTCATCTTACATCGCCTCTCGGTGCCTGTGAAGGTTTTCACCGATAAGGCTCTCTCATTTTATTTCTTTCGAGGATCCGGGGTGTTGTAGATACGACCCTCTCTTCCGGGGATTCCTTTGACTATCAACTCATTCCTAGTCTTACGATCCTCTTCTTTGCTGGGGATCAGTGTATTACTCTTGGCCTTATTTGCCGGATTTGGCATCTCTCGAACATTGATCGGGAGGTCTTTTGGATGTTGATGTTGGTTCTGGTGTGGAGTTAAAGAAAGGCTATGAAAAATGAAAATAATTTGATGGGTGATGTGCTACAACTTTTGGAATCAAACCTTTGTTGGAATTTTTAAAACATAACTTCTGCCCCAGTTTTCTTGCTTGGGGAATTTATTTATTTTTTACTCTTATGTTGTGCTACGTGCGTTACGCACGCTGTGTCTATTATGCACACTATGTACATTATGCATCCTATATTTATTATGATGCATACTATGACCGAGCCGTGAGGCGCCTACGTATCCTCTTTGAGGAATTAGGTCAAACGTAGTTCCCACGGTTTTGTATTTCTTATGATTTTATCTTCTTTTTTTTCTTTTTTTTTCATGTCCTTTCCATTAGTGATTCCAAAAGAGGGGTATGAAAGAATTACTTAAGGCTCAAAGGGGGAAGCAAGGGTTAAACAGTGTTTGGATAGAAGAAAGAATTGCCTCCGTCATCTCATTATCCAACAAATGCCAAATACAAACAAATAAACCAAAAATTGCCATAATTAAAGAAATTACGCATAATATCTCTTGACTGCATCTGAATTGATAGCCATGTCGACACATCTACCCTCGATATCTGTCAAACACAGAGCGCCGTTGGACAATACTCTGGTCACGATATAAGGCCCTTGCCAATTTGGGGCGAATTTGCCTTTTGCTTCGACCTGATGTGGGAGGATCTTCTTTAACACCTGCTGCCCTACCTCAAACTTCCTGGGGCGCACCTTCTTGTTATATGCTCTTGCCATTCTCTTCTGATACAGTTGACCATGGCACACTGCTGCCAATCTTTTCTCATCTATCAGGCTCAACTGTTCCAATCGAGCTTTTACCCATTCATCATCATCAATCCCGGCTTCAGTGACAATTCGGAGGGACGGAATTTCGACCTCCGCTGGTATCACGGCCTCAGTTCCGTATACCAACAAGTAAGGAGTTGTGCCTATGGAGGTCCGGACGGTAGTGCGGTACCCCAATAAAGCAAAGGGTAATTTCTCGTGCCACTGTCTGGACCCTTCCACCATTTTTCGCAGTATCTTCTTGATATTCTTATTGGCTGCTTCGACTGCTCCATTTGCCTTAGGACGATATGGGGTGGAATTGCGGTGTGTAATCTTGAATTGTTGGCATACCTCTCTCATCAAGCTGCTATTAAGATTCGCACCGTTATCCGTGATGATCACTTTTGGGATCCCAAATCTGCAGATGATATGGGAGTGAACAAAGTCCACCACTGCCTTCTTAGTTACTGATTTGAAGGTTTTAGCCTCAACCCATTTGGTGAAGTAATCAATGGTCACTAGAATGAACCTATGACCGTTGGACGCTGCTGGCTCGATGGGCCCAATGACATCCATGCCCCATGCTACAAACGGCCAGGGTGCTGACATCGTATGTAACTCTATTGGCGGAGAATGAATCAAATCTCCATGTATCTGGCACTGATGGCATTTCCTTACGAAAGTGATACAGTCGTGTTCCATGGTTAGCCAATAACACCCTGTCCGAAGGATCTTTCTTGCCAATATATATCCGCTCATGTGTGGCCCACAAACTCCGGCATGTACTTCCGCCATAACCGTCGTTGCCTGCCCGGCATCTATGCATCTCAACAATCCCAAATCCGGGGTTCTTTTGTACAATACTCCTCCACTGAGGAAGAAACCATTCGACAAACGCCGAAGGGCTCTTTTTGGTCCCCAGAAGCATGTTCTGGATATATCCCCATCCTGAGGTATTCCTTGATATCATGAAACCAGGGTTCGCCATCTGCTTCTTCTTCTACGGCATTGCAGTAGGCGTGCTGATCACGGACCTGGATGTGTAGAGGATCAACATACATTTTGTCAGGGTGGTGCAACATTGATGCTAAGGTGGCTAAGGCATCCGCAACCTCATTGTGAACTCTCGGGATGTGTTTGAACTTTACCGATCGAAATTTCTTGCTCAGATCATGCAAACATTGTCGGTATGGTATGAGCTTTAGATCTCGTGTTTCCCATTCACCCTGAATTTGATGTACCAAGAGGTCCGAGTCTCCCAAGACCAAGACGTCTTGGACACCCATGTCAGCAGCCAAGCGCAGACCCAGAATGCAAGCCTCATATTCGGCCATATTGTTGGTGCAATAGAAGCGTAGTTGAGCCGTAACAGGATAATGTCGTCCTGTTTCAGAAATGAGTACTGCTCCTATTCCAACGCCTTTTGCGTTTGCAGCTCCATCGAAGAAAAGCTTCCAACCTGGTTCCTCGGGTAATTCCAACTCATTCGTATGCATCACCTCTTCGTCAGGAAAATACGTTCTTAAGAGGCTCGTATTTTTCATCAACGGGATTCTCTGCCAAATGGTCTGCCAGTGCCTGGGCTTTCATGGCCGTCCTCGTCACGTAGATGATATCAAATTCTATGAGCAGAATTTGCCATTTTGCTAACCTTCCCGTGGGCATAGGTTTCTGAAAGATATACTTCAACGGGTCCAAACGGGATATGAGATAAGTAGTGTATGAAGACAGGTAGTGCTTCAACTTCTGAGCTACCCAAGTTAGGGCGCAGCATGTTTTCTCGAGTTGAGTGTACTTGACCTCATGTACTGTGAATTTCTTGCTAAGATAGTAGATGGCCTGCTCCTTCCTTCCTGTGTCATCATGTTGCCCCAGTACACAACCAAATGAATTTTCCAAGACCGTCAGGTAAAGGATTAGGGGTTTCCCGGGCTTAGGTGGGACCAATACGGGTGGATTAGACAGATACCCTTTGATTTGGTCGAAGGCCTCCTGACACTCTGCTGTCCAACCTACTGCAGCGTCCTTTCTCAACAGCCGAAATATGGGCTCACAAGTTGCTGTGAGTTGAGCGATGAACCTGCTGATGTAATTGAGTCTACCCAGCAAACTCATTACCTCTGTTTTGTTCCTTGGCGGTGGCAAGTCTCGGATGGATTCAATTTTGGAGGGGTCTAACTCAATCCCCCGTCGACTGACGATGAATCCTAGCAACTTTCCTGATGGAACCCCGAATGCGCATTTGGCCGGGTTAAGCTTGATATCATACCTCCGGAGTCTTTGGAAAAATCTCCTTAGGTCTGCGACATGGTCCTCCTGATGCCAAGATTTGATGATCACATCATCGACGTACACCTCTATTTCTTTGTGTATCATGTCATGAAACACAGCAGTCATTGCTCGCATGTACGTTGCCCCAGCGTTCTTTAACCCGAACGGCATTACCCGATAGCAGTAGGTTCCTCATGGCATAATAAATGCTGTCTTCTCAGCATCCTCTTCGTCCATTAGGATCTGATGATAGCCCGCATAGCAATCCACAAAGGATCCGATCTCGCGCCCAGCGCAATTATCGATCAGGATATGAATGTTGGGTAGCGGAAAGTTGTCCTTGGGACTTGCTTTGTTGAGGTTGCGGTAGTCGACACATACCCTGATTTTTCCATCCTTCTTAGGGACTGGTACCACATTGGCCAACCACTCGGGATATCGAGTGACCCGAATGACCTTCGATTGCAACTGCTGAATCACTTCTTCTTTGATCTTTACACTCATTTCTGTTTTAAATTTCCTTAGTTTTTGCTTGACCGGAGGGTATGCCGGGTCAGTGGGCAATTTGTGAACCACTAAATCGGTGCTCAATCCAGGCATATCATCATATGACCATGCAAAAACATCTTTGAATTCCCTGAGAGTTTCGATCAATCCTGCTTTGACATTCGGCTCAATGTGGATGCTAATTTTGGTCTCTTGGATATTATCAGCGTCTCCTAGGTTCACAGCCTCAGTGTCATTTAGGTTAGGATTGGGTTTCTCTTCAAATTGGCACAGTTCTCGATTTATTTCTTCGAAGGCTTCCCCTTCGTCACATTCAGATTCATTATCACAAACGACCTCTTGCATCATTGAGTCAGATTCAGATTGATTTATTAGACTAGGTCGAAGATCCGCTGTGCATGCCATGTCATTAGGACCAGTAAAAAGAGAACTGTTCAGAAAGAAAAAGAACAAAACAAGAAATTAAAACGGGACAAAAGAAAAGAACTTTATTAAATTTGCAGGATAAAAGGGTTCACACTTTTACAAAACGAAAGTAAAATTGGGATTACACCCTTGAATAATCCGATCAAACAAACAAACAAACAAAACATTAATCAAAGCCTACTACCAAGACTCCCCTCGGACAGGAAGAGGAGTAACCGTCCAATTGTTGGTCTTGGCCTCAGGCCCCACAAATTGTATCTCTGCTCGGCTGGAACCTTCTCCAGCTTCCACCATACTGACATCCGCAAATAGCCTCTCAAAACTCTGATTTAGGTCTTCATTTATACCGATCAAAAGTCCTCGAATCTTTGGGATCGCTGACCCCTTGGCACTTGCTTTAACAAAAGACCTTGAGAGGCGTGGCACTGGTTTAGGCAGGGACCATACTATCTTCTTCATTTTTCGCGCTTGCTTCCTGTCTGCTGCGGTTGGTTTGAACCCCAACCCGAAAGTTTCCAGATTCTTAGGAAGGGAGACAGGTTGGACTATCCCTTGAAGTTCAACTCCCAGGCCTTTTCCCGGCACAAACCCATTACCCAGCATTTCTGATACCATCATGACTGTTGCGGCAGTCACCCTAGGGTGCGGGATGATTTCTCCTTCAGAAATTTTGTTGGCCGACCCTGTATCGAGAATCTGGTAGACCCAGGGACCCTTGTCATCAGTGGTCTCTATGAAAGGCACAATGGTTCCGCCCATGGTGCATGTCGTATCCTCGTCGTGCAACACGACCTCTTGTCTTTCCCACTCGAACTTCACTGTCTGATGTAGGGTGGAAGGCACCGCTTTAGCTGCATGAATCCAAGGTCGTCCTAACAGCAAGTTGTAAGATACCGTGGCGTCCAACACCTGGAATTCCATGGTAAATAGGACCGGACCAATGGTTAATTCAAGTACAACATCCCCCACAGTGGCGGTTCCGTTTCCGTCAAACCCCCGGACACAGATGCTATTCTCCCGGATTCTTCCACGGTCAATCTTTAACTGGTCCAGGGTGGATAATGGACAAATATTGGCGCTTGAGCCGTTATCCACCAATACTCGGGTTACCACCGAGTCTTCACATTTGACAGCTAGGTATAGAGCTTTGTTATGCTCCGTACCTTCCACCGGCAGGTCATCATCTGAGAATGTCACTCTGTTCACCTCGAAAATCTTGCTAGCAATGGTTTCCAGGTGGTTTACAGAAATCTCACTGGGTACATGGGCCTCGTTCAATATCTTTAACAGGGCCCGACGATGTTCCTCGGAATGGAGGAGTAATGACAATAGCGAGATCTGGGCAGGTGTTTTTCTCAGCTGCTCAACCACAGAATAGTCTTGTACTTTCATCTTCCTCAGGAAGTCTTCAGCCTCTTCTTCTGACACTGGCTTCTTGGTTGCCACTGGGTTGGTTTTTCTTAACTCCACCGGAGCAAAGCATCGACCTGATCGAGTCAGCCCTTGCGCTTCACAACTGACTTCTTCCACCTGTTTTCCTTGGTATGTCACCACTGCTTTTTCATATTTCCAGGGCACAGCCCTGCTGTCAAGCATTGGCAGTTGGACCACCGGCTTTATGGTCACCCGTTCTCTACATACCCCTTTCAACATGACTGCCGGTGTGGGCAGGATCCCTGGTATTACCAACTTGCTTGGCTCGGGTTTGCTTGCTATGACGGACGGGCTCTTCCCCCATATTACTACCGGCTTGACGCCTTCTCCCTGCGACTGTACATTTGTTTCTCCACTGGTTAAGACTTCTTTTGGGGCAGCTTGGATCATCATCACTGTTTGTGAGGGTTTTCTTAATTCTCCTCCCTCACACACCAACTCAATCATGTGAGTTTCGTGATGCACTGGCAGTGGGTTTTGGTTGATGTTAGGAGCCTCCGGTGTCTGGACCTCGATCTTATTGGTGTCAATAAGATCCTGTATGGCATGCCTTAACTTCCAAAACTTCTCGGTATCGTGCCCGAGCATCCCTGAACAGTATTCACAACTGATTGAACGATCCAAATTCTGAGGTGGGGGATTCGGTTCCCGAGTATGGACAGGACTAACCAAACCCAATTGCTGCAGCTTGTGGAACACAGCGGTGTAGGTTTCTCCCAGTTCGGTGAAGGTTCTTTGCTTCCGCAACCTGTCATTTCTGGCATCTGGATTTCCCCGGAAACCTGCCCCTGAAGGATTTCTATATGCCCTTGGTGGAGGGTAAGTGTTTTGTGGTGGTGCATATATGTTCTGGGGAGCCGGTGCGCGCCATTGTGGGCGAACCGGAGGCTGAGTGTATACCTGGGCTTGGTGTACGGAACAATGTGGTTCTCGAGGTGGATAGAAATTTTGTGGTGGGTTGTATGGGTAATTTGACCTGTGAGGCTTGGGTTGGTTGTAGTGCGGCCTGCCAGCCCTGGACCAACTGCCTGCCTCGATCGTGGCAACCTCTTCTTTCTTTCTTCTTAGCGCACCTCCCGTGCCGCTTTGAATAGCCTGGGTTGTGGCCTTAAGTGCCGAATAGTTTAAGATCTTGTCCGACCTCAAACCTTCTTCTATCATGACCCCTATTTTGACCACCTCGTTGAAAGATTTTCCAACCGTTGTCACCAAGTGACCAAAGTAGGTTGGATCCAATGTCTGCATAAAGTAGTCTACCATCTCTCCCTCTTTCATGGGAGGATCGACCCTAGCTGCTTGTTCTCTCCAGCGGAACCCAAACTCGCGAAAACTTTCCCCGGGTTTCTTCCCAGTTCTCAGTAACGTGAGACGGTCAGGAACTATCTCCAGATTGTACTGGAAATGACCTGCAAAAGCCTGCGCCAGGTCATCCCACGTGTACCACCTGCTGAAATCCTGCCTGGTATACCATTCCAGTGCAGATCCGCTCAGACTTTGGCCGAAATAAGCTATCAAAAGCTCATCCTTGCCTCCTGCCCCTCTCATTTTGCTACAGAATCCCCGCAAATGTGCCATGGGATCACCGTGCCCTTCATATAAATCAAACTTGGGCATCTTGAACCCAGCCGGGAGTTGGACATCTGGGAAAGGGCACAGATCTTTGTATGCCACGCTGACTTGACTGCCCAGCCCGTGCAAGTTCCTGAAGGATTGCTCCAGGCTTTTGAACTTTCTCAACACTTCTTCCTGTTCAGGGGCCTTAACCGGCTTCTCAACCTCTGCCGGTATTTCCAAATGGGGATCGTAAGCCTGTGGTTCCGGTGCGTGGAATATGGGCTCAGGGGGATAGTATTGTGTATCGTGAGCCTGAAACAATGGCAAACTGGTCGTTCGCTGCAAAGGGGCTGATGTAGGTCCCACAAAAATGGGAATATTGGGTGTTGGGAGAGGTTGATGGGGTGGTGGAGCTTGGGAATCATGAGGGCTTCTTTCTTGATGATAGAGGGGATTTGGGCGGCTTGTGGAAGGGCCAGAGTGAGGGTACTCCGGCACGTGTCCCTGTGTCTCAGGGCTCTTTTGCGTTTTGGCCAGGGCTAGCTGCATTGCATGCATCTCTAGTCCCATCCTTTCAATCTTTTCCATTGCCTCTTTTAGCAACTGGCTCATCGGCCTTTCTTCCTCATTACTATTCTCAGAAGTAGTCATGCTTGTTGCTACCGGTCCCTTGGATCTGGTTTGGTATGAATGTGTTGCCAGAATTCTTTAACAACTAACTGTCTGGTATCAGACAACAACAAACTTTGTTAGTGTTAGAGCTTAACAGATTTGATCATAACACATAGAGGATGCAATGCACCTAAGCAGTTAACCGTTTCTACATGCTTTGCTTCAATCCACATGCGTCATCCCGGTTTGTTCATTCGTCTCTTTAAAGTATTTTGCGAAACCCTGCGTTTTATTCTATTTACATTTTCTCTTTTTTTTTTCTTTTTTTGAAAGCGGTCGAATCTTATGGGGATTGCCTACGTATCACGTCCCCGCGTGAATCAGACCAGGCGTAGTTCTGCCTTAAAGTAAAGAAACACACAATTCCTGTGAAATCATTGAATTCATTCTCAAAATTTTGCTATTACAAATTACATCAAGCAAGGAATAGCAATAGTACAGACTCCACGGTTTTAAACTCGGTTTAACGAAAAAGAAAACAACATATGGAAAAACAACCAAAGCCAAATAAACGGGACTTGACCAAAACTAATTCTCCAATTTAAGGGGCCGCGAGGCATCATCCGGCCTTTTCGCGGCTCTAGGTGTAAGGTCTCTTTGCAAGCTCTTCAACTCGTTCATAATCCGGCGGACGCAGCCCATGATGGAAACAAGGAGGGTCTTCCGAGGTGTTCGCTCATATGCCAAGCATTTCATGTAGATGTAATGCCCTATTTCATCAATCCTTCCCCGGATGTTGTCCCTTTCTGTGAACAAATGCCTTATCTGTTGGTTCTTCAATCCCAGTGTTTGCGCATTGTTGGCAAGCTGATCCTGGAACATCTCCATTTGCCTTTCCATTCTGGTCATTGCATCGTAATATTGCCTTCTGTCGGCTTGGGCATTTCGTGTTTGCTTGAGGATCCTTTCTCGAAGAGAGGCATTCGTTTCCCTTAATGTCCCGATGCTCAGTTCATACTCCCTTATGACTTGTTGCAGGCGCTGCCTCCGAGCCATCGCACCCTTTGCCCACTTGGTTCGCAATTTTGCTGTGCTGGCCCTGGCTTTTTCCAAATCTTCCTGGCATTCCGCAACCTGATCTTTTAACCCTGCTATTAATCTTTTATCTGCTCGGCTTCCTAGCTGGCTATTAGCCTCTTTTTTCATTCTCCGGATCTGAGCTTTGAGGATCTCGCCTTCTCTGATTAACTTGTTCTTTTCTCCCTTGTGGGCAGCAGACTGTAATTGGCACTCAAACTTCATATCCTGAACTTGTTGCTTCAGTTTGCCTGCTTTGACAAGATATTCCTGCTCTTTGGCCAACCAGCCCCACTGTTCTTGTGAAGATTTGGCAAATTCTTGCAGGTGAGGTCTTTTGGTCGGTCTTCCAGATGATGTCTCCCCTTTGTACCAGGCCTGATACCCGGGCGAAACTTCCCTTTTTGCCCGATTCATTACACAAGTATTTGCTTCTAAGTATTGACATTGGCTCCAAATTTGACGAACCCTTGCTTCAGGAAAATGGCCGTCGGGACTGATCTCAATTACCTGGATGCTCAGATCCTCGTCTTTCGGCACTATCTGATACCTCCCAAGTTTCCTTAAAACCCGATGCGGCGCGTATGGTTGAATACTTTTAAGTCCCATTAAGAGAAAATGGGGCCTGGCTGCTGGCATGTATATGACTTCGTTGATCGGTAGCCACCCTAGCGCCCACTGTATTTGACTGGCGTTGAGGGTATGGAAATATGAGGTCCATGATATAACTCCTTCTGGTAGGTAGGTTTCATCAACTCTGGTATAGAACTCCTCTATGCAGGTCTTTCCAGCGGATCCATGGCTCAGAAACTGGGCTCGGTGACATAGGTGTTCGATCATCCACATTTGCAACAACAAATTGCAACCCTCGAAAAAGCCTCCTCCGGCTTTGCAAGAAGTGAGTGCCCGGAATATATCAGATACTATCATGGGCGCCAACGTACTATCACTCTGTGTGAGCAACGTACTGACGACCCCTGCTATCTTTATGTCAATATTCCCATCTTTTCTTGGGAATACTAGTAGTCCTAAGAAAGTTATCATGAAAGCAATTCCTCTATGTTCTTCCCACTTTTGGCGATTACCTTTGCTGCACAACTGGTTTTCTGGCTTGTTGAATCCTCCTATGTGACCATATCTTTGATATATGAAACTCATGCTGCAAAAACCTTTTGCCAAGTCAGGGTTATGAATTGTTCTGACTATCTTTAAGGAGTCCAGGAACCGGTGTATTGCTACAGCTCTTGGAGCAATCAGATATTTGTGCCTCAAAGGAGTCTCAGTGCTGCCGATATACCCTGCTATTTCTTCTAAAGTTGGGGTGAGTTCAAAATCTGAGAAACGGAAGACATTGTGCGCAGGATCCCAGTGGGGGACTAGTGCCCTTATGATATCTCCTCGTGGCCTGATATCCAACAAACTCGTGAGGCCTTTCAGATACTTCTTGATTTCGTCACGCCCCTCTTTGCCCAAATCATTCCACCAGAGCCGCAATTGGAGGGGAATTTTATTCATGATTGAAAAGGGTTCATTCGGAATCGTGCTCATTCTGCACATTTATTAATAAGATTTTAACAAACGACACTTATCCTGATAAAAACAAAAATATATGCGATTTTTTTGTGAATTTTGAATTTTCGTATATATATATAAAAACTTTCTAAAGAAATCAATAACGGAAAATATTTTGGATTTTTGTTTCGAAAACTGGGAGCCTGAAAGGACTTTTCTAGACCTTTAGCAAGATAAATACTTTTGCCACAAATAAAGATATATATACATTTTGAAGTAAAGCAAAACTTTTGAATTTTTCATATATATATATATATATATATATACATATATTTGCAACAAATAATAAAAGTAAAGACAACACAAGACTCTTTTTTTATTATTATTTTCATAAAAAAAAACCATTTTAAAAATAAGATCCTTTTTTTTTTGTTTTTTTGATTTTTATGACAAGACAAACTCTATATTTCTATTGATATTTTTTTTTTTTTTTTTTTTAAAAACCGAACAACGACTTCTTTTTTTTCAAAATTTTGGCAGAGTTTTGACAGTAAACAATCAATTCCTAACCGTTATTTCCCCTTTTTTTTCACAATATTCCAAATATTCAAACACCGGTCAGCATGCGGGCATGAGACAAATAAATGCACGGAAAACAATAGGATGCGTCAGAATGGCCTTTTCATATCAGGTTGCTAGTCCTAGACGGACCCAACCCCTGTGTTGAGTCCCCTAAGTCATATGCAACATGATGCAAATAAGCGTTCCTACTAGGGATCCGGCATGAAGTCACGTTATTCTATGTTCAAAACCTGGGTCGGTGTTCTAGACAGTATACCCGAGCGGACAACTCGAGTTGAGGAAGGAGCTCCTTTCCGGGAACCAAAAGGCCAGCCGGCTTAGAAACTTTCCGAGCCTCTTTTATTTAGGGTATGACACTAACAGAATAAGGAGTCTCAACCAGTGAGCACATCCCCGGAGGTAAGAAGAGAAAGGTTTCGGCACAGTTTATATACAGTTCAACTAATATCAAAGCGGTAAAAAGCAGCATTTAGCACATTAGGCTCAGGACATGTAATAATCAGATAATAAATAAAGCCAAATAATAACAATTATTCTAAGCTTGAATTCTTAACCCTGAACCAGTGGTTCTGGGTCAGGTCCCATGTAAGGCTCGTACCTGTCACACCTCCTTTTGCCGCGCCCGAGGGGCGCAGGGGGAGTTTTTCCAATTAAAGGACAATCGAACGGGATTGGTTTAATTATTTCAGAGTCGCCACTTGGGAGATTTAGGGTGTCCCAAGTCACCAATTTTAATCCCGAATCGAGGAAAAGAATGACTCTATATCATGGTCTGCGTACCAGAAATCCGGATAAGGAATTCTGTTAACCCGGGAGAAGGTGTTAGGCATTCCCGAGTTCCGTGGTTCTAGCACGGTCGCTCAATTGTTATATTCGGCTTGATTATCTGATCTTATACAAGTGTGAACTTATGTGCAAAATTTAACTTTTAACCGCTTTTATCATTTACTGTTTTTATCAAGAATTGCAACGTTGTGAAAACATATCTTGAATCACGTTGCATCAATGCACCCGTGATTGTTGACATATTTTGACTCGGTTGAGATTTGGATTTGGGTCACATAAATGTGCACCCGAATTAAGGAGAGTAAATTATTAAGACGTGCCTAAAGCAACTAGCGTATTTGTTGTTTTGGGTAAGGCCGAAAAGTTCGCTAAACGACCTGTCCCGAATTCTAAGTGTTTTAATATATATACAGTTGGAGGGCCCCGTAGCTGTGTACATTTTTTATTTGGCGAGGCTCATCTCAATTTTTTTTTTAAAAATGAAATTGCAACGTCATGGACACGCATCTCGAACCACGTCACAATCAATGTACCCGTGATTAGAAACACATTTCGACTCCGTTGAGAATTGGATTTGGGTCACATAAATGCGCACCCGAGTTTAAGAAGGTAAGATTTATTAAGGCGCGTCCTAAAGAGTCTAACGTATTGTTATTTTTAGGAGAGTTGTGAGATTTGCTAAACAACCCGTCCTGGAACCTAGATGCTTTGATAATACACATTTAAACAAGGGCCCCGCGTCTGTGCGTTTTGTTTATTTTCATCGAGGCTCATCTCGTTCTTTTTTTTTTTTTATTATTATTATTATTATTTTTTTTAAAAGGATATCCTATAACACCTACGTTTCTCGTCGTGTTTGTCTTTATCAATTGAAAACAGTAGATAGTCCTAATTAATTAAATGCTTGCAAGTTGTTTGTAATGACATTCAGAAAAGCTAAAAAAAATTCAGAAATGAGGTTGTATGTACGGTCAGCCGAACAAACAATTATAGGCCCAAATCCAGCCCATGCGTGATAGGCCAGACCTGGGCCTCTGCCTGTTCTACGCGGGCCTACTTGGTTTGCTTCGATTTGGGCTCGACCTTCATGAGGTTGAGGCCCTGAACTGATTCTTTGTTTTGTGAAATGAGTTTATCAATTTATGTGACAATATGGCAAAAGGAGAAAGAACTTTAACTAAAACGGATAGCTTTCCTATTTGGCCTACATTAGAGAATATACTACACCATCAGACTAAGTCTGAAATACAACTTATTACACTGGGTATATTTTCACCTAGCAGTATACATACAAGGCTAGCATTCGTTAACCTACATTGATATACTTAGTATGTAGGCTGCTTCTATTGTCCAAACAAAAATGTAACTATTTCATGACATTTAGAGTAACAGTTCATGTACATATATAAAAAAACAATCTGCAGGTCCTCTCTTTTGCATTCATGCTCAAACTTTCAGTTACATTTGTGGTATTAATTGTGTACTTGGTATGGAGGACAAAGAAGGAAGGAATGGTCAGCTAGGCAGTATGCAGTAAACACAGCAACAACAGATACACAGCAACAACACAGCAACAACCAGCTGAACCAAGTGTTTTCCACAGCCACAGACAACCAACAATATCTCCCAGAATACAAGGACTAGCAGATAGTCGAAACCAAGCCAGCAATCCCAGGAAAGAGTAAGGAAATAACAGCAGTAACTGAGGGTTCAAATGCAGTAAAACTAACAGTTCAACAACCAACAACCAACTCAGCCAATGCAAGCAACAGAACTTGGCCAAGACAGCTTTGACCAATATGCACTCTTGTACAACTTTCAGGCAGTGTTTGGTTACAATGTCTATTGGAAACTACCTTGTGTTTACGCTATTGTGATTTGGGACTCACTAGACCTCTCTTCAGACTAAAGTTTTTTTTCTTCCTGAAGACTCCAAAGTCCAGCCTTTTTAAGTTCTCAAATGGCTTATTTATAAGCCAAAAACCAGTGCAGTTAAGCTGCCTTTTTGCTGCAACTTGCAGCCTGCCCATACTCTTTAAAGCCCATGCCTAAGCATCTTTTTGTGTCAGCCCCCTTTATTCCCACGCCTGGTTTTGTTTAATCAGGAGTTATGGGCATCATTTTTTATTCAATTTAAGTCCTATACTCTTATGTCTTGTTCCCCATTGGCATTAATTTAATCCCAAATTAGTACCCTACTTGTCAGCTCATTTAAACTAATCATTTTTGTTCTTTGCAAACCCCAGACTACCCCTGTCAACCTTGATTATTACTGCCCCTGCCTATTGCAGCATCATGGCATTTTTGAACTGATGAAAGTTCAAATTCAAGACTGCCTCGACTGAACCCTTTTAGTCATTTTTACAATGCCAACAAACCATTTCCAACATTACTGGGGCATTCAGTCAGTGGCCGAGTTCAATTAGTTACGTGAAAATACTAGCTCATTCGATTCATTAGTTATAACAAACTAATCGACGACATTTATCGAGTCGACTATACTAATTATAACAGGTAATAATCAGTCGCTCATATAAATAATACGTTCAGGGACCTAAAGGGTATCAGACAACTTTTGTTCAATTACTGGGGCCTATATGAATTATTTATGCGACGACTATACTAATCGGACATGCTTTTCACAGAGTGTATTCAGAACACAAACAGAAGACAATCGACCAAATAAAAGGTCTTTACAGAGATGAAAGAAATCCAAAAAATAACAAAATAACAACCAAACACAAAGAGATATGCTGACAACTTATTTAGAAATAAAACAAAAGAAAGGAAAACTTACCAAAATGTTTAAATCAAACAGACCCAAATCTGATTCAACTTCGAATTTTTGAGGCCGAACAAACTTTAATCAGGGTGTTCTCACATGAGAACACCTTGATTAAGGTCTATTAGACCTCAAACCCATGTCAAAACTGGCCGGGTTCCCCAGGTGCATGTGTTTCAAGTTCTGGATTTCCAGATCTGGATTTTTAGGAGTTGTGGGTAGATTCGAACCAAACCAAGCTTGGTTTGGTCACGAGGAAGGTCAGGGGAGTGTCTGGTATGAAGATGGGATGGTTTGGCATAGATCCGGGTTCGACTCAAATCTTCAAATGAAGATTCGAGACGAACGGAAGTGATTCGAGGCTCGTGGTTAGTGGATTTGTGTTCAGGACAGTGAGGTGGTCCTAGGGTGTTCAGGAGGCGGTCACCGGCGTTCGTGCCGCCGGGTTCTGGTGAAAGGGAAGCTAGGGCGGCTGCTAGGGTTTGGGGGGGGCTTCAGTGTTTGGATGAAGACGATGAGTGGGGGGTTAGAATAGGGGCGTGGGGTATGATAGGAGGCTTATATACGGGAAGGCTGATTCAATCCTGGCCGTTGGATTGATTAAAATTGATGGTCAGGATTGGGGAGGCTAGACCATACGGTGCCGTTTGGTTAATCGAGGAGTCGGTCAAAAACGGGAATGGGTCGGGTCATGAGGGCTAATAAGGGCCATCGGATCAATGGAAATGAACGGCCCAGATTAACCGTCCCTGAAACGACATCGTTTCAGGAGGTGCCTGGGCAGGCCTGGTCTGGACCGGACTTGTGCTGGTTTGGGTCCATCTTTTTGTTTTATTTCCTGGGCCTAACCCGATTTTCAATCCCTCTTTTTGTTTTTCTATTTTATTTTTTTCTTTTAAAACAAAAATGAAATAACAAACCATAAAATAATGAAATTAAAACCAACAACAATGCAACATTTTAACACAATTATCACAAAAAATATTTCGGTAAGTTAACTAAAAGCCTAGAACGAACGATGCACATATATTTTTTGAATTTTCTTTTACTGACCGAATTATGGTTTAATCACCCTGACATGCATATTTTGTATTTTGTTTGTTAATGATTAAATGCAAAATGGACAGATCCACAAATGACTAACAACACATGTCACGAAAAACTCGAACAATTGTACAGCGAAATCATTTGTCACTATTTTTATTTTCTTTTGGAGCGATTGCTCGTAAAGCAAAAATCACGTGCTTACAGTACCTATTTTTATCGGATCTTTTTTCGATCTCCGCACATCACGACTTACCTTTTCTTCTTTTTGAAATCGTGGAACAGTATCTTCCTCAATCATCAGCTTCATATTATACCTGTTATAAATATCATTCTACATTGTAGCTGGGAATTCTTGAAGGCTTTCCTTGAGTCTCCTCGTAGCTTTCGAGCTTTTTTCATTCAAATTACTTGTGAAAGCTATAGCTGCCCAGTTGTCAGGTACACGTGGCAATGTCATTCTTTCACGTTGAAATCTGTCCACGAATTCTCTAAGAAGTTCTGAGTCCCGTTGCTTTATTTTGAAAATATCCTCCATTCTTTTCTCTACTTTTTGAGCTCCCGAGTGTGCTTTGATGAAAGAATCTGCAAGCTCAGCAAAAGAATTTATAGAATTTTAGGGTAAAAGAGAATACCATGTTAGTGCTTCTTTGGTGAGCGTTTCACCAAATTTTTTGACTAATACTGATTCAATCTCCTACTTAGTCAAATCATTGCCTTTTACGCCCGTTGTAAATGCAGTCACGTGATCTCGTGGGTCTGTTGTTCCATCATATTTTGGAATATCAGGCATCTTGAACTTTTTTGGAATTGGGAGTGGAACAACACTTGGCTTCCAGGGTTATTGCGAATATCTATCCATATCTACCCCTTTGATTATGGGCGGCACCCCGGGTATCTGCTCTATGCGCCCACTTTGCTCCTTGAGCTGTTTCTGCATGGTTAATACTAAATTTTGTAAATCAGAATTAATTACATTACCTGGTTCTCTCTCATGTGATTCACCGGGAGTTCCACCGCTGCCTGAGTTAACAAGCCCGGAACGAGGGTTTTCCAAAGTGTTATTATTTGGAGTAGGTGTCGGTTTTGCAACATGTAATTGGTTAACAAGTGTCTCAACAGCTTTGTTGACCTGAGCAGCAATTAATTTCTGCAAAGCTTCATCAACAGCTTCAACATTTTCAAATTGAGCATGCTCGTTTATTTGAGACCCATCAGGAGCACCCTCACGAGATTGCCGTGGAGAGTCTCGTGGAGTAGGAGCTTGAGTGTTAATATTCTGTAGATCTCCCTAATTTTGTTGGTTCTCTTGGTTTCCTTGAGTGTTGTCATTGTTGTTCGACATAATTGATGCAACAAGAAAAGTTAAGTGAAAAGAAAATAGATTATCAGTTTCCCGGTAACGGAACCAATTTGTTTAACCAAAAAATAAAATTTTAGTCAAAACTAGAATTTAGAAGAACACGGGTTACTGATAATCAAAAAAATGTATAAAAGGAAGTAATTTAGGTAGAGAGTAATCAAGAGAAAAACAAGTAAACCAAAGTTTATTCCAATAGTGTCTTGTGTCCTTATAATTGATCAGATTTCTCCCTTTTATAGATATGTTGGAGATATACGTTTTGCTCAAATCATAATAAGGCTATTACGAGTAATTTAAAGACATTGAATGCTACGTTACATAATCATTACATTCAATACAAATTCTCTAACGTATTCCACATTTAATGCCTATTAAATGCCGTATCTGCACTCTCTTCTATTGTTAGATTCATTCCTTTTGATTCTCGGACATAAATTACTTAGATAGGTACGGGCGCAGAGTTATTTGGATAGCTGCTCATGCTTCTTCTTCTGCCATTTGCTCGTATCTGTTGCAACTCATGCCTTTTGGCTAGTTGTAATTCTTTAACCATTTGACCAGTCTATGTGTCTCGATACGTCACCTTTATATTTAAATATAATTTTTCTCAATACAACTTCCCATTTAGAAAGGCCACAAGTGGAATCTATCTACGAATTAGGATGTGACTCTACTAGTGATGATTGTAAACTATTTAGGATTGACGAGGAAGAAGCACTCGATGAAATTCTCGCATTGAAAAATGGTTCCGGGAGAAAAATTTATAAAACCTCGGGTAGAAAGATTGGCTCTTTGTTGTCTAGACTATAGTAGGCAATGTTTGGCATTCATACTTGGAGCATTTCATTGGTTTGGCTTCCTACCAGGGTTTTTCGTGGTTTCATTTAATATTTCAGATGAAAAGTACAGAGAGATACCATTGCCAGAGACGATATTCTTTCCCCCCATATCCACGTGCAACGTTGATGTGGGTGTATCAGTATTGGAAGACGATGTCAGTGGCGGAGGCATGAATATCGTCAAGGGGGTCAAAAAAAAAAAAGTTAAAAGGTTGACCTTACAAAGGTTTTGAACACCCTTGACCACTAAGTTATGCTTTTGGGTTGTGCCAAAGGGATTCAAAATATAATAACTAGAGGTAAAAAACATATTTTGTCTTACATATACAGTGCAATGTTTCGGCAAAGGTGGTTCGGGTGAACATCCTTCCGCCCCTAAATCTGCCCTGGACGATGTGCTTAGTGTTTTTTATAACAAGAGGCAACTTTTAGTTTATGGGTAATGAAAAACTATGGTGTCATAGAATCTTGGACAAAATTACTCAATATACCAAGTAATGGGTTTCATTTTATCATGCCCATATATAGGTTTTCCGATGGTGAAATGCTACTTCGCTACAAGATTGGATGGAAAGTCTTGTATATAGGACATCCGATGGATCGTTTGGATTAAGCAATCGGATATGGCCTCAAGCTTGTGATGATATTACTGCAATCAAAATTCACGAGGATGGCTTTGTTTACACAGAAAATTTGATCTCTTCGAAATCAGATCATTAATTTGTGTGCTGGCCGCCTAAATAATAAGTATGATTCTCATTAGTTAGTATTAGCTAGTACTTGCTTCTGTAAGATTAAAATTTTTATTGCTTTCTAGTTGTTTTTGTCCCTCAAAAGGAAAGATCCCTCACTTGGGTTTGTCCAACTTTTAGCTTTTAATTTGTTTTAAGATTTTGTGGACTTTTTTAAGCACCTCTTGCAACTTAAAAGTTATTTGGTCGGGTTAAAAGTCAATCCAAACACTTTTTAGTTTATTCAATATAAAAGCAAATTATTTTAAGAACTATTTTTTTGGATCTAATCTATGTGGACCTATTTGACTTAGTATAAAATTTAAGAAAGAATGAACAGTACATTTATAACTTGTGGTCATAATATTTATATGACTTTAATTATTTTGAAACTTGCGTTAAACATGCCAAAGTATTTATGTAGTTATAAAAGCTTCTCATTGAAAATAGAAATGGATCATTCTTTTGAAAGGGATCGAAATGAAAATAAATTGAAACAGAAAAGTGTGTATATTGGTAAATCACTTAATTATTGCTTTGACAGTTCAAAATGACGTGTTGAATAATAGTTTAACATGTAACTGTAGAATATACGAAAAAACATATTGCATATCATATATGAGGGTGCTCGAATGTGTGTGTATTTCAGATTCTTTTACTCTTTCGTACAAAGACAAAATCAAAATTAGTTTTGGATTAGATGAAAAAAGAATTGAAAAGTGAGCCCTTTTCACTTTTTTAAACTTAAGGCATTGTTTACCCTTAAAATCCGATAACAACTAAATTTATAAGTGGTTTTAAGGATATGTGATTTTTTTGGCACAAATTGATGAATATAAGAATTCATAATAGAAATTAACAGTAAAATAAAACAAACCAATGTGATGAACAAATGTGGCCCTCAAGCTAAATCACCCTCGAATTAACTGAATATGCTATTGAAAAAGTATGAACTCGAATAGTAAAGCTTAAGAGAATATGAGAGAGAAAGATGTAGTATATTGCTTGATTATCAGTCAATGTGTCCGTCCCCTTACAAGATGATTGAGCCCCTGTTATATAGTAGAGGAATCCTATTTATGGTATAATCCTAATTACGGAAGTAAATCCCATGATGAGCGAAATAACCGGTCCTGACTTGATACGTGCCGAGATCTCCGCCATGATCCTTGCTCGATCACGGATATCTCGGCTTTCTGTTATTTGACCTAGCAGGTTTCCTTCGATCTCGCTCGATTTCTTTCTTACTTCAGTCTCGACCACAGCTGGTCTCGATCTTGATCGGCTATTGATCCACGAGCTTACCAACCCATATCCGTACCATGACCCGATATAACCAACACCGAGCCTAGATCTTCCACTCAGATTTCGGTCAATCATATACAAAAGTAGTAAAACCTGATTTTGACCGCATATAGGTGTAGGACCTGATTTTGAAAAGGTGGTACTTTCTGGAACTTGGGAACTTTTTGTCTTTTGCAAGTATATTGAATTGCATAATCGTTTATCACGATGATAAAGAAAAGCTTATGGTCATTTGGTTAGGAAATAAGTTATCCCACAATTAATTATTTTGGGATTAGTTATTGTGTATTACTCCCTTCGGTTCAAAATAAGTGATTTTTTGGCCTTTTTCTTGTGGTCCAAAATAAGTGATTTTTCCAGATTTCAAGAATGAATTAATTATTTTTTTCCTATATTGTCCTTGGAGTAAATAGTGTTGGAATATGTGTTAGAAGTGTTTATGTGAGATAGTAAAGGTTAATATGGTCAATTCTATTGCTAATTAATGTTAAAAAGCGGATTTCTTAATCTGTGTGAAAACATCCAAAAAATCACTTATTTTGGACCGGAGGGAGTATGAGTTATTGATGTTTGGCTTAATGTATGTATATTTTAATGTATATTGCCTCACATTTTGCTCATGTCTCGTAGATTTGAGATGTATAATATAATAATTTGTGCTAATTTGTGGCATTTCTATGTGTAGGAATCATTTGGATGCAATTTGGGACGAAAGTGCGTGAATTGATGCGAAAATAGGACGAAAAACCAAAAGTGTGAATTTGAGGGCCACAGGAAGCGTTGGGCGCTAGCTGTGGCGCTCAAAACAGAATGCTAAAAAGGTGAGCGCCAGGGCCAGGGCCCCACGCTGCCCTGGACGCTCAAAACATGAACATGTCCTATTTCGTCCGGGACTTAGTTATTTCGGCCCTATACGGTCCCAACTCATATAAAAGGGGTCATAAACCTATTTTGAAGGGGGGAGCACGTTTTTGAGAGAACTTTTGACGAAGGGAGAGCACAAAGCCGCCGTGGAGGTCGAGTTTCATATTTTCTCCCCCAAACTTAGTAATTTTTATGTTTCTTTGTATGATTTATTGTTTGACTACCATGTCTATGTGGAGCTAAAATTCGCGTTCTAGGTTGTGGTTCTTTCATGATTATTGTTATTCCAATATTGATTTTGATTTCTTAGTTTATCGTATTGGTTTACTTATTCAATCATGTGCTTAATTATTTGATTGCTTGATCTCCAATTGAATACTATTTACGAATCTAGAATTGAAGTCGGAGGTGGGAATCCTAGATTGCATATAGGATTGAGTAGAGCAAGTTCTTGAACTTGAGCATCGGGGAATGTATTCGCGGTTAGGAAAGACATATACCTAATTGTCTTGCTTGGTTGATGTACAGGAATTATGAATGCATTCTTATTAGTTCTAATTCCATAGACATATAGGCGTTAGGTTAGCTTAAATAGGCGAGTAAGAACTCGACAGATTCTTATGAGCGATATTAACCATGTCAACCAATAAGCTAGATAAATAGTTAGTCAATTTAAGTGAAGAATACAATAGGAATGTTAGATAGCTCATAACCCTAGATCGTTTTCATAACATTGATAACATAAAAACATGCTCTTCCTATATTCAAACTTCATTATTTGTTTTTCTTTATGTTAATTAGTTTAGAATCAAATACTTTTAGTTTTAATTCTCGTTTAGATGGTTAAGATGGTCTAATTTAGTTAATAGTTAATCATAAGTCCTCGTGGGTTCGATATCCGATTTTTAGTCACTTTATTACTTGACGACCACATATACTTGCGTGTGCGCTTGGCCGCATAGTTATCCCACCTTTCCATAAGAATAAAAAATACTACAATTCCGGAATAACTAATCCCGGGATTAGTTATACCACGATTTTATCCCCATCAAATATGAAAAAAAAACTTATCTTAAATTTAATTCCGAAATTAATTATCCCTAATCCCTCGTACTAAACGAGCCCTCGAAGTGCCGGCTGAGCCCATTGCAAATAGTTAATTTGCATGTTTACATCGGAATAACTCAAGGAGCTTGTTCTAAAATTCATGGAATTGAGTTATTTACATCAGATAATATCGGAATAACTTAAGGAAAGCTATTGACCTCATCCACCGATTATATTATTTCATACCATCTTTATAAACAAACAAGTACTTAAACTCATTTAAACTAGTCAAGTTTAAATGTCAACGTGATATTAATTTCTAATCATATGCTCTTTAACACACAACCTAGATTTGCCTAGTTATATTACATCTACCGCATAAAGTAAGATTACTCATTAAATCGATAATATAATTTGGTTATTATATAATCTATTAGTATTAGTACTTGCATGATGTGCGGTATTATTAAAGAATATTAGTCATATCAAAATTAGATTTGATTTATTTGAGTATGTTAGATCATACGGTCTAACAAAATTATTATTGCCCTCTTGTCTACCCAATAATAGAAGTTTTATGTAATTAAATTAAACAACTCATATAATCATCGAATAGCCTTTGAATGATTGTCAAGTATCATAATTATATAGGTTGTGCTACAAATAATCTAAAAATATAACATGATTCAAAACTAATAAGAATATACTATAATTAAATGAGTCTAAAAAATTCTTTATTTATTACATATATTTTTAACTTCATTTGTTATTTGTCATCATCATTATCACAATCTTCAAACCCTTTCCTACTTATTACATGTGGTGAACGGTTATAAAGTAGTTCATTTGTAAGCACATGTTTATTTTATTTAGAAGTAGTCCCATAAGAATAATAATTCGTCTTGATTTACAAGAATGATAAACGAATAATGTGATATAAAATTGTATTCCTTGAATTTAAAAGGTATTTTAATTCATTTGAAGTCAAGATTATTATTGGAATGGTCACTTTTTGTCCAACATGTTTTCTATGAAACTTAGCTTCAGTAACTCGATTTATGTGTCTTATAATGATTAACCCGCCTATTACCCAAAAATAATGTGATGACCCAAAGTTCATCACTTGTTTTAAAACAAAATTTTCGTGTTCTGAGGCCTTGAAAACTTTATTTAAAGTCACCTCAATTTGTGTGCGTAGTTCGGGCACGTAGAGGGAAAGCTTAAATATGATAATTTATGAAAATATGAGAAATAGAAATTTTAGAGTTAAAATTTTGATTATGGTTGACTTTGGTCAACATTCTTAGCAAACGGATCCGGAACCGTGTTCCGACAATCCCGGGATGTCCGCAGTAACATACGGGACTTGGGCGTATGCCCGAAAATGAATTCCGAGGTCCCAAGCCTTAGAAATCAATTTTTGAAAGAAATTGTTTTACTGAATTATCTAAGGAATAAAGAAAAGAATTAATGTTTGAAACCATTGTTATCGGGCCCGTATTTTGGTTCTAGAGCCCGGTACAAACTTGTTATAGTATTTGAAAGATAACTGTGAAATTTGGCGAAAAAAGGAGTTCATTTGACGTGAGTTTGACTTCCGGTTGAAGAGTTATGAACTTTGAGAGTTATTGATGAAAATGTTGAGTTTTGAGGTTTAATTCATGATTTTACATGTTATTTTGATGATGTGATCGCACGAGTAGGTCCATATGATGTTTTTGAGTTAGTATGATATTTGGTTTGGAGCCCTGAGGGCTCGGATGAGTTTCGGGATATTTTTACACTTAGGGAAAAGTTACAAATTCAGAGAAGTTGCAGGTCACTGAAGCCAGGTCTCGCGGTCCGCGGTGGAAGCTTCGTGGCCAGAGTGGGGACTTCGCGACCGCGGTGGTATTTGTGCGGTCCGCGGTGAGCAAGGCCAAGCCTTCGCGGCCGCGCTCGATTACTTGCGGTCCGCGGTGGAGCTCCGCGGTCGCAGTCATTTTTATGCGGTCCGCGGAGAGGGTCTAAGAGGAGTATATTTAGACGGACTTTTCAGTTATTTTTCACTTTTCAAAACTCTAACACATAAGAGGCGATTTTCCAAACGCTCCTTCTTCTCCCAAAACACTAGTAAGTGATTTTTAACTTATTTATTTCACTCTTTAACTACTTTTAACAAGATTTCATCCTAGAATCTAGGGTTTTCATGCTGGAATTGAGAATTTTGGGTAAAACCTAAGAATATTGAAATTTGGGGATTGAGACCTCAAATTGAGGTCGGATTCCAAAACCAATTATATATCCGGGCTTGGGGGTAAACGGGTAATCAGATTTTGGTCCGAATTTCGGGTTTGGACCAAACAGATCCGGGGTCGATTTTTGACTTTTTGGAAAAATCTTTATAAAACCTATTTTCATGCATTAGAATTGATTCATTTAGCATTTATTGATATCGTTAAGTAAATTGTGGCCAGATACAAGCAAGTTGGTGGTGGAAACAAGAGGTAAAGCGGTAGTTGAGGCTTGAATTGTGTTCGTTACATCGAGGTAAGTATTTGGTCTAACCTTAGCTTGAGGGATTAGGAGTTGTGCCCTATTTGCTATTTGTTTCTTATTGAGTATGACGTATAGGCATGGTGACGAGTATCTATCCGTTGGTGTCCAGAATAACCGTGAGTCTTATATTGTGATTTTCATGATCTCGTTGTATTATTCATGCATTGGTGAAGATTTCTAATTGTTGTGTAAAGTTGTGGAAAGAATTATGACCTATGAACATTGAGGAGCGTTGGCTCCAGTTGTATAAAGAATTGTGAAAGTATAAGTGATAATCGAAACTCTAGAGCATTGGTTCGAGTTGCGAAGTGAATTGTGAAGTAAAAGTGAGAAAGAAAAGAGATCATTATGTTGCCCCATTGCCGGGCTATTGTTGAGTTGCGGTTCCCTTGCATTGTGTTCTTAAATTATATTACCGATGCTTAGGTTGATGATTCTTTGTGCTAGGTGTTGAAACCAGTTGGGTTATAGTTGAGATAGTAGATGTTGGAACAAGTTTGGTTAAAGTTGTTTCTCCCTTGCCGGGACGTATATACATGTACTGTTAAGTTCTCTTGCCGGGATGATATGGTCTATTATTGATCCCTTGCCGGGACAGTTACGTATTATTAATGTTGACTGTATGTATTTGGAATGGGTTGCGCACTGCGACAGATATTATATTGGATTGGGTTGCACGTCGCAACAGATATTATATTGGATCGGGTTGCATGCCGCAACAGATAGTATATTGGATCGGCTTGCACGCTGCAACAGATATTATATTGGATCGGGTTGCACGCCGCAACAAATAGTATATTGGATCGGGTTGCACGCCGCAACAAATAGTATATTGGATCGGGTTACACAACGCAACAGATATTATTTTGGATCGGGTTGCACGCCGCAACAGTATGGTTCTTGTATTGTTGTAGATATTGAGTTGTCCTTTCATATTTCATTAAGTTTCTGTTGGTCCTGATATGTTTCCCCGAAGCATGTACCCTCTCTTAATGTAAACTGCTTATTCCTGTTTATTTTTCGCCATATATTATATAACTGCACAGGTTTATCTAGAGTCTGGTCCTAGCCTCGTCACTACATCGTCGGGGTTAGGCCAGGCACTTACCTGCACATGGGGTCGATTGTGCTGATACTACACTCTACACTCTGTACAGATACCGGAGCGACACTTGATCAGCAGCGGTAGGGGAGCCAGCCTTCAGTCCACCGAAACACCGAGGTAGCCTTGCATTCGTCCGCAGGCCCGACATCTCCTCTATCCTTTATTATATTCTGTTATCTCATGTATCCGAGACAAACAGTGTTATTTTCCTTCAAACTGTTGTATGTAGTACTCTTAGTAGTCCGTGGATATGGTGACACCAGTTTATGGGTAGAGGCATGTGTTGACTTTCAAAATATTTTGGTATTATATTTATTTAAGACTTCCGCTTAAATCTCATGTTCCGATGTCATTTAGATGTTTATCACTTGTTAATATAAGTCGTAAAAGGATTAACACAGAAGAGTTAAAGATTTCTAAGTTCATGACTTGCCTAGATTCTACGAGTAGGCGCCATCATGACTCCCGATGTTGGAAATTTCGGGTCGTGACAAGTTGGTATCAGAGCTCTAGGTTACACAGGTCTCACAATTCACGGATAAGCTCAGTAAAGTCTGAGGGATCGGTACAGAGACGTCTGTGTTTATCCCCTAGAGGCTACAAAGTTAGGAAAAACTTCACATTTATTCTTTCATGTCGTGCGGTTCTGTTTCTCAATGCTAATTGAATTTCTACTTTGTTCTTTCACAGATGGCGAGAACACGCGCTTCCTCATCTACCACTTAGCAGCCCGAGCCCCCAGCAGTAGCTCCCACGAGGGGTAGAGGGCGAGGCTGAGGCCGTGCCAGAGGCCGAAGTAGGGGTAGAGCTCAGCCCCGAGCAGCAGCCCCAGTAGCGGAGCGTCAGGTTGACTTTGATGATGAGGTTCCAGCTCCAGCAGCTCCGGTGGGCCTAGCTCAGGTCCCAGAGGGGTTTATTGCTACCCCAGTCCTTCAGGATGCTCTTGTCCTATTAATGGGCCTCATGGAGAGTGTCACCCGAGCGAGCTTGCTTCCTATAGCACCAGCCGCCTCTCAGGCTGGAAGAGGGGCGCATTCCGGAGCAGGTAGCTCCTCAGATCCAGAATCCAGTAGTTCAGCCAGTTGGAGCAGTTCAGCTGGGTGTGGTAGCTCATACCGGTGATAGAGCGGCTATATTTGCCGATGCTTTGTGGAGGCTGGATAGGTTCACCAAGATCTTCACTTCCACTTTCAACAGTGCATCTACTGAGGATTCCCAAGATTATCTAGACAGTTGCTACGAGGTTCTCAGGAACATGGGTATTGTTGAGACTAATGGGGTCGATTTTGCTACATTTCACTTGTCTGAATCTGTCAAGACTTGGTGGAGGGATTATTGCTTAGCTAGACCAGCCGGATTGTCAGCCTTGACTTGGGAATAGTTCACACAGCTATTTCTGGAGAAGTTTCTCCCCATTACTCAGTGAGAGGCTTATCGAAGATAGTTTGAGCGCCTTCAACAGGGTTCCATGACGGTTACCCAGTATGAGACCAAGTTCATTGACTTAGCTCGCCATGCTCTTGTCATACTTCCTACCGAGAGAGATAGAGGGTAAGGAGGTTTATTGAGGGTCTTATTCAGCCGATTCGCCTTCAGATGGCTAGGGAGGCTGGGAGTGAGATCACTTTTCAGGAGGCGGCCAATGTGGCCCGTAGAGTGGAGATGGTCCTGTCGCAGGGAGGTGGTCATGGGTCGGATAACAGGCCCCGTCATTCAGGTAGATACAATATTCCAATCAGCAGTCCTACAGTGTACCATCAGCTCCTATTAGTGCACCGCCGCTCCAGAGTTTTCGGGGTGATCATTCGGGTCGCCAGGGTCAGTCTCAGTTTCCTCAGCCACAGCACTCAAGTGGATGTTTTAAGTGTGGTGAGTATGGTCATATCAGAAGGACTTGTCCGAGGTTGGTGGGTACTCAGTCGCAGTAGCAGGGTTCCCATGCTATGGTCCAGGCACCAGGTGTTCCACAGCCTGCCCAGCCAGCTAGAGGTGGGGGTAGATGTGCTAGAGGTGGAGGTAGAGGATTTAGAGGTGGAGCTCAGACCGCTAGAGGTGGAGGTCAGCCAGCTGCAGGACATCCCAGAGATATAGTCCAGGGTGGTGGGGCCCAGCCCCGATGTTATGCTCTTCCAGCCAGGCCCGAGGCTGAGGCTTCAGATGCGGTTATCACAGGTACTATTCTGGTTTATGATAGAGATGCTTCAGTGTTATTTGATCCAAGGTCCACCTACTCGTATGTGTCATCCTATTTTGCACCGTATTTGGTTATGCCTAGTGATTCATTGAGTGTTCCCGTTTATGTGTCTACACCGGTAGGTGATTCTATTGTAGTTGATCGAGTCCATTTTTCTTGTATTGTGGGGATTGGGGGTCTTGAGACTCGTGTAGATTTGATACTTCTGTATATGGTAGATTTCGATGTTATATTGGGAATGGAATGGCTATCACCTTACCACGCTATCTTGGACTGTCATGCCAAGACTGTGACCTTAGCTTTACCAGGTTTGCCTCATTTAGAGTGGAGAGGGACTCTTGGTCATTCTACCCGTAGTGTTATCTCTTATGTGAAGGCTCGGCGCATGGTCGAGAAGAGGTGTTTGGCCTATTTGGCATATGTTTGTGATTCTAGTGCTGAGGTTCCCTCTATTGATTCTGTGCCCGTTGTTCGTGAGTTTCCTGAGGTATTCCTTCAGACTTGCCGGGTATGCCACCCGACAAGGATATTGATTTTTACATTGATTTGGCTCCGGGCACTCAGCCTATTTCTATCCTGCTGTATCATATGGCCTCGCCTGAGTTGAAAGAGTTGAAGGAACAGTTTCAAGACTTGCTTGAGAAGGGTTTCATTAGGCCCAATGTTTCGCCTTGGGGTGCGCCGGTGTTGTTTGTTAAGAAGAAGGATGGGTCGATGAGAATGTGTATTGATTACCGGCAGTTGAACAAGGTTACAATCAAGATTAAGTATCCATTGCCGAGGATTGATGATTTGTTTGATCAGCTTCAGGGTGCCAAGGTATTTTCAAAGAATGATTTGAGATCTAGCTACCATCAGTTGAGGATTAGGGCATCTGATGTTTCTAAAACAGCATTCCGCACTCGGTACGGGCATTATGAGTTCTTGATTATGTCGTTCGGGTTGACAAATGCCCCAACAACTTTTATGGAATTGATGAATCGGGTGTTCAGACCTTATTTGGATTCGTTCGTGATAGTCTTCATTGATGATATTTTGATATATTCCCGCAGTCGGGAGGAGCACGTACAACATCTCAGAGTGGATCTTCAGACTTTGAGGGATAGTCAGCTGTATGCTAAATTTTTGAAGTGTGAGTTCTGGTTGAGTTCAGTTGCATTCCTGGGTCATGTTGTGTCAGCAAAGGGTATTCAGGTTGATCCGAAGAAGATTAAGGCAGTCAAGAACTGGCTTAGACCAGCATCAGCCACAGAGATTCGGAGTTTCTTGGGATTGGCAGGCTACTATCGTCGGTTCGTGGAGGAGTTTTCATCTATCGCAACCCCGATGACCAGGTTGACCCAGAAGGGTGCCCAGTTCAGATGGTCGGACGAGTATGAGGCGAGCTTTCAGAAGCTCAAGACAGCTCTGACTACGGCACCGGTGTTGGTTTTGCCCACAGGTTCAGGGCCTTATACAGTTTATTGTGATTCTTCTCGTATTGGGCTTAGTGCAGTGTTGATGCAGGATGGCAAGGTCATTGACTATGTTTCACGCCAGTTGAAGATTCATGAGAAGAACTATCCAGTTAATGATTTGGAGTTGCCAGCCATTGTTCACGCATTGAAGATTTGGAGACATTATCTGTATGGCGTGGCATGTGAGGTGTTCACGGATCATAAGAGTCTTCAGTATTTGTTCAAGCAAAAGGAGTCGAATTTGAGGCAGAGGAAGTGGTTGGAGTTGTTAAAGGATTATGATATCACTATCTTATATCACCCGGGAAAGGCCAATATGGTGGCCGATGCTTTGAGTAGGAAGTCAGCCAGTATGGGCAGTCTTGCTTATATTCCGGTCGGTGAGAGACCGCTTGCTTTGGACGTTCAGGCTTTGGCCAATCGGTACGTAAGGTTGGATATTCTGAGCCTAGTCGGGTATTAGCTTGCACGGTTGCTCGTTCTTCTTTATTGGAGCGTATTCGTGATCGGCAGTATGATGATTCCCATTTGTGTGTCCTTAGAGACACGATGCAATACAGAGGTGCCAAGCAGGTTACCTTAGATGATGATGGAGTTTTGAGATTGCAGGGTCAAGTTTGTATGCCTAATGTGGATGGACTCTGAGAGTTGATCTTAAAGGAGGCCCATAGTTCCCGGTACTCTATTCATCCGGGTGCCGCGAAGATGTATCAGGAATTGCGACAACATTATTGGTGGGGCAGATTGAAGAAGGATATTGTTGCATATGTGGCTCGGTGTTTAAATTATCAGCAGGTTAAGTATGAGCATAAGAGGCCTGGTGGTTTATTTAAGAGGATTGACCTTCCCGAGTGGAAGTGGGAGCGGATCACTATAGACTTTGTTGTTGGACTCCCCCAGACTTGGAGGAAGTTCGACGCAGTATGGGTCATTGTTGATAGGTTGACCAAGTCAGCGCATTTCATTCCTGTGGCAGTCTCTTATTCATCCAAGAGGTTAGGTGAGATCTATATCTGGGAGATTGTTTGTCTTCATAGTGTGCCTGTGTCTATCATTTCGGACTGAGGTACGCAGTTTACCTCGCGTTTATGGAGAGAAGTTCAGCGAGGGTTGGGTACGCAGGTTGAGTTGAGCACAACATTTCATCCTCAGACGGACGGGCAGTCCGAGCGGACTATTCAGATTTTGGAGGATATGCTTCGAGCTTATGTCATTGACTTTGGAGGTTCGTGGGATCAGTTTTTCCCTTTAGTAGAGTTTGCCTACAACAACAGCTACCAATCGAGTATCCAGATGGCTCCTTATGAGGCTTTATATGGTAGGCGGTGTCGATCTCCGGTTGGATGGTTTGAGCCGGGAGAGGCTTGATTGTTGGGTACGGATCTGGTTCAGGAGGCTTTGGACAAGGTCAGGATTATTTAGGATAGGCTTCGTACAGCTCAGTCCAAGCAAAAGAGTTATGCAGACCGCAAGGTTTGAGATGTGGCTTTTATGGTCGGTGAGCGGGTATTGCTCCGAGTGTCGCTTATGAAGGGCGTTATGAGATTTGGGAAGAAGGGCAAGCTTAGTCCTAGGTTCATTGGCCCGTTTGAGATTCTAGATCGAGTGGGAGAGGTGGCTTATAGACTTGCATTGCCGCCGAGCTTATTAGTCGTGCATCCAGTATTTTATGTGTCTATGCTCCGAAAATATCACGGCGATCCATCCCACGTGTTAGATTTCATCACTGTCCAGTTGGAAAAGGACTTGTCTTATGAGGAGGAGCCGGTAGCTATTCTAGACCGGCAGGTTCATCAGTTGAGGTCAAATAGTTTTCCTTCTATTCTTGATCAATGGAGAGGTCATCCTCCTGAAGCATCGACCTGGGAGTTCGAGTCCAATATGCGGAGCCGTTATCCCCATTTTCTCCCCGACTCAGGTACTTCCTTCTTCTGTCCGTTCGAGGATGAACAGTTGTTTTAGAGGTGGAGAATGTGATGACCCAAAGGTCATCATTTGTTTTAAAACGAAATTTTCGTGTTCTGAGGCCTTGAAAACCTCATTTAGAGTTACCTCGATTTGCGTGCGCATTTCGGGCACGTAGCTGGAAAGCTTAAATATGATAATCTGTGAAAATATGAGAAATATAAATTTTAGATTTAAATCTTTGATTGTGGTTGACTTTTGTCAACATTCTTAGCAAACAGACCCGGAACAGTATTCCGACGATCCCGGGAGGTCCGCAGTAAAATATGGGACTTGGGCGTATGCCCGAAAATGAATTCCGAGGTCCCAAGCCTTAGAAATCAATTTTTGAAAGAAATTATTTTACTGAATTATTTAAGGAATAAATAAAAGAATTAATGTTTGAAACCATTGTTATCGGGCTCGTATTTTGGTTCCAGAGCCCGGTACAAACTTGTTATAGTATTTGAAAGATAACTGTGAAATTTGGCGAAAAAACGGAGTTTATTGACGTGAGTTGGACTTCCGATTGAAGAGTTATGAACTTTGAGAGTTCTTGATAAAAATGTTGAGTTTTGAGGTTTAATTCGTGATTTTACCTATTATTTTGATGATGTGATCGCACGAGTAGGTCCATATGATGTTTTTGAGTTAGTATGACATTTGGTTTTGAGACCCGAGGGTTCGGGTGAGTTTCGAGATGTTTTGACACTTAGGGAAAAGTTGCAAATTCAGAGAAGTTGCAGGTCTCTGAAGCCAGGTCTCGCGGTCCGCGGTGGAAGCTTCGCGGCCGCAGTGGAGACTTCGCGACCGCGGTGGGATTTGTGCGGTCCGCGGTGAGCAAGGCCAAGCCTTCGCGGCTGCGCTCGATTTCTTGCGGTTCGCGGTAGAGCTCCGCGGTCGCAGTCATTTTTATGCGGTCCGCGGAGAGGGTCTGAGATGAGTATATTTAGACGGACTTTTCAGTTATTTTTTGCTTTTCAAAACTCTAAAACATAAGAGGCGATTTTTCAAACGCTCCTTCTTCTCCCAAAATACTAGTAAGTGATTTTTAACTTATTTCTTTCACTCCTTAACTACTTTTAATAAGATTTCATCCTAGAATCTAGGGTTTTCATGGTGGTATTGGAAATTTTGGGTAAAACCTGAGAATATTGAAATTGGGGGATTGAGACCTCAAATTGAGGTCGGATTCCAAAACAAATTATATATCCGGGCTCAGGGTAAACGGGTAATCAGGTTTTGGTCCGAATTTCGGGTTTGGACTAAGCAGGCCCGGGGTCGATTTTTGAATTTTTGGGGAAATCTTTATAAAACCTATTTTTCATGCATTAGAATTGATTCATTTAGCATTTATTGATATCGTTAAGTAAATTATGGCTAGATACAAGCAAGTTGGTGGTGGAAACAAGAGGTAAAGCGGTAGTTGAGACTTGAATTGTGTTCGTTGCATTTCTAACCTTAGATTTCTAAGATTTCTAACCTTAGCTTGAGGGATTAGGAGTTGTGTCCTATTCGCTATTTGTTTCTTGTTGAGCACGACGTATAGGCATGGTGACGAGTATCTATGTGTTGGTGTCAAGCATGACCGTGAGTCTTATATTGTGATTTTCATGATCTATTTGTATTATTCATGCCTTGGTGAATATTTCTAATTGTTGTGTAAAGTTGTGGAAAGAATTGTGACCTATGAACATTGAGGAGTGTTGGCTCCAGTTGTATAATAAAGTGTGAAAGTATAAGTGATAATCAAAACTCTAGAGCATTGATTCGAGTTGCGAAGTGAATTGTGAAGTAAAAGTGAGAAAGAAAAGAGATCATTATGTTTCCCCATTGCCGGGCTATTGTTGAGTTGCGGTTCCCTTGCATTGTGTTCTTAAATTATATTACGACGCTTACGTTGATGATTCTTTGTGCTAGGTGTTGAAACCAGTTGGGTTATAGTTGAGATAGTAGATGTTGGAACAAGTTTGGTTAAAGTTGTTTCTCTCTTGCCGGGACGTATATACATGCACTGTTAAGTTCCTTTGCCGGGATGGTGTAGTCTATTGTTGATCCCTTGTCGGGACAGTTAAGTATGGTTATTGTTGACTGTATGTATTTGGAACGGGTTGCGCGCCGCGACAGATAGTATATTGGATGGGGTTGCATGCCGCAACAGATATTATATTGCATCGGGTTGCACGCCGCAACAGATAGTATATTGGATCGGGTTGTACGCCCCAACAGATAGTATATTGGATCGGGTTGCACGCCGTAACAGATATTATATTGGATCGGGTTGCACGCTGCAATAGTATGGTTCTTGTATTGTTTTAGATATTGAGTTGTCTTTTCATATTTCATTAAATTTCTGTTGGTCCTGATATGTTTCCCCGAAGCATGTACCCTCTCTTAATGTAAACTGCTTATTCCTGTTTATTTTCCGCCATATATTATATAATTGCACAGGTTTATCTGGAGTCTGGTCCTAGCCTCGTCACTACCTCGCCGGGGTTAAGCCAGGCACTTACCAACACATGGGGTCGGTTGTGCTGATACTATACTATGCACTCTGTGCAGATACCGGAGCGGCACTTGATCAGCAGCGGTAGGGGAACCAGCCTTCAGTCCACCGAGACACCGAGGTAGCCTTGCAGGCGTCCGCAGGCCCGACGTCTCCTCTATCCTTTATTATGTTCTGTTATCTCATGTATCCGAGACAAACAGTGTTATTTTCCTTCAAATTGTTGTATGTAGTACTCTTAGTAGTTTGTGGATATGGTGACACCAGTTTCTGGGTAGAGGCATCTGTTGACTTTCGAAACATTTTAGTTTTATATTTATTTAAGACTTCCGCTTAAATCTCATATTCCGCTGTCATTTAGATGTTTATCATTTGTTAATATAAGTCGTAAAAGGATTAACACAGAAGAGTTAAAAATTTCTAAGTTCGTGGCTTGCCTAGCTTCTACGAGTAGGCGCCATCACGACTCCCGATAATAGAAATTCCGGATCGTGACAAATAAGTTTTATAGTTCCTCATATACCCTTTTTTTAAAACAAAAATTGTCTCTTATTTCGCAGACTATTGCATTATTTTATGCACTTTGTTATAATGACTTAGTGCATATTTTTTTTAAATCTTTGTTTATCCTTTTTTTTCTTTAGTATTTAAGTTTTTTTAGGGGTCGTTTGGTAGGATGTATTAGAAAAAATAATGCAAGCATTAGCTTTGTGCATTATTAATATCTTGTTTGGCATATTTTTTCAACTTGTGTATAATTAATACTTGTATTAGTTATACATCATACTTTGTATTATCCTATGTATAAGTAATTATTAAAGACAAAATTGTCCTTAAAATCCCTTAAAGCTAGAGAATATGGAGGACATTTTTGTAAACAACTATTTTTTTTAAAATTACGCATGGCATTATAATTTTTAAAACATCACACCAAACAGTAGATAAGAAATAATATCTGCATAACTAATGTTTGCATTACTAACACATGCAATACTAATCCCTGTATTACTAACACATGCAAGACTAATCCCTACATTACTAACACATACAATACTAATCCTTGCATGTCTATGTTGCGTGGACTCTCCAAATAATGTGGTCCTACCATATGGGGTTGTCTTATAACATTCTTGGATCATATCGTACCCACTCAAACCATTTTTTACCTTGTAATATGCAAGATGCTTATATAAACGATGGCATAATCATGTGCCCTATGTGGAGGAAAAATGTGTGTTAACCTGCAGCCTTGACAGGTTAGATTTCCTTCGTGTAAACAAGCCCCGCACACTATAACATTTTGTTGACTAGCAATATTGATAGACACATTTGATTTTGAGAATCTTGAAGAAAGAGTTGCTAATAATCTTGACTTCAAATGATTAACCCGCCTGAAGCAAAGAAAAGAGAAAAAAAAGATGACTTATAGTTGCCAGCACTTTTTGAAAACGGAGTTGTAGAGGCACGAATATATGAGGTTGATCCCATTGGGGATGTGCCTGGAGGCTTCATTTAAGAAACCAAATAATCCAAGAGCGAGAATAAGAGACAACTTAATTACAGCAAGAAAATCATCAGTTGCAGCAAGAAATTCAACAATTATACAACAACAACAATAACCCAGTATAATCCCACTTAGTGAGGTCTGGGGAGGGTAGTGTGTACGCAGACCTTACCCCTACCCTGGGGTAGAGAGGCTGTTTCCAAAATAGACCCCCGGCATCCTTCCCTCCAAGAACTTCCCACCTTGCTCTTGGGAAGACTCGAACTCACAACCTCTTGGTTGGAAGTGGGGGTTGCTTACCATCAGAGCAACCTCTCTTGTCTGCGTGATAGGAATTGTAATAATTACAATCAAGTGTTTCTCTATTTTATTCTACTTTCAAAACATAATAGGGTTGGCTCCATAAAATTAATGGCCTAAAGCCAAATTTTAATAAGAAGCCTTATACTTTTTTTATTAGTATGTATACGCAGATATGCAAAAAAATTAATCTTGCCAAGTTTATCTTACTTATTGTTTATAGTATATATTCTTAAATGACGTAAAGTCTTCAACTTCGTATAGTAATATTATTATTTATATTAGAAAAGCATAATTTAAATAAATGAGATGTTAGAATTTGTATGGACGGATGTAGTCTATTTGGGCTTTGCCGCTTCTCTAGTTAAAGAAAAAAGAAGGTTTACCTCTAGCACAAGAAAAAGATGAAGAGGAGAGGAGATCAAACGATAAAGTAGAGTAATATTGTAGTTGAACGCCTGGTATAATCAGAGGCGGATGTAGTGTATTACTTAGAGTTCAATTGAACCTATAATTTTCGACGCGAGGTAAAAATTTATAAGTAAAAATTCATTAAAATTATAAAATAGTAGATTTGAACCCATAATTTTAAAAATATAACGGGTTCAATACTAAAAATTTTAAAATTGAACTCATAGAATTTACAAGATGTCTGATGTTCTTATATTTGTTTACAAGACACAAACAGAGGATTTTTCCTTTTAATCGGATGTCTTCCGAAGGGATATGAGGCTTTTGAATTTCTTAATAAATGCATGGAAACGGTTCACATTGTAACTTTTGAACTTTTACGTATAAGTTGAATCGTACATTGCATGAAATAAATAACAAACATAAAATTGCTGATTACTAGAAGGAACTCTTAAATGCCCAATAAGTATTTTTTAAATATATTTATTAGAATATGTATTTACATTTTGTACAACTTTTTTTTGAAGTAATGTTTAGCTGAAGGGTAGAGTGGTCACCCAGTATTTGATGGTTATATTTGTAAATTAACTTTTAACCTTGGTGTTTCCCACTTTTAGTATAACTAGTTATTGGATACGTGTAATGCACGTGTATCCCATGCTTATTAGCATAAATGTTTCAATAATGATACAACCAAATTGTATGATGTTTATTGTCATAGTAAAACATATATGAAAGAATAACTTCATATTCAATTCATGAAAGTGATTGGATTTTAGGTAAAATATCTTTGTTGTAGTAATTTTTTGTACTTCAATCACATTATAGTTTGCAATTGTACACAATCAACTTTTTATTTAAACCTTTTTTCCAAGGATTAAAATTGGTGTAACCTTTTCTCATTAGGTTAAAATTAACTTTTTGGTTTACCATTATGTATTTTTTATTTAAATTGTTAATATTGTCATAAAATTTAAAGCGACAAGGTAATGTTTTCCGAACAATTTTAATTTTGCAGTTCTTCTAACATATCAATTATTTAGCTTGACGAATTCCTCATTTTTATATTGAAACAACACATAATTTACATTCGAATATGAGCAACGTTGGTTATAGTTGCAAACACTCATGTTTCTGCCTTCTCTTTAAGATACCGTAACCTCCTTTTTAAAACATCATACATATCAATAGGGAAAATGACATTATATAGTTACTTTCAAAATAATAGTCGAAAAATATATATATTTTGGTATATTTTTTGTATATAATATACATACAAAAATTTTACAAATTTTATATACTTTTAGGCTACCAAATATAAATAATTTTTGGCGCGGGCTAAAGATTATATGTATCTTTTATAATAGAAATTTTATTCCTCATTTCTATATTGCAGCAACACATAATTTACATTCGAATATGAGTAAAAGTAGAATTTTATAGTTACTGTGCATATGTCATAAGGTCTAAATGATAGACCAAATAGTTTCTGACGCGACTTAAAGTTATGTGAAGGATTTCTCATGAATCTTAGACCACACTGACCAAAACGAGACGAACAAATCCTTCAAAATTTTGAATAATAATAATAATAATAATAATAATAATAATAATAATAATAATAATAATAATAATAATAATAATAATAATAATAAAGGGAAAGAAAAGGTTGCACATGTTTATACATATGAGAAAAGAGATTCATTTTACCAATAATAGGTACTTTAACGGCACTACAACATTATATATCTATAGCTACGAAATTTTAGCTACGAATTTAAAAATTGTAGCCAGTACCTAACAATAACCACAAAATTTAGAATTCTATGGTTATTTACAAAATAATAAAATTTCTTAGCTACGAAAATTTTGTTGATAAAGCTAATTCCTCATATTAGCTATAATTGCTAACAATCATGGCAATAGCTATCTAAATAGTTACAACTTTATTGCTACAAATAAAATTTTGTAGCTAATGATAAGTTTTTGCCACGCATCAATAGTTACCGTAGCAATAGTACTATTTTAGCGACAATAAATTATTTGAAATAAAATATTGTAGCTAAATGAATAATTTTGCTTCAAGTTCTAAAAAGTTGTGGCAATAGTTAAATGATATAGCTACGGATTTATTGCTATAATTGAATTCGTAGCTAATCATTAATTTTTTTTGCCATGAGTTAGAAATTTACTATACCTGTAATATTCTTTTAGCCACAATAAAATATTTGAAACAAAATAGTGTAGCTAAATTAAATATTTTGCTTTTAAGTTATAAAAATTTGTGGCAAGATAGGTTAAATTAGTCATGGATTTCCTGCTATAATAGAATTTCGCAGCTAATTATTAATTTTTGTCATGATTGAAACTTAATATAGCAATACTAACCTTTTAGTCACAATAATTTATTTAAATCAAAATATTACTAAATAAATATTTTGCTTCAAGTTCTAACAATCATGGTAATAGTTGGCTTAATAACTATAATTATTTTTCACGATAAATGATATAACCACAGATTTATTGCTATGATAGAATTTTATAACTAAGCATGATTTTTTGCCACAATGTACATTTGGCGTAACTATAGCAATCTTCTAGCCACCTTATATATATATTTGAAACAAAAATAAGAGTTGGTCAAACGATAATAAGTTGTGAAAAATCAATTTTAACTGCAAAAGTTAGATTTTTTCAAAATAATAGAAAATATAGTAAATGTATATATAAATTAATTAAATTTCAAATAACAAAAAATAAAATGCAAAAGTTAATCTTCAATAATATATCATTTGTATGCCTACTTGTAGCCTCAAAACTTATCAATTTACTTTTTAGATTTATCAAACTCATATTTGTTTTATTGCAATTTCTTATTTTTGGACGTTAATTATATACATTTGATGTAAAATTCAAAATATATTGATATTTATAGAGAATTATATATGTCGAGTACTTTACTATTTTTTAAATAAGTAATTAGAGTAATTTCTTATATTAAGTATTTATTTTTAAATAAGTCTTCATATATCGAAGATTTGTTTGATATATGTATATGTATATATTAAGTACTAAAGTAATTTCATGTATCTAATTGATTTATTTTTAAATCAGTGCTCATATATTGAAGAACTTTGTGATGGTTTTGGTGTATTTAGTTTTGATAAATGACCAAAGCTCCAAATAATATGAACATATTTAGCACTCAAAAAAAATTTACAACATTATAATTCATATTAGTTTTTATATAATTCTACTATAGCTATTTACACGAAGAATTAAGAAATTAATTGATACTCAAGTCCATAGGAAAACTAATTATATTATAATTCTTATTAAATATAATGGAATTAATGCGTGAATGACTAATTATATAGAATTTTAACATTATAATCCTGTACCAATATGTTAAAAATATGTTATAATAATTTACTATCTTAATAAGTTTCTAATTGTCATAAATTAAATTATACATTGATCTAAGAATTGAGAATTAAATATGATAATGATACATGAAGAGGATCATGTTTCTCTTATGTCTATTATTTGATATTTTATAATATTTACATAATTTGATATTATTAAGGTTGATATAGGAGTGTATAATAAAGTTGATAAGGTTGACAAAATAAGTTATCCCAGTGTTAAAATTAACATCAAGATAACTTATACCTGGTTTGCTAACCAAACAGAGTATTAAGGTGATATTAAATTTTTATACCATCCTTATACGTTCTTATACCTCATACCAAACTACCCCTACTAGTGATAACTATGACGAGAAAACTATTTACGGATTATAACGAGATAACTTTTAATTTATGGGTAATAAAAGACTATAGTGTCAAAGAATTATGTCTCCGAAAAAGACGAGATAACTTTCAATCTGTTTATACGGAAAGTTTGATCTCTCCGAAATTGGGTCATTAAATTATGTCTGAAAATAATTATGGCTCTCATGTAAGATCGAGGCACCTTGTTCATGTTACAATATGTCATTCTTATATTTTTATCTACTGCTTTGAAACGCAGTGACTTTTGAAATTGCGTAATTGAGATACTTTCATTTTATAAAGTGTTGTTTGGTCATTCATGTATTAATTATGTTAGTAAATCAAGTTATCTTCTGGATGCACATCTATTCATTTTGTTAGTAACTCAAGCTTTCTACCTCGCGAGTAGGGCAGTGGCAGATCCAAAATTTAAATTCTATGGATTCATCTTTTAACGTTTTTAGTATTGAACCAATTATATTTTTAAAGTTATGGATTATATCTACTATCTTTGGAATTTTAGTGAATTTTAACATACCACGTCAAAAACTATAGGTTCAATTGAATACCCACCCCTGCTCAAGGGGCGGTCCCACCTTATAAGAAGAGAGTTTGCTTGAATCCGCTTCATGACTTCATACAACAAAATTAATTATTTTTATATGTGAATTTCATGTGAAAAGCATAAAGCCTTTATACAGTATCTACTTTGTTGCTTTTGAATATAGTTACTCCATATAAGATGAATATTGTTGCTCCCAAACGCACACGCAAATATATGTGGTCGACAAGTAATATAGAATTGTAAGTCCAGATATCGTATTTATAGGAACGTGTGATTAACTATCAACTAAATTAAACCAAACAATTAATCTATTCGAGCGAATTCTAACGTATGAATATTTAACTAAAGATAATCTAGAGTAGTAAACTAAGAAACAAAGGAAACAAATTGGCAAATTATAGAGACGAATTTAATGTGACTGAATATTCTAGAGCTATGGGTTAGCTAAACAATCCCATTGAGTTTTCCACTTAAATCATCTAATTAATTTATCTGGTTTATTGGTTGACAGGGTTAATATTGCTCGTAGTTTTCTCCCGAAGTACAACTCGCCTATTCAAGCTAATCTAATGCCTATATTCCTATGGAATTAGGATTAACAAGAACGCATTAATAATTCCCGTATAATAACCAAGCAAGGCGATTAGGTATATTCCTATCCTAACCGCGAAATCCCCCCCCCCCCAGAGTTAAGATTTTACTCTACTCAATCTTATATGCAATCTAGAATTACCTCTCCCGAGTTCAATCCTAGATTCGTAGATAGTATTCAATTGGTGATCAAGCAATCAAATAATTAAGCGCAAGATTGAATAAATAAATCAATATGATAAAATAATAAGAACAATCTGAGCTTCAAACTACAACGTTCATGTAGCACCCAAAACTCAAGAACTAATGGACTATGAAACTAAAAGAAGAAAAGATAAGAAAAACTAGTTCGAACCCTCCTCCAAAGCGTGGTGTGTGTTCCTCCACGTCTAAAGTGTGTCCTTAGGTCTCAGATCTGTCAAAAGTCCTCAAAATAACACTTTTATATGTATTTATACCAAGTAGGGTTGGGCCCAGAGAAAACACCTTCTCCCGCGCAAAATAGGACACTGGCTCTATAAATTTTGTACAGCCGCGTCGCACCCTGCGCCGCGCTAATGGAGTTTAACAGCAACCTCAACTTTTCGCATCAGGCAGCAGTTTTCACTGCTGCGCCGCCTTGCGGCGTCCCATGCGGCGCGACAGTGTAATTTTCTCAAAGTGAACTTATTTCGTCCTCTTTTAACATCCGGACTTGGTACACAACCTCCGAACACGATCTCGGCTTAATGTCTTGGACTTTTACTCAGACTTCAAAGCTCCAAATCACTTGAATTCATTCCATAACACCTACATAGATCGGAATCACTACTACAAGGCATAAAACACATATTTAGTGCAAAACACTAACGATTAAAGCTCAAACTCAATTAAAGTGCAGTAACTTAGAGTGTAATAAGCGACTAAAATACACAATTATAGCCTATCATCAAATATATTGGGGAAAATATTTAATTTGATGCTGGTATTAAGATGGTGAACATATGAAAGAGCTATGGAAGACTACTAAAACATTCTGAGACAATAACATTTTAATTAGATACTTGTCAAAAATGACTAATAAGAGTGCCATCTTGTTCAAAAGTGACCAAAAGAGTAGTATTTCTTTGGCTGGTTAATTGCTATCTGGAGTTCATAGGTACTTTGTTAATGGAAACAAAGAATCTGAACCAGCTTACTCATTATGTATTCGTGTCTTTGACCACTTTGTTGGAGTTTTCAGACTGCAACAACTGAGGAAAAACACTCGCTTTTATTCAAACTCATCATCAGTGGCTGCAACCACAACCACAAGTGGGATCTGGGGAAGGTAATATGTACACAATTTTTCCCCTACCCCTAGAAAGGCACAGAGGTTGTTTCCGATAGACCTCGACTAGAAAACGATTGAAAAAGAAAAGGTAATTCTAACAAGTAGGAAATAAGATCAAACCCAAGAATGCAGTCAAACTAAGTAATAATAATCATCTATGAATAAAAGATATTATAATAACACTAATGTTAGCAAACCAAGTAAACAAAGAGAAACGATCGACTACCTACAAACCTTCTACTCTACACTTTGACCTCCACCCCCTCTTGTCTACGGCCATATCCTCAAGACTTTTTAAAATTCACTGATCTATCAACCAAAGAAAAGATTGCACTTTCCGCTCTAAGATAATTAACAAACAACAAAAATCCAATTGTTTAATTAAAACATCTCATTCAAGTGAAAAGATTTTTTTCCTACCTATGAAATGAACTCAATGTAATCCAGGTACCACATTATAAGTAGTTGGTGAGTAAAACTATAATGAATCAAAGAACTGAAGAATGCAAACAAGTCAATAGTGGCCAGGTCCAATTTCAAGGAAAATCACTATATGAATTGAAGTCCATTTTTCACTATATGAATTGAAGTCCAGTTTTGTTCAGATAACTATTTGATTGTTTCTCAAAAATATCTAGAAAATGCTGCAACAATAAGTTCTGTCTATTACTATATCTCAAGCTCAAACGAGGACTGCTACAAAAGAAAACTGCAGTAAATGGAAAGCCATTTCATATACCTTAAAGGGGCTTTTTTCATACGAGGACAAAGAACAAACAACATTAATTCAAATTAATACACAACACTTGTGCTGATATTAAGCTTAACACACAAACTATATATGTGGATTCTTAAAAGAACAGCACAAACCTAACTCTACCATTGCAAAAAAAAAAAAAACGAACCAATAATAATACTAAAGTTTAGAAGTCTTCATCCAGCTTGAACTCATGAGTATCACCATTTCCATTCAAACTGGACATAACAGAAGCCTTCTGATACTCCCCAACTCTCTTCTCAAAGAAATTAGTCTTCCCTTGTAAACTAATCAGCTCCATCCAATCAAACGGATTCTGCGCATTGTACAGCTTATCATAACCCAAAGCATCCAACAATCTATCAGCCACGAATTCAATGTATTTGCTCATCAAATCTCCATTCATTCCCACCAGCGCACAAGGCAGCGCGTCACACACAAACTCCCTTTCTATCTCCACAGCATCTGCAACAATTCCCTTAACTCGTTCCTCAGTAAGCTTCGTCCTTAACAAACTATAAAGCAAACAAGCGAAATCACAGTGCAAACCTTCGTCCCTTGAAATTAACTCGTTCGAGAAAGTTAATCCAGGCATTAACCCCCGCTTTTTTAACCAGAATATAGCACAGAAGCTTCCAGAGAAAAAAATACCTTCCACACAAGCAAAGGCAACCAAACGCTCCGCAAATGTTTCGGAACCATCGATCCAACGTAGGGCCCACTTCGCCTTCTTCTCAACACAGGGGATAGTCTCAACTGCGCGGAATAATCTGCTTTTTTCGTCAGAGTCCTTGATGTACGACTCTAGAAGCAGACTGTACATCTCGGAGTGGATGTTTTCAATCGCGATTTGGAAGCCGTAGAAAGCACGCGCCTCGGCAACTTGGACTTCTTTCATGAACCTTCCGGCTAGGTTTTCTAAAACGATGCCGTCTGAGGCGGCGAAAAAGGCAAGGACGTGAGTGATGAAATGCCTTTCACCGGGGGTTAGGGTTTCCCAGTGACGGGTATCGGAAGATAAATCGACTTCTTCAGCAGTCCAGAAAGAGGCTAAGGCTTTTTTGTACATTTCCCAAATTTGTGGGTATTGAATTGGGAACATACAGAACCGATCTGGGCTTGAGGCCAGCAAAGGCTCTTCTGGAATTAGAGGCATTTTTGTTTTTTTCTTTCTGAAAATTGGATATATGGAAGATATTTTCTAGGGTTTTTGTAGAGATGAGTGGCTTGAGAAAGAATGGTGGGAATGATAAGATATATAAAGGCGGCAGCCAAAGAGGGATTAGGTTTGAATGAGAGGGTGAGAGCGCGATTTTTGAATTTTTTGAGGAGAAGCTTGCGGGAGAATTTTGATTTTTGTTAAAACTGTAAAAACAGCTTGCGGGAGAATGAATATAATCCAACTGGCTGAAGACTAATGGACCACAAATTTTTGAGTTTCAAATTTTGCCGCCACTATTTAGATATTTCAATATTCACTTTTCCTTTCTACGCAAATTATTACATGCGGGAAAAAGAAATTATTACTACAATTTACAACCGAATAAATTCTACGTTATTCCTGACGTGCTTGAATACGGGCCGTTGGTTTGTTTCTGTCATTGCTAACAGTTTGCATCTAGATTTCCAAGTACATTTTAAGATTTCACTGATAACCATTTGTGTCTGTGTGTATATCAGTAGCAGTATGCATCAGATCTTCCCATTACCATATTATGTTTGCCTGATAAAAATTAATTTTGTACTTTTAATTGTCACTTGTCAAGCATATTATTTAGCTAGTGGTTTACATATTGCCAACACTTCTCATTGGGACTTGGGAGCAGAACCTCCACAACAACCAAAAACTTCTCGTTCAAGCTTCATCAATTTGATTTACTTTATTCGTGGTCCCGAAACAATTTTGCTCATTTCTAGGCATGTACTCACTCCTGATCACAATAAATGTCCAATTTATTTTTTATTTTGGTTTAAAATAAGTGTCCAGCAATCAAGAAAGAATTCAATTTATTTTTACAAAATAACCCCTATGTACATATCTCTAAAAAGTTTTCTTACTCCTCACATTAAATGTTTAATTAGGGGTAATTTAGTCATAGTAGGTATTTTTGTATAGAATTTATTATTTTCTTAATGGGCGTGCTAAAAGCAAATTGGACACTTATTGTGAACCGGAGGGAGTAATTGATTGTAATAACAGTAAAAATTAAATCGTAGAGCCAATAACCAAATATTACTTTGAATAAAGATGGTTACCTTAATAATTTGTCTAATAACTAGAAAATACCAAATGATTAGGAACAGTTATCATCGAAGCCAAACAGACCGAGGACGTATAAACAGCGGTTTCCTCTTCACTAGATAACAACGAGAAATAATGTAGAGGCAGAGTGTTCTGGCACGACGAGGCGAAAACACAATAGAAAATAGAAATGACCGGGGAATGAATGAGTCGTGATCTACCACATTGAGTATTTACAACCAATGTACACTAATGAAAGACTGATGGACGATGATCCAGATTGAAAGGGATTCACTATCTTTATCTGTGTGCTGTACAAGAGCTCTGGCTTTAGGTAGTGGGATTTTAAGCAGCAGTCTTACTTAAACTGCGTCAATAATGGGATCTATTCAATTTCCATCCCGAGCAGAATCGTCGTCTTCTGCTATCATCCAAGGCTGCTTAGGACCCTGAGGGAACGTAAACAAGAAAAACAAAAAAAGGACCATAAAATGAATGCAAACATCACAGTTCAGAGAATTGACAGGAGAGGAGAGAAAAACATATTGATCCATAGTTAATCGCCTTACCAGATAATAGAACAACCATGCGTTCCATTATGAATACAACAATGAATGAGAAAACAAGAAGGCAGTCAGTAATTAACTACTTGCTGATCATTATTTTGAAGCAAAATCACTTTTTAAAGGGCACTATGTTATAAAATTTCATTAATTTTACTTCTCCAACAATGCATAAACTGCTATCTGACATCTCCCTTAAGCTTGTTGCAATGATGTTTGACATGATATGTGCCCTTGCTACTTCTCAATAGTTTCATGAACCTTGCACCTTCAGAATCGAACTCTACTATCCTGGCCAGTACTTAATTAAGCAGCTTTCTCATTTACAACATGATGAATCTCTACAATTGAGGCTCGTGACGCTCTTCTACCATCTCTCTTTGTAGCCAATCCAAGATTAGTTTTTTCTTGACAGTTGGTACCAGTTTAGTGTTTAAATTACCTAATAAATTTTGCTGTAGGTTGTCACCGCCTCTAAGAAACAAATTATGTACAGCACAAGGCCGGAAACATTCAACAGCTGAACATAAAAAAATTATGATGCTAGTGTGCATTTAAGGAATGTATTCCATATTTTAGAAAAAATAAATTACTTTCTTTGCCAAAACTAGCAAACCCCAACCACATATGGTGTCGACTATTTTCCAATTTTGTCGGATGATCATCCTCTTCGCTAAGAGTGGGAAGGGAATGTCATCTCTTTGGGAGCTTTGAGAGTATTTGGCTAAGCTTAAAAGCTGGTCAAACATAAGCATTTTTCGGCTTATCTACGTGTTAGTAAAATTAAAAGTACTTATAAACAAAAAAATAAGCCAAAAGCGATAAGTTGGTCTCCCTAACTTATTAAATTTCAGCTTATATGCATTTTAGATTTGACCAAAATATTTATTATTCTATCCCTAAAATACTTCTTTTAAAAAAAACTCCTCGCATAATTTCACTTTCTCCCAATTCTTCAAAACGTAAACATTCCGTACCTCTGCAATTCTCCAGACCAGATTTCCGTCAGCAATTTGAGGTAACAAAATTCACTTGTCTTGTGCATATTGTTGTACCTATGTCACGTGTATTAACTGTTAGCCTCAAGTAAGAGTTTCCTACTCTTAGTTGTATATTTTTATTGTAGGATTTTGGTTTTGTTTTCATATGTTCTCTTGTTTTTAATTGTTAATAATGGGGTCGTCCAAGATTGTTTGGTTGAAGTGAGCGCACAAAAACTTGCTACAGACTTATACAAGTTAAATCCAAATCACTATTATATACAAGAACCTTTGAACATGCAAAACTGCTTCATCTGCGAAGCAGATGGTATTCAATAGTGTGCATAGCAAAGATTAGATGTTTATAGACACTAAGAAGATACATACTAGTCAAATAACCAGTGTAAGAGACGAACCAGAGGAGTTTATCAAACACTCTTTGAGATTAAATTTGTGCATTTTAAATCTATGTTAGTAACTCCGTACCTAATACATGGATAACATACGCATTTGTAGACCCAAAAAAGGATAAAGAAACTACTACTAATTGTATAAGAGAATACATTCACAGTTTAAGGCAGTTAGTCTCATATATAATTTGATTGCTATATTTCCTTCCATTAATTATTGGTTAGCTGCTAGAAGTTTAAGGCAGTTGGTCTTATCACAATATTGAATATAATTTCTACTTCAAAATTATGTGACATACAAAAATAAGAAGACGTTCTTTTGAACTTTGATTATTTTGATTTGTGCTACGTTTATAGCTAAATCTTGTAATCTCTTCATATTGTTAACATTCAATTATGGCAGAAAATATTTTTCGAAAACATAATGCTAAGTGGGACGAATATGCACACATTAAATTCATTGAATTATGTGAGCAAGAAGTTAGAATTGGAAATAGGCACACTTACTTGTCTAAAGATGGAGAGAAGAATATGGTAATTGAGTTCAATAAGAAGACGGGATTACAATATAATAAAAAACAAATGAAAAATCATTGGGATCACATGAAAGCCGAGTGGACTCTATTTAAGAAGCTCATGAGAGGTGTAAGACAGGTTTAGGATGGAGGATCCCACAAGAAAAATAATTATTGCAGATGATGATTGGTGGGAGCAAAAAATTAAGGTACATTGCTTGCCCTTTTCTATAATTATTTCACAACTCTTTCAACTGTTAGTTTCATTTGTTTACTTAGAGTAATTTTATATTCTTTTTTACAGGAGAATTTTAAATACAAAAAATTTAGGAACAAAGACCTTTTGTTGATATGGTTTCGTTACGATGCTATATTTACCGATATCATTCCCACCGGAGAGAGAGCACGTGCAGCAAATCAAGAACAAGACTCTGAAGTTGGGTTAGAATAACATGATGATGGAACACAAATGATGTTTATGATAGTGACATAGAACAATGGAATGATGAAAGAAGCGAGGAAAGTCACGACTTGCAGAATATGGATTCAATTACGTTTCATGAGCCATCACTTTGAAAGCGAAAGTCAATAGAACAATGGAATGATGAAAGAAGCGAGGAAAGTCACGACTTGCAGAATATGGATTCAATTACGTTTCATGAGCCATCACTTTAAAAGCGAAAGTCAATAGATGGCAGTGGCAGTAACAAGTCAAGTGAAAAAGCGCAAGACAAAAAATAATTCATTTATCGCTTAAAGAGGAGATACACATTCTAATTCAGTTCATGTCTAACAAAAGCACATCTAAATCTTCAGAGCCCACCATTGAGAAGTGCATGGACATTTTAGAAAATATATTCTTGGAGGCAGTGATATTTTTAATTGTGATGTGAACTTGTTGACACAGAAAGAGAGGTGACATGCATTTTTCAGGTTGTCTACGGACAAAGTTAGGAAATCTTGGTTTTAAGTATAACCATCGACGATCCTTCGTGTTGAACAATCCATCTAATCTAATCTGAGAAGTTGTTGATGATGCCTTACCCATATTACATTAGCATTAGACATTATTTAACTTGCTCTTTAAACTATGTGTGGAAGGTTATATTATCTTTATGTTTCGTTTCCTGTTTAGACATAATGTTGGTATAATCATTTCTTGTTTAGACATTATGTATTTTATCTTAATAGTCACTATACTATTTACTTTGAAGTTAGCATTTGTCATTTTTAATTCATAACAGTTTGTGTGTCTGTTTCATTTCAGTTTAATGGCATGCCGGAATGTTAGCAATTTGATATCTGGTCATCCAAATGACTTGTTAAATGACGAATATGAAGAAGAGGAAAGTCAAGAAAATAAGGAATGGATGGCACTACACCAAATAGCATGTAAGAGTATATTGATATATTATGAGAAATACATTTGCAAGGAACCATGTCGTACATCTAGACGCATTGGGAATATATTTACCCAAGAGATATTACATGGAAATGAGACTCAGTGTTATGAAAATTTTCGATTGAGGAAGTCGGTATTTCTTGATTTAAGCAAAGATCTAACTGATAAATATGGTCTTAAACCCACGCGTGGGATGTCTGTATATGAGGAGTTAGGGATGTTCTTGATGATTTGTGCACATGGTGCCGGGAATCGATTGGTACAAGAGATTTTTCAACATTAAGGAAAAATAATTCATTGGCATTTTCATAGTGTTCTAAAGGCCATTGGTAAGCTCTCAAGAGACATAATTCAACCACATCCAAGTTATAATGATGGTGCGGGATATCACGAGCCATGTAACTAACGGTATCTCCCTTCTTTAAAGTAAGTGCATTTCTTAACCAATTACATTATAACTCAAAAACTTATCCGGTGTAAACTTACATTTAGTTTATGCATGTATAAATTTTTAGGATTATATTGGAGCACTTGATGGCATACATGTGAAAGCAAGATTGCCTCAAGGTCAAGAGATACCATACATTGGGCGTAAAGGTTACCCTACTCAAAATATTCTTGATGTTGTCGACTTTAATATGTGTTTTACATTTGCCTGGACTCGGTGGGAAGGAGCAGCTCATGATAATCGTATATTTGGTGAGGCACTTCGTAGACTCGAACTAAACATTCCACATCCATTTAGGGACAAATATTATCTTGTTGATACAAGATATTAACACATGAAGGGATATATGGCTCCATACAAAGGGGATAATGTGAGATACCACCTTGCAGAATTTCGTAGAGGTGCGACCACTGGCGGATGCAGTATAGAACCATCGGGTTCAACTGAACCCAATACTTTTAACGGGGAGCATAAATTTATGTATAAAAAATCAGTAAAATTGCAATAAATAGTACATATGAACCCATAACTTTAAATGCTGAACCCATACATCTAAAATCCTAGATCCGCCTTTGGGTGCGATACGACAATTGCGAGCACCAAATGGACATAAAGAAATGTTCAATTATTTGTTCTTCTTGCAGAAACATTGTAGAGTGAAAATTTGGGGTATGGAAAGCAAGGTGGTCTACTTTGCTTGATATGTCTTTCTATTATATTGACACTCAAAGAGACATAGTATTGGCTACTGTTAGCGGAAACGTAAAAGAAAGAACACAAGATTTAACGTGGTTCGGATCAAAATAATCCTACGTCCACCAGAGAACAATTGTCCTTTTAATATTAACAAAGGAAGGGGAGATTTCCCAATTACACTTAAGAGAATTTCTCTCTTAACTCTCTACTCACTACAATGTATTGTATTATTTTGGGATAATTTCTACAAGTGAAGGAGTGCATCTATTTATAGAGGTAAAGACCTCCTCTTGATGTCATTGGTAACATCAAACTACCTCCTCTTGATGTCATGGGTGACATCAAAGGAGGAAGCTTCCTCCTAGCATCCACACTAACTCTTTCCACCAACTCTTCCAATTGGCATGCCATTGTTGACTAAACATAAACCAATATTTTCAGCATGCCATTGTTAACTAAACATAAACCAACATTTTCAATCTCCACCTTGGTTTGCGTTTCGAGCGTGTGAACAACTCTGGCCAAAACTTCTAAGCTTACTGGGCAACCCCGTTGTAAGAAACAAGAAGAATCAAACCATTGTTGAACATACCACCTCCACCTAGCAACTGTTCTCTTCGGAGTTGCATCAGTTGATGCACACCCCCGCCAAGTCCTTGCAGTGTGCAAACTTAGCGAGCGAGACTATCTTGGTCAACATGTCTGCAGCATTATCGTCTGTGATAACCTTCACGACCTTGATAGTTCCCTCATCAATAACATCTCGAATAAAATGAAATCTGACATCAATGTGTTTAGTGCGCTCATGAAATCTCTGATTTTTCATTAGATGAATAGCACTCTGACTATCACATCTAAGAGTTGATTCCAGCTGAACCAAACTCAATTCCGCTACTAAACTTTTCAACCAGATAGCTTTCATTTACCGCCTCCGCTGCTGCCATGTATTCTGCTTCTGTCGTAGACAAAGCGACAATCGACTGCAAAGTCGACTTCCAACTGACGGCACTGCCAACGAGGGTAAAGATGTATCCAGTTGTGGACCTTCTTCTGTCAAGATCTCCTGCATAGTCAGAATCCACATAACCGAGAATTGAAATACCTGTACCACTTTTTCGAAAGGTAAGACCAACACCAGAAGCTTCTTTGAGATATCTCAATATCCACTTGACAGTTTCCCAATGCCTCTTTCCTGGGTTGGACATGTATCTACTTACCACACTTACAGATTGAGCAATATCTGGACGTGTGCATACCATAGCATACATAATACTACCAACTGCAAGGCTTGCACGTTGGCATATTGAATCTCTCGAGAACCCTTTCAATATACCTCTTCTGAGAAAGATGTACAACATCGTCTTCTCTTGAAATCTCCATACCAAGGATTTTCTTTGCAGCTCCTAAATCCTTCATGTCAAATTCCTTACTCAATAGTTTCTTCAAAGCATTTATCTCTGTAATGTTGTTAGCAGCAATAAGCATATCATCAACATACAACAGTAAATAAATCATTGAGTTACCAGACATCTTCTTGTGATACACACAACTATCAAATGCACTCCTTGAGAATTCATGTGTAGTCATGAATGCATCAAACCTCTTGTACCACTGTCTAGGGGATTGCTTCAAACCATACAAAGACTTCTTTAGTTGGCATACGTGATCTTCTTTTCCCTCAGCTAGGAAACCTTCAGGTTGATCCATATAGATTGTCTCTTCTAGATCACCGTGTAAGAAAGCAGTTTTGACATCAAGCTGTTGAAGCTCCAAGTCAAATTGTGCAACCAATGCTAGTAGCACGCGAATTGAGCTATGCTTCACGACCGGAGAGAAAATCTCATTGTAGTCAATTCCCTCCTTTTGGCTGAAACCTTTTGCAACCAATCTCGCCTTGAACCTAGCATCTTCCACTTCAGGAATTCCCTCTTTCTTTCGGTAGACCCACTTGCATCCAACTGTCCTCTTCCCCTTTTGTCTTTTCACTAAGACCCATGTCTGATTCTTGTGAAGAGACTCCATCTCTTCAGTCATGGCTAACCGCCATTGTGCGGCATCCTTGCAAGAAGTTGCTTCAATATACGAGGAGGGCTCCAGATCTTTAATCTCTTCTTGTGCAGCTACGAACGCATATGCAATCAAGTTTGCTTGATTTATAAGGCGTTCCGGTTCTCGTGTCTGCCTCTTCTCCCTCCCCTTCGCAATTGTGTATGGTTCATTGACAGCAAGTTCTTCAACGCCTACATCTTCTGACTCATCTTTAACCTGAGTCTCTTGATCCTTTTCCTTGGCAAGCTCCACCGGAAGCTCCACCTGCTCGTTGTTCTTGTTTCCTGAAAGCTCCACGGAAACTTTACGGGGATCAAGTATAGAGGATTCATCGAAGGTGACATCTCTACTAACTATAAATTTGAGTAAAGACAAACACCAAAGTTTGTACCCTTTTACTCCATCCACATACCCTACGAATATGGCCTTCTTAGCCCTTGGTTCAAGCTTTCCTTCATTAACGTGATAATAAGCTGGACACCCAAATACTCGTAAGTATGAATAGTTAGAGGGTTCACCTGACCATACCTCATTCGGAGTCTTAAAGTCAATTGCCGATGCTGGAGATCGATTGACAATATGAGCAGCAGTGTGAACTGCTTCAGCCCAAAATACTTTGGACATTTTGGCTTGTAGGAGCATACAACGAGCCTTTTCAAGAAGAGTTCTGTTCATTCTCTCGGCAACTCCATTCTGTTGTGGGGTATGCCTGACAGTCCTATGTCTTGAGATCCCATGAACCTTGCAGAATTCATTAAACTCTTCATTGCAAAACTCCAAGCCATTGTCTGTGCGAAAATACTTGATTTTCCGCTCCATTTGATTTTCAACCAAAATCTTCCACTCTTTAAATGCTTCAAAAGCATCACTTTTTGCCTTCAAAAAATACACCCAAACCTTTCGTGAGAAATCATCAATAAAAATGAGAAGATACCTCTTTCCGCCCTTCGATGGAAGTCTAGAAGGACCCCATAAATCTGAATGGATGTAGTCTAGCACTCCTCTTGTCTTGTGTTTGCCAGTGCTGAAGCTGACCTTCTTCTGCTTCCCTAGAACGCAGTGCTCACAGAAGTCAAGCGTGTTGATCTTCTCACCTTCCAAAAGTTTACGATTGCTTAACATCTCCAGTCCACGTGCGCTCATATGACCCAGTCTCATGTGCCATAGTCTTGCCTTGTCATCATTAGATAACTGCACTGTAGATGCATTTGCAGAGCCAACAATGGTGCTTCCGGCCAATGTGTAAAGGTCGTTCTCCAGCTTGCCTTTCAGCATGACTAAAGAACCTTTAGTCACCTTCATAGTTCCTGCTTCGCTCATGTACCTGTAGCCTTGTTCATCCAGAGTACCCAAGGAGATCAAATTCTTCTTCAGATCAGGAACATGACGGACTTGTGTAATAGTCCTCACGATTCCATCATGGCAGCGAACTCGAACTGAGCCAATGCCAACTATTGCACAAGTTGCATTATTGCCCATTACTACGGTTCCTCCACTTTTCTCGTAGCTGCTAAACCAGTCTTTTCGGAACGTCATATGCAGAGTACAAGCAGAGTCTAACACCCATTTGTTTTCATAACTACTATTATTATTACACGATGTTGTTAGTACATAATCATTATCAAAATTATGTACCTGTTCAACTGTAGATGCACTCGCCTTTTCCTTGGACTTTGACATTGGGCAATCTCGTTCAAAGTGCCCCTTCTTGCCACAACCCCAACACTCTGTATTCTTCTTGTTCACACGAGACTTTGATCTATGCTTTGATTTGGTCTTTCCCTGTTGGCTAGTCCGTCCTCTTACAAAGAGGCCACTTGCCTGGTCATCTCTATCTCCTTCAATGTGCCTCCGCACATCACTAGAGTTAAGTGTCTGCCGCACTTGCTCAAGCTTGATAGGCTCATTGCTATACATCATTGAATTCTCAATATCACGATATCCTGAAGTCAATGAAAATAGCAAAGCACATGCAAGCGTCTCCTCCTCCCTTTTAATTCCTGCAATCTGTAAGTCCATGACAAGTTTATTAAACGCATCTAAATGATCTTGTAACGAAGTACCTGACCCCATCTTAAATGTGTGAAGACGCCGTTGTAACAACATTCTTGTTGTCACTGATCGGTCTTGGTATAGCCCTTCTAGCTTTTCCCACAACTGTTTGGCCGTCTCTTCGGTACCCGTACTCACTTCACAAAGCACGTTAGGTGCAAGGGATAGTTGGATTGCACTCAATGCATCCCCTTCAATCTTCTCCTTGTCGGGAGCTGATATATCCGTAGGATACTTTCCGTCAATAGCATGGATTGAACCTTCCCTCCGCAGTAACGCCATCATCTGGATCTTCCAGATATTGAAGTTGTTGCGTCCATTGAATCTATCAATTTCAAACTTCATGGAACTCATATTTGCTTGTTCTTTCTCCTTGGATCGTTAAAGAATCCTGTCGCTCTGATACCAATTGTTAGCGGAAACGTAAAAGAAAGAACACAAGATTTAACGTGGTTCGGATCAAAATAATCTTACGTCCACCAGAGAACAATTGCCCTTTTAATATTAACAAAGGAAGGGGAGATTTCCCAATTACACTTAAGAGAATTTCTCTCTTAACTCTCTACTCACTACAATGTATTGTATTATTTTGGGATAATTTCTACAAGTGAAGGAGTGCATCTATTTATAGAGGTAAAGACCTCCTCTTGATGTCATTGGTGACATCAAAGGAGGAAGTTTCCTCCTAGCATCCACACCAACTCTTTCCACCAACTCTTCCAATTGGCATGTCATTGTTGACTAAACATAAACCAATATTTTCAGCATGCCATTGTTAACTAAACATAAACCAACATTTTCAGCTACAATAGTAATTCACAATTACATTAGAAAGAAATGTAAGGTGGATAATGCATTGCAAGAAGCTGAGAATGAGAGATATGTGCCACTTGTTGATCCTGATGTTGGAAGAAGAGTCAACATTGCAAATGTAGAAAATGTAGAAAATCAAGGAGATAATAATATTTGGAGGGCAATTCGTGAACTGATTGCTCAAGATATTTATGATAGTTGAATGTTTTAATTTAATTTACCACAAACAATACACATTAAGTGCTTGTTTCTTCTCTACAAATGCTTTGTGCATTATTTAAGTTTTTTTTCTGAACTTCTGTTAATTTATACTCCCACCATTCTAATTTATATGAGACTCTTTAACTGGGCACGAAGTTTAATAAAGAAAATAAAAACTTTTAATAAAAACTTCTCATCAAGGGTAGAAAGAAGTTTAAGTTATATTGTTTCTATATTTAGAAAATGATCATTCTTATTGGATGGACAAAATAGAAATTAGGTGAACATAAATTGGAACAGAGAGAGTAATAATTATCATTTTGTAGCTTATGACTTATACTAATCATATCATAAATTATATTTATAAAAAAATATCTAATCATTTTTGTATTTAAAATAACATGATAAATAGATTATTTTGTACTTGAATCTATCTAGAATCTAAAATTTTGAAGAAAATGACAGTCTTTAGTAGCGTAAATAGTTATAAGGTCATTTAAGTCATTTTAACCAAAAAAAGAGCTTATCAGCACTTTTTAACCAAACACTTCGGTTGCTTATTATTAATTTCAGCACTTTTATCCAAACACGGAATTGCTTATTTATTAAATCAACTTCAACACTTAAAAGTGTTTTTTAGCACCTGATGCTTATCAGCTATTTTAAATCAGCTAAATCAAGCGGGCTCTTTGTCTAATTCAAACATTCTTGATGTGTTACCAAACTCTCATACAGCATAGAAAACCAACCGAGTGCAGTTGTCATTGATAAAGGTGCTTATGCAGCTATAGGGCAGTAAGGTTTTCTCATTATAAAGGACTACCAGGTTATCCGTTATACGACTCCAATTTGACACATTGTTCACGCATATGCACTCAGAATCAGCCACAAGTTCCGCCACTCTACTTTCCTAATATGAATAGGTGGCAAACTGCTAGCTAGGTTTCAATATTCTAAAATTTAAGAAACATATGAGATCATGTAGTACACAGGGCTAAGGCATCAGGTCCAGGAACCACTAGTTTACCTTTCCCTGCCGTATAAGACGAGGAGAACTTGCAGTCATATCTACTACAGTAGATGGATCAGCCACTCGAAGACCAGCATCAACAACAAAATCAAGTCCCTAATATCATCAAAGAAGAAAGAAAGAGAAATTCAATCCATTTAAAAGATTACAACCAAAAGAGATCACAAGAGGACAGGGTACTGACCAACCAAAACCTTTTCTAATGAGCCAGAAAATGTAAGAAACCAAAATATAGACATAGAGCTCCATGCAAAGGAAAAAACATAAGCAAGAAATGGAGCAGAATTTTACGAAGTAAACATATCCAACTCGCAAGCTGCAGCAATCATAGATTCATAAAGGGGCGGCTCGAACACATGTGTGGCCTAAAGCCAAAGTTTAATGTGATGCCTAAATTTTTAAAATAAAGTTATGATATATATATATTTTCATTTGACGTCTATTTTTCTATCTTTTCGTGATGCAAAGTTGTTAATAATTTTTTTATAATCGATTTCCTCTAAAATTCCTTTTCAATTGATAATATAGCCAACCCCTTTAATCTATCTTGAGATATTGTTAATCCCAGGTAAGATTTTATCACTTATAATCTTGAAAACTTCTTTTCTTTGAGGCAACTGTTCTAGAAAAACTCTACTTTTGTATGAAAAGTACTAAATATTATTTTTTTTAAATACTTTAAACCTATTATTTCTAAATTGGGGCCCCCAAAAGGCAAACGCCTTACTTGAAACAACGTTAGAGCCGGCCCTGGATGCATATAACACACAAGGGAAATATAAAATCCGTAGCTCAGAGCAGAATGGAATGAACGAGATCCTGCTTAGCATTCACAGTCAAGGGTGAGGAGTTTGTCAAAGTAAGCTGATAGATGAACAGTCGCACACAACCGTCACCATTATGATGGAGCATACACCTCTGATAGTATTGCTCCAGAAACAATACTTAGTCTGTTCCTCTCTATTTCTAAATTTAAAGAAAGAGAGCAAGTAAAGAGAAACAGCCTAAACCAGCTGAATTCATTGGCGGAATAGTACCTCTGGACCATATACATCAGCTATAATGACAGGATCCAGTATCCACTCGTTTTCCTCTGGTGACTTGACACTGAACCATTACGTGATAAATAAATCAGGATTACTATCAGTAGGTATGTCAGTCAAAAATAAAGCAGCAGCTACTGTGCAAAAATCAGTCCACTCGTTTACCTATGCTAGCATACCTTGTGGAAATAAGAGGTCCATCCATCTTTTCTAAGATTGCTTGACAGACAGGATCATCAGGTATACGAACACCAACATTTTTCCTTGAAATGTATCTGGATGCAGCAGTCCCATACCTCGTGCATTGTTTTGGTAGTTGTTTGCTAGCAGTTAAGATGAAAGTGTACTGCCACATAGGCAATTAACAGTGCACTATCAGTTTCAAGAAGTTTACAGGTCTAGCCAGACTTGGGTACCCAAAATGTCAAATGCTGATGACTCAAAACCGCCAACCCCCACGGTAAGGATTAAAAGGAAAAAGATCTTTATATGAAGATTTTAAAATCTGCATGAAGTAAGGTGACGACCGACAAGTAGTTGAACTAATAAAAGTAATACTCAGACTCACATAGTAAAACCTGATGATAATATAATCTCTAGGAAGAGAATGTAGACTTCCTACATTCTCAAATGCACATGCCGGAAAATTTATTAACAATTTACACTGCATGTCTCTACCAAAAACATGTTATGCATACTTACAGGACCGGGCAGGAAATGCTTGACTGCTCGAAAAATGTCTGTAAGACCTTGGCCATTACCACTAGGAAATCCTGTTGTATATGTATCTATGTCCCGGAAGGATCGACATATGATACTAAGGGGCTGCAAAAACCACAGAAGAACGTAAAGAAGACAACATAAATTTACAGTGCAAGTGACAAATATGGAGAAAACACAGGCAGGGCAGGAAACGATAAAATCAATTTTATCAGCTCCAGCATCCACTAGGTTGCTTTATCGTTTTGACAATAAGTTCAGCAACATCAATGCACTTGCCTTTGAAGGTTCTATCTCTTTTATTCTGGCCAAAATTAACAAAAGAAGAATAAATGGAAACTGACATCAAGGGACTCAAGAAAGACATGTAAAGCATGACTTTATAGTAACAGAGAGGTATAAGATATTTTACCTGCGAAGACGTTCAATGGCTGAATGACTGCTCAGGTCACAAACCATTGCGTACCTAGATGAAAAGACATCAAATTTTAGAATATAAGAAGACTGTGATCGAGGATTAAAGCACACTTGGTAACCAAATTTATACTAAGAGTCATGTTTAACTTGGAATCCATTAAGCCATAGGTCCGCACCTTTTCTTATTTTCGGAGATGATTGATCCTAAGTGATAATGGAGATACTACAACTAATTGAGCATGTAAAGTGCCCATATCGTCTAGAGGATGGTGCTTGATACAGTAATGGAATCACAAAAGTTTAGTAAAGCATGATTTACAGCCTAAATTTTGAGTGCTCGGATATCCTTGGAATAGCTTTGTGCAGTGCATCTATTTTATTCTCCATGTTATAGAGAAAAAAAGATGATTGCGTTTTTTTCCCCTAGCAGACTGAAATCAACCTCCCTCTATTTAATCTCACAACAACATTGCACTATTGGATATAGATGTTCCAAAACTATCAATAAAGCCTCGATCCATTTGAGTGGCGTAGGCTTGATGCCAAGCAAGTCTATGATCTTCTAAACCCTAAAAGTCGGGCTTCAATTGTTGAGGGAAAGAATAAAAAGGTTTTTATGACTTAGTTTCCTATGAAAGTAGAACCCAAAAAAAAGAGGGACAGTGTTATGCATGTCAACAGTTGTATTAGCATTTTCATTATACATAACCCAACCAGAAGTTGAACCAATTATGACATGCACAGTACAACAACAACAACAACAAACAAACTCAGGGCAATCCCACATGTGGGGTATGGGGAGTGTGTACACAAATCTTACCCCTACCTTATGAAAGAAGAGAGATTGTTTCCAATAGACACTCGGCTCAAGAACAGTGACAAGGACACAATAAACCAAGATTAACAAAGGCAAGGAAATAAGATAAAAGAAACAAATAGTGAGAAAAATAAGAATGAGTGTAGTGGCATGTCCGTCTGTTCAGGTTTAAACACAAACTAAAGAGTGAGAAATAGAACGTACAAAGTGTCAGTGGGAATCACTCCAACAGCTCCTCCTTTAAGAAGTTCAACAACTGGATCCAACTTCCACGAGTCTGATCCTATTGGATCAACTTGAACATACAGCAATCCATCTTCCTACCACGTTCCAAGGTATTAATACAAAATAAATAAGAGCAGTAATTCATTTATCAAACATCTCATCAAAATTTTGAGCTTCGGCTGCAAACAAAATAGGAAGCACCAAAAATGCAGCTCGAAACTGAAACCATCTTCTTACCACCGCGTTCCAAAGTATTAATAAAAATAAATAAAGCAGTAATTCATTTATCGAACGGCTCATCAAAATTCTGAAATTCTGCTTCAAAACAAAATAGGAAGCACCATAACTGCAGCTCGAAACTGAATGATTATACAGAGTTGCAGTTTGCAATTAAAATTTTCATGCGCTTGGCCAAATTTCCGGGAAACATACTATGAACAAATACGTAAAATAAAATTGATTTAGGATGAGAGATACAAACCTTAGTAAAGCGAGGAGCCGAGTATTTGAGACGTTTAGGACTTCGCTTAACAACAGCCAACGGTTGGAATCGCCGGGTTTGCGGAGGAGCAGCACCGTGGAACGACACGCGAGTGGGGACTGAACACAGAGAGCGGCGGAAAGTGAGAGGAACTGCTCCGGCAACTCCCCAGTGTCCTTGTGCTCTAGCTTCCAACAACATCTCTTCCACTCCCAAAATGATCCTTTCCAGAATGAGACAGAAAACTGAAGAAAGTGGGCTTTTATCTCGTTAGCTACTGGGAAGCAATATAACGACGTCGCTGTGAATAAATGGATAAATCATGTACTATCGAGTAGGGGTGTCAATGCATATTCGAAAACCGACTAAACGGACCGAACCGTACCGCACCGAACTGATTTTTAAGTTTCCTTTTAAGAAATTGTAGGTTTTTATATAAATCTATAACCGCACCGATAATTAGGATAGGTTTTTATTTTATAAAAATAAACCGAAAAAATACCGAACCGTACCGAATAAATTTTACACGTGAAAAATATATTTATTTGGTAAGTTTAAAAATAATAATGCACTAAATTTTCTTTCGGCCTTGGAATTATGAAAACTATTACGAGCCACAAAGTAATAGTTCCTAAACTCAAAATACTAATTCTTAAAACCTATTATGTTACTTCTACTTAAACTAAGTTATTTCAAGTATCTTTATTAGCAAGGCACAAAGTATTTTATTGATTATAGGTAGCGAACTACGATGTATTGAATATGTTTCCTTTCATATAATTTAGATTTATCTTTTTGAATATTTTATCTTCTATAGACTTTATTCTTGAGTCTCATCTTGGTATATCTTTCAACTCGTGTGATTTATATTTTCTTTGTCTTTGTTTGATTTCTTTTACGTTGTTGTAGAATAGTTGATGGATCTATATTCTAACCATCTCTTTTTTAATTCATCACCCTTTAAACAGTAAAAATGTCTAGAAAATTTTGCTAAATCCTATAAAAACGTATGTTATTGCATTCTATTTCTACTAGTAAATTTTATATGATATTTAAAAAAATACCGAAAATTAATCGAACCGTACTGATACCGAAGAGAAACCGATATGATTGAGACGGTTTCGAAAAGTTTAATTTTGGTTATAAATAATAGAATAACCGAAAAAATGATATGGTACAAATTTTATGAAATAACCGTCCGAACCGAACCATTAACGCCCCTACTGTCGACTACAGGCAATTTTCTCTAATTTCCTGATGAGTTTTGACATATTATTTTGAGAAAACTTTCGAAAATTCTTTATTCATTTAGGAATAAACTATTTAGCCTACGCCCGAAACTATTTACATTTAGTAGTCAAAAAAATTATAAAATTAAAAGTACTAGAGAAATCCACCAAACATATTTGCTACCGACTACATAACTTATCGAAGCTAAAGAATATTCTTTAGGTAGAAAAAAGAGGGAGGAAATATCCACTCATAATGTCCGAAGGAATGAAGGAAATAAAGAGTCCGTTGAAGAACTAAAATATCAAGTTTTCTTAGAAGAGATTATTCGACCAAACATGAAGGTAATTAAATCCCTGCTGGATCTACTGAATGAAAGATAACACAGTTAATCATATCCTACCAAACCTTGTAAAGCAAACACCTTCAATTTAACACTAAAATTTGCTAAGCTAAACAGAAAATCAGTGTCAAACAACAATTAACGACCTATAATTCAGAATGGCAAATGGTAAAAGTAAACCAGCGAACCACAGAGCACAATTTTCTGAAAATCGTACTAAATAATATGAAGACAATGGAGAACCTCATTAGAATTATGAAATGAATCGAGAATAAAAAAGACACTCTTATTCAAAATCTATTACATGTAAATCCTAGCTACATGGCAAGCATGAATTGCCAAAAGCCCTGCTTGTGCAAGAAAATACTCCATGTATTTGGCCTGTAAGACTGTATCGCGGCCTTATCTTGGAGGAGGAGGAGGAGGAGGAGGCACATTAGATTTTGCAAAACCAACCCACGCAACAATTCCAACAGCAAGTATTACCCATCCAAAAATGTCATACTTCAGATCACTGCTCTTTTTCTTCTTTGAACCCTGGAATGCAAGAGCAGACAGATATTGAAAGGTTAAGCAAAATCCTGTCGACACTGAAACTAAGTTCGATGAAACGAGCCGACTTTTTTGGAATTTCAATAATTCAAACAAACATAACCATAACCACAGAAAAAGTTAACAAAGTCTATAAAGGACAAAAAGATAAACAAAACCACCAAAATTCCATGAAGAGAAATTTCCACATAAAGTTTCTAATTTTTTTAAATAAGGATAAAGTTTCTAATTTTGTAGCCATAGAAGGGACTGCCACTGAGTCTGCACTTCGAAAAACATCATGCTCCACATTACAAAATGAAAGAGAGGAGATAGACTCAAAGAAAGAGATCATGATCTATAAACGCAATTAAAAATAAATAAAAGTGAAGTAGCTTTAAGCATTAGAAATATACTTAGTATCTTAAGGGGTAAGAATTTCTTGCACCGGAGTGGAGGGCAAAACTGACAATAATACCTTTGTACTTGTTGATGCCGAAGGTCCTGGTCCCATAGCTTGTTGCATGGCACCTTGTTTGTGAATCTCCGCGTGCAACTCTGGAGCCTAAATATAATGTACAAGAACATAAATAAATAACAAAAAAGATCATTCATGCATGATAAAGTGAGTTAAAAGAGACAACTGGTTCCCGTCAAAGAATAAGCAAAAGTAATACCACAAGCGCTATAAATCACCTAGGAGGGCATCTAGAAACATATTAGCTTTATATCAATAAACAGAATCCAGCACAACTATTCATTCCACAAATAAGATGCAATGCAATCCAAGATCAATTTTTTTTTCAATTCCTTTGCCGCCTTAGAAATATGAGCCTATGAGCTATCTGAAGAATCTAGTAGTGCGTTTATGTAACAGAAAGGATCAGGTAAAACATTCTGACACCTGAACTTATTGTTTAAAAAGTATACAGATCATAATTCTCAAATGAATATATTTGTAGAACTAAACATGCACAAGGAATGGGCAAATATATAAAAATATGTACTTCGGGGAGCTTTCTACTTGTTGATTGATCGCCGCAGCGTGGTGTCAAATATTTTATTCTTTTTTCCTTGACAACGAATAATTTCACCTATGCACGTCAAACTACTTGCTCAGACACTCATGGGAATTCTTAAACGCGACACAAAAATTCAGCACACTCAACATATCAAAGCCAAGCTAAAAAACAGCAGCTTTACCTTAGAAGCAACTTCTAAAGATTTCCGATAAAGTTCATTGGTTGGATCCTACAGTTCACAGGAACAAAAGTTATGACAATAAGCCTCCCACAATAAGCACTAAAATTATCAGAATCTATATTGAAGAAATATATACCACATCAACAGCCTGCTGGAAGCACTGAGCTGATTTGTCAAAGTAAACCTTAGCTTCATCTTCATCAGGAGTTAGAAATGCCTGGGATGTATGTGCATTCCCCAAACACCAAATGGCGTCATGCTTCTGTGGATTAACCTCCAAAGCCTCCTCCAACTTTGAGATGGCATCTAGATAAGATATTGCCAATTAGAAGACAAGAACAGATAATACTATCTTCATTTCCATCGACTCGTTTAAAAAGAGGTCCCAATATTTCAATCACCCTCCAACCATTTCCTTCCATAGAGTAAGTACGCCATAATAGTTTTGTCTTTGAGCAACATAACAAAATTGTTTGATTACTCACCCATGAAAGGCCCTAATATGATATGGAAATGTCTTTTGTGAGATCCATAAATGTCCCAGTGGTATATCAGGGCATCCAAGGTGTTAAGAATGTCTTAGCCACTCTACTTGTTCTCTTAGGTTTTGTGTTGAATGTTTTAAGTTCTTTCACGTGGACTTAGTCTTAGAGCCAACCCAAGTCAAGTCTCACACTCGCAAAGTCCACACGAGAACCCCAATTTGGTTATATGTGGGGAAGTGTTGAAATATATAGTCTCACATACGGTTTAAAAGGGCATTCAAGGTGCTTAAAATAGTTAAGAGATTTCTTCTCATCTACCTAAATCTTAGAGGGTAGAGTTACCGTACACCTATAGAGCTGTAAATAGGTACGTGATGGAATATTAGAGGTGTGCACAAGCTGGCCCAGAAACCATCAATAAAAGAAAAGGCAGTGTCTAAAAGGTCTTAGTCCACTTCACACTCATTGCCTTAATACTTTAGACTGATTCTTTAACAAGAATTAATTAAATAAACATCCCAATAACTTCGAGAGCATTCTAACAAACGGCAGAGACTGTCCAATGAACCAATTCCAGGAAAACTTTTTAGCAGGGATTACAATACTAGTAATAAATTCAATACCAGAAAGCAATACCAGAAATCATCTTCTTTGATTCCGCGACAGGCTGGAACTGTGACAATTCCAACAATGCACCTCCCCATCTCGTCAAGTTCTGCAAGCGTAATTGGAAACAATAGAAACCAATCCTTAGGCATTAGGGATCTAACCTCAATTTAATATAAGCTGGAGCTATATGAAACTAATACGATAAGCATAAGAACGTACATATTGCCCGAAAGTAATAAATAATACATAAAGAGAGAAGAAAGTGAACATACATCAGCATCGAGAGGATCTTTAGCATAGGTAGCTTCGGCAGTCTTGCGAGCGTGCTCGAAGAAGAGGAGGCGATCGAAATCGTTTTGCTCCATTATCGAATTTGTCAATTTGTCTTCGTGCGATAACTTTACCAGTTAGGGTTCTAAGCTTCAACCTGAAACCTCGTCCACTTAGCTTGTGTTTTCCTTTTGTACACCCAGCGGACTTGCCGGTGAAGTTAGCGAATGCTATCCGAACTGGACTTTGCAAATGGTCTGTGGGCCTATTCCACACTGTATGAATGTGGGCCTGCTCCAGATTAGATAGGCTGGTTGCTGAGCTTTGGGATCTTTACACAAATAGCTGGGTAGAAATGATATCAGGTAGCCACTCTAAAGAGCTGCTTGCTATTTAGGAATTAGCCATTTAAGAATTAGCCAGTGCGTCCTGGATTTCAGTTTTTCAGGACAAAAATATCCTTAAGTTCAGATTTTTAATTTAAAATTTCAGGACAAAAATAAGTACTGACTAATCCTTAAGTAGCATACATGAGAATAATTATTTGTGCACTTGCCTCCATTTTTAATCATGTATTGTTAATTTTTTATAGCCAATATACATAGATTATTCACTAATTACATATACATATCATATATATTATACATCCTTCTGCCCCTTTTAGTTTAAGCGATTGAGTGGCCAGCTATTGATGTTAATTCTTCTTCAAAATATTTATGTTGTTGGATAAATTGCAAACAATGACCTAGTTATTTAATTAATTTACTGATAAAGTCCTTTGTGTCATCGCGTATTATATTTTATCTTCGTCTTTGTAAGAGAAAAAATTGTGTCTAGTAGAAAAAAGTTAACTGTGAAAACCAACTACATGTAACTCTTAATAATAATTGAGGATTATTAACCTGAAAAAACACATATAAATAAAATAGATTGTGTAAATGCTTTGCATTGTTATGATTGACGTGAAGACATTTGAGGGATGTGATAACATGAAAATACGGGGTTGTGGAAAGAGAATGAAGGTCTAGAGAGGTAACATTGCTTGTGGATGCCTTTTCGAAGGAATATCATGAACGGTTGGGAATAGTTTATCAGCTTAATCAATACATACTACGGCAATGGATCAATGGAACCAAAGTCATCTGTTGGAATCAATTGCGCAAGAGTGTGTCAATGATAATAGAGGCGGACTCAAGATTCGACGATCATGGGACATTATTATTATCGTTCTACTACGGAAGTTATTCACCTTATCAGGAGGTTGGTGTTTGTGCAACAATAGAGGGATAAGAAGAGGAATTTGCATATGGTGTTTATTGACCTAGAGAAGGCGTATGACAAGATCCTAGGGACGTCCTTTTGGAGGTATCTGGAGGTGAAAGGTGTGTCGGTGGCTTACATTAGGACGATAAAGGATATATATGATGGAGCTATGACTCGAGTTAGAACTGTGGGAGGTGACTCGGAACCTTTCCCGGTGGTTATGGGGTTACACCAAGGATCTGCGCTCAGCCGGTTCTTATTTGCCCTGGCGATGGACGCACTAACATACCATATCCAAGAAAAGGTGTCATGGTGTATGTTGTTCGTTGATGATATAGTATTGATTGATGAGTCGCGAGGCGACGTTAATGGGAGACTGGAGGCAGGCCCTGGAGTCTAAAGATTTTATGTTGAGTAAGACTAAGACGGAATATGTGGAATGTAAGTTCAGGGACGTGATGGGGGAGGAGGATGTGGACGTTAGGCTTGACTCACAGGTCATCCTCAAGAGAGAAAGTTTTAAGTACTTAGAGTCAATTATCCAGGGAGATCGACGGAGATGTTACGCACTATATTGGGATGGGGTAGATGAAATGGAGGTTAGTGTCTAGAGTTTTGTATGACAAGAATGTGCCACCGAAACTCAAAGGTAAGTTCTATAGAGCGGCAGTCAGATCGGCCATGTTGTCTAGGGCTGAGTGTTGGCCAGTCAAGAATTCAGATATCCAGAAGATGAAAGTAGCAGAAATAAGGATGTTTAGATGGATGTGTGGGCACAATAGGATGGATAAGATTAAGAAGGAAGATATTCGGGAGAGGGTGGGCGTGGCTCCGATGGATGACAAGATGGGGGAAGTGCGGCTTAGATGGTTCGGACATGTGCATAGGAGAAGCCTAGATGCCACAATTAGGAGGTCTGAGTAGTTGGCTTTGGCAGTACGATGAGAGGTAAAGGGCGGCCTAAGAAGTATTGGGGGCGAGGTAATCAGACAGGACATAGCGCGATTTCAGATTTTCGAGGACATGGCTCTTGATAGGAAGGTGTGGAGGTCGAGCATAGGGTTGTAGGTTAAAGGGTAGTCGAGCGATTTTTCTCTTTGTCCCGATTTTCCTCTTTTTACCGATGAGTATGATAGTATTTTGTCTAGCACTGCTAGCAATTTTTATTGTGTTTCATACTTTTGCATAAGTGTGTTACTGTTTTTCCATTTATTCGTTGTCTCTCACATTGCTGATATTATTTTTCAGCCTTTGTTATCACAAATTGATTGTCTCTGAGCCAAGGGTCTCCCGAAAATAGCCTTTCTACCCCCCTTAGAGTAGGGGTAAGGTTTGCGTACACTCTACCCTCCCCAAACTTTACTGGTGGGATTCTACTGGGTTGTGTCGTTGTTGTTGGGACATTGTTGTTGTAAATATAGATTTATCATTGCTTGTTAAAATTGGTACTAGGGCCTCTCTTAATAGTTGACTATTTCTTAAAGATATTTGCAATTATATATGGAGTATTTGTCGAAATTTATGAGTAGCGGTAATCCCTCTCCCTACCATATGTGTCCGCCTCTGAATGATAACTTGGGAAAATTGAGATAATGAAAAATGGAGGGGAGTTCCATCTCAAGCACGAGATGTTGCCTTGCCGGCCGTCAAGTGGGTTCTGTGAAAGTAGTGAAATAAGGAGAACTTTATGGTGTATTTAGTATTAATTTCAAATTTTCATGTTTGATTGACTTAAATACAGCAACAACACACCCAATGCATTATCACAAGTTGGGTCCGGGGAAGGTAGTACATACGCAAATCTTACCCCTACCTTGTGAAGATAAAAAGATTATTTCCGGAAGACCCTCAGCTCAATAAAGCAACATCACAGCAGTTATGACAAAGAACAATGGAAAGCGACATAGCAACAACAACCACAATAAAGAAGGAAGCAACGAAAACATCAAGTAATAATATTGATCTAAAAAAAGGAACACGCGGATAACACTAGTACTACAACTGTGGAAGGAAGTACAAGTTTGGAAAGGAAAGACGCTTGGCTACTTACTAAAGATATTTCATGTCATGTTTGAGCACCTCTCCCCAATATTTCTTCGACTTACTTCTACCTTTCCTTAGACCTGCCATTAGGGTTGTTCATTTGGATCAGATATCCGAAATTTGAACCGATCCGCTCAATTTCGGATATCAGATATTTGGATTGGACATGGATTATATTTTATAAAATTTTAAATTTTCGAATTGGATTCGAATTGGTATAATTTTAATCCGATCCGATCTAAAATCCGAATTATATGAACCTATTTATATACTACTACAATTTTAGGGTTAGGGAGTATTTCATTTTTCCACGGCCTAGCCCACTCAGGCTATAACTATTCCCATATATCTCTCTGACTCTTTCTCCCTCTGTTTCGAGTCTTTCGACTTCCGCCTCTCTTCTACAATAGTCCAACACTCCAACTCAGCGAGGAAACCACATTCGGGTGTTACACCCTTTGCCGGAAAATTATATTGTATTGCTAGATAATTATTATTTTTTTTATTTATATTTACTATATGTTGAATCTCCTAAATTTTTTGGTATATTTAATATTTTATATTTTGACACAAAGTTTTGGCTCCGCCACCGTCCAACTCACTGTTCGACTTCCGCCTCCAAGAGTCCAATTCCCTACTCGACTTCCGCTTCCCTGTTTAGTCACGACCAAATAACTCGACGTAACGGTAAGACACTATTTTGGAAGTTGGAACGTAGAACTTGGAACTCTTTTATGTAATCTGTTAAGGAATTATTGTTGATTCAATTTATTAGATAATTGTGGGGATTTTGATTTGTTTTATTTTGCTATGAAGATTGTGTTTTGTTTATTACAATTAAAAACAATTGTTGCCTTTCAAATTTTCAATGTAATTCAGATTGTGGTTTGAAGCGTTATGCAGCAATTGAAACGTCTTTGGAAATTCCTATGTTAATTAGCGGCACCTGCTACAACAAGAGCATGACTTAATTCATTGTTGTTTTAATTGATAAGCACCAATATGATTGGCAATAAGCCATAATAATGCGGATAATCTGATCTGACACAAATATTTATCCGATCCAAACTTTAAAATCCGATCTGATCCAATGTTAATTTGGATTGCATTTTGTAAAATTCGAAATCTGAATCCGAATAGTGCTAAATCCGATCTGATCCATGCACAACCCTACCCTTCATACCCAACCTTTCACACCTCCTTACTATGACTTCTTTGCGTGTCTGAACCATCTCAGTCTCGCTTCTCGCATTTGTCCACCACACATGCCACTCCCACCCTATCTCAGATGTCTTCATTCCTAATCCTATCCCTCCTTGTATAGCCACACATACATCTTGTATCCTCACTTTCACAATTTTCCAAACCAAATCAAACTAAATCATAGTCGGGTCTCGGTTTGACTCGGATTATCGATTTGGTACGATTTGCCGATTTCTTTTGTACATCCCTATAATTAAATATCAGAAAATAAGTACCTCCTAATGGATCCTCCACCTTTTCTCCTAGCGAGGCTTGCTCAGTTGGTAAAAGCACATTCACCTACAGCGTGAAAACACTATAGATCCTCCTAATATAAAGAAAAAAAATATCAGAAAATAAGTAAGAAACCTACTTATTTTTCTAAGAAAATATTTTTCAAGGAAAATATCTTGGAAATATTTTTCTTCAGAGGAAAATATCTTGGAAATATTTTTCTTCAGATCAAACAATCTTTGAAGGGTTAGAAAATAATATATTTTGTACTTCTAACTTATATTCTTTTATTCTTTGTTAGTTTTTGGTACACTTGTTAAGTTTTGTCCATATAAAAGTTGTGTTTTATTTGTAAAAAGTCGGCACTGCTGTATAGGTTCTCTATTATTTGACATACAAACTTCTACATAACATATCATGTACAACATTACGATGCAATAAGTTAAATATTTATTCCGGTTAGTATTTATATCAAATCAACCAATTCAAACTTATTAATTAAAAATAAAGTGAAATTATATATCATTTAAGCATGATTAGTTGATAAATGTGTGTAAAAATATGTATCTTACGTTCAATGATTCATGTAAAATTGTAAACACTAAGCTAAGCACAAATGAAAAATTTATGTACTCATCTACACAAGATATTTACAATCGTGATTAGAGATGGTGTAATTCAAATTCGAAATATCATGGTCTCCAACTAAAGCAAAGGCGGTTCCATAAAATTAGTGGCTTAAAGCCAACTTTTAATAAGAGGTCTTATACTTTTTTTTAATTAGTACGTACACACACATATATACAAAAAACTTAATCTTGCCATTTTTTCACACTTGTTGTTTATAGTATATATTCTTAAATGACATAAAGTTTTTAACTTCACATAGTAAATATTACTATTTATATTAGAAAAGGATAATTTAAATAAGTAAGATGTTAGACATGTATTTGTAATATGTTACCTTTGATATTGGTGTAAAAATGTATTTACTAATATGAAGATTTAAATAGTTTAATTCAAAGTTTAAAAAATATTTTTACTGTTAAAGAGTAGACACCTTTCTTTCCTTTTTACAATTTTATTTGTACTTTTTTATTTTTCTACGAACATTAATATTGTCTAATTTGAAATAAAATTATAGAATTCATTATTAAAATTTTTGGGGGACATAAATCAAGACTTTGCTAGTCTTCTACTAGAGCCACTTGTCCACCCCCGATATTCTCAATCAAATTTATAGAGCTTCACTTAAGATAAGACAACAATGACAAGAACATTAAAGAAAACGAGTGTGCCATTCAGTTACCGAATGTGAATGAAACTGGTTGAACAATACGTTCATGTAGGGCAGTAGTTTGTAAATAATTGTTGATCTTCAATGAGGAACGACTCAACAGAACTGGTGGCCTAAAACCAAAATATGTTAAAAAGACCCTGAAACATCTTTTACGAAATCCATATAGTATTGAGATACAAAAAAACCTACATGACTTTGATATATATTGGTGAGACTGCAACTAATAATGTAGGAGTTAGGCGCACATGATATGGTATTGAATTCTTCCCTTAAGTGAAAATGGTAAAGGGTGAGCCCGTTATCCATCGTGTTTTGAACCTTGCGACATTTGTTTCGAGGATTTCTTAGTTAAAAAAGATGAGACACAAAAGAACTTATTTTCTGGTGTGTGGATCTCAAATGTGTCAAAAGGAATAGTTAATTTAGAAAATTTGAGTTGAAATTAGAAAGTAAAATCATGAGAACCATGAAAAAGACTATATGTAAAGGAAGAAAAATAAAATTGATGAAAAGGTAAGTATATTATTTAATTTAATGAGAAAAATTTATCTAATTAACTCACTCAATCTTACGTCTACCAAATATTAAAAATTATTAAAATTTAAAATCTTTTATTAATAATTATATAAATATAAATTATGAAGTATATATTATATAATAATATAATAGCAATTTTTATTTTTGGGGGCCTAAGTATATTATACTAAAAGCACGAAGGGTCTTAGGGAAATGTCGTTCGCCTTTTTTACCTTTTTAAATAAAATTTACTTTGGACAAAGTAGTAATTTAAGTTATTTTCCTACTATGTAGAGTTTGAAATCAACTAAAACTTTTATTATTAAAGCTTTCCTTATTTAAATCACTATGTAAAATCCTAATTTTTAGTATATTAAAATCAACTAGATAAATATCAAAGATTCGTTTATATTATTTTTTTTGTAACTACATAAACAAATTAGGAATGTAAATATCTCATCAATTTGATATAGAATTTTAAAGTTTCATTGGATGTGCACTTTTGTTTCAACTTAATATTTAAACTATTGCATATAAGTCAATTTGAAAAAAATTGAGTCTCTCTCTCTGTACATGTACTTCTAGCACAAGTTAGAGTTGGTGGCATCCGAGAAAATCACTGGTACTTGCACATTCGTGTTCATGCTATTTTTCGTAAAATATTAATTATTTTTAAAATTTATATTATAACTTATCAATTTTTTCCTAAGAATATAGGGCCAACTTTATTCCCAAATCTCGAAAAGATTAAATTTTTTGATATTTGACAAATCACAACAAGACATTTTTATGCGGAAGTTATTTTTTTTTTTTTTTTTTGCTAAGTTAGTTAAATGAGATCAATATTTATCGTTTTAGTAACTTACATTTTTTTGTTAAAATTCTGTTTAATAACTTAAATATATTGCTTGGTAATATTTATGAGAATTTTTAAAGTATACATTAGTCGATTTGATACACGCGCAATGCGCATATTCTAAAACTAGTTAAAAGAAAACGAGTCTGTCATTCACTTACCAAAAAAAGACTATTTTATCCCATTAGTATGCTCATAAACAATTTGGATTTATTATAGATAGGTACCCAACATGAGAAGCAATGAATGTGGTCCGAATATTGCAAAGTTTTTGAAAAGAAAAAGCTCCAAACTGAAGTTGTTGGAATCATTATTTATCCAATTTAGGCCATTACCGTTTTAAAAGTAAATAGAAATATTGCAAAGTTTTTGAAAAGAAAAAGCTCCAAACTGAAGTTGTCGGAATCATTATTTATCCAATTTAGGCCATTACCGTTTTAAAAGTAAATAGAAATATAGAACAAGTCTAATAGCTTATTTGGTTAAGCCGGAGAAATTAACTTATTTTGAGAAGTGCTTTTTTCAAAAGTGCTTTTGAAAAAAATTACTTTCGGAGAGAAATAGTTTGTGTTTGGCTAATCAGTCTGAAAAGCACTTTTGAGAAATAATTTATGTTTGGCCAAGCTTTTTAAAAAGTGCTTTTAAGTGTCAAATTACGAATAAGGACATGAATAGATTTACTTAATAATTAATCTTATAAGTAAGTAAATAATCTCAAAATATTGTTATTACATGTAATAATTAAAAAAAAATCATTTTATTTAAGTAAAATATGAAAATAAAATTAAAAAGTACTTAATTTTTTTAATATAAGTTAAATATATTAAAATTCCTTCAACAAATATAAAAGCATTTACCCCTGAAGTCACCATATATTAGAAAGTTTTCCTAAAAATAAGAAGAAATATTTATAAATTAATATCCTAGTATTAGGTTTAAGGATTATTTGGGTATATACTATATTTTGTTAAGGGTATTTAGGTAAGAAGAAAAGTCAAAACTGCTTCTGCTTCTACTTTTGGAAAGAAGTTATTTTTTTCTGCTTCTCTGAAACTGCTTCTGCTTCTTCCCAAAAGTACTTTTTCCCCCAAATAAGCTTGGCCAAACACCTCAAGTTAGGAAAAAAAATGCTTTTAAAAAAAAATAATTTTAACCTCTTTAAAGCTTGGCCAAATAGGCTATAAGTCACAACAAAAAGGCAGTTCATTCTCCCATTACAAATTCAAAGGCAAATCTATAAAATTAGATTTTGGTACTTACATAAACAAAAAAGTATCAAAGATTCAAAATGATTATTAAAAATTATAGTGTGATAGATATAATATCTTATTTTTAATCAAATTTTTTGAATTCAAGTCATGATTGTATTGGTCAAAATCTGACCGTCACGACCGAACTAACCAACATCCCGCCTAGGTGACTGGGCAGTGAAAGATAGCATAACCCACTCTGCATCCCTTCCCGATATCCGACAAGTCGGAAGAAGCAGCGCCTAAAGGGACGACCGAGACATATTGGAGGCAAAAGGGTGTCGGCCCAAGTAAAGGACAAGGGTGACTTGACTGTATATAGTAAGGGAAAACCTTCGATTAAGGGGTTGCTCCCTCTTTTCTCTCTCTGAAGCTCTCTTTTTATATTCTTGATAGGAAAAAAGTAATCTATAGAAGAATACGTAAAGTTATATCCCCATCGATCGATCGGAGACACGATATTGAATTTCAATAAGTTCATTTACATCTCTTTTATCCTATATGTGATCCATACTATTAGCTCTTTGATCTGGAATTAATTATATCTGACTAAGATTTACCCCTTCATCTTCTTTGATTGATTTGTTTAAAAGGTTTAAATATCTTTTGCGTCAAACAATTTGGCGCCATCTGTGAGGATTTCTTAGTGAAATTTCATAGTCTCTCTCAGATCAAAGACAAGAAATACGATCACCCACCAAAAGGAGCGTGAAGGAAAAACCCAACCCACGCGAGACAAAGGCACAGTGCGGTAGGGAGAGGAGAGCCGAGAAAAATTACCAAACTTAGAAATCTTTGCCCCATCAACCATCGATATGCCAAACAAGATGAATAACGTTACCAATCGGTTCTCCTCCATCGGACCACCGGAGGGGGCAAGGAAAGTATCATTCTAACTCACCTTCTGCTATCTGCTCAAGTAGGGACACAAAGGTCGTGCAAGTGAACGAATAAAGAAACACCTCAGTTAAAGGACAAAAATCTACTACAAAACAATTGTGATACCGCTCGCAAGTGATACCTCCAAGCTGGAAGGCGAGAGTCAGACAAAGAAACTACAATATGTGCGTAGAACGAACCTAAGCGAAACAGCAACGTTTCACATTCTCCTCTGTTGCATCATCCGTTCCGAGCAATGTCAAATGAACTGGGACTCTCCTAGAAGATATTTGGCTCTCCAAAAACTGGGACTGACGACGGGTTACTATTTCGATAAGTTAGAAATAACACCCTTTAAGGCCAAGGGCCTTCGCCAAAAATAGAAGAGTTTGACTTCGATCGAACGACGACGGGTTGCTATTTTGATAAGTTCGAAATAACACCTTAAGTCCAAGGGCCTTTTCCAACAAGAAGAGTTCGACCTCGATCGAACGACGATGGGTTACTATTTCGATAAGTTCGAAATAACACCCTTTAAGGCCAAGGGCATTCGCCAAAAAGAGAAGAGTTCGACCTCGATCGAACGATGACGGGTTGCTATTTTGATAAGTTCGAAATAACACCGTAAGGCCAATGGCCTTCGCCAACAATAAGAGTTCGACCTCGATCGAACGACGACGGGTTACTATTTCGATAAGTTCAAAATAACACCTTTTAAGGTCAAGGGCCTTCGCCAGAAAGAGAAGAGTTCGACCTCAATCGAACGACGATGGGTTGCTGTTTATCGACCTCAATCGAACGACGATGGGTTGCTATTTCAATAAGTCTGAAATAACACCCTAAGACCGAGGGCCTTCGCCAATAAGAAGAGTTCAACCTCGATCGAACGACAATGTGTTGCTATTTCGATAAGTTCGAAATAACACCCTAAGGCCAAGGGCCTTCAACAATAAGAAGAGTTCAACCTCGATCGAATGACGACGAGTTGCTATTTCGATAAGTTCGAAATAACACCCTAAGTCCAAGGTACTTTGCCAACAAGAAAAATTTGACCTAGATCAAACGACGATGGGTTGCTATTTCGATAAGTTAGAAATAACACCCTAAGGACGAGAGCCTTCGCCAACAAGAAGAGTTCGACCTCCATCGAATGACGACGGGTTGTTATTTCGATAAGTTCAAAATAACACCCGAAAGCCAATGGCCTTCGCCAAAAAGAGAAGAGTTCAACCTTGATCGAATGACGACGGGTTGTTATTTCGATAAGTTCAAAATAACACCCTAAGGCCAAGGGCCTTCACCAACAAGAAGAGTTCAACCTCGATCGAATGATGACAAGTTGTTATTTCGATAAGTTCGAAATAACACCCTAAGGCCAAGGGCCTTCGCCAGCAAGAAGAGTTCAATTTCGATCGAACGACGATGGGGTGCTATTTCGATAAGTTCGAAATAACACCCTAAGGCCGAGGGCCTTCGCCAACAAGGAGAGTTTGACCTCGATCGAACGACAATAGGTTGTTATTTCGATAAGCTCGAAATAACACCCTAAGGCCAAGGGCATCCGCCAACAAGAAGAGTTCGACCTCGATCGAACGACGACGGGTTGTTATTTCGATAAGTTCGAAATAACACCCTAAGGCCAAGGGCCTTTGCCAACAAGAAGAGTTCGACCTCGATCGAACGACGACGGGTTATTGTTTCGACGTCGAAACAACACCCTAAGGCCAAGGGCCTACGCTAGAAAGAAGAGTTCGACCTCGATCGAACGACAAGGGGTTATTGTTTCGACGTCGAAATAACACCCTAAGGCCGAGGGCCTTCGCCAACAAGAAGAGTCCGATCTCGATCGAACGACGACGGGTTGTTATTTCGATAAGTTCGAAATAACACCCTAAGGCCAAGGGACTTCGCCAAAAGAGAAGAGTTCGACCTCGATTGAATGATGACGTGTTGCTATTTTGATAGGTTCGAAACAACACCCTAAGGACGAGGTCCTTTGCTAACAAGAAGAGTTCGACCACGATCAAACAACGACGGGTTGTTATTTCGATAAGTTCGAAATAACACCCTAAGGCCAAAAGCCTTCACCAAAAAGAGAAGTGTTCGACCTCGATCGAATGACGATGGGTTGTTATTTCAATAAGTTCGAAATAACACCCTAAGACCAAGGGCCTTCGCCAAAAAGAGAAGAGTTCGACCTTGATCGAATGACGACGGGTTGTTATTTTGATAAGTTCAAAATAACACCCTAAGGCCAAGAGACTTGCCAACAAGAAGAGTACAACCTCTATAGAACGATGACGAGTTGCTATTTTGATAAGTTCGAAATAACACCCTAAGGTCAAGGGCTTTCGCCAACAAGAAGAGTTCGACCTCGATCAAACGACGAGGTTACTGTTTGGACGTCGAAACAACAACCTAAGGCTAAGGGCCTTCGCTAGAAAGAAGAGTTCGACCTCGATCGAACGACGACGGGTTATTATTTTGACATCGAAATAACACCCTTTAAGGCCAAGGGCATTCGCCAACAAAAAAAGTTTGACCTCGATCGAATGATTACGGGTCACTATTTCGATTAGTTTGAAATAACACCTTTTGAGGCCAGGGGCCATCGCCAAGGAGGAAACCCGAAATATTTCTAAGGCCAAAAGTCGTCAGGAGGTATAAAGGGAAAGAAAAATCGGAACTCGCCATACATGCATCTATCTCGCACCAAAGCCATAAATAGTGAAAATAAAGGTGAAGTACAAGGCAAATAACGAAGAAAAACTCTTCTTTATACAAAGTCATTGCGCGGACAATCACCGCTTACATACAGCCCAAGCCAGCAATAAAAGAAAAAATAATGAAAAGGAAAGGGGAAAGAAACAACGACAACAGAGGACGAACAACTATAAAAAACAACAACTGAAAGTAAGAACAAGCAAAGATAACATTCTTCATTTGGCGTCATCACCGCCATCACCATCACTATCTCCAAAAATTCCTCCCTCATCATCATTTGCACCCCCATTAGCTTCAAGCGTTGCCGCATCATACCCGCAATTGACGCGAGCCTCCTGTGCTTTCACTTACACTTCTTCATATGTAGCCTCAGTCACAGTACCCGCCTCCCACAAACTCTTATATATATCCCGCTGGGCTTCGGCGTAAACCCAAAGCTCGTGCATTTGGCAGGGAATGGCAGTAGAGGAAGATTTAATCTGAGCCAACAGTCGCCCATTTTCTGCCTCCATTGCTGCGACCCGATCTCCCAAAACCGATGCCTCTTGATCAATCTCGTTGATGCGCTCATCGAGCCTTGCCTCTATGAGGGTAGTCGTCGCTCTTTCCGACTCCTGTTTGAATTGGAGGACACGGATGGTGTTTTCCAGGGCCGTCGCCCTCGCCGAAGCCGCGGACCAAGCATTCTCGATGCTCTCCAACCTAGCGACATTGTTCTCTAGCACGCTCAATTTCCCCATCCATTCCACGCTCAGCGCCTCGACCTTGATCAAGTTCTGATCCATATCCGACTGCATTGACCTCAATTTCTTCTGCAGATGCTCGCATTCTGCGACGACTCCCTTGCCTAACTCGAGCTCCTCGTCCTTCATTCGAAGTTGCTCCTCAAGCACACTCCTACTGCGGATAACTTGCATCAACTCCTGGTCCCTTTTCTCCAACTCCTCACCAAGAGCCTAATTACCGGGGTTTGCCTTCAGCCGCTCATACATCTCGCGACGCTTATTGCGGTAGCGACGATATTTCTCCAACATCTTCAAGAAAATCTTGGCCCTGCGAATGCTTTCCAATTCCACCATATACGTTTGAAAAATGTAAAGATGGGTTAGAATTTTATTATCAAGAAAGACGAGGGAAAAGCAAAAGTAAGCATAACATACCCTTAAGACCATAGCGGCCACCTCATCTATCAAATCAACATCAAGAACGGACCGAAGGACCGCATTCTCAGTTGCGGAGCATAATATGTTAAACTGTGGCACCAGATCCTCCGTGTCCCCCAAAATATTGGTATCCGAAGGGATCTCAAGAATACGAGCCGAGCCTCTCGCACGAACCACTGAGTGAGTAAGGCCCCCCTCAAATATCCTGACATCATTAGGGTCGAGGTCCGATTTGGATTTGTAATCGTCGACCACCACGCCTTTCCCTTTTTCGGCAGCCAAAGAGGAAGCACGACCAACTGCAGAGGATAAAGGTACATCCGAAACTATAGCGGCGGCCTCAGAAGTCTGATCTTCCGCCACGACAGATTGCTGACCACCGACAATGGTGGGAATCTCTGATTGAGCCGAGGCAACGACTGGTTCCGTCCCTACGGGGGGAGCCACGACAACCCCCTCTCCAGATCCTATCGTATGAGAGTCGTCTAAATGAATCATTATTGGGGACACAGTCTCAAACTCCACTCGTCGTCTCTTCGACAATCCCCTTCTCTTCCTCAGTAGACAAAGATTCACCCGTCGGGCGAGCAATGCGGGTCGGGACTTTGGCCTGAGAAGTGGCCCTCGCAAGAGTAACCAAGGCCGCAGACTCAACTGAAGTAGCCCTCGACGAAGTTCGGACGATGGGTACCGTGACAGGGTGAATAGATGAGGCCGACTAATGAAAAACTACTGGAGGAGCCCTTGCTCTCCGCACTCTTCCTGACATTGACAAACAACACATAAGAGCTAAGTAAAAAGAGAGGAAGAATAGCAGACATAAACGTCATCTCACCTGTAATAGGCCTGCGTCCGAACCTTTCATAAAAGGTCGACCATGTGTGAACCCCCACTGTATGGGAAAGGATGACATCACTCATTCACGAATACCTTCGACAGGCGGAGGGGGCAATTTCTCAGCTGCAAAGACATGATAAAGTTTTGTACCATAACAAAAAACGGTCGGGCATCTCCCCGACTAAAAATACAAAAATTTATGCGCAAAGTTCCACATCTCAGGGAATCCGTTTGCGTCCGCCAAAATGTGCTCAGTCCGCATATAAAAATAATTCTTGTATGAATGACGGTTAGTCCTGTCGTCCATCCTTACCACCAGACTATTCGACCTCCGATAACGCATGTGAATCATCGTACCGCGAATAAGTTGAGGGGCGAAGATGTTGAGCACATAGCCCAAAGTGACCTCATGACTGACGAGTTCCGCGAACTTAAGCAGCATAAGGAATAACTTGTACAAATACGACGAAAGTTGGGCAGGGAATACCTCATAAAAAGGGCAAAAATTCACCACCAACAAAGGAAGAGGAAGTGTATACCCAATGAGAAAGGGGTGGACGTAGAACACGCAGTACCTAGGGCGATCGAAATGAACTATGTCGTTCCCCATCGCCAGTCGCATATCAACGTAATTGGGGATTCCCCACCTTTCTTTCAACTCTACAATGTCCCTTTCTCTCATAATGGAGTGGACAGGTTCCGGTTCTACCCCGTCGCGAGTATTGAAGTCGGTTAACTCTCTCTCCAGGGCGAGGCACGATCTCAACCACCGACGGGACCTCCTCATTTTCCACTGCATCTACCCCTTCGGTGGCTTGAGCAGCACTTTTTGATGTCAGAACTGTGGTAGGAAGATCGGAGCGAGAGGAATCACCAACCATTTTGCCCAGATGAGGCGACAGAAAGACAACAGAAAGAAACGACGGAGATTTTCAATTAATTAAAGGTAAACGAAAACATGGAGGATCAGAAAAAAGGTATATCTGCAGAATTCTCTCGAGTAAAAGGTAAAGAAATGTGTCAATCAAATGATAATCTCCCTCTATTTATAAGAGACATAAATCCCCTGAGCACGCAACCCAAGAGTCGCCAATCGAATCTGATAGGGCACGAAACGTTTCAGTTCCCCAGGAACATATGTCATAATGGCGGTAACCACAAAATAGCGCTTTGATACCAAATGACGTTTCGATTCCGAAACCATCGCAACGGTCTATGGGTATTGAAAGAATGCCACCCCCGCCAAAAACCCAAGGAATGTAACTAAGGAATGAAAAGTTAGAAGTCATATTTTGCTCGAATTTGTAGCAATCATGATCTGTCTGCCGAGCCCGACAAAGGACGACCCCGACAGACGAAGGGACTAACTATATTGGTCAAAATTTGACCATCACGATCGAACTAACCAATGTCCCGCCTAGGTGACTGGGCAGTGAAAGATAACATAGCCCATTCTGCATCCCTTTCCCGATATCCGACGAGTCGGAAGAAGCAGCGCCTATGTGACGACCCGGCCGATTGTCTTTTGAATTTACGCTATGATCCCCTATTAACTGCTTTCCCTAAGTTTATTTATGCTAATGTGATTTGCCAGGATGTTCGGTTTTGAGTTTCGAAAGTTTTGGGACACTTAGTCCCTAAATGAGAGCTTAAGTGTTGGAAAGTTGACCATAGTCAGAATAGTGTAAAGACGGCCTCAGAATGTAAATCTGATGGTTCCTTTAGCTCCTTTGGGTGATTTTAGGGTTAGGAGCGTGTTCGGATTATGTTTTGGAGGTCTGTAGCTAAATTAGGTTTGAAATGCTGAAAGTTGAATTTTGAAAGTTTTCGATTCGATAGTGAGATTTTGATCCGAGGGTCGGAAAGGAATTTCAAGAGTTGTAATAGATTCGATATGTTATTTTGGATGTGTGTGCAAAATTTCAGGTCATCCAGAGATGGTTTGGTTGGATTTTTTTATCAAAAGCGGAATTTGGGAGATTTTTAAAACTTAGGCTTGAATCTGATATGTTTTAATTGATTTGATGTTGTTTAAAGTGTTTTGAAGATTGGTACAAGTTTGAATAAGGTTTTAGGATATGTTGATGCCTTTGGTTGAGGTCCCGGGGGCCTCGGGGTGGTTTCGGATGGTTAACAAGAAGTTTGAGGAAATGTTGTAGCTGCCTTTCTTTGCTGCTTCTGGTATTTTCGCATCTGCAGTTTGGGGACCGCAGATGCGGTGTCGCAGAAGCGGCTAATAGGCCACAAAAGCGTATTTTGGTCTCTTCAGCAGAAACCGCATATGCGGTAATTTTTTTTTTGCAGAAGCGGTACCGCATCTGCGGATTGGGAGTCGCAAATGCGGAAAATTTCCATTTAAGTAAAAAGTCGCAGATACGACGTTAGTTCCGCAGAAGCGGGACCGCAGATGCAGAAATCGCTGGGCAGATATAGTTGCCTTTGCGAATTTGAGGGATTCTTTCACTATTTTCATCCGGGTTTGAAGCTTTTGAGAGAGATTCTTGAGGAAAACAAAGGGAAATATCTTGGAGGTAACATCCCTGACTTCATAACTCATTTTTATGTAATTAAGGACCCAATTAGTGGTGAGAAATTTGGGAAAAATAGTTAATTAGGGCTTGAGTTTAAGAGTCCTTTAAATGAGGATTTGAGGGATCAATTGGACTCCGATTTCAGTGTTCGTGTTTTGTATGGACTCGTGAGAGTACGAGGTTTCGGAAAATGTAAATTTCACCCGATTCCGAGATGTGAGCCCGAGGGGTATTTTGGTTATTTTATATAATTTCGCGTATTAGCTTAGAATTTAATTGTAGAATCAGTTACTTGAAGTGTTATTTACATTAGGCAATTGAATTGAATAGATTTGGGCCATTTGGAGTCAAATACCCGTGGCAAAAGCGTTGTTTCAAGTTGATTTTGAGCCTGTTCGAGGTAAGTGGCTTGTCTAACCTTGTGGGGGGGACCTTCCCCTTAGGATTGATATATTTGGTAATTGAAATGCCTTGTACGTGAGGTGACGAGTGCACACTTGTGCAAATTGTTGGAAATCCGATTTTCTTTAAGTACTTATTAGTATGTTCCTTTTCATGTTTTATTATTTGTACTATTAAGCCCGTTGTTAGCTTAGGAAAGCATGTCTAAGTGATTTAATTGCTTTAATTGTTCAATCTATTTACCTGAACTCTGTGCAGCATGCTATGCTAGAATTATTTGTTACCTTAACATGAAATTTCCCTTCTCTGGATATTTTCTTGGCATGGTCGATTTTGATATGCCATAGCCGATTTATTGTTACTCAGCATGGTCGATTTTGATATTATCTTTGGCATGGACTGGTTGTCGCCCCATTATGTTATTCTTGATTGTCACGCCAAAACTGTGACGCTGGCTATGCCAGGTGTACCACGTGTTGAGTAGAGGGGCACCTTAAATTACACCCTCAATAGAGTTATTTCTTTTCTTAAAGCTCAGCGTATGGTTGAGAAGGGGTATGACGCATATTTAGCTTATGTGAGAGATGTCAGTATTGATACCCCTTTAGTTGATTTAGTTACAGTAGTACGGGATTTTCCCAATGTGTTTCCAGCTGACCTTCTAGGCATGCCGCCTAATAGAGATATTGATTTCGGCATTGATCTGTTGCCGAGCACTCAGCCCATTTCTATTCCTCCGTATCGTGTGGCTCCTCTTGAGTTGAAGGATCAGTTACAAGAATTGCTTAATAAGTGTTTTATTCGTCCTAGTATATCACCTTGGGGTGCTCCTATCTTGTTTGTGAAGAAAAATGATGGTTCTATGCATATGTGTATTGACTATCGCCAGTTGAACAAGGTTACAGTAAAGAACCGTTATCCTTTACCTCGTATTGATCATCTGTTTGACCCGTTTCAGGGCACACGTGTATTTTCTATGATTGATATGTGCTCAGGTTATCATCAGTTAAAGATTCGGGAGCCAGATATCCCGAAGACTGCTTTCAGGACTCTGTATGGTCATTACGAGTTCCTTGTTATGTCATTTGGGTTGACCAATGCCTCAGAAGCCTTTATGCATTTGATGCACAGTGTGTTTCGGCCGTATCTTGACTCATTCGTCATTGTCTTTATTGATGATATTCTGGTCTATTCCCGGAGTCAGGAAGATCATGAGCATCACTTGAGGACTGTGCTTCAGACTTTGAGAGAGAAGAAGTTATATGCTAAATTCTCGAAGTGTGAGTTTTGGTTGGATTCGGTTGCATTCTTAGGCCACGTGGTATCGAGTGAGGGTATTCAGGTGGATCCGAAGAAAATAGAGGCCATGTAGAGTTGGCCCAGACCATCCTCAGCTACAGAGATCCGCAGTTTCCTTGATTTGGCGGGTTACTACCATCATTTTGTGGAGGGGTTTTCATCGATTGTAGCCTCTGTGACCAGGTTGACCCAGAAGGGTGCTCCGTTTTAGTGGACGGAGGAGTGTGAGGCGAACTTTTAGAATCTCAAGACAACTTTGACCACAACCCCAATTTTGATACTACCTACAGGTTCAGGGTCTTATACGGTCTATTATGATGCCTCGAGGGTTGGCCTCGGTGCGGTGTTGATGCGGGATGGTAGGGTGATTGCCTACGTGTCCAGACGGTTGAAGATAAATGAGAAGAAACTACCATGTTCACGACCTTGAGTTAGCTGCCATTGTTCATGCCCTGAAGATTTGGCGTCATTACTTATATGGTGTGCCTTGTGAGATTTATACTAACCATCGGAGCTTGCAACACTTGTTCAAGCAAAAGGATCTAAATTTGCGCTAGAGGAGGTGGTTAGAGTTGCTAAAAGACTATGATATCACTATTTTGTATCACTCAGGCAAGGCCAATGTGGTGGCCGATGCTTTGAGTCGCTGGGCAGAGAGTTTGGCTTACTCACCAGCATCAGAGAGGCCTATGGCGATAGATATTCAGGCCTCAGCCAACCAGTTTGTGAGATTGGATCTTTCAGAGCCTAGTCGGGTTCTAGCTTGCGTGGTTTCTTGGTCTTCCTTATCTGATCGTATCAGGGAGCGACAGTATGATGACCCTCATTTTCTTGTCCTCAAGGACAAGGTTCAACATGGTGATGCTAGGGATGTGACTATTGATGATGATGGGGTATTGAGGATGCAAGGTCGGATTTGTGTACGCAATGTTGGGTGACTTCGAGAGTTGATTCTAGAGGAGGCCCATAGCTCGCGGTATTCCATTCATCCGGGTGCCGCGAAGATGTATCAGTATTTGAGGCAGCACTATTAGTGGAGGCGGATGAAGAAAGATATAGTTGGATTCATAGCTCGGTGTCTCAACTATCAGCAGGTGAAGTATGAGCACCAGAGACCGGGTGGGTTACTTTAACAGATAGAGATTCCGGAGTGAAAGTGGGAACGGATCACAATAGACTTTGTAGTTGGGCTCCCACGGACTTTGAGGAAGTTTGATGCCATTTGGGTGATTGTGGATCGGCTGACCAAATCCTCTCATTTTATTCCTGTGTGTACTACTGATTCCTCGGAGCGGTTGGCGGAGATTTATATCTAAGAGATTGTTCGTCTGCATGGTATTCCAGATTCCATCATTTCAGATAGAGGTACCCAGTTCACATCACGGTTCTGAAGATCCGTTCAGCATGAGTTAGGTACTCAGGTAGAGTTGAGTACAACATTTCACCCTCAGACGGACGGACAGTCCGAGCGCACTATTCATATTCTTGAGGATATGCTCCGTGCATGTGTGATTGAGTTTGAAGGGCCTTTGAACGAGGTTTTAGGATATGTTGATGCCTTTGGTTGAGGTCCCGGGGGCCTCGGGGTGATTTTGGATGGTTAATGGGAAGTTTGAGGAAATGTTGCAGCTGCCTTTCTTTGCTGCTTCTGGTATTTTCGCATCTGCGGTTTGGGGACCGCAAATGCGGTTATTTTTTTTGCAGAAGCGGTACCGCATTTGCGGATTGGGAGTCGCAGATGCGGAAAATTGCCACTTAAGTGAAAATTCGCAGATGCGACGTTAGTTCCGCAGAAGCAGGACCGCAGATACGGTCCCATGACCACTGATGCGAAAATCATTAGGCAGAACATATAAATAGTTGCCTTCGCAAATTTGAGGGATTCTTTCACCATTTTCATCCGGGTTTGAAGCTTTTGAGAGAGATTCTTGAGGAAAACAAAGGGAAATCGCTTGAAGGTAACATCTCTGACTTCATAACTCATTTTTATGTGATTAAGGACCTAATTGGTGGTGAGAAATTTGGGAAAAAATAGTTGATTGAGGCTTGAGTTTAAGAAGCCTTTAAATGAGGATTTGATGGGTCAATTGGATTCCGATTTCAGTGTTCGTGTTATGTATGGACTCATGAGAATACGAAGTTTCTAAAAATATAAATTTCACCCGATTCCGAGATGTGGGCTCGAGGGGCGTTTTGGTTATTTTATATAATTTCGCGTATTAGCTTAGAATTTAATTGTAGAATCAGTTACTTGAAGTGTTATTTACATTATGTAATTGAATTGAATTGATTTGAGCCATTTGGAGTGTTTCAAATTGATTTTGAGCTGGTTCGAGGTAAGTGGCTTGTCTAACCTTGTGTGGGGGACCTTCCCCTTAGGATTGATATGTTTGGTAATTGAAATGCCTTGTACGTGAGGTGACGAGTGCGTACTTGTGCAAATTATTGGAAATCCAGTTTTCTTTAAGTACTTATTAGTATGTTCCTTCTCCTACTTTTATTACTTGTACTATTAAGCCCGTTGTTAGCTTAGGAAAGCATGTCTAAGTGATATAATTGCTTTAATTGTTCAATCTGTTTACCTGAACTCTGTGCATCATGCTATGCTAGAATTATTTGTTACCTTAACATGAAATTTCCCTTCTCTGAATATTTTCTTGCTACTGCTGTGTATTTATATTGGGACTACGAATGCGGGATTCCGGATGCTCTCCCATGTCTATTTACTTTGGGACTACGGGTTAGATTCCCGATAGATCCCCCTGCACATTTACTTTGGGATTGCGGGTTAGATTCCCAATAGACCCCTTGCACAGTTACATGGAACTACGAGAATGCACCCGGTAGATTCCCCCAGCAATGGTATTTATATTTGGGGTCTACGGATTGAGATTTTCGATAGATCCCCACGCATTGATAGTTGGACTAGGGGACAGGATCCCGGGAGATCCTTCGGACATATATATGATGGACTACGTGACGGTATCCCGGGAGATCTACTTGACAATTGTAATTGGGACTACAGGACGGTATCCTGAAAGGTGCCCCGGTTGTTATCTCTGTGTTGAGCTGTATTTCTTTCCGTGGCTTGTTTTGTCTCTGATCTAGTTGTTGTTGTTCTGTCAATTCTATGTTATTTCTTACTGTTGCACCTATTTTTACTATTTTATTCCACACTTTTAACCCTTGTATTGTATTTAATCTCAGTAGGGCCCTGACCTTCCTCGTCGCTACCCAACCGAGGTTAGGCTTGGCACTTACTAAGTACCGCTGTGGTGTACTCATGCCCCTTCTGTGCAGATCCAGGTACCACAGATCAGGCCTACTATCGTTGAGGGAGACGACTGCTTAGAGACTCCGAGATACATCTGCCGCATCCGCAGACCAAGAAGTCCCTTTCTATTCCTCACTTTAGTATTTAGCCCTTCTGTACATTTATGTTCTTTATTAGAAATTCCGGAGTTAGAGCTATGTAGTATTTCTTTTTCTTACCTTGTGATTCATGGGTTTTCGGGTCTTGTATTTATGTTTGGTATTGAGAGTTAAACATGGTGTATGCCGAGCGATACGTTTAAACACTATTATTACTTTATTTTCGTTTTAAATAGTTTATCTCCGCAAAATTTGGTTTTTCTCCTGCAAATTAGGCTTACCTGGTCGTAGAGACTAGGTGCCATCACGATGGTTCACGGAGGGCGAACCGGGGTCGTGACAACCTAAAGGGACGACCGAGACATATTGGAGGCAAGAGGGCGCCGGAAGTAAAGGACAAGGGTGACTTGACTATATATAGTAAGGGAAAACCTTCGATTAAGGGAGGTGCTCCCTCCTTTCTCTCTCTGATGCTCTCTTATTGTATTCTTGATATGAAAGAAGTAATCTATATAAGAATATGTAAAGTTATCTCCCCATCGATTGATGGGAGACACAATATTGAATTTCAACATCTCTTTTATCCTATATGCGATCCATACTATTAACTCTTTGATCTGGAATTAATTATGTCTGACTAAGATTTACCCCTTCATCTTCTTTGATTGATTTGTTCAAAAAGGTTTCAATATCTTTTGAGTCAAACGTTGGACGATGCGCCGCCCTCGGTAGACCGCACAGAGCCGGCTCCTAGGTAAACTCCTTCCGTTTGGGGAGATTTCCTCGATAAAATGGCGTCAGCCATAAATGTGGGTACAGGTGCTGTCTGCGACACCCTGCTTCTATCAGCATCTACGCCTACATCCTTCTCGAGCTCCATTCGTCTCCTTTTTCTCGACAACGGCTCGTCCCCATTGGAAGATTCGTCCAAAAGGTGTGGGGTCGGTACTGAAGAAGCCTCCTTTCTCACGACCATGACTCGAGAGGGACCTTCCACTTGAATCGGTTGAGGATGACCCTCTCGAACAGACTCATTCAAAGTAAACTACATTCCCGCGGCAGCAACGGCCTGTCGGAATACAGGGACCGGCACCCTCTGCCTGGAAGCTCCTCGACCTGCTGTCACGAAGAAGTCGTATTAATAGACAACGATATATAACCAATGAAGTGGTAAGGGGAAAGAATTTACTAGATGGAACTTTAGGGCCGTAACGCTTTACGAAGATGGGCCAATCTCGGGTTTCTACTACATAGGGTATGTAAGCACGTGATTTTTGCCCTATATGAGAATTACTCCCAAAAAATTCAAAATCAAATGATTTTTCCTTGGTGTGCAATTTTGAGTATTTTGTGATATTTTTGGATAATTATTTTTCTGTGTTTGCTTATTTGCTAAATTAATAAAAAATACAAAAAATATGTTGCATTTTTGCATGTAGGATTTAATTCTACAGTTGTTAGTAATTAAATTTGTTTTACAAAAATTAAAAATTACAAAAATAGGCATCGTTTGCATTTTTAGCATTTAATGTCCAAATATACAATTTTATGCTTAATTAATACTTAATTGTGTGTTAATTGTTATTGGGAGATAATTTGCGCTTTTATAACTTAATAATAGTTTAAGTATTTTTATAATTTAGTTTTAGAAAAAATAAAAGAAGAAAAGAGAGCGAAAATATAAAGAAAGTCGGAATTGGGCCTCTTCTTCAATTTCAAGCCACAGGCCCAAAAAACGGCCCAATCTTCCCTACGACCCAGTCCATTTCGAACTGGGTCGACCCAGTCCATAACCCAAAAGACCCAAACCCCTTTGTCTTACATTTTACAACACAAAACAAAACAAAACAAAAAAGAAGAAAAAACCCTAAAAACTAAGGAAAGCCATCCGCCCCCCTCCCCTTATCTTCTTCTTCTTCCTCAAGTTCCAAGTTACCCTCCCATGTCCGCCCGTCGACCACCGTCCAACAGTTGACGCAGCAACAAAGCTGCTCTCCGACCACCCATGGCTACATCGTTTTCATCTTCTTCTTCTTCGTCCGAAATTCCTAGCCCTATCCGCCATTGACGAAGCTCGTCGAGCTCAAGCTTGAGCTCGACGCTCATGGTTGACCATGTTGCTTCTGTGTCTCAACCAAACAACCAAACGAACACAACCCACGACGAGTCAGCTGTTGTTCGAAGTTCCCATCGCCGATGCTCGTCATGGCCAAGCCCATCGCTGCCTTCGTCGTCCAGCTCATTCCGCCATGGATGAGCTTGAGGCCAGCTGCTTCTGTCGAGTAGTTTGAGGCCAAAACAAGCCTCAACCGCTGCTGCTCTTCTTCGTCTTCTTCAGTGAGCGTCGCCATGGAAGTCGTTTGCTGTTAGGTCGTCGCCGCTGCTGCTTTGTCGCGGCAGTGGCTTCAGCTGCCCCGACGCCGCCTCACCTTCATCCTCTTCACTTCGGCCTCGCATACACGGATGAGTTTTGGTCGATGTCGTTCGTCGTTGGTTAGTCATTCGTTGTTTCAATCCGTTTAGTAGTTTTTGAATTTTTATTTTTGTCCGTATTTTGTTTTGATATTTTTCGAATCTAAAATCGGCGAATGTTTGTTTTATTCATGTCTATGGTTAGATATTTGATTTTTGGTTTTGTTCATGTTCATGTTGTTTGTTAAATTAATTTTCAGATTTCAAAATAGAAGTTTAATTAGTTGTTTTCATGTTTATTTCATGTTTGTATTATTGTTTAAGTATGTATTTGTTAGTTTGATGTTTGTTAGATTCAAATTGAAATTTAATCAACTATTTCTTCAATTTGTTTCATGTGTTTATGTATTGTTAGAAATTGTTAATATTGTTAAGTTCAAGTTTAAGTTCATAATTGTTTCTTCGTCGATCTTGTTATTTGTTTAAAGAATTTAGTTGTGTTAGAGAAATATGTTGGTTTAATCGTTTAAATCCATCATGCTTGTGTTAAAATAGATTCATTCATGTTCATACTTTGTTTGGATGATCTTGAATCCGAATTTTGTATAGTTTGATTTCTTGTTTACCATTTTTGATTACTGTTTGAATTGTTCTCATAATCTTGTTTAAAGTTTAATATAAGAATTGTTTGTTGTAATGTTGTTAGGTTGATTTTAAGTTCAATATGATAGAATTTAGAAATCTTCATACTTTGTTTGTTGTTGTTGTTGAATCCGAAAAATAGGATTGTTTGTTGCTAAAATATTGTTCAATCAAATTTTAGTTGTTCTTTGTTGTTCAATTCGTGTTCATGTGATATTGTTGTTATGATGTTCATCCATGTTCATATTGTTGTTTGAACATTATTAGAAATTGATCATATTGTCTATATTTTGGTTAAGTTTGATTAATTGATGTGTTATAGCTGATGGGTATTTTGGTAAATTTGTAGTACGTTCAGGGGTAGTTTGGTAATTTCAGTAAGGTCGGAGGGGGTAGTTTAGGAATTGTACATTTTGAAATTGTTTATTTGAAGCATGGGGGACAAAATGAAATGGGGTGGGTTGTGATATGATTATTTAATATAAAGGGGGGACAAGATTTAAATTAAAGGGGAATCTTGCATTATTTTAAATAAAGCATGGGGGACAAAATATAATGGGGTGGTGTGATATGTTTATTTAATGTAATGGGGATGAGTGGGAAGATAATGGGTTGGGTAGAGAAAAAGTATTGATTTAATTGATTAAAGGATTTATGGGATGAGATTATATATATGTGAAGTCTTGAACACAAAAAAGAGAACAAGAATACAGATAGAGAGAAAAAAAAACGGACAGAGAATAGAAGAGAGAAAAATTCCGAAAAATATTTAAGCTTTCAAAATAAAAATAAAACTAAAAAAAATCTACTGCTTTCTTTCTTTGTTAGAAATTAGTATTAATGGTTGTTGTTTCATTTAAAGCTTAAAGCTTTTGTTTTTGGGATTACTACTCCACCGGTCTGTTACTGGGTTGTTACTGTTGCTGGGCAGTTGTTGCTATTGTACTGTTATTATTGCTGCTGATTCTCATCATCATTTTCTTTTGCTTCCAATATCAGGTACATATCTGAAAATTCATGTCATGAAAAACTTCAACATGGCAAGTAAATGAAGTTTGATTATAAGGATGTCTTCTACTCATTTAAATTTTATTAGTTTGAGTTTCGGTTTTGTTTTAGTTGGTTAATATAGTATTAAATCAATTGGTAGATTAGTTCTCTTTCTTAATAACAAATGGCTTAGTTATTTTAGGAACGCGATCAACTCATTTCTTTTAATATATGAAATAATGTCAATGATTTTTTACAAAATATAGAGTTAGTGTTTGCAAATATTCGCATAGGCAGAATATAAGAATTGGTTTATTTATCTCAAACCCAATCTTCGTAAGCAAAATTAACCAAACAATTATAACCTCGGATTAAAAAACAAGTGGTGTAAAAGAAGGATGAGATTTATAGATTGTAACTTTTTAAGTCAAAAAATGTGTAAATAGCGTTTGCTCCAAATATAACAATGAAAATTCTTCAAAAAATATTACTTCATTTATTAAATCAATTGTTTTCCTAAGTTTTATACGCAATTCGCTTTTTTGGGTAGATAAATATTGTATTTACCATAAAAATGGTAGTATTAATCACACGTTATTTATTTTTATTTTTATTTTACTCTTTAAACTCATGGTTTTTGAGGAATATAATTCACACGTAAAAAATATAATTTGCGGTCAACACTTAATGAATTGTGAATTCTTTTCAAGGAATTTAGAGGCATCTCAAATAGTGATTTCTCATGACTCTTACATTTAAAATAGATGGATGCAATAAACATTTGTAGAGAATTTATATTACTGTCAAGAATATTTGCATAATTAAGGATGCGTTCGCGTGACTTGATTATACTTCTAAAGGCGATTCGGATTATGCGTTCGCGCAACTTCGAACAAATTTTTAATAAAAAGGGGTTCTTCGGAGATCATCAATATTAATTTCATATAACCCGAGATGTGCAGTTCACTATTTAATCATACAAGAGCGACATACGTTCTTAATTTTATTTAAGCACAATTTCGAACTTAAGTCTATTTTTATAATAATAAAAAAAATCGAAAATAATAATAATTATATTATCAATATCATTGTGTACACGTGCGCGTGACACAACTCCGCATGTCATGTTTTTAAAAAAATATAATTTATAACACGAATATACGTACGCGTGATTCGATTCAAAGAAGGGTCTTTAAATCTAAATAGAAGCGGTAACAATAAAATCATGCAATAAAAATGTATTTAACACATCAAAATAATCAAGCCGAATATAACAGTTGAGCGACCGTGCTAGAACCACGGAACTCGGGAATGCCTAACACCTTCTCCCAGGTTAACAGAATTCCTTATCCGGATTTCTGGTGCACAGACTGTTAAATAGACAGAGTCATATTCTTTTCCTCGATTCGGGATTAAAATAGGTGACTTGGGACACCCTAAATCTCCCAAGTGGCGACTCTGAAATAAAGAAATAAATCCCGTTTCGACTGTCCTTTAATTGGAAAAAACTCCCCACTCACCCTCGCGGACGCGGAAAAAGGAGGTGCGACAGCTCTGGCGACTCTGCTGGGGATTCCTACCCAGAACCACTGGTTCAGGGTTTAAGAATTCGAGCTTAAAATAACTGTTATAGTTGGCTTTATTTATTATCTGATTTTTACATAATATATGCCTAATGTGCTAAATGATGCTTTTACCGTTTTAATATTATCTGAATTGTGTATATAAAACTGCTACGAAACCCTTCTTCTTTCTGAGTCATCTGAATTTATGGTGTACACGTGCGCGTGGCCCACCTTTCTGTTAGAAGTCATACCAAATAAGACGATGTTGGGACAAGTAACTAGGCCGGGCAGACTTTCGTGCTCCCGGTACGTTGCCCCCATTTCGGCTCAAGTTGTCCACTTGGGTGAGCCAGGGCTAGAACAATATGCCTCAGTTTTTTTCACTTAGAATAACTCAGCTTCATGCCGGATCCCTAGTAGGAGCGATTGTTTGCATCACGTGCATTTGACTTTGGAGGCTCAACACATGGGTTGGGTCTGTCTAGGACAGGTGTACCAAAAAAAAAAGACCATCCTGATGCATCTTACTTGCTGCTACTTGCGCATTTATTTGATCCGGATTTATGTGTTGACTGACTTTTGAATATCAGGAATAATATTTTAAAATTGAAAAAAAAATAGCGGTTAGGGAATTGACTGTTTATTTTTGAAAAAAAAACCAATGCCCAAATACTGTCAAAACTCTGCCGAAATTTTGAGAAAATGAAAAAAAAAATGTTTTATTAGTTTGTTTTATTAAAAACAAAGAAAAATAGAAAAAAAGAGTCGTTGTTCTGTCTTATTTTTTTTAATAAATAAAAAATATAAAAAGGAAAATAGTTTGTCTTCCCCTGAAAATGACAATGAAAAAGAGTATTACTTTTAAAATAGTTTTATTTATTTGTTTCTGAAAAATTCAATAATAAAATAAAAAGAGTCGCGTTGATATTTGTTTAGATGCCAAAATAAAAATAAAAATAATAAAATAAAAAGAGTCGGGCGTTGAAAGTGGTTTTAAAAATCCAAAAAGTTTTTCTTTATTTCCAAAAAATGTATATATATCTTTATTTGTTGCAAAAATATTTGTCCTGCCAAAAAGTCTAGAAAAGTTTTTTTAGACTCCCAATTTTCAAAACAAAAAATCCAAAAATATTTTCCATTATTGACTTCTTTAAGAAAGTCTTTTTAATTATTAAAAATATATATATATATATATAATAAAATAAAACAAATTCGAAAATATTTTCCTTCTTCTTTAAAAATTGAAAAGAAAATTCAAAATTCAAAAAAATATTTTTTAGAAAGCATTTCTTTTATTAAAGGTAAAATTTCAAAAAAAAAAAATATTTTCTTTCTTCTTAGAATAAGAAAAAAAAATATCTTCCTTTTACTTTTGAAATCCTCAAAGTTCAAATCAAAAGAAAAGGAATTCTTAGAAGTCTTTCTTTCAAAAAGAAAATCAATCAAAAATAAAAAATAATATATAAATCTTTCTTTCAAAAAGAAAATCAATCAAAAATCCAAAAAAAATATATATATATACTTCATTTCTTCTTTTAAAGCAGTTCTTTTACAAATTCAAAAAAAAATAATTTAAAATTAGTTTATTTACTTTATTCATGACCTGCCCGAACTACGCGGGTTTGATTCTCACTGGATGTGAGATACGTAGGCAACTCTAATCGGGTCCAACCCCATCTTTTTGCTAAAATAGCCAAAAATCAATCAATAAATAAAAAGGTGTCAAAATTTTAATTTTGTCATAAATAAGTCGGGTGGTGTCTAACCTCCCCTGTTGCTAAAAATAGCCGGAAAAAAAAATATGTAAATTTTAATTTTGTCATAAAGAAGTCGGGTGACGCTGTTTTATCAAGACATAGCCGAATGTTCCCGAAAGGGACGCCGGAAGGCTGACTTTGCATAAACAGCCACCTTTGGGTTATTTTTTAAAATTTGGTCCAGTTGACCCACACAGCCTTAAAAAATCATCGTCCCCGAGGTGCTGAAGGGCTGTGTTGCAACACCTGTTTTTTAGTGTAATTTGAAAAAAAAAACAAAGAGTCAGCGGTCAGGTGAATACCATTTGAATTTTTTTTAGTCAAAAATAAGTAGCCAGCTTCGGCCGCGTCTTAAACCGTTCTTGCCGAAATAGCCTTAGAATATCTTTCAGTTGTCGAAAGGCTATTTTCGTAAAAGAACGAACAAGTGTGTAAAGTGTCATAAAATAATCCTCTCCGGCCTCAAAATTTGGAAGGGGCCACGTTTGCAAAAATAACCGTTCGGTTGCATCTGTCAAACGGAGAAAGGAAGCTGGCCGTTTGTTTTGAATTTTGTAAATCTTTTAATTAAAATATTGTAAGCACGTGATTTTTGCTTTATGAGCAATCGCTCCAAAAGAAAATAAAAATAGTAACAAATGGTTTCGCTGTACAATTGTTCGAGTTTTCGTGACATGTGTTGTTAGTCATTTGTGGATCTGTCCATTTTTGCATTTAATCATTAACAAACAAAATATGTATGTCAGGATGATTAAACCATAATTCGGTCAGTAAAAGAAAATTCAAAAAAAATATATATATGTGTGCATCGTTTGTTCTAGGTTTTTAACTTACTTAAATAATTTTTGTGGTAATTGTGTT